>NC_138998.1:90660794-91884302 GCF_964374135.1 Grampus griseus
AATGAACCAATGTACTCTAGCAATTTAAAAAGTCGGTTTTTTAAATTTTAAATAATCAGTTTTGTTATTTGTATGAGCTTGCATCTAATATCATCACTGTTACAAAAAGAAACATATTCAAGAGCATAATCTCAAATTAGAGCTGGACAAATGGGAGCTACTATTCTAAAGCTTAAAGCTCTCTTAAATCATAATATCAGAGCCTCCAAATTTGAAATCTCCATGGTTTGTTGAGTCTGGTCTATCGAGCTCAGTTTTGGCCCGGTTCCCACACATCACAGCTTCCTTTAGCGTTTCGATTTTGCAACATGTGGTTCATGCTTCTTTTCACCTCTGCATAAAATGAGCTAGCCTATCATTTTAACTGTTTATCCCTCAGGGTATTTTTGTCACTCAGTAAATATTATTTAAAGCTAAAGATGATAGTTTTCAAACATCTATCTGTAGAATATAACATACATTGGTCATTTGGATAAATGTCAAAGCTGATTTTTTTAATATTCTTTTTGAGTTTCTCTTAAAGTGGAAAGGAAAATTGAGTTCAGCCATCTTTCCATATTCAACTCTTGTTCTTTCTCACCTTTCTCATGCCTCTTGTAATAATTTGTCCTGTTTTGTCTTTAGGTTTTTTCTTTTATCTTTTTCCCTCACCTTGTACTTTCCTGGGTGTCTCCTGTTTACACATTTTCTCAACTGAATCCATCACTACAGCAGAAAGTAAATTCTTTTTAAAATACTAGAATTTTGCAAGGAATTTTTTTTACAATTTTTTATGAAAACATCATGATATTTGTGGGAAAAATTTAATACAGTAAATTGGGTAGAGCAAGTCTACTGAGTAAGAACAAATAAAACATTAGACTACTTCAGCTTGGAAACACAGAGTTTAAACAGTGACCTGTATTCATTTCATAAATATTGATTGAGTACCTTTTATATTTCAGATCCTGTATAGATTTTGATATAGGACAGTGAACAAAAGAAATACAATTCCTGCTCTCATGGAGCTTGTATTCAAGTATCATTAAAAAGTATGATGATATTTCTGGTCATAGGTTTAGAGGGTGTGAAATGTATATAATTGGGAATAGGGGTATTTGAGAAGAAAACAATACAAAATTCGAAATACAAAGTTGGATATATAAATATTTATTTAAAACTAGAAAAAATTCACAAAATTAAAAAAATTTAAAGCTGATACATGCCACAGGCATTATAAAATTCAGGAAAATAATAACACTTCTACTAATAAACTGACATACAACTATGACACTTTTTTTCCCTAAAATTTTGGCTGTATACTTTTTATAGCCTCTTCATACATTAATGATTTTATACCATTTTCTGTAGAGAGTATAGAAGAAAACTCAGGCTCTTGTCTAGAATGACAGAAATAAGTTTGTTTTATTATTGATAGTTTAGAAAAGTTTCAGTTTTACAACTCACTGAGAAATGTAATGCTAAGGTGCAGTTTATTACAAAAGGATGAAAAATACATGATTCTTTACACACTGACATACTCCATGTTACAACTACAGGTTTGTTCTCTAAAAATTTAGGAATTCTAATCACTTCTATGTAATCAAATGAAAAGAGCTATTTATTGTGCATTTATAGTAATAGATATTGTATTATTGGGTATATGTGCAGTAATAAAAAGAAGTTTTTCACTGAATAAGCATGAGGGAGAACTGAGTCTTCTACTTAAATGTTTACATATCTTATGATTGGGAGAAGTTCTCACATACCACATCCAAAACCTATTTCTCTTCCATAGCCCACATATTTCTAGTGCTTGGTACTGTAGGACTCATTCATCTCACAGCCTGACTCCTAACCATGCACCACGCATGACCACTGCATAACCATGCATGACTCATGTGCTTTAGCACCATGGGAGGCTAACACTAACTCAACCCTTCATGGAAGGGAATGTGAACCACATACATAAATCTCATTAAGCCCAAATTAAATGTATCTCCAGTGAAATTTCCACTTAGTTGAATTTACCCTTAATTGGATTCCGGGACATGAGGGGAAGTGTGCTCAAAGGAAAGTCAGAGTGGAAAGAGGCAGTTGTCTTATACAATTGTGGCTAGAATCTACTTCTGCATATTTTACAAAAGCATTGCTAGAGCTGAGCTTTGGAAGAAGCTTGAGCAAGTGAGAGGCTCTGGAGTTTCAGCTACATTAGATGTACTGTAAATCTGTTTCTGTGGTCACGAATGAATTGAACAAAGCTGTTTTATTTTTCCAGAGCTGACATTTCCAGAGATACAGCATTAATCTTACCTATCCAAGGTAAACTCAGTCATATCAAGTTTAACACTTAGTATCATTCAGTTAACTTAGCATTTTCCTGGGTGGAGCTCTCTGGAAGTGATTATATATGACTCTTGCATTAGAGGAACATGGATCCAGAATTGTCCTCTATTCACACTACCCTCCACTGACAGTACCATCCCGCTTGGTTCCCATTGTCATATATTTGCACCCATTGTTGCTACATGTGGTGTCCAAGTTTGTTCTACATCCACTCTCTGAATCTGCTCTGAACCTGGTGGCTCTCTTTCAGCCACTTTCAAGGTTCTCTCAAATGTTATAGATACAATTCAGGTGTTTCCCTTCCCCACAATGGGTGGTGCTGACAATAACATGCTGCCTGTGACCCCACTCACCATTCCCATCTCTCAGCACTTGTGATTCCACTACTTTATCAACTCAGTTGAAGAGGAATATGTCTAAGAAGCTAGTAGTCTTTCCGGTCTTTGCTCTGAGATGCTTTCTGTGCTCTTGGATTCCCTTTAACCTCTTAGAGTTTCTAATACATTTGCTCCTCTAAGTCTTGGCCTGGAAATTTGGACACTGGGTCCCCATCTCAGCTTAGTTTTACTATTCAAATCAACCTTCTTTCATAGGCAAGTCAAACTTTTATCTCCTTCTAGGATAGATCTAATTCTTAGGATGCATCCTACGTTCTTTCCAATTCTATGTCTAATAGTCAAGATTTAAGAAATTAAAAATCAGTTTTTTTCTGTGAAGCATCTACTTTTGCAGTTGAAAGTCCTGATTTCAGAATATGTTTCTCTGCCATTAATTAAAAAGTATCTGTGGGAGAGTTCAATGGATTTTTTCCTGGACATTAAATACTTTTCCTATTAGGCAGCGGATGACACTGGAGTAATTAGTGGGGTGTCTTGGAACCATAAAACAGTGTGGCCATAAAAATGTCTCTTGTTTAAAATTTCCAAGCCTTATCCTGCTATGACTAAAAGTGATGAAAATGAGCAATTTTAACAAATGCTAATATATTAAATATTGTACAAGAAGATACCTTTAAAAATATTGCAACAAGAAAAAAACATTTAAAATGTATAACATGAAATACTACTTCAACTAGATAATAACACTGAAAAGCCTTGTTTAAATTAAAATAGCTTTGTTCTGATTGTAAAATCACTTCATATTTATTTTAAAAATATCATATAATACTTTATAAAATTGCCCATAATTCCACTACTGAAAGATAATGCTAATATTTAATGCTCTTATTCAAAACTTGAAGACTTTCTTATTCCAAGAGCTAGGATAGGCAGAAAATGAAAATAAATGTACAAGTTCTTACAGCCATTTACAGATGAAAGTAATGGGTCTATAAATGGAAAATGGAATGTGTTTTACCATAAGTAATAACTATTATGACTTTCCTTCAGCTTATATTGACAATGTAGTCTTGGGCTGACCCACAGTCAGCATAAAATGGTTAATCAACAAAGCTCTGAGGAATATGGTGAAAGAGATTACTTGAAGGTATCAGAGAGATGTTTGTTCACAAAAAGAGGGGGGATTCTTTTTATAACTTGAGCTGGAAATTGCCCCAAACTCCAGGGTAGTTTTTATAACTCTTCCACTGGCTCAGGCAAAGATAAAATGAAGAGAGGAAATATGGGGGCAGTACAATAAGATGGGAAAGAAAAAAATCCTGGGAAATCTGGCAGCTGTCTTGGGCCACTTTGGAAAATATATTTTGGAAGACAAACATTTTCATGCTTCAGTGTGACACAGATCTCTAGAGAAGTAGCAAGTTAGGAAAGGCAGTAAATTGCACTTCAGCGAGAAAGTTGATGACAACTCTGAACTCAAAGTCTGGCTTTTGAACAGTTGTAAAAAACAATATTGAAAAACTATCTCTCACATATTCATATAAAAGCCCAGAAACTCAAATATGCCTGCTCCAAAATAGTCTGGAATGACATGTGGAATAACAAACCAAGTCTTGTCGTGATGATGGTGAGACGGTCTCATCAAGGCAGGACAGCAATAATCCTTTTAGCTTCAGCCAGCTTGGGGTGTTAAAAGTTCCTTATGTAAAATTAAAATCAGTATCACACACTATGAAACATTTATAGGACGTACAATGTATGATATAATTTTATGATAAATGAAAAATGTAGAAAGTAAACCTCAGAGAAAGTTAGGCATAGAAAGGTATGTATGACCTGAAGTTTTTGTGGAAAATATCTTAAAGCAAATGTTATTTGAATAGGACCTGAGAGTTGGAGAGAACTGATAACTAAAATAGCTTTAGGAGGCTTTCAAAGCAAACACAATTAAATTGTACAGATGAACATATTGTGATGTGAAGCAAGGGATACATGACAGATAGTGAGAAAGAAAATAGGTAGGTAAGGTGAGTCAAGCAATTTTTGTATAGTTAAAAAAAAAAAATTAGTGTTGGGTCAGGATTTTACTCTTAGACCTAATCCTAACTTTCTGGTTGATTTTAGGCAAATCTCTTATCTGCATCTCATTTTCTTTCTCTGTAAAATGATGTTAGACATGGCAGTTCTAAAATTTGATGTACATGATAATAAAAACTAAAATGTATTAAATGCTTACTGTGTGAGCAGAGCGTGCTTTTAGCATCCATTTCATACTTGCAACTTTATGAGACAGACTATGTTATTATTCCCATTTTAGATGTAGCAAAATTGATTATTGAAAAAATTATTCAAGCTTATTTTATAGCTAGCTGACTAGGAAAAAATATGATGAAAGTAGAAAATTTTAAGGAAAATGAGTCAAGGTATTGTGTATAACAATCAGTATGTAATGCTGGAAATTTTGTAGGGAAGCAATTAGTTAAGAGCATATTCTAGAAATAAACACATGGATTGATGAGAGATTAGAATTAGGAGGTAAAAGTGGGAACACAGAAGAAAGATTTAGTCTAGGAGATATTTCAATGAGTCTTACTGAAAAATTGTATGGATGCGAAAAAGAAGACCGGCAGAATGTGGCTTTGAAGTCAGGAATGCCTGAACTCTGACACTTTCTCTCTGGATCTTGAATATGTGCTTAACCTCCTTGAAACTTAGTTTCCTCACCTATAAAATAAGAGTCAGGATACCTACCATGTCGGTTGTTTGAAGGATGAAATTAAATACCATACAATGTGCCAATGCTATCCCTGGAATTCCTTAATTGCTAGCTATTAACATCATGCGGATGGCAGGTTTGGAATTTTCATCAAAGCATGTTATTAACTGAGATACTAATGATACCACTTATTATGTATAGTATCAACAATAAACATTTACTGAGCATTTCTTGTAAAATACAAAGAAGCATGCGATGCTGACCCTTTATATTAATGTTTCACAATTTTCCAGCAAAGATAAGAAAAGTACATAAAGAGGAAACAAAAAGTCAAACCACCATATGATAATGCAATAAGAGAATTACAGAGTACAATGAGAATTGAGAAATGAAAGAGCTTATTTTTGGCTAAGGGATGAAGAGCATAAAACCATGATCTAACTCTTAGAAAACGAGTAGAATTTCAACATACAGAGATGGAATCATACCAGATTTTTGTACTAGAGTGAAAAAAGACACATTATTAGGAAAATGACAAGAATACTCTGGTTAAGGTGGCTAGTGTATATTGGGAGAATAATAGAGGGAAAGTTATACATAGTTTGCAGGTGGTTTTGAGTGATAGGCCAGCACTGAATTTTATCCTTCAAGAAGCAGGGAGGGAGGTGACATTTTTTAAAACAGAATGACACTATAAAATTGGTAATGTAAGAAGATTAACAGACTAAAAAAAATGAAATTGTGGTGCTGGGGCAAGGTAATATAATTGGTGAATTCAAGATAAAAAATATAACTATTTTTAGCCATATGATTTAAAACAAGGATCCTTTCTTTGAGGAAAAATTCACCCCTCGTAGTTGTGTTCCCTCTAAAGATTGATCTGTTGTCTCCTTTATAACCAATTGTTTCTAAGGGTAAACCCAGAGTCCCAGATATATAACTGATATCAAAATTCTAAGGAAGGGTTGAGAAGGCTACAAAGAAAACCAGGAGTCCAGTGAGATAGGTGCATATGAATTTGTGTGGATAGTATTTTGTTAAGCTGGGATTCTTCTTCTTTTTTTTTTTTCTGGAGGCTTTTAAGCCAGGAATGTCCTCTATTGTTCTAAAATCATGTTATTCAGAGGAGAGCAGACAAAGAAGGAAAGTAGATGCATTATAGCATAGTTGTTCCTTCTCAGAAATCCTGGGTTCAAGTCCCAGCTTGCAATAGTTCTATAATAATGGACAAGCTGCATAATTTCTCTGTACTCCAATGTTATCACCTTTAAAATAGGGATAATAATACTTCATAGGGATATTGTTAAGGCTGAATGACAAAATTCATTGAATCAACTAGAAGGATATCTACCACATGGTAAATATGACATGATATTTAGCTTCTGTTGTCTTTAGTGTCAATCCTTTTTAGGTAGAATCCATTGTAATAGTTCAAGGATATGTTAATTATAGTTCAGACCAAAATGTTTAGCAGTAGAACTGAAAAAGTTGAGAATAAAGAATATTTTGGTAACAATAGCCCTTGAACTCATAGAACTGAGAAAAAACAAAACCAAACTGTGGAGCCAGTCCTAAAAATCTACTAGTCCTAAAATCCGCTAAAATAAAAACTTGTGATTGGGGTTAGTGCTTGGAAATTGAGCCACAATAGGGAGTTACTGTGGAATGCAGCATAGTCAGTTTGCTGTGGAAAATGAAATAGAAATAACCTAGAGGATGGAATAGAGTCTTGAATAACACCCAGATGAACAGAATGCATTAAGAAAGAAGAGAAAAGATGGGACCAGAGAATTAAATGGAAATCAAAAATATGCTCTTTCAAAAGCCCAAATAAAAAAACTAAAATCTCATAAAATAAAATATGGTGATTTACATGGATTTAGTGTTTATTGCTTCAAGTTCAGGGAAATGGAGACTGAAGATAAAAAATAACTGGGGTTGGAAATTACCAGGCAAATGATGTCCCTTAAACACACCATATTATTAGAGTCATGTGAAACAAAGTCAGATATGGAGGAATATGTGGCTAACAGATAATAAGAAATAGAGGTCCAGGTCATCTTTGCAAAAGTGAAGTAGGCAGAATCTGGATGTAATGGTAGCATTTAAAATTTTTTTGTGGAATATCCTGAAAAAAAAAAGAAAAAAATAAACCCACTGGGCTAGAGCTTGTTTGATACTGGATACCATGAATTTGCAGTAGGCAAGATCCACGTGATTTTCTGTTCTGCAGCCCTGGCCAATAAAGGAGAAAGCAGACCAGGGGGTAATCCAAGGTTCAGAATGGGCGCCCTCTGAGTTAAAAACCATGAGACAGTCTTAGGGAGTAGCAAATATGGCATGAAAATAGATGTTCACAGAAGCAAATTAGCACCCAAATAAGCTCTAGAACTGGTCTTACTTCTTTTGAAATAGAACCAAGCAATGTCCTGGCAGCATACATTATAGTGGTGGGTGCCTGTTGTTTTATAAGCAACTTGATTGTTTCTTAAAGTTGGCTTTAAGCCTGAAAAGAATATGCATTTGGAGTCTAAGAGGGAACCAGTAGCAGAAGAACTATAGCAATTAAATCCATGTTTAGCCCTCTGCTAACCCTTTTAGCTGTCTCAGCCTGACAGTCTGCATTTGGCAAGGGCGCTGCTCAGTCTGCTTTGCCCTCTTGGCAAGGCAGCCATCTGGCCAGTTGCACCTGCTTCCAACAGTCCTACTACTCCCATGAGCCCTATGTTGGTTTAAATGAAGTGAGAGCTAATGGGACTTGAATTACATGTGGAATGGGATGGAAATGTGTGAAAAGGAGGGCTAAGCAAAGCCAATTAGCTAACCTGGAATGGATAAACTAAACTGAGTAATTGGAAAGAATGGCAGAACAAGGTTAGACAAAACAGCAACCAGGATGATGAATGTTCTTCGAAAAAAGAAGCTGACAAGTTCATGGTCTGGGGGGAAAAACAAAACTCCATCTGCCTATTCAAGTGGCTCCAGCTTCTCATTCATATTAAAGATAATTCTGAGCTGTGCTCTAGCAGCATTGCTGAAAGAAATTGCTTCAGGGAACAGGCTTCCTCTCTCCTAACCTCTGCTTGATGACTTGAGGAACATAATGAGCGCGGTGGTGCTGTCAGAGGAGCAAAATCGGTACCTAGAAGAGATTAAATTGAATGTAGGGGAAGCCTCCAAAATAACATACCTTTCCTCCTTGCAGAAACAATGATGATATTTTAACGTAAAAATTGCTGAAATGGTCTAGATGTGAATTTTGCTTCATTTTATATATCGTTTTGGACTTTTTCAATCTCTTCACATTACTTACTGTTTTAGCCATACCTGCTGCCCCACCCCCTCTTTGTACTAGTTAACACTAGCAAAATATATGTCACAGGATTAGAATTCCCATTGTTTTCTATACTGGAATACTGAGGATTGTATTACATGGTTATGTACCATACATGATATATACACTACTATAATAGTTTGTGAAGTTTCACAACTTTATAATAGCTCTGTCTATGAAATAATTAACCTTAGATGCCCAGAATATTAAGACAGAAACCTTTTGAAATTACTTGCCTCAGAAGTTAATCAGCAAAAAACATAGTATACTGAAATTCAGTGCACGTGTGCACATGTATATATGTTCAACTATCTAATTCGTTGTTAATTTTTCCTCAAAACTAGCAAGTTACCAAAAAATATCTACATGTCTTAAATTTAGATTATTTATGTTAATCGGCACGTCTCTGAGCTAAATATTTCAGAAAAAAAATGGAAAACTATTTTCTATGATTCCAAAGTTATATAACAAATCCACATGTGCCCCTACATTTACTGAGTTTTGCTTCTCCATGAATGGCCCGGGAAAGAGTGAATAAATTCTTTTAGAAAAGCTCAGTTGTGACAACATATAGACATTTTTCCTATTTTCAAACATTTTCTGTTTACTCTATAACTCATATAAACATTTGGGCACTTATCAAAATTAATCATTTTGGTACAAGGGAAAAGTTTTAGAATTTGAAAAGGCCAACTTTCAGTGGATGTGGATGTATGTGTATGTGTTTAATGCCAGATACTGCAGATAGTAGGGTATGAAGTTGGTGATTTTATGTCTATCTCCACATTCTATTTCTGTACTTCAAGTCTCCACCTCTAAAGATTTTCATGTGGGTATCATGGTAGCATATGATAAAACTCAGAGAGATTAACAAAAAGTCATACAGTGGTCTTCTTTGGGGTAGTTTGAGCTATACAGGTTTTGCTTTGTGTTTATCCTTCATATGAACTCCTGAAATACATTTAATAAATAATGAAAAAGAGTACTATTAAAGTTTATAGAAACCACTATAATAAAGAAAAATTATTTTGACTTCAGGAATCTTCCACCCAGAGATTATCTTCTCTTTATCTTATCTGGCCCATCATTCATACACACACACACACACACACACACACACACACACACACACACACACACAATTGCTAAATTGACATTGCTTTTAAATTGGCATAATGTGTTTCTTTTATCAATGACATAAAAAGAAGGCTTTGATTTAGAAGTGATAGCAGCCACTTATGAAAAATTTCATTTATTCACTGTAAAGATCTCAAAATAACCCTACTCTATCTGGGATACTCTGTAGAAGGAAATAAAATGAGATTAACGGAGCTAAATGCCAAGAGCAAGCAGTAATTAGACAAGCCCAGAAGAGGTGCCAAACCTTCTACACTACCATAAAAAAGTGAAGAGAGACACTGACATGGCACTGTGAACACTGCATTTGAATTTCACATGTTTTACAAGATTCAAAGATTTCATTAACGTTAGGGAGAATTTAGGATAAGCCATGTAATGAAATACTTGTTTAGAGGCTTAAATTCAGGTTTGAAAGAATTTAATGTAGTTGTGTAGATTAATCAGGATACTTAAACTCAGAACTATATGAATTTTCTTTGTAAATTCTCGCTTACTTTCTGCAACTCACCTCTTCTCTGTATTTGTAGATTTGAAACTCTCTCCCTTTAGCTATTATAAGAGATGAATTCTGTGATGTTAATGAAAGAACTTGTAGAATTTGAACTTCACAAAAGCATATTATGATTATCATCATCTTCATATTTCAAAAACTTCTTCCAGACACAAATGGGGCCTCAAAATAGAAGCAAAATGAGACAAAGGATTAGTTGACTTGCAAATGAATTGGGAATTGTTTTAGAGAGACAGCTGTATATCTATCAGTAGATCATGTTATTTCAAGCATGGGATTGGCTTGAAGACAGTATACAGAATTTAGAAATTAACTGCAGTAGTGCCAATCCTACTTTTGCCTGTGGGGAAGGAGGGCAAGATGGATATATTTAGCAGTGTTGCATAGAAAACTTCATTGCTTCCATGCCTCTTGGTAATTGTGCATCTCTTTCCTTCTCATTCTTCAAGAAAATGGAGACTTTACAAACATATCTTCCTCTATCGTTCCACCAAAATTAGTAGTAATAATAGTGAAGGTGATGATGTTGATACCACAAAGAGAACAAAGCCACCACTAGACAGGGATGGAGCGCACAGGTTAATAGAGAGCTGCTACATCACAGACCCAGGGCCAACATTGTGCAAAGCATATGTGAGGGTACCAAAACCAATGACTTGAAAAACTACAGTCATACAAAAACCTTTATAACAAGGGCCTAGAAATATAAGAAGCTGACATCCCAACATAAATGATGTGGAACAAGGCAATGTTCTAATACGAACTGCTTCATTAAGTGCAGTGGTTAAGGGTTGTTGTCAGTTGCTCAGAAGAGAGGAACTCAAGGCTGAAATCCAAATCTGGTATACTAACTCTTTATCTTTACTTCATTCTGTGTGAGTATTTCGTAATCTCCCTCAACAAAATATTGTCATCTCCACACGTCTTAATTTAAATACCTTTAATCTCCGTTACTAAACATATCTTATCTAGTAAAACCAATGCAACTATTATAGTTAAGTTTCTAGTTTCCAATGTAGGAAAAAACCAGTAAGGAGTACCCCTTTTCAAGTTGTCTTTCAAAGCTTCTATTCATTAGATATGGGGCATAAAAAAGAAATCCGGAAGACTCTTCTAACCTGAAGATATAAAACATTATAGTCAAGATGGTGGTGATAGAGCATATTTTAGAAGCAAAGCTATTAGATGGTATCAGTTCCCACCTTTGGCATATCTAGACATATTTGAGAGCCACAAAAATGTTAAGTCCAGAGGTACCATTTTTTCACTCTGATTTGCCATTAAGCAATTTCTTAGTCAGGCTCTCTAGCCAGAGATTTCTCTGATGTCACAGGATGAAAAGCAGAATTACCAATAAACCGATCATTGGTTAATACCATCAACTCATATTGCTTTTAACCACTGAAGACAATTTCTTCATTAAATCCCAATCCTCTTTTTGAACTAGATCTTTTTCATAACCAATCAACTGATAAATGAAGCCTCACATTGTTTAGAAAACTATGCTTGTCATGGAGCCTACCTTTGTCAGACCATCTCCCCAGAGAGTCCCATTCATCAGGCCTTGTCAAGTTGCATTACTCAGCCTCATTAATGCCACCTCACAGGATGCAGCACTACATCCCTCCCGCAACTGCCTGATAGACAGCTTCTCCCTGCACAGACTTCTCAGGGGCCCTTTGAGAAGTGCTTTATTGAGGGCTCTGGTGAAGGGAATAGCACCTTAATGAAAGACATCTACCAGGGCATAATTAACTCCTACTGCAGCCCATGGCTGTCATCATCAGTACTTTCATCGATTTGTCACCTATGAGGATGACAACTGACTTTTCTTAACTGAAAGCACAGGTGATAAGAGAAACTAAGTAAAAGTAGAGGAGGAGTGATTTCAAAAGCTGTTTTAATAGAAATGTTTTATATTCTGTTGGCTGAAAGAAGAACCAGTCCTTGATCTCTCAGCTGGTGTAGTTAGATTAAGGAAAACAGCCTCAGGAGAACAAAGTCAGAACAAAGGCCAGAGATTATCAAGAAAATCATTTAGCACAAGAGGTAAATGTTTATTTGAATTGTGACAGACACTGTTAGTAGTAGATCAAGATGTCATAGATTTAAGCTCTTTGTCATTGCAAATACTCTGAACACAGAGTTTGAATGGAGGATCACTTAAGACATGACAATGTATCCTGGAATTAAAGGTGACAGGAATGAAAAGCAGAGATTGATGACAACTGTTCTCCTTTACAAAGCTCTCTACTGTTCTTTTCTTATTTTCCTAGTGTCAGCTTCTTTGAAAGAATTAAAATAAATGAAAAGATTATTTATTTACACCTGCTTTAAAATGCTACACAGGCACGTGCACACACAAACACACACACACTCCCCATTCAGCATTGTTCCAGAGTTATATGCAGCTTCCGCTCTTGTCTAATTGCCTTTGCAGAGCAACAAAAGAAGTAAATGACTTTTTTTTTTTTCTTACTAAGCTGTAAATCAGATTCCTGTCAGCCATGGTGGCATCTGTGGGTGTAGGGCCCCTTTAGAATGACAGTGTCCAATTACGAACAAACATTGCTGTTATCCCCAAGGAAAACAGAATTCAGAGGATCTGTGAGATAGCACATGGCCAAAGAATCTGATGGTTTGGTTGCTTTTTGACGGTACAATATCTATTTAGTATTAATAGTGGTAGGCTATATTTCTATCCAGGTGGAATTCACAATTTAAAAGGGCAGGTTTAAAACACCAAGTGCTAAGCCTGTGTAAAACTAGTATGTCTAGTCAAGGGCTCTCAAAAAATCTATAATTATCTGGAAAGCCCTGTTGTGGAGATTTTCTTTATTATTTATGGAAGAATATTATTTTTATCCCAATTTTTAGCATCCCTTTTTTCACTCCTAAAAACACTTTCCACTGAATATTTATACCCACACACAGTCCCTTATTAAAATTCCAAAATCTAAGAGCTCCCAAATCTTAGAATTTATTTTAATTTGTTTGGTGGTAAACTCTGCCCTAACATGAACCAAATAGCAGTGAAACTTCACGTGAACTTATATGAAGTTCTTCATTTTTCCACTTAGTGTGAATATTGATATACTGCATCCCAGTGTCTTTGATCATAGGACACTGACCCAGGCTTAGAAGGGATATTATGTAATATATAGTAAATGCCCTGCCTTACCTTTGTCACATTGAAAAAGTGCTAAATTCTGAAATATTTGTCTCCAAGGAATCCGGTGATTGTAAAACTGTATTCTAGTCTCATTCTACAACCTGATCCTGGTTTTTCTCATAATTATAATTATATGTTTACGTTGGAAGTTTTGAGAAAGAAACTTATCTTTTTTTTTCCTTTGGCTGTAAGAAAAACTACTTCTGCATTTTCAATTCTTTCTAGATCCATTCCTTATCTAAAGGAGCCTCAGACTAGCCCTTAAAAGTATTGTATGAAAGAGATTTTTTAAAGATTAATTGTAGAAATTCTGAAATAGGTAAGTGGACCTGGACCTGAGATCGTTCATAAAGCCAAGAGCTGCCTGCTTCATAAAAACAGAATTAGTCATGTTTCATCCACCACTGACTAAAGAAACTACAAGAAAGAATGCAGCCTGCCAGAGACTAAGGGTGCAAATAGTCACACACCAGAAATTTAAACTCAAGCCTGGTCATTCATAAGTAGATGAAGTTCACATTACACTATCCATGGTATGGAATGCTAACCTAAGTAATCAAAACAAATACTGGTCCAAAACACTACTCTTGGTTTTTTATTGCTGTGTAACAAATTACCACCAACCTAGTGGCTTAAAACAATACCTGTTTATTAACTCACAGTGCTCTAGGCTAAAAGACCTGGCAGACCGAGCTGGGTTCTCTGCTTACAGTCATATAAGGCCAGAATCAAGGTGTCAGCTGGGCTGAGCTCTTATCTGGACATCCTGAGGAAGAATCTGCTTTGAGGCTCATTCAGGTTTTTGGCAGAATTAAGTTCCTTGTACATGTAGAGTTGGGGTACTTGTTCCTTTTCTTCAATCACATCTGAAAAAATTCTTTGCCAATATGTCAGTGTTCAACCCGAGAAACAGAAGAGATGTATATTAAGGGATTTATTGCTAGGAACTGGCATATATGAGTGTGGGGATTGGCTAGGAAAGTCTGAAATCCATTGGACAGTTTGGCAGGAAGGGCAGGCTGGAACGGTTGTCCACAGGCAGAATTTCTTTTGAGAAGTCTCAGTTCTGCTCTTAAGGCCTTTAGCCTGATTAAATCAGTCCCACCCAGACTACCTAGGATAATCTTGCTAATTTAAAGTCAGCTAATTATGGACTTAATCACATCTACAAATACCTTCAGAGCAACTCCTAGATTACTCTTTCACTGAATAACTGGGGACTAAATCTTAGCAAAGTTGGCATATACATTGAGCATCACATGTAATATAACATAATCATAAGGTAACATCAGGAGAAAAAGGTCATGGGGGTCATCTAGAATTCTGGCTACTGCACCACTGAAACTCCTATAGCCACAAAGGAAATAAATGACTCTACATGTCAGAGCACTTCAGATTCCCCAGAGGCCAAAGAGTCTTACTAAAAATGAACTCCCTTTCAAAAAAGTGCGTAACAGATGAGGAAACTATCACCTTAGGGGCTACTTGGTAGATGCAACAAAGAGAGGAACTAACACCAAGAAATGGAAACAATATTACAATCTAAAATGAAATATGAATACTCAAATGGTAAATGATTAAGACAATTTAAAAAAATATAGAAATCACAATGAAAGTACTAAGCTGTGGGAAAGAAGAGCCAAGTTTAAGGTAGGAACAAATTCAACATTAAGAAAGGAAATATATAGCCCCTCAATTTAGAAGTAACAAAGAAAAAAACTACATTTTAAAGACTGTTAGTTGATATGTTCCACGGAAAAAATAGACCAAGAGAAGGTGGGCTTGAAAAAAATTCATAGAAAATATAGCTCAAAGAGATAAAGTTATGGGTCACACAAAAAAGTAGTTTTGAATCATAGAGGATAGATCCAGTATGTCCAACGTGTGTCTGATAAAATTCTGTAAGAGAAAACGTGAGAGGCAGTATTGAAAACAAAAAGGCCCAGATTTTCTTGAGTTTAAGAAATATAGAACATCAACAATACAGAAATCTTTTTTTAAAAAAATATTTATTTATTTATTTGGTTGTGCTGGGTCTTAGTTGCAGAAAGCAGGCTCCTTAGTTGCGGCTCGCCAGCTGCTTAGTTGCGGCATGTGGGCTCCTTAGCTGTGGCATGAGAACTCTTAGTTGCAGCATGCATGTGGGATCTAGTTCCCTGACCTAGGATTAAACCCTGGCCCCCTGCATTAGGAGTGTGGAGTCTTAACCACTGTGCCACCGGGGAAGTCCCAACAATATAGAAATCTTGAAAATATCTCAGAAAAAAATCATAAGATACATAAAAAAATAATAATTAGGGTAAAAGTAAAAATTTTCCCAGAGAACAATGAAATAATATCCTGTGCTGAGTAAAATGATTGCCATAAACTCAGTTAAGAGAGAGGTAGAATAATACTTTCAGTCAAAGACTCTGACAGTTTATTACTTTCAAAATGTACTTTACTAACCAGGAAACTGACACCAAAACAAAGAGTGGGTTGTAGGAGAAATGTGCAAAAGAATTGATGAAGATGTTTTGTAAATTTACATAATCATTGACCGGTACTACTACTGCTACTACTATTACTAGTAGTATTCATAATAACCAACTGGGAAGAGGCAATGGTTAATAACAAACTGAAAATAAAATACTGAAAATAAATAATCAGGAAGATGGGAAAATGGAATAAATACTACACAGTATTTCAAATAAACCATATCAACAGAAATACATCTTACAGTGTTGAATGAAAAAAAGTTGAAGTAATGTAAAGTAACACTGAGTAAAGAAAGTAAGATGCAGAAGAATATGCATGGTGTTACACCATGTAGCTTTATTTAAAAAATACGCAGAACTATACAGAACATTGCTTTGGATGTGTACATACATGATACAATATTTTAAACCATTTTTAACTGAAGTATAGTTAATTTACAATGTTGTGTTAGCTTCAGGTGTACAGCAAAGTGATTCAGTTATACATACATGTATTCTTTTTCAGATTCTTTTCCATTATGAGTTATTATAGGCCACTGAATATAGTTCCCTGTGCTATACAGTAGGTCTTTGTTGTTTATCTATTTTATATACAGTAGTGTGTATATATTAATCCCAAACTCCTAATTTATCTCTTCCCCCTCCCTCCTGCTATCCCCTTTGGTAACCATAAGTTTGTTTCCCATGTCTGTGAGTCTACTTCCATTCTGTAAATAAGTTCATTTATATCATTTTTTTAGATTCCACAAATAAGTGATATCATATGGTATTTGTCTTTCTCTGTCTGACTTCATTCACTTAATAGGATAATCTCTGTGTCTATCCATGTTGCCGCAAATGGCATTATTTCATTCTTTTTTATGCCTGAGTAATATTTTGTTAAAAAGTGGGTGGGAAGGAAGCACACCAACTTCAGGGTACTGTGTTTGTTTGGGAAGGGTGGGAAGGAAATGAAAACAGAGAGGGGTAAAAAAAGAGTCTTTGGTTTATCAACAGCATTTTATTTCTTAAAAAATAAAAACTTCTGGGGCTTCCCTGGTGGCGCAATGGTTAAGAATCCGCCTGCCAATGCAGGAGACATGGGTTTGAGCCCTGGTCCAGGAAGATCCCACATGCTGCAGAGCAACTCAGCCTGTGCGCCACAACTACTGAGCCTGCACTCTAGAGCCCGTGAGCCACAACTACTGAGCCCATGTGCCACAACTACTGAAGCCCGTGTGCCTAGAGCCCATGCCCCGTAACAAGAGGAGCCACCACAATGAGAAGCCCACGCACCACAACGAAGAGTAGTCCCCGCTCGCCACAGCTAGAGAAAGCCCGTGTGCAGCAACGAAGACCCAGCGCAATCATAAATAAATACATACATACATACATACATAAATACATAAATTTATTTATTTAAAAAAAACTGTTACAATTCTATTTCAGTAATCCACGCAAGAGATGGCCTATGACAGTGGCTCAAAAAAAAAAAAAAAGAAGAATGAATGAGACCTTTCAAATGTAAAATCAGAATGACTTGATAATCAATTTTGTACGAGTGGCAAAGGAAAATGTTGAATCAAAAATGACTCTGGGGCTTCCCTGGTGGCGCAGTGGTTGAGAGTCCGCCTGCCGATGCAGGGGACACGGGTTCGTGCCCCAGTCCGGGAAGATCCCACATGCCGCGGAGCGACTGGGCCCATGAGCCATGGCCGCTGAGCCTGTGCGTCCCGCAATGGGAGAGGCCACAACAGTGAGAGGCCCGCGTACCACAAAAAAAAAAAAAAAAAAAAGACTCTGAGTTTGTTGTCTTGAGAAATTAAATGAATGTTGATGAAAGGGTATCTGGAAATATGAATCTGAAAATATGAATCTGGATTGTAGACAGAGTTTGGGGTCAAATGAATGCATAGATAAATGGATGGATGAGTGGATGGATAGACAGATGAATAAAAACCTCTATATCAGTTTATCCATTCTTCCTTTAATCCTTCAAGCTATCTGTTTGTCTTTACTTTCTAAGGATCCTAATGGCCCATACTATTGCATTCTAAATTGTTTTCTTTTATATTATTTATTGGCATTTTATTTTTCTTTTGAATTTAGGTTTTGTACTTACAATCTGCTGTATTTTCTTGAAGCTTTTAAAAGATAAAGAAGGAGCTATGAAAGGAGCTATAGCTGATTATGAAGAGCATGAACATGGATTGTATAATATAAACATGGATTCATAAAAGAAACCTCAAACCACAAATAGCTGAATTTTCACAATTTGACTCAATTAGATATCCTTATAGTTAGAATTTCAACTTGAAGTTATTAATTTTTCCCTTTCTACTCTCTTTAATTATAGAAAACTTCCACCAGCTTGTAATTTAGCGAAATTTGCTCTAACAAGGAAAGCTTATTTACCATATGGGTATTCTCCAGATTATAGTTTGTATAGATAGAAATTGATATAAAAGATTGGAGAATAGAGTTCCTTGGAAAAAGTTAACATTGAAATTCATTACAAACCACGTTAAAATGCTCACATTCTCTAGAGTTGTAGGAATCCTTAAAAATCAAACTCTACTTTCCTCTGCATGTAATTTTATTAATTTTCCTCCTTCTCTTTAGAATATTTCCCACATTTTTGCCTATTTGACATCTTTAGATCCTCCAAGTCTTTGTGAGTACTTACATTGCTCTGTGATGCCTTTCCCAACTTTCCAGGCAGGACTGGAAAGTCTCCCACAATGCTGAATAGTAAATAGTAAATAACCACACACTTTTGGAAATGAACTTGATACTTGTCATCACTGTTTCTGTTAGCTCTTTGGGTAGGAATTGGAGTAATGCAATTCCTCTATAGCAATGGTAAGATGCTTAAAAGATGCTAATGAACCAACAGTGAAACTTCCTAAATAACTAGAAACATAATTAAGATATTTATTTTATATTGATACAGTTTTTTCAGGTAAAGAATGAAGTCAGGAGAATCTAATTTTTATTTTTTTTTTCTGATAGGCATTGATGAAAGGACAGTAAGAGAGAAATGACTGAAAAGGAAAAAGATATTCATTCTGCCTAGAAATGTAGGCAAAGTTGCTAAATATAAGCATGGAATTTTTTCTCATTGTAATAATCGTTCATTCATTCGACACATTGATTGAGTGCTTACTATAAGTTAGGCCCTATGCCAGACCCAATAGTTTGATAGCAGAAAACTGAGACCAGCAATCTTGCCATAGATAGTAGACTATATTGAGTACACTCATCTTCTCTGCTCCCTCAAAATATTCGTCCAGTGTCTCACAGGCTTATAATCGAGTTTATACACTTCAAGAGGAAATGTGGTCCTCCCTGCTGCCCTTTGAGGTGGTACAAGCTTTATACGCTGATTGTGTTACTGACCCAGCAGAGTGGGAGCCACTCACAGCAATAGAACAAGACCAAGTTCAGTTCAGAAGCAAAGGAAAGTTTTATTCTTTTTTCAGAGAACGGAGAGGTGTGAGCGCACGCTCTCCCTAACAGCCTGCAGCTGTGGATGGCCCGCTTTATGGGGACTTAGTGGGAGGGGGCGGAGTTCTCACGGGTCAGGCTCAGCTGTGCTGCTCTCACTCCAGAACGCACTGCGGATGCAGCGTCTCTGCGCGCAGCCTGCCTCCGCCATTTTGAATCTTCACTCGGCCGTGGAGCCGAGGTGTCTGGAGCAGGTATTTCGCTGGAGGAACTCTGGTCTGATTCGGGCCAGGAGGGTGCAAGGCCTCTGCGTGCGGCATCCTGCCAGCAAGTGAAACTAGAGGAAGCACGAAGAAAAAGAGAGGGAAAAAAAAAAGGTTAGAGTTTATCTTATTACCAAGGTTCTATTCTTATTTCCCGGGAATTGGTAATGGGCTTTGCTGGTGACAAATGTGTATAACAGCCACTCCAATTTTTAATAGCATTGGTGGAAAGTAATCTCATTTTTCTCTATTGAACACTATGTTATTAGAAGTTCCTCACCATCAGTCGGCCTGAAGCAATTGCCCCGCGTATGACTCTCCTAACCATACCCCTCCTCCCTGGTCCCAGGGGTATGGAGACCTTGCTGTTTCAGGCCACATTCCACTGACTTCCAGAATGTGTCCCAGTAGCACCTCTGCCTCAACTTCCTTTGCTCCTTTTCTGTGGGCTCCCAGGGAGTGTTGGGGTGAAGGATGGAGAAAGGATGGTAGTGGACACCTTGAATATTTTAGTCAAAGGCAGGACGCGTCTTCCAGTGCCATGTGTGTCTTTAGGGCTGAGCAGCAGCATTAAGGGCTTAGGCCTTGTCTACTTCCAACTGTAGCCTTCAAGTCCACTAAATTACCATCACCACCACACCCCAACACCAAATCTTGAACAGATGCCTCTTTTACGTAAATATTCAAATATGCTGGATTTGCCTCAGAATGTTAATCACAGTTGAAAGCTAAATATTTCTGTGGCTATCTGATTAATGCATTTTTTCCCCATAATCTGTAAGCTCAATGAGTCCAGGAAGTGTATCTATTTGATCACCACTACATCAAATAGCTGGAAAAAACGTTCTCATTTAGGTTCTTTTGAATAAACTCTGATGATTAAAACATTACAGACTATTAACTAGACTGAAAATTTAACAAAGAGGTAATATCACACTTATTTTTCAGTCTCTTACTATCTCTAGTCTAGTATTTTATATAAAATAGGCCCTTAATATATTCAGAATTGAAACAAAGGGACCATGATTAAGTCTCCTGCTTGAGAATTTTTTCAGGGTCTTCTCTGTATGACAGAATCATGGTCACCAGCAGCTCTGGGATCACATTTTTTTTTATAGGTCATGATTCAAAGGGAAAGATAAAGGTTTTCCTTATAAAGACTTTAATTTGCCCAACCTGTGTCATATGATCTCCCCTGAGCCAATTTCTGTGGTGAGAAGTGTGAGGTTTTGTGTGTGATAGTTAAATGTACACCCAACAGACTGATGGCAGATGTGCTCTGATTGGGAGCCCAAAGAGAGTCATATGGAATGAGGAACAGGTAATTCCCAAGGATGTAGAGTTGCTGTTGTTTTAACAGAAAGGAAAAAAATGCAGAACTTCTACCACATACACCACCACCACTACCATCATCAACAACAACAACCAATATTTACTGCAGTGGGTATAGATATACAGTAAATGGGGAAGATGAGAGTGTGGTATAGAGAAGTGGAATAGTTCATCAGTGATTTATAATCAGATAGGCTCTGCTTTATTAGTAAATGAATTAATGTTCTTAATTTACTAGGGAGAAATTCTTTAGGCAAAATTAGTTTCAGTCAAACTTTACAGATAATGTTTAAAATAAAGACTGCAAAACTGTTGTCAGGGCCTGAAGTTGAGAGTTCTCCATTATGAGTGGTGATAAGAAGCTTATCTCTGCTTTGATTTCAAAAAGTCATTTCACTTTGGAGTCTCAAGAAATATTGAGCTTCCCTAAAAACATTCCCCTTAAGTGAAACTATTGTGGATTTTTTAAAGGCACTTAAATAAAAGTAGTGGTTTTTTTCCTTTGCTAAATGGAATCCTTACATTATGCATGATAGTGAATCTAGGTTTAAAGTGATTCTACCCAGGGAATCAGATAAATAAAAACTGAAAGGTTAGTGTTTTGCAAAAACGAAATGAAAGACCAAGCATCAAAGTTTGGAATTATGTTTGAAATGATTTTTGAATAGATTCAATATTTGCTTAATTGAGGTTCTCCCTCAGTGAACATGAGACTCCTTATCTTTTCCCTATTTGCTTCACCTATGTTTTTAAACAAAATTTAGCTTTCTCTGATCCTCAAAAATCAAGATTTGCTAATCGTTCCAACTACCATTCCATTCCCCACTGCACATGAAAGCTTTTACTGAAAAGTGAAGTACACGCTTGTCTCCATTTTAATTCATTCAGCTCCCTTCTCAAAACTTTGTTTTTTTCTTTTTCTTTTTTCCCCATCTAATCTATCCATAGCTCCTTGAATAGCTGTATTACGTCTTGGCACTTTTTCAATCATTCGTTTTAGAGCTGCTGTACTGTCTAATATTTATCACCAACTTACCCATAACTCTAGCCACTTCGGACATTCCGTTATGCTGTTATACCTCAGTTTCCAAAGAGATGTGCCCCCAGGTAGCCAGAGTTTATTCTTCATTTATGCTTATTATTGACAGCCTCCTTCAGAGAAAATTCAGTGTCTGTTTCTCTGTACTTTCTTTTCCTTTCAGATTCTACATGGCATCATATTCACATCTAATTACCTCTAGCTCAGTGTTTGCATTTTGACACACTAATTAATTCTCTTCTTGCCCCAGAGTTAGCATTGTTCAAAGGATATCATCATGTGCTTGATTTATGGTGTCAAATTCTGAAATAAAAGGGAATGTATTTGTAGAATGTCTTTATTTTAAAAGTCTTTGCCATTTCTACTGGCTTTTTCAAGCAAAGAACTATAAAGTGAATTTTGGACTATAGCCTCAGTTATGCTAACTGGCTGTGTGATTTGCAGCAAGTTCTTACTCTCTCTCATCTCTGTCTCTCTCTTTCATTATGAAATAAGGGTAGTAGGTAACTTAAGTAATCTGTGAGTTTTCTTGAAGTCCCCAAAGTCAGGATATTTATTCAGGGCAATTAACACCAAGTGTCATAACAAATAACCCCCAAGTTTTAATAGCTTAAGACAATAAAAGTTTATTTCTTGCTCATATCACAGCTTAGTGCAACTCAGGTAGCTCTTCTGGGTGAATCTATTCCAAGTAACAACTCAGGGATCCAGGAATCTTCTATCTTGTGTCTTCGTTATCCTGTAGGTTCAACTTGGAGGTCTCTGCTGTCATTTAGTCAGCCAATGAGCAGAGAGACTGTAGAATCTCATGGGATGTTTTGGAGCCAGATCCCAAAATAGCATACATTAATTTGACCACATTCCACAGTCCATTGACCAGAACTCAGTTATATGGTCTTAGACTTAACCTTATTTTAGGGGGAACTAGGAGAAGTGGTCTGTGTGTCCAAGAAGAAAAAACAAGCTTGGTGAGCTTTTAGCCAATTTCTGCCACAGCCTTCAATATGATGAGACTATTAATTTCCTTCTGTTTTTCTACCATCCAGTTTCCCATTCTTTCTATCTCTATTTGGTTGATTAATGGTTTTGATCCACATCATTTTCCTCCCTGAGTTTTTTTTTTTTTTTTTTTTTTACTTAACACCCTGACCCTGAACTCTGGTATCACTGCCAAGTTTTGCAGGAGACCTCGTTTTATCCCTTTTTTCTATAGAAGAGCCTGCAGATCAGTGTGCAAGGATCCCAGTTTTCCCATTTGCTAGCAACTTGCATGACTCTTCAGAACCTCAGTTTCTTTATCTGTAATAGGCCTACCTGAGAAAAACTTAAGTTGTCAGAGACGTAGTATGTGGCTCAAAACACTTTTATTTTTTGGTTCCATTTCCTATTGTCCTTGTATATTAGAAAGATTATCTCATCCATTAAACCTCTGCCCTATTATCTCTGTAAGAAAAATAAAGCTATTATCTTAAATTCTAAAGCCTGTCCTATATACATAAATCAATTTACTCTCCCTTTCTGACCTTCCATTATATAAAAACCTTCCTACTATATGGTCTCTATGTCTGCAATGGTCTAACTTCTCTACTCAGACAGCTATATTTCAAAAATATTTTAATATGAACTTTCTAGATATATAGCCAGGGTTATCTGATTTGTTGGTAAAGTTAGTTAATATTCTTTCTGCCTCAATGTTTACTATTTCATTATCTCTACCATTATCCATTACCATCTCTACCAGTCAGAGGAAATTTTTTCTATGGCTTTGACTAAACCATTACTTGAATAACAGCAACTATTAGCTAAAGTGAGATTCGGGTTTGTGTCTGAACAGATGAAGATTTCCCTGCATAACCATTAAGCATTGTAAAAGGCACCCTAATAGTGAACCATTTCAAGTATGTATTTCCAAAAAGATAATTATATCTAAAATTCAGGGCTCTCTGTTGAACTGTATGAGATTGGACAAATAACCTCTCTGTGCTCAGTTTTCTCAACTATCAAATATTCAGGTTACTTCCTGTCTCTTCTTTACCTAAAATTGATGCTTCATATTATTTGTGAGAGACTCCTCATATTTCATAAATATCTTTCCAATTATAGCAAAAGATTTTTTTTCTTTCTACAAATCATACATACACCTGTGGTAGGCTGACTAGCGTCTTCCGAAAACTTATGTCAACTCAGAATCTCAGAAACTAGGAAGAGGTAGGGAAGGATTTTTCTCTGGAATCTTCAGAGGGAGCATGGCCTTTCTGACAACTTGATCTCAAACTGCTAGCCCCCAAAACTGTGAGAGAATTAATTTCTTTTTTGTTAAGCCACCAGTTTGTAGTACTCTGTTAGGGCAGTCCTAGGAAAATAATACAATCCCTTTCAGTTATTTTTAACTGTTGTAATTACTCATTTAACTTGTTCATTTTCACCATAACTGTAAGTTCTCCAAGTGATGTCTTGTTCAGTAGTATTACTCATAACCTTGTAAGCATAAGTCCATTAATAGTTATTAAAATGAATGAACGAATAACTCAGTTCATACTGTCCTGGTACCACTATGCTATGAATAACTAAAGTTTTCTAATATAGCAGGGAAAAAGCCTATTAATTTCCCCAATCAAACACTTCTCAACTTTCACCCTTATGAATCATTTTTTCCAAAGTCTTATTTATGCATGAGACAGGAATGAGAGCTTTTTTTTTTTTTCTGGCAGTGAAGCTGAACACCAAGGCTTTATTTCTGTTTATATTACTGCTACTGTCTTTTTAATTTAATTTAATTTAATTTTTTATACAGCAGGTTCTTATTAGTTATCTATTTTATACATATTAGTGAATGTATGTTAATCCCAATTCCTTGGTTCATCCCACGCCCCCGCCACCCCCTGCTTCCCCCCTTGGTGTCCATACATTTGTTCTCTGCATCTGTGTCTCTATTTCTGCCTTGCAGACTGGTTCATCTGGTTCTTGAGCATCACATTTTCTTGAATATGAATGCTTGCGTTGCTCTTTTGGTGTCTCCCTCTCTTGTTAAGTCTTCACTGGATTCAGTGCATATGGGAATTCTGTAAGAGACATATGAAATGGCATCTTGAGAGTCAGATTTTATAAACAACATGGACAGCAGCAGCAAGGAGCATCCGTGCCTACATTTGTTCTGTTTTCAAGGTTTTGCTTTACCTCTGATGACAGAACTTATCCCATCACAATGTTTGTTCCATCCCAGTACAAATCCTCATATATTGCCAAAGAAGATATTATGCAATATGAAGATTCCATAACTGTATCATTGCAAGGACAGCTATAGAAAACACTCTGAAATAAATTCCAAATACTATATTGTGTGAGATTGAGGAGTAGTTATGTCCGTCTTATTTCCAACAGCTATGTGGTTTCATTGATGAGTATTAAGAATTTAAGTTCTTTGTGGGCTGAGATTTTCTTCTGTTCACTGCTATATCCCTAGAACTTGGAAGATTGCCTGAAACATTTGATATAACCAATGAATATTTTGAACGAAATGTCCCTTTCTTAATTTACCTTGCTGCTGCTAACTCAGTGATCAGATGCTGCTTTAAGTACATTCTATTAGATGACTAAAGCAGGGTTTTGCAACTTGTAGAAGTCACGTCAGAGAGTTTCACTGCCAGGGAGGTTTACCATGTTCCCTACACTCCTCAAATTTGGCAATTAACACTCCAGCTAGAGCACTTCTTTTTCTCACTGACTCCAGCATTTACCTGATCATTATCCCTTCATGCTGAGTGTGTCCTATTACAGAGGTTTGGCCATAGCGACATTTTTCAAGAATAGCTGATTCAAGGACTAGGGCCATCTGTACCGTGATTACAAAAGCTAATTAGGTATAGATAAGTACAATTTTAAGAAGTTGTGCATTTTCGTGTATTATTGTGAAGTATTATTTTCAAGTATTTTTCTTTTGAAAAGAAAAGATATAGAATAGATTAATTTTAATCTCCTTTCTCTTTCTCTCTCTCTATTGCTTTCAGAACTATTATCATGACCCACAAAGTTAAAGATTTAGCACAAAACTATTGCCTGAGGGCTCCATGAAATAAAACTCGTCTTTCCTCAACTTGAGATTAAAAGGTTTAAGAATAAAAAAAGTTGGAAGGGTTAACACTGTTGTGATTTAGTTTCAAATCAAAGTCCAATGTTGACTTCAGCTCTTTTCCTGTTTGGCCTTCATTTATCTTTATCTGGACTGAAATATAAAGAGAAGTTTCCACTGCCACCCAGTATGTCAGAATAACTGCACATCCAGACACCTGAACGGAAACCCTGGCTGGGAATCCTTCCAAATCTGGGAGCTGGTTAAGCTTGCTTAAAGAAGAAGCAGAGGAGCAAAAAATTCTAAGCCAGGAGTAATCAGTGGGTTCAGAACTTATCTTTCAGGCTTAAGCCAGGGAGCTGCATTCCCAGCAGGCTCTGGTCTTTACTGTTTCATTCCTGCCCGTGCCTGTCACTTGCTTGTTATGTGAGTTTGAACAAGTTTTGTACACTCTGTGTGCCTCAGTTTCCATATGCATAAGATAGAGAACACAGATTGTTGAAAGGAGTAAATGTGTGAATATATGTAAAGTATTTATACAGTAAATGCCTGACAGTAAGCACTAATTAAGTGGTAGCTGTTATTGCAGAGGTGGATGTATTAGGCCATCTTAGCCTGAACTCTAAAACATATTTATATCCTATAAATAACTCCCCTTTTCTGAGTCTGTGTTCACCAAGCCACCTTCTGATAACTTGGCTTTCCTAGAGGATATAGCATCCATAGAGAGAAGATATTTTAGCTGGCCATAAGCATCCGTTCCTCTTGAGAGTTTTATTTATCTCTTAAAAAAATATATGTACCAGACACTTCCCTAATTTTGTATATTATTAAAATCCTATGAATTAACCTTCTTTTAATAGATTAGAAAATTGAGGGTAATATGGGTAATATAATTCGCTCTAGGTCACTTAAATGTAGGTGACAGAGACTTTTTTGAAACCCAGAATTCTTCCCTTTTTTCCCTACACAGGTGCTCCCTGTGCTGTAGCAAAAGGGCGTCTTGTGTGGCGGTCACCAAGTTCTCTTCTATCAGTTGGACTAAAAATCTAATTGAGGGTAGAAATCTAGGTAAATTAATCCCTTGTATTTTAGTTAGAATAAAGACCCCTCAGCAAAAGTGGATCTAGGTTGCGTCCTCCTTGAGGAATGGAAAATAAATCCATTTTATTTATTGAGTCCATAGAAAACACTTTGCTCTTTTGTTTGTTTTGTTTTGCTTGTTTTTCCTATAGTAGTTCGCAAACCTCATTGTGCATCCAAGTCACCTGGAGGGCTGCAATCGAACACTCATTGCTGGGCTCATCCACTGAGTTCTCGATTCAGGAAACCTGGGCTTCAGCCTGGGGCGTTGCATTTCTAACAAGTTCTCTTGTGGTGATGATGTTGCTAGCACTGGCACCACACTTTGACTCTGTCTTAAAATCAGTGGAGTCAGTGCTCTTAAACTGTTTATGTGTGAACTCAGTAAAGCTTAGCTGATCTGATATTAATCTTTAACTAAAATCCCTTTTTTCCCTTTGTTAAGTACTTCAGGTCTTATTCATTAACCAAAAAATCCTGATACAAACCAAATAGACCTTGAGTTACCCAAAGCAGAATTGAAGTCATCTATGTAATGGCTCACTAGTCTCCGGGGATGTAACACATACAACATTTATATACTTTTGGTCTTTCAGATTACATTTTATACAAGATGCCATATTATTATGACATGTCTGATTAAACAAAGAATGCAAGACAGAAATTGCATACGGGGATTGTTGCATTTTGTTTGCTTGTTTTAGCATTTGATGGAATTCACTTTAAGGGCTTGTCCTGAGTTGCTAATTCTGAAGGGAGTTCTAAGAACAAGTAAAACAATCATGGAATAACGTAAGCATTTGGATTTAAAGGGTTGGGCGTACTGTAAAATGCTAATCAGCAAATTTTCCTTGGTAAGTCACTATTCCTGTGGCATTTTACTTACATGCAGAATTTGCTGCTCATCATATCGTACCTTACCACTTCATCCCTCCCCACAAGCAATCACAAAGTATTCACAGAAAATGTTGAATGAAAAAAATGAATGCGTTCAGATTATTAATAACAGTAATAATGAGAGAAGCAACCATGTACCTGCTTCCCATAGACCAGGCCTGTTCAATGTCCTCATAAGGAGTATCCCACTTAATCAGCACAAAATCCCTATAAATCAGAGTTTCTCAACATCAGCACTAGTGACATTTTAGGCTGGATAATTCTTTGTTGTGTGTTCTGTCCTATGCATTGTACAATGTCTTGTGGGATCCCTGGCCTCTACTGACTAGATGCCAGTAAAAACCTCCCAGTTGTAACAACAAAAATTGGCCCAGTTGAGAACCACTGATATATATCAATATATAGAATTATAATCTCTCTTTCATAAATGTGGCCTTGGAAATTTAATTTGTCCAACTTTCCACAGTTCATTTTTATCAGAACAGGAATTCAAGTCCAGACCCTCAGATTTGTCCATTCTTAATAAGTTGACTAAAATGGGAGACACAAACTTCTGTAGACCAGGATAGGACAGATCAGCTGTGATTAATTTCCTCTAAATGCAACTTTTCTAAATAAATTTTGCCATATTTAGGCTTTAAATTGTATAGTCTATGTTTTGTCTTAATTTTTATTAGACATATTATAAGTCCTTGAATACAATCCAGCATCCGTTCTTTTGTTATGGAAACAGATGCCTTTGGCTTGTGAGTTAAAATAGCTCCTAGTACAAAGCAGGGTTCTAACTGGCCTGGCTGTATGGGTCCCCAGTCTCTGGTCACCACCTAGGCTGAGGTGGGATTTATGTCTTGGATATGCATTTACTTTGCTGTTTATTTCCTTAGTTGAATCTTAGAATGTTGTTCATAACCTTCTCTCTCCCCTGCTTTTTTATAGCAAGGTCCAAACTTCTGTTTTCTTAAGTGTTTCATCAGACAAATAATATATGTATAAACTTCAGTTGAAATTGGGAAATGTGTATTTTAAATCAACCACATGAGAATGGATAGATGATAGATAGATAGGCAGACAGGCGGACAGATAGAAGTTGGCTGTGTAAAGCATGGAATCTCTATCACTTCTAAGAGTCAGTCAGGGGCTCATATTCTGGTCCTGAACGAAAAGAACTGGTGATTGTAGTAACTCTTTTGGGAAAGAGGACTATATACTAAAAAGGAAATTGAGAGTATATAGAGATGGATAATATAGGGTCATTTACTACAGAATAGAACAGGTTGAAGAGATATGGAGTTATAAACTAATTAAGGCAATTGTAGATAGGAGAGAGGAAGGTCCCATAATTTATATTTAGACTATAATATAAAGAAAATGGATATGTGCTATCAGCACAATACACACACACACACACACACACACAATCACATGTTTGACTTATTGTAATAGATCCCATAAGATTTGCTGGGATTAAGTAACTGTCATAAAGTGTACTCATATGCTTTTATGTACTTAGGAAAATATTGTTAAAGGTTTAGTACCTACATGAGGAAAAATTAAAATCTCATTAAAGGATATAAAACAAATATCTCAACAAATGGAAAGACAAATCAGGTTTTTGGGATACACTATAACAGAAAATGTTTATGCTTCTAAAACAAATGTGGACTTAATTTAATATCAATCAGAATCCCAACTGGGAATTTTTGAAAGTGTTAAAAAAAAAAGCCTTAAAATTTATATAACAGAGTGGGTTTTATAGATCTCTCTCTCTCTCAATCTCTCTCTCTCACCCACACATACATAAGAATAGTAAGAGACAGCGTAACTGTAGAAAAACCTGTAAAACAGATATTCAGTTATTATTTTATCGGCATGACATAGAAGAAAAAGGAAGTCTAGAAATTGATTGTAGTATATAACAGAAGATTTTATATTTGACAAAGGTAGTATTTCATTTCACAGGGAAAAGATGGATCATTAATAATTAGCCCTGGCACAATCAGCTATCTATTTGCATCTTACACCATGTACAAAAAACAAATTTCAGAGGGAATGAAGATTAATTTGTAAAAAATTTAAAAAAAAAAAGTTTTGCAAACACCTAGGAGACTAGTAGTACGTGTACATGTACAATAGCTAGTAGCAAGTATAACTTTCTTAAATAAGACTGAAAACCCAGCTGTAAGAGATAAGGTATATAAATTTGTAGCAAAAGATAACACAGACAAAATATCAATCAAAAGATACATAATAGGCTTTGAAAGAAAAATATGTATACTGGAGAATACTGACAGAGTGTTGTTTCTGTAGTATACATAGGACCCTGAAAATTTGTCAGGATGAGAATAGTAGCTCAATAATAAGAGTCAATTCACAGAGATCATCTTCAAGTGATCAAGTATATGAAAATAATGCTCAAACTGATTGTTAACTTTCTATGCAAAAATAATGAAGAGACATCATGTTATAGCTGTGAGCCTGACAGTAATTTGAAAGGGTGATAACTTGACTGGCAAGTGTAAAACCTAAAGTATTAAAGACATTTTGGAATGCAATGTCTATTAAAATTAAAAATGCATTTACCTTCTGACACAGAAACCCCTCTTCTTGCTAGTTCAGCCGTAAAACAAAGCACCAGTAGGAGGCATATTTATTGCAGTGTGTTGAGTAGCCAAATACTAAATAGAAAGCAATGGCTCTTCAGTAGGGGAATGACTGAAAATATGGTAAATACATATCACAATTTTGCAGCTGTTAAAAAAGAATGAATTAAAGGTGTACCAACGGATAATTGATTTGGAGTGATTTCTGTGGGTTTTTTGTTTAGTAAGAATAGAAAGATACAGAAAAGTGGATATTGAACGATCTTTCTGAGTAAACAATTACACGATAACTAAATTCTTCATTTGTATATGTGTGTGAGTCTTTGCATGGGTGTATACATATACATGCTTACCTATTGTCATAAATATATGGAAAAAACATACATTCAATAGTGAAAATTTGGTTTAACAGGGTAGAGAAGAAGGTAGGAAAGTGGGAGTGAGGAGGGCTGAACATTAAAATAAAAGAAAATAAACAAGTGAAAAATGTAAAAATCCAATAAAAATGAATGTACGTTTGATTCCCACTTCAATTTATACAGTATTTTAAATGTGAATTAAAGTTAAGTACATTGAAATTATTTGGGATTACTCTAATTTGATTCTTAGGGTTTTTTCCAGACTTTAACAAGAAACTGTTTCCTAAGATTTCAAAACATATATATAATTCATATTTCCTGTAGAAAAAAATAAAAATTACAGTTAAGCAAAAAGAAAAAAATATCCTAGTCCTTCCAGTTTGAGGCTCTGTCTGTTGACTCTCTTCCCATCCCTTACCCAGAGCTCTGCTCACTGGCTTCTGTCTTCTCTCCCCAGTCTAGCTTAGGTACCACCTCCGAGTAACTGTCTTGTATTGGCCTGCCTCTGTCAAATTCTACATCTCTGTCCTTTGGACAAGTTGCATACCCAGCCTCAAATAGACATAGCCCAGCCCCAAACTTGAACACTTCACAAAAACAGCATCTGATCCTGGAGAATTCTACAAATTCCAAAACCTGGCCTTTAACAACATATCCTCAGTGAATGTTCTGATAGAGGTTATGACAGAAATAAAAGCATAAGAAACATAGTTCCTTCCCAAAAGAAGCTTAGAAATTCATGGAGGAGCTGAACTTTACATTTATTAAAATTAAATAGGTTTGTTTCAGCCCTTAACCCGATATGATTGTTTAAATTAATTGTAGGTTGAAGAGTTAAGGAGAAAGTTTATTCAAAAGAGCCCATTACACCAGGTAGAGGGAGGACAAAGATATGAAGATAAAGTACACAAGGACCTAGCACTTGTAGCATTTGCCTCATTTCTGGTGCTTGGGCCTGTCTCAGTCCTATATAACTCAACAGGAAAGAAGGGCCAAGGCTGAGCTAGTAAAGTAATAAAAATGGAGGTTTCTAATCATGATCTAAAATGATACACCACTGAGGCTTCGTGGCTAGAGGCATAGTTTACCTTTAGCTAATTAAAAGGAGACTCCTGCCTGTAGAAGAAGCCAACCTATTGCCTCCAAACAACCAATTTTTGATCTGGACATGTTTCTACAATAAACCACATGTTTGGGTCTTTTTCAAAAAGTACCCTACTTCTTACTGGGTTGGGATGGGAGTATGAAACAGAAGTTTTATCCAGATACCCAGGCCAACTCATGGTTGATAGAGATGCCTGAGGAGGCCTGGGCCTTGGAGACCCAACTGGAACGTGAAGGTCATACTTGCAAAGGTGAAACACTCTGATGCCCAACTGACAGGGTAAAAACACTTAAATAAAAGAGAGTAGGAGCATGTGAGAATTATCAGAAAATCTTTGGAGAGCTCTGGGCTCTGCTCTGGCTCCTGAGTAACCTTAGCTGTCACTGCCTGTGTCACTGTAGTAGCTGTTGAGTGGAGAGGGCTGCTTCTAAAAGCATGACTGAAAAATTTTAAGTCAGGGATACACACACAAGCCTGTCTGCTGTCTTTGTCTTTTGCTCATATGTTTGTTCTTTGTTTTCCTATTATTGCCCTTCTAACATTTTTCTCAAGGTAAGTTGTGCTCCAAACTATTCTTTTGTCCTTAGCAGTCACCCAAAACTCTCTTTTTTAGTCTTTCTGTATCTCAACCTGTCTTTTAACTAAGCCTGTCCAATAGAACAGGCCACAAGGTTGCCACTGGATAAGCCACAGTGATTTTTAGCTTCAAGAATTTTATCATAAATCAGAGCAGAAAAACAGATAGGAGATTATAAAAAGAACTAGCATAGAGGAATTGCAAAGATCTCAGAATCTTACTATGTTCTTATAGTCATCATCTTTTTCTCACAGTTCCAAACTTCCTTATATAGTGCTAACTGGAAATCCCTTGGTACTTGGAGTCTTTAATGTTATTTCTGAACTGGAATCACAAATCACCTCTTTTCATCATCCTAACTCCCATCCTATCCCCACCACTAGGCTAGATGCCTGTGTGGTTCTCTTTCTTCACATAGGCCCCTGTTACCAGCAAGTAGGTTCAAGTCCAATCTCAACAGAACAGAGGTAGAAACTCTCATTTCCTTTTCCCTCCAGGTTATCCTACTCTGTACCACCCCCCACTCCCCCCCATGCTCTAAATGAGATATCTGCACTTCTGTAGATTTCCAGTCAGTATATCACCTCTCACCACACTTCTACTCAGACCTTTGTGTTTGTGGTTGATAGTAAATATTTCCATTTCAATCAGTTAAGAAAAGTTAGGTGCTAAACAGTATACTTAAGAAGAATGTTATATAATCTTTATCATTGTAGAATTAAAAACCTTCAAAGACCAGAATAATGGGTAGAAAATCATTGCAAACAGTAAACCCATTCATGCATTTATTCATTCACCTAGTTTAAGACTGTCAAGTACACAGGATATAAGTAAGGCTTTGGAAATTTTTAGGACGAAGTATTAGTGTTAAATCAGGAACTATTTTGTAAATTATACACACCAAGTTGTGTTCAACTGCAATGTGGAAGGATCACAGATGAACAAATTCTAAGAAATCTTGAGGAGAGCATCTAAGGTTTCTGCTTGAAGTAAGCCCATTATAATTTATTAAAGTGCTCTGCCAAGCCTGTAGCTTTATCCTAGGATTCTTATTTATATACAGAGACATAATAATTTTTAAGAGTTTTTGAAATATTATTTGATTATGCTGGACATTATAGCCTGAATTTCTATAGCATGAAACAGTAAGGGCCTTGAGCAGATGGCCATTTACTTAATAATTGCACCCCTCCACCCCACTTCCAGAACTGGGCTGTGCATTTCCTTAATTTGGAGGTATTTTGATAGAGCATTTGTTCTTATTCTACACAAGAAAGGTACACAGGGACGAGGAGGAGGCTCTGCTGTCCTAGAGAAGGTGGAGTAGTAGTATTTGAGCCTAATGAGTTTAACAACGTTCAGTTGAGATAGAAAGTAATGGGTTACAGGATTAGTTAAAACCTGTGGGTTTAAAACATGTCCACAAATGATTTGACCCTCTTCCCACTGAGAGGTGGGAACTATGTCCCCTCCCCTTGACTCCGACAGGATATGTCTCTGTTTGGACCTGTAGAGTAAGGTAGAATTAGTGCAGTGTGTCTTCTGCAGCTAGGTAAGAGCAGGCCACACAGCTTCCATCTGGTTTTCTTGAAATACTCTGTGTTGGAAATCTGAGCTGCTATGTGAGAAATTCTCCAACCCTGTGGCTGCCATGCTGTAAGGAAAGGAAACTCAGGCCACATGAAGATGCCCTGTGTAGGTATGTCAGTCACCAGCCCCCAATGAGGTCCCAGCCGACAGCTGGCGTCAGCTACTGTGAAATTGTCTCCAGTGATTCCAGACCCTTTCCAACTACTAACTCATCTCCATGGAGCCATGGAGTCCTCCCAGCCGAGGTCCCAGACCACATAGAGGATAGATAAGCCAAATCCCTCACCCACAGATGCTGTGAAGAAAATAAAATGATTGCTTTGAACCCCTAAGTGTAGGGTAGTTTGTTTGCAGCAGCAGTAATTGGGGCAGTCCTTTAGAGCCCTCTCTTCCTAGAGATTTCTTCTAGTGATGAGTAGTGAAAATAGAGATTTGGTGGAAACATGACTCTTGGAAAAATGTTTTGAGTATAGGTGGTTAGAGGTAATGATTCTCAGGAAGAAAATGAGGTGGAAGATGGAAATCCATGCTTTTTCCTCTTTAGCACTATCCACTCTCTTCTTTTATGCTTCTCCTCACATTACTGAGAGTCTGTTTCTCTATGTGCTTTTTCTTTCTGACTGTGGCAGCCAAGATTGAATGAGGGAAAACAGGGGTTACTCAAAACATGGATGGGGGATCATTTTTACAAATCAGAAATAACCTTAACAAATCAGAAAAGAGCCTGTTTTGTTCCAAAAAAGAAATCTGAAGTTTGAGTTTACATTAAAAACAAAAAGCAAAGGGAGATCGGGTGGTACAGTAAATTGATGCCAGCAGGATGAGGTAGAAGTTTCCAGAGGCAGAGACATCCTATCCATTTGGTTGAGTAGACAGATTGCCTAGGATTCACAGTACTTTTAGAAACGCATGAAATGAAATGTTTTAATTTCCTTTAAAATCAGAAGAAAAGAAGTGTAGTTTTAGATAGAAGAAAATATTGTAACATATAATATTCATATCTTTGTCTTTGCATCCTCAGTCAAAAATAGAACCTTTAATTATTTTTTAATGGTGTAAGTGTTTCATGATACATAGGGACCATAAATGTAATAATGTGACCCTGACTGGAGAACCATGTGGGACAGGACTAGAAGGAATGGGTATATCGGATCGGCTGCTTCTGTGCTTACCTGAAGCGGTAAGTTTTGTATGTCTAAACTTAAACTCTGTGTTTGGAGTTTCAGCACAGCACTAATGATGCTTTATATAACCAACTAGTGCAATTCCATAGCATGCAGACTTTTATTACCATACTCCTTCAGACCAGTTATCTAAATTATAATAGGGTAAGGAGTTTAGAAGGAAGAAAAATACAAAACTGTGACCCTTTTTCAGTTGCTGCAATGCCTGGGCATCAGTGGGTGCCAGAGCCGTCCCTGGGCTCATAGGAGAACAGGAAGCCCTCACTGCCTGGTGAAAGAATACCGTTGGGTGATCCTTGTCAAAGACAGCCTCTCTTAACTCACTTTTTCCAGATACGTTCAAAATGATGGCGTCATTTGGTCAAATATTTTGATAGGTTATTCAAAAAGGAGTCTGGGCTTTTTATCAGTCATGTCCAGCTGCCCATTACCAAGAGGGAAACCAGTGGGAACTGTACAATTCAAGAACAAACTTAAAATCAATAAAATTTAAGTGTCAAATGTTAATACTGGCTACACCTGTGCAAATATAAATTCAGAGCAAACATAAAAGTTTAAATATTATGCATTATTACTCATAAAAATAAATAAAGCAAACCCAAAAAACTAGCTAAGGGACCGAGCCTCCCCAAAGCTAGCAGAAGGGGAAGAATTGTTGCAATCTCCTTAGAGACATTTTCCATTGGCCATTCTCTGTGACAGTACATGGTGTAGAATAGAGAAGGAAAGCTATTTAGAAGGTCCATTTTGTTCATCTGCACTTCCTCAGAATCCAGTGTAGTTCCTGGTGTATACTAGGCATGCAGTAAATATTTGTTGAATAAAGAATGAAAATATGAGTAAATATAGGGCTCATTCTGGTATACTCATTGTTCAGTTCTGCCTATGTGCTTGTTCCGCCCAGCAGCACACTAGCTTCCTCAAAAGGAGCGCCTCAGAAGAGCCTTGGGTCCCTTTTACTCATTCATGCCTCCTTTCTATAACTTCACCTTCTTCTTACTGACCCTCCCTTTTCTCTTTCTTCTGACTACTGCCTATCTCCTGCTCCAGTGATCCCAGCCCCTCATTCCGATTGCTCAGTTTCCTGATTTCAATTCTGCCTTCCTGTCTTTTTTTTTTAATTTATTTATTTTATTTATTTATTTTTGGCTGTGTTGGGTCTTTGTTGCTGTGCGCAGGCTTTCTCTAGTTGCGGCGAGCGGGGGCTCCTCTTTGTTGCGGTGCGCGGGCTTCGCAGTGCGGTGGTTTCTCTTGTTGCAGAGCATGGGCTCTAGGCGCCCGGGCTTCAGGAGTTGTGGCTCGTGGGCTCTGGAGCGCAGGCTTAGTAGTTGTGGCGCACAGGCTTAGTTGCTCCGCAGCATGTGGGATTTTCCCGGACCAGGGCTTCAACCCGTGTCCCCTGCATTGGCAGGCGGATTCTTAACCACTGTGCCACCAGGGAAGCCCTGCCTTCCTGTCTTGATATACTCATAGATCTACTTGTAATGACTTCTTTTGATTGATGATTCTTGGTCCATCCTCTCCTGCTGTCCTACCTTTTAAGTAAGCTTCAATCCACCAGGACAGTAGAACCCAGTCAGCTGTAACTTCATAATGACCTCAGGGTTTAAATAGGTGGTTTCTCCTATGTTTCTTACCTTCCTCAACATGCTGCCTCTAGAAGCCTTCTCCAAAAGGTTATAATATAGTTCAGTTGACTCTCAGTTACTGGCCCTTCATCTAAAATTTCAATTCTTATCCAATCAAAGCTTTGACACTTCATATTAACTATGACCTTACCATTTTACATTAAGGAAATAATTCCTGTTACCTCCCAAACTTGAAAGATCTTAGAAAGTTACCCACAGTGATAATATGCAATGTAAAACTTCAGAGAGAGAGGATGAATGCTTTTGACTTTCTGCAATACTTTTTGGATATTGTCTGATAGTGAGGAGAGAGGAAAATTAGAATCAAGTAAAATTTTTATGAATTCTTGACAGAGGAACACTCATAACCATGTTAGCAATGTTATAGTGTGAATAGTGTCAAACAAAGCAGATAAATGTGCTATTTACACACTTCCAGTGTAAATCTTAGCAACTTTTTAAGTGTTTTGTTTACATATTTCTGTTTTCTATGTCATTGTCAAATCCATAAACCTTTCAAACATGCACACATACACACACACACAAATAATCAATAAATATATCCGAGGAGTAGTAGATTTAGTGAAATTCCACTTGTTTTCACTTACCTGTACACGTTCCAGTTGCATTTATTTCTCTCTATTCTTAGAAACTAAATGTCAAAGTGAAATAGATGGGGTTGGTTCTAGGTAGGATTCTTATTTGTTTCAGCCAGTCACAAAGAAAAAGAGCCAGACCTTCTGCTGGGTCTTCAGAACATGGCTTCACATTTGAAAAACCTGAATGAGCTTAAAAACAATACTGATCCCCAACTCTACCCAGAACAACAACAACAAAACAAACAAAAAAAAAACCCTGGGTTGTGGGGGAAGCAGTGTATTTGTTAACACCTCCATGGTGATTCCAACGTACAGCCAAAGTTAAGAACTGCTGATTTAGAATGTGTTGTTGTGCTATTATTTTCTTTGCTTTAGCTGAAGAAAGGCAATTTAGATTATTTTTATATGGTCCTGGGAAAAATGAAACAAAAGTATGCAAAGCAAGAAAGTACTTCAGTAGGGCCAAGTAAGTGAGGCAAAGGGTTTCTATTTTATAACTTGATAGGCTATTGTCAAAATATAAACAGGTCTAGGTTAGAATCCACTTTGAGATCCATAGAATTTGTAGCAAGCTCCCGTAGCTGGAAGATAAACAAACAGGCTTTCTCCTGGCAACACACTTTTCCCAAACTCTCAACTACATTCTGCACTTGCTGTTTCCTGAAGATAATGCTGTTTTTATTATTTGCTGTTTAATGTTAATTACTTTTGCTCTTTAGAATTACTCACAATACATTTTGGAATCCAGTGAATACATTAGTGTCTTAGAGTATCAACATTTCTCCCAACTTATCCTTCATTATTACAAAGCTGAAAACCAGTTATAAAATAAACGCTGCTAAATGATTTATTTCTCATCCATTGAAATATACTTTTCTCATGAACAGGAAGAAATTATTTGAAGAATTTAATGCAGTCAAGCAGGAGATTCCAAAATCTATACATAGAATTTCAAGTCCTTGTAAATAGGTCAACAACATTTGTAAAGTATGCATAGATGCTTAGCACTATAATAGGAACCTAAAGTGTATAGTTGAGATTAGACATGACTTATGCCCTCAGAATTTTATAATCTTTCAAAAAAGACGAGATAGGTTGGTATTCAATGAATACGAATACATACAAAGAAATACTCTGACAGAAAGAGATAAGGAAGGGATTGTGCAGAGCCACAGTTAATTGAGGGAAATTTCCCTTGAGATGTTTTTGTGAAATGGGCTCTGAACTTCAATTTAAAGTGAGGGATATGGTTTGTAGGACAGGAATGTTGAGACTATTCCTTGTATATGTGATAAATTAAATGAAAGCTCTAAGAAGTGAATAAAATGGAGTGAACTGGCTGAAAAAGAAAAGGAAGAAGAAAGCTCCTAGATGTCTGTAATGTCTGTGAAAAGAGACATTGCATCTTTCTCAGCATTTTAAAATTAGCAGTTTACTGACAGTTTTCTGAATTAAATGATTTATATGAACATTTATGGATGGAAAAATATGTTTCTCTGATGATAAAAATGCTATAATTTCTCCTATTTTAAAAGTTAAGTGCCTTTATATATGAAATATTTTTTAATAGATCTTTATTGGAGTATAATTGCTTCACAGTACTGTTAGTTTCTGTTGTACAACAGAGTGAATTAGTCGTATGCATACATATATCCCCATATCCCCTCCCTCTTGAGCCTCCCTCCCACCTTCCCTATCCCACCCCTCTAGGTCATCGCAAAACACCGAGCTGGTCTCCTTGTGCTATGCTGCTGCTTCCCACTAGCAGAAATTTTACATTTGATATGTTGATGCTACTCTCACTTCGCCCCAGCTTCTCCTTCCTCTCCCCTGTGTCCTCAAGTCCATTCTCTATGTCTAAATCTTTATTCCTGCCTGCCACTAGGTTCATCAGCACCTTTTTTCTTTTTTAGATTCCATATATATGCATTAGCACATCGTATTTGTTGATCTCTTTCTGACTTACTTCACTCTGTGTGACAGACTCTAGGTCCATCCACCTCACTACAAATAGTTCAATTTCGTTTCCTTTTATGGCTGAGTAATATTCCATTGTATATATGTGCCACATCTTCTTTATCCATTCATCTGTCGATGGACATTTAGGTTGCTTCCATGTCCTGGCTATTGTAAATAGAGCTGCAATGAACATTGTGGTACATGACTCTTTTTGAATTATGGTTTTCTCAGGGTATATGCCCGGTAGTGGGACTGCTGGGTCATATGGTAATTCTATTTTTAGTTTTTTAAGGAGCCTCCATACTGTTCTCCGTAGTGGTTTTATCGATTTACATTCCCACCAACAGTACAGGAGGGTTCCCTTTTCACCACACCCTTTCCAGCATTTATTGTTTGTAGATATTTTGATGACGGCCATTCTGACTGGTGTGAGGTGATACCTCATTTTAGATTTGATTTGCATTTCTCTAATGATTAGTGACGTGGAGCATCTTTTCATGTGCTTCTTGGCCATCTGTATTTCTTTTTTGGTGAAATGTCTATTTAGGTCTTCCACCCATTTTTTAATTGGATTGCTTATTTTTTTGATATTGAGTTCCATGAGCTGTTTGTATATTTTGGAGATTAATCCTTTGTCCATTGTTTCATTTGCAAATATTTTCTCCCATTATGAGTGTTGTCTTTTCATCTTGTTTATGGTTTCCTTTGCTGTGCAAAAGCTTTGAAGTTTCATTAAGTCCTATTTGTTTATTTTTGTTTTTATTTTCATTACTCTAGGAGGTGGGTCAAAAAAGATCTTACTGTGATTTATGTCAAAGAGTGTTTTTCCTATGTTTTCCTGTGAGAGTTTTATAGTGTCTGGTCTTACATTTAGGTCTTTAATCCATCTGGAGTTTATTTTTGTTTTCAGTGTTAGTGTTCTAATTTCATTCTTTTACATGTAGCTGTCCAGTTTTCCCAGCACCACTTATTGAAGAGGCTGTCTTTTCTCCATTGTATGTTCTTGCCTCCTTTGTCATAAATCAGGTGACCATATGTGCATCGGTTTATCTCTGGGCTTTCTATCCTACCACTGATCTATCTTTGTTTTTGTGCCAGTACCATACTGTCTTGATCACTGTAATAGTTTGAAGTCGGGGAGCGTGATTCCTCCAGCTCCATTTTTCTTTTTCAAGATTGCTTTGGCTATTCAGGGTCTTTTATGTTTCCATACAAATTGTAAAATCTTTTGTTCTAATTCTGTGAAGAAAGCCAGTAGTAGTTTGATAGGGATTGCATTGAATCTGTAGATTGCTTTAGGTAGTATAGTCATTTTCACAATATTGATTCTTCCAATCCAAGATCATGGTATATTTCTCCATCTGTTTATGTCATCTTTGATTTCTTTCATCAGTGTTTTATAGTTTTCTGAGTACAAGTCTTTAGCCTCCTTAGGTAGGTTTATTCCTAGATATTTTATTATTTTTGTTGCAATGGTAAATGGGATTGTTTCCTTAATTTCTCTTTCTGATTTTTTGTTGTTAGTGTATAGGAATGCCAGAGATTTCTGTGCATTAATTTTGAATCCTTCAACCTTACCAAATTCATTGATTAGTTTAGTAATTTTCTGGTGGCATCTTTAGGATTTTATATGTATAGTATCATGTTATCTGCAAACAGTGACAGTTTTACTTCTTCTTTTCTAATTTGAATTCCTTTTATTTCTTTTTCTTCTCTGATTGCCGTGGCTAGGACTTCCAAAACTATGTTGAATAAGAGTGGTGAGAGTGGACATCCTTGTCTTGTTCCTGATCTTAGTGGAAATGCTTTCAGTTTTTCACCATTGAGTATGATATTTGCTGTGGGTTTGTCATACACGGCCTTTATTACATTGAGGTAGTTTCCCTCTATGCCTATTTTCTGGAGAGTTTTTATCATAAATGGGTGTTGAATTTTGTCAAAAGCTTTTTCTGCATCTATCGAGATTAGAAAATATAAACAGACCTATCACAAGTAATGAAATTGAAACTGTAATTAAAAATCTTACAACAAACAAAAGTCCAGGACCAGTTCGCTTCACAGGCAAATTCTGTCAAACATTTAGAGAAGAGCTAACACCGATCCTTCTCAAACTCTTTCAGAAAATTGCAGAGGGAGGAACACTCCCAAACTCATTTTATGAAGACACCATCACCCTGCTACCAAAACCAGAAAAAGATGTCATAGAAAAACAAAATTATAGACCAATATCACTGATGAACATAGATACAAAAATCCTGAACAAAATACTAGCAAACAGAATCCAACAACATACTAAAAGGATCATACACCATGATCAAGTGGGATTTATCCCAGAGATGTGAGGATTCTTCAATATATGCAAATCAATCGATGTGAACACCATATTAACAAATTAAGGAATGAAATATTCTTATTATACCTCTTATGTTATAAATATTGTTACTTCTTGTAGAATTATTCTAAAGCTGACTCCCTTGTGGCAGACACATTTATCCTCATGAAATAGCCATGATCTGTTCCATATTTTTCAGCCCCCTTGAAGATAAGTGGGACCATTTAACTAGTTTTTGGCATGTAGGCTGTGTGCAGAATTGATGTATGTAACTTTCTTGCCAAGGCATTTAAGAGTTGGTGTGTTCCCTCAAGTTCTCTCTTCCCCAACTCATCATCTGGAAGCTGATGCAGACAAAAGATTCAAGCAGAATGAATCTCTGGGTCACTATTTGGATAGGAACCACCAAGAAATGTCATCGCATTGTAGTAAACTTTCTTAGGTTATACTCCTGAGATCTTGGTTTCTTTCCCTGGTATAGGCTAGGCTAACCTCACTATACCCTCCAAGCTTTTTGCATGCATAATCTTTTGTTTTAGAAGAGATGAATTTCAGGAAAATGGTGGCAACAGGGGAGATGGGAAACACAATGTATCATTACAATTAAAGACTCATGTTCTAGCCACAAATCCTTTCTCCCTTGAAATAAACTTTTACAAACGATGTCAGGTTAAACTGCCTTTATTTTTCCACAGTTTAGCTAGAATAAGGCAATATCTTTCTTTTGGGTTGCTAAGGAGGATTTTATTTATTCATAGAATTGTACTTTGACAACAGAGTCAACTTACCTCAATTGCAGGTTCGCTGAATTGCTCTCAATTCTCCTATTTATTATCTTCTAATAAATTAAGACTAAGACCATGTCTGTTCATTGAACTTCAGCTAAGAGTTATATCTAGCCAGAGAACTCAAATATGTTTTGGAACTTGTCTTATTCACCTTAGCAATTGTTAAGACATTTGTGAGGAAAATGACTTTCACCAGGAATGAGGGCAGGATACATTTTTATAGGGGCTAATCAGAGTCTAATGAAATTGAAACAAATAAATTATTCTTAAGTGAAATCAGTTTCATTAAGCCTCTGCCATTTCAAGCCTTCACCTTGTATGTCCATCCTTAGCCCGCAGTAGAAAAGTGAATCTGGTGCTGTCATGGTGCCTCAAATGGCTTGCTGCAAGCTCTAAGAGCTGTTGTTCAGTAGGTAGTAGCTAAAAGTCTTCTTTGCATTAATAGCATTTTGTTTTTTAATTAAGAAAATTTTGGTTTTTAATTAAGAAAAAAGCAAGGCCCTTAACTTTCACTCCATTCTTTAATGATGATAATGGTGTATGCAAAATAGAGCCAGGCAGAATTCCACAGTGATAGTCCTTATGTAAAAACAACAAACTTCAGGCTGCATTAAAAGAGCTTTTGAAATTTTTAAGAATGGCAGCACATTTGGCTACCATTTTCCTTTTTTTTTTTCTTTCTCTGCCCGCACCGTGCAGCATGCGGGATCTTAGTTTCCTGATGAGGGATTGAACCAGCGCCTCCTGCATTAGGAGCGCAGAGTCTTAACCACTGGACCACCAGGGAAGTACCACTATTTTTTTAATATATCAACCTTATCATCAAAAATGTTTCAGAAATAAAAATATAATATGTATGTATTTATAATAAGGGACATTGTTTTTAAAGACCATTCCTATGAGCAATATAGTTGATACTTGTCTGTGTGTAGAAACATGTATCTGAAAATACTGAGTACAAATCAAACTTTACAAACCAAAACAAATGTAAAGGGAAATGGTAAACAATAATAAAAATATTTTCATTTTAACAGAGATTTTGAGATTCCCTAAAGCAGCCATATTTGTATTTTTTTAATATCTTAATTGGAGTGTATTTTTGCATGATCTTCAAATACTATTCATATGTTAGACATAGAATGAATTTTATCAGTGTAAATATGGTTTGGGCCATACCTGAAGAATGGTAAAATATATATTTTTTATATATAATATAAATATATTTATAAATTCCTACTATCTGGAATATACCTGAGAACTAGAAGATAAAGTATAAAATGATGTTATGTATTCATGTTTTGAGAGGTTGTCTGTTTTCTCAGACATAGCAGATGAGGCAAATTTAAATGGAAGGGAAGACAAGGTTGTAGGACTATGGAACCAGCAGATACACAGCAGTGACTTTAGATCCAAATAGACCCCAGTTCAAATCTCAACTTTACCCCTTGCTAACTGGGGAAGGCAGTGAGTCACTTAATCTCCGTGACATTCAATTTCCTACTTTGGAAAATGAAAATAATCACACCTGTCTCACAGGATGTTGTAGAAATTAAATTCAATAATGTGCATATATGTCATATATAATATCAGACTCATACTGTACTCTAAAAATGCTAGGGTCATCTTTTATATATTTATTCTAGAAATGTTTAGTATGAACTTACTATATGCCAAAGACCATGCTCATTCACAGTCGAATGAGAGAGAATTCTAGTTTAAAGTCTAGTAATTGAGGCTGACCCCACTGAAGCATCCCATAGCCAATCCTGACTTCTATAGGTATACAATTTAATAACAAGAAGGTGCAGTAGAGAGAGAGGGAAAAAATAACCAAACACAAAGAAATCCAAGAAAAATGGTCTAATTTAGTGAAGGGAAAAGTATCCTAATATATCTCAGCATTCATGAGAGTATGGCTCTCTGGTCTCAAATTTGACCGGAGCCAGTATAATGATCTTTTTTTTTTTTTTTTTTTTCTGTACGCGGGCCTCTCACTGTTGTGGCCTCTCCCGTTGCGGAGCACAGGCTCCGGACACGCAGGCTCAGTGGCCATGGCTCACGGGCCCAGCCGCTCCGCAGCATGTAGGATCTTCCCAGACTGGGCACGAACCCGTGTTCCCTGCATCGGCAGGCAGACTCTCAACCACTGCACCACCAGGGAAGCCCAGTGTAATGATCTTGAGTCACTGAGTGGTTAGTAACATAGAGCTATTAATAAAGTATTTAATTGTTTTTAAAAACTATATCCTACAATTTTATAATATAAAGTGACTAATAAGTGGTAAAAGTTCACTAATGTGTAATACTATATGTGGAATACCTCATCCGTTGTTGATAGCACAGTATGCATTTATATATTCAGCAACAGTAAGAATGACTCTGTAGCTAAGGCACTGTAGGTACCATAGGAGAGAGAGAGAGGTAATGGAGACACTATTATATATTTATTTGCTTTTAGCAAGTTTTCTCTCTGACATGCCATGTACCATCACAGGAGTCTTTGCATCTCCCTACAATACTGCCCACCCCCATCCATTTGCTATATGTCAAGCTAACAAAAATGTCCTGATAAGGAAAAGCTACCTGCTTTTCCTTCCCTTATCAGTACTTCAAGTTCCTTTTAGTCAATAAGAATAATACCGCTGAATCTTGACAAGGTATAAATTCAGACTTGTCTGCCACAGAGGGACAACACCTTGAGGCAGTCACAAACTCAGCTTTGTTCTTTTGCTTTTGGGAAAATATATCGAGTCTAAGTTTGTACTGTCATTTCTCCCTTAGAAGCTAATGATATCTTGAATAAAAAAGTCACCAGAGGAACGTATTATCAACCAAAATTTTCAAATGATTCTAAATTAACTGCTGCTGATGTGTTAATAGTCTTGCTGTACTTGAGAGGGTGGGGCACAACCTGAGTATGCTTTTTAAACTTTTTATAATTTCAAGTAGTACTTCTGTTCCTGTTGAAGTTTGCCACATGCTGATAGAAAAAACAATAGATGAAAAATCAAGAGCACATATGTAACTTTAGTATATTTTTTTTTATCTCAGTAATCCCAGATTGTAGGACAGACAAATAATTTTCTTCTTTTAAAGGAAAGAGAATTCTCTTCAAGTTTTCTTCACTTTGTGAATCATGGCTGAGACAAGTTCAGAGGCTTAAAGGATGTATTTCTTTAAATATTTACTGAGGAAAAAGATGTATGTCAGGTTCCCTTCCCATCATCCAAGTCCCCTGAGGATTCCTATATGGGAAGCTTTTCCACAGAAAGAATTTCATCCCACCATTAGCTTTTGTAGATATAAACACATCATGGAAATTTCTGAATGAGAAGGAATACTGCATCACAGGAAGATTGGTTAGACATAAGGGCTAATCCTTAATGCCAAGCATATCAGGACATATTATATGAAAACAGTTTGACATGACCTTATAGCAGGTGGTTTATTATATATTCCATTTCTTTTAAAGCAATAAACAATGTCTGTGTTCAAAGTAAGAGGGCAAAAGTAAACCAGCTTTTCTAGACTATCAATATTCCCAAATAGAGTTTAGAGTTTCTCTGCACTGGAAAAGAATTTACATAATCATTTGACATTGGTCTTTTAAAATAGCATGTCTGTGTCTATATGGTCCCACCACACCTATATCATAGCTTATGACTGCTCAGGCAATGTCATTATTATTATCTTTCAACACTGTGTCAAATAAATGAATATGGCTAATTAAGTTCTTTTAACTAGATGGCTACTCCTAAGCAGCTAAGAAATAATTCACAAATATTGGATTGAGAAAGTTTTGAGTAGAGGAGTAATAAAGGAACTACTAGCCTACTTATCTTTTTAATCCAAGACTCTATTATCAAATGTATGAAGAAAAGTCAATAGGGAAATAAAGTACACACACACACACACACACACACACACACACACACACACACACACACACACACACACACCTATTTGGAATATCCTTAAGATGTACGTTCTCTCTTTTGTTTTCTCTTCTCCCCAACTAAATTTGTATTAAAGGAAAATTATTCTACTTTTGCTTTTATCCTTTCCTACTTTTCTCACTTGGGAGAAATCAGAAGTTAACTTGATTAATAGCTACATTAGTAATGCTTGTGATACACATCTGCATTGGGTAGTCATGTCTCTAAGGATGGAGGTTACTCGCTGCCTGGCATTTTCTACTCATATCTCTAAATTTTCTTATTCCCATTCTTTGGCTGTGATAAATATTGCTTACAGTTTTTCAAATCAACAAATTAGGTGACAGCGATGCACTTGTTGATTTATAAAAAATTTTCTGTATCCTAGCAGTTACCAGAGTTCCTAGTGTATATCAGAAGCTCAATAGGCTGTAAAAAAAAATAAAGGAATGGTTAAAGGAGTATTTAGGTACCTTATAAAGTGTACAGTTCAATTTAGCATTGAAACAAGTATGTGACTGCTCCTTCATGAACGTCGTACAGAGCACAGCGTCTGCTCATCTTAGGACTGGTTGCTGGACTAGAAGCAGGCCCTACTAGACACTAAGTGGTGCCTGCCATCACCACCTTCCATGTTCCTTTTAGACTTTTTCCTACTTTGTCTCTAGAATTCTCAATGTCCTTATGATTCAGATCCCTTCCTGGGAAGAGTGAGAATATGCCAAAATTGTTAAAGCCAGAGTGTCTCCAACTGAGAAGTGGGTGCTTTAATTTTAAAATAAAAGTTTCAATGTTATAGGTGTGCTAAATCATATAACAACAGGAACAAAAAATCTTCCCATTTTTTCCATGAAACTTCAATGACATTAATATCAAAGGTTGACAAAGGCAGCCAAAAAGAAAAGAACAGAAAAGAAATAAAGAACAAAAGAAAACAGCAGAACTCACAAATACAAATACAAATACCAAGCAGAAATTTCCAGCTGAAAATCAGCAAACAGAATCCAGAAGCAAAGTGAAGAATAACACCGTGATGGTGAAGTATGTTGAATTGTGATTCAATATTAAAATCCATTAACATAGTTCAGAATACTAATAAAATCAGGAAAGTTGACTCCACAGATGATGAAAAGTTATTCAATAAAATTTGACATCCATTCTTTATTTAAAACATTAGAAAATTTCCAAATATGATCAGTAGCAAAGTAGCATGAATTTTATCACTACTACCATTTTAACTTTATTTCCTAATTGCTAATGGATGAAATTAAGCAAAAAGGGGAAAAAAGTAGTTATGAAAATGGGAAAAGTAGAGATAAAATTACATATTTTAGATGATTGGAAGAAAAAAGAATCAACTGAATAATTGTTAGTAATGGTAAAATAATTAAAGTGAGAAGAAAATCAATAACAGGATCACATTGTTGTCCTATATACTGCAACAACCACTTCTTTGTAGAAAGAAAAGGTTCATGTACAATAGCAGCAAAAAGGTAAATATCTGTGAATAAACTTGGGAAGAAATGCACAGAATCTATGAAGACAATGTTAAAATAAAAGTTAAGGACATATAATAGTTTAAAATATAGAAATTGATAACAATGTTCTATAATAGGAAGCTTAAACAGCATAAAAATATGAATATCCCCTGAGTTAATTTATATATGCCATGCCAGTCTTCTTCCAGTCAAGGCCTTGTATTTTAAAATGTCTGGAAGGGCCCATTTCCCCTAATACAAATGAAAACAAAATGTTTTTTAAGGTACACAGTTGATTCTACAGTTTACTTAATACATAAGTAGGAGTAGCCAATTAAGTTACAAAAAGAAGAAAACTAAATCGTGCTATAAAGCTGTTAGAATTAAAGCAGGATAGTACTTGGTATGCAAATAAACAGATCAGTAGAAAAAAATAGAATATACAGAAATAGATTTCAATATATATGAGACTTTAGTGTATGATAAAAGTGGCCCTTAATACATTGTGTTGTTGGGACAACTAAGTAGCCATCTAGAAAAAAAAATACATAAAATAAATTCCAGACATATCAAAAATGTAAACATTCAAAAATTGAAATATAAAAGTAATATAATGAATATTGAAAGATTTTAGATAATGCCTGCCTTAGTATAAAACAAAATCTAGGAATAATTTTTAAAGTAATAAATTTAATTAAATACTTAAACTTATTTTTCTGAAAAAGGAAAACCACAAATTAAATCAGAGACAGATAAAAACCAGGAAAACTATAACTTTGTCATAGAAAAAATAGCTGAATTCTTTAATATATAACAAGCCCCTACAAATAAGTAAAACTATGTAAACAATTCAGTAAAAAGGAGCAAAAGGTGACTACAGTCCACAGAAAAGAAGGCATAGCTTCTAAACGCAGGAAAGTATCCTCAAGCCCACTCATAAGAGAAATGCAAATTAAAAGCCACATAAAAATAACATTTTTCACCTAGGAGACAGGTAAAGATAAAAAGTTTTAATAACACTCTTTTATTAAGAACTTAGGAAAAGAAGTTCTCTTACATTACTGGTGGGAGTGTAATTTTTATATCTCTATGGAAACAAACAGCACAAGCTATAAAAATTTAATATGTATATTTCCCTTTGCCCCCAAAATTCCATGTTTAGAAATTCATTCCACTGATAAACCCATGAAAATAGCAGATATAGAGGTAAATTTATCGTGGCACAACATGTAATAACAAAAGATTGGCAGTAATTTAAGTGTTCTTTAATAGGGAATTGGTTAAATAAACAATGGTGATCCATACATTGGAAGTCTGTATAGCCTTTTAAAAAAAGCTGAGGGCTTCCCTGGTGGCGCAGTGGTTCAGAGTCCGCCTGCCGATGCAGGGGACACGGGTTTGTGCCCCGGTCCGGGAGGATCCCACATGCCGCGGAGCGGCTAGTTCCGTGAGCCACGGCCACTGAGCCTGCGCGTCCGGAGCCTGTGCTCTGCAACGGGAGAGGCCACAACAGTGAGAGGCCCGCATACCGCAAAAAATAAATAAATAAAATTTAAAAAGCTGAGACAGAACTATATGTACTTGTGAGGACTATCTCCAAGATATATGATTTAATATATTTTTTAAAAAGCCAAGTTCAAGTCAAAGCATTGTGTCAAGAGGCCCAAGTTTAAGACTGTATGTTTATTTATATCTCAGAAATTGGAAAGAACTTTGGCAAAAAAGTATGGCATAATGAGGGGAAACTTTAAAGAAATCTAACGTGACATTGGCATACTGATCATATTTATTGGTGACATATTTCAGAGGCAACTTTGCTCCACAAACTGATTGGAGGAGAATATTGAGTCAGAAGAAGAAAAACTGTCTCTCTTTAGCACTGCCCATTCTTGCTCTTCAACCCACCACTACCCACCCCTTAAAAAGAATAGCTGTTTGCTTATCATAAGTAATACCTCCCGCCCATGTTTCCAAGCCTGGATGCTGTTTACACTGGTTAGACCTTTCTGGTTATTTAGCTAATGAAAAATAGAAGGCTGAAGAAAGAATGACAAAAATATAGACTCATTTACAATTTCAGCCTGGAACTGCTAATATCAGGACTTAATTGCAGGCAACAGCCCCTGTATCGACATTTGAATGTGGACCAGCTATGTTTCGAGAAGCAGAACATGTACCCAAACCATAAGTGCTTGGTGAGGAAGGCAAAAGAGTGGCCAGTGGTACTTACTGAATAAACATAAGAGGAGTGTTTTAGAAGGTACAGGTAAGTCCTGTGCTTGAGAAAAAGAACATGCAGATTAGCGTTATTATTTAGTCCACACAGGAAGAAACTCAACTCTTTTTTTTTTTTTTTTTTTTTTTTTTTGTGGTACGCGGGCCTCTCACTGCTGTGGCCTCTCCCATTGCGGAGCACAGGCTCCAGATGCGCAGGCTCAGCGGCCATGGCTCACGGGCCCAGCTGCTCCGCGGCATGTGGGATCTTTCCCGGACCGGGGCACGAACCTGTGTCCCCTGCATCGGCGGGTGGACTCTCAACCACTGCGCCACCAGGGAAGCCCTCTTTTCTTGATTTATAAATAAGTGAATTCAGAATCTATTTAGTGACATATAAAAAGAAAACATAATCTCTAAAGAAATTTAACAAGCTGGAGTGGTAAATACTGTGCAGCAGGAAACATAGTGTTTATCGATTTTCTAGTGTCTGACACAAATGCTGCAGTTGCTGACTTTGAAATGGCTAAGGGAGTTTAACAATTAATGGCTTGTGAGCTTTCTCAAAGTCAAAATCAGTGTTTCTCTCTCCCCGCCCCCTGTCCCCCCGACTGTAACAACCTGTCCTTAAATCCTCATGCTGAGTTTCTACTCCATATGTGTGTTTGGATATGCTCTGGACAGGGAACTGGCTTTTCCAGACCTTTTAAGTAGAAGGACTTGACTGGAAGAAGACTGGCAGCAATTCAGCTTTACCACCTTTTATTTTCTGAGTTAGTGCAGATAAGGGAGCTATCAGCTTGGGCACCAGGCTGCAGCAGCAGATCTGATTGAAGCAGAGATTACAGTAAATTAAGAATTTGTTATCATTTACAACAGGCTATCCTTCTTGCAGGGCTTGTGGGCAATGTCACGAACTGATTGAAGGGCTTCCTTGTTCTAATAATACTGAATATTTACATTTCTGAGGCTAAAAGGACAACTTAAAGATAAAATGTGTTGGTTCTCAAACTTGGGAGCTTCCTGGGGTGAAATTTGAAACTGGCCCACATACACGGAGAGCAAGGAGAGACCAAAGGTAGAGAAGCAGGCCACTCCAGATGGGTAGGTGGCAGGTTTAATAAGCAACAACTTACATTCAAGGCTGGTCTTGGGCAGCCACAAGGTAAGTATTGATATATCTCTGAACCCACCCACCAGACTCTTAAGTTTATACTGAAGCCTTACCTGAGTTCAGTCATATATTCAGTCCATGTGGTCTCAACTACACCTTGCCTTCTCAAGGCTGTGTCCTTGAAAATGGCTCCAGCTATGTGAAGGGTGGGCAGAAGCTACATTCCAAGTACAGGGGACGGGAGGAGGAGCCTCTGATTCCCTGGATCCGGCTCACAGGTCAATCATTAGTCACATTCTCTCCATGACCTCCTCCAACCCTCCACCCTTTGTGCTGGTTCTTACAATTTCATAAGCCCCCCTCTTCTATCATGTTCCCTGAGTCAGGCAGGGGTTCCACTAGCTTGGAGGTGGGTCATTAGGTGGTTATCGGGCGGCCCTGGAGGCAGATACCACAGCAGCAACAGAGGCACGTGCAAGAGAAAACACACATCAAAATAATGGTTCCCAAAATAAGTAACGATTTTTTCCTGCAAGATCCCTATGATCCTAACCATGAACCACTGATTTATTAAGTCCCCTGTGCTGGGAGTGGGATCACTCAGGACATTCACTTGTGTCTTCATGTGACTTAATAAAAATGTTTCATTAGCAAGCTCATCAGGTATGAACACATAGCACTCTGTTTGGATAATGGCACAGGTGCCTCCTTGTGAGGCAGTAATAATATCCAAGGCCATCGTATCTTGGAGGACAGCTTTTCTCATTAGATACATTTTAGTGTTCAGTAAAGACAGGCTTTGCCAGCTATCATTTAAGGTTTGCTGGGTGAATTTAGTAAGGGCTTCTATGTGTGGTATAATGTCCTCCAGGCCAGTGGAAGGGACAAAGATGGTGGCCAATTGATTGTACCAGTAGAAAACAGAGCATGCCCATCTTGCCTTTAGGGGAAGGAGGCTGGCACATACCCATTAGCTGGGGTTTGAGTAGTTATATCTCTTGTTGCCGTGGGGTAGATTCTCCCCTGTGCCCAGGGAAAACCCAGGGTGCAGTGGCCGAACCATCCAGGTGGAAGCCGTGTCAAAGATTCATGCCACACAACCGCTGGGTCCCATTTGGGGCTACCCATTAAATTCCTGGGCAGTATAACTAGTCAGTGCCAAACCAGTCACTATCTTTTAATGTGTCTGAATGACTATACCGTTCTGGTGATATCCACCCCATATCCCTGCAGCAATTGAGTTGGTTCCATTTAGAGTGATATTTCTGTTACCAACATAGACGTACCTGGGTTCAAATGTCCATAACCCCAGGTGCTACATGAACCTACCCCAAATCAGTGTAGCCACCCGTGGCTCTGTTGGTGGTGTTTTAGGACCTTTCCCATCAGCAGTTTGATGAGCTGCCTGTGTAGTTTGACAGAAAAAGAATACCTGTGCCCAGTGTTATGGATAGTTTATGCCACAGGCCAGGCTTTTGGGTCAGTATTGGTAATATCAGGTGAATTAAGATTACTAGTCCTAGCTTGTTCTCCCTCAATATACTGCTTTAGGGCCTTCCAACCCCCTCCCTGGAGGGGTGGTGCCCACCGTGGTAATCCTGATATGCTAGACAGGGGGCAGCAGCCCACATACCCATCAGCTGGATTGGTTCCTTTGTGTGGCATACAAGTAGGTCCACTGTACAAAGGTATTTCCATCAAGTGTCCATCTCATGACCAGATACCTCAGGAGTAGCAGGAGTCTAAGGTCAAAAAGACCAATATTGAGTAGGAACTTTGTGTGGGATAGTCTTTTTCTGCAAGAATTGCACTTGTGGCCTGATCCTTAGATGTTAATATGGTAGCAGCTTTGGGAATCTGACCTGGTTGTGTATACCACACACATTGGCCAGGGGAGGCAGCACTGAGAGACGTGAGAAGATGGACTGGGGTGGGATATGCCAGATCAGGACCCCCACCTTCTCCCTCTTTCAGTGTTGCATTCCAGGTATGGTGCATTTCAACAGCTCTGGCTTGCAGCAGAACAGTGGGATCCCAGTGGAGTTTGAGTAGTTATATCTCACCCAGGGATTCAGAGTAACTCACAAATCCCAGTGGGACATCCCATTGCAAATTTCAGTAGATAATGCTTTTCCCAGGTGCAGTGGAGCTTGGTGTTCTCAGCAGCCATAGAACGTTAATTCACACTGAGAGTCGAGGCAATGGCCGTCTCCTGAGACTTCTGTATGTTTAAGATGTTGGGTATCTAGGCAGGGGTTGCCAGTACGGCATATGGGGCAATAGCCCTAATGATTGATCATTCAAATGCATTAAAGCCTGGAACAGTACTTTAGTCTTTCCAGCCAAGGTGGTTTTACTTGTTAGTAATTTAATCTACTGCTTTTAATATTTCATTTTTCTTTCTACCAACCCTGCTATAGGGGAGATGGAACCTCCATTCAGTATTAGGTCCTTTTGTCCATTCTTGACCTTTGAAATGTGATCCTCAATCACAGTCTAATTGACGAGGGTATTTGTACATGGTACTCCTCTTCTCTCATCACTAATAGTGGAAGCCTGGTTTGCACGGCAGCAGGGGAAAGCTTGGGTTAGGCCAGATGCAGTAACCATGCAAACAAAGGCATATTTAGAACCCTTACTCAGAGGGAGGGGGCCAATATAATCAATTTCCCAGTCCCTCACTTGTTGGGAGCTCTAGTGGATGGCCCAAGACTCCTTTGACATTCACCTTGGGCATTGTTTAGAGCAAACAGGAAATGCTGTTATTGTGTCAACCAAGTCACTCTATTTCAAGGGCAGTCCATCATCCCTGGCAATATAGTTGCTAGGGCTTGTACCCAAGCTAGAGCATCAGCTTCCTGATTGCCAGGAGGTGTCAGCATCCTATGAGCTGGGACATGGAAGACAGTGAGGACTGCCTCAGGCTTTTGCAGAGCAACCCAAACGTCTTCCCACATATGCTGACCCTGCAATGGTTTATTCATGATCAGTCACCCCTTGGCTTCCTATTGTCTAAGCCATAGGGTTAATGCCTTTAGAACGGCTCAGTTGTCAGTGCAAAGAGTTAACAGCTAGGGGTCTAAAGTGATCTTTAGCCAAACCCCTCTAAGTTGAACCCACTGGCTGCTGCAGTTTGTTCCTTTTTCCATCCAGATGGTGTCAGTGTTGGGCTGAATGGCAACTGCAGTCCGTATGGATGGGTTGCCTCAAACAGACCTAAGTGTGTAAGGGGTGTCAGTGGGAATTTCCCCCATTCCATCTTTACAGGCTGCAGGGGCCTCTGTAGGAACAGGGGCGGAGGCATTTGAAGGATCTATATGTTCCACAGGGCCCAGTAGCACCCGCAATTCTAGAGACAGGGCCCAGTAGCACGGCAATTCTAGGACAGGGTACTCCTCTGCTGCCAGTAGGCCACTCAGTCAACCTGGGAGTGTGAGCTATGGCAGAGGTGGGTGGATGGAATGTATTCTCAACCCAGCCCTTCATAGGAAAGGAAGTTCTTACCATAATACGCAGTTCCTTCATGAGAGGCTCTATCTGGAGGAGCTCTGTGTACACAGCTAGGAGCTGTTGCTCTATGGGGTATATGGGGTATCTGACCCCTTCCAGAGCTGAGACCAAAATCCTAGGGGTACTCTCTCCTTCTGTTGTCTCTGCCACAATGCCCAGCCCATCCCTTCCAGAGTCACAGACACATCTACCCAGATGGTACCCTGCTTGGGAGATGCCCAGAACTTTAGTCTGCTTCCCTAGTACTTTTGCCTTCTGGAAGGTGGCTTGATGCTCTGATCCCCAGTCCCACACATACCCTTTTTTAACCAGGTGGTATAAGGGATGGAGGCACTGTGACAGGTAAGGAAGAAAAGTTCTCCAAAACCCCTAAATCTCCACAAAAGCTGGCACCTCTCTCATGTTCTTGGGGGTTGGATAGGCTTGTACCTTATCAGTCACAGCTTCTGAGTCAATGTGCATCTTACTTGACAGAATGACACCATAAAACTTTATGGTGGTGCATGAGCCATGAATTTTCTGTGGTTTATCATCCGTCCTCTAGATACCTCATAGGTATTCCAGCAAAGTCTGCAGAGTGTCTTGCAGCTTAGGCAAATCTTCACATGTTAACGTTATATCATCAATGCAGTGAGCCCATTTTACTAGTTGGGGAAGGAGAAAAGGGACAGATCTCAGGCTACCATCCCATATAACATATGGTGGGGCTGGGCATGTAGCCTTGGGGAAACACTTGAAAGGTCTATTGTTGTCCCTCCCATGTGAAGGCAAATTGATCTTGTGACTCAGTGACAAGGGATATACTGAAAAAAGCATTTGCTAAGTCCAGTACAGTAGGATACACTCCTAGGACCAGGGCCAAGGCATCTAAGATGGTGGCAATGTTGGGCACAGCCGCATGGATGGGGCCACTACCTTGTTCAGTTCTCTGTAATTCATAGTCATCCACCATGAGCCATCTGGCTTTTTTACCAGCCACACTGAGCTTGTTGAAGGCACTATGGGCAGGATGTGCAATGCCCACTCAGTGCAGTTCTTGCATAGTTTCTCCTATTTCTTTATGCCCCCAGGCAATTTATGTTGTTCAACGGTTACCGCTCTTCATGGGGTTGGTACACCTACTGGTTCCCAGTTGGTGTTTCCCCTCAGTGCTGGTTTGATTATTCACCAGAGGCAGAATTTACTGACAGAGCTTTGCAGAGTTTGACCTTGTAGGATGTCAATACCCAGTATGTTCTCTGGTATTGAAGAGATAAAAACCTCATATTCTTATGGGGGAGAACATCCAATCTGCAGTGTCAAAGAGACCTTTCTGACTATAACCATTTGTTGTTCATAATTATTGATGGTGCTGAGGGGACCAGAAAACTTCTGTGGGTGACCAGGTATTAGAGTACATTCAGCTCCAGTATCAACAGAGCTGTTGCCTTTTGCTTAGTTCTGGGGGACCAGTGAATAGTGGTCTCAGCATGAAGCCTCCTGTCACCTCCAACAGCCCTCACCTGGAGGCTGTCTTGGCCTGCATCCTATGCCTGGGCTGTGCAGGCATCCACCCTGAGTAGGACTGTATCCCTGAGGCTTCTGTTGGAGCAAGTGGGGCATCAGAAATGGTAGAGACAGGGGGGGCAGGTCTGAACTGCTGTTCAGTTTTTAAGGCTTTCCACAGGCTGACCAACAGTGCTAGGTTGCTAGTCTGTCTTTTCAGGTAGGGTCCCAGCAGCAATGAGGTCAAACCACATTTGTTTTGGGGTTAGTTTTGCCAGATCCAGTACAGACTATTGGGAAAGCATTTTGGATTTTCCACTCCCATCTCTGTCTTGGGCCTTTCCCACAACTCATACCTGTTCCCAGGATTTGTCAGTTTGTGTTTTCCCCCAGATCAGCAGTGGATTGTCCAACATCATAAATGTCTTCTCCCACAACTGGGCTCAGCACAGATATCAGTGTCCCACACCAGCTGTTGGGGGCAGACTAGAGTATCTTTGCTTTCATTCCTGAAGTGAATGGGACTGGATCAGAGCCTTCAAAGGCAAAGGCTTGTCTCATTCCCAACTCCCTAACAATTTGTTACACCTCCTCTATGGATTTCCAGGGTCCCACATGCCCAGGGAGATCCCCCTCATTGCATCAAGCCTCCCTGCAGTTAGAATAGTCCAATCTACAAAGGAGTGAACTCCTTGAACCGCCCAAACACCATACAGGCACTGCCAGAGGGCAGGGTGTGTGGTGATATTGTTCCTTTTCTCTGCTTCCTGTCAGTCAGAGAAATGCCATCACACCCCATATCCCATAGCTGCACTAACCAGGCCTGGATACTTTCCCTGGCCTTTCCCTGGAACTTGGCAGCTCTATCAATAAGCTCAGTGGGATTATATTCTCTCATCATGAACATTTCCTGAATGTGGGGCTGCTCTGCTGCCTGGGGTTGTGGTTACCGTGCTTTACCTTTTCTGTGTATTAGGAGTTGGATGGCAGCAGGTGTTTCATCCATTTCTGTCAATCACCATAACCTCCTCTGGCTCTCCTCACTTTCCCAGGAATTCCTCCTCCTAGCATCCCAATTAGGCTTTGTCACAAGCACTGGGACTTTAGTCCATGGCCATCTGCACCCTCCTAGCTTTGTAGAATGGCGCCCTAAGTTCTTCAACTTCTTATCCTGCTCTCCCACCTTGTCTGCCAGCCCCAAGCTAGCAGAACAGTAGACACTGCATGTCCTTCTGTAACCTCAGCTCTTCTTCCAACTTTCTAACTCAAGCTTCAGTGTCTAGTTGGGCATCAGAGGCTAGCCTACCATGGTGGCTGTTCATTTTTCTTCTTTGCCACAGTGTACTCTGCACAGTTCCTTACACAAGTGTATTAAACCAGCCAGCTTTTTAGGGCATTCCCCATATTCACGTGGTAGTCCCCAAGCACCTAACATATAGGTCACCTCTCCCACACAGAAGTCGATGGCCAACCCAGGATTTCCTCTTGGATGACTCTTTCCCAAGACCCATTTCTTCAGTCTCCTGGCTGGCTTGCCAATTTCTGGAGCTTCCCCGCATGAAATCTGGAACTGGTCCGCATACAAGGAAGGCAAGGAGAGACCAAAGAAAGAGGCAGGCCACTCCAGATGGGTAAGTTCCCTTTTTGATAAGAAAGGGAACTTACATTTGAGGCTGGTATTGTGTGGCCACAAGATAAGTAGATCTCTGCACCCACCCATCAGAATCTTAAAAGTCTATATAAAGGCCTTAACTGGGTTCAGTCATGTATTCAGTACAGATGGTCTCAACACCACCTTGTCCTCTCAAGGCTGTGTTCTTGAAAATGACTCCAGCTGTGGGAACATGATTGCAAAATCATGAGAGGAGTGAGGAGCCTTTGATTGCCTGGGTTCAGCTCTCAGATCAACTGGAGATCATGTCCTCTTGATGACTTCCTTCACCCACATCGAGAGTCATGATAGATCCAGCTACATGTCAAGTAAGCAGACTTGGTAAGTGACCATGCATACTGCAGTAATGTTAAGAGCCTAGGAATTTTGTGGTCCACACAGAGGCTAGCCAGTGCCTAAAATTTAGTTGACTCTTTCCAATAAATTAGAGCTTTGATCTGTAAACTGTGGATTCCTTTCCTGCTATTGGGACAATCTTTAAATTATTAGTAGACATTTTCTCATTAGAGTAAGTGTGTTTCGGATTTTCTAGGGAATAGGTTTTTAAATGTTTGAGGCTCTTTCTTAAGTATTTTTCATCATCCCTCTTTACCTTATCACACTTCATTGTAAAGTACATGTTTAATTATTTGTTTCTTCTATTAGTCTATAAGCTCTGTGAAAGCAGGGGCCTTGCTTATATTCAAAAGGAGTTTATCTTACCACAGTGTCTGGCACTTAATAAAATCTCAGTATTTGTTGTATAGAACTGAATTTCATTAGACAGAATTGAATGAGAGGTTGTTCCTTGAAGAGAATAAATTCCTTTCTTCCTTTAATGAAGAAAAATGGCACAGCTAACATTACTAGAGACAGACTTCACTTACTGAAAACCATTAAAAGCTTGACTGACCTTGAGCCTTATTTAATGGTCCATCTATTTTACAGATGAGGTACCTGATTCAGTGACTTGTCCAGAGGCATACAGATATTAATTGGTAGAAACAGAATAAGGGCCCAAGTCTCCAGACCAATAGTCAGGCATTTATTGCACCACAATTTGTCTTTCTTCTGTCTTAACATATTGCTGTTTGGGAGAATATGGAGACACAGACAGCATGGCTGTGGAGGGCATTCAGCAGCAGGCTCTGGCATGCACATCCATCCAATCTGATAAACGTCAGCTTGCTTGTCATTTACTTTTAGGAAGTCTTACCAAAAAGTGCCTCTAAACTGTAGATGCCCTCTGTTTACTTGAACAACTGATTCCAGTGGCTAGAAAGAAGGATGCTGTACTCTCCTGTCTGGAGAACAGTGTCTGATAAAATGAGAAAACTTTCTTGGAGAATCTCCTTGAAGGATTCTGATACCCTTTACTTGGTGGAATTCTTATTTCTTGACTTTCTTCTCCATCTTTCTGCCTCCTTTTTGTTGCTGACAGCTACATGGCATGGTGGGTAGACATCTGGGGATGACCCCACTAATGTGGTAAATTTGTTTAATAAACTACCTTTAACTTGGTTAAAATGTATTTATTAGTGCCATACCCCCTTTCCTACAAAGAATAATGTTGTGTTCATAAATAAATAAATGGGCAGGAGAACTTCTGCAAAGTTTAAATTTTAGCAAGGAAGCAATGTACTATAACCACGGCAATCTGTCACTACTGAATGTCAGATAAGAGCAATTGAAAAATATCAACTAAGTTTTTAAAACCCTGTTTATTCAAAGCAATTATATCTGCAAATCTAAATGCATAACTGCACATAAACACTATACTGTAGTTGATAAATTTGTTTTCCATAGGGGTAAAGGTTAATAATTATGATCCTGCTTTGCATGTATACTGGAACTGAATATTTATGTAAGTGGATGGTGGATGATGGTAGCCATATTTCTCACTGTTGAAGTGGCAGTTTACAGATGGGCAGGGGCAGAAGGCTGGAATTATTCATGCGGTGGCGGATTAGAGTTGGAGAAATCATTATGAACTCATGTTTAGCTTAATATACACACATATGGTTACATATAAAATATTTATAGATACGTGTATATACATAGGGCAGTATTCACACATATATTTCCCTGCTCTGTCATCTGAGAGGGCCTAAAATAAACAATATCCCAGTAGAAACAAGCACACTTAGCACCCAGATCTTGGTTTCTAATTCCATTCTCTGACTTAGAAACAAAAAACAGACTCCTTGGAGTCTGAAATGTCTGATTTTAGGACTGGGAGATTAAATATAATCTGGAGCATTTTATAGTCCAAAAATGTAAGGAGGTGCTCAAAAAACAAACAAACAACAACCCATAAACCAATCTACATTGATGAGGGTACCTAACAGAGACATAAGAGCCAACTGAAAGTGTTTACAATGGCCGAAACCAGAACAGTTTGAGTTACAAAATTAATAAAGTAGTATTGAATTATAACCCAAAATATAATTATTCATGATCCATACTGATATAAACATATCATTGAATAAATGGTGGAGAAGAGACAAATCTCTTATTCAAAAGAATTCCAAATAAATTATGTAGATAGTCCACCCTAAAGGAGGGGAATCATACCTATCCACTTTTTAAGTACAGACTGCACACAGTGACTTCCTTCCAAAGAGTACAGTATGGAAAGAGGGGGGAAATAAATGGCTTTACAAAAGTAGAGAAACCTGACAAATACTACCTTGGCTAGATGATCAAGGTTAACAACATCAGTTGATATCAAATTGATAGTATGTACCTTTATTTTGATGTGATGAAAATGGTACTTCTGTTATGTTTCTCCCCAAAACCTATAACCCCAATCAAACCGTGAGATAAACAGACAGATCCCAGTAGAGAGGCATTCTGTAAAATATCTGACCAGTGCCCCTCAAAGCTATCAAGGACATCAAAATCAAGGAAATTAAAAAACGCTCCAGTCAAGAGGAGTTAAATGTAATGTGGTATCCTGGATGAGATTCTAGAAGAGAAATAATATTTAGGTAAACACTGAGGAAATCTAAATAAAGTATAGACTTTAATTAATAATAATGTATCAGTATTCATTAATACTAATGTAAGATGTTAATAATAGGGGAATCTGGGTGTGTAATACATGGGGGTATATAGGAATACTCTGTACTATCTACTCAGTTATTCCATAAATCTAAAACTGCTCTAAAAATTAAAGTCTGTTTTTCAAAAAAGCAAATATAGCCTCTGTTTACACTTAATGTAGACATGTTTGTGCCAGCATTTACTCTGTTTCTCAAGCCTTTTCATTTCTGTTAATTAAAATTTAACCATGGTGTTATTGCCATCAAATATTTGAAAGTCTATGATGTAAAAAGAGAAGTAAACTTTTTCTACTTTAGATGGCAGTATTAGGACCATATCAAAACCAAGAGCAAGGCCAATCAATACCAGCTCCCTAATATGGAATCCTTTTCTAATTCCAACAATGGAAAATGCTAACCCATGGAGTAGTAGACTTGCTGTCCGCCCAAGCAGAGACTGACTGATACCATCCATCAAGTATACTTTAGTATAGATTTTTTTCATTGAGTAGACAGATTAGAAAACCTCAAGGATTCTTCCAACTCTGTTCTAAATATCTGTGGACAGTTGCCCAGCTGTCTGTGTAGTTGAAGTTTAGACAATTTATTCCAATGTGAATCTGGACTCACAGCCAAGGCTTTAAGCACAGTATGTCTGTCTGTTGACCACAATTCTAAGTTTAGCTGATTGTTCAAAACCTACCAGCTGCACTAGTCATCCAGTGAAGGGAAAGTAAATTAGCCTAGTAAGCTATGCCCTTTTTGAGCCATGACGTTTGGTATGTTACCTCCTTGAAGTCTTCAAAAGTCATAGGATCCAATTCAGTGCATTAGCAGTGTTATGATTACCTTACGACACAAATCCTTGAGTCTTGCAAATCTAAATGCCACAATCCCACAGCTTGGCTGAAATACTCTGTAGTTAGGATTTCAGTGACTGCTAGTGAGGTGAGAGACTTTGCAAATGAAACTGAGGTTAAATGGGTGGGTGGATGTGCAGAGAAAACATTTTATATTTCAATCTCACTTTATGAGCCCAGCTCTCCCTTTTAATGATAGGAGCTGGAAAATTCTTTTGAGAACAGGGTAAACTGATCTTTTTGGTGTCACAGATTCCTTGAGAAAGGGAATTCCTAAATTTGAGCCACTTTCCAGAATTAATACTAAGAAGTCTGCTGTTTTCCAAACCACCCCTAACCCCTTGCAAGAAAAAAAAAAAAAAAAAACTATGAAACTGTCTCCTTGATCTACCAGTGTTTACCAAACTTTTTTAGTTTACAACATACTTAGAAAATGATCATTTTTCTGTATCCACACTAAATAGAGAAGGAGCTGGAGAACAAAAGCACAATCCTGGCTTCTAGCTATTGCAGCCAATACAAGTGTTGGGAGATCAGTGTCTCAGCCTGTGTGTTGAGAAGATCATTTCTTTAACAAACAAACCAACATAATTTTTATTAGGAAAGAAATCATATTAATTACATAAGCTTGAACCTTACAAAATGGCCATTTGCAGATCCGACACAGTTAAATAAAGGCAACTTCTTATGGCCCATCCTAATAGAAAATATGGAATCTCTAGAAAAGCACAGCAAAGTAAAAAATTATGCTCTAATCTCTATACTTAAGGAATCAAATATTACATATTGATGTATAGGCATCAATATGTTGGGTTTTTTCCATATACATATATATGCTTTACATAATTTAAATCACATCCCAGCACATAAGTTTTTGCAACCTGCTTTTTTCCCCTTAATAATGAGTATCTTCCCATGTCATTAAGTATTCTACAGCCTGATTTTCAATGACTCCTGGTATTCATTCCCTCGTTAGGATAAACAAATTAATTTAAGCAATCTTCTATGGTCAAATATTTAATTGCCCAAATATTCCCTTTTTATAACTTATGCTGCTGTAAGTATATTTATAAGGGAAATTTTTGCATACATTCCCAATTATACTCCAAATATTACTGGGTCAAAGCATGTGCACATTTTCAGACTTTTGATATTTTGCCAAATCACCTCCCAGAAGGCCGTATCCACCAGGAGCACGCAAGCATGCGTCTTCTCATTAGCCTTCTGTATTATCATTGTTTTAAATCTCTGCTACTCATTTATTTCTTATCTGAATTTCTCAGGAGAACTTCAAGGTCATTAAAGTCCTGTTATGTTTGGCGTTGATGGTGAACTTTCCACTAGAATTTTAGGAACAATTCAGGAGCCTGATTGGTGCTCTGCCTTCCTTTCAGAGATCTCAGCCAGTTGCAGAGATAGATTGCTGTGGGCTACAAGCAGAGTGTCAAATGCCACAGACAACAACCTGGGTCTTTATCCTAAAAGGAACTCTGTGCTTGAAATGCATCTCCAGCTCCTAATCTGATATTCTACCTCCCATCTAATAATGAAGTGGGGCAGAGGTCCTACCAAGAGGATGATAGTCCATTAATTGTTAGAGGCAAATCCATTGCCTCCTACCAGCTGCTACCATCTTAGCTAGATACTTGCTATATTAGATCAGATGCTGGGTGGTCCATGGCTTCTAACAGGACAGGCAGTAGTTAAAAATAGACAAGGGGATGGCCTGTTTAAATGTTTAGAAAATAGGCAATTCTTAAAAAAAAAAACACCTCTCTACTCACCTAAAACATCTGGGAATTGGGACTTTTTTCTACTCCAGGGGTCAGTACTTGACAGATATGTAAAACACATGGAAAAACAGTCTTCAGCTCAACAAGAGGATAAACTTTTAAAATATTAATGCTACCTAACAATGAAAGAGACTGATTCTGATTCAATGGAAAATAATGATTTTTGCAGAGAACCAAACTGATCACTCCCTTTTAAATAGTCACATTGTACATCCCACATTATTAATGGTAGTCATAGAAATTTATAATTGGTTTTACACATTTGCTTCTACTACTAGACCATGAGCTCTTTGTAGCTAACTAATATTCTTTAATATTATAGGAATGAATAATTGGATTTTAGAACTTCTGAGTTGGCTTCTTATCTACAAAATACTCTTAGTTAGAAGTAGATTCCTTTGATTTAAGATTATAATAGCTCTGAATAGTAATAGATAAGGTCTTATTTATAATTTTAAGTGAGTGAGTTATGAAATCTTTTCCTGGGGGAGGAGGGTGAAATGAAGGAAATGGGTACCTTTGTGCAAGGAACATAGGGAAGTATAAAAAAAGAAAACAAGTTGAAGCATGGAGTACTGAAGGCAAAATTTGCTAACTGTATCTGTTGCTCTTGTTTTTGTTATTGTTGTTGTTTTTTTAAGGGTCCCTTTTGGATGTAACTGACTTCCTGCATGATTTAAAGCTGCTCTTTATTTTAAAAAATCTTACCTTAGGGCAGTGATATTGTGGGAAAAAGTAAGTTTTCTTGCCCTAGAGTCAATATGGTATGAAAGGTCATTCATTAGCTCTGCCAAACTTCCCCACTTGCAAAAAGTTCAAATAAACCCTTTTTATTAAAACAGTGGAAGTAAGAGCAAGTAGGAGGTAGGGATGGAACACAGGGTGTGGTTGAGATCCAAATGTTCCTGGCACTGGTGGGGTGAGCTTCTTTGAAACCAAGTATTTAGGCTTGCCATCTGATCTCAGTACAGTGGCATCCTCTCCTTCACTTGAGACTATGTCTCATGCATTCATTCAACCATTCACTTAATAAATACAAAATGAGTGCCTACTTATGTGCCAGACCCTGCTGTGGGCTGTGGGGATACAGCAGTGAACCAAATAGACGAAACTTCCTGACTTCATGGAGTTTACATTAGGGTGGGTTCTCCTTTGATAAAAGAGCATTAAACCCCAAATGAGTATAATTATGTCAACAAAAGGAGAGGTTTTGTGTTTAATCCTAAAGCAACCTGAATTTAATAAATCTAATAAAGTTTTAATTCGCAATGCAAGTGCTAGTCTGCTCCAGAATTAAACTTCAGTTTTGAGATACGTGAGTGAAAGACACCCTTTGCTAAAGCTCCCTCCCCGACAAAAGAAGGCTTCCAGCATCCAAGTGGAAAAGCATGAACTGCGGCTAAATTTAGCCAAAATTAGCATCAGTGTAGACTGAGAAGTTTTTCAGCCAAGCGAATTGCATAATCTAAGCGCAACCACTTTTTCTTGTACCCTTTCCTGAGAAAATTTCCACCATGCATGCTGCCAGTGCTTATGCTGCCCACATTGTCAATGCCCTTTGCTATAAGAGATTGAAGGTTGGCTACAAATAATTTCCAATGAATGCCTCTAATTAGCCACTAAAGTTGGCATATTTCCTGCTATCTGAAATTAGATCACAGAGTTGGGTTGAGATGAAAAAGTCCTATTAGCTCTCTAGACTTCCATTTCCTATTTGCTGGGGGAAATGACTGTTTTGAAGTTCATCTGCTACTATCTGAAGAAGTCCGGAGTCGACGGTAGTGAAAAGATAGGTGGAGGTCTGGACTTTCAGTTCTCTTCCACTCTACAACTGGGACTTTCCGAAATAAACTCATAAGAGGAATGGCCCTGGGAGATACATCAGTGGATTTGTGAGAATAAAAGAAGGAGACTCTATTTAAAAGATGTCAAAACACAACATTTTGTAGTTGTCCATATATACATAATCCTCTCTAACAAATAAATGGTTTTAAAACAATCTAGTACTATTCATCAATGGGTGTCTGAATTTTTCTTGGAGCCAGTTCTGAATGCTTTCCATTAGAGGTTTATTTCCTAGTGTGCCTCTGCCCCTCAGTCAGGAAAGTAGTGCACATTCCACTGTTATGTCTTTGGGAGGAGCTACTTGTATCAGCCCCAAACTGAACCTTTTCAAGGCAGCTTGTGTGCCTCTAGTCTCGCATTATTAATAACCAACTGAGACGGATGCTATTGTTTTGGAGTCCTGTCTGCTGTCATCAGCTGCTGCGTGGCTGATCTGCTGATAGTTAACACACCAGATGCCTGGTACAGCCAGGTACACTCTGGAGCTTCTTCTGGATATGATTAATCATCCAGTTCCACTGACTCCAATGCAACAATCAAAAAGAAATTTAGAAGAGGATGGAGCCTGGAAAATCAGTGCAAGAGTTTTGAAAGAGCGAATACATTGCATTAGAGTAATAAAGTGGCTTCTTTTTAACTGTTGGAATGAATCTGTATTTTACTAAAAGTTAAATATTCCCTTGACAAAAGTACTTTCAATAATCCATAAATACCTTTCTGTCCCTTCTTCGGAAAGTGTCTGATAATAAATCTTTCCAGAGGGAACATAATAACTTCGAAAGTGTACCCAACAAGACTGGTGCCTGGCCAGTGGCTGGCTTTTTTAAATTAAATTAAAAAGTGTTATACTTTTTATAATTGATATCTCATGAAGTTTCCTTTAAAATATAGAACCTAAAGTGTAATAAAATTTATTTTATAAATAATGGAGGCTTGTGGCTTTAATTTCTTAACAAATTATTAATTACAACAATGCTAAAATAATTAACTGTATTTGCCTTTTGTGTGTGTGTATACCAGACTTTTAAAAAGAATTAGTAAATATTTGAACCGAAATAGTGCTGTTTCTGTCTAGGTATGGCTTTACTCTAAATAGTTGAATATTTTAAAATATGTATTCATCTAAGGCAGAAAGTTGGCAAGTTTTATTCCTATTACACAGAGGAAAAAATTGAGGTACCAAATGGAGAGAAGGTAATCCTGCTTTATAATTTAGTGATACATATTGGTTCTCTTTACTTTCTAAATGAAAATATTAATGAACAGATTGAATATTTCAAAACTGTCAGCACAGATTGCAATGAAGAATTGAGTGTCAGGCCTGTGATATAGTCTCTTTTTTGTTCCAGACTTTGCCAGAGGGTTTCATTATTAAAAATTTTTAAAGTAAAAAAACAAATAAAATAAAAAATTTAAAATATATATGCATAACGTAGAACTTTTCAAGCTGAATTTTCTAACAAATATACACAGAAGTCTTTCTAATATATTCCTTAAGAGTGTTTAGAAAAAATTAAATATTTTATTTTATAACCAGGCAGGAGTGTGTATCAGCCTAGGGTTCTCCAGAAAAACAAAGGCACTAATATATATACATACTCATATAAACATTTATTTTGAGGAATTGGCTTATGCAATTGTCATGGCTGCCAAGTCTAAAATCTGCAGGGCAGTCTGGTAGGCTGGAAACTCTTGGGCAGGAGCTAATGTTGCAGGCTTGAAGAATAATTTCTTCTTCAGGGAAGCTTCAGTTTTGCTCTCAAGGCCTCTCAACCAATTGGAAGAGTCCCACCCATGTTATTGAAAGTAATCTCCTTTACTTAAAGTCAATTGATTGTAGACGTTAACTATAATACATCTACAAAATACCTCCACACCAACACCTAGATCAGTGTTTGATTAAATCACTGGGTACTATAGTCTAGCCAAATTGACACACAGAAGGCAAGAAATGTGCCTCTTCTCCAGTATCCAGATGGGTGTTACACTCCCACAGCACATGAACATACATGGAGTAGGAAACTGACTGCATCTGATTTTAATGACTTTAGTTCATCAACAGAATTTGAGTAAATCCTTCATTTTAGAAAACTACTCACTATTGTAATGTCATCCTTTTCATTAAGAAGCACACTAGTCACGTTTTTCGTTAGAACGAATATATTCTGTAGAAATCAGCGAATATTAGACTTCTCATTTGAAGAAAAGAAACCTGCCTCAAAATGGTGGGGGCCATGTCCTCACCCTCTGGTATAGCTCATAATCAGAACTGGACTCTGGGTTTATATCTCAGTTCTGACACTTCTAGCTGTGTGATCTCAATATCTTTGTCTGTGAAATGGAGACTGGAGCACTCCTATCTCAGAACTTGTGTAGGGTACCTGTCTCATAGCAGGAGTTATGGAATTCTTAGACAATATTATTTCTGGGGGTGCAGGTTACAGCCCTTGAAATTCTTCAGTTTATCATCTGTATACCGCTGAAATAAGGCCAGGTACTGTGATTTACATTCCTGAGTCTGGTAAACTAAGTCAGTGGTACTCAAATTTGGATCTGTGGGCTAGTGCTGGTCAGAAAACTCTTAGTTGCAGATACTGATGAGATAAGCACTTAAATTATTTCTGTGACATTTTTATTGTATTTTACAAAAGTGGCAGCACATAGTGGATCTGGATGAACAAAACAGATAAACAGAAAGATGGGTCCTTCACCACATGGTATATAATTGGGAAAAAACTGGTCTTAGAAACCCCTATGTATAGGAATTCACTGCCAGATAAAAATTTAAGCATTAATTTCAACAAAATTCAGTACGTTACCTCCCATGGAAAAACTGTAGTTGTGGTGCCTGTCGTTGGTCTGTGTGTGCCTCCACATTACCTTTGTAATTGTTTGTGTGTCTGTCTCCTTAGCTCAAGTGTGAGACCCTGGCATGCAGGGCTTCATCTTGTTTGGGCTCCCAGGGACTGGAACAGTGACCCACACATATCTGGTGCCTGGTAATCATGTTTTTGATGAATGAAAGCAGGATAAGTGACAGAAATGAAACTAGTTAAGGATAGAAAACGAAATAAGCTTATTATGTTTGTCTTGTGATAGGTTGAATGGGAAAGTGCTGGAGATGTCAATAGATCTAAATAGATATTGGATATTAATAGATATTAATTGATTATGGAAAAAATTTACATTATATCCTTTGAAATGTTATGTATACTATAAAGACCGTACTGCCCTTAAATCTGAGTATAGGTATATATTGACAGTTTTAATAAGTGAACCATGCTGTGGGTGTAGCCTGGAAAAAGAAGAAAATAATATTTTTCTTCAGCAGAAACCCTTTGCAAAACTAAGTGGTTGAAAAGGTGCTCTTTATCCATGAAGAAGTGATGGTTTCTTCCAGAACACACTAGGAGTCACATTTGTTGACATTCCCAGTAAAACTTTAGGAGAGTTTATGTGAATAACTGTATCAGCACTGTAATTTGGGGGGGTTTATTTAGGTCCTTTTTCCTGAAACTAAAAGGACAAGGAACATTTTATTAGATCTATGTATGAGGCTTTGAAGTGACATCTATGGCTCAATAATGCTTTGTTAGGGTGACCTCCTTTCAAGAAAACATGATGTTCTCTTCTGGCGTATAAGGTGACATCTCTTTTCGTAACTTCTAGAAAACAATTTTTTTCCGTAATTGGCTAGTTACCTGGCCATCAGTCATGAGTCCCTGATGCCATTTCACATCATTTTCATTGTACTGTGCTAACACATCAAATAAGCTCATCATAAAACACAGACCGGGGGAACACAAAGAAAGCCAATACTTACTGATCTTTCAAGATGAGTGATTTGTATTAATCCTGGAAAGATCAAAATAAGTGTGTTCAACTAAGACTTACTTAGACTCCAAAGAGCAGCCAAGAATTCTTTGAGGTTTCTGGAGTGGAAAGACTATTATATCCAGTAGACATGGGAAAAATTAAAACAAACAAAAATCTCTATTGGTTATCTTACTAAAATGATAATAAATTGCCATGTACGGTTCTGTAGTATGAAGGAACTCATATATATTTATTGGGGTCTACCTGTATGCTCCTCTGTCATGATGCCATGATATGTACCAAAGGCCATCAGCTTTGCAGCCCTACAGACCTGGATTTGAATTCGAGCTCCACGGTTGCCTAGCTATGTGACTTTGGGCAGATCATTTACAACCTCTGATTTTCCTCTTCTCAAACAGACATTATAAAACATACCTTGTCAAATTATTGGACTATTAAATGTCATTTAAATATAAAGTGGCTAACACTGTTTCCAGCATATGGTAGGTCCTCAACAAATGTTGATTTCCCTTCTTTGTGCTCTCCTGCTGGATCCTCCTTTGAAGCAACCTCAGTTTGCTTCCACATTTCTAGCTTACTTATCTGTTTGTTTGCAGCTCAATAGATAAAATGAATTCAAATAACAGAGCGGAATGTATTTGAAGTTTGATATATTCCTTTTTCCCCCTCTGGTTCTTCTTTTCAAAGCTGCTGAATGATGATACCAGTCACTCGTTAAATCCACAGCTCAAGGATAGCTGTGCCAATATCCATAATCCCACTTCTTGTCCACTCCAGGTTGGCATACCCAAATTTAATCCCACTTTAAAAAAAGAATTTTTTTGTTTGTTTTATTTTTCCAAATACATTCTTAAAAGCAGTAAAGAGAAAGTTTGTTCTTTCAATTTTGCTTAATTTCCCTCCACCCACATACACAAAAAGAAAAGGTGAGGTCTGCATGAAATGCTATGCATGATAATGGTGTATTAGGAAATTTTCTTCTAGCTCTCCTACTAAATGTCCATCTATATCATTTCAGCATATGTTTGTTGGTTTGCTTTTCATCTATTCTCTCTTTTCCTAAAGGACTGTGAGCTCATAGGGCAGTCTCCTGTGGGTATAGAGGGTTGAAAAATACGTCCTAAGTTCATATAGATTCTTTTTGTTTCTAAATGAACAGAAACATTCAGGAGTTTCTTTTATATAAACTAGAAGAAGCTTTTCATGGCGGGTAAGATGAGAGTTTTGCTATAAGGCTCAGTCCTTTGCACTTGAAGATGGCAACAGTGATGGAAAGCTCTGAACCATCTACACTTCTTGCTTTGCCAACAAGCCTTTTCCATATAGACTGGAAGGAGGCTAAAGTATAATCTTTTGGGACACAGAATTTTTACCCACACAAAGCTACCTTCCATATATATATATATATATATATATATATATATATATATATATATATATAAAAAAAAGTGAAATCGGTATTTCTTTCTCCCTCTCCTTCTCCCTGGCTCAGCTTCCCTGGTATCATGCTCCAAACAGCTAAACAAATTCTCCTAAAAATCTGTAAAATTGTGTGAAAACAGTAATAGTTTAGACAATAAGAATTATTCCCTACCAAGCACCTTAGATGCAACTGAATATTCAAGATTAACATTTGCTTACAAATGTGCCTTTCAGCTGACCATGCATATATCCTTGGAGCTCCTTCCTACAGATATTTAAGACATTATGAGCAACAGATAACCCTGAAATCTATCTGACAGGGAAGTTTAATTTTAAAAACTCATCATAATCATCCTCAGGGCTATGCCATTTTCCAGGCGTTTTTTGTTCAAACATACCTTTCAGCTGAGACTTTTTCTCATCCAGTTCCAAAATTCCCAAGCAAAATAAGCACATGCCAAAAATACATAGTATTTACCCTGAGCATGAGTGACCTTACGGCTCATGAATACAGAATGACTTGATTGGTAGAATTCAGACTGTAGCATGAGTCATTTGTTTAAAATAAATGTGGGGGCCTGCTTAGTGACCAGAAAAATCACTAAAACATGAGCAGTGGCTGACAAAAATTCTTAGATCACCCCTCAGATATCAATGAAAAAATACGTTTGTAGTGTAGCTAAGTACCACACACAACATGTGATATACCTGAGTCATAGGCCTTGTAGGAGTCACAGAGCAGATGAAGAAGGCAAGAGATCAAAGTCCAATTTACTGAAACAAATATCTTGAAATCTCTAGAAAAGAGGAGATTGTTCCTTTACAAAACTCATGAAATATTTAATACCCTGTAGTTAAGTAAGACCCATTTTAGAATTCTATTTTCTTTAAAAAAATTTTTTTTGTGACCTGGGACCTCTCCTGTATGTTTCTTTTTGTCATTGTTGTCTAATAGAAAAGTTATTTTTTTAAAAATTAATATTTCAAAGCTTTCTGTAAACACCTCAGGTAAGTAGTAATACTACATGGTTATCTATTATTTTGAAATATATGTAGCTGTTAAAGTTATAAGCCTAAAATTGGACTAAATAGGGAAAAATAGAAGATTTCAATGCTAAAGAGTATGGGTTGGTGAAAGCAAACAACTAATCATTTAATAATTATTGAGCATGGTGGACAATTATCTCTTTTTGCTGTCCCAAGGAATTTGCAATCCTTTTGGAAAGATAAGCCATAATTTAAAACAATAATTTGTAGCAAGAATCGGCAATCTTTTTACATTTCTCTGTAAAATGTTAAATAGTATATAAGGCTTTACGGGTCTAGAAGCTAGTATATAAGCAGTATTTAAAAAGAGAAAATACTCCTCCCACACACACGCTCCGCCCACCCAGCCCTGCCCTCTTGCATTTGCTTGGGGTGGACTTGCTTTGTTGGTGGGACACCTTTGGGTCAGCTGCAGTCAGTTGGACGTGTTCTCCAGACCAAGAGAATCCAGCCTGAGGGGAGGTGCCTATTTGGGGGCGTCAGGAGGCAGCTGCCTCAGTTATAGTCACCCTCTGTCCCAGGTCTCAGTACACTCTTCCCTCTTCCCAGTGACCTCAGCCATCTCAACTTAGGCAGGTGGCCAGAAGCAAGGTGGTTCATGAAATTGCCAATTCCCCAACTGAGAGATTCTACCATTTGGTAGATTCTGCCACTGGCAGTAGCTAACAGCTGAGGTCCCGTAATGTAGGTGGTGATCCTAGACAGCATGAGGCCCAGCCACAGTCTAGGGAGTCAAGTATGAGACACAGGGGAGGACAGGAGCAGAGGGAGATGCCCAGGCTTGCTGTCTGTAGTTCACAGTGCTGTTTTGTTCAGTGTGGGTGCCCACAGGCCACAGTGATCTGTAGGTAAGGACCAGGTACCAGGCACCCTGCTAGATCAAGAAAAATTTCATTAACAGGATATGCATTGAGCCCAGTGCTAAAGGATAAATAGCAATTGAAGAAACAGGAAAGAAGAAACCAATTCAGGTGGGTGAAGTGAAATTGTTAAAGAATAACTTCTTAAAAGGTCAAATTATGATTCATAAAATATAAAATAGATACATGTCAAAGATTTTATTTAACCAATTGTTATTCATTATTAAGAAATCCATGTGATGTAAAAAATGGTTCAAAACACTATCAAAGAATAGGTACATATATGGACATTAAGGGATGCTGAGATAAATTTGTTAATGGATACAAAACTTGTGTCTTCAACAAGCTAGAATTCAGTTTAATCTCTATCATCCAAAATTCATTTGCTCTTCTATGAACAGGAATCATTTGCATTGACCATCATCTCTCCACAAACTATCTTGAGCATTGCAACATAGTCAAAGACAATGAAAGGCACATATCCTTATAGAACCAGATAAACCCAGAAGGGTCCTTTAGATAATGTCCCACATTCCATTGTAAAGTACCCAGTGATCACTTTTCCCATTTCAGATTCTTTTACATGATAACAGGAATGAAAGTAAAAAGAAAGTGCAATATTTTTGTTTCAGAGACATCTATCCAAACGCCCAGCTGAATGCCCAGCTCTTCATTTGAATTTTTTAGAATTGCTATGTGTGATAAACTATTTTTGCCATATTAAACCTAAAAGTGTTAACACAATATTCTAATGTTATAATTTCTGGCCCTTTGGTAGGTGTGTAAGGAAACTATTGAGGAATCAAATTTGGTGGAGAGTAATAGGCTTTTCAGCGCTTTTTAAATTACACAATACACGTAGTAACCCTCTTGGTTCTACATCCTACTCACTACTTTAGTCAAAGGATAGTCCTATTCGCTACTTTAGTCTAAGAAGTACAAAAGAGGAAACCAATAAAAAAACAAACAAAAACAAAACACCTGGGAAAGCAAGAAAATATCACAAAACCCAGGCACATTAAAAAGACAAATGGGGTTCTAGCATATAATAAATTAAGAAAGTCAGATTCTCTTGGCAAATATTGTCTTTCCTCTGCTAAAATGGACATAAGACTAAAAACAGAAAATACACTAACAGCACGAGGGCAAAGAAGTAGATAGAAAAAAAAATACCAACTTGAATTGCAAAAATTTGATGTAATGAGTATAGTGCTAGTAGGGTCCTATGGGGCTCTAGAGTAATAAAGTAGCACCTTGTTAGAGTGAAGCACAATACGTGATGCTCATGGCAATGACTTGACATCATGATTAAAGGCTCAAACCATGTGCAGAGCATTTTCATTGTGAACACAATTAAATACAGTATATATTTTTGGAAGACTTTTGACTTATGCTTTAAAAATGTAAGTGCTCAGAGAGGATATAAGACTCTTTAAACCTATTAAAAAATTGAGGTTTTTTTGTAATTGGAAGAATGCAAGTATGGGTAGAGACAGTAATTACAGGCAGAGTGGAATAAGAATAATCAGGGAAAATACTTGTAAACTAAGAAAACCTTTGCAAATTCTAAATATTCCACTAAGGAGTAAGATGAAAGGTAAATTTTTACTGTTCAAATAGTTAAGAACAGTTTCAAGGAAGAGAGATCTAGCTGATCTGACTGCCCATTTTGTGATGTTCAACTTTCACAGTAGATATTAGTAGCTAATATTGTTTCACAACATATAAGTCACAGTATTAAATGATGTTATTTATGTATATATATAGTTATTTAATTTTCAAAATAAGCATATGAGAAAGGCATTATTTTCTCTATTTTACAGAAGAGGAAATATAAGCTAAGAGAGGTTAAATTAAGATTATGAAACTGCTACATGGCAGAGAAAATTTTTAACCCCGATTGTGTGAGTCTATTAGTTGGACTCTAAAGCATTCTATTTTATTTTTTCTGTTTAATTCCCAAAATAGTCATTTGGGGTAAGTAGTAGTATCCTCATTTTTTATGTAAGGAAACAGGCACAGGACAGCAAAGTAGCTAACCTAAGCATGCATTAATTGTAAGAGTCAGTGTGCATCCACTAGGTGCTCTTTCCACTGTGAGAGGGCACAGTGGGCCTGTCTACGTGTGTCTGCTCTGCTCAAATCCTCTCCCCACCCCTCAGCTAAAGGGGCAGCTGTGAGCAGCTTGCCGCAAACTAGAAAATGCAAATATTGCCTGGAAGACATTCAAATTCAATTTTTAAAGAAACAAACAAAAACAATCACATACTGTCGTAACAAAGAATTGTCTCCTGGGCTTATTCTGCTATAGTCTGCCAATTTGTGACCCTGGGAGTGAAGGGTAAAAGACAAGTGGGGAGAGAATTGAAGAGACAGAAGCTGACTCACAAAGCGTAGCCGGGTTGCTCTAATGGCAGGCAATTAGAATAAATAACCATTAATTCCCATGACTCTGGGCCTTGGAGCTGTCTTGAATTCTAAAGAACCTTCTGTTTCCAATCACCATTAAAAAGGTATGACTTAGTTGTTCAGTTTTTTTAAGATTATATGTGTACGTATCCCATAATAAACCCTCATTACATCGGGTAGCATGCAGTCCCATTCCTTGCAACCCAGTGAACCTAACAAAAACCATCACACTATCATTTGCCTTGAATTTCCCAAATGTATTTTTCTAACTTTTCACTCCAAATTGTGCTTTGGCTACATTACTCTATGCTCTGGTCATGAATGAAACATGAAAGCTTCTAATGTAGAAGTAAAAAAATGAATAAGTCATGGTTGCTCTTTCTACAAACAAATTTGAATAAGATATTCAGTATGAAAATAAATTTGCAAGTGTCATATTGATTCAATCTATTAAACTACTGCTTTTACAGAGAATTCTACTGACCAATGTTTCAGAGTGTTTTATATCCTTTGAGCACTGGTAATTATGATGGTATAAACCAATGATACTGACTTTTTAAAAAGTAAGATTCCATGATGACACCCTTTTTAGAGATACTTTTATAAATAATACATTGGTGTCACTCTAGAGGTAAAGATAGTTACCTTTAGAATCTTATAACTATGAGTGGAAATAAGGGAGAAGATCATTTTTTTTTAGCCTGGCTATGCTTGGGAAACTAAAAGATGTAATGATTCTGCTTTAAATATGAGGAGTAACAAGTCTGGGAACCTGGGAAGACACGACAGGGCCTGAGAGGCCCCAACACAAGTGACTAGCTCTAATCAAAAACTCAGTGTCATGAATAAACTATGAGAAAGCCCAGAATAGACATGACTCTTTTTTTTTTTAATTTATTTATTTTTGGCTGTGTTGGGTCTTCGCTGCTGTGCGCGGGCTTTCTTTAGTTGCGGGGAGAGGGGGCTGCTCTTCTTTGCGGTGCGCAGGCTTCTCATTGCGGTGGCCTCTCGTTGCGGAACATGGGCTCTAGGTGCATGGGCTTCAGTAGTTGTGGCACGCAGACTCAGTAGTAGTGGCTCATGGGCTCTAGAGTGCAGGCTCAGTAGTTGTGGCACACGGGCTTAGTTGCTCCGCGGCATGTGGGATCTTCTTGGACCAGGGCTCGAACCCATGTCCCCTGCATTGGCAGGTGGATTCTTAACCACTGCACCACCAGGGAAGCCCAGACATGACTCTTGACATTCAATCTTTATCTGCAGCATTAACATCACAGTATTCCCAGGAGATGTATAGGATTCGTGATATATCTGACATGGATGGGGAAATATGTCTTCTTAATTTTTCAGATTAATCTCTCAAGTTCTCATCTATTCTTTGGCAAGGACATCTTCTGAAGCTTCTTGTCACTGCCATCACCACCACTCCCAAATTTTCCAAAGACTGAGAACTGAGATAGTACAAATTTTAGTCCTTTTCCAATTCTCTGTGACATTGGAGATGGCTTGTCTTTCACTGCAGGGCCAGAATAGTGTGAAGTAAGTGAAGTGCCTAGGGTACAGCATGTAAGGAGGCACTGCTCTCAGTATGCTACAAGTATGGGCTGAATACTTGTACAGCTGACAGTGAGCATCTCATAAATTTTGTGACCTAATCTCTTCACTCTTAAGGAGGCTTTCACTCTCAGGCAGGACCTGCTACACAAGTTGTAGAACCCAGTGCAAAATGAAAATGTGGGGCACTTGTTGAAAAATTATTACGAATTCTAAGGCAGTGATAGCATTACACTGAACCAGGTATAGGTCCCTTTGGAGGTTGTGCACTGCTTCCAGGATCCCACAGGTGTGGGTTCAGCTCTTGCGCTAATCTGGGAGTGAGTGCCTCCTGAAACTTTGCACCCTAAGGGCCTCATTTCCCTCGTCCTAGGCCCAGCCCTGCTCCATAATTTCATTTACTCATGGAAATGGTAATTTTGTCTGTCAACTTGACTGGACTAAGGGATGTCTAGATAGCTGGTAAAACATTATTTCTGCGTGTGTCTGTGAGTTTCTTTCTGGACTAGGTTAAAACTTGAATTGCTAAAATGAGTAAAGATCACCCTTACCGATACAAGTAGGCATCACCCAATCTGTTGAAGGCCTGATTAGAACAAAAAGGCAGAGAAAGAGTGACTATGCTCTCTTGAGTTGGCACATCCATCTTTTCCTGCCCTCACACACGGGAGCTCCTGGTTCTCCAACCTTTGGACTTAGACCAAGACTTACACCCTTGTGTAAGTAAGAACCACTCTTTGGTTCTCAGGCCTTCAGACTTATACTGGAACTATACTATCAGCTTTCCTGGGCCTCCAGTTTGTGGATAGCACATTGTGGGACTTCTCACCCTCCATAATCATAATATCATAATAATCTCTTTCTATATATCCTATTGGTTCTGATTAATGGAAGAGCCCTGAATAACACGTTCATCAACTTCTATTTTAACAATATTCCAGACACTATTCTACATGTTGAAGATAGAGCCAGGGCAGCTTCAAGTGCAGTCACACAAGACCTCACACTCAGAAGGACCTAAGGTTAGTGTAGTGCTCTGCTGTCACCATCTTGAAAGTCTTAATAATATTTTAACAAGGGATCTTGTATTTTCTTTTTGCATTGGGCTCCACACATTAGATATCTGGTCCTGAATACAGTAGAGAAGGAAACAAAACAGTCCTGTTCTTATGGAGCTTGTGGTTTACCTGTGCTTACCTACTGCTCTTAGAAGATGTCCTAGACAGATCTTGGTTCTGCTTCAGTCTCAAGCTTATGTCCCAAAGCTCGGCACTCACGTTGTCAAGCACCGTTTTCAAGGGTATAAACTTTGTGACAGCATGGCCATGTCCAGGATATTTTTGAGCCTCAGTCAAAGGCTAATGAGATTTTGGGCCCCTTCCAGAGCCAGGGTCACCATTTAGCCAGTTTCACTGCAGAGTAATTTTATTTAACAAGGCCTTATTGCTCTTTGAGTCTTGCTAAGACTAACCTATGAGAGAACTACAGGAGGAAACTGCAGAATGAATGGCTTAGGACTTCATGCATTCTCAGAGGGGGAGATATTGCCCCCAGGAGGACAGAAATTGGTTCTTGAGAGATGAAAACAATCGCACTTTCTTTTTGTATAAATCACAGACATACATAAAGTACAGAAACAGATATATCTCATCTCTATCCTAACATCATTGAGAAGTCATTGGAGGGTTTTAAATAGGAATGTCATAGGCTGCAATGTGGAGAACAAATTAGAAGGAAACAAACTTGGATAGAAGACCGTTTGGGAATCTTTTGCCAAAATCTGAGAAAAAGACAAAGGGACCTAGATTGGGGAGTGACTGTGATCTTTATAGAGGAATTAAACTTTATGTGGTTTGTGGATTAATTGATTTTGGGAAGTGAGGCAGATGGAGGAATCAAGGATAACCCCTCTTTGACTTAGGCAAAGAGTGCATAGAGGTGGCATTCACCAAGGGTGCAAAATGGTTCAAGAGAACTGTTGTAGTAACAGTAAAACAACTTATCGAAGGCCAATTAAGTTGTGTTTCCTTTCTGCTTTAATCTCCTTTAATCTAAAAGAACAACAAACAGGATATGTCTAGTTGATGATTTAATTAACTACAGTATGTTTAGAAGTTAGAAATTGTTATGATGCTGAAAACCTCACGACCCTTCAAGGCTGGAATCTTTATTCCTTATTCCCTAAAAAGTTTAGGATTTTCACTATTTTCACAAGTGAGGCTATATCTGAAATTAAGATCAACCCACAAAAAAATGTAATAATTCAGAATGTTTAGTAACTGAGAAAGGGAAAAAAACCAGGGCACAATCACTTTTAGTGAAATGGACAGGGTTATTTAAATGGCTTTGAAAGTCATACTGGAAAAGTGCAATGCAAAGTTGAAACCCCATTTATTTTCTGAAATGGACAGAGCATTTGAGGGCACAAGAAATAGGATCAAAGAGAAGTTGTGAGGTAGATTTTATTCAGGGTCTTCGATTTATGTGGTTTGAAAACGTCTCTAAGACTATTCTTGAAGAAAAGAGTAAGAGAAAAAGGATGTTAAAATTTTCAGTGTGTTGCACAGTCCAAAATCAAAGTTCCGACACAATTAGAAAAGAAGGAAAACCCCAGAGAAATATGGAACTAGAGAGGTCTGATTATGATAAAAATCTAAAAATGTTTTCTTATTATTTTTCTATAATCTTAGGTTAAATAATGAATTGGTTTCACAGCTGCCAAATAAGTGATCACATTATCATTCATGTTTTATAATAGCAATACACAGTCTAAGAAACTGTCAATATCTACAGCTATTCACTCTTGATTCAATCCTCGGTTCTTTTTCTCAATATTTCTGACCACAATTAAGTATCTAATTCTTCATTCATCCATCTTTTACATCTTTCTTCATATACCAGTTAATTCTCTTTTAAGAGATAAATTGACATAATTCTTTAGGCACATTTTTGTATCTCTTCCCCACTGACCAGTTTTGCATAACAAGTTGTAGATCAGCTTTTATTAAACAAATGGGAAAAAAGAAAACAGGAAAAAGGTGTTAACTCTAATTTCAAGACAGAGTTTAAATATCTGGGCTACTCAAATCACCGTTCATAGAACAATAAATATCAGTTTCTCTTGGTTATTTAAATAAATTTTCAGAAACAGGTAAATTGTCAGGATTTATAACTATTACTGATGAGAAAGATATGAGGAACAGAAATAAGAAGTATCACCCAACAGCAGAATAAGCAGAGATAAAAGTTTGTGAGAAAGTCTAAGTGAAGTAAGATGATAAAAGTGTAAATAGAAAAATGTTTTTTTCTGAGCCCAGGAGAAAAATAAAACGTAAAAGTCTTATGAAGATTATAAATATGAAAATGGAATTATACTTTATTTTTATATGTATAAATATTTCCTTAAATTGGCCACACATAGTTGTACACAGAACCTAGATGTCAGCTCAATTGAATATTTTATAATATTCATTCATTCACTTATTCTTTCAAAATATATTACTTTTTTGTTTGTTTTTTGTTTTTTTGCAGTATGCAGGCCTCTCCCGTTGCGGAGCACAGGCTCCGGACGCGCAGGCTCAGTGGCCATGGCTCACGGGCCCAGCCGCTCCGCAGCATGTGTGATCCTCCCAGACCGGGGCGCAAACCCGTGTCCCCTGCATCGGCAGGCGGACTCTCAACCACTGCACCACCAGGGAAGCCCCAAAATATATTACTGAATAGCTATTATATGCCAGGCATTATTATAGGTATTGATGATAAGCAAAATTCCTGCTGTCAAAGTATATACGTATTTAAGCAGAATAGGTTCAATAAATAAATGAAATAAAAAGAAGATAAATAGGAGAAAATACAGAAATTAAAATGAACTGACATGCTGATGTATGGTCAAAGAGGATATCTTTGAGTAGATGATGTTTAAGATAGTATCTAAAGTCAGGGTGGAGCTATCCAAAAGCACAGCTCTATGTTGTGTCATATCATAGTCTAGAAGGCATTAACGTTCCTGTATGATGATTAAGGAAAGAGCGTTCCAGACAGAGGCTTCACCGGCTACAAAGACAAGCACCAGTTGGAATGACTGAGAGACTGAATATAGAAACAGACAATGGCCAGATCATATATGGCAATATAACTCTAACCCATGTCTGCAGCAACAGTCCCAGAAGCCAAACCAGGTTCCCTACTTTTGCCTCTGTTTCCAGTTCAAGACCAACAGGTAGCCAAATGTGTTCACCAGTTACATAAGAGACTCTGCTTCTATTTAGCCCCCTTACAGCTTCCCCATGCCAGCAACTTTCAGTGAGAGCACACCTGAAGCTTTGCCTTTTGTTCACTATAAAGCTTTCCCACTGCCCTGACTGCCTTTGAGTTTCTGCCAAATGCAATTAATGGTGACTGACTCCCTTTTTAGCTATGAATGCACAGACTCTCTTTTCACTCCAGTGGTCTTCATTGATTTCCACATGACTTTGGCTTGAGCCATAAAGAAAATTAAGGCAATATGACTGGAGTCCCTGAAAGAAGGGGAGAATTAAGCATAGGTTAAATCACTTGGGGTCCTGCAAACCAGAAAAATTTAGATTTTATTTTCAGTGCAATGGGAATGCTTTCTGAGGCCTGGGGAGTAGGTGGTAAGGAGGAGTTCAAAGAAGGGAGTAACATGATTTGATTTATTTTTTCCTTATTTGTTTAGTTTTACTATTTTGGTTTTCAAATTATTATTTTATTTTCCCTAATTTTTTTCTTATACATTTTATTTTACTAGTTTATCTTATTTTAATTAAAAAAATTTTTGTAATTAAAAACATTTATCTTTGCTGTTTTTAAAATAATTGACTTCATTTTTTAGAGCAGTTTTACATTCACAGCAAAATTGAGTGTAAAGTACAGAGTTCCCATATATCCCCTCCCCTCATACATGCACAGCCTCCCCAACTACCAATATCCCTCACCAGAGTGATGCATTTGTTAAAATCAGTGAACCTACGTTGACACATTATTATCACCCAGAGTCTATAGTTTACATTAGGGTTCACTCCTGATGTTATAGATTCTATGGATTTTGTCAAATGTATAATGACATGTATCCACCATTATAGTATCATACAGAATAGTTTCACTGCCCTAAAAATCCTCTGTGCCCCATCAGTTCATCCCTTCTTCCCCTCCAGTTCCTGACAATCAGTAATCTTCTACTGTCTCCATAGTTTTGCCTGTTTCAGAATGTCATATAGTTATAATCATACAGTATATTGCCTTAGCAGATTGGCTTCTTTCGCTTAATAGTATGTCTTTTAAGTTTCTTTCATGTCTTGTCTTGGTTTGATAGCTCACTTTTAGCAATGAATAATATTACATTGTCTGGATTTCCCTTAGTTTATTCGTCCATTCACCTACCGAAGGACATCTCATTTGCTTCCAAGTTATGACAGTTATGAAAAAGCTGCTAAAAAAATTTGTGTACGGGCCTCTGTGTGGACATATGTTTTCAGTTTATTTGGGCAAATATCAAGGAGCAATAATTGCTAGATTTTGTGGTAAGAATTATGTTTGGTTCGTAAGAAACTGCCAAACTGTCTTCCAAAGTATCTGTACCATTTTGCATTCCCACCAGCAATGAATGAGAGTTCCTCTTGCTCCGCATTTTCTCTAGCCTTTGGTGTTGTCAGTGTTTTGGATTTTGGTCATTCAAATAGTTGTGCAGTAGCATCTGATTTTTGTTTTAATTTGCAGTTCCCTAGTGACATAAGATGTGGAACATCTTTTCATATGCTTGTTTGCCATCTGTATATCTTCTTTGGTGAGGTATCCATTCTGATCTTTGCCCATTTTTTATTTTTATTTATTTATTTATTTTTTTTGCGGTACGCCTCTCTGTGTTGTGGAGCACAGGCTCCGGACGCGCAGGCTCAGCAGCCATGGCTCACGGGACTAGCCTCTCCGCGGCATGTGGGATCTTCCCGGACCGGGGCACGAACCCGCGTCCCCTACATCGGCAGGCGGACTCTCAACCACTGCGCCACCAGGGAAGCCCTGCCCATTTTTTAATCAGGCTTTTTATTTTCTTATTGTTGAATTTTAGGAAGTTTGTGTATATTTTCAAAAAAGTCCTTCTCGGATATTTCTTTGCAAATGTTTATTGCCCGTCTGTGGCTTGTATTCTCATTTTCTTGAAGTGGCTTTTGCAGAGCAGAAATTTTTAATTTTAATGAAGTCCAGTTTATCAGTGATTTCTTTCATGTGTCATGGTTTTGGTATTGTATCTAAAAAGTCATCATCATATCTAAGGTCATCTAGATTTTCTCTTATGTTGTTTTCTGGGAGTTTTACAGTTTTGTGCTTGACTTGCTTTTTTTAAAGCTTAATCAGGTACTATGTATCCAGAATGGTTTATAAAAAGGCAAACATAGAAGGAGGGTGACCAGTAAGAGGCTATTGCAGTAATCCATGTCAGGAATAATGATGATTTCACAAGAAAATTAACAGTAGGGGACTTCCTTCGTGGCACAGTGGATAAAACTCCACGCTCCCAATGCTGGGGGCCTGGGTTCGATCCCTGGTTAGGGAACTAGATCCCACATACATGCTGCAAGTAAGACCCGGCGCAACCAAATAAATAAATATTTAAAAAAAGAAAAAAGAAATCACGGAGTATTAAGGAAAAAAAAAAGAAAAGTAACAGTAGAAACGGAGAAAAATAGATGGACTCAGGATCTCAGTAAGATTTAGAAATAGAATGTTGACAGTTTGGGTGGGGGAATAAAATCAAGAATAATTCCTAGCTGGTCCCCTTCTGATTTTCATGGCAGATTGCTTCAGAGGCAGTAGCAACCCAGCTTCTGGGGTTCTTTGATTTGTATCAGTCACCAGAAACTTAGTGGGAGGGGCATTCCAGCTGCTTCTGGTAGTGTAAAGAAACTTAGATATGAGGACCTGAAAGTGAACCAATTTATTTGTAAAGCTCCAAAAAGTAAATGATTCTCTGCAAGGCCAGTTAACCATGCCCACTCCGCAGATCATATTTCCAGCATCCAATATAACTCATGAGTTTCAGTGACAGTGAAATAAATTTTACTGGAAATAGAGTTCATGTTTTCAAGCTCATATGTTTCCAAAATATAAAATATGGTACTTGCACTCTCTTTTTGGATGTATGGGAACAGATCTATTTTATCTTGAATATTTGCCTTTAGTTTGTTAAAGTTTTTCTGTAGAGTTTTTCAGAATTAGCAGGCTAATTGACTTTATTTTTATTTCAATGCACATTGTTGTACCTTCACATTGAAGTATTTACATTATAAATTATTATAGAAAAACTTTTAAAAAACTGAGCATTGCTATCAAAACTTAGTAAAAACTGATATATACATTAAAAACAAAAATGTTTGAGTCTCCCTGATTTTAATAGAGAATTCACCAAAGTGTGAATTTTCCGACTTTTTCCTCTTTCTTCAGGTGCTAAATTATTGGTGGATTTTTGTGGGCAGGCTTTCATGTAGTTTTAGTTAAAATATGTGCAGTAGATGGAGTAATGACCCCAAAGATGTTCATGTTCTTATCCCCAGAGCCTGTGAATATGTTACTTTACATGACAAATGAGACTTTGCAGATGTGATTAAATTAAGGATACTGAGATGAAGAGATTATGCTGGATTATCTGGGTTGGACCAATGTAATCACAAGGTCCTTATAAGAGAGATACAAGAGAGTCAAAGAGAGACATGACGTGACAACCAAATCAGAGGTAGAGAGAGAACTGAAGATGCTGTAAGATGCTTTGAAGATGGAAGAAGGAAACATAAGCCAAGTGGCCTCTAGAAGATGGAAAAAACAGGGAAACCAAGTCTACCCTAAAGCCTTCAGAAAGACTGCAGCCCTGTTAAGCCCTTGATTTTAGACCAGTAAGATCCATTTTGGACTTTTGACCTCAGAACTATAAAATACTAAATTTGTGGTGTTCTGAGATACTAAGTTTGTGGTAATTTGTTACAGCAGCAATAGGAAACAAATATAGTATATTATTCGGAAAATAGGACTTTCCATAAGAGCTGTATGATAAAAGAATATTACTGTAGCTACTGTCTTCATGAGATGGATGGTTTGCCGATCCTCGGTTCTTTAATGTCTCTCCCAAAGGCATGCTACTTCTTGTAATTTTGGCTTTAAAAAGAAGAAAAAAACCCTATAATTTTCATGTTAACAATTTTCAACTGGGTGGGTGATGATACTACTTAATAAATGGGGAAGATAGAGATAAAAGTTACTGTGGTTTGGTAAATCATGAGTTCCTTTTTGGCTATATTAACTTTGAGGTATGAATTACATCAAAACTGGCCCATGAATTATTTATCAGTTAGTGACAGGATAAGTACAGAAATTAGGAGTAAGAATTTAGAAATGTTTATAGCAACTTGATAGAGCTGTGATATCCAAGCTTGTGGTAATTAAAGTTGTCACATTTAACTGTGTTGACCGGTTTTTCTGCTGTCAAATTCACATGGATCACCAGCTACACACTAGTTATACACTGTAAGAACACATTACAACACGTGATAATTTAAAGTTAGTTTGTTCATTGTAACCTAGAAATGTACAAATTTGAAATCCATTTTTTTCCAGAAGAATTTAAATATTGTTATAACTTTATAGGATAAATTATTGTAATTGTCTACTGACTGAAGATGAATTTTGAAACTATATCATCACTAGCATTATTTTTAATAAAAATTAAAAGTAAATATCCTCTAAGAAGCAAGCTTATTTGTCAAGATAAAAATTTTAAATATTGATATACTTGTTGCTTGTTCAAAGCCTACTAGTAGAAAATTTAATATGGGGAATCACTATTTCACTCTGAATTTTTTATTATGATGATTTCAGAATAAAAAAAAATTGTGTTGAAGCAGTTATCTATTAATAATATATATGCACACATTTGCTAAATACCATATGCAGTTTTTGCAATTCTTTTTTCCTATGCTTTTCTTGTTCTAATTATACTTATTGAAATGTAACTTTAGGTCATTATATCAATGAAAAAAGGGGAGCTTATATATATATATATATATATATATATATATTTTTTTTTTTTTTTTTTTTTTTTGCGGTACGCAGGCCTCTCACTGTTGTGGCCCCTCCCGTTGCGGAGCACAGGCTCCAGACACGCAGGCTCAGCGGCCATGGCTCACGGGCCCAGCCGCTCCACGGCATGTGGGATCTTCCCGGACAGGGGCACGAACCCGTGTCTCCTGCATCGGCAGGCGGACTCTCAACCACTGTGCCACCAGGGAAGCCCCGGAGCTTATATTTTTTAATGTGCTTTTTCTTTATTATTCTAATAATTATTTTTATTGACCTCTACAAAATTATTAGTCTATGATGAACTGGAAATTTTTTTAAATACCTTTTTAAATTTATTTATTTTTGCCACAGAAAGTTGGAGATGCACTGAATTGGATGACAATTTCAAGATTTTAAGTAGGCAGCTGGATATTTTAATCTGGCATTCTCAGGAAAGATTAGTGTTAGAAATACTATATTGACATTATCAAGAATATAAATTGTATTTAAGGTCATAGGACTTGATAAGCTTTAGAAATAGATTGACCAAAGAAGAGAAGGGTGTACATCATGGAACCTTGGCCACTTCACAAACTGAAGTCAGACAGAGGGGGTAGAAGCTCCAGCAAAGGACCCTGGGAAGAAGTGATTAGAGAGATTAGAGAAGGAAAAGCAGGAATAAGATGTCACTGAAGCCAGGTATTGAAAGATTCTAAAATAGAAAAAAGAGGGTCAAATCTATAAAATTTTGACAAGAGATTGGTTAAGATGAAGACAGAAATGTGACCATTAGATTTGGCAACATGGAAGTCTTTGGGGATTTTCTCAAGTGTTGGAAGTAGAAACTTTAATGTAGTGAGTTGGGGATATGGTGAGATATAAAACTGGGAGGTGAAGTAAGTTTTGCTGTAACAGTGTATAGAAAAATGGAACAACAATTGGATGAAGCCAAGGGCGTGTGAGTGTCTGTGTGTGTGCATGCATGTGTGCGTGCACGCGTGCATGTTTTAATAGAAGAGTAACCAGGAAATATGTGTATGCTCATGGGAACAATCCCCACAGTGAGAGATAAATTGATAACTGAAAAAGATAGAGTTGTTAGAGAAGGGAAAAGGGAATAAAGTCTAGCACACAATTGGTTGTCTTGCCCTTTGATAGGAGACATGGTACTGTAATCCTAGCAATAGAAATGAAGTAGAGAGTATGGCATAGGTACAAATAACTAACAATTACAGATACATATAAACAGTTTGACAGGGAATTTTTTCAGGTGAAAAAATAAGAAAACAAAATAATTTGAGTAGTATTGTAGATAATTCTACCAGAAACAAAAAGTAAAATGCTTTCCATTTCCCTGATGTTAAGCAGGATAATATCCTGTCTCTACCACCCATTCCCAAATATGATATTGTCAACAAAACATTTTCCATAATAATTCTTTCTGTTTTCATAGTTAATCTATGGGAAAAAATCAATATTCACATGAAATGGAAGAATAGTACTATTAATATTGTTTTTGCCTGAATCAATTCATTTGAGAGTTTCTACCAGGTCACATTTCCAAGAAAACTAAATTCAAATATGAAAAGAGACTTTGTTCATGTTACCGTTCATGGTATAACTGCTCTAATGTTTCCTTTGACTCGTTTTCCACCTCCAAAAATATAAGATAATGTGCCTCTGTCTCTACCTGTAGCTTCCAATGAGAGGTTTTCTCCTTTCTGAATACAATTTCATAAACCTTTTCCTGACTCTTCCTTCACAAATGAAAAGAGAACACTCTAAAATAAAGTGAAAGAATACTTTTTAGAGGTTTTCTTAGCTTTATTGTTTTATTGTGTTTATTTTACTGCTAGGAAAAAATGCAAAACATACAAACAGTAAAAAGGCCTCCTGTGTGACTCTTAACTCTTCTCTATTTTTCACGTAGATCTCATACCTACAATACACAAAGAAACAAAGTAAAATTCTTCTTCTCAGAGAAAAAAGGTATTTAGACCCTTGGAACGTTTTCATAAAGAAAAACAAGTCAGAGTGAAGGTGATAAGGAAATGGGATGAAGAAAATGGGTGAGCTTCGAGTGCTGCCTAGAAGTCCTGTGTCTGTGGAGCAAAGTGGTGGAGGGGTGAAGAGCTGGAAAGCGGAGGGATACTGGGACATTAACCTCCCTTCCCCTTTCCTTTCCCACTTGCCATCAGATCTCCCTGGGGACATAGCCCAGGGTGATAATAAGATGTGGGCTTCAGGTAAGAGTAGCGCAATTGCAGCCAGTTGTGGAGGAGGTTGGGAGACATCTTGTCCAGGATTTTGGTAGTGGCCGCATTAAAGGAATGCCCTTAGCCAAAAAGCAGTTAAGGCACCCTCAAAAAGTACTTTATATTTGGGAAATAAGGAGAGTATAATAAAAGCTGAATACTCTTGAACACTAATTTTTTTTTGGTTTCTTCAAAATTAAGTAAATCAGTTCTTTTGTTGTTGTTGTTCATATATTTGGATTTAAGCACTTTCAAGTGAATTTCTCATATTCCCAAATAGTCTCCAAGTTATTGGAAGATACAGGCAAGTATAGGGACAGGCCCCAAACCAATAATATAAATATTTGTTAATAGTTCAGGCATTTGGAATGAAATGAAGCATGCTTTAGTCATAATGTGTAATAAAAAGGGGTATACAGAGATCTGTCACCTTCCATTTTCCATGTGTCAATTATTCTTACATTCCACCATAGGAAAATAATTATTTTGAAAAATGAAATGGTTACATTGGTGTATTCCTTTAGTTTAACAATAATATTTGAAATACGATAGGGCAAGCTCCCCTCTTTATTTTTTCAGAATTATATTAGCTATTTTTGGACATTTATTCATCAATATGAATTGCAATGGAGTTTGTCATGTTTCATGAAAAATATAGTTGTGATACTAGTTGTAAGCATATTGACCTTGTAGATTAATTTTGAGAGAATTTCATGTTTTCCCCTTATGAGCTTTTCCATTCACTTGCTCCATTTATTAAGGTCTTTTTTTGACCTTTGGTAATTTACCCCTTTTTCAAAAAATGAGTGCTTTGTGTTTATATCACTAAATAAAATGTTCAGGTACAACCAGATGATTTTGACTAATACAAACTGATGACAGGTATGTATTGTAATACATTTTCAGTTGTTTTTCATTGTATTTATATTAAAAGTTTTCCTAAAATGTGTGCACATTTTCTTTTGTGCTAGAATATCTTTGTTAAATGAGTTCTTTGGGATTAAAATACTTTAATGAGGGAAATATTAATTATCTGACCTAGTCAATTCCTAGATATTTCAGTTAAACACTTATATAAATTGTATTTTAAAAAAAGGTGGAAACAATTACACTGTACATATTCTTTCTGAAACTTACAATTTTCCCTTAGCAATACATTATGAACTTTTTTCATTGCCATTATATCTTCTATAACATTATTTTAAAGATTGCATAATATTCCATTATGAATCTTTTGATACTTGAAAGATTTTCGGTCTTTAAAGTTCTACATTCAAATACAAACATCAGTAAGAGTAGAAACATCTTAAATCATTATCAGTACACATCTTAGCTAAAATTAAGTTATCCAGTTCTTTCCAACCATGACAGCTAATTCCTGGGGAACGCTCCTCAAGGCTGGTGTCTGGGGGAAGGTGGAGCAGGAATAGAGCACAGACAGAGGAGGTGAGGGGAGGATGTCAAACAACAAAAGGATCCACTTCAGGATTTCTACAAGGACCATACTTGGATGGAGATCATAGGTGTGAAGCTAATTAGAAGTTAACTAATGGAGCTGAATGATATCTAGGGTAGAGAGAACATGACCATTTCTGTTTCTGAATCTCTATCCTAGGACTTGTGAAAACTTAGACATTATTGAGAATCTGAAGTGTTCTGAAACTCTACCCTGGCTTCTCAGCTAAACAGTATAGACTGGTTTCCGGAGACAGATACACTCCTCTAATTCATTGCCCTCTTCCTTACACTCCTGTCTGTGTGCCCTATATTTCTGGGAGGAAGAAGGGGGAGGGGGTGGAGAGAGTCATAGAAGGCATTGAAAAGGTCATGACTGATGGCTGTTAATGAGCACTAATATGTGCACTTATATGTATTAACTCAATTCTTGTGATGCTCACAACAATGCAATGAGGTAGGTACAGTTATTAACTCCAGTGTGCAGAAGTGAAGCACAAAGAGGTCAAATAACTTACCTAAAGTCACATGTTGTTAAGTGGCAGAGCCAGACTGAAATTTATGAAGATTGATTAATTTATTCAACAAATATTTGTGAGTCACCTATTACTGTGTCCCAGGCAGTATTCTAGACATTGAGCTTAGATTAATGAACAAATTAAATCTTCTGCCTTCATGGATTAAAAATTCTGGTGGGAGAGGTAAACAATAAACAAATAAAACTACACATGTGTCCTAGAATATCACATAGTGGTAAATACCAAGAGGAAAATAAAGTGTGGTGTCCCAAAAGGCAAGAGAAGAAGAGACCAAATGTGTCAAATGCTATGGAGTCTTAAAGAGAGAGTACAGTTTAGCCTCCAAAGGGAGCAATGTGTGAGAAAGAGCACAGAAGTGTAGGAGAATGCTATGTCTTTCTCTATAAGTTACTATAATGTGACAGGAGTATTTCTGAGGGAGGGCCTGGTGAAGGATGAGACTGGATCATAGTCATGGGGCACATCAAGATGGGCTGTAGATGTTGGCTACAAATGTAGGGCTTACCTTGAAGGCCCTTCAAGAAATACTGAGCATTTTTAAGAAAATGAGTGACATGAGAAGATTGCACTTTGGAAACAGTCCTTTAGTGTCTGAGAGGAGACTTGACTGGAGAGTCCTGGGGATGAGACCAGTGATGACAAGTAATGGTAACCAGGGCCAGAAATGATGAAGGTCCAGATCAATTCAGGGGCAGTGCAAACAGAGAGGAGAAGATGAATCTGGGTGCTATTTAAGGGTAAGAATCAATAGGCCTTGGTGATTGGGGTGATCCAGGTGATAAGGCAGAGGAACCAGAGATATCTTTCTGGGTCTGTAGCTTGGTAAACTACATAGATAGGAGTGCCTTTCACGGAAAGAGAGACCACAGGATCAAGAGGAGATAACATTCAACTTCAAGGCTTTTTAATTTGTAGTCATGTATGGAATATTTGTATGAATGTGTTTAGTGTGAGTATGAATTATAGGGATTTTGAACTCAAGAGAGAGCTACAGATATTGGAAATTTCAATGATATAGGAGTAGTTAAAACCCATGGAAGTTAGAGAGATCATCTTACAAAATCGTTTTCAGGCAAAAAGAGATGAGGGCCTAGGAAAGCACGTTTAGTAACAATGACAGAAAATGCTGAAGAGTTGCCCATGAAAATAACCAAGTAAGAATGGCCTGACCAGAGGCACAACAATAAAGATTCAGAGACAGGGTCCTGGGTCCCTATTACCCAATCATAATGTGCCTTGCATGATATCATGTTCTCTACATTGTAGCATCATCACAATTAAACATCCAGAAGACGTAGAAAAAATGAAAGTCTGAAATTTGATCAAATGGGAAACATAATCATATAGGAAATTAGCTTTGTTAACTGCAAAAGTGGTGTTTAATTTTGTCTTTGATACTATAAACATTCCAAGTTTTATATCAGCATAAACTAAAAAAAGAGATACGTTATGAGTATATTCACTAGGAGACATCTCTAACCTGTCAGATTGTATCCTTAACCCTCATTATTTGTTTTGTTGGATGCCTCTCCAGAGTGGAAAGAAGAAAGTCAGTAGCAAGCTCTATCCTAGAAGCTATAGAAAAGAGCATTTCAGAAAGCAAGGAATAATCAATATTTTCAAGTGCCATAGAGAAGTCTTACATGAATGTATTGAAGGGCAGCCATTAGCTGTGGTACTAAAAGGGCATTAACAGCTTTATAAAGAACTGTTTCACTGTGTGAAAGGTCCTGGGTGCAGGTAAAATGATCCAGGCAGCAGTGAAATTATAGTAGAATAAGCAATAAAGGGACTTCCTGGTGGCACAGTGGTTAAGAGTCCACCTGCCAGTGCAGGGGACACGGGTTTGATCCCTGGTCCGGGAAGATCCCACATGCCGCGGAGCAGCTAAGCCCGTGCGCCATAACTACTGAGCCTGCGCGCCTAGAGCCCGTGCTCCGCAGCAAGAGAAGCCATCGCAATGAGAAGCCCGTGTACCTCAACAAAGAGTAGCCTCCGCTCGTCACAACTAGAGAAAGCCCACGTGCAGCAACAAAGACCCAACACAGCCAAAAAATAATTAATTAATTAATGTTAAAAGAGAGTAAGCAATAATTTATTTGGGTAGTAATGCAGACATTGAAATGGAGAATGTAGACAAAGGAGGGAGAGAAAACGAACAATAGCTGGAGAGGGGTGAAGAAATAAAGAGGATATGTTTTGTTTTATATTTGTCTTTATATATATGAGAGAAACTTGCATATGTTTATACATAGAAAGGAAATAAAGGAAAAAACTTATAAAGAAGAGGTGGTATATGCTGAAAGATACAACATTTAATTGAGAGATAGCTTAGAGGTAGAGTGTTGGAACTCAGTGAGAAAATGAAGGGATAAAACTTTGGTTGGTTGAGGGCCAGGATATTTTGAATCCTGAAAAAAATAATTTATGTATTTTTCTAGGACCAAGTACTAGGCCAGAATTTTGATGGGAGTCTTTTCAGTTATTGCATTCTAATTTCTCTGTACAGAAAAAGGAGAAGTGAAGGGTTAGTTCTGAGAGTAAGGAAGAGCAGTGGTAGAATAGGGGTCTTGAGAAGGTTGGAAGAGCTGTCTGGGAGCGTAGCAGATCGAGCTAACTGGAGCCATGGTGGTAGGCTGAATTCCAAATATGGTCCCTCAAGGCATAGTAAGTGTGCTCTGGTCACTCAGTCCAGCACTAATTTAGGTACTGCTGTCAAGGAATGTTGCAGATGTAATTAAAAGCCTGTCAGTTGATCTTAAGATACAGAGATTATCTGGATGGGCCTTAAAAGGTGAGCCTTTTTAAACTGGAGTATTTACTAGTCTGGTGCGGAAGAATCACAAAGATTTGAAATATGAGAAGAATTCAACAAGCCATGGCTGGCTTTGCAGATAGAGGGAGCCATATAATGAGAAATGCAGGTGGCTTCTAATAGCTGCCAGCAGCCCTGAGCTAACAGCCCGCGAGTAAATGGGGACCTCAGTCCTACAACTGTGAGGAGTGGGGTTCATCCAACAGTCTGAATGAACTTGGAAGAAAATTCTTCCTCCAGAGCCTCCAGATCAGAGCCCATCCTAGTCATCACCTTAATTTCACCTTTATGAGACTTTATGTAGAGAACTCAACAAAGCCTGCCTGAACTTTTTCTTTTTTTTTTTTTTCTTTTTTTGCGTTACGCGGGCCTCTTACTGTTGTGGCCTCTCCCTTTGCGGAGCACAGGCTCCGGACGCACAGGCTCAGCGGCCATGGCTCACGGGCCTTTCTGCTCCGCGGCATGTGGGATCCTCCCGGACCGGGGCACGAACCCGTGTCCCCTGCATCGGCAGGTGGACTCTCAACCACTGTGCCACCAGGGAAGCCCTGAACTTTTCTTACCTTCAGAACTTTGAGATAATAAATGGATATTGTTTTTAGCTGTAGTACCTTATAGTACTTTGTTACACAGCAATAGAAAACTGAAACAGCCATGTTAAAGTGTTCCTAGGCTGAAGTTGAGGTCCCGGGATCTTTGCTTATCTCAAACAAATGGATTTTCTCCAGGATCACTAAGGCACAAACCAGAAACAGTGGACAAATGGATTGGTTCGGAGTTTAGGAAGTATGGAGTTTGGGGTAGTTAGAGAAAGAATAGGAGTTAAAAGTGGGATTATAGAGAGGCAAGAAAAAAATGATATTCTGAAGTACTGAAGAATTTCTGAAGTCAGTACATGGGCAGAGGGAGATACGGAAGTGAGGACACTGGGAAAAAGGAAGAGTGCTCTTTAAGGTTCAGAGATGAAACAATTTCAAATGTGACTATAGATATGAAAACCTGGTGCAGAGTAGGGGGAAGGGGCCTTAGGTTTATGAAGGTAAAGACATCCAGGCTCATAAACTCTGTGACAGAGACCCTGAAGTCTCCTGACAAGTTGAGAGGAAGAAAGTAGTAAAAATGCTGAAGTGGCTAAGGATGTTGTCAACTTCAGGAAAGAAGGGGATGTGACATAGCCTGATGATGTGACTTTGAAACAAACAATTTTATTGGAAATTGGCGGAGCAGTGGTTTAGATGTGGCAAAACTCTGTGCTCTACATATGAATCGAAATTATACATATATCCCCAATAACATGATACAGGTAGTAATTAAGCCTTATTAAAATTTATCAATGGAAATGCTTATTTTTATTTGGCAAATATAACTCAATTTCGCCCTAAAAAACCCAAATTGTTTTTCCACTGCTATTAACATTTATATAAATGCCTATGCCTGCATTATAGTATGTTGTGAATGTCTGATACTGCAGAGCACACATTTTAATGGTGATTTTCCTATTCTGTTAACTGTCTATGTTAAGTGAAAAGCAAAAAATGATTTGACATTTAAAAATATTAATTGTTAGTTTGAAGCAATGTTCTGAAGTCAAAATTTTTAGACTATATCTTATATGCTTTCATTTTTGAAAGCTGAAAATCCATTTGAAATTGGCCCTTTTATTCTGTCAGCTTAGTGGTGAAGAGGGCAGGGTCTACAAGTTAAATTTGTCCTTGACACTAGGAAGAAAGTAAAGTAGTGGTGTTTGAGATGCAGCACATGCCTGTTCTATGCTAGCACACAGCTGTCATGAGTCTTCCCCTGCAGAAAAAAAAGACCAAGATTATGATCATAACCTTGAGTTATCATCACCTGTGGTGTTGGTGTCTTATCTACCTGTAAGAACACTTCTGAATTTTAGGTGGAAATAATTCTTGCATTTATCTAGAGTCAGGAGAAAGCATAGTTTTACTTTCTTCTATCAAAGAAGGTTAACATATTCTTTTTTTTTTAACATAATCTTCAAGCATGGGGTACATTTAATCTTCGTATCGTGATGATATTTCCATTTCACAGGTTTAGCTACAACAGTGTAATTTAATAATCTATGAGTTTATTATTTTATTTTATATAAATTATAGGCTATATGATTAATGTAAAAGAATTTTGTACAATGATTCTGGTTTTAATTGCTATATTTTTTCTTTGTACTCAATTCTTCTTGTTATTTTTTTTAACCTGTCCTTTTATAGTCTTGAGCCTCATTTTTGTGTTCTGATATTCTTCAAAGTGTTCTACAAATTCTATAATTGTAAAACCACTGTGTGTTGTTTTTGTATACACGTACATATATGTCTCTGTGTGTATAGCACTTTTCATCGCTATGATTTTATTTCTCCTGATATATCGTTTCATTTCACAAATATTTAATGAGTGTCCTCTATTTGCCTATCAATGTACTGGGTGATTGGTTATCCAAAGGTGAACAATACTTGATTTCATAGAGCTCACCTGATATCATAGAGCTTACCATCTAGAAAGGGAGACAGTCATTAAAAGCTAGTTATGCGAATGTATGTAAATGAGTTGTACAGTGTTCTGATTGCATCTCTAGGAAGGATTTGATTTGATTTAACCAGAGAGATCAGAGAAGAGCTTTCCTAAGGACTATGTGAGCTAAGATATCTGAAGAAAGGGAAAGAGCATTTCAGAAAGCTGGAACAATATGTGCAAAGGCCCTGTGGCAGCACCCAGCAAGGTACTCTGGAGCTGCTGAAAGAAGGCCACTCTGACTGGAGTACAGAGAATGGAAATGAGAATCTCAATGTGGGTTAACACTGGAGAGGTCAGCTGGGGCCAGACCAGGCAGGAGACTAGACCATATTAAGAAACTCAGTCTTTATCTTAAGAGCAATAGTGAACTATTTAATAGTTTTAAGAAAGAGAGTGGTATGATCAGGATTCCATTAGAAATAAACTGTTTCTGAGGAGGTCTAGAGAAGGGAACAGATGGAAAGGTGCCATCTCCCTGCTCCAAATCACTGCTCATCTTCTGAAGTAGGCTGTAATCACCTCACAGATGCAAATAAAAATCTTTACTGGGCTCTGTCCTATGTTATCTTCCAGGCATCTCGTAAATGAAAACCTAACTTGTTATCAGGCGCCCAGCTGCTATCTGAGTAATAGGGAACCGTCTGGAGTCCACAGGGAGCAGCACATCCCAATGAACTGGAGAATGGTGAGTTTCCCCGCGAGAGTTGTGGATCACTGACTGGAAGTTAATGTTAAGCTGCCCTCATGCTTAGGAGCAGCTGCATTAGCAGGACCTCTTTCCTTTCTTTGGCTGTTTCAGACTCTGCTGAACTGATGGAAATGAAGTCCATAATTTCAGCTCCGGTCATTAACCCCCTGCTTTGTGTTTTTACTAATCATTAACTTGTCATTTGTGTTAAAGAGAGGCTTTGAGCTCAGGGGGCTAGGACTTCAGTGCAGTGGGGACCAAGTACTGAAAGCAGAAAATGCATGACAAATTGCAGTGACAAAGCTATCCTGGTCACCTTGTACAAAGGAAAATCTCTTTCTAAATAATGCAGATGGTGCTGGGATTTGAAACCCTTTGTGCTGTGGAGAAGAAAAGCAAGAACATGCACTGTTACTAGAAGGAAACTTGGTTGTGATAGCTGAGAATTGTTATATCCTGTAGCCATTGAATAATTTAGCCCCACTAAGAAGGAAAAACATGAAAAATGTTTAGATCTCTAGATCCATTTTCTATTTGTGTACAAAATGCAGGTTTAAGGTGAAATAATCATCAGTTGAGTTCATCAAGCCTTTAGTGATCAGGCATTGAACTAACCCAATCTCATTCCTGCCCAAATGATCTTTTAAACCGTATCTCCCTCATTCTTCTCTAATTACTGTCACCAAATGGCTAGAATCAAAGCTACTTCATATTCCACTAACCCAGTTTGTTCCCTTTGAGCTCTTCTACCCTTTCTTTCTACTCCAGGCTTTCCTATCTTGAAGTCTCTGGTTAAGTCTACCATGTCTCCAGACTCCCCAGATGATGAGCTGCCCAAGAGAGTATACTCTCCATGAACTCAGTAACCTGTATTTAGTACTTGTTGCAACATTTTTATTAGTAGTATTAACTCCTGTATATTATTTAGTAGTAAATTTCAACTACCCAACTCAATGTAATCTCCTTGGTGTCAGAGAGCTAATGGAATATTATATTCAGTGTGGTTTAATGAACAAAATTTAAGCTGTCTGGTTCAAATAGGAATCAAAATAACCTTTGCTTTCATTGGTTTCAGGAGTGAGAAAAAGTCTTGGAATGTTCATTTTTACCTTTTTTTTCTTGAGTTGTATATTTGGGCACTAAATCTAATTCTCTTTAATTAAGGTCGCTAGTAGCCTAAATCCACCATGCCTGTGTTCTGGCATTTGTGCAATTAAGTATGTTCCTAGTTATATACACCTTCATGTATTATTTCAATTTTATAAGATTTGTTTTATTATAGTAATTACAGAGGAAGAATGTGGAAGAATAATCTTTGGTTAATAAAGGATCTCACATATTTATCCTGTTAATTAGGCTTTACTGGGTATAAAATAATATGATTTTTTGAAAATTATGTGGGTATTAATTGTATATTATATAAGCCGTCTGAAATGAATAGACATAAATACATATCTACAAGAGGATGAGGAATGAAGTAAAAGAATAAAAAAGAAAGATTATGATGATGCCTCAATATTGTTAATACTAAGAGCTATTTTTATGTTGACCATGTATGTCTTTTTTTCTCATAACATAAAACAAGCTCTACTATCTCAAAGCCTTTCATGTGAAGAATTTATTATGAATATTATTTAATTTTACTTAAAAAATGTAACTGCAACAAATCAAACATCATTCACTGCTGATTTAGCAAAATGAGTTTTCTTTTGGCATAAAGTAAAATCCAGACCATAATGCTTATCCTTCACTACCAAAAAGTTCTTGTGTAACCTTTCATGTCAGAAAATACGCTTGATGGTTGGTCACTTTCATTTTTGAAATATATTTCTTTTTCTGCAGTGTGCTAAAAATAGCTTTAAATCTAAACAGCATGACAAATCACATCTATTTCTTATTTGGAAAAAGGCTCTTGTATTATGGCATTTTTACACAATTATCATCATTCAGAACTACTTTTCCTCCTAGTGAACACTTGTCTTTATCCATGTATTGGCTGCTGGCAGAGCTGACATTTTATTTGTTGGCTGATTTCCCATATGCAGTACCTTTGTGTATTGTTCCTTCTTTGAGTGTTTAATAATCCACTGTATATTTTATTTGTGACCTTACTAAGAGCAGGTCTTTATAGCATGCATCATGATACAGAAAATTTCACTGAAAGTAATATAAAATAATACCCTGGGAAACCTATTTTCATCCATGGAATTTAAGTCACTTGATATAATAACCTTGTTATTTTGAAACAGAAGATGGTAAAATCTGAATTTTGTTTTTATTTTTTGATATTAAGAAATGGGTTGGGCTTTCCTGGTGGCGCAGTGGTTGAGAGTCCGCCTGCCAATGCAGGGGACACGGGTTCGTGTGGGAAGATCCCACATGCCGCGGAGCGGCTGAGCCTGTGAGCCATGGCCGCTGAGCCTGTGCGTCTGGAGCCTGTGCTCCACAACGGGAGAGGCCACAACAGTGAGAGGCCCACATACCAAAAAAAAAAAGAAATGGATTGTATACATAAAATAGAAACCTAAATTAGCATAATCCTGAGGATGTGGATTTAAAAACAGTTTGACTAGTTTTCTGAGAAATAGGGTTAAGGTTGAGGAATAAGTGTAATTAAAATGAAAGACTCTGCCTCACAACATTCACACATCAGATTGTGCTCCATGCCTTCAGATGTTTTATCAGTCCAATAATGCACACTAGAGGAGGGAATATTTAGCAGCCTGTTAACTACTCTTTCTGCAAAGCTGGCATTGGATGTGAGATTGTACTTTGCAGGGAAGCTTGTTTTTTTTTTTAATTAGCAACCTGTGATGTAAAAACTGATTTGCATTATATGTTAGTAAATCAGGGTGGTATTCTACCATAATCTCAAACTTCTTTGGTGCAAAATAATATTTCTTGGCCTCAGTTTGTGTTTCTGTAAAATGGAAAACATAGTTTATATTATTCTAAGGTCTTCTTAGGTCTTAGGTCTTTCCTTTCATTCTGTGGTTGATTATATTTAGAAACAGTCATGCTTACTATCTGTGATTACAGATTATCAACCAAAATATTCTATCAGTGTTGAGCAGATTTCTTGACTTGTATACGGCTATTTTTGTTGAAGCCTAAGGTGTTTATAGAAAGTACAAAGATCAGGGATATCTCAAACAAATGTAAACTGGGACTTTGGAATTAAGCTGTAAAAATTCATCCAGATAGCAGACACTCCTCTTGCTATAGGAGCAATCACACCAACGTGGAACTTTGGCTCAGGCCTTCTAATAACCGTTTTTTGACATGTTTGTTCACAAGTGGGAAAGAAAGAGCAAACAAAGTTTAGAACCGACATACTCATGAATGCATATCTATATGTGATAAACTTTTAAAATAAAAACTATTATCCTTAACGTTCTAATATGAAAAAGGCTTGATAAAGTGACTTCAAATCTCTAAGCCTCAACATTTTCACATATAAAATATTGAATTAGACAAGTTAAAAATAATACACTAAAATCCCCTCCAGCTTTGATACTTTCATTGACTGGATCACAGACTCTTCTCTTACAAAGATTAGTGGCTACTGGGCCTGGGTTCCCACAGGGTATGGCACCACACAGAATAGAAGAAGGAAGGCAGAGCTTGAGGGAAGAATCAAGGTATCATGGTAATAAAGACCACAACTACAGCAATGTGTATTGTTTCAGACTTATAAGTTTGAAAGTGCTTTCATATCTGATCTTTCATTTGGTCATCCTCTAAACTTTCTGGTGTAGTTGCTACAGATAATACTTTCCTTTACTTGCAAAACAGGAGATTGAAATTCAGAAAAGTGACTTACTCAGAAAATAATGGCACGTTAGAATCAATCCTCTCACCTGATTTCTGCAGTGGTCCTCACATTGAGCATTCATGAAAAACATCTAAATAGCATGTTAAGTTTGCAGATTTGTGGTCTCCACCTCCAAATAATCTCATTTAATAAGACTGGATAAGGCTCAATATTCGCTACCTTTCCCTAACCTCTCATGATTCTGATGCATGCTATGAGGAATTCTGCCCTACACCTAATCGTGTGTCCCAAATACTATTTTCTTTTTCTTCTCTGTCCGCCTTGAAAATAGGCTACATTTTTTTTTGTTTTGTTTTGGTTTTTTTGTTTTTGCGGTACGCAGGCCTCTCACTGCTGTGGCCTCTCCCGTTGCGGAGCACAGGCTCCGGACGCGCAGGCTCAGCGGCCATGGCTCACAGGCGCAGCCGCTCCGCGGCATGTGGGATCCTCCCGGACCAGGGCACGAACCCGTGTCCCCTGCATTGGCAGGCGGACTCTCAACCACTGTGCCACCAGGGAAGCCCGAAAATAGGCTACATTTTATGTGTTGGCATTTTATATATGTAAATACTGTTTCTGAAAGACAGCTTATCAAAGGTAGGGTAGTTTCACCTCTTATTATAATTCTTTTTCAGTTTTCATTATTAGAATACCAAATAGTTTTCCCTCTGGTAAGTAATCTCATAGAAATATATTACAACATCTTACTGCATGGCAAAAAATAAATGTCTTGGCTTGGCATTCAAAGCAATTCATCAGTGCTTTTTCTGACTGTTTCTGTATTAGACCCCTGGGATATGGTCATGTCTATTTCAGTGGTCCTCCACTGCATGCTAATGATGGCATGATACCACACTTGCTCAAACTGTGATAATGCACAATAGGATTTTAAGAAAGGGTTAATCAAGTGGATCACAGAGTCAGGTAGGCCTCATTGGGTTGTCCAAAACCATTTAAATTCTCCGGACTGAATCAGAAGACAGTCCATTTCACCTTAACAATAAGTCTCAATTTTTCATGGGAAAGGCTTGGACATTGTAAATGAGCAGTTGGCTCTGTTGTTCATCAGTATCAAAAAAAAGACTGGTTGCAACTCTGGAAAGATTGAAATACCCAGAGAATGAACTGGCCTTCCTTCTGAGCATAGGTTGTAGGGTGGATGATATTCACATGTGACCTAATACAAATCGAACTCTCATGCTCTAGAGGCTAAGTGAAAGAAAGAACAACTGAACAAAAACAAAAGGTATTTGTTCGGAGGATACATATGTATGATAACTTAAAATTCTCTACACAAATACTCTTATTTTTACATTACTAATGTTTGCATCATTTACACATAAACATTTTAGTATAGGGTTGAGCATACTGTACTTTATTGGAAATTAAATGGATTTTTCAAGGGTAGTTTTAACCATATTTAATTTCTAGTATGTGCCTTGTCAGAAATTAACCCAAGCTAAAATGTGGAATATAATTGTATGCTGAGTCTCCCTGCTTTATACTCTTTTCCCCATCAGTTTGTGCTAGTTGTGTTTACTGAAGACGCAAGAAATGGAGTTTTCACTCCTAAAAAGAATCTGCCCTGTCATTGCCTCAAAAAAGGTTTGTAAAGGAAAGCCGAAACCATTTAAAGGCAACATGTTTCATGGTTTTTCTTCTCTGTGACCCTGAGAGCCTGACCATGTTGTGACATCAGAGGGAAAGGCAAGACCACACCCTAGTGCATGGCATTGGAGTAAAGTTGCTTGATGCCATGGAGGAGTATGTCCATTGTGCTATGGAGGCTGGAGTCCAGGCCCTGGGGCTTCAAAACACTTCAGAGTGTCTGTACCCCCAGCATAGCAGAGAAGCAAAGCTAGTAGATATTAACAGACTAATTAGGAGACTCAGAACATAAGCTCCTCAGAAGAACCAGGGAAAAGAGAAGGCTAGAGAAACCTCCTCAGCTAAGCTGTGTGTAAAACCTGGGACATAGGTTTTATGTCATAGGTTTTATGTCCCATGAACCGGGAATCCCAGTCATGACCAAGGTAAAATTCCCCCCTGACCCAGCAGGACTGAGTCATCGAATCCATTTAAACTAAGTACACAAACAAAGATGGCGAATATGATGTTTCTTGCATATCGGAGTTCACTTGTCAATTAAGAGTCACTTGTTTTTCAACATAACGTTTCTTGTGCTTTCTCTTTGATTCATGATCCATTTTAAATTTATATTATATGTTTATGACAAAAGCAATTTTAGGCTTTGTAACAGTCAAAATCATCAGAGTGGCCAGTGTTCAGCTGAAGGATAAGCCATTAAGTGAATGAACTGTAGTCATGCTTAGCTGATCTCTAATAATCACTGTACATGCTCATTCAGTATGAACTGGAAGGCTTGTAAATAGATTAATTTTAAAATGAAAACTATATTAATGTTATTTTATTTATTTTTCAGAGTAGAAATTAAAATTGCAGCCATTTCTGAGAGCTCCTGAACTTTCCACAGTCTCTGCTGAATTCTTAATTTTAGAATTCACGTCATTTAATGTAGTATTGGACCTTGTACTTTAGTTATTGTTTTACACTGTGCCATCATAGGTGTTTCTTTTCTCTACAACAAATGTGCTAGTGCCTTGAGGACAAATATGATATCTTCTACCACTGAATCCTTCACAACACCCCATCCAATAACATTTATTAAATATTTTATAGCTTCATCTTTGAACTATACTTACGTTTGCAATTAAAACCTCCAAAATTTAATTAACAGATAATTAACATGTCACTTTATCTCATTGGAAAGTCCATTTTAGGAATGCAGAATGATTTCTCAAATTAAGATAAGGTAATATAAAGGAGAATTTGTTTCTCTGAACCAAAATGTCTTATTTATGTTCCATCTTTCTCAGATATAAGCAGTGTTGAAGTTCCAAGCTACTAAAAATGTGTTGTATCTGTTCATTCTCTGAAAGTTTACCATCCCTTAAAGAAAAAGTGACCTTCATCTTTAAAAACTATGTTGTGTAAATGTCCTAACAACTATGTATTCTCCTTCATTTTCCTTGGGTACTTACCTAAATGTTCATTCTCTTTCTCTTTTTTCTAACTCTCTAGGAAATTTGTTTTCAAATGATAACTCACAGAATAAAAAATATGCCTCCCACAGTATTAAGTGGTAAAAATTGCCAGTGGTGTAGAGGATTAGCCAGATCCTTTTGATGTTTTGACTTCCTTGTGAGGCTATCCACGCTGGTACAGCTTTAAGTGGTAGCAAGTTTTATTTTGTGTTCCTTTCTTATTACCACTAATGGACACCTTGGATGTTTGACCTGACTTCAGTACTTATAGAGAGCTCTGATAGAAAGCTTATTATATGGTGCTACTTTCTTGGCTTTGATGTTCTTTAAACCATGTGTATGATTGCTTTTAGGGGAAAAATTCAAACTCTCTGTACTTCAGACATAAGTGAATTCTCTCTGAGACTCAGACTTGGGTCCTGAATTATGAAGTGCATAAGGGATATATAACAACTAAAGATTATTTCTAGATGCTGAAAATGGAGGCAATGTTTATAACTCATATTTAGCAGTACATTTTGAGAATTGATGCTGTTAGAATTTCTATGAGAGTGTCTCATTCCTCTGCCCTAGGGTTTTTTCCCTTATTCTTTGGATCCCTTTCAATACTTGAAGAGAAAAAGTTTCATTGGTAAATAGCATGATGATATCATCCATTTCAATATCTTCTGTCCTCAGATTATGGCAGAATTTCATTGGGTCACTGGAAGTACAAGTTAACTCTCTTAAAAAGGAATTTTAAGAAATAAAATCATGTCCTTAATAATGCATTTTTAAGTCAGTAGTTTGGAGTGAAGAATGTATTTTTCTTTAAAAATACAACAGACTCCCTTCTTTCTGTTGAAAGAAAGATCCTTGGATATAGAAGAAGCAGGCTGGGTTCCAAACACCCCACTTGTCTCCATTCCTGGGGTACACAGGTCCATGCTATTTTTATTGATTTTTTAATCTAGTTTATAAAAGTTAGCTTCAATAATTATAGTGTATCAAAAAGAAGCTTATGCAACACATTTATCGTAAGAAATAGATCTTCCTTTCTGGGGATGGTGAAGAAGAGAAATAATAGGATGTGTACCTTTTTATTGGGTACCAGGCCAACTTTAGGACACATTTTTTTAGGAGACAAATTTTGATTTTTCCTCAGCCATCTCTCACCTAGATGGCAGTACCTAGCATACACGTCACTACTGCCGTCTTGTACAAATGGCAGCCACTGTTAATCAATCCCAGAGCTTTTTCATGATGAACTCATATTTGCCTTCAGAATCCTCAATACAGTGACCCAAGATTTGATAATGCATTCATTTGGCAGACTATTAAATTGAATCTCACAAAGGGGTAGTATGGCCTAGTAGTAATATTTGTGTTGAAAATACAACACAAGGAATCAGAAAGTGAGAACCTAGTGAAGAATCAATGAAAATCAATGACCGTAGCAGCTAGATAGCTCCAAGGGGGTTAACCCTCTGGGAGTGGATCAGTAGTCTCATACTTATATATGAGGGATGATGCTATGCAGTTCACTAATTCTCTTTAAGGCAGATAAATCCATCAGTAACAACGTCACTTAGTTATTTTTAAATATCTCTAGAGTTGTGGGCTGTATCCAAGAGAAATAGTCTATTTGAATTTCTATGACTAAAAATGTAATGGAACAATAGAATGTCCCTGCCTAAATAGTGGGTTTTTTCTTGCTACAGAGCACATGAGATGCCTAGCATAGTGTCTGACACAGAATAGGTAGGTGATCGATGTATGTTTGTTGCTTTTTGCTTGCCTTTCATTCAAAGAATCTAATTCAAGTTCACTGTGATTTTTTTTCTTAAAAGATTGATTAAGAATATTATGTAGGATGTTTCTGTTCATAAAATTAAAATGCATGGCAGATAAAAGTAATAGTAAAATTATGTGTATTTTTTAAGTATGCACTTATAAAGGAGATGGGTTTCCTGCCCATCTGGCGTCCAGAGCAACAGCCAAACCAATACTGTCTTTATTTAAGAGGGTCATGGAGAGTTCAGGTATTCAGAGAGCCAAAGTCCAAGCCATAAGAACAGAGTGGGTTATTCTCAGCAAAGCCTTTCCTAGAAGATCTTAGCTTATAGCCACAGATAAGAAGGAGTTTTATTTTAAGAGGATTAAGCCTAGAATTATTTGTTCGTGATGATTGCCAGGATAGCAAAAACTTTCTTCCGGAGCCTGGTAGATGAATCAGGAAACAGATCAAAAGAGCTGACTGCTAGGGTAATGACCTCAGAGAGATGCTATCACAGACTCAATGCTTGTTGGAAAAAAACAGTTCAAAAGATTGGGAGGAGTCATTTAAAAAGGCGGTCAGTGCAGCATTGATTACTGATAAGCAACTATTAATAAGTGGATCTATTCTGTAAGTAGTTGCACATTTCATTACTATGTTGTGATGAGCCCAAGGTTACATAGGCAATCACCTGGAAATCCTTTTAGGACCCAGGAGTGACCCCCAAATGTCTGGATCAAGAAAACAGAAGGCTCTGGAGACCTGTGTACCCCAGGAATGGAGACAAGTGGGGTGTTTGGAACCCAGCCTGCTTCTTCTATATCCAAGGATCTTTCTTTCAACAGAAAGAAGGGAGTCTGTTTCAACCATTCATTTGTTGATTTATCCATTTTATATGAATGTTTTCAGGGTACTTGCTACATGCCAGGCATGATGGTATGTGCTGTGGATGAATGATAAATAAAATAGACATGCTCTTTGCCCTTATGACTGTTACAAAACAGTGAAATAGAAAGACGTTAATTAAATAATTACAAAATTTGTAATTGCTAACTGAAAACTGAGGTAAAGGGAAAACTAAATGAATTTTATTTCATCACTGTTAAGAAAGTTTTCAGTTGGAGGAAATTTAAAATATTAAGGGTTCGTGTTATTTACTTTGGAACATAAAATATGGAATATTAGAGCTGAAGAAGGTCTTAGGGCTCATATAACCAAACCTCATTATTTTTTCTTAAATCTGAGGCTAAAGAAAGTAAAATGAGTGGTCAGGGCTTCAGTTTTATTTTATTTTTTTTTTAATTTTTATTTTATATCGGAATAGAGTTAACAATGTGGTGTTAGTTTCAGGTGTACAGCAAAGTGATTCAGTTACACATATACCTGTATCTATTCTTTTTCAAATTCTTTTCCCATTTAGGTTATTATAGAGTATGGGGCAGAGTTCCCTGTGGTACACAGGATGTCTTTGTTGTGTACCTATTTTAAATATAGCAGTGTGTACATGTCAATCCCAAACTCCCAATCTGTCCCTCCTCCCACCTTTCCCCCTTGGTAACCATAAATTTGTTCTCTAAGCCTGTGAGTCTGTTTCTGTTTTGTAAATAAGTTCGTTTGTATTTTTTTTTCTTAGATTTCACATATAAGCGATATCATATGCTATTTGTCTTTCTCTGTCTGACTTACTTCACTTAGTATGATAATCCCCAAGTCCAACCATGTTGCTGCAAAAGGCATTATTTCATTCTTTTTAATGGCTGAGTAATATTCCATTGTATATATGTGCCACATCTTCTTTATCCATTCCTCTGTCAGTGGACATTTAGGTTGCTTCCATGTCTTGGCTATTGTAAACAGTGCTGCAATGAACATTGAGGTGCATGTTTCAAACCATGTTTTCTCTGGGTATACGCCCAGGAGTGAGATTGCTGGATCATGTGGTAGCTCTGTTTTTAGTTTCTTAAGGAAACTCCATACTGTTCTCCATAGTGGCTGCACCAATTTACATCCCACCAACGGTGTAGGAGTGTTCCCTTTTCTCCACACTCTCTCCAGCATTTATTGTTTGTATACTTTTTTGTGTGTGTGTGGTACACGAGCCTCTCACTGCTGTGGCCCCTCCCACCACGGAGCACAGGCTCTGGACGTGCAGGCTCAGTGGCCGTGGCTCATGGGCCCAGCCGCTCCACGGCATGTGGGATCCTCCCGGACCGAGGCACGAACCCGCGTCCCCTGCATCAGCAAGCAGACTCTCAACCACTGAGACCAGGGAAGCCCCTGTTTGTATACTTTTTGATGATGGCCATTCTGACTGGTGTGAGGTGATATCTCATTGTAGTTTTCTCTAATAATTAACAACGTTGAGCATCTTTTCATGTGCCTCTTGGCCAACTGTATGTCTTCTTTGGAGAAATGTCTATTTAGATCATCTGCCCATTTTTTGATTGGGTTGTTTGATTTTTTTAATATTGACCTGCATGAGCTGTTTGTAAATTTTGAAGATTAAGCTCATGTCGGTCACATTGTTTGCAAATATTTTCTCCCATCCTGTGGGTTGTCTTTTCTTTTTGTTTATGGTTTCCTTTGCTGTGCAAAAGCCTTTGAGTTTGAGTAGGTCCCATTTGTTTATTTTTATTTCCCTTACTCTAGGAGATGGATCAAAAAAAGATATTGTTGTGACTTATGTCAAAGAATGTTCTACCTATCTTTTTCTCTAAAAGTTTTATAGTATCTTGTCTTACAGTTCTCTAATCCATTTTGAGTTTATTTTTCTGTGTGGTGTTCTAGAGAATGTTCTAATTTCATTTTTTTTACGTGTAGCTGTCCAGTTTTCCCAGCACCACTTATTGAAGAGACTGTCTTTTCTCCATTGTATTTTCTTGCCTCCTTTGTTGTAGATTAATTGACCATAGGTGCATGGGTTTATTTCTGGGCTTTCTATCCTGTTCCATTGATCTATATTTCTGTTTTTGTGCCAGTGCCATACTGTTTTGATGACTGTAGCTTTGTAGTATAGTCTGAAGTCAGGGAGCCTGATTCCTCCACCTCCGTTTTTCTTTCTCAGGATTGCTTTGGCTATTTGGGGTCTTCTGTGTCTCCATACAGAGTTTAAGATTTTTTTGTTCTAGTTATGTGGAAAATGCCATTGATAATTTGATGGGGATTGCATTGAATCTGCAGATTGCCTTGGGCAGTATAGTCATTTTGACAATATTGATTGTTCCAATCCAAGAACATGGTATATCTTTCCATCTGTTTGTGTCATTTTCGATTTCTTTCATCAGCGTCTTATAGTTTTTGGAGTACAGGTCTTTTGCCTCCTTAGGTAGGTTTATTCCTATGTATTTTACTCTTTTTGATGCAATGGTAAATGGCATTGTTTCTTTAATTTCTCTTTCTGATCTCTTGTTGTTAGTGTATAGAAATGCAACAGATTTCTGTATATTAATTTTGTATCCTGCAACTTTAACAACTTCATTGAGCAGCTCTAGTAATTTTCTGGTAGCATCTTTAGAATTTTCTATGTATAGTATCATGTCATCTGCCAACAGTGACAATTTTACTTCTTTCCAATTTGGATTCCCTTTATTTCTTTTTCGTCTCTGATTGCCATGGCTAGGACTACCAAAACTATGTTGAATAAGAGCGGTGAGAGTGGACATTGTTTTTTTTTCCTGATCTGAGAGGAAATGCTTTCACCTTTTCACCATTGAGTATGATGTTAGCTGTAGGTTTGTCATATATGGCCTTTATTATGTTGAGGTATGTTCCTCTATTCCCACTTTCTGGAGAGTTTTTATCATAAATGTGTGTTGAATTTTGTCAAAAGCTTTTTCTGCATCTTTTGAGATGATCATATGGTTTTTAATTATTCAGTTTGCTGATGTGGTGTATCATACTGATTGATTTGCAGATACTGAAAGATCCTTGCATCCCTGGGATAATTCCCACTTGCTCAGTTTTATGATCCTTTTAATGTATTGTTGGATTCAGTTTGCTAGTATTTTGTTGAGGATGTTTGCGTCTATGTTCATCAATGATATCGGCCTGTGATTTTTCTGTGTGTGTGGTATCTTTCTCTGCTTTTGGTATCAGGGTGATGGTAGCCTCATAGAATAAGTTTAGGAGTGTTCCTTCCTCTGATATTTTTTTGGGAATAGTTTCAGAAGTGTAGGTGTTAACTCTTCTCTAAACGTTTGACAGAATTTGCCTGTGAAGCCTTCTGGTGCTGGACTTCTGTTTGTTGGAAGTTTTTTAATCACATGGAAAAATGTATTTCATGCAAATAGATCAAAAGAAAGCTGAAATAGCAATATTCATATCAGACAAAAGAGAATTTAAAGTAGACTGTTACAAGAGACAAAGAAGGACACTACATAATGATCAATGGATCAATCCAAGAAGAAGATATAACAATTGTCAATATATATGCACCCAAAATAGGAGTACCTCAATTTATAAGGCAAATACTATCAAGCATAAAAGGAGAAATCAACAGTAACACACTAATAGTGGGGGGACTTTAACACCTCACTTTCATCAATGGACAGATCATCCAGACAGAAAATCAATAAGAAACACAGGCCTTAAATGACACCTTAGATCAGATGGACTTAATTTATATTTATACAGCATTCCATTGAAAAGCAGCACAATACACATTCTTCTCAAGTGCACGTGGTGCATTCTCCAGGATTGATCACATGCTGGGCCACAACGTGAGCCTCGGTAAATTTAAGAAAACTGAAATCATTTCGAGCATCTTTTCCGACCGTAATGCTATGAGATTAGAAATCAACTACAAGAAAAAAAACTAAAAAACACAAACACATGGAGGCTAAACAATATGCTAGTGAACAACAAATGGATCACTGAAGAAATCAAAGAGGAAATCAAAAAATACATAGAGATAATTGAAAATGAAAGCTTGACGATCTAAAACCTATGGAACACAGCAAAAGCAGTTCTAAGTGGGAAGTTTATAGACTACAGTCTTACCTCAGGAAAAATCTCAAATAAACAACCTAACCTTGCACATAAAGCAACTAGAGAAAGAAGAATGAACAAAACCCAAAGTTAGTAGAAGCAGGAAATTACAAAGATCAGAGCAGAAATAAATGAAATAGAAATGAAGGAAACAGTAGAAAAGATCAATGCAACTAAAAGCTGGTTCTTTGAGAAGATAAACAAAATTGGTAAACCTTTAGCCAGAGTCATCAAGAAAAAGAGGGAGAGTGCTCAAATCAATAAAATTAGAAACAAAAAAGGAGAAGTGTAACAGACAACACAGAAATACAAAGGAGTATAGGAGACTACTACAGGCAACTATATGCCAATAAAATGGACAACCTGGAAGAAATGGACAAATTCTTAGAAAGGTACAATCTCCCAAGACTGAACCAGGAAGAAATAGAAAATATAAACAGACAAGTCCCAAGTATTGAAATTGAAACTGTGATTTAAAAACTTCCAACAAAAGTCCAGGCTTCATTTTAAATTTTAGTTGGTATTTAATTTTCAATGATGGAATAAGTTTGGCAATTATAATACACAACTCTGGGAAGCAGATACTTCCAAATGTTGGTGATCAGCTTCTGTACACTGTTTAAACCACATACCGTAGATTTATATAAGTATATGAATAGTTTGTATGTGATATCCAAGTATATTACTACATAGAAAATTTCATCTCACAATCTCTGTAATGTATTGAATATATGAATTAAACTGAACCAACAGAATTGTATGATTATGTATGAATTTTTGTATTTATGGAAACATTTTGAAAAATGTTAAAAATCTACTTATATTGCTTAAATATCATACATATCCAGTAGCTCTTATATGAAATATCCTACTAGGATAACTCCTGAATAAAGATGTGTTAGAATAAGTTTGTTCAAGTAGGACCGGGCTTCCCTGGTGGTACAGTGGTTGAGAGTCCGCCTGCCAATGCAGGGGACGCGGGTTCATCTGGGAGGATCCCACATGCCACGGAGCGGCTGCACCCGTGAGCCATGGCCGCTGAGCCTGCGCACCCGGAGCCTGTTGCTCCGCAATGGGAGAGGCCACAGCAGTGAGAGGCCCGTGTACCACAAAAACAAACAAAAAAACAACTAGGCCCGAAGAAAAAGAGATAGAGATCAAAGTGTGAGAACATGTTGAAAACATTTTGTCATGCTGTTTATTAATGCATCTATTAGCATTAAACTATTGTTGGCAAATATTTTCAAATTAAATGAAACCAATAAATGTGTTTAGAAAATTCTTTATAGATACTGTACTTTATCCCTAGTCTGATAATATTTTAATCTTTGCTTAATGATTCAAAATCTCCAAATTTAAAGAAGATAGATTTTGTCCAAATATTCAGAGTTGGTTTGTCTGAGGGAGAGGGTATATACATATGCAAATGCCTCTGGGTACTGTAGATTGATTGTTGAAAACAAGACAACCTAATAAGCCCAGCATCAGGGGACAGTTCACCTTCCGCCCCAAGCTGCTTAAGGCTCATCTGTTCACTTCCCAAGCAAGGGATATATTCTGTAAATACTAGATGCTTTAAAAAAAAAAAAAAAAAAAAATCCAGACAAAGAATTACCCTAAAGCGCAAAAAACTTGGTCTTTCTCTTAAAGTTTTAGTAGCCTTAGGTTCTATATTTTTGTTTGTATATTTGTTTGTTTTTAGAAATAATTATAAAGAAGATATTAACTCCTTATTGATCATATCATTTGCAAATATTTTCTCCCATTCAATAGGTTGTCTTTTTCTTTTGTATATGGTCTCCTTTGCTGTGAAAAGCTTTTAAATTTAATTAAGTCCCATTTGTTTATTTTTGCTTTTGTTTCTTTTGCCTTAGGAGACAGATCCAAAACAATGTTGCTATAATTTATGTCAGAGTGTTCTGTTTATGTTTTCTTCTAGGAGTTTTATGGTTTCTGGTCTTACATTTAGGTCTTTAATGCATTTTGAGTTTATCTCTGTGAATGGTGTGAAACGTGAACTGAAATGTTCTAATTTCATTCTTTTACGTGTAGCTGTCCAGTTTTCCCAACACCACTCATTGAAGAGATTGTCTTTTCTCCATTGTATATTCTTGCCTCCTTTGCATAGATTAATTGACCATAAGTGTGTGGGATTATTTCTGTGTTCTCTTTTCTGTTCCATTGATCTATGTATCTGTTTTTGTGCCAGTTTTTGACACAAAACTGTTTTTGTGCTTGTTTTGGCACAAAAATCATACTGTTTTGATTACTGTAGCTTTATAGTATAGGCTGAAGTCAGGGCACATGATACTCCTGCTCTGTTCTTTCTCAAGATTGTTTTGACTATTTAGGGTCTTTTGTGTTTCCATACAAATTTAATTTTTTTTTTCTAGTTGTGTGAAAAATGTTCTTGGTATTTTGTAGATACCAGGAATCTGTAGATTGCATTGAATCTGTAGATTGTCTTGGGTAGTATGGTCATTTTAACAATATTAATTCTTCCAGTCCAAGAATATAGTATATCTTTTCATCTGTTAGAGTCATCTCCAGTGTCTTTCATCATGTAATAGATTTCTGAGTACAAGTCTTCTACCTCCTTAGTTAGATTTATTCCTAGGTATTTTATTCTTTGTGATGCAATGGTAAATGGGATTATTTCCTTAATTTCTCTTTCCACTATTTTGTTGTTAGTGTATGTAAATGCAACAGATTTCTGTATATTAATTTTGTATCCTGCAACTTTACCAAATTCATTGATGAGCCCTAATAGTTTCTTTGGTGGCATTTTTAGGATATGTAGAATATCATGCCATCTGCAAACAGAGAGTTTTACCTCTTCCTTTCCAGTTTGGTTTCCTTTTATTTACTTTTCTCTGATTTCTGTGGCTAGGACTTCCAATACTATGTTGAGTAAAAGTGGGTAGAGTGGGCATTCTTATCTTGTACCTAGTCTTAGAGGAAATGCTTTCAACTTTTCGCTGTTGAATATGATGTTATCTGTGGGCTTATCATATATGGCCTATATTACATTGAGGTATGTTCCCTCCATACCCACACTCTGGAGAGTTTTTGTCATAAATTGGTGTCGAATTTTGTCAAAAGTTTTTTCTGTATCTATTGAGATGAACATATGGCTTTTATTCTTCACATGTTTCGTAGAATTAACCTCTGAAACCAACTGGGCCTGGAATTTTGTTTGTTGGGATTTTTTTTCATTACTGATTCAATTTCATTACTAGTAATTATTCTATTTGTATTTTCTATTCCTTCCTGCTTTTGTCTTGAGAGATTCTACATTTCTAGGAATTTGTGCATTTCTTCTAGGTTGTCCATTTTATTGGTGTATAGCTTTTTGTAGTAATCTCTTACGATCCTTTGTATTTCTGTGGTGTCAGTTATAACTTCTCCTTTTTAATTTCTGATTTTATTGATTTGGGTCTTATTTTTTCTTGATGACTCTGGCTAGAGGTCTATCAATTTTATCTTTTCAATGAACCAGCCCTTAGTTTCATTGATTATTCCTGTTGATTTTTAGTCTCTATTTCATTTATTTCTGCTCTGAACTTTATTATTTCTTTCCTTATACTAAGGGGTTTTGTTTGATCCTTTAGGTGTAAGCTTAGGTTGTTTATTTGAGATTTTTTTTGTTTTCTATAAACTTCCCTCCTAGAACTGCTTTTGCTGCCTCCCATAGATTTTGGATAGGTGTGTTTTTGTTTTCATTTGTCTCCAGGTACTTAAAAAAATTTTTTTATTGAAGTATAGTTGATTTACAATTTTATGTTTATTTCTGGTATACAGTAAAGTAATTCAGTTGTATTTTCCATATTCTTTTCTATTATGGATTATTATAGGATATTGAATATAGTTCCCTGTGCTATATATAGGACCTTGTTGTTTACCTATTTTATATATAGTACCCTGTATCTGCTAATTCCATACTCCTAATTTGTCCCTCACCTAACCCCTTTCCCCTTTTGTAACAATAAATTTTCTATATGTGTGAGTCTTTTTCTAATTTATAAATAAGTTCATTTGTATCATATTTTATATTCCACATATAAGTGATATCATATGATATTTATCTTTCTCTTTCCAACTTACTTCACTTAGTATGATAGTATCTAGGTCCATCCATGTTGCTGCAGATGGCATTATTTCATTGTTTTCTATAGCTGAGTAGTACTCCATTGTATATATGTACCTTATCCATTCATCTGTTGATGGACATGTAGGTTGCTTCCATGTCTTGGCTATTGTTAATAATGTTGCTATGAACATTGGGGTGCATGTATTTTCTCAAATTACATTTTTCTCCAGATATATGCCCAGGAGTGGATTTGCTGGATAATATGGCAAGTCTATTTTTCGTTTTTTAAAAACCTCCATACTGCTTTCCATAGTGGCTGCACCAATTTATATTCTCACCAACAGTGTAGGAGGGTTCCCTTTTTTCCACACCCTCTCCAGCATTTGTTATTTGTAGACTCTTTAATGGTGGCCTTTCCAGGTACTTTTTAAATTCTTCTTTGATTTCTTCGGTGATCCATTGGTTGTTCAGTAACATATTGTTCAGCATCCATGTGTTTGTGTTTTTTGCAGTTTTTTCCTTGTAGTTGATTTCTAGTCTCATAGTGTTGTGGTTGGAAAAAATACTTGATATGATTTCAGTTTTCCTAAATTTACCAAGGCTTCCTTTGTGACATATCATGTAATCTATCCTGGGGAATGTTTCAGGAGCACTTGAAAAGAATGTGAATTATGCTTTTAGGTGGAATGTTCTCTATATATCTGTTAAGTCCATCTGCTCTAACATGTCATTTAAAGCCAGTGTTTTTGTATTGATTTTCCATCTGGATGATCCGTCTGTTAATGTAAGTGGGGTGTTAAAGTCCACCACTAGCATTGTGTTACTGTCAATTTCTCCCTTTATGTCTGCTAATATTTGCTTTATGTATTTAGGTGCTCCTATGTTGGATACATACATATTTACAATTGTTGTATCTTCTTCTTGGAATGATCACTTGATCATTATGTAATGCTCTTGTTTGTCTGTTACAGTCCTTGTTTTCAATTCTATTTTGTCTGATATAAGTATTGCTATCCCAGCTTTCTTTTGATTTTCATTTACATGGAATACATTTTCCCATCCCCTCAATTTCATTCTGTGTGTATCTTTAGATTTGAAGTGAGTCTCTTATAGGCAGCATATATATGGGTCTTGCTTTTGTGTCCATTAAGCCACTCTGTGTCTTTTGGTTGGAGCATTTAGTCCATTTACATTTAAAGTAATTATTGCTAGGTACATACTCCATTTTGTTAATTATTTGGGGATTGTTTTTGTAGTTCTTTTTTGTTCCTTATTCTTTTATAATCGTCCTTTGTGATTTGATGATTATCTTTAATGTTATGTTTGGATTCCTTTCTCTTTTTTTGTGTGCATATTTATCCAAAATGTATAAACAGCTCATACAATTCATGATCAAAAAACAAACAACCCCATTAAAAATGTGCAGAAGACCTGAATAGACATTCTTCCAAAGAATAGAAGCAGATGGCCAACAAGTACATGGAGACACTCAAAATTGGTAATCATCAGAGAAATGCAAATCAAAACCACAGTGAGATATCATCTCACACCTATCAGAATGCCTATCATCAAAAAGACCACAAATAATAAATGTGGGCAAGAATGTGGAGAAAAGGGAACACTTGTACACTGTTGTGGGAATGTAAATTGGTGCAGCCACTGTTAAAAACAGTATGAAAATTCCTCATAAAACTAAAAATAGAACCATCATATCATTGAGCAATTTCACTCCTAAGTATGTATCCAAAGAAAACAGAAACACTAATTCGAAAAGATACATGCACCCTAATGTTCATAGCAGCGCTATTTACAATTGCCAAGATATGGAATCAACCTAAGTGTCCATCAACAGATGAATGGATAAAGAAGATTTTGGAGGGGTGTGTGTGTGTGTGTGTGTGTGTGTGTATTTGAAGTATATATGGAAAACTACTCGGCCATAAAAGAAGATGAAATTTTGTTATTTGCAACAACATGGATGGACCTGGATGGTATTATGCTTAGTGAAATAAGTCAGACGCATGAATACAAATACTGTATGTTATCACTTGTATGTGTAATCTCCAAAATAAAACAAATGAATATAATAAAACAGAAACAGACTCACAGATATTGAGAAAAAACTTGTGGTTACCAGTGAGGAGAGGGAGGAAGGAGGTGCATGATAGGAGTAGGAGATTAAGAGTTATAGACTACTTGTATAAAATTAATAAGCTACAATGATATTGTATAAACCAGGAAATATAGCCAATATTTTATAATAATTATAAATGGAGTATAACCTTTAAAATTGTGAATCACTATGTAGTTCACCTGTAATTTATATAATATTGTAAATCAACTATACCTAAAAAGAAAAGTTAGGAACTGCATAAAAATACCAAAGCTATTTGAGAGTTTGCCACAGTAGATGGTGAATGTTCCACTATAAGAAACTTTTAAACAAGCTGAATATCCAGTGTTCAAGGAGGACATAGAAAATATTACTTCCTGAGGTGATGAGCTGAATTACATGCCTTCCAAAGACCTTTGTCTGCAAGGCGTTTACATCCTTCTATCCTTCCTCTGGACATCCCAATGCCAAGAATCAAGAGCATGGTGAGAGACACACTGCTAATTTGTTTATTAGGGAGAGAGGGAGAATTACAGAGAAGAGAGGAACTTGCGTTGAGAAACCTGAGAAATACAAATTGAAATTAAGATAACTACACTTTCTTTTTACTAGAATAGTGCACATACACATGAATATATTAGAAATATTAAAAATAGTCCCGGGTCTACTCTAAACTCCTATACAGACTTCCCCAAAACCAATTTTATCAGGTTATCTTGTGGGTGATCCTGCCCTCTAAAATGGTTACCCTACTTCTACCCTCCTCCCAGAGAACATAAACAGTGAGCTTGACATGTTCCTTCCCACTTAGGATGACTTGCAGAGGTGAAGGTTATTGGCCTCCACACCAAGAAATCACCCTTAGTCAGTTGAAGGATTCTTCTAGTGATACCCCAATGTTGGTTCAACAAAGCTCTTCTTGATCTCCCGACCACCCTATGTTAATAGCATTTATGGGAAAGTTTTTTCATTCTCTGTTACATACAACAGACTGTGACACACACACTCCCAATTTCTGACTAGGTCTGAACTACTAGACTCTCATATCCTTTGCAATTGCTCCAGTTTTATCTAAATTTCATGCCACTGCCTTTAGTGTTGTTTGTATGGTTATGCCCTCACTTTACTCCTCAAGTCTACCTTTATTCTCTTTTCCTCAGGAACTAATTTGGCTAGTTTCTTTTTCTTTTCTTTTCTTTTTTTTTTTTTCTTTTTTTGGCTAGTTTCTTGAATGAAGATTTGTGTCTTTCTCTTGGCAACAAGACCATAGATGGCTTTGAGTAGTGACAGGATTGGCTTCCATATTCTCTACCAGTGTGTTTCTGTTTTTCTACCCTCTCCCTGTCTCCATCCATTTCTACCCCTCTCTGCCTTACTGGTGCCCTTAGCATCTTCCAAGCTCCCTTGATCTCTGGATTCTGATTAGTTGACCAGTAGGATGCACTAGTAAGATATTGGAGTGTTCAAAAGTGAGAGGTAGAGGAATCAAAGGAATCAGCTCTGTGGTTTGAGCAGAGGCTACATCTTTTTAACACAACTCCTTTAGGATGCTGTCCTCCCATGGCTGTGATTCCCACTAGGTCCTGGTAATTTCTTTTCCTCCCTTTCCCCCTGCAGGTGGTTAGTTTCCTTTTGTTTTGCTAGTTCCTGGGTACCTCACATTCCTTTTCTGATTACCTTAATTGTGCCCACATCTCTGTAAGCAGTTGCTTCATTAAATTGTCTTCAAGAGTACCTTCTACTTCTTGTTGGCATCCTAACTGAAACTACTCTTCAGAGCCCCTATTGCCATTATCCTTTTGCTTGTTTCAGAAAAAGAAGTGCCTTAGTTTCTAGTAGTTAGCATATAGGTCAAATACTAAGGTACTGATATATCTTTCTCCTCAAAAATGAAAGAAAAAGATCATCATGTATATTATAGTGATAGGAAAACTCTGATGGAGTTTATGTGAAAGTGGCTGTAAAAGCAGGCAGGTATAAAAATGGAAGCGTATAAAGGAAGTGAGCCCAAAACAATCCTTTCTCTATCCTGTAGCTTGCTGAAGGATATCACTTATCTTCCATTTATAGAGATAACAAGTGGTGTTGAAATTTGCCAGCTTTTATTGCCATCCCCACCACTAGACAGTGAATTCCTTCATGGTGGGAACCATGTCTCATTCATCATTTTATACCTGGGGTCTAACAGAGATTCTAGCACATAATTAGAATCTTAAAAGTATATGATGAGTGAGTAAATGAATGAAAAATGATGATTAAATCTAAGAAATACATGCACATGCCTGTTCATAGCAGCATAGTTCACAATAGTCAAAAGGTGAAAACAGCCCAAATGTCCATCAAAAGATGAAGGGATAAACAAATTGTGGTACTGTATGTACATACAACAAAATAGTATTCAGCCATAAAGAGGAATGAAATACGGCTACAACATTGCTGGATCTAGAAAACATATGCTAAGTGAAAGAAGCCAGACACAAAAGGTCACATATTTCATGATACCATTTATAAGAAATATCCAGAATCGGAAAATCCATAGAGAAATCGGTGGTTGCCAGGTGCTGGGGAAAGGGAGAAGTGGGGAACTGCCTAATGATGTGGGGTTTCTTTTAGGGGTGATAAAAATGTTTTGGAACTAGATAAAGTTGTGGAACATTATGCATGTACTAAATGCCACTGAATTGTTCACTGTAAAATGGTTAATTTTATGTTATGTGAGTTTTACTTTAATTAAGAGAAAAAAGGAACCTAAGAGAGATAGATCTCTCATTGTGGGAATGTGGAAACTCTTCCTGCCCATTAAAAAAAAAAAAAAAGTGGAAGAGAATGCTTGCTTCAATCCTAGCTCTCTGAGCACCCATGGACCTTCCCCCATGAATGCAGAGGCCATATCCATCCCATCCTTTAATGCTAACACTGCTGTTAGGCATTTGTCTTCACCCTCCTTTATCCTGTTTACTGTCCTATTTACACTCACCTTTACGCTATTTACTTTTGACCTGCACATTCTGAAACAGCTCTACTTAAGTTTATTTTCTAATATATCTCGGTTCTAACTTTGTATTCAATGACTATTCCAGGAGGAAATTAATATGTTCATTTTTTTCTTTGAAAATCCATTGTAATCTAATCCTTCCCAGGCAGGTATTATTGGGTTGGTAAGAGTAGATCCACAACTGCTTGTGGGAAATTTATTACGCAGGTTAGCCTGCCAAAACTAGACCTCTCATCAAAAGCATGCAAATGTATTTAAAAACAAGCCACATCCTTTAGGTTTCTTATTATTTCAGAATAAGAATATTTTGACTTTACAGAAAATGAAGTTGAAAACCTTATAGGCATTATTCCCTGGAGGCATTCTATAATTTGATTCAAACGTTAGTAAAAAGTTAATGTCTACAGTTTCCTATTTTTCAGAACTGTTTATTCTTTTTGTTAGATTTTTCTTTCTTTTTTTTTTTTTATTAAGATTTACCAATAGGCATTGTGCTCTTTTTCTCATGTTGGACACTGAACTTTCTTGAATTAAAACCATTGTCCTCTTTGGCATAATCATACAATGGAAGAGATAATTTATTCGACATACTTTTTAAGCACATTCTAAGTGCCAGGCATAGCCCTTCATATTTTTGGTACCAAAATAAATGTCTTGATCTTGCTTTCAAAAAACTCATAGCCTAGTAAAGGAAGCAGATGAGTAAAGAAATGTACATTATAGAGGGCTTTACAGAGAGGCTCTAATAGAGGCAAGGACAGGGTGCAATAGAAACGCCTAACTCTATGAAACGAGCAAAGAGGGAGAGAGGAGGTTATGAAATTAATGGATAAAAGAGAGAGAGTACAAAAATGCTTCAAAAAGGTAATAATGTTTAATTGAGCCTTGAATTCTGAATAGTTTTCCAGAAATGTAAGAAGGAGAAAGGCACTCCAAACTTAAGGAACTTCATGCACAGAAATTCAATGGCATGACATAATATGTCATGTTTCAGAGCTGGACATAGTTCACTACTCAAGCATAAAGTAAGTGGAAGAAGCATAAATAATGAAGCAGAAAAATTCTTAATGGTTTGGTTATTAGGAGTTTAGAAGCCATAACAAAGGGTTTGGACCATGTCATTAGGTAAAGGAAAGCCATCAAAAGATCTTAAACCCAAGAGTAAACAGTTTAAATTTGTAAAATATGGACAATAGATGGAAGGAAACAAATGCACGCCATTAAACAAACAAGGAGGCTCTTACAATGGTGCAGGTGAGTAATGATGAAGGCTGGATCTGAGGCACTGGTTGTGGGGACAGATAAGAGAAAGCTAAGTAATGAATGCAATGGTCATTGACCTTTGCAAGGAATGGTGAGTGATGGGAAATGAGAGACAAGCTTGTAGAAGGAATCATAGAAACTCCCAGATTTCTTACTTGGTTAATGGCATCACTGTCCATGAGGTTGCTCAAGATAATGATGTCAAAGATGAAGCATATTTGTGTCAAAAGCAATGACAAGTTCATTTTTAGAGCTAGAGAGTTTGGTGCAGGGGAATATTTAGGTAAAACAATCCAATAGTTTATTATATATACAGGGCTTTAGTTCAGGACAGAGTTTGGAGTTTGTTTTAGTCTTCTTCTCCACCCCCATTCCAAACATGAGTATGTCTGAGCTCTCAATCCTGGCTGGGGTCTTAGGGATTCAGGATATGTGTGGGGTGAGAGAAACTGGACCACTGATTTTGGAGTATGAAGCTCAGGGCTATTAAAAGGATTGTGCCTAGGAATGAAAAAGAGGAATAAAAATATCAAAATATAATGCAGTCCAACCAAGACATTAATCCAAAGGGGTTCAACAGAGAAGCTGAATCTAAGTACAAGTACAGTATGTCAAAGCAGTGGGATTCAGATTGGAGGAACAAGTCAGAGAGCTGCCCTGAGCCACTGAAGTATTTCCCCAGGTTATTTTAAAACCAAGTTAGCAGATGGAAACAGAGACAGAATTAGCTACCAAGGATCTTAAGCAGTAGGTTTGGGATTCCTTAATATAAAATAATGGTAAAGTACTGAAAGAATAGAGTGAAAAATGTAGAGAACCCATGACAAAATGCTAGAGAATATGAATATATGTGACTATTATTTTGGATCCTCTGAGAAGCAGACACGGATATGGAATTAGACATGCAATAAACGTATTAAGGCAAATGCCTTTGAAGGGTAATGGGTGAAAGCAGGATCGGGTAGGCAGAGTTTCAGACTAGAAACTGAGAAAGTTGGTCCAGATGATGGAAAGTCCCTGAGACAAAGCATTCTGCTAGAATAATGGGTCATATTTAATAAGGGGGTGGGGGAGGGAATCAGTCAGGGCAGAGATGGAGAGTGTGCAGTTGAGAGTGTGCAGAGGGAGCAGCTGGGGCCGTCAGCCAAAAGCCTACCCCCCAGCAGGGAATCTGATAAGTGCATTTTTGTGGCTGCCACAATGACAGGCCAGGGAATCAAAGACTGAGAAGAAAAAGTCACAGTTAAAAAGAGACTCGAGAGAAAGTGATGCAGCTGAAAATTTGGGGAGAAAAAGATTTAGGGAGGAAGATGTAGTCATGTAGTGCAGGATTTGAAATTCTGAAATGCGTTTGATAAATCTTTTCACCCTTTCACCACATATTATATCAGAAGGGCTTCCTAATCTGTAATATATATTTTTATTTTGGTGACAAAATGTATTTTTATATAGTTCTGTTGTCTGTAAAAATCTGTAAAAATAGTAAAAATCTGACTAGTGAATCTTCTTATATGTTATTCTAAATAGAAATAACACAATTTACTCTTCTCTACACCAGATGCTCAAGTCGCAGAACACTGGTTTTATAAGGGCTATGCTGCCAAACAAAAATTTGGAAAGAGCTTTCTATAAACCTCTCTTTAAATTCATAACTTATTCACATATTATTAGCATGTGTGGTGGTCACGGAAATGTGGCCACTCAGATCTCCTTTCAAAAGAACCTGCAATAGCAAAGACAATGGACTGACAGCCCGCAGCTACCACACCTTCAGATCCATTGCAGCATTCACTTGAAGTCAAACCTGGCCCAGGGCTGGGCCCCGCCAATGGTTGAACATGGCAAGAGTACTAGAGATGGGCCATTGTGACCCAATGTAGGATTCCGTTGATGGACAGTCTTGTTCTAGGACCTCTTTATTGTCTGGTCAAGACTTTCTCTGAACTGTACTACAGTCTGACACTCTTCCTACCCAATCCTACTTCCTTCCCTCCCACCTTTCATAGGTGACATGAAGGCTCCTCCCACTTTTATCCTGCTCCATCACTTTTAGCCTTTATAGCTTTTTATTTAATTTTTTAACCAAAATTATCTCTTTTGTACATTTGATCCCTTTTTGGTATATACTTCTCAAAAACCTCAGACTAACACAGTGCATTAAAATCTTTCAGTCTGAGAAATCTTTACAGTCAAGAAAATCACTTTAATTTTATTTTAATCAGTTTATTTTAAATTTTCCTAGCCACAGGACTCTTTTCTTACAGGACAAACAATTGTCATATCACAGAACTAGTAAAACATGTTAAGTTTATCATCCTAATTTACTTAACCTTCTCAATTTTCTGGGCTGTAATCAACTTTCTCTTCCTAGCTTTTGTCTTCTTAATCTTGTGATAGGCTCTTCAATTATATTTCAGGTCTATACTCCACACCCTGCTGTTTGTTGAACTTAGTGCTAATAGAATTATTAAGTAGTTTCTACATATCATTAAAAACTCAAATTCAATTTTAGCTGATTGTTGTGCCATAAAATTGACACTAATTCTACAGTTCAAGCTTTTAGTTAGTGTGTAATCTCCTTAAGCCTCAGGAATTTTTTTCAGATTTTTCTTTGGCCAAATTGAACACTGATCATGTTTCTATACTGAGATACTATTCTCAAGCTATGCACTAATTGCAAGTTATCATTTATGTAGAGGATGTACTGATCTATCTGGGACCAGCACGCTGACTGGGTATAGCCAAAAATTGAATTCCTAAAGCATATATATCAGTTGTCCACATATTCAACAGCAAGTCATTGAGAAAATGCAATATACCAGCCATACCATGCAGTACTGTTTGGACTCTACTAATTCTTAGGGAAACTGAAATAGAAGGTATTACAGATCCCTGTTCAAGATCAAAGAATTCATTCCTCCAGTTGCTTAGAATGCAGTCAGCAGAAAGCTCTCAAACATAAGTCTTCTCCGTTGCCTTAGAGTCACCCAAGGTCGTGTTCTCCTCCGGGAGAAGTCCAGTGATTGGCTAACATAGGGGCATAAGGCCTGGCTTCCTTATGCTAGCTTGTGATACTCACAGTGCTGTCCTAGATTCAAAACTCCCTGTGGGGTTAACTAAGGCCTCTGCGACTGCATGAAGCCTAACTTCTCCCTCAGTCCAAGCCTGCTTCTTTCTCTTTCCTTTTATAGGTGGTGATTCCAAAAGCACTCCCTGATAATGCTCTTGCATGCTCATTTTCAACTCCGCCTGCTTCCAAGGGACCCCCTCCCATAACCTCCACCCCCTAACAGTTGGCATTGGACATGGTCTGAGAAAACAGAAATGATGGTGGGATTTTGGAACCAAATCATCTACCACCTTACTGGTAATGAGGATCCCATCCTGCTAAGTGGAGCTCAGATAGCCCTTGACACGGGTGACAACATGATTATTGAATTTTTTATTAAGAGTAAAATGAGATTGTAGACCAGTGGACATTAATTCAGTAGCTACATAATATGTCAGGTATTTGAAAATATGGAGAAAATAGAAAATAAGGGATGTCAAATTTAGTGGCTGTTGCTAAGCTCAACCTTTGGGAAAGATAACAAAAGACTGGAAGTTAAGTGTGAAAGCTACAATGCCTCCTATGTGGCATATAAAAAGGTTCACATCTGCTATAACTGATGGGTAGAGGTAGCTAGGATGAGCCCAAGAGCTTAAACATAAAAATACCAGAACTCCAAGGCAAGTCAAACTTGTGACAAGTTTGCAGGCAAGTCTACAATAATGGTTGAAAAAGATGGGAACTTGACACATGGAATGGATACACCTGGGTTGGTGCATCTGAAAATATGGAAACCTCAATTTTCCTTGTAAGACAACAAACACCCTCTCTCCCTTAGAATGTGCCCTCAACCTGTTCCATATAGGCCAACATAACCTGACTAGAGAAGTGTTGGTCTATGTGATGGTTAATCTTACATGTCAGCTTGTCTGGATCACAGGCAAGACATTTGCCCAGATATTTGGCTAAACATTATTTCTGGATAAGATTCACTTCTGAATCAGTAGACTGAGTAAAGCAGATTGCTCTTTCCAATATTAGTGGGCACCAGACAACTGGTTGGGGGCCTGAACAGAACAAAAAGGCAAAGAAAAGGAGAATTCACTCTCTCTTTCTACCTGATTGATTGAGCTATCAGTCTTCTTCTGTCCTCAGACTAGAGCTTACACCATCATTTCTCCTGGTTCTCAGGCCTTCAGACTTGGGTCGCAATACAACACCAGCTTTCCTCGGTCTCCAGCTTGCAGATGGCAGATAGTAGGACTTCTCAGATTCCATAATCACATGATCCAATCCCCTATAATAACTCTGTTTATAACATTATATATCTATATCTATCTATATGTGTATCTATCTATAGGAATAATATATATCTATCTATAGATATATATATTTGTCTATAGGTGTAATATCTATCTAAAGGTGTTATATAATACATATAATAGTATATAATGCACATATAGAACCAATGCATATTGGTTCTGTTTCTCGGGAAAACTCTGACTAATGCAGTCCAATATGAGAAGAAAGGAAGTATAACTCCAAATGAGCTACAAGAGCTAGCCCACATGTACCAGCAGGGCCAGAAGAGTATGCAAGGCATTGGATTTTGCCCTCATAGAACTTACATTCCAATGAAGGGTGGCAGATAGGAGAAAATTAAAATGACAATTAGGTAAATTATATAGTTAGATGGTAACAAGTTTTAAGGAGCAGAAAATAAAGGGGGGTAGGTAGATTGAGAATTCATTTGGTACAAGGGATCACTTTTTAAAAAGGTAGTTTACCTTCACTGAGATAAGATCTAGACTAAGAGTCCATGGAGTTGAGGGCTTCAGTGCTGTGTGAATATCTGAGGCAAGAGCAATCTGATTAGGTGGGAAGACACTGAAAAAATCCTAATATGAGACAGTGCCTGGCATGTTAAAGAAAAGCAAAGAGGACTGAGAATGTCCAAGGAGGAAGAAAGAGAGATTGAGAAGGTGGTATACTGGAAGCCAAGAGAAAAAAGCATCTGAAAGAAGTGATCAGCTGTGTCAAATCCTACTGCCTGGTCAAGTGAAATAAAGACTGAGAATTGACTAATAAATTTAGCATTACATAAATTCTTGGTGATCTTGCAAGAGCAAAGAGTTATGGAGGCAAAAATTAAATAGGAGTGGATTTAAGAGAGAATGGGAGAAAAGTAATTAAAAACGGCAGAGACAACAAATTCAAGGAATTTTGCTGCAAGTAGGAACTGAGAATTAAATTAACACAGCACTTGGGGGAGGATGGGGGGATGTAAGCACAAGAGAATTTTTAATTTTGTTTTGTTTGTTTGTTTGTTTGGTTTTTTAAGCTGGTTTCTTAACTCAAAGAATAATCCAATGGAGAAGGGAGAAAATTAATAACGTAAGAGAGAAAGGGAGAATTGTTGGAGTAATGTTTTTTAGGTTAGAGGAGAATAGACTTAACCCACAAGTGGAGGGATTGTCTTTAGATAAGAACATGGGATATGATTCAGCTGAATAGGAATAACCTTGTTTATGACAGAATTTTGTAAAGATAATTATTTAACAGTAGTAATTGTAATTAGAAATACTAAATCCACACCACAAGGTAGAAATATAATAGTGTTTATTAATTTATTAGTTAATAATATTAATTTCTATGTGGTAAAGTGTGAAACCTTTTCCAAGTAGACCTCCCTAAGAAACCAATGAAGAATTCCTTAACGAGACATGGTAAGAGAAGTTCTTTAGTGTGATAGAATTCTTTAGTGTGATAGATCATAGTGTGATATGATGTATAACATCATTATTCTTGAAATCTCAGATTCATCTGATCCTTTTCTATGTGTTTCATGTTATTATTAATCTTAAACTTTTAGTACAGTGATAGACTTTTTTTTTTCTGAAAGAACCTTAGTATGGTCACAGAAATTCCTCATTCTGTGCTTATTAATCTCACCTGATTAAAAATTTTACTTTATGAACAGGATCTGTCGAAATGATATTTTAAAAGTTGGCTTCTACCCAGTATTTTTTGGAATCTCTTCATGCATGGCTGTACTCTATCTTGCTGTCCTCTGCAGGTTGTGATCTGCCCCACTGCAGCTAGTTTAATAACTTAAGATTAATGATTAAATGATTTAATCATTTTAATTAATGATTAAACTCAGTCATGTAAGAAATGAAAAAAAATTATTCTTCATTTACATTAAATCTAAAATCTAACTCCAAGCTTCCATCTCAGTGAACTAGGAGGGCATTCAATTGCAATCCTAAAAGGGATCTTTTCCTTCCTGGAGACTTATATGATATGCTTTCCCTTTGCTCCTCCTGCCTTATCCCTTCCCCATCAAAAGAGGAAAAAAGAAACAATATGGACTCCAATTTTTCATCTACTAATACTGACATTGTTATGCTCATTGGCCAATTACACAGGGATCTGTTCTAGCCCAATTTGTCTTTGCACAAGGGTATTTGCTGGTATGGGAATGCCTCATGCATGAGGTACACCTATGCATACCACACAGCAGTATTCTGTGAGATCTTGTTTCCTCCTCAGGGCATTGCCACAGAGTACCATCAACCAAAGGTTGATGAACTTGGCTGTTTTCCAGGGCCCGGGAATCTCCTGTCCTCCAGTGCCCATTTCCCCAGGCCTCTGATTTATTCTTCCTTCTTTTCTCCTCAGGCTTTCACTTTTACAAAATATGGCAACAAGCCTGGCTTTTTCGTCAAGTATTTTCTGCTTATGCCTGTAAACGATCCTTGAGTAAAGAGGCAAAATAGGTTCTAGTCAGCTTCTTTAGAGGAGATACGGAAGAAAAACAAAGAGAGCATAACATAAAACAGTATTTCAAAAAACTATCCTGCCACAAATTATGGTTTTCTCCATGTAAGTATTAACTTTTATAATGAATTTGAACTGAAAATAAATTCACTGTCTTTAGACAGAAATATGGACAGTATTATACTTCCTAACTAACATTATGACATTTCCCCATTCCTAGGATTTTTACTGCGCAAGCCTTTTCATATCTACTTCCCTCCCTGGTGAAAGAGATGGAGTTTGCTGTTATTATCCTTTATTCAGTGATTTCACTACTTTATTATAATTCAGCCTCCAAAATAGACCCATCTACTCTTCTTAAGAGTTTTTCATAAACATGCTTTCCCTCAACTAATAAAATATAAGCGATATTATTTATTTATATCTATGTATATATTTTTAAATTTGTCTAATTATTAAATAATCTATGACAACATCCCCACAGACAAAACCTTTAAGGATCTAAACATCCTGCTCAACACAATTTTATCATTAATTCAATAAGAATGTTCTTTTGATCTCCTCATCCATATTGACAGCTTTATTATTGACTGCAAAAAATACAACACATTGAGGTACTGATGATGATTATTTTATCATAGCCTTCCATCCAATCAAAAATTTATGAATTTAGTCTTAATCATATCTATGTGCCAAAAATTTTACTGTTATACTTTTGCCTCTTATTTTTCTAGTCAGTTCTTAACTTCAGTTTGGAAAGGACATATACTTGTCTAAATAGATTTGGCTCAATAAAATTACACTCATGTTCAGAATAATTTGGAATTTAAGAAATAAAAATGTTAAAATATTAAAATTAAATAAGCATTAAAATAATCTTCCTTATTACTGGTGAAACCAAGGGTAATCACAAGTTAGAGTCATTAAACTATAACTTTCTTAATAAATAATAAACTGTAACCTACCTAAATTACTCAAGCTCGCTTTAACTGTTTTTTTTTACAAAAACTTGCATGTCCTCCAAGCATCATGTAGCCTAAGCAGTAAGATGTTTGCCCAGGTTGTTTTTCAGGAAGTTGGAGTCAGCTGTGTCCAGTTTAAGCTTAAACTAGTTAAGACTGGTTAGGACCACCGACTCTCTAACTGGGCACATGCAAGTGTCCAACTGATGACCTTTTCATGTCAAAGGGGCAAAAACTCCACCCTTAGAACATGCTAATGACACCATTTCCAACCATGCCCCCCAGGAAGAAGTTTAGTTGTTCCTGAGCAGAACAAAGATTACTTCATCTTTTTCTTATCTATTACCACCTGTCCCCAAGTTCCCCACACCTCAGCCTTATCTCATAGATACCTGGAGCCTCTTGGGGAGGTGGATTTGAGATTTGTTCTCCCATGTCCTCGACTGGCTGCCTTGTGAATAAACCTCTTCTCTGTCACAAACCTTGGCATCTCAGCATTTGGTTTGCTGGGTGTCAGGGAAATGAACCTGGTTCAGTAACCCTGGGAAAGAGCAGAACTACCTCTCTAGTACTCAGTTTCTCCAGCTTAGTTGTAGTAGTAGTACTGATTGTTGTGGTTGTAGCAGCAGTAGCAGTAGTAGCAGCAGCAGTATATTTCAGGTCTGGGAGAGGAAGAGCGGGAAGACGAGTCAGACCACCCACAGAACATTAGACTCCTAATGAAAGTTTTTGTTTAGGATGACAGTTATATCGAATATAAATAATGATTGATGATGTTCACAGAAGAGTTTTGTATGTGCATACGAGCCCTTACAAATTTAAGGGATTCCAAAATCTATAAAATCTAGCCTGGTGTTTATTATTAATGAATGGTGATGTGTAGTGAAATAGAAGCCCCCCTGCCATATGTACAACTTCATGCCTTTGACAAGTCTTTATTGTGCTTGTTTTGTTATGTATTATACTAAAGAAGATAGATGAGGGTGGGGGTAGAGGAGAGTATGGGTGTGTATAGATAAGGTGATATAAGCGATTGGATAGATTAGAGCAAAGGAAATACTTTCCAAAGCAAGCGAGAGAAAATCATGGTGATTCTATACATATGTAAATATATAAAAGTCAAATCTCATGCAAATATTTTAAAGTGTACTGGATTGTTAATCATAGTGTGCCAATAAAATATAACACAACAGATGTGTTTCTGGTAGATGCTAAAAAAATCCGTTACTTTGTAGAACCACATCCTCCATAGTTATTGGTTAATTATATCCATGCCTATTGATGGAAATCACAGACTCCAGCTTCCCTAGAGCTTCAACTATGGTAATTAGTTCAATCTATAGACAAGCTGAGTTCACTGCACATGTGTGTACCCTCAACACACATGGGTATACACATATTATTATATAATTTGAGACCTTTCCTTTATGCGTTGGATTACAAATTTATCAAATTTGTAGGAAATTATGAAAATATACAGTTACCTTCCCATTAATTTAAAAAACTTTTTCTTCTATTTTTTGCCTTTCTGTTTCTTTATGTCCTTCCAGTATACTTTTAAATTATTCTTAGAATCTTTGTATTATAAAGCTTAGGGAGAAGGATAAGAATCAGGCATAGAGGGCTGAATAATATTACCACTCGGATTTATAAGGATTCCAACAAGATTCTAACAATAGTTTTGTACAGATCTATGAATATTTTTAAAATTTAAAAGAACTGTTGTCTTATCTTATTCTTTCTTTTTCCTTTGATGTGCCAATACAAGTGTGTATACTCTGAAATTTTTTTATATCCTTTTATGCTTCAGTTTTGCATATTGCTTTTTTTGGGTGTGAAGTTAAAAAATGACATTTTATAGCATGAGTGAACAAAATATCCTTGATCTGGAATTGAAGTAAATTGAGATGAAATGACTGGACAGGCAGCTATATTGGGGAAATATACTTGCAGCTTAAAGTGTTTCATAACTGTCTCTGGCATCTGCACCAAAAATGATGTCATTTAAAAGAGATTTATGGAAATACCACTTCCCTCCACATTCAGCTTCATGTCATTATATATTCATAACAGACTTGTTATTAAAAACGGTCTGAGGCCATATGAGTACCAATCATGATTAAGATAGTTTACCAAGTCATTTCTTTTTTGAATCCAAGTTTAACTAAAACCTAGTTTTAAACTTAGGATGACTGTATCTCTATCTGCAATAGAAGACATGTTTGACGCTTGTAAGAAGCAAATTTTATACTCATCATGATGTTTAGTAACAATAAATTATGTCAAGTCTATGGATGACTTCATAGCCTTTATGTATATCTATTATACATTTAGATACATAAGAAGGGTCTGGAGAGATAGTAGGTTAAAAATATTATACCAGCATATTGATACCCTTTGGTCAGAATACCCATAGTCAGAATGTGAATAATTTAATATATTGATTAAATTTTTCCTGAGAAGTATTTAAATAATAGAGGATCTCACAGAATAGATAAAAGTGAGAGACCCAGAAGATAACGTGGTCTCAATGACCTAGAATAACTATTATAAGCACTGATGACAACAGAATATGGTCCTAAAGGTAGGCAGAGTATATGCTGTTCAATGTATGTTGTTTTAAGAGACCCCAGCATTCTCACCTCCAGAAAAGTAGCTATCCTATCCTACTGTCACTTTAAACTCCAGTATTTGATTTACTGCTTTTAGTTAGGGTCATGATATGGCATGAACTCTAATATATGAAACATATCAAATTGAGGAGAGTAGGCCCAGACCCATCCTTTCTTATGCTTATTTGCAGATCATCCACACCAACTCCTACTTCACCCCAACTGCCCAGTGGGTCCTTTTGTAAACCACAGGATTCTAAAGAACTGCATTAGGGCATTGTTTCCAAAAGACCATGCCATTGTATCTGTGTATTTGATGACAAGAGAAATGCTCCAAACCAAGCCTACCCTTTATTATACTGCTACAGATGTGATAGCCACACTGAAAGACCTCTAGGAAATGAAATGCAAGGAAAGAGAAACCTTTGATGAATACTAGGAGAGAGATGAAGAGTGAAAAAAGTAGAACATTTTAAGATCTACAGACAATGAGAACATCTGCCTAAAATGAGGCTTTGGCTGAAGACTGCAATGTCTAGGGAGAAGCTTGTTATAGGCATTTACTGGATAACACACAAATCTCACCATTCTCTCCCATCCCCCCCCCATGTATGTCCTTTTTTTTTTTTTCAAATAAAAGGCTCATTAAGTTATGCATTTTTATTAAAAAAAAGGTAAACAGCAACAATTAACATTTATCAAGTGCTTACTATGTCTCTGAAATTGTACCAACTGCTTTACTTGAATTATTTAGAGCTTATAACAGTCTATGTGGTATGGGTACTGTTATTGTCTTCTTTTTGGTGAAGAGAAAATTGAGAAAAAACATGATAAAGGATTCTATTTAGACTTTCTTTAAAAATTTTAGACCCGTTCTTCATGACCCAAAGATCCAAGACAATTATTTTGCTTCTAGAATTTCTTCTCCTATTGAATACTCTCAACTAATATAGGGATATCTTTGTTGATATGTTTCTGATTCATTTTTATTTAACTATGAAACATTTTTAAAGTACTCATCAGTTACATTCTCTTAGAGATGTGAACTATCAATCTCGTTTGTAAAGAAGGGAATTTTTTCAGTTGTTTACTTATTTTTTGTTTCTTTTGTTCATTTATTTTTGTTTCTGTTGTTCCTTACTCCCTTTTAAGAGAAAATGGGATTTAAACAGTAATAGATTGATTTTAGCTTTAATTCTCACACTACATAGGTTTGAGTTATATTCAATTAGCAAAAACCTTCCCCAAAACCTAAAGTGTTAATGAAAGATAGCCTAAAAGCTATCTAAATGTAAGAGCTGGAGGAGTTATCCAATATATTATTTAGAGATAAAAATAAATTAATAGAGATATAAGTATATTTAAGTATATACAAAGTTAAACAAACAATGCACTGACTAAAACCAAATGGTGGGAGAAAGAGTGGGAGAAGAGAAGAAAAGGAAATATGCTAATTTTGTTTTTGTCTGTAGAGGAGAATTAATAGATAAATTCTCAAGAAAGAGGAGCTTAAAGTGTTTATAAAAAGATAACCACAGGGCTTCCCTGGTGGCACAGTGGTTGAGAGTCCGTCCGCCTGCCAATGCAGGGGACACGGGTTCGTGCCCCGGTCCGGGAAGATCCCACATGCTGCAGAGCGGCTAGGCCCATAAGCCATGGCCGCTGAGCCAGTGCGTCCAGAGCCTGTGCTCCGCAACGAGAGAGGCCACAACAGTGAGAGGCCCACATAACGCCAAAAAAAAAAAAAAGATAACCACATAACAGAAAATGCAAGTCTTTTTTATTAGAAATGCCCCTGAATGTCTGGCATGCATGCACACATGTTCTGGTACATGTACAAGAAGCAAAACAAATAGACCACAGGTGAAGGAGTTTTGTGGACTTAAAACAGGAAGGCACAAAAAATAATATGGTAGAACTGAGAGCAAACATTTCTATTATATCAATAACAGAAGATGAACTAAAATGCTATATTAAAATAAGTAATCTCAGATTTGATCTCAAAGCAAATTCCAACTCTAAATACTACACAGTTTATTTGGAGACTCCTCCAAATAAAATGACTCAGAGTGGCCAAAAATAAAAAAGTGTCACAATTTTATCAGACAAAAAACACAGAAGTTACAGTTTGCGTTTCTGACAAGGTTGAAGTTAAGCAAAGAAAACATTAAATGAAAAAATAATAATGGTACTGTAAAGGGTGTTAAAGGAGGCAATCACTGATGGCAACCTGAGAGCCTCCCATGTACTCTGCCAGAGGGGAACAGAATTGCTCTCTTTTAAAATTCCTAAAAAATTCTCAAGAATAGTTCTCAATGGCCCAGCTTTATGCAGGAGCCCACTTCTGTGCCAGCCTACCGTAGCCCACACCAGCATGGGTTTCCTATCTAAAATAATCACTATGAACAGAGAAGTGAGGAGTATCAAAAGATGGCTATCTCCATTTGTCCAGCTGATTGTGGTAGTTAGAGCAGGAAGACGATTTCCTAAAGAAGGTGTGCACAAACAACAGGTGTATTGTGACTCTTTAAAGGATTTATCTATGGTAGTATTTATCAGAGTTAAAGGCTGAAAGTGTCAGTGGCTCAAATAATGCTTACAGAGAGCTTATAGGTAACAGGAGTAAGCACTATAACTTAAAATTAGTGAAAAAAATTATTATAACTAAAATTTACTGAATTTGAAAAATGGGAAAAAGACAACAAAAATGCATTAAAAAGTCATACTCTGTATGACTTTTTTACTTCTTTTATAACTCAATATTTTCCATACTAAATATATAATACTTTCATGACAGAATAAATTATAAGCTTTTTTATGAAAAAGAATCCTTACCTTTGCCAATTCTTCCTTCCCTCACATATTTGGGAGGAGCCTTGGTGGGGTCATAATTAAAACTTAGACAAAGGTTTTCTCATAAGAGTAATCTAATTTAGGAGTCATGTTGTCACAGCAACTATGGAAGGTATGCAGATTAAGGGACATCCTGTTTCCCAATTCATATTTCTATGATATTCTTTGTTATGTATTATAACTGCAAACTACTTTGTTGAAGAATCTAAAAGGTCAGAGGAGTAGAGAAGGGCACACAAACCCTGAAAGTTGTGAGAAGGGTAGAGATTCCTTAAGTCCTAAAAGGAAAGGGTCCCGGTTAATCTGAATAGTTTAAATAAGGATATAAGACAGAAATCATGATAAATTTAGAAAACGGCAATTTAAGTACATAAATAGTGTGCAAGTGCCATGAATTTAAACACTTTTCCTAGTGTGAAATCTTCTTGTTAAGTGATCCCCCTGCTGTGACTTGTTTCTTTTACCTTTCTTGCTGCTTATTTAATGAGGAGTCTTGGAAGAGTTGTGTGACACCTTTCTAGAATGAACGTCTAAATGCAAAAGCATTTTGTCTGGGTACTTAGTGTGCTTATTGTAGATTTATTGCTAATTCTTGTAATTTTCTGGCATCATTAGGCATGTAACTCTGCAGCTGGCAATCTGCAATTTACTTCTGCACTGTTTTTTTTAACCTAAGGTAGTCTTGACTTGACAGCAGATCGGGAGACAGGGAGGTATCCATGAGATCTCAGGGGTTCCGAGGGCAATGATAACTTGGAGGAAGGAAACTCCCAAGACTGCTGGTTTATTGGGTAAAGAGTGAAGCAAGAATTTCTTAAACTATTCTAATTTATTCTAGCTAGAACTCCAGCAACCTAAGTCAAAGAGAAAAAAACAGTAATAAAGGAGAACGTAATAGAACAGTATCTGACCCAGAAAGATTGCTAAAAAATATTTCAGTTATCCTCTTCTGTATTTTTCTATTAGTAAAATATATAATACTAACATAATAAACACAGTATCTATACACATACCCACATATTTGCCCACACATAATCATATCTGTATGCACATTGTTCATTTGTGTGTGTGTATATATATATTCCTTAATGCCAAAACGGCTTTTTAAGTGCAAGGATATATCATTTTATATACAAAGAAAAGTGGAAATATTTTTCTATTTTCTTATTCTCAAATACAAAGGCAAACACTAATATGGAAATAAGCCTTCCACTCCTACTTCTCTGTGTTTATATAACAATAAAAATTAGTCTTCTATATGGCTCTTTGATGAATGTCTTTGGCTGTTCAGTAAGCAAGGATCAATACCCATTTCTGGAGGTATTTACTTAAAGATTTGAGTAAGAGCAATTAAAAAAGCCGTAGAGGGCAACTTTTCATCTACTTTATTCGTCCACTGCCCACATCCTCACTATAAAAATCTGTCTTCATTTTTCTCAAAAAATAACCTGCACAGTAACTCTCTTGTGAATTCAAGCCCCTGCATTTCCATTTTATTTATTCTACTAAGATTTATGAGACCACTAAACTTAAACTAAATGTTCCACAGGCCTATGAACTAGACACACCTAATTACAGAATGGAGGAACTCAGAATCCAAAGAATTGTAGCTTAGCCTCAAGGTCATCTAAGTTCCTTATGGTATTTTATTTTGTGGTCCTCAGTACTATGTGGGAAACACACACACAAACCACTTAATTATTCAACAAACAAAATGCATTTGTTTTCTTTCAGGATAACCTGCAAAGGAGGAACGATTCTCCTTCTTAGATCCCTGCCACCGTGAAATATACAAACTTAACAGAAAATTTAAATATATGTATATAGATAATAGGTACTACGGCTTTACTGGTATAAGTCAATCTGAAGGAAATATTCTTATGGCCTCAAGATCTACAAGTCAGGATGAGTCTATCCTAGGAACACTGGGAACTCCAGAGGTGTGGATGGGGATAGAAAGCTGAGAGTTTCCACCTTATTTTTGAGCTTTTAATAAATTTCAATTTATTAATTATTATTACTAGGTGCTATATGACATTTAATGTTTCATTTAATATTTGCAATAGCCATATAGACATTACTATCCCAATTTTTCATATACATCAAAAGATATAAAGAAACAGATCCAAAGTCACAGAGCCACAGAGCTATGGGCACTGCCAGTAAATTTCATGACCTTTTATTTTTTGTGGTTCTAAATGTAGAGAAAAATGCAAACAGGTTAGTATCCTCATGTAGACTTTTCATGTGATCTCTTGCCTTCCATTTGAATATTACCTTTATACATTTTATGAATATATTTAAATAATCAATTAGTCAATTTATTAATCACAACCAATGATGCTGAAAGAAAATAGACATCCTTCTTGATCTAAAAATATTTAGAATTAAGATGTGGAAACAAAATAATTACTTGAAAAGTTAAATAATGTTATAGAAATAATTCAAAACATTTTAAAATGCCAGAAGACATTGTGCTTGTCATTAATTACCAAAGCAATTATATAGGCAACCAGTGTTGCAGGAATTCAGTATCAAAAGCAAAAGACAGAGTTAACATTTAATTTTTCCCCTATTTTTATGGAAAACCAACTCATTCATTCAATAAATACTTTTGAGCACCACTATGTGCCAGGCACATAATTGGTAATTTGGAAACAACTGTTAACACAGGACAGGCTGCCTACAAGGAATTTACAGTCTATTAATTTGTCTCTGTGATTTTTACAGCATAATATAAAAACTGCTATAACTGCAGTAAGTAACCAATCAAGTCATAGAGAATTAACAGAAAAATAGCTATCAATTTTGCACATGAATCCAGATTCCATTACCAGTTAAAGCCCTTTACATGCATCAGATAGCTTGCCTTTCACTGAATATTCCTGCATTGCCATATTTCAGTGTCTTTGTTCATGTTACTCATTAAGCATAAAGTGCTTTTTCTTCCATTTATAATGGTCTAAATCCTATCTGCCGTAAGACAAATTGTCAAACATCTCATGTAAATGTAAATTGTTATAATCTTTCTGGACACCTGTTGGCCGACATACACTATTTAAGATCCTAAAGAATATTTCAAAACTCTGACCCACTTTCAGGAATGGTAAAGGTATAAAGAGAAATGTGTACAAAATTGTAAGTCACAACATAATATACGACAGTGAAAAATTGACAATAACTTAAATACAACATGAAAATAAATCATCTTAGTTTCAAATACCACTGTATGTACATTTATTTAGACTTAAATCAGTTTTTATTTTAATACAGAAAGAGAAATTATTTAAGAAGTGATGTTCATGTAACTCAACACGTAGCCCTCCCTCAGAAGTTTAGGTCCCAGAGAAAATATTATTTGGGAGAGAATTCTGCCCCCCATCCCCCCACTTCAGCACTTGGTGGGGTCATCTTGTATGGTGAATATGGCTTATGAACATTCTGAACTTAACCCAACTACCTTTGGTATTCATTCAAAGAAATAGTGATCAGGAGTAAATTTGACCCTTGGTAATTTTTGACTTACTTTCTAAGAATTGTTGATTTTATAAATTAAACCCCATGTGTGATGCAACTCCATAGTACATAAACATGACAAAATAGGATACAGCCATTAAAACAGTATCGTAGAAAAAATGAATAAAAATACTTCTAAGTGTTTATATATTATTAAGAAAAATATTTTCTATACATGGCATTAAAACAAAAGGAAATATTTATTTGACTACATAAAATTAAAAATAAAATTGTTACATCAAATAGAATAAAATGAAAAGGCATGCAACTAATTGTGAAAAAGTTAAATATATAGGATGAAATTGTTATTGCTCTTAAAATATAAGTTGTTTGAAAGTTAATAAGAAAAATCATACATACTGTTTTAAAAACATGGAAAGAACAGGAATAGGTCATTCACAAAATGACACTCATGTACAAAAATAGTCAGGAAACATGGAAAAATAATATTAATAAGACAAATATTTTTAAAATAAGGTTTTTTTAAAAAATGATAGTACTGGCAAGGATGTGGCATGAGGCTCATTACCAGCCCTGCTGTAGAGATATAATTTTTTAGATCAATTTCCCAAGGATTAGGAAAGCTTTTAAAGTTTTTAAAATTTTAAATGTACAAAAACCATTGACCTAATAATTGTATTATTATGAGGATTTGTTCTAAGGAAGTAACACAGATATGCACAAAGATTTGGCTATTTACATTTCTGTGCCATTGTTGTAATACCCAGAATTTGAGGAGGAGAGGGAAACTCTAATGTCCAAAATATTTATGCAAGAAATGAAGATTTATCCAAAAAATGAATAAAAGAGTAAAAGATTTATCCAAAAAATGAATGACAGTATGAACTTTCAAATTAAATTGGAGAAGAAGGTTAATTTTTTTATGGCTAACATTTTATTGTGTGTATGTATATATATATATATATATATATATATATATATATATACCACACCTCCTTTATTCATTCTTCTGTCAATGGACATTCATGTTGCTTCCATGTCTTGGCTATTGTAAACAGTGCTGCAATGAACATTGGGGTGCATGTGTCTTTTTGAATTATGCTTTTTTCCAGATATATGCCCAGGAGTGGGATTGCAGGGTCGTATGGTAGCTCTATTTTTAGTTTTTTAAGGAACCTCCAAACTTCTCCATAGTAGCTGTACCAATTTACATTCCCACCAACAGTTTAGGAGGGTTCCCTTTTCTCCACACCCTCTCTAGCATTTATTATTTGTAGACTTTTTAATGATGGACATTCTGACTGATGTGAGGTGATACCTCATTGTATGTAGTTTTGATTTGCATTTCTCTGATAATTAGTGATGTTGAGCATCTTTTCATGTGCCTTTTGGCCATCTGTATGTCTTCTTTGTGGAAATGTCTATTTAGATCTTCTGACCATTTTTTGATTAGGTTGTTTGCTTTTTTGGAGGGGTGGGTATTGAGCTGTATGAGCTGTTTATACATTTTGGAAATTAATCCCTTGTTGGTCGCATCATTTGCAAATACTTTGTCCCATTTTGTAGGTTGTCTTTCTGTTTTGTTTATGGTTTCCTTTGCTATGCAGAAGCTTTTCAGTTTAATTAGGTCCCATTTGTTTATTTTTCTTTTTATTTACATTACTAGGAGACAGATCCAAAAAGATATTACTATAATTTATGTCAAAGAGTGTTCTGCCTATGTTTTCCTCTAAGAGTTTTATAGTGTCCAGTCTTACATTTAGATCTCTAATCCATTTTGAGTTTATTTTTGTGTATGCTGTTAGGGAGTGTTCTCATTTAATTCTTTTACATGTAGCTGTCCAGTTTTCCCAGCACCACTTATTGAAGAGACTGTCTTTTCTCCATTGTATATCCTTGCCACCTTTGTCATAGCTTAGTTGACCATAGGTGCGTGGGTATATCTCTGGCCTTTCTATCCTGTTCCATTGATCTGCATTTCTGTTTTTGTGCCAGTACCATACTGTCTTGATTACTGTAGCTTTGTATTACAGGCTGAAGTCAGGGAGTCTGATTCCTCCAGCTCTGTTTTTTTCCCTCAAGACTGCTTTGGCTATTCGGAGTCTTTTGTGTCTCCATACAAATTTTAAGACATTTTGTTCTAGTTCCATAAAAAATGCCATTGGTAATTTGATAGGGATTGCATTGAATATGTAGCTTGCTTTGGGTGGTATAGTCATTTTCACAATATTGATTCTTCCAATCCAAGAACATGGTATATCTCTCCATCTGTTGGTATCATTTTTAATTTCTTTCAACAGTGTCTTATGCTTTTCTGCATTCAGGTCTTTTGTCTCCCTAGGTAGGTTTATTCCTAGGTATTTTATTCTTTTTGTTGCAATGGTAAATGGGAGTGTTTCCTTAATTTCTCTTTCAGATTTTTCATCATTAGTGTACAGGAATGCAAGAGATTTCTGTGCATTAATTTTGTATCCTGCAACTTTACCAAATTCATTCATTAGCTCTAGTAGTTTTCTGCTGGCATCTTTAGGATCCTCTATGTGTAGTATCATGTCATCTGCAAAGAGTAACTGTTTAACTTCTTCTTTTCCAATTTGTATTCCTTTTATTTCTTTTTCTTCTCTAATTGCTGTGGCTAGGACTTCCAAAACTATGTTGAATAACAGTGTCAAGACTGGACATCCTTGTCTTGTTCCTGATCTTAGAGGAAATGCTTTCAGTTTTTCACCAGTGAGAATGATGTTTGCTGTGGGTTTATCGAATATGGCCTTTATTATGTTGAGGTAGGTTCCCTCTATGCCCTCTTTCTGGAGGGTTTTTAATCATAAATGGTGTTGAATTTTCTCCATGTATTGAGATAATCATATGGTTTTTCTTCTTCAATTTGTTAATATGGTATATCACATTGATTGATTTGCGTATATTGAAGAACCCCTGCATCCCTGGGATGAATCTCACTTGATCATGGTGTATGATCCTTTCAATGTGTTGTTGGATTGTGCTTGTAATATTTTGTTGAGGATTTTTGCATCTATATTCATCAGTGATATTGGTCTGTAATTTTCTTTTTGGGGGATATCTTTGTCTGGTTTTGGTATCAGGTTGATGGTGGCCTCATAGAATGAGTTTGGGAGTGTTCCTTCCTCTGCAATTTTTTGGAAGAGTTTGAGAAGGATGGGTGTTAGTGCTTCACTAAATGTTTGATAGAATCCTCCTGTGAAGCCATCTGGTCCTGGACTTCTGTTTGTTGGAAGATTTTTAGTCACAGTTTCAATTTCATTACTTGTGATTGGTCTGTTCATATTTTCTATTTCTTCCTGGTTCAGTTTTGGAAGGTTATACCTTTCTAAGAATTTGTCCATTTCTTCCAGGTTGTCCATTTTATTGGCATAGAGTTGCTTGTAGTAGTCTCTTAGGATGCGTTGTGTTTCTGTGGTGTCTGTTGTAACTTCTCCTTTTTCATTTCTAATTTTATTGGTTTGAGTCCTCTCCCTCTTGATGAGTCTGGTTAATGGCTTATCAATTTTGTTTATCTTCTCAAAGAACCAGCTTTTAGTTTTATTGATCTTTGCAATTGTTTTCTTTGTTTCTATTTCATTTATTTCTACTCTGATCTTTATGATTTCTTTCCTTCTGCTAACTTTGGGTTTTGTTTGTTCTTCTTTCTCTAGTTCCTTTAGGTGTAAGGTTATATTGTTTATTTGAGATTTTTCTTATTTCCTGAGGTAGGCTTGTATAGCTATAAACTTCCCTCTTAGAACTGCTTTTGCTGCATCCCATACGTTTTGGGTCATCGTGTTTTCATTGTCATTTGTTTATAGGTATTTTTTAATTTCCTCTTTGATTTCAATGTGTTTCTGTTTTTTACGTTTTTTTCCTGTAAATGATTTCAAATCTCATAGCATTGTGGTCATAAAAGATGCTTGATATGATTTCAATTGTCTTAACTTTTCCAAGGCTTGATTTGTGACCCAAGATATGATCTATCCTGGAGAATGTTCCATGAGCACTTGAGAAGAAAGTGTATTCTGTTGTTTTTGGATGGAATGTCCTATTAATATTAATTAAGTCCATCTTGTTTAATGTGTCATTTAAAGCTTGTGTTCCCTTATTTATTTTCATTTTGGATGATCTGTCCATTGGTGAAAGTGGGGTGTTAAGGTCCCTTACTGTTATTGTGTTACTGTTGATTTCCCCTTTTATGGTTGTTAGCATTTACCTTACATACTGAGGTGCTCCTATGTTTGGTGCATAAACAGTTACAATTGTTATATCTTCTTCTTGAACTGATCCCTTGATCATTATGTAGTGTCCTTCTTTGTATCTTGTAATAGTCTTTATCTTAAAGTCTATTTTGTCTGATATCAGAATTGCTACTCCAGCGTTCTTTTGATTTCCATTTGCATGGAATATCATTTTCCATCCTCTCGCTTTCAGTCTGTATGTGTCCCTAGGTCTGAAGTGGGTCTCTTGTAGATAGCATATATATGGGTCTTTTTTTTGTATCCATTCAGCCAGTCTTTGTCTTTTGGTTGGAGCATTTAATCCATTTACATTTACGGTAATTATAGATATGTATGTTCTTATTACCATTTTATTAATTGTTTTGGGTTTGTTATTTTATGTCTTTTCCTACTCTTGTGTTTCCTGCCTAGAGAAGTTCCTTTAGCATTTGTTGTAAAGCTGGTTTTGTGGCGCTGAATTCTCTTCACTTTTGCTTGTCTGTAAGGATTTTATTTTCTCCATCAAATCTAAATGAGATCCTTGCTGGGTAATCTTGGTTGTAGGCGTTTCCCTTTCATCAGTTTAAATATGTCCTGCTGCTCCCTTCTGGCTTGCAGAGTTTCTGCTGAAAGATCAGCTGTTAACCTTATGGGGTTTCCCTTGTTATGTGTCGCTTTTCCCTTGCTGCTTTTAACATTCTTTCTCTGAACTTAATTTTGGATAACTTGATTAATATGTGTCTTGGCATGTTTCTCTTTGGATTTTCCCTGTATGGGTCTCTCTGTGCTTCCTGGAGTTGACTGACTATTTCCTTTCCCATGTTAGGGAAATTTTCAGCTATAATTTCTTCAAATATTTTCTCAGACCCTTTCTTTTTCTTTCTCCTTCTGGGACCCCTGTCATTCTAATGTTGGTGGGTTTAATGTTGTCCCAGATGTCTCTGAGACTGTCCTCAATTCTTTTCATTCTTTTTTCTTTTTTCTGCTCTGCAGTAGTTATTTCCACTATTTTATCTTCCAGATCACTTATCTGTTCTTCTGCCTCAGTTATTATGCTACTGATTCCTTCTAGATATTTTTAATTTCATTTATTGTGTTGTTCATCCTTGTTTGTTTGCTGTTTAGTTCTTCTAGGTCCTTGTTAAAACGTTTCGTGTATTTTCTCCATTCTATTTCCGAGGTTTTCGATCTTCTTTACTATCATTACTCTGAATTCTTTTTCAGATAAACTGCGTATTTCCTCTTCTTTTGTTTGGTCTGGTGGGTTTTTACCTTGCCCCTTCATCTGCTGTATATTTCTCTATCTTCTCATTTTGTTTAACTTACTGTGTTTCTGGTCTCCTTTTTTGCAGGCTGCAGGTTTGTATTTCCCATTGTTTTTAGTGTCTGTCCCCAGTGGGTGAGGTTGGTTCAGTGGCTTGTGTAGGCTTCCTGGTGGGGAGGACTGGTCCCCGTGTTCTGGTAGGTGGGGCTGTAGCTTGTCCTTCTGGTGGGCAGGGCTGTGTCTGATGGTGTATTTTGGAGTGTCTGTGAACTTAGTATGACTTTAGGCAGCATCTCTGCAAATGGGTTGGATTGTGTTCCTGTCTTGCTAGTTGTTTGGCATGGGGCCTCCAGTTCTGGAGCTTGCTGACTCTTGGGTGGAGCTGGGTCTTAGTGTTGAGACGAAGATTTCTGGAGAGCTCTCGCTGATTGACATTACGTTGTGCTGGGAGGTTTCTGATGGTCCAATGTCCTGGACTTGGCCCTCCCACCTCGAAGGCTCAGGCCTGGCACCTGGCCAGAGCACCAAGAACCTGCCAGTCACACAGCTTAGAAGAAAACGAAGAGAGAAAACAGAACTAAAACAAGAACAAGAAAATGAACAGATAGAACCCTAGGACAAATGGTAAAAGCAAACCTATACAGAGAATCACAGAAAGAAGCATACACACACACTGACAAAAAGAGAAAAAGGAAAAAAATATATATATATATATGGAAGATAGCAACCAAACCAATAACCAAATCCACAAATGATAATAAGCACTAAATACTATACTAAGACAACATAAAACCAGAAACAAATTAGATACGGAAGGCAAACCCGAAGTCTACAGTTGCTTACAGAGTCCACCACCTCAATTTTTGGAACATTCATTGTCTATTCAGGTATTCTTCAGATGTAGGGTTTATCAAGTTGATTGTGGGGATTTAATCTGCTGCTCCTGAGGCTGCTGGGAGAAATTTCCCTTTCTCTTCTTTGTTCTCACAGCTCCTGGGGTTCAGCTTTGGTTTTGGCCACACCTCTGCACGTTGGTCACCCTCAGGCATCTGTTCCCTGCCCAGAAAGGAGGGAGTTAAAGCAGGGGCTGATTTTGGCTCTCTTGATCACTCAGGCCTGGCGGATGAAGGGGTATGGTAGTCATAATGGGAATACAGGGCGAGCCTGAGGCACCAGAGGCTGGCATGACATTTCAACAGCCTGAGGTGCACTGTGTCTTCTCCCAGGGAAGTTGTCCGTGGATCTCGGGACCCTGGCAGTCGCATGCTGCACAGTCTCCCAGGGGGTGTGGATAGTGACCTGCACTTGCACACAGGGATCTTGGTGGCAGGAGCAGCCTTATCACTTCATGCCTGTTTCTGGGGTCTGAGCTGATAGCCAGGGCTCGTGCCTATCTTTGGAGCTCACTTAGGCAGTGTGCTGCATTCTGTGGGTTCACTGGGAATGAATCCCCTCTTCTCATGCACCCCGAAACAAAGGTCTCTTTCCTTTCCGGCAGGTCCAGACTTTTGCCCAGACTCTATCCCGGCTAGCTGTGGCACACTAGCTCCCTTCAGTCTGTGTTCACCTAGCCAACCCCAGTTCGCTCCCTGGGGTCTGACCTCTGAAGCCTGAGCCTCAGCTCCCGGCTCCCACCCGCCCCAGTGGGTGAGCACATGAGCCTCTTAGGCTGGTGAGTGCCGGTTGACACCAATCCTCTGTGTGGGAATCTCTCCGCTTTACCCTGTGCACCCCTGTTGCTGCCCTCTTCTTCGTGGCTCCAAAGCTTCCCCCCGCCCCATCTCTACCAGTGAAGGGGCTCCCTAGTGTGTGGAAACATTTCCTCCTTCACAGCTCCATCCAAGAGGTTTGGGTGCCATCCCTATTCTTTTGTCTCTGTTTTTTCTTTTACCCTGCCTAGGTACGTGGGGATTTTCTTGTCTTTTGGGAAGTCTGAGGTGTTCTGCTAGTGTTCAGTAGGTGTTCTGTAGACAGGAGTTGTTCCACATGTAGATGTATTTTTGATGTATTTATGGGGAAGAAGGTGATCACATCTCACTCCTCTGCCACCTTGAAGGTACAGCCTTTCTTCTTACGTTCATTCCAAACAATTTATTTTATGGTTTTACTATATTTTAATGGGATGTTTTTTGTTATAGTTTTGTAATTTATATTTGGCATATGTAAAGCTACTGGATTAAAAACTAATTTGGTAAATTAACTGTCTTCCAGAATTGTCTATTTCTCTTCTTTTCCACTAGAGATTTTAGGATTTCCATGTAGACTATCTAATGGAAAATAATAATTTTGTTAGCTTTTTTCTAATGTTTATGGTTCTTGCCTTCCTTATCTTGTCAATTGCCCTATCTCAAAGTTTTAGGAATATGATAAAAGATAGTAGTGATATCATATGCTCTACTCATTTTTCTTACTTGGGTGAATTCTTCCAGCATTCAACACTGAAATGTGATACTGGTTATTTTAAAATGTATATTTGTGTTATTAAAGGATGCTCTTTCCCCCATTTTATTAAGATTATAAAACCAGAAATACATATTGAATTTTATCCAGAGCTTTATGTCAGTTATTGTGAAATCTTTTCATTTTCTTCTTTTGCTGAATTACTATGTTATATTATTTTAATTGACTGTTTACTTATCTATGTCTACATTCCTGAATAAATGGCATAAAAACAGGAATATAGATCAATGGAACAGGATAGAAAGCCCAGAGATAAACCCATGCACATATGGTCACCCTATCTTTGATAAAGGAGGCAAAAATATACAAGGGAGAAATGACAGCCTCTTCAATAAGTGGTGCTGGGAAAACTGAACAGCTACATATAAAAGAATGAAATTAGAACACTCACTAACACCATACACAAAAATAAACTCAAAATGGATTAAACACCTAAATGTAAGGCAAGATACTATAAACTCTTAGAGGGAAACATAGGCAGAACACTCTATGACATATATCACAGCAAGATCCTTTTTGACCTACCTCCTAGAGAAATGGAAATAAAAACAAAAATAAACAAATGGGAGCTAATGAAACTTAAAAACTTTTGCACAGCAAAAGGAAACTATAAACAAGATGAAAAGACCACCCTCAGAATGGGAGAAAATATTTGCAAGTAAAGCAACTGACAAAGGACTAATCTCCAAAATATACAAGCAGCTCATGTAGCTCAATATCAAAAATCAAACAACCCAATCCAAAAACAGGCAGAAGACCTAAATAGACATTACTCCAAAGAAGATATACAGATTGCCAACAAACACATGAAAGGATGCTCAACATCACTAATTATTAGAGAAGTGCAAATCAAAACTACAATGAGGTTATCACCTCACACCAGTCAGAATGGCTGTCATCAAAAAATCTACAAACAATAAATGCTGGAGAGAGTGTGGAGAAAAGGGAACCCTCTTGCACTGTTGGTGGGAATGTAAATTGATACAGTCACTATGGAGAACAGTATGGAGGTTCCTTAAAAAACTAAAAATAGAACTACCACATGACCCAGCAATCCCACTACTGGGCATATACCCTGGGAAAACCATAATTCAAAAACAGACATATACCACAATGTTCATTGCAGCACTATTTACAATAGCCAGGACATGGAAGCAACCTAAGTGTCCATCAATAGATGAATGGATAAAGAAGATTTGGCACATATATACACCGGAATATTACTCAGACATAAAAAGGAACGAAATTGAGTTATTTGTAGTGAGGTGGATGGACGTAGAGTCTGTCATACAGAGTGAAGTAAGTCAGAAAGAGAAAAACAAATATTGTATGCTAACACATATATATGAAATCTAAAAAAAAAAAAGGTTCTGAAAAACCTGGGGGCAGGACAGGAATAAAGACACAGATGTAGAAAATGGACTTGAGGACACAGGGAGGGGGAAGGGTAAGCTGGGATGAAGTGAGAGAGTGGCATTGACATATACACACTACCAAATGTAAAATAGATAGCTATTGGGAAGCAGCTGCATAGCACAGGGAGATCAGCTCAGTGCTTTGTGACCACCTAGCGGAGTGGGATAGGGAGGGTGGGAGGGAAATGCAAGAGGGTGGGGATATGGGGATATATGTATACATATAGCTGATTCACTTTGTTATCCAGCAGAAACTAACACAACATTGTAAAGCAATTATACTCCAATAAAGATGTTAAAAAGAAAGAAACCAAGTGTGCTGAATTAACTGGGTAGTCCCCTTCCCTAGACCAGTTGAGAGAGGTTGAATGGTAGATCTTTTACATAATCTTCTTTTTTGATTTATCTCTTTCCATCCTATTCACCTATCTTCCTCATTAACAGTTTTTTTTTTTCAGTCATATGACTTCAAAGGACCCTTTCTCTCAAGCCAAGGGCACAACAGAACCTGGGTCATCACCACAAGGGTAGTCCATACACATGATCCTTGAAGAGAAACCAAAGATCTCTCGGTAGCAAATGCTACACCATCAAGGAGGATACAACCCCAAACCATGGGATTTAGCCGTAGATGACCAAGGAAAGAGCTTGCCTGGGTTCCAAGGTTAAAGGTGTGTTGGAGCAGATGGGAGATAGGAAAATCAGAATAGATCTACAACACAGGTCCAACAGAAAAAAGAAAATGCAGAGACCAACAAAGTTCCATTCAGGCCATATCTTACAAATATGAAGTTCTGTTAATTGAGTTTATATTTGCCTCATGATAGGTCAAATTCTGGGCCTTAGTACAGAATTCTGCACATAATACCAATGTAAAATAGTAGTTACAAAATGCAAATTCTGTAAAGCATTCAAGGACATGTATTACTAATCACGAACACACTTAGAATCCAAAGATTGGATTCAGAGAATCCAGAAAATGCCTTTTTTTACTTTTTCTTTGTATTGATTTTCTGTCCATTCAGTATTGTCTTGAATGGAAAACCAGAAGCTCTTTCTTACTTGGGCTCCCTCCCTCCTTCCCATTCTACCTACTTTCTGTGCAGCTTCCAGTCTTCATCCTGGCTCAGCCCCTAATATCCCATGCCGTGGAATCTCCTAAACCTGTTTGATTGAGCCTTGGGACAATCAGACTCTCACTCTATTTTAGAAGGGTTCCAGTCTTCAATGCTGAGCACATACAAGATAAATCTCAATGTTTCTAAAACTGATTGCCTTCATTAAAAGATAAATAGAGGCATATGAAAAATTTTAAGAGTTTATTTGAGCATTTATCCATTAAAATCAGGCAGCACCAAACCCAAAGTGGTGAGAATCCAGGGAAAAGACAGAAAAAGTGCAAAGCAAAGAAAGGAAGTTATTTGGCTATAGCTTAAAGCTTAGTTGGGTGTTCGTGATTGGTTTTCCTTTGTGTTTTTGATTTTGTAACCTTAAGATGTTTACAGGCTTGGATTTCAGTTTGCTTACATAGACCATCTTGGTATTAGAGTCCCCTTAGTCTAATGACCTCCTTGCTTCATTAATTTAACACCTTTCATAGCATAATCTTATTGTCTTCCTATCCAAAAAGACCTCCCCGTCACCAGGGATGAAGATGGACAAATAGGAAGACTGCCTTTTTCTGCAGCAATAGCATTTTAATTCCTCACCCTGCTCTAAACTCTTCCACCTTCCTTTTCTGAAGCCTTGCTACTTTGAATTCTTTCACACATAGTGACTATGATGCAAATTCATTAAATTGAATGACAAAGCAAAGGAGATTTTTTAAAAAAGAATATGTTGGTGCATGCACATATATCTAGCTAGAGCTCACCTTAAAGTTACTATGTCACCAACAAGTTTAAGTGCAATGAAAAAAGTGCAATCACTATTTTCACTCATCCCCATGACAGTTGCTAAAAATAAGCATAAAACAAAAGAGCAGGCATATTAGCCATAGCAATGGCATGTTTCCTCAGCTTTTATTATGCAATAATTGGGAAATCTATAGATTAATCTTTTGCAGATTTTAGAATAGCATTAATGAATAGCATTGCTGATCTGAGTATGTATTAAATTTAAAACCATTTTTATCTTCTCATTAACCCTCCTTAACACCTTCCCCAACTAAATTCCGATTTTGTTTAGAGTTTAATAAATATTATTTTGTTATTTGCTCTGTGAAGTTCCTCCCTTAAATGGATAAGAAGTAAATCAGAAACTAAATATTTTGTACATAGAAATAGTTTGAGAGCAATACCACATACTACTAAGAAACTCTCTTTTTTAGGATCATTACTTTGGTAATGTGAGAGAAACATAAAACAAACTATTGCTATAATTTCTGTTTGAGTCCCAAGCATTACATGCGTCTTACACAGAGACACTTCCCCATCTGTCCAATCATTGATTAAAAAGATAAAATCCACTAAAAACAGTAAAATTTAAGGTTAAAAACTGGTCAAGAAGTATGATGGCCTCTCACTTGTAAATTATTTTTCTGAGTGCCTCAGGCTTAATACTGTGTATTAACATGAAGGTAGAGAAGAATCAAATTCAAATTCATTTTATGGCAGGACTACTAGTACGATAAATTTTAATGGATACCCTTAAAGGTTTTGGTATGAGTCATTCTTGAAAAAATATTTCAATTTATTTGTCAAACTTCGGTCTAAAAGACAGAAGGAAAACCCACTCTGTCCTCAAAAATCAAAGAAAATAGTTTAATAGGCAGAGTACTTGTTATTTGACCAAAAAACCCCTCAGATTTCTACCAGAGTCAAGATAGAAAAGATCAATTCATCCTTTTAAAGAAGTAATGACTCAGAAAACCAATCACATCAGAACAGGGCCTGCTGTTTAAACTGCTTAGATTTTACAAGGTGCTATTAGGTATACTTAAAGTTGATTGGCCTATAAATTGAAAAAAAAATCCCTTTGGTATCTCAACAAAGGGAGATATTTCTGTGAGTTCTAGAAGGCTCTCTCCTGGACCGGGTAACAAGGAAATTGTAATTCAGTTCTATTTCTTCATCTCCTTTTATACCCCTGGGCTTGGTTCTTTCTTAAGTTTTCTTCTTCACCTGGGAAAAGATAATTGGATTTATCACTACCACTTCTAATTCTTAAAAGACATATAAAGCAGTGTTTAATAGATCTTTTCTATATTTGGGCAGTTCCATTTTGCTGAAGAGAATATGAAATATTTCTTCTACCTGAGTTTAATGTTCTACCCTCCAGAATAAATGCAGGGATGAAAGACAGAAATTAGGCATTAACCTTGAGTGTTTGAGGTATAAATAAAGTGAGAATGTCTATGTATCCCAAATACCAACTCAAAACAAAGAGAATTTTAATTAGAGAAACAGTACAATTGACCCTTGAACAATGCAGGGGCTAGGGGCGACAACCCCACTCGGTCAAAAATCCACATACAACTTTATAGACCATATCCACCTACCCTCCAGTCTCAATTTTGATAGGCAAAGATATGCAATATTGTTCATTTTCTTTCCTCCACACAGCTTTAAAATATATATTGAAATGATACTACTCAGAATGTCATATATCATGTAGAAAATTGTAAATTTGTCATTATAAATAGCACACTAAACTCAAAGCAAAACAATTATGTCTATGTTGTTTTTCCTTTGTGAAAGTAGTTTATTTTTCAAAATATTCGATATACAAGAATCAAATATTTACCTTCAACAACTAGATATTGTAACACGAGTCATTCTTGGAGATTGAATAAGGTATTTGGATTGTGATTTGTGTTTGCTTGCTTGCTTGTTTATTTTAAAAGTAAAACTAATTTTTAGCTTTTATTTCTAGAATCAAAGTTAGAAATATCCTTAAAAGTTCAACTAAAACGGCTGTTGTGTTCCAAAGTGGTGACAAGATGGTCTTCAAAATGGAAGATCTGTACCAGTAGCAGTCGCCTCTTTTCCCCAAAAATCTTTCAGTAAAAGACTACAAAGAATGTTAGTAGAAAGGAAAATACCTAATTTCCACCCTCTGATATAATCTTAATCTTCATTCAGCACAAAGATGACTCTGTATCACCACAAGGGAGTTCTCATCGTATCTTTCATGGGAAGGTAAATGTCAGTTGTACTCACCCCTGAATTATATATTTTAGCTCCCTTCATTAATCAACACTGAAATTCTTACTGATGTGGTGCTGTAGAAGAAAATGATTAAACTAGGGAAAATATTAGCAGATTGGAAAGTCCCAACATATTGCAATATGTTTAAATTTCTCGCCAGAGACTTATCTGAAATCCATGTTACTATAATTTGCTTTTATGTTTTTGTTTCTATTCATCCCCTATTGACCAGTTGACATTTCTAAGTCACTGAAAGGCCTTGCTCCTGCTCACGCTCAAAGCATGAGAAGAAAACAAAGAGCAATTCTTCTTGCCTTCCTACCCAACAGAAGGTACTCACTTTTTTTTTAGAGATCTGGTTCCTACTTGCTGACTTTCTAACTAAATGCCATGCAGTCTTCAGTCACTGTATAACAAGACTTACATAAGGGTTAATACTCAGGGGGATAAAGAATTGAACACTCACAATTGTATTCTAAGGACATGAACTCAGGAATATTATTAGTGTTGTTAAATTTGCCATATCCCCAGTTTCTTTGTTCCATATACAAATCTTTGACTATCTTCAATGATCTCTTAAATCTGTCCTAATACAGCACATTCATTATATAATATGTTTATTTCAATACATTTGGTTTGATTTATGGCTATTGAAATATTGCATGTTTTCAAATCCAAGAAAATTCAAAGGTGTGATTTTTCTTATCTAAAACTAGTAAAACAACTACCTTTACAATTCTAATTGCTTATTGTTATAAATTACGTGTTCTACATTCTACTTAGGCAGCTAACCCTTGACAGGAGATATTAGAGTCTCCATAATAATAAATTCTTAACTTTTAATATATATGAGTAGTAATAAACTAGTGAAAACACATACAAGGACAACTCTTGGCTATTTTTCTGCACTGTTCACATCTTCCTATAGCACCTAAGAAAGTAAGGTAACCTATCTGAACTTAGTCCCTCTTAAATAATGCATGAAGAAAAATTCTATATCAATCTCAAAAGAATGAAACCAAGGTTTAGTGAATATATATAAATGTGTCTTCAATACCTAGAAATAACTGAGTAAAATTTTCTTACTTTTTTTCTCCTTTAGTTCAGATTTATTTGAAAGAAAATGAGTTGACCAAACTAAGAATTATATAGTTAAAAACAATTATGTAAAATATATTCTTCTTTATGATGTTAGCTACTGTTAATTCATCATGTATTACCTCTCATATGTATGTATAATTATTGCACTGACATTCCCACCAGATGGCAATGTTAAGATTTAAGTTGTCATTTGATCGATTATAGATATGCATATATATTGGAAAAATGATTTCTGAATAAATTTGAATATTTCTTACTAAAACTCATTTCAATCTCCCTTACTCTTTGTTGAATTCACACATGTTTATATCATTTTAAAAATTAAGTTTAACATTAACTTCAAAGAAAGTGATGGTTGTCATGCTAAGGAAATCACTGTTACTGGTAGTCAGAAAAGCCTGTTGAACTAACTCTTGAAAGCATTATGAAGTGCTGAATATAAAATAGGATTTACCTACTTTCTTATAACACTTAAAAGAATTGAAACAGGTGCTATTTAGAGATTGCTTATGAAGAATATCAGAAATAGGGAAATAAGAAAAAATTCTCTGTGATGTTTATATTCAGAAGTCTTGAATATCATTGAGAAAGTGGAATGTAAGGAAAAAAGAGGATTACTTATATTGCACAAAATGAAAACGAAGAAAAAACCAAAAGGAAGAGCAGAGAGAATCAGCTGTTCAAGTCTTTGCACTGGCATGCTACCCAAGGTCTATTTCTCTGGCCAGTAGGAAAGTTCCCCAACTAAAAATAATGTAGTTCTTGTTTCTTTGTTGTTTTGGGATTTTTTAAATTGCTTGTATTTAGTAAGCAACTTGATCTTTAGATAGGATTAAGATTTATACCAGTCCTTCTCCAGGTGTGGGTCTGCAGACTGCGATTGGTTCACAAACTATGTATGATTAATCACTGACAGTCATTTAGGCATTTAAAGTAAACATTTATGGCAATTTGGCATGGTAATTTTTGTTTGCTGAATCTGAGAGTAAAAAAATGGGACATATTTTGTATTTCTCTTTTTTAGTAATTCATTTTTTTGCTAATTCATTTTTTATGTATTTTACAAAATTATTAATCTAGAATAGATTGGCAGGGTGATGGGGTGAGACTAGCTTTTCACTACAAATGGTTTGAGAGACACTGGTTTATACCTTACATTGGTATCTTTAGAGTGATTGTAGATCTTTCTTCTTTACAGTTATGACTATGACACAGAATTTCTTTCTTTTCTGTACCACGACCTTTCCTTTTCATTGGTCTAATAACATTGGACAGGTAAGCAGAGAGATTATATTTTACACTGAAGTCATATAGCCAACAATGAGGTTTTATATTTATATTAGCCTGTATGCCTGTTTTATTTCCTGTTCACTGAAAATCAAACTTCCTTGATCTTAAGATTAGACCGAAGTCACATTGCATTAGGTGATAAACCTAAGATGTAACCATCTAGAAGCATTTATTAAGCATCTACTCAATATTCTACAATGTCTCTGTCTTCAAAAGACTTGAAAACCCTGTTTGGGGTTAAGATAAATCTATTGGAAACAATGATTAAACAATGCAGATGCCACAGGTAAGTGCCAACTTTTTTGCTGCCAACTCTAAGTGGTGGAGGAATTCAGGGGACAAGAAAATAGTTTCTTCATCTGCATAACCAGGTAATGCCTCTACTTCACATGAATGTGAGTTCATGTGTGTGACCTCCAGTCCAATGGTTAGCACATGGTAGATGCTCACCTCTTTTTTTGTTTTATTGTTTTTAAAAAGGAACCTGATCAGGGCACTTTTTAAAGGGATAAATAGAGTTAAATTCATACAGGCAAAAAAAAAAAAGGAAAATTCTGTATGAAAGATTTTGCATTTGTAAAGATATTCTTCATTGATACTGTTAAAATTCATTCAGGAGAACAGAGATGAATAAAACCTGGCATGAAGATAGAGTTCCAGGGATGATATTTTGTTTACTGTGGTCTGTAACCTCTGATCTCTAGTGCTAAATTTACAACCACCTCTGTGATCGAACTACGGTATACACCAATGCAGATTTCAGTATTTCCCTATCTTTGTAACAAAAACGTTTCGCTTGAGACATGAGAATAAGATTGGGCAATTACTCTCATTCTCCTTGAATAAGAAAGGTTAATGTCTTTTTCAAAACTAAAACTACTTCACCACCACACACATAGCTATTTCAGTAAACCCCTTTATCTGAGAAATATGGTTAAGTGGTTACGGTCTTAAGATAATAGTAATGAATATCTGCTATTTTTTTCTACCCAGAATCTACCCTATTCAACTTGCAACAGTATCTGAAATTTTCTTGGGGGAAATGAATCCTTTATAAATCGGCAGTGTGGTTACTGTGGGACGTGACCCTGCCCAGGTTTGATGTATCACACTTTCCCTGCCCAGAGAGACTGGTACTGAGGTTGGTACATGAACCGGATCAGGCCAATTAGTCAATGTACTGGAACCCTTTAGAAAGAGAAGCTATTTGTCTCAGAGTACTGCTGATAGGATTTAAACTTAGAGCTGCTGAATGCCACTTTTATTACCACATGTTTGGAGAGTCTGCGTGAAAGTGAATCCCAGTGAGAAGGGAGCCAGACCGAGGGGTGGAGGGAGGCAGAATCCTGTTAACATCATCTGAGTCTTGGAATCTAGCCATGCTTGGGCTTTTCAGTTATGTGTATCAGTCAGTAATAATCCTTTTTCTCAATACCTTATTAGTTCTTGATTATTATTTTCATTATTATATATTATATCATTATTAATTCTTAATAAAAACTGTTCTTTGGCCCATTTTTTTAGGGATATTTTGAGTTTTTTAATTGAAGTGTAGTTGATTTACAATGTTGTGTTGGTTTCAGGTGTACAGCAAAGTGATATATATATATATGTATATATATATAGGTTATTACAAAATATTGAGTATAGTTCCCTGTGCTACACTGTAGGTCCTTGTTAGTTATCTATTTTATGTATAGTAGTGTGTATATGTTCCAGCCTATTTGAATTGAGTTGTAATTAATGACTGAAGAAGTCTGACTAGAACTTGTTTGCAGAGCAGAGGTAGAGCCACAGATGTGGAGGGCAAACTTGTGGTTGTGCGGTGGGGGGGAGTGGGAGATTGGGATTAACATATACATACTACTATATGTAAGGGTAGATAGCTAGTAGGGACCTGCCGTGTAGCTCAGGGAGCTCTTCTCAATACTCTAGAATGACCCGTATGGGAGGGGAATGTAAAGAAGAGTGGATATATGTGTACGTGTGGCCAATTCACTTTGCTGTACAGTAGAAACTAACACAACATTGTAGATGAGCTATACTCCAATAAAAATTATGAAAAAAGAAAAAAAAAAGAAGCCTCACTAATACAATGGCATATAAAATCATCAATTGTAGAACTTGGAATTTCAGATCGTTCTGATCTTAACCTGGTGTCTTTCCAAACTGAATATTGGCTAAGACTGGGCCATACTAATGAATAACACTTCCTCCTTATGTAGAAGTGAGTTGTAAGAAACAGTGCAATTGTTCTGTTCCATCCACATGCATGCTTATCCCACAGTTCCTGCACAATATTTTTTTTTCCAAAGACATGGAGAATGTTGTAGTGTAATAGAGGAAATAAACAGAGCATTCTCAAGTGACCAGTTTATTCATTTTAGGAGAGAGTATGTATAACGAATTGCATTTTTGCTCAGAAATGAAAAGGGTCCTCTCTGCTATTGTCAAACTTGTTTTAATAAACTCCTACTCTATATTTTATTTTGGTATATCAATCTTGAGTACTTCATTGTCAGGTTTTCATTGGTAAACCCCTTCCCTATGACAGTACAGTGTGTACTCAATTTTGGAGCATGGAAAATACATGTACTTGTTTTGTACCTGTAGTTTGGATATATAATTGACATCTTTGTGCTTTGGTGTTTCAAAAATTTTAAGGCTGTAATGAGGAGTCACATTTACAATCATTAGTATATTCACTACAATGAATATGCTCCCTTAATTAAATCTTGATGCTGGAAAAACAAAAAAACAAAAACAAAAAATAACAAAAAAATAAACCTACTGATGTAAGTGATGACACAAGTAACCTAATCACTTGTTTCCTTCCAGTTAGTTTAACCAAAGTGGAAACTATGAAATAGAGCATAAATAGTAATCATTATTTCCTGTCTTTCAGCCTTTCCCCGGCCTTCTGCCTGTTAAGTCAGCAAAGTTCTAAGGCTTTCTAAACTTTCATCTTTTTCCTCGCTTGTAACTTGAGCTTGACTGCTCCCTCTCTGCTGGGGAAGAAAACCGTATTCTGTAATCTTTAAAAACAGAAGTTATAAAAGAAGTTTAAAATAAAATCTTATTTTATTTTAAAATGATTTGAATAATGAAAAAAATTGCAAGGTCTAATTTGTTTCCATTTCTCCTTCCTTTTCATTTTTTCTCTGATAGAGAGCCTATCTTTGTGCCTGAGTTTATTTCCCATAGGTAATGGGGCCAGGCCTTGGCCCCATAGATGACTTTCCTTTAAAACCTGACAGGAGTTTCCCCTACAAATAGATGCTTGTAATTGGATCTCTTTGCTTTACTAATAGTGATTCCAGATGGCTGCTTCTAGAGGAAGCGAGAATTTCTGACTCCAAAATTGTGTGGTAGCAGAGACCTCCCCCCAACTGCTCTTAAGTGGGAGAACGATATGCTTTGAACTTCCTGATCAGGAATTGTGAGAAGACATCTGGTGTTAGGTAGGTTTCTTTGTGGGAGAACTGTAGCTGGGCTCTTGCTGCAGCAAAGACCTCCATGAGGAAAATACTGTATTTTTTCCCTCAGCACCATAAATGACTGTTAACAGTCAGTCTTTGTGCATCCATAGCTGAATAAATAACATGAAGTTCAAGTCCTGAAGTCAACACATAGAACTCTGAAGAAAGTTAGGCAAAGTTACCAAGTACATAAACGCACAACAGCAAAGGAAGTGTGAGGTGGAGATCAAAGCTAAATTTGTTACCAGTTCCTGTTATCTCCTAAACTATTGCACAGAAAACACTCTGCCACAACTCATTTAAGGCTTGTAAAAAGCCTGTGAGGTTGGAAAAGCAGGTATTTTACCCCTATTTTATAGATGAAGAAATTGTGGCTCCGAGAGGTTAGATTACTGACTAGTGGTGGAGCCAAGGCATGAGTATATTTCTGCCTGTGTCTCCTCTCAGGCTCTTTCCCGAACACCAGGCTGCCTCACTACAACAGAACCAGAGGAGGGATGAACAGTGAAAAAAAGTCCTGGTGAAAAACACAGCTGTGATGAAACAATAATAAAGCTACATATAGTTTTCTTTTTGCATTAAATTTGGTGGTATAAAACTTCCAATTCTCTCTGAAGGCCTATTTTGAAAACCCACTGTCTATCTTCTGTTGTTTATGACCATAATAATTTGGTTTCTGCAAAAAACAGACTCCAAGACATGATTTTGAATTCAAGTGGTTTATTTGAGAGGGAAGTACAGTGAGGAGGTACAGAGTGAGCAGACGAGGGAGGAGGAGCAATAAAGAGAGCATTAAGGAATGGGATTACTCACTGTGCCACAGTGGATAGGGAAGCTCCAGAGAAATGAGGAAATATGGACAGGGTACCAACAGCATCTGCTAAAATGACCTGGGAGGAAATTGACACTAAAGAGTGATTAGATGACTGCACAACAGACTGAGCACAGTAGTGAGGCAAAGAAGGCGATTTTTCCCCTTGCCTCAATATTGGTCATTGGAATACACACGCATATTTTGTGTGTGCACGTGTGTGTGTATATATATATACACACATACATGCACGTGCACACACACACACACACACACATGTCTGGAAGTGATTGCCCCTGAAAGTCGGCTGTTTTAATTTTTCTTTCTTCTCTATTCATTTCCCATATTTTCTGCATTGCTTACAATGATAATGTGCTATTTTTATACTTAGGGAAAAAATTCTTCAATCAAAATTAGTAATACATTTCATATGTATAAACATCATATAACATTTAGATCATCTAACAACGTCTCTGAACATTTTACTTTCCAGGAAATTACTAAAACCTTTCTTGAACTTACATATATTTGTGTCCTGCATCTCTTATTTGAGTAACGTCATTCGAGCAAGTTCTACAGCTGTAATTTGTCAAATAAGTCCATATTCATTATGTTTGCCCTGCCTTATTCTTATGAACTTAACCTTTACTTTTCCAGGCCAAAAAAAAATGTATTATTCAGTATTTCTCCTGTAGAAGCTTGTTTTCTTTGTTCTTGGACTTTTTTAGAAACCATTAAATCATTTTTGCAGATTTGTAACCATAGGTAAGTATAGAGTTACAAGTATGGGCTCACTAAACCTTCATAAAATAATTGTGTTTTGTTTAAGTGTTCACTTGTTTTCCATTTTCCCTCAATATGTAAATGAACTACCACAATATAATTATTATCTCTTCCACCAACCACAAATTGTCTTAACTTATTAATTCCATATTTAAATAAAATGGTCAAAGGCAGTGTAGTATGATGTCAAGTGCAATGAACTCAATCAGGAACTCAGTTTCCAGTGAAAGCTGCATTAACTCATATAAATGGGATCAGTAGATATGTAATAGCTTACCTCTTAGGGTAATGCTGTACAATGTACTCAACCTAGTGTTTTCCTAAGTGCTTTTAACTTCAAGGACATGTAGGAGACAAAGCAGGATATTTCATAAATTATGTAGTTTACATACCATGGTCACGTGAACTTGTAAAATGTTTAGAACTCATGAAGTATAAAAAGTGCTACCATATTAAACAGGCCATAGCATAGGCGCTAACCATACCTTCAGATTCATTCATTAAAATAACTGCAGACCATTCTTCACACAAAGGTCTCTGTGTCTTAGACCATGTAATACAGTCACCATGGTCTCAACTAAATGGAGTTGAGAACAGTGCCTGACTACAGGCAGCTATTTTTAGGTGCCAGTGCAAGTCCTATGAAGATAATGATTAATTGATAAAACCATTTCTTCTCTTACAGTTTTGTAAATTACACACACACTTGCACACATACATGCACACACACACGGAAGCTTACAGGTATCGTAGAAACTGAAAAATACTCAAGACAAAGAGGGTACGCAGATGCCACAAGGCAATAAAAGCCATGATTAAACAGAAGCCACAAGAGGGAAAATAGATACAAATGCAGAGAGAAGCAGAGACAGAGAAAAGTTAAGTGTCCAGAATCGCAAGATTCTACAGAGACTGTTGGACTACTACAGCTGTTATCGTGTCCAGAATAAGACTCCACTTTTCTCTGGAACCGGATGACTTAAGTGCTGAGATAAGAAGTGTCCCTGAGTAATTGATAAACCAGCTCATCACCTTAGGAAGCAGCTGTTCCTTGAAATCCAAGAGCATTTAATTAATTTAACCATAGTGTTATACAACTAATGAGGATAATAGAGAGTCAGAAAATAAGCCACATAAGTTCCCTAATATGGATAAAGAAACACATGAGTATATCTGATTTCATTTTATTTAAAATAAATACATCCCTATGCTAAAATTCAACAAAAGTCCATATTTAATACTGATGCTTAAATGTAAGACTGCACTTACTTGTAGACTTGAGTTGGAAATGTGGGGACTTACAAGGTGGATTTGACCCTGAGTAAACTTTTTTTTTTTTGCGGTACGCGGGCCTCTCACTGTCGTGGCCTCTCCCGTTGCGGAGCACAGGCTACAGACGCACAGGCTCAGTGGCCATGGCTCACAAGCCCAGCCGCTCCGTGGCATGTGGGATCTTCCCGGACCGGGGCACGAACCTGTGTCCCCTGCATCGGCAGGCAGACTCTCAACCACTGCGCCACCAGGGAAGCCCCTGAGTAAATTCTTTTGACATCAGAACAAATATGTACAACAGAAGGTGTGCTATCTGTAGAATTGCAATTTAAAAATATGAATTTTGTTCTAAAAGTTCACAAGATCAAATTGTCCCTAGTTAGATACAAAGGTATGTTCGTAAACTTTTGTTTCGTTTTTTAATAAAAGTTCTTTTTTCAGTATACATATGAAGTCTGTGCTACGTTTTTTTGTGCATGTGTTTTGATTTCTGTTTGCATGCCTCTTGAGATTTTGTCTCTTTCTATCTTTGCAATTCTTTTCATTCTCATTATTGCCAAATCACATTCTAACCATGTATCTCAATCTCTGGTTTAACATATTTTAAAAAATTTTTCTCTTCTTTCTTTTTCTTATCTTTATCTTTTTGACAACCTTTTTTTTTTTTTTTTTACAGGTAAAACACAGAATCAGAGAAGGATGCTAAACGGAATGTTACGTTTCATTCTTAACTTTGAAATTCACATAGTAAAAAGTAATAGCACTGATATTGACTTATATTGAGAGAGAAGTTTAGAACTCACTTTCACATGTACAGAATGATGCACATGCATATTCAACTTGAGGACTTAAAGCAAAGAGTAACAGAGGACTTCGTATAACAGTGATTGCTTTTGAAATATAATAAGCAGGAGAATGTAATGATGGTCTTTTTTATTTTCAGAACATCTTTAATACTGTAGAAATATTTATGTTTCCTTTTTCACCTCACAAATGTTATGAAATACAGGATATCACTGTCAATATTAGGAAATAAGGTCACTGAGAAAAGGAGTGGATGAGCAAGGAATAAAATCGCATAACACCTCATATCTCTTTCCTTCCTTCCTTCCTTCCTTTATGCCTACTGATACAATTTTTTTTCTTAATCTCCAGGAGAACCACTGGTTTTGCTTCAAGAAAAATGAATCCAGACTGAGAGATGATTTCTCTAATTTAGTTCTTTATTATGCTTTAACAAAAAGTAGCATTTCTCTTTGTGTAACAGGAATTAATTGATACAATGATAACAATACTTTGTATATATTTATTTGGGAAATGTCACTTGGTTGATTTCTATTAAGTGTTGCTTTTAATTCTGACTCATAATCATTCATGAAAGAAGCTGTTATCCTCATTCTAACAGTCATCTCTGAGACTAATACTAAAAAAGAAAGAAACGAATTTTTATTGAATTCCTAATGCATGCCAGATATTTTCTCAAAGTGATTTTATTTAATCTGCTCATGCATGCTATGATACATGTACTCTTTTTCTCACTTTTCCAGTTCACAAGTTAGAGATTAAATTCTCACCAATCAGGGGGATCTGCCTCGCTAGTGTCCAAAGGAGTGTGAACTACAATACAATGTCTTCTCAAAAGGAGAAGGTTTGTTTTTGTTTTTAGTAAATTAAGACCGTTTTGTTTTAGTAAATTAAGGCAAATTAAAGTGCTATTAATTTTTTCCACTTCAACTACAATTTATACATTTTCTTAAATCACTGGCTGGATATTCTAAGCTAATATGAACATCTTTGCATTAGATTATTAAACTTAGGCCAATCCACTTGACATGGCCTCCTTTACCATTCACTCAAGTCAGAGCTCATGAATTGATAACATTTGTAGCATTTGACAGCAAATGTAAAAAAAAGGCAGACTGGTCATAAACTTTATTTTAAATCAAAGTAGATATTTTCATGTCCTTGGACAAAAATAAGCCACACATGCTTTTACAAGAACTTTGTAGAGCTGAGTCAAATTCTTGTAAATTTTTTTCTTTAACCAACTTAGTCTGGATAAGCAAGCACTATGTTTCCAAAGATTTATTTTTTATTTTTATTTATGTATTGTTTGCTTGTTATGATTTTACACAACTATTTATAGAACAATTTGGAGCCATCAAATCAAAACCAGTGGAGGTGAAGTTTCAGATGACTTTAATTTCCCTCTGATTCCCAACTGAAACATGATGTTTTGAGGAAGCAGCCAAGAAAGGCACATGTTCTTTTGAGTAGCTGACTTGGAAACTGATCTTAAGAATAGACTAAGAATTTGGTAAAAGAGAAAAGAAAGTAGGACATGTATAATCCTAAGAGATGAGATTCTCATTTTCCTGCCTTCTCTATGGCCTTTTTTTTTTTTTTTTTTGCGGTACGTGGGCCTCTCACTGTTGTGGCCTCTCCCGTTGCGGAGCACAGGCTCTGGATGCACAGGCTCAGCGACCATGGCTCACAGGCCCAGCCGCTCCACGGCTTGTGGGATCCTCCCGGACCGGGGCACAAACCCGTGTCCCCTGCATTGGCAGGCGGATTCTCAACCACTGCGCCACCAGGGAAGCCCCCATTGTTTTTTTAAGTATCTCTTGGACATGGACAATCCTTGTGAATAATTCATCCATGTCACCTGAATCTGTAGTCAGGTGTACACATTAATTTAATCTGTCATCTTGAAATACTCAAGGAACAAACTGTTTAAGCAGCATAGCATTGTCAAAGGTTGATTCTTTCAACAACATTTAAATTGTTATTTAGCACATACTTTGTGCTACTTACTGTCAAAAGACACTGGGAGGTAATGGTGTCTTAGTAGTCTATTTAAGCTGCTTATGACAAAATGCCATAGACTTGGTGGCTTATAAACAACAGAAATTTATTTCTCACAGTCTTGAAAGCTGGAAAGTCCAAGATTATGGTGCTGGAGGATTCAGTGTCTGGTGAAGACCCTCTTCTGAGCTGTAGACTGCTGACTTCTCTCTGTGCCCTCTCTGTGAAAGAGTGAGCTAGCTCTCTGGAGCCTTTGTAAAAGGGCATTCATTTCATTCATGAAGATTCTACCCTCATGACCTAATCACCTCCCAAAGGCTTCAGTTCCTAACACTATCACATTGGGCAACAGAATTTCAACATATAAATTTTCAACATATATACACATTCAGACTACATCAAATGGCGAGTAAAAACAGAGAGTGTTCCTCTGTTATAGATTTTACAGTATAGAGGGAATGACAAACATGTAAAATAATAATACAAATAAATGTAAAAATTCAAATAGGACAAGTGAAACAAAGGAGGGGTATATGGTATTACACATTTCTATAAAAGAGGAATTTGGCCTTTTTAGAAAGATCCAGGAACACTTCCATGAAGAAAAGGTTATTGTGCTGAAGAAACTGAAAAAGGAAAAGAGTCAACTAGATAAAGAAAGAAGATAGATTCTTGCCACACTGAAGGAAAAGAATATGCTGTGGTGACAGCAAGATAAAGAAAAGGTACAGAAAGTCCCACATGCCTGGAGAACAAAGATAGAGGAAGAGTGTGATATGAGTTAAGACTAGAGAAGTAGACAGATCAACACTATGCAGGGCCTGGTAAGCTGTGAGGACAAGTTTTGTCTTTATCCTAAGAGCAATAGAAAGCTCTGCTTCTTCAGAGATGTGACATGATTAAATGTGCTTTAAAAAAATAAAAAAATCACTCTGGTAAAATCTTCAAGAGTTAATTAAAGAGTATCTAGAGTACTAAAAGGTATACTAGTTTAAAGGTGATTGTAATTGAGCAAGGAATTTATTATGGTAGATTAAATGACTGGTGATGGTGGAGATGGAGAGAATATGTTAAGGAGGTGATATTTCATGTAACTTGGTGGTAGGTTGAATGAGAAATCTAAGGAAGAGGGACCTGTCAGGACTGTCAGACTGACTCCCGGTCTCCAGGCTTCTGTAACAGGGTGGATGACGAAGCCAGTCACTGAGGTAAGGAACACTAGAAGAGGGATGAAGAGATGATAAGTTCGGTTTGGGACATACTGAGTTTGAGATGTCTTAAAGAGACTCAAGCGGTCTCAATAGGCATTAGATATATGAATCTAGAGTTTAGAGGAGCAGTTTTTTATAGAAATATAAATGTGTAAGTTATCTGGATAAAGATGTTCACTGAGTTTATAGTTGCGAGAGAAGCTTACTCAGGGAGTGAGAAGAGGAACAAGGATAGCCATAGAAGGTAAGCATAACTTCAAAACTTACCATAGATTTTTTTTTTTTTTTTTTTTTTTTTGCGGTACGTGGGCCTCTCGGTGTTGTGGCCTCTCCTGTTGTGGAGCACAGGCTCTGGACGCACAGGCTCAGCGGCCATGGCTCACAGGCCCAGCCGCTCCGCAGCATGTGGGATCTTCCCGGACCGGGGCACGAACCTGCGTCCCTTACATCGGCAGGCGGACTCTCAACCACTGCGCCACCAGGGAAGCCCACTTTCATAGGTCCTTTGTCCTCTGTTTCTGCAGTGAGTTTTGAGAGATCTAGACAGGATAAAGCCTTGGAGATTCTTAAGAAAGAAACTTTCATAAAACGTAGCCTCTGGAGTTGAACCCTGCAGTCCTGCTACACATTCCATCTTGCTGTTAAGAATACCTTCTTTCAAAATATAAACAGACCAATCACAAACAGTGAAATTGAAACTGTGATTAAAAATCTTCCAACAAACAAAAGCCAGGACCTGATGGCTTCACAGTAAAATTCTATCAAACATTTAGAGAAGAGTTAACACCTATCCTTCTCAAACTCTTCCAAACTATAGCAAAGGGAGGAATCCTCCCAAACTCATTCTATGAGGCCACCATCACCCTGATACCAAAAACAGACAAAGATGTCACAAAAAAAGAAAACCACAGGCCAGTATCACTGATGAACATAGATGCAAAAATCCTCAGCCAAATACTAGCAAACAGAATCCAACAGCACATTAAAAGGATCATACACTGTGATCAAGTGGGGTTTATTCCAGGAATGCAAGGATTCTTCAATATATGCAAATCAATCAATGTGATACACCATATTAACAAATTGAAGGATAAAAACCATATGATAATCTCAATAGATGCAGAAAAAGCTTTTGACAAAATCAACAGCCATTTATGATAAAAACTCTCCAGAAAGTAGGCATAGTGGGAACTTACCTCAACATGATAAAGACCATATATGACAAACCCCCAGCCAACATCATTCTCAATGGTGAAAACCTGAAACCATTTCTTCTATGATCAGGAACAAGACAAGGTTGCCCACTGTCACCACTATTATTCAACATAGTTTTGGAATTTTTAGCCACAGCAATCAGAGAAGAAAAGGAAATAAAAGGAATCCAAATCAGAAAAGAAGTAAAACTGTCACTGTTTGCAGATGACATGATGCTATACATAGGAAATCCTAAAGATGCTACCAGAAAAATACTAGAGGTAATCAATGAATTTGGTAGAGTAGCCAGATACAAAATTAATGCACAGAAATCTCTTACATTCCTATACACTAATGATTAAGCATCTGAAAGAGAAATTAAGGAAACACTCCCATTGACCATTGCAACAAAGAAATAAAATACCTAGGAATAAACCTACCTAAGGAGACAAAAGACCTGTATGCAGAAAACTATAAGACACTGGTGAAAGAAATTAAAGATGATACAAAGAGATAGAGAGATATACCATGTTCTTAGATTGGAAGAATCAACATTGTGAAAATGACTATACTACCCAAAGCAATCTATAGATTCAATGCAATCCCTATCAAACTACCAATGGCATTTTTCACAGAACTAGAACAAAAAAATTCACAATTTGTATGGAAACACAAAATACCCTGAATAGCTAAAGTAATCTTGAGAAAGAAAAACGGAGCTGGAGGAACTCCCGGACTTCAGATTATACTACAAAGCTACAGTAATCAGGATAGTGTGGTACTGGCACGGAAACTGAAATATAGATCAATGGAACAGGATAGAAAGCCCAGAGATAAACCCACACACATATGGTCAACTTATCTTTTATAAAGGAGGCAAGAGTGTACAATGGAGAAACTACAGCCTCTTCAATAAGTGGTGCTGGGAAAACTGGGCAGCTACATGTAAAAGAATGAAATTAGAGCACTTCCTAACACCATACACAAAAATACACTCAAAAAGGATTAAAGACCTAAATGTAAGGCCAGACACTATCAAACTCTTAGAGGAAAACATAGGCAGAACACTCTGACATAAATCACAGGAAGATCCTTTTTGACCTACCTCCTAGAGAAATGGACATAAAAACAAAAATAAACAATTTGGACCTAATGAAACTTAAAGGTTTTTCATAGCAAAGGAAACCATAAGCAAGATGAAAACACAACCCTCAGAATGGGAGGAAATATTTGCAAATGAAGCAACTGATAAAGAATTAATCTCCATAATACATAAGCAGCTCATGGAGCTCAGTAACATAAAAACAACCCAATCCAAAAATGGGCAGAAGACCTAAATAGACATTTCTCCAAACAAGATATACAGATTGCCAGCAAACACATGAAAAGATGCTCAACATCACTAATCATTAGAGAAATGCAAATCAAAACTACAATGAGGTATCACCTCACAGCGGTCAGAATGGCCATCATCAAAAAATCTACAAACAATAAATGCTGGAGAGGGTGTGGAGAAAAGGGAACCCTCCTACACTGTTGGTGGAAATGTAAATTGGTACAGCCACTATTGAGAACAATGTGGAGGTTCCTTAAAAAACTATAAATAAAACTACCATATGACCCAGCAATCCCACTACTGGGCATATGCCCTGAGAAAACCATAGTTCAAAAAGACACATGCACCCCACTGTTCACTTCAGCACTAATTACAGTGGCCAGGACATGGAAGCAACCTAAAGGTCCATCAACAGAGGAATGGTTAAAGAAGATATGGTATATATATACAATGGAATGTTAGTCGTAAAAAGGAACGAAATTGGGTCATTTGTAGAGACATGGATGGACCTAGAGACTGTCATACAGAGTGAAGTAAGTCATAAAGAGAAAAACATATATCGTATATTAGCACATATATGTAGAATCTAGAAAAATGGTATATGTGATCTTATTTTCAAAACAGAAATAGAGACACAGAAGTAGAGAACTAACATATGGATACCAAGGGGGAAAGGAGAGGAGGTGGGCTTAATTGGGAGATTGGGATTGACATATATACAGTATTGATACCGTTTATAAAATAGATAACTAATGAGAACCTACAGTATATCTCAGGGAACTCTACTCAGTGCTCTGTGGTAACCTAAATGGGACAGAAATCCAAACAGAAGGGGGATATATATATATATGTATAGCTGATTCACTTTGCTGTACAGTAGAAACTAACACAACATTATAAAGCAACTATACTCCAATAAGAATTAATTTAAAAAGTAAAAAATTAAAAAAAATAAATACTATTGTAAATCACATCCGTTCTCTTTTATGCTTTGTCTATAGGCTGATGCAAATACAGAAATCAATGAAAAATGCTGAAGTTGTTATAGCTATGTATTAGTTATCTGTTGCTTCATAACAAATTATCACAAACTTAGTGGCTTAAAATAATACACATTGTTATCTCACAGTTTCTGTGGGTCAGGCATTTGTGCACAGATTAATTGGGTTCTCTACTTCATCATCTTACATGGATGCCATCAAGTTATTGGCCAAGACTGTGGAAGAATCTGCCTCAAGCTCACATGGTTGTTGGTAGAATTCTGTTCCTTGCATGTTTTAGCCCTGAGAGTCTCAGTTTCTTGCTAGGATTTGGCCAATTACTACCCTTAGTTGCTCACAGTAGGGGCCGCTCCATAGAGCAGCTCATATCATGGCAGTATACATCATCAAAGCCAGGATGGGAGAGAGTACGTTAGCAAGACATACATTACAGTGTTCTATAATGTATTCGTGGAACTGATATCCTATTACTTTTGCCATTTGTTTATTAGTTAGTAGTAAGTCACAGTTCTTTATTCAAGGGGATAAGTTTACACAAGACCATGAGTACCAGGAGGCAAGAATAATTGTGGAGCCTCTTCAAGTTTTCCCACCACAAGCTATATAAATTTTTTCTTTGCTGCACCTACTGATTTGATTATGTCCCTTTCTTTTGTAATTTTTTCCAAAGTTTATAATTCTTCTTTTACATGTACTATCTTTATTCTTCTCCCCAAAATGTGATATCCAGTCAAATTTTGTGTTGAGTTTTGTTTTCCAGAGATCTTCTTCTTGGGGATCTCTACCTCCTACTTCTATTTGGACTAGGCAATCACTAGGTTTGTTACAACAAACTAGGGCTTGTATTCACTATTTTTCTGTCAGTTCCATCTTTTACTTTTGCTGCAGCACCTCTTCAATCTAGACATGTTCAGCCTATAGGTATTTATTGGGTGGCTACCATGTGGCAGGTACTGTCCTAGGCTCTTGGTTTCCAGTAGTGAAAAAGAAAAGTAAAGATTCCTGTACGTGTGGAACTTATATTCTATTAGAGAGAGACAGGCAATATACAAAGTAAATGAGAAGACTGTATAGTTTGTCTGATGTCGATAGGTATTTAGAAGGAAAATAAAGAAGTGGAAGAAGGATAAGAAGGATAAGGTTTGCCTGTGCATGGGAAAGTGTTAGAAAGGTAACCAGTTAAATTTTAAACAGGGTGGGCAGGGAAGATCTCTCTGAGAAGAGGATATTTGAGCATTGACCTGAAGGAGGTGAGGGAATGAGCTATGTATGGGTATCTAGGAGAGCTCTCTAAGCAAAGTGAATCATGATACAAAGTGTCCTTACATTGAGGTAATGGTGCTGTATACCACGTCACACTGCCATCTCAATCAAACTGATGGGATCAGGAATCATTGCCTGAACCAAAGTATCCAATAAATGTCTTTGCAGAAAAACTCTGCAGAATGGAAATGTTCTATGCTAGGATGGGACTGACTCACCCAATCAGATCTTCTAAGGGAGAATCTGACCATGGCACACACAGAGAAGGATTGAAGAGAGTACGGTGTTGGAGAGGGAACCATCAGAGGCTAAGAGGCAACAGCACTAATGATAAAGCAGGAGCGGAGCAGTGGAGAAGCAAAAAGTTGAAAAATAAGCAGAACAGGAGGCAAGCAGAGACAATAGAAGTCTGACACTAGAAAATGCTTAACTCCCGAGTCGCTGACAGTAGAGTAGCGTGAACAGTGTCCATGTCTCCCCAACTTCTGACAGATTTGTTTCCTCTATTTCTTCTGGTTTTTACCATAAAACTCTGTTTTCTGAGGTAACTGAAGCTGTCTATGTCTTGCAACAAAAAGAACCACTAACAACAAAGCAATTCTTTCTGCTTTCCTTAATTAGCTGAATTCTTTATTTAATTATTACTTTAATTCAACTTAAAATAAAAACAAAAAATTCAAGACAGGTTTGGTGTATGTACATTTTCAGCAGCACGAAAAGCTGCTAACTTGTAAGCATCCACTTGCTTTTTCTCTCTTGGGGACGTCTAAGAGGTGTCTTACCCCCACCCCACTTTGATATAAAATTCACTATATCAAAGTGAATTTTAGTGGGGTTTTTTGTTTGTTTGTTTTTTTGCGGTACGCGGGCCTCTCACTGTTGTGGCCTCTCCCGTTGCAGAGCACAGGCTCCGAACGCGCAGGCTCAGCGGCCATGGCTCACGGGCCCAGCCACTCCACAGCATGTGGGATCCTCCCGGACCGGGGCACGAACCCGTGTCCCCTGCATCGGCAGGCGGACTCTCAACCACTGCGCCACCAGGGAAGCCCAATTTTAGTGTTTTTCAGACTGATTTTTCAGGTTCTTGTCTATTCCTGTGCCTATGCTTGTGATTGAGACTGTAGATGTATGGCCCCTATATATTTCTACTAGACTATTAGCAAACATGTTTCCCACACTCTTTCACATCATTACTGCCTTGAATCTGAATCCATTAGAGCAACTGTGGGAGATGAGTGTGCACTCCCACCTTGGGCAGTTGTCACTCTAACCTCTCTCTCTCTCTTTCTCCATTAGAACCTCAAGGCATACTGATCGTGAATTTTCTACTCTAAGAGATTAATGTATTTATAATATCTTGCAGCACAAATTAGACCAGTGAGTGCATGACTGTTGCACTTTAAATAGTCCGTTACTTAAAGACAGGAGCAATTGCCGATCACTAGCTGTGAAGCAGTGCTTTACATTTGTACATTTAAATTGCTCCCTGTTCCAGCGGGATAAGTAAAATAAAACATCATTCCTTTTCCTGTTTTCTTTCTGGTAAATTTTTACCTTTTATGTTACAACAGTTGTGGAATAACTGCCCCTAATAAAATGTGCTTAAGTGTGGTAATTTAGCAGAAACATGCATGTTAGTCACAGGAGTCGACTTTTAGCAGTCCACATTTTTCCTCATGAAAAGAACTAAGTAAAATTATGATAACAGAATGTAACACATGCTGCAATTATTTTGCTAAGCTCAGCCTCTGAAGTGCCAAAAAAGTCTATGAAATTTTAAAAATCATACTTAAGCAGTTTTTTACTCATTTTGGAGGATTCTCTCATCCACGGTTTCTTGTTTTTTAAATCTGGCTGATTATAAAGCAGTTTTTGCACTCATAAATTCCTTGATCTGTTAGTATTATATTGTTAAACTCTTGCTGTTGCAACTTTATGCACTGAATTTTAGGTAATGATGAAATGACTTTCCTATTAATCCAAAATCTTGAATTCTCCAGAGCATTGACTTAAATCATCATTTCCATAGTTGCAGAATTTCTATCGTAGACAATGTCCTTGAAATTATATCAACTCACTAGGAGAGAATTACTGGTTCACAAGGGAGAAATTCTGTCAGGACCAAAGCCAAGATCCCGAGGGGTATAAACCCTATTTTTATGTAAACATATTTGAAGAGGCAAATGGGCAGAGGAATAAGAGAATAGGAGGTAGATGGTCTAAATGAAGCTGAGGACTTTACAGTGATAGATTAATATGTAAAACTATCTGTGCTAGTTAAATCAGTTGATTAGATCCCCCTGGTAATGCACCGAAGGTTTCTGGTTAGATATTTGCATGGGTCACTGAGTTTTGCACAGTGGATAAAAGCCGTTTCACAGACACTCCTCTAACTTCAACACACCATCTTGTAAGTATGAGGTGATGGGGCAAAAATATCTGATGGTCCCACACAATCTCAGTCACAACCATGGATGACAACCCCAAGTGCTGGTCCCACTGAGACTGGCCAGTAGCCTTTTGTTCCTATGGAAACATGTAGTTAATATGGTCAGAATATCCAAGTTCCACTGTATACTCACACCTAGCAGGCACTTAACAACTATTTGTTGAATAAAGAATGTCTGATTCTACGAGCTCTCATAAAGCAGTCAATTACATGGGTACCTGCTGAAATAGAGAAGGTAGTCAAAAAGGAAGGACAGGAACAGAGGTAAGGGATGGGGGTAGAAGAAGAAGCCTGAGAAAGCCTTCCAGAATTTTGCCTGAATAGCCTTTTACTTGCTCTATATAAGCAATGTTGAGGGAGAGGTGAGATGAAGTGTTCGGGATGGTGGCGACCACATAAGCAAAGGCCCAGGGTAAAAAGAGCTCTCATATTTTAGGACTGGATAATCTTGTCATTAAAGATAATAACGTCCCTAGCTATTGTACCTTTCATACTATCTTAAGTTAACTTCAAGTTATTTTCAGGGAATCAGGAAACATACAGAGAAAAATACATCCATTTGAAGCTAAAATTACAGATAATTCTGCCTTAAAAAAATCCTTTGACATATACACACTACAATATATAAAATAGATAACTAATAAGGACCTACTGTATAGCACAGGGAACTCTTCTCAATACTCTGTAATGGCCTATATAGGAAAATAAAAAGAATGGATATATGTATATATAGCTGATTCACTTTGCTATACATCTGAAAGTAACACAATATTGTAAATCAACTATACTCCAATGAAAATTTTTTAAAATATATGCACGTACAGGGAACTATATTCAATATCCTGTGATAAACCATAATGGAAAAGAATATGAAAAGGAATGTATATATATGTATTACTGAATCACTTTGCTGTACAGTAGAAATTAATACAACATTGTAAATCAACTATAATTCAATAAAATAATTTTTTTTAATGTGAAAAAAAAATCCTTTGGTCTATATCTATATAGATTTACCATGGATTTACCATGGATTTTCTTATATTTGCCATGGAAATTACCATGGAAATTTACCATGGAAATTTACCAAATTACCAGGCAAATTACCATGGAAGTTACCAAATTTACCATGGATTTTCTTATATTTGCTTTGTTCCCACCCTTCCCCACCTTTTAAACTAGCACCAATATAACAAATTAGAATAATAGTATGATAAGAATAAGCACCTGATTGACTGTTCTCCCTTCTTTAATAATTATATTGTGTTTTATTAAGATATAATTGATACATAATATTGTGTTATTTTAAGGTGTACAACATAATGATTTGATATATGCAAATATTGGGAAATGACTATCACAATAACTTTGGATAATATCCATCACTGGACACAGTTACAAATTTTTGTGTGTGATGAGAACTTTTAAGAGCTACTTTCTTAGCAACTTTCAAATATACAATACGGTATTGTTAACTAGAGTGACCATGCTGTACATTATTACATCCCCAGAACTTATTCATCTTATAAGTGGAAGTTTGTACCTTTTGACCACTTTACGCTCATCCACACAAACACACACAGCCCCCACCTAGCAACCAACAATCTCTTCTCTGTTTCTATGAGTTTGGATTTTTAAGATTCTGCATATGTGTCATCTAGTAATTGTCTTTCTCTGTCTGACTTATTTCACTCAGCATAATGCCCTTGAGGTCCATTCATGTTGACACAAATGGCAAGATTTCCATCTTTGTATGGCTGAATAATATTCCATTGTAAGTGTATATATATATATACATATATACACACACACACCACATTTTCTTTATTCATTCATCAGTCAGTAGACACTTAACATTGTATATTTCTATACCTTGGCTATTGTACATAATGCTGTGATAAACATGGGAGTGCAGATATCTGTTCAAGATAGTGATTTGGTTTCCTTGGGACATATATAGCCAGAAGTAGAATTGCTGAATCATATGGTAGTTCTATTTTTAAGATTTTGAGGAATTTCCATACTGTTTTCCATACTGGCTGCAGCAATTTACATTCCCACCAACAGTGCACAAGGGTTCTGTTTTTTCTACATCCTTGCCAACACTTGTTATTTCTTATCTTTTTGATGACAGCCATTTAACAGGTATGAGGTGATATCTCATAGTTTTGATTAGCACTTCCCTGATGATAAGTGACGTTGAGCACTTTTTCTAGTGCCTGTGGGCCATTTGTATGAGTTCCTCTGCCCATTTTTAGATCAGGTTGTTTTTTTGCTATTGAGTTGTATGGGGTCCATATAAATATTTTGGATATTAACCTCTTATCAGATATATAATTTGCAAATGTGTTCTCTCTTTCTGTAAGTTGCCTTTTCCTTTTGTTAATAGTTTCCTTTGCTGTGCAAAAGCTTTTTATATCAATGTAGTCCCACTTGTTTAGTTTGCTTTTGTTGCCTTTGCTTTTGGAGTCAAATGTAAAACAAACAAAAACCAAAAAACCAAAAAATATCATTGCCAAGGAGTTTACCCTCTATGTTTTATTCTAGGATTTTTATGGTTTTAGATCTTACATTCAAGTCTTCAGTTCATTTTGAGTTGATTTTTGTGTATGGTGTAAGATAGTGGTCCAGTATCATTCTTTTGCCTGTAACTTTCCAGTTTTCCAACCACAATTTACTGAAGGGACTATCCTTTCCCCATTGTATATTCTTGGCAACTTTGTCATAAATTAGTTGACCATATATGCATGGGTATATTTCTGAGATCTCTATTCTGTTTCCTTGATCTCTTTGTCTATTTTTATGCCAAATACTTACTGTTTTGATTACTCTAGCTTTGTAATATAGTTTGAAATCAGGGAGCATGGTGCCTCCAGCTTTGTTCTCTTTCTCATAGTTATATCATTGCATTGTGTAATTAATTAAATAGTAGAATTAATGAGAATAAATTTTACTTTATGACTTTTCCCTTTAGATAAATAATAGTCAGGCCACCTGAGATTGTCAATTTTCTCTTTAGGAAGTAACAGACTGGTGGAAGGAGAGGCTCTTGGTTTTGTCAGCATTTCCTATGTGGCAGATTCAATGGAAAAATAAATTAACACCTAGGATATTCTTGAGCAAATGACTGCTGTAGTCCTGTATCGTGACTCCAATTTTTAATATTTAATTTTTGGATATGTTTATTTTAAGATATTACAATTTATTTAAAATCATAATGAATTCTAGAAATGAAAAGTTATATTCTTCCTATATTAATTGCCTTACAAATTTGATTTTATCATATATTGTACACATTAATCTTATTTAATTACAATAACCCTAGGATTTAAGACCTTATATTAGTTTTTTTTTTCTTTTTAAATCAAGAAGAAATTGAAAAAGTTGTTAAAGAACATTCAACAGGTTAGTGATGGATCGAAGATTCACAACCAGCTTTACTTGGAAAAAGATCTAAGTCTTGTTCATTACATTACCACATGTTTTAAAAATGAAAAGTATGATGTATGTATGTTTGGGAATCATTTATCTTGATGTGACTTTGGTTGGAAAGAATTTGTGTAAAATTAGTGTTTGGAGACACAAAATGTTTTTAGTTCCTCAGATTAACAAAAAAACAGTAGATGGAAAATAAAGCTATGGAAGGAACATGCAGACAACCAAGACACTAGAAGTTTCAATATGTGGCAAAATCAAGGTGTTTCATGGTTGTCTCCTAGAGATTTGTCCTTTGTCCTGTAGCGATTGCTCCTTGCCCTCAGTCCTCACATTCCAATAGTGAAAGAGGTTTTTCATAGGTATTGTCTTTGATTCTGCTATATTTGTGTATTATTTACAAGTATATATATTGGAGGAAAAACTTTTCCTCTACTCTCTTAAGTTCTGAACCAAATTAAACTGACAAATGATAGTTTAACAGGAGAAAAGAAACACCCATTTTATTTTTAATGTTATGTGTAAAGGAACTGCACAGGAAAAAAAAAATGAAAGCCCCAAAACACAGTTAGATTTAGAGGCTCACATACCATTTTATTTAACAAAGGGCAGTAAATTGTGGAAAAGTGACCAGACAAAGGAAAAAAGGCTTGGGGCTTCTAGGAGTGGTAAATTGTAGGAAAGTAAATCTAGTGGGGAAGCTAATGGTAGATAAGGGTTATTCAGTAAAGTTTATTTATTCAAACTCATCTTGGTTCCATCTCCATCTCTGATGATGTGTTGTTTTCCTCTTTTTGTACAGTTTTTTTTTGGGGGGGTGGCGGAGGGGCGACACCTTCACAAGGGCAATTTATTCTCTGCTTCTAGGTAGGTAGGGGAAGGAGAGAGAGCTCTTCCTGTGTCTGTTCTCAATTGCCTTTAGCTCAAAATAATCCTTATGACAAAATTGCATATTTTAGGATAGCATATTCTGATCCCCTTCATACACAAGCTTCCACATGAAGTTCAGAAACAGTAATATTTTCTTACAGATCTACTCTGTCCCCAAATATTAAACTCAGGTGACATTCCTTTTCCAGCTTGACTTTGCAACATTCACTTCAAGAAACTTTATTATGTTGTTAGTTGAGAAGTCCATTTTACTCCTGGATTGAAGGGAACAGTTTGGATGATAATGAATATATATTCTAAAAGTAAAAGGATTATAATAGAAGGCCTCGGTTCACAAAGCCTAAAATATTTATATCTGTTCCTTTGTAGAAGAGGTTTGCCAGCCCCTTGTCTAGAGGTTGGATTCACTCAAAAGAGATTTTCTGTTTGGACTTAAGAAAATACTTCAGAATGTTTAAAAACAGTAACAACCAGAAAAACTTATATTAATCTTTCTCTTTCCTGAACTTAAGTAGCAACTTACAATTTGGCATGCTTTTTAGGCATTGGGATATTCGTGTGTTATAGTGTGTGTATGCGTGTGTGCGTGTGTCTATAGAATTTAACTTCATCTTAGCTCTTCAACAGATTTCAGGCTTAGAGAAGGCAGAGAATCATTTCATAAACTTATTTCATTTACCAGGAATGATAATGCTTTGATATTAATCAAAATGTTGCTTAATGAGCACTATATAAATAAATGATTAAAGGAAATGAAAAATTTAAATCAATCTTAAGTCTTATGCAAAATACGTATGTTTAATGATCATGCATATTTACATCAAAATGAAAATTCTTATCTTCAGCTCCCTGAAGACTCAAGAATTCTCAGTGAGACGAAAACAACTATAAGTGGACAGAACTAGAACTGCAGTAAAAAGCCCCTATTGAGACCTGACTCAGTCCTCACCTCCTTTGTGACCAAGGCAAATTACTACATCCTTCTGAGTCTTTTTTCCCAGGTAGCTTGAAGTGGATGATCTCTAAGTTTCCATCAGATTCTGAAAATCTGTGACTAGTAATGGTAAGCTGTCCTACCAGCAAGTTGTGTTTCTGGTCATAGGCATTATTATTTAAAGGGATACTACTTAGATACCTTTTCTGCAAAATATCAGTTAACTGATGAAACTGAAATCATTCTGTTTTAATTCCCAATGAAGTGATATGAACAAGTGTTTTTAGTGTGTAGGGAGAGGGTAGAAAGGGGGTGGGATGGAGGCCAGACCCAATGTGATGTACTTTTAGTAAGGAAACAAAGCGTCTTGCAGTGAGGCCTCTGTACCACAGAAATGCATACATGGATTTATTTTTATGCAAATGTAGCTATCAGCTTACACACTATAATACACTTGGTAAAGAATAAGTCAATGAAAAAATATTCCCTCCTAAAATTTGTTAGATCATCACACAAACCAAGAAAAACTTTTTTTGTTGTTTTTTGGTTCTGTTTTTGGGTTTTTTGTAGAGCCTTTGGGTTAATGAAACGTAGCCAGTTACAGTGATCTTGCTGTTTTTCTTCTCTCCACTGAGCACAGTTTACTAGCTGTCTTATCCAAGGCAGAGTTTGCCAAGACAACTGAGCAAGTCTGATGTAGAGAACTTTAATATGGCTAGAAAATACTCCGCATTGAACAAGGGTCTATGTCAGGCTCTAAGACTAGCCATATTTCCTTTCTCAGATGTTTTTTCTTTCTTCCTGGAGTCACCGAGTCTTTGCTTCCTTGAGTCTTCAGGTTATCAGGAATTTTCAGAGAAGGTAAGTGGTTCCTCTGGTTGGGTAGTATGCCTCAGTGCTGATCCTCAGCCAGTCTTGGATTCAGTGTGTCCTATGGAAAGACTTTTCACTTGCCTGACTGTTTCCTTCTGTGAAACCTGTGGTTTTTCTAATTCTGTGCCAGCTGACAAGTTGACTGATGATTGGTGAGATCAGTTATCCTTGTGTGTAAGGAACTCTGCAGATGCCAAATTGCATGCACTAAAGCGTTGAATAATATAAAGCTGCCAAATCAAGAGTTAAAGGAAGCAAAGCTGCCTAATGCATTTGTTGCATATTTTCAGAGCCTGAATCAACGCATGGAACCAGAAGTCAGATAAATTAAATAATAATAAGTCCTTACTATTTTCCATTCACTGTGCTAAAGTGAGTTATACGTATTAGTTTATCTAGACCTCACACCAACATCTGAGGTAGGTATGCTATTATCCTCAGTTAACAAATGAGGTAGTTAACTGGCCCAAGGACACTAATTGATGAATAGTGGCAGGAGAAATGGAACCCAGGACTTCCTGGTTTTAAAACAATTAAATCATACCGCTTGTAATGTAATCATTCCATTGGACTTCCAATAATAACAGAATTTCATGCCAGGATCATTTAGAAGTTCAGAATGAGCTCTGAAGTAACAGTACCAGTTGCTAGCTTTGCACACCTGGACAAGTTATATTATCTCACCTGTAAAATGGGGTCAATACCTGCTCCTTCCCAAAGGGTTACTGTGAGATAATCTACATGGAACATGTAACTGGTGCTCAGTACTTAGCGAGAATTCAAAACATTTTAGGTTCTTTTATCACTTGCTTAATGGCACTATCATTTCTAATAATCACAACATTACCACTTTCAGCTAGAAAGCATGTGTACAAATACACATTAATTCACAGGTCTTCCATGACCTGTTGTTTCAACTGGCTGATACAATCAAAATAAGACACGTAATAAGGCAGTATAGCCTCTTATACAGATAGTTTTCTGGCTTGGTTGTGAGATTTAAACATCGGTTGCTATTTCTATCCCAAGCTGTTTTGAATGAGCTAATAGTTTATTTGTGTGCATTTTAGGAGAAATTGTAAAGTAGAGTGAAGTAATGGCTCCATTATGCACATTAAGTATTTGGATTCTGCATGGTCGGTGAGAAGGAAAAACCTGGAATTATTTCAAACCCTCCTTGTAACTGTATCTCTCTGCCTTCTGTGTAAGCAGATAAGAACTACCAAAATCTCTAATTAACAAAAGAATAGACATAAGAAACCATGTGTATTCACATTTGTTTCCAAATAGCCTATGGAAGCTACAGGCAGTTATGTGACCTTAGAGAAAATATTGCAAATTTATGTGACCTTAGAGAAAATATTGCAAATTTCCTGGGCTGGCGTGTTCAGTGCTAACTCCCCTAAATTCAGGGCCACTGGAGCTCCAGATTCAGATAGCTGTGAGTTTGAATTCCAGCCCTGCCATTTAACTAGATACGTGACCCTGGACATGTCTCTTTAAGCTTCCATGTCCTCCTTGGATATGTGTAAATGATAGTTGTACCTACCTCATGAATCATCAGGGCCTTTAAGAAAATCCATGTATAGATGGATTACATACTATGGCATTTTATGTTCTCAGTAAGTTTTAGCAATTGTGATGCTGTGAATATTGTTTCTTATTGCACTTGGAATTGAATATGACTGTAATTTTAGCCTGTCTTTAGATTCTGCATAGCTTTAAAAAGGAAACAAACCATTTTCTGTGAAATTTAAAACACTTAAGGAGAGTAAGAAGATATGCCTTTTATTTGTAAAATCTAATATTTCTCCTAAATTGCAGGCAATAAAAGTCAATTTTTGTGCTAAGGTTTTTAATCATATAAAATCATCAAAACTTCTACTAACATTTATGAAGTACCTGTGTGGGCATGGCATCATGCTAGGTGCTGTGATACAACAATCAATGATATAATGCATAAGCAGCATTTTTCAAGGTTTTAAATGTGGTTATGAACTAATTAGTCTCAATCTTTGAATCTTATAATATAATAGGACGGACTTGAGGCTTAGTTTTAATGGACAGGTTCACAAGTCAGAAGGTAACTGAATTCTTCTGATACCCAACTCCAAGTCCAGACTTTAGTCCATATGTGAGAATATCACATATTTTATGTGCCTCCTATTTAAGTTGATAAGTTTATGTGTTGAATAAAAGAAACCACATGGAAGAAGCCTTCAGATACAGCTCTTCTTGAAGTTTCTCATAAATGTTCTTTTCTTATATGAAGACTATCCTTTGACTTTATAGAAGAAAATTGCAGTTGCCCTCTCTCCCTTGGCATTCACAAAGAAAAATTGCTTTGAAAATGTAAAACACTATACAAATATGTCAGTATCTGAATCCTCCCAATCTATTTTTCTCTTGATTTTTATTTCTTTTTTCTCTAGAAGAGTGCTGTTATTTTGAGACAAGAGCAGACAACATAACCTTTTAGGAAAGCTTGCAGGTCTGGCCTTCAGCAACAGGGAGATTGGGTTTAGTCCCAAACCTACCACTTTCGAGGTATGTGACTCTGGAAATTAGACAGGCTCTTTTGCCTTATCTCTATTCTTTATCCTTTGCCTGTTACCTCTAGAATAGGTATAATACTAATACCAATGTCATAGGTTTATTTTTAAGGTTATTATAATAGTTGCAATTAAAAACAAAAACACTTTCTTGTCAAATCCATTTTCAAATATGCTATTTTCATCAAAACAAAGAATCTATATAGCCCACTATGTCCAGGAAGCTTTAGTAATAGACTGATGACCATACAGAGATGTTTGATTCATTTTACACAGTTTATAACTAGTGTAACTATCTCTCACATAGGTGATTCTCCAGCTAGACTACATATCACAGTTGCCTGAGAGCATTAAAAATACTGATTACCAGGCCCCATCCTTAAATAACCAAACCGTGATCTCTGGGAATGGGGCCCTTGGCAGTCATTGGCACTTTTTTAAAGGGGAAAGAAAATCCTGCTTCCATGTTATCATCTCAACTTTATAGACTTTTTAAATCTTATCAACCATACCATTTTAAGGCTGAAAGTGTTGCTTTTATTTATTGCATTATTAATGATGCATCTTTTAAAAGCTGGATACATTTGAATATATTATAAAGAAATGTAGATGTGACTACATTTGTAGAGTTCAAGGAAATGAAACATGAAATCTAACAAGTCTTCACAAAATCTCAAATTTTATCTATACCATGCTTCAAACTTTCCTCCTGAACATGAAAGTCTATTTTTTTCTTTTCTTTCAATCTTGGATAAACAGTAATTTTACTCATCCTTCCATTTGCAGCCTAAATATTCCTCATTCCTAAACTTTTATTTTCCTTCTGCAAAGTAGAATAACTTGTAATACCTTCAGGATTGCCTAAATGCAGTTAGATACCCCTGGATTCATCTAAACAAATGTACATCAATTTTGTTTTGTAGAGTAGTTTGTGATTACTTGAGATTTCCCACAGGTGTCGTTTTAGCTATTATTTATTCTTATTTCTGTAATTTTCTACCATGGTTCATAGGTAGGAGGACCAGGCTAATTCACTGAGACACCTCCAGACACATGGGGAGGAAACACCAACTATGAGCCTTAAAATCAGGGGAGGAAGATGCATACAGGCACTAAGGCTCAGAAAAGATGAAGCTTCTTTTAACTATTCAAGATAAAAGAAGGAGAGATGGTTAAGCCTCTCTGCCTCTGCTACACCCAGTGGCAAGTGACTGCTCATTGAATAGAGTTCACAATGACAAAATTCATTTCGCTTTGAGTCGTTGCCTTTACTTAATGAAAAGGAAGCAAAACCTACAGGAGTAAGAGTGCTAGGGAATTGTGTTACAGTTTCGTTGTTTCCCATAAAAGGTACATAGAGGAGAAATACTTAAGGGAAACAGATACATGAATTTGAAGTGACTTCCCCTCATCACAATACAGACACATCCTAATTCAAGGGAATCTGTGATTTGTTTTCTAATTAACATTCCAAAGTTTCATAGCTTTGAGAACTCGGAACAGGTTGCTTTATCTCTGTCACCTCCAATCTGTATTTTTTAATAATTCAGTTTACTGATTTTCTTATATTAAATAGTTTTTCGGGAAGCATTTAAGAAATAGTGCTTTCAGCTGGGAAGTATAAGGTTTAAGCCACCCAAACTAAAGACATAGCTATTTTGCTAAGTTAATTAGGAATATAATTACATAGTATGCATAATATAAAGTATTTGATAAAATACAAATTCAGTTGCAAAAAGAAACAGCTTACACCAACCTGTAAGGTACCTCCATCTCAGCATGTACAAAACTGGGTTCAGCATCTTTCTTTACTCTCATCCTAGTTTGGTCCATTTTGAATGAATGGGGAGCATAGAGACTGAGAAACCCAAGTCCTTTTAAACAAGTCCTCTTCTTCGCCACCTATCATACTATACCTAACTCATCACCAGCATCTGTTCATAGATAATCTAGACACATCTGTTCTCTGTCTGTATCTCCATCATCACTACCACACCCCCAGACTGGACTGCTGCGGACACCTCTTAAGTGGTCTACTAACATCCATTCTTATCCCCTTTCATGCATTTCCCCATTGCATCTAAAGAGACCTCTGCAATCATTTCAACACAAATCTCATTGTGTTACTCCTTCCTGAATCCCCTCTCCTCTCAGCCTTGAAACCCCCTCATCTGCCCCTCAGCCTCTCATGATTGCCCTCACCCTCCCTCCCTATCTCCCTGCCTTGCTTACCCTTGCTTAATGAGCCCCAGCCCCTTGGTTTGTTCCCTCAACACCACCCCACCCCCAATCAGGATTCAAAGGATAGAACTCTTCTTCCTCCTCTCAGTCCTAATTTACTTCTATGTGTCCTTCAGATTTCAGATTAATCGTCACTCCTCTAGGGAAATTTTCCCAATCTCTCTGCATAGGTTAATTTCCCTACTATTCCATCTCAGAGCACCATATGTCTTAGCACATATCACAATTGCAATTTTACAATCGCTGCTGATTATTTGATTAATATCTCCTCCACTAGACTATGTTTATTCACCATTATATCTTTGGTGCCTTGGACAAAACTAGATGTCTATAAAGTACTCAATAAAGTAAATATTACCTGAATGAATTAATGAATCAAAAGGCTCAGTTCCCACATATAAGAAGCATTAAAAAGAAATCCCATAATTAGGGCACACCTAAGCCTTCTGTATTGTAGTAAATGCTACTGAAAAAAATGTCACGCTGACAGGCAGTTACTACATGGATTACAGTAACCTATCACTTCCTGCTTAATAGGAAACTGTGGTTCTTATGAAGGAAAAAAACCCACAATTATGAAAGATGGCATAATGCCAAAGGGGTTACAATCCAGAAGGCTTTGGAGTTAATATAATACCTAAGTTCCAGGGTCAACCAAACTAATTTCTAAACATACATCTTATATTGGAAACAAAATGCTTAACATGTGACCCTAAGTATGTGTGAAATTTTTCAGGAATCTCATGTATCAAAGGTCAGTTATGTATTTTCCCAGTTAAATTTGTCTTTTATGGATGCCAAGCTACTATTGGAACATTAACTTTGAAAATATTTTTAGAAGTTAATTTTTTATTTCAATTTTCTAGAGGTTTTGGGGAATTTCTACTTCTTTAGCCACTTTCAGAGTGTTTAGCACCCAACACTAGGCCTGAATCCCTAAGAGTGAAATCATGGAAGCATCACAGATCCTGCGTTCTTATTTTAATTTTGAATCCTGGTTACTGTACTTATATTACATACATAATTTGGGACAAGTTATTTTTATATCTCCACATATCACATGCCTCAGTAAAATGGAGTAAGACTAAATTTAATGCAGTGTGAAAAATACCTACCATGGTATGAGGGGTACACTGAGTTCCCAAATAATGATAACTCTTGTCCTCTTATTTTTCTTTCTCATTTTTCTCATCATCTTGACCATTTAAGACCTTTGAAAAGTGTGGAAATTTGTATGCCAAGTTGTGTATGTTCAGTTTCAAATCAAATTTCATCTCCCCTCTCTGGGAGATGGATATAAAAGATCTCTCAGCTGAGGATTGGAATGACTTTTTCATTCTAAGTACATTTATTTATAGAAAGATACCAATCAAGAGCACACATGAAAACTGAAAGACATAAAAACCTTTTAAAAAAGTAAAGGAAGAAGCACATGTAACGTGTCATTTTCAGATTGAGGTTCTTGCCTGAGGGAAATAATAAGTGATACCAGAGAATTTAACATTACCTCTTCTACATCTAAAGTCTTCTCTCAGGGACCACCTTGGTGTGGAAATCTGAGTCACACACCCTACTTCTCTGGAAAGAGTGATTTTTGAAACCAACAGCTAACTTCCTCCAGTCAGTTAAGGGAGTTGCCCCTTTGGCCATGTAATATACAATAGAAAGAGCAATTCTTTTCTTTCTTTTCAATAGCATAGTATTTTTTAAAACACGGTTAAAAAATCACTTAAAATTTCTTATTCAATAACTTCTCTTTTGCAATTAAAGTGAGAATCTGAGGGTTTAAATCTACAAATACAGAAAGCTTTTTGAGGATGTTTTATCTCAGCCTTCCAAATCAAGTTTCCGTGTTTAGTCTTAAATAAGATTTTAACACTGAAGTATCTACTATGTTGTAACAACAGCAAAAAAAAGAAATTTAGGTAACTTGCAAGTAGAAAACAAATCCAAAATAATGTCTGAATAAAACCTCAGTTTGGAATGTAATTGAATCGCTGACATTTGGCAAAGGTATCCAGCTAACTCTTAGCCCGAGGTGATGAATAGTGTCTCTCAAAATGAAATTCTCTGGCTTAGATCCCATTACAAATAAAGATACAACTCTGTCTAAGATGACTTCATTGCATGGAAGTGATACTTGCACCAGGAAATGGTTTCATTACTACCATGTATTACTCTAATGTTACCCAGCAGCATTACTTAGGAGTTAAGAATATGGACTCTAAGTTCAGTTTGCCTGAGTTAAAATGCTGGCTCCATCAATTACTAACTGTGTGATCTTGGTGAGGTTATATAACCTCTCTGCTTCTATTTTCTCATCTGTAAAATGGAGGTAATAGTGATATCTTACGGGATTGTCATAAGTTTAATAACAAAGCATATATTATGTATATTAGTAATAAATGCCAGCTACAGTTTGGTCATAAAGTTGGGAAACATAAATAAATGTTGACCATACAAAACCAACCCATTTAGTGATCAATTAATGAATTAATGCTGCGCTTTACGAGCTAAGGGAAGGGCACTTAGAAGAGTTCCCATAGGATTGTGTACCACCCCATTATGCCAGAGTGGTGAGGGACTAATTGGATGATAATTTCCAAATCTGCATTGGCCCATGTGGCCACGTGGAATGGGTTACCCACTCAGCAGATTTCAACTCCCTTGAGTACTTTTTCTGGGGTATGCTAAACGTACAGATGTGTTCAGAATAAATCTGAACTGCAGTGTATTGCAGAGTGCCTGACTATCAACTAAGGCTGGAACTGCTGTGTAAAAGCTCTAGCTTTGTTGCAGTTTCACACAGCGTGTAGATCTATGCATTGCTAATAAGGGACAACCTGTGGAATGTGCTGTGCAAAGTCATTGACCAAGTCATAAATAAATGTTATTATGTAAATTTCCTCCGTGTTCAGATTTCTGCCACCCAGCCCAGCATAATGTACATGGTAGGCATGTTAGTATTAATGGTAGTTTATCAAGTTCTTGCCCATCAGTATGCATGCTCCAGGGGATTTTCCCTTGCCCACACATTAGAAAAAGGCAGGTGTTGTGGAGATGAGCCTTCTCCTAGGTGTCCATCTAGGGCAACAGGTATAGTAGATAATAAGCTATCAAAAAAAGGTGAGAATTAAAAGCCCTTCCTTTCTAAGAGTTTAAATACAGGAATCTTAGGGTCTCCTGTTATAACATAAATGTGCTCATTTCCAAAGGAAGACCAGTTGAGAGCAGAGTAATATTGATGGTGACGAGAAAGTAGGGATTCAGAGCACATGGCACTGCCTTGGGAAGGTCAGAATAAGATCTTATGAAAATCTTTTCCAAAATAAAATCCTGGTAGAAGCAGAATTTGAATCCAGATTTATCTGCAAAAGTCTTTGCTCTTTCTGCCACAACTTTCTGCTTCTGGAGTTATTTTACAGCGCCTTTGATATGCCACAAATCATGCTAGGAGGGGAGTTGCCAGATTTAGCAAACAAAAGTACAGAATGCCCAGTTAAATTTGAATTTCAGGTAAATAATGAATAATTGTTTAGGGTAGGTATGTCCCATGCAATAATTAGGACATATTTGTACAAAATAAATGTGTGTACCGTATTTCATCTGACAACTCTGTTAGAATATATGTTTATGTGTTGAGGAAAATCTAAGATGGTCATTCAGCCCATAACTCCAATTCCTTTATGAGCACACAATACAGTGTGTTCCTTCATTTGGTTGTATGGTGCTGCAGTCATCCCCCCATATCCACGGTGTCACATCCATAGCTATTTGTTGTACTGTGCCATTTTATGTATGGAAATTGAGCCCCTGTGGGTACCAAAATCCACGGATGCTGAGGGATGACTGTACTTTCCTTATACTAATACCACTCACTGGTATTATCTATTTATGTTTAGTGTTTTGCATCTTCTACCCATCAGTATCAGGATCCCTAGATTAGATCAAAAGTGTCTCTAGGGCTTCCCTGGTGGCGCAGTGGTTGAGAGTCCGCCTGCCGAGGCAGGGGACACGGGTTCGTGCCCCGGTCCGGGAGGATCCCACATGCCGCGGAACGGCTGGGCCCGTGAGCCATGGCTGCTGAGCCTGCGCGTCCGGAGCCTGTGCTCCTCAACGGGAGAGGCCACAACAGTGAGAGGCCCGCGTACCCCCCCAAAAAAAAAAAGTGTCTCTAAAGAGAACTTTACAAAATGTCTGAGAATCCTTGATAATAATAAAGCACCTTCAGTTTTAAATCATTTCAAATACATTTTTATTAGTTACTACAAAATAAATCAGAAAATTTTTCATAAAGCACTGGAGTTTAAGGGAACTCTAAGCTAGAGCCTCATATGTTGGCTTTTCTTTTTGTGTAATAAACCAAACCAGAATACATGCACTTTGAGGTTTTGGGGTGTTTGTCTGTTTGTGTTTCCTAAGTGGAGGTAATCTTTTATGCATAACCGTCACTCTCTCACCTGATACCTTTCATAACGAATGACCTCCCTTGGTGAGATGTTGAGTCTGGGTTGCTGCAGGAAATATGATCATACTAATTGATACAATCCAACCTCAGTAAGAAATGTATATCTAGTTATATGACTTGAATAATATAGATACCAAAGTACTATCTAAAATGGATCCTGAATCATAAATGTCTGTTTATTAAAAAATTTAAAAATAAAACAAAAGTTCATTTCTGATACCATTGCATTTAGTGTTGACATATAAAAGTAACTACTACTAAAGAGGTTGGGGTTTTTGTTGTTTTTGTTTAAAAGTACAGATCATGAGTCATTAGCACCTTGAGAAAGCCATTTAGAATAGAAAATATCAGCATGTATTGCACATAAAATGGCTAGGTATATTGTATGTCCTTTAAATACATGAGTCAGAGTCAAAAACATTTGAAAGCCATAGTACTAGGGTGCTTGGCAAAAAAGTATTCTCTGGCAAAGATGTCCACTTACAGTCTTATCTAAAGGGAAAATTTATCCTTACTGATTTGAAAATCAGAGTTAGGATATTTTAAAGAGTTAAATGTCACTTTTATTCCCGTTTTTGCTTATCATTTTTGTGGAAGATAGTTTTGTTTTTTGCGGTACGCAGGCCTCTCACTGTTGTGGCCTCTCCCGTTGCGGAGCACAGGCTCCAGACGCGCAGGCTCAGCGGCCACGGCTCACAGGCCCAGCCGCTCCGCGGCATGTGGGATCCTCCCGGACCGGGGCACGAACCCGTGTCCCCTGCCTCGGCAGGCGGACTCTCAACCACTGCGCCACCAGGGAAGCCCTGTGGAAGATAGTTTTGGACAAGACACGTATATCCCAGCTGTGGCTATCTCAGTCTCAAAGACTGTGATATCCTTTCACATGTGAAATTCATCCCCCTAATGCTACTATCTCATCTATTTCTGAAGCTGCAGAATTGGCAATTTTTTTCTCTATTCAGTATTTGCTATTAAGCTATCTTCCAGCTCAGGCCTCTCTGTAGTCTTTCAATATAACCTCCCAATAAGAGGCATCTCTTTCTCAGTCTCAATCTCTGTCCCTCCCTCATCTCTCTCTCCCTCTCATTTATTGCATACGAATGCCTAAAGTACTACATAGCAGCTTATGTCATTCGATTGTTCCAAAAGACCCCTAAGGTAGAAGAGAATGTTGGAAAGAACTCCAGCTGATTCCACTGAATGCCTACCATATGCTAAGCACATATACAGATGCTATGGAGTATACTCCTCCAAACAGGTTTAGGAAGAAAGATACAATTGCCTGCCTATCATAAATTATCACACTGAAGCCCAGGGTAGCAAACTGGGCTGGAGAGATACTGTCCTCACCTCTTACACAGAGACCAGCTGAGATGCATAGAATGAAGGTCACTTGCACAAGTCACAAGAGAAAAGCAGTAAAAGAAGACCTGAATTCTAGTTTAGTGCTTGCTCCCTTCGCCTGGACTAGAGGGTTGTAGTACTTTTTTGAAGAAATGGCATGAGAGTCAGGCAAAGTGACTATATTATGAATATTTCCTTCTAATGCGGTGGCTTTACTGCATATTTGAAGTTTTAGCAGCTTAAGAATACGAGAGTGATATGTATTGTTTTCTTAATCCAACAACAACAATAATAATAGATTTTCCAGGATTTTTTGTTTTTGTTTTTTACTTTTGTTTTTTCATTTTGACAAACACAGAAGGCTGGATGATAGAGCTCTGGGCATTTAAGCTGCTTCTGTAACAACAAAAATTGATTTGTCCTATCATTAGCCCAGAAGTACTAAGTTTTGAGATTATGTATTATTCCATTCTTGACAGTCTTCAACCTCTAATCAACTTTGAAATGGATGAGACTGTCAGATTCTAAGATTTGAATCACATGCTGCTGTGGTGAGGCGAGTACAGAGCACATACAGTAAATGATCTGCCTAAGGGATTCGCATTTATGTTTGCTTATGGATCTCTTGAAAGGCTTTCTACAGTAGAAAAGATTCTGCAACCTTAATCTAGAACACGATCTAAACATCTTTACATACAACCTTAACATTGTAACATTACTTTAAAGACTTGTTTAGGAAGAAGACCCTAACACCTGGTGCTTCTTCCTCATTTTAGGTGACCTGCCTGCTGCACTTGACATTGTTGACAACCTGTTCTTCAAATTCTGTCTTTTCCGGGTTTCTATTTTTCTGGTACATCTACTTGCCTTTTTGACACGTTCTTCTTAATTGGGTCTTCTTCCTTCTAACTCTGGATACATCAAAGACCTAGTCTTTGTTCCTCTCTTCATTTTACTTTATTTTCACACTCTCAGAAAATTAACTTCCTTCTGTAGCAGCTTTCTCACAATTTTTTCTCTAAATTACCCCTGGAAGGAACAGTGAATTAATGCAGATTCTTTCTGTCCTATGTTTTACCTTTAAAATGTTATATTGTTTTCTATTTCAAAACTTTTCATTGCAAGTGTGCATTACAATTTTTTTGGAATTACAATTTTTTAAAACATTTTCCCTATATTTTGGAATATGCTCCCCAAAGCTATCTTATTATATCCTGTGGCTTATGTAATAACTCCCTGGCCTCTTGCCATGTAATCTTAGAACTAAAAAGCTTTGTCTTAAACTATCTTTATCTCCATTCCTGACCTGCAACCCAAATCCAGGCAAAACTCTGTCTAGTCAGGATTTTACTTAGCAATTCTGGCAAATACCTGACATGCAACATGTTTAAAGGCAAACATATCACCTTTCCTTCTAAACTCACTCGCTTCTCTCTGGAAATGGTATCATGTGACACGAGACTAAGATTCCAGTGTTATTTTCAATTCTTCCTTTAATTTGCATATACAGTGATTAAATCTTATTTATTATGTTCCACTTCTCTTCTGTAGTCCTTCATAGTCTAGCATCTTCTATAACACATGCAAGGATCTTTAACCTTTTGGGGAATCATGGACTGTTTTGATAATCAGAAGCCCCTGTGTCCTTTCTCCAGAGGATCTGTATTATATATACATTTTTAAGTAGGTTCAAGCTCCCACCCCAATAAAATGGCTTAACAGCTAGCATCCTTTCCTCCGAGACTTCTGGCAAATTGCTGTCAGATTTACCTTCCTTAAATACTGTCTTTATCAAGTCATTAGCCAACTCAGAATCTTTTCTAGCACTCAACTACACCGACTATAAAATGGAAGAGTTGGATGATGTTTTAGTGTATATTAAGGGTTTATATGACTCAGCCACTTTGTACATATTATTAAGTGAAAACTCCTAATAAATTTATACAGTAATATTATTATCTTCTTTTCATAAGGAGGAAAAAGAGACTCACATATTTAGGAGAGCAAGGATTCAAATCCAAGCCTCTCTTACTTCACAGCTTATGATTTTTCTCTTGCTCCCAGTTGTCTTCATCATGCCATTTTGTCTAAAATCCAAACATCTTCCTTTGCCTTGCATAAATGGTTTTTTCTCAAAACTTTTTCCAACTTTGTCTTCCATGACTCTCTTTTTATAGTCACTGCTCCAGATGGAGTTATCTTTTTATTCTCCCCCCAAACTTACCTCCTTACCTAAAAAAAAGAAAGAACAATTAATGGCCTTTGTTCTTCTTACCCAGCCCCTTGCCATCTTCCAAGGCTCACTTTAATTTGTGATTTCCTTCTCCATAAACTTCACCTGTTAATATCCGGTTGGTACTTTTAAATATACACTTTGTCATTCCCTCTTAGTATTTTTTCTACACACATTTGTACTGTTGCTAGCTTAGTGCTGTGTGTATCCTCCCACCCCATTAAACTATAAGCCGTTGGGGGAGCCATGCAAACAGCAGGGCTTCCCTATAATTGTAGAAGGAATGATTGTGCATGTGTGCATAAGTGACCCATTTTCCTGGCATACAACCCAGCCACAATTATTTAATCTTTATTTTCTCTAAGTTGATCCCTTTGTGTATTCTTTATGAAGTAGAATAAGAGTGTTGATTTTTCCTTTTAAATGTTATGAAAATATTTACTTTAACCACACTGGAAACATGTTTTGAACCCTAAAGGGAGTCCTTCATTTAAAATAGGGGAAAGGGAAATTTCACTCAACTCTGTGGTTCTCAAACAGACCATTAGACTTTCATTCTGTCAGTAATTATGTTCCTCAGTCAAAGTAAGAGACTGTTCTGCCTTGCCTTAAGAAACAATAGAAATAGAACCTGTTCACTCTTAAAAATCTAAATCACGCGTTTAGTGTTGACTGGTTAGGACATTGACTTGGACTGTTGAGAATAATACACGACATGCTCACAGGTTCACCGTCTGCATGATCCTAAATAGAATATTCCCATTAGCTGAGCTCTGTGTAGCTATAGGACAGGAAATATATCTAGTGCTCTTTTCAGAGAAGCAGGGGAAACATTTTCCCTAAAAACACAGAGTAAATCAAAGACAGGGCCTAATATGGAAAGATTATTTCTTTTCCTCTAGTTTAAATACAGTATAATGTTTCTATCCCTGTATGTAAAACAAAGGGGCACCCTAAAGAGATCTGAAAAATAAATGTTTATGTTCCTTTATTCATCCTGTTTTCGTACCTTCTTTTTCAGTAGGAGGAATAAATAGGCAGTTCACTTGTTCTTTTTTTTTTTTTTTTTTTGAGGTACGCGGGCCTCTCACTGTTGTGGCCTCTCCCATTGTGGAGCACAGGCTCTGGACGCGCAGGCTCAGCGGCCATGGCTCACGGGCCCAGCCACTTCGCAGCATGTGGGATCCTCCCAGACCGGGGCATGAACCCGTGTCCCCTGCATCGGCAGGCGGACTCTCAACCACTGCGCCACCAGGGAAGCCCCACTTGGAAGGTGTTAGCTTCTTCTAGATTCAATTTTCATTTGCTTCTGGAATTTAATTTGAGATTGAGTTTTTATTTTCCTGAGGGCTAGTTTAATTCTTTAATTCTGATTTACTGAAATACACACTTCTCCTTGTGGGTAAGAAAAAAGATTGTTTCTTTATAAACTGCCAGGCATGCTTTCTTCATTGGGTAATGAAAGTTGTATGGACTCAGTTTTGTTTCATGACGGATACCAGCAATCATAGCTTTAAGTATTATGTTCTATTGTAACCATTCCACCTTTCCTATGCTCCATTATTTTTTAACTCTTGCTTTTTTATGCCAGTCTGTGGTTTTATTATATTGTGATTTCTTATGTAATTTTCCTCAAATTATTTGTAGAAGTGGATGGGGTGAAAATATAAATAAGCACACTATATGGGTTTTGAAAAGTGCTTTGTGAGTATTTCAAGGTGGTACCACCAGGTAATTTTTTTTTTTTTTTTATCAATACGCGGGCCTCTCACCGCTGTGGCCTCTCCCGTTGCAGAGCACAGGCTCCGGACACGCAGGCTTAGCGGCCACGGCTCACGGGCCCAGCCACTCCGTGGCATGTGGGATCTTCCCGGACCGGGGCACGAACCCGTGTCCCCTGCATCGGCAGGCGGACTTTCAACCACTGTGCCACCAGGGAAGCCCCACCAGGTACTTTTAATTTTATTGTTGTTGTTGTTCATTTGTTTGTTTTGGTTTGTTTTACTCAATATTTCTTCTTAGTAATTTTGTATAGCATTTGCATTATTTCAAGAACTGCCCTTCTCCCACTCATGTGGTTTTGGTAGGTGTATTAATTCCCTAGGGCTGCCATAACAAAGTACCACAGACGGGCTAAAAAAAATTTTTTTTTCCTGTCACAGTTCAGGAGGCCAGAAATCAAGAATTAAGGGGTCACGGTGTTGGTTCATTCCTGGGGGCTCAGAGAAAGAACCTATTCCATGCCTTTCTCCTAAAGCCCAGTAGTTGCTGACAGTCCTTGGCTGGTGGATACATCACAGTCTCTGCCTCCATCATCACATGGTGTCCTCCCTGTGTGTCTTCACATTGTCTTTCCTTTACGCATGTCTGTCTCTTTGTCTCTTCTCTTCTCATAAAGACACCGATCACATTGTATTAAGGGCCTACCCTACTTCAGAATGGCCTTATCTTAATTAATTACATCTGGAATGATCCTATTTCCAAATAAGGTCACATTCTGAGGCTCCAGGAAGACATGAATTCTTGGGAGCCACCATTCAATCCAGTATGGTGGGATGATCAACCACATTATTCAACCTTTTGATTACAGAATTAGCCAGTCAGACTCCTTGGGGATTTTATATATGAAAACTGGTAGAGAGGATTTCTCTCGTTCTTCTTGGATCACCACAGAGAGACGATGTAAGCCTGAAACCTTTTTCAACAGTGTTTTTAAGAGGCTAATATGAAGAGAAAAACAGAACTGAAAGATGTGAGGAAGGGAGAGTACGGGGATGGGGAGGGGAAAGAAAGATCTGGAATTCCAGATACTCAGAGCAGAAAAAATAAATCCTTTTATTTGTTTATCTATGAGGATGTTTCTGCTACTGAAAATTGTTGTTTATTTGTCTATTTTAATGGAGAGGATTTTCCATAGAGCCAAGCACACTCTATTATATGGCAATTTTGAATCTTAGAGAGAAGGCAAGTGAGAGAGGGAGAAATGTGTGTGAGTTGAAAAATATATTCAATGTACCTATTGTTTATATAATACAAACTTTATAAAGTTAAGATTGACAGTTTTAATCATGGTGGCTATTTCCAGTTTTTTATTCTTCAAACAGCCTAAATGTGTACCAATGATGGAATAATTAAATAAATTAATGTGATTTATATTCTGAATATTATGCTGCAATCAAAATTGTGGGGCAGGGCTTCCCTCGTGGCGCAGTGGTTGAGAGTCCGCCTGCCGATGCAGGGGACACGGGTTCGTGCCCCAGTCCGGGAAGATCCCACATGCCATGGAGCGGCTGGGCCCGTGAGCCATGGCCGCTGAGCCTGCGCGCCCGGAGCCTGTGCTGCGCAACGGGAGAGGCCACAACAGTGAGAGGCCCGCGTACCGCAAAAAAAAAAAAAAAAAAAAAAAAAAAAAATTGTGGGGCAGATCTCTATGTACTTATATGGAAAGGGCTCTATCATTATGTTAAAAAATAAGTCATGGAACAAGATGTATATTTTGCTCTCATTTATGAGAACTGTGCATGCATGCACTTGCACACCTACAAATGCACACTTGAAAATGTATACTGGAAAGATAGTTATAAAACTGTTAATACTTACAGCTGGGAAATGTGGGGATGGAGAATTGGGGGCAAAGATAAAAGAGGATTTCTAATTTTATCATTCTATGTATTTATTCTCTCTTCATATTTCTACATATATTCATTTAATACTTCCTTTATTAAAATCAAACAGGTCAATGACACAAAAGGAAATACTCTTCTTATATAGGTTGTGCTTTCCTTCACTTCCATATGCTCCTATAGTTGTAGAGACGTTGCCCTTTCAAAAGCATATATGGGTGTCACACGCATAAGTACCTTTAAGGAACAAGAAGGTATCAGCAGTGAATAAAGAGTGCTGAGCTGAGACTCTTTGAAGTGGACAGGACTCCTGAAGTGGACAGGAGAGCGTGTTCTCTATCTAAAGTGGGTAAGTGTTCCTTAGCTGCAGGCTGTTGCTGACATGGCGCCACTGTGACCGAGCATTGTGAATCTTTATACGTATTTCTTGATGCACATTTGCCAGTCTGTAGGATAAATTCCTAGAAGTTGTACTGCTGGGTCAAAATAAATGCACATTTTGGAATCTGATTGATAACAGCTAAACAGAAGTCAATCGTTATTACTGTTTTAACATTACTAAATGCTAAAGGCTTTCCTCTGATATCTGGGTAAAGTGTAGATCTGGTTAGATCTTGGTGAGGGCTCCCTAAATATGATGTGGCATTTTTATGTAATAAGACAATTGGCTTTGGTTATGTTCTCCCTAAGTGCAAATATAAACTGTTTAGTGTCAAAAAATAAAGAAGAATGGCACCCGCTGCTCCCTTCATGTCCCCCGCACACATCAAAGGGAGTAGAGCTGTCTGTGAAAAGTAGATCAGACATCTTTCACTTATGATGAAGACAACAGTAGAGAAGACAAAGCGGATCTTCATAGCAACAAATCAGATGCCTCGAGGAGAGCCAAGTGGAACAGAAACGGCCCTGTGCCAAAAATCTGAAGAGGCAGGAAGTGCCTTGGGATGTGCTCCAGCTGCAGCGGAAATGTGAGGAGCCTCAAATGGTTAAAAGCAAATAGTCTGCCAAGAAGAGACTTGTGTATTGCAGGATGTGTCGCTACAAAGAATTTCTCCAGCTCTTTGTTGTTAAGTTATTTAATACTGTGCATATCAATTTTCTTTTTACTGAATTTTACTGCATGAGATGGGGGAAAGGCTGTGGTAGACAGATATTGATTTCACCTGTTCTGCTGATGCTGCATCATCTCGTCTTGCCTGTAACATCCCCATGAAAACACCATTGAAGGGTCAATGAGCTGTAAAATGATTACTTTTATCCTCCAAAATAATATTTCACTAATGACTATAGTTAGAAATTCATACAGTATTTCAAGGGCATAGATTTATTATGAGACATGATCTTTGCACTTAGGCAAGGCCTATACTTTTATTAAAGACAAATTTCATCCAAAGGGCAAATATAAACAGAGATTAATGGATTCGTCAGTTTAAAATTTATACACTGAGGAAAGGGGCAAATAACATTACTCCCACTGAAGAGTCTATATTCGATAAAGTGAGTATCGGTATATTGTGACCTTAACTGAAAATGATCAGTGGTGAAATCTAGAATAGTCATAACAATAGCTTTTATTTGTGAAGTATCTGCAATTCAAAAAGCACTTTCACAAACCCTTACTTGCAATTTATGCCGATTAGCAACCTTGTGAGTTTTCCAAAATAGGTGTTAAATTTGATTCATCAATGTTACCTCAAGTCCCTTTGTAAAAAGGTCAGAGTATAAAATTCAATAAGCAATTCTGAGATTAGAAAACTGAGAGGTTAAGTATATTACCCAAGGTCATACGAGTTCGTAATAGAGCAAGGCTTAAACTTCTGCAGAGCTCAAGGGCAGAACTACTGACGTCCTACTTGCTTTTATCTTCTGTCTTCAGAGAGTGTGTTCTTTATTGTGAGCGTTTTCTCCTGCTCACTCTGTCAATAATGGGTATCATGAGTTCAGAGCCACTTTTTACAATAAGAAATGTTTCCTCATACAGAACTACTTACTATACTCAGTGTCATTTGCCATTAGCTGTGCTGTTTGGCTCCATTGAAGGAAAATTATTTTCAAGTTGAAAAGGTAAAATATATATGAAAAGGTACAATAGAGCCCAAATACAGGTGAAGAGAGAAAATAAAAGAATAGCTATTGGCTTTTAATGAGCTGATACCTGTTAAGGCCAGGGAAATTTGGTGTGGTGAAAAGAGCATAGGTTGTTTATCCAGCTTGGGTTTGAAATCTGGCTTTTCCATTTCTTGCTGTGTGAAATATGATCAAGATAGTTCTTAGCTACTTTGAGCCTCAGTATCTTCAATGATAAAGTGGGAGTGGTAATAGCTATGTCATGGGATATTTCTTAAGACCTAAAATAATGCATGTAAAGTGATTGTACTTCATGGGTATTTCATATATTATAGCTATATAACTAATATAGTATGATATCAACTTGCTGAATTGACTTAGATACCATGTGATTTGCAGAATACATTCTAATTAAAATAAATGATTTATCAGAACTTTGGGGGAAATAAGTGAGTATTAAGGCTTAGTATTCACTAAAATCAAATCTTAATGTATTAATCTCACTTCCTTTATAAAGGGTGATACTAGATCAGGGATCAGCCATGTAAAGCCTACAGGCCAAACCTGGCCTGCAGCCCGTTGTTGTATGCCCTGAGAACCAAGGTTTTTACATTTTTAAATGGTTGAAAGAAAATCGAAAAAGTATATTTCATACCCTGTGAAAATTATATGAAATTCAAATTTCAATGTCCATAAATAAAAGTTAATTAAAATAGGGTTACATTTATTTATTTGCATTATGTCTAAGGTAGCTTTCCCATCCGGTGACAGGGTTGACTAGTTGCAATAGAGATCACATGACCTGCAAAGCCTGAAATATTTACTATCAGGCTCTTCACAGAAAATATCTAGACCCCTGCACCAGAATATTAGGTCAGAGAAATACCCCAGACACAGTATAACTGTACTTCAGAAAATGTTTAACAAAGCTACCTGAGAAAGGCAGCTAACACTTAATAAATAAACATAAGTACTTTCCCTCTATATTCTGGACATATCCCTGGGAGGTAGCTGCCTGTTATGATTATATTTCCCATGTTCCTTTCTTCTTGGTGTGGCCATGTGACAAGTTTTTGCCAATGAAATGTGACTGAAAATAACATGTACCCTTTCCAGGAGAGAGTTTTTAGGAAGCAGGAGTTCTTTCTCTTATGCATTTTACCCAGCTCACCCTAGGGGATGGCAGAGCCACAAAATATAAGGAGCCTGGGTCCCTTGATTGGATGTGGAATGGAGTCACCCGCCTACCAGAAATACCGGTTTTAGATTTTTTTGAGTAAGAAAAAAGAAGTTCTCTTGTATTATCACTGAAATTTGGGGAGTTTGTTTTATTAGTGTTTCTCTAACTCACTCTTAAGGTGTCCTTTTGAAAAAGATAAAGCAGTGTTGTATGAATAACATACTTAAATGGATTTAGAGATGAACAACTGGGCTCAAACAGGATTAATCAATTGAGGCCATCATGGGTGGAAGAGGCATAGTACCACAGAGCTCTTCTGTCCTTGATCTCATCCTAGTAATTAGTTTCATGAGACAAAACTAGCAATTTTAAATGTTTTAAGGCTGCCTTTAGAAGAGTACTTTTGGATTTTTTTTTTTTTTCTGAAAAGTTCCAGTGGATAGGGTGATTGGGACAAATAATAGTGAGACAGATTTTAGCTCAGCATAAAGAAGAATTAAAAATAAAATAGAGATAGCTGCCCAAACAGTTACCTTGCAATGTACTGTGCTCTCTACAAAGTGTTGAAGTAACTGATAAAGAGTCATCACTAAATCTGGCAAAGAAGATTCTGTAATAATACAGGAATTTAATTACTCTATAAGATTAATAATTACTCTAATTCCTCCTAACTTTCAATTCTTTAATTTCATCATTAAATGTTTTCTTGTTTTAATCATGCACTTACCATTTAGTTTCAAGAAATTTAAAGTCAAGGAGATGAAAATGCAATTCGGCCACTTCGGTTTTCCATAAATTGACTATATGCACAGGTTTTAAATATACAATTTAAGGACTCTTGATTGTTATTCATTTTGTCGTTCAGTAGGTAAAGTACCCTTAGGAATAGGAAGATAAGTAGGAAGATAGATGTATTTGTTAGGATGTATCCATCTGCAAGTAAGATAATATCAACTAACAGGGGCTTCAATAATATAAATATTTAATCATTTCACATAAAGGAAGTTTATACCTATCTGAGACCATGTGAACTAAGAGATCAAAGTCACCATACTATGCATTAAGATATATTAGTAATTAGGTAATAAAACATATTAACATCATGTACCTTCTGATACACTGAGAAGGGCTCATCACTTCTTTGTTTTTCTGGCCCAAAATGTATAGTCTAATCATATGAAAACATCAGATAAACCCCAAATTGTGGGACATTCTACAAGTTAACTAGTAGTCTTCCAAAGTGTGAAGGTTATAAAAAACAAGGCAAGACTGAGAAGTTGCCACAGACTGAAAGAAGCTAAGAGACATAATAACTAAATTCAGTGTGACAACTTGCAATGGATCCTGAAACAGAAAAAACGAACAATTGCAGAAAAACTGGAAAAACCCAGATAAAAGCTACAGTATAGTTAATAGTATTATACCAATATTAATTCTTAGTTTGGGTAACTTTATTATGGGTATTCAAGATGTTTACATGGGGGGAGCTGGGTGAAAGTTATATGGGAACTCTTTGCTATTTTTGTAACTTTTCTCTAAGTCTAAAATTATTTCAAAAGAAAAAATTGCTGGAGTTGGTAGTTCCAGATGCAGTGTGGTAACTCAAGAACATCATCGGGTACTTAAGGTTTGTTTCTACTTTTCTATCTGTGATCTTCTGTGTTCCCTTCTTTTCTCTAGGCTTATCTGAATGCTAGATATTCTCCCCTGCACCTCAGGTCAACATAGTTCCTTCCTGTTCTGTTCCTGGGCAAGATGCCTTCTATGGATGATACCAACTGGACTTCCCTGCCCTCTGGCTTCTGGTTGACTAATGCCAGCAGCTGATCTAAGTACAAGAAGACTGGGAGGTCAGAGTTTTTATTCCCCTGGGTCTTTCCATTTTAGGCTAAGGTTTGTAAGACCTGAGTTCCTCCACCTGTGTTCCTGATGACAGCTCCCGTAGGGCACCTCTCCCCTAAGGCTATAGTTACAACCTTCTACATGTTCTGATAAACACTCCCTCCCCTTGCATCTTCAAGCCCACTAATGATAATGGCTACCCTCCCCTTCTCTTTCACATACATATATAGTGTGACCTCCACAATAGCCAGAGAGATCTTTGCAAATGTAACAGATCATGAACTCTCCCACTAAGAACTCTCCCAGTTCAGTCAGAGGAAAAACCCTGGTGTCCACAATGGCCTATACTGTCCTATGAGATCTTCCTTCCACTTCTTTCCTCTCCTAACTTCTCTCTTCCTTAGGCACTGTCAGCCACACTGGGTTCCCTGCTGCTGCTGAAACATACCAAGTGTGCTCTCCTCTCAGGGTCTTTGTTTTTCTTTCCTCTATCTGGAACTTTCTTCCACCAGATACCTTCCTGACATGTTTCCTCACTTCCTTCCTTCCTCACTTCCTTCCTAGTATCCTTCAGCTCAAATGCCAGCCTTCCTTAATCACCCTAAATAAAACAAAATAAAATTCCTTCCTTATCATACCATCAGCACTCCTTATTCCATTTTTTTCTTTATTCTTTTTCCATAGAACTTACTACTTAGGAATATATGTGTTTTTCTCTACATATACTGCATATGCCTATATACATGTGTGTATATACACACATACATCCTGTTTCTCTCATTAGAATATGTCCTCTTTAATGCCATAGATTTTATTCAGTATTATATCCCCAGTGCCTAGAATGGTGCCTGGTACATAGGAGGTATTCCATAAGTGTTTCTGAAATAAATGAATGTATGAATATGAATTGAATGTAAATCTGGACAAATGCTTTTTAAAGGTTATTTTCAGGCTTCCCTGGTGGTTCAGTGGTTAACAATCCGCCTACCAATTCAGGGGACATGGGTTAGAGCCCTGCTCCCAGAAGATCCCACATGCCGCCGAGCAAGTGAGCTCGTGTGCCACAACTACTGAGCCTGCACTCTAGTCTGTGAGCCACAACTGCTGAGCCCGTGTGCCACAACTACTGAGGCCCGTGCACCCTGGAGCCCGTGCTCCGCAACAAAAGCCACCACAACGAGAGAGCTCTGGACTGCAACAAAGAGTAGCCACAACTAGAGAAAGCCCGCGCGCAGCAACGGAGACCCAACATGGCCAAAAGTAAGTAAATAAAAAAAATAAATTTATTTTTAAAATAAATAAAAAATAAAGGTTATTTTCCTCCTGGGATTTGGGGAGGTGTCTTCATGTGAAGGAAGCAGAGAGAATTTGAACAAAATGACTTCACTGCCCACTGAAGAAGCTCTCCAGAAAAAGTAAAGGCACTGCTTACCGAGTATTTTCTCAGCATTCCTCTCACAGAGCCAACCTGAATGGAGACTTCCATAGGCAGTCAGAGACAGTTTTATGGATACAGTAAATAAATTTGTATTGCTAAGTAAGCCAAACTGTAAGCAGGAATGCTTCATGATACTCTTCTAGATACACCAGGAGTGAAATTTCCCCATACTTCATGTCAACCACAGGACTTCACACTTGACTGAGGACCTATTAAAACAATTATCAGGTCATTAACAAGGGCCTTTACGACTAGTTTTGAAACCATATTAGTGAGAAAAATTTGCTTTGATGGGTGTATTAGCCCAGAGGGTGGCCTGGATTGGGACAATTTCTAGCTTTAAGGCCCTGTTCTGTGGCTTCTTATCTCTATTCCTCTGATTCCTGAGGACACTCACACAGGTAAGTAGAAGGACTGTTTCAAATTTCATTAAAACCCCATACAGTTTTGCCTGAACAAGTGGAAGACTGTGCTAGAATGCCTTGGGTTCTGAGTATCCACATTCTGACCATTCAGGGAGGCCACGGGAATAGGAGGAACTGAAAGAAGTACAGTCCCTTTCTTGTACTCTAGAAGATCCAAGGACAAGATTCAATTGGAATTCCTGCCCCATCCTTTAAAAACTTTTTATGGCAATTACCACCACCTGAATCTTGGGCACAGTTTTCAGGTTGGTGCAATTTACCTTTCCTTAACTAACTTCGTTCTGCTTACTTCTCTCACAGCTTGGGGCTTTCTCTTCTCTCACCTCCAATACCCCAATGTTCATTCTCCATGTGGTCTGTGGCTGTCCTAAAGCTCCACAGAGACAGCGCACACTCCCCTGTCCTCCCACGATGCCACACAGTGCTTCTAAATCTCCCCTGGAGGCAAAACTTCTATCCCTTGTCTTCTAACTTGGTATAGAGGACATACATTCATATTCTGGTCATAATCATTTATACAGACTGTAAGTTATTAATAAACCTAACCAATGAAATAAGTATTTGTGCTTTTAAGAGAAGCCTAGGGACTTCCCTAGCAGTCCAGTGGTTAAGACCCCATGCTTCCACTGCAGGGGATGCAGGTTGGATTCCTGGTGGAGAACTAAGATCCTGCCTGCTGCCCTGCTGGAATGGCAAAAAAAAAAAAAAAAAAAAGAAAGAAAAAAAAAGAGAAGCCTAACACAAATGAGTTAAATGTTGTGTAACTTGTTAGCTCTGAGGAAAAGAGTACTGTTTTTTATTTCACTGAGGAAGAAATTAACACAATAATACAGAGACTGGTTAGGAAGGTCTTGATTCTCTCTAAATTTATGACTAAATGAAAATCTTAGCAAAACCATTATTACCAGATGTGCTTCTCCCTGCCTCCCCTCCCCACAAGGTGGGATTTTTTATAAATAGGCCTAACATGTAGAGATACAGAGATGAATGTGCATGCCAAAGGGGTTGACTATGATGTAGCTGAGATCTGACAGCTAGACCAGGTGGCCATTCTAAGTGGGTGTTCTAACCCTTTACCACTTTCCACAGGACATTCTGTGACAACTTTATTACTCATCTGAGACACTGAGGCGGAGTATCTTCTTACTCATTTATGGAAACATTAAACACTTAGCCAATGTGATTTCTAAACAAAGAGATTTTTAAGCAGAGGGTGCATAGATATTACATATTTCCTCTTATTGCAGACACCAAGCCTATCTCAGAAAAGAGAAAGCAATTACATAGAACTTCACTTAATAAGCAATAGTCGAAGTCTGTTGCTGATATGGAGACTCAGGCCCCATTTGGGGATTCTTCATCGTCTCTTACAAAATAAGTAACAAGTATATGTTTGATTAGGAAAGTCTCCCTCTTTTTTTCACATCAGTTTTACTGCTAACCCATCCCCTCCCACAGAAAATAATTGAGTAGAAAGCAGATCTTGATATTCTACTCATAGAGTCTGGCTGTAATCAATTGCAGCTCTTATGGGAAGTAATATTGCTGTCGTGTTTTGTTCCATTTCTTTTTTAGACTACCTAAGAGATGTATTTCAATACTTTGAAAAATACTGTTTATTTAAGGCTGTTTAAAGTCTTAATACCGTTCAAAGCAAATTATTAATGATAGCAAAACAACCTTTGAACTCTTAACTTTGATAATTGTTTACAGTAACCAAACAATGAAATTCTATTATTTTCTGTTAAGAATGTTGCAAAGTTTGAGAATCTAATTTTTTTCCCCAGATATAGACACAAGGTGATGTGCTAAGTTCCTTCTAGTACATATTTTTCTTTGTTGTCTTTCAAAAAATATAATTATTTAACAGATTAATTTTTTTCTCATGTGATAAAATAGGCTGTGTTAATTATCTGGTGCTGTGTAAAAAATTAGCTCATAATTTAATGGCTTAAAACAAGAATAAACATTTCTTCTCTCATAGTTTTTGTGGGTCAGGAATTTGGGAGCAGCTTAGATAGGTGATTCTGTTTGGGGGTCTCTCTTACTAAAGCTGCAATCAAAGTGTTGGCTTGGACTGTAGTCATCTGAATGCTTAACTGGGCAATGGGCAAGGAAGACTTCAATCCAAGATACCTGACTCTCATAGCTGGCAAGTCAGTGCTGGTTGTTTACAGGAAGACTTAATTCTTCCTGCATGGACCTGTCCATTGGATGCCTTGAGAAACCTCCTTATTGCCCTTACTCAGAACAAATGGCCCAAGAGAGAATAAGGCAGAAGTGACCCTGTATTTCATGACTTAAACTTGGAAGTCACACCCTTGCTCTGCCATAGTCTCTTAGTCACAAACTCTGACACAATGTGGGAAGGACTACACTAGGGAATGAATACTAGGAAGCAAAGAGCATTGGGAACTAACCTGGAGGCTGGTTGCCACATAGCAATAAACTGGAACAGTGGCTAGCACAGAGTAGACACCCAAAAAATATTATTTGATGATTTTTTTTTAATAAAGTGAGAATATGAGAGGCAGAAATTGGAATGTCCAAAAGGACTGACAGTGCTTGAATAAGCACTAGCTTGTCTACCATGTTCTGTAAACAAAAAAGAAAATTTTATTCTAAATTACTCATATAGGACATTATTTTTTCTTTGTAATAAATATTCTTAAAATGAACAGTTGTGAATGGAATAATAATTCAAATAAGTCTCTTAGGATGTTCAAATATTATAATTTTGTAGTTTCCTCATCTAAAAATGTTTGACAATATTTAAGCAGAGGATGGCTGAAATTAAAATAGTTTTTAAATGGTTATCATGAATTCTTTTGAAAATTATCTACAAATTAGGTTCTATGTTGTTTTAATACCTTTCTATAAGGAGTACAGGGAAAATAATGTGCATAAAATTAACAATCCTGATTATTCCACTGTAGTATATATACATCTCCCTAATTTCATCTTTTTAAAATAAAAATGAATAATATTTTTAAAATCTTAAATGTGACTAAACCTTTTAAATCAAAGATATATGTCTTTCTTCACTTAATCACTCCCTTCCCAAAAGATCAATGGACTTCTCTACTAGAAAAGGGGAAATGATTTTTGAAACCAACTCTCTTCATTGTTTCCCCTTCAAGTCCTTTTATCCTTGGAATTAAGAAAGGTAAAAGTTCTTGTTAGAATTCATTGATTCAAATAAGACATTGGCTTGAAATTTTTGAAAATTTTCTGAGAAGTAAACAGTTCTCAAGACACTAAGAACTTGGGACTTCCCTGGTGGCACAGTGGTTAAGAATCTGCCTGCCAATGCAGGGCACATGGGTCCGAGCCCTGGTCCGGGACGATCCCACATGCCGCAGAGCAACAAGCCGGTGCGCCACAACTACTGAGCCTGCACTCTAGAGCCTGTGAGCCACAACTACTGAAGCCCGTGCACCTACAGCCCGTGCTCCACAACAAGAGAGGCCACCACAATGAGAAGCCCACACACCGCAACAAAGAGTAGACCTCACTTGCCACAAATAAAGACCTCACGCAGCAACAAAGACCCAACACAGCCAAAAATAAAAATTAATTAATTAATTTTTTAAAAAAAGACAATAAGAACCAACTTCCTTCTTTTGAAAATTAAGCATAATTACTTCACTTAGAGGATTATTTCACAATTCAGTAGATTCACTTCCAGGAAAATTGTCTTGGTGTTAAGCCTAGTTTGGTTTTCTTTTTCTTCTTTACATTAGACTTACTTACAGTAGCTCTCTTTTACTATGTGAGGCACCCTACAGGGAATGGGGATGCTTTGCAAATTAAACACTATTTGAAAATTCAACATGGAAATAAAGGCCTTTATACTGGAAATTATGTTTAGCCTCTGTTACTTTCCTTTCTGTCAATGATGGTGGTCAATTTCAGCATATTCATATTGACTATGAATTTGGCGCTAAGAAGCCTCTAATATTGCAAGGGTTTTGTGAGAGTGTTTATATATATGGATTAGTAGTGTTGTACTGTTCTATTTCATGTTACACTGGGTAATTTTTTTCTGTTCTTCTCTGTGTTTTGTCAGCATTCTGAGATAGTCATCTAGTAACTAGACTCTTCTCTGCTCTTCTGATTCTTTTGATCTCTCTTCATAAATCATTCTCTCCAGCCCCGTAAGGCTCTTATTTCTCACCTGAACTCATTCCAGATTTGTTCGTTTCTTTTAAAATTGTTTTGTTTTAACTAAGTGGTGGCCAGCCTTGAATGTACTCTTTCAGAGCTTCATTGGAAAGGAAATGTGTATATTTTTGGCTGCTTGCCTGGTCAATAGAGACACAAATACATAGACATAGATATTGATCTACATATAGGTAGATATAGATATCCAAAGGAGAAGCAGTATATAATATAGTAGAATGAGCAAAGGACTACAAACTAGGAAGCCTGGTTCTAGGTCTAGCTGTTATACTGGCTTGCTATGTATAATTGAGGAAATCAGCTCATCACTCTCGTCTCCCTGTCTTCATTTATTCATCCCAAAAGCACACATTATGTATACACATCATGTATACACATCATGTATAAGATAAGCTAGGTCTCTGCCTTCTTGGAACTTAAATTCTAGTGAGGACTGACAATTATAAACAAGTCAGCAAAAATTTTAGAATCTTTAGATTTGAAAATTGATTTTAATGAATAAATATAGTAATTTGTTGGAAAATGACAGGGTTAAGAAAGGGGACTGTATTTAACTAGATGGGCAGGAAAACCCTCTCTGAGAAGGAATTATTTGGGCAAGAAGGACCCAGGTATGGGAAGAATCAGGGAAGAGCAGGAAAAACAGACAAAAATTTGTAATTTTAGGTGTTTTTATTGTTTCAGATTATAATTTTATTTATATAACTACATCGCTGGCAAGGTCATAGTTTACAAAAAATTTTGTAGGCAAATTTTCTAATTTTCTTATCCCTACATCTCTGTGGGAAAGATATAGATGTTATCCACATCCTTAGGCCTAAAAATATGACCTAAAAAATTAAGAGAATATTCTGGAATTAAAAAATTGCTGCCCTTAACTCAAAATAATGATTTTGATAATGACATTTGTTAAGAAGTATTCAAATGTGTATAGAGTGTGATTTGGATAATAAAGCCTCAAGATTATTCTGGGTCCCAGTTCAGTCTGGAGGCTTAACCCCTTACCCCTAAACAAAGCCAAAACCTCAGAAGAACCACAGGATAAATCTTCCTTCATGTCTTTCCATAGAGAGATACCTGGTCTAATCAGATTTCTCAGACTCACCCTCCATGTTAAAGACCTCAGCGTAATTCTAAACACAATCCTAGGGAAACAAACTTGGGCAGTTTCTGCAAGAAAGTGAGCATAGACACTCTTAGCCATACTCCAGTTATCCTAGGGAACTGGTTCTGGTTCATCTGACTGCATTGTGTTTTAAAGGTGCCCAGTTTAGCAACACACCTTCTGGAAACTTGGTAAGATTGTTTCTTAGTTATAGCTTCAAAATGAGGATATTGAACTAAATAAATTCTAAAATCTACTTGAGCTCAAAATTCTAAATTCTTAAATCCTTCCAGAACAGCACCTATAATGATAAAATATTAGAGGTGCAAAGGGTCTTCGAGACTATATGGCCCAGTATTTTTCAAATTATAATCCAAAGAAATCCCTCAGAAGTCACAGTAATTAGGGAAATGAAAGATTAAAAAAAAAAGAAAACCTGCATTTCATACCTCCCAACTCATGGAATCCTCCCAATGATGAAACTCCTGATTTGGTCAGTTGTATACTGTATACTCTGCTTCCTTCCCTGAAGATATAAAGTTTTAATCAACATTGTGAAAATGACTATACTACCCAAAGCAATCTACAGATTCAATGCAATCCCTATCAAACTACCAATGGCATTTTTCACAGAACTAGAACAAAAAATTTCACAATGTATATGGAAACACAAAAGACCCTGAATAGTCAAAGCAATCTTGAGAAAGAAAAATGGAGCTGGAGGAATCAGGCTCCTGGACTTCAGACTATACTACAGTAATCAAGAGAGTATGGTACTGGTACAAAGACAGAAATATAGATCAATGGAACAGGATAGAAAGACCAGAGGTAAACACACACATGGTCACCTTATTTTTGATAAAGGAGGCAAGAATATACAATGGAGAAAAGACAGCCTCTGCGATAAGTGGTGCTGGGAAAATTGGACAGCTACATGTAAAAGAATGAAATTAGAACACTCCCTAGCACCATACACAAAAATAAACTCAAAATGGATTAAAGACCTAAATGTAAGGCCAGACCTATCAAACTCTTAGAGGAAAACATAGGCAGAACACTCTATGACATAAATCACAGCAAGATCCTTTTTGACCCACCTCCTAGAGAAATAGAAATAAAAATAAACAAATGGGACCTAATGAAACTGAAAAGCTTTTGCACAGCAAAGGAAACCATAAACAAGACCAAAAGACAACCCTTAGAATGGGAGAAAATATTTGCAAATTGAAGCAACTGACAAAGGATTAATCTCCAAAATTTACAAGCAGCTCATGTAGCTCAATATCAAAAAAACAAATAACCAAATCCAAAAATGGGCAAAAAATCTAAATAAACATTTCTCCAAAGAAGATATACAGATTGCCAACAAAGACATGAAAGGATGCTCAACATCACTAATCATTAGAGAAATGCAAATCAAAACTACAATGAGATATCATCTCACACCGGTCAGAATGGCTATCATCAAAAAATCTACAAACAATAAATGCTGGAGAGGTTGTGGAGAAAAGGAAGCCCTCTTGCACTGCTGGTGGTAATATGAATTGATACAGCCACTATGGAGAACAGTATGGAGGTTCCTTAAAAAGCTAAAAATAGAACTGCCTTACAACCCAGCAATCCCACTACTGGGCATATACCCTGAGAAAACCATAATTCAAAAAGAGTCATGTACCACAATGTTTATTGCAGCTTTATTTACAATAGCCAGGACGTGGAAGCAACCTAAGTGTCCGTTGACAGATGAATGGATAAAGAAGATGTGGCACGTATATACAATGGAATATTACTCAGCCATAAAAAAACGAAATTGCGTTATTTGTAGTGAGGTGGATGAACCTAGAGTCTGTCATACAGAGTGAAGTAAGAAAGAGAAAAACAAATACCATATGCTAACACATATATATGGAATCTAAAAAAAAAAGGTCCTGAAGAACCTAGGGGCAGGACAGGAATAAAGATGCAGATGTAGAGAATGGACTTGAGGACACAGGGAGGGAGAAGGGTAAGCTGGGGCGAAGTGAAAAAAATGGCATGGACATATATACAGTACCAAATGTAAAATAGCTAGCTAGTGGGAAGCAGCCACATAGCACAGGGAGATCAGCTCGGTGCTTTGTGACCACCTAGAGGGGTGGGATAGGGAGGGTGGGACAGAGACGCAAGAAGGAGGAGATATGGGGATATATGTATACATATAGCTTATTCACTTTGTTATAGAGCAGAAACTAACACAACAATGTAAAAAATTATACTCCAATAAAGATGTTAAAATAAATAAATAAATCAAACAAGTAATTTAGTCCAACACCTTACTCACAGATGAAGAAACTAAGTCCCAGAAATCTAAGTAGCTTGCCCAAGATGACACAGCTACTGGCTGGCAGAATATGAACAGTAGTTCAAAACTGATAACTTTATTTTTCTCAGAATTGTGTTTAAAGCAATTTTAACCTCACTGGGTTTAGTTTACTAAACGTACAAGCTATTTTTCCTTCCCAGTATGTTATTTTCTAGTGCTGGAAAATCCTGAGAAGAAAAGGATGAGAAAGAGATCTGTATGTTTAAGAGTGTACTCTAGCTATTAAGAGATGAAGTAAAGGATTTGTTATTCTAAATTCTACGAATTAATTTTAAAACTGCTTCTCAACTGTTCATTTCATTTTACTGTATAATGAACAAGTGGTTAACATATACTACCAGAGTGGTTCAGAGTTCAGATCTACTGCAAATCTGTACTCTAAAGAACAAATTGGGAAAACAAAATAAAACATAATATACAAAACACTACACTAAAGCCATAAAATACACACTACATTGATTATTCTTTTCCTTCCAGTTTAGGAGGCCTTGTGAAGATTGTACCTGACTTTCAGCATGAGAAATATTACACCCCCAAAATTTTACCACTTGGTTAAGGGTCAAGGGAAAAAGCAAAACTTAACTTTGATATTTTGTTTGTGAGTGGAAAAAATATATACTAGTTTTCTTCACAGAAAACTGTAATTTAACATTCAAAAAAGACAAACATTATTTCTACTTTACTTAGGAAGATTCTTAAACTTTGTTTCAAAATATTCACATACAAGCACACAGAGCAGGCTTTGAAATCTTCTGAAGCCTTGGGCAGATGAAACTAATATTTTATACAAATACCAGTTGCCTTCATTGTTCTTTTCTTCTTTGTAATTTTTTTCCCATTTTTAAGCAAATATTGGGACATCTGGAACACTAGTGTTTTTATTAGAATTCTGACAGTATACCAGAAAAAGCCTGGAAATTCATAAAATGTCTCTAGAAAATACATAAAATATGTCACTGGTTTAAGAACAGATTCTTTTGCCAGGCTGAAAACTTATTTTTTATGTTGAAAAAGTAATTATAAAATCATTTGAATTCACAAATTCACAGAAAATATTTTTAAACTATTTTTTTTTTTTTTGGTAAAGAATTTAGGTTTATGATACCCAATGCTGCCAAATAAGCTTTTGTTCTTGGGCTTAGCTTTGGCAGATTCCCTTGGTACTACTCATGTTCCCTAGACAACTAGATAATGAAAAAATGTATATTGAAGTTCATATGACACAGAAGAGGCTAGCCTGGGAAATGAACTTTTTCTCACTTGTTCAGCAGTTATTCCTCTGAGATGGAAGCATCTGGCCTAACTGATTAAAGCTGCCTCACCTGCCTGGAGGCCATTTATAATCCACTTTCTAATCTAAATCGAGGAATTTCCCTGCTGTGGATAATCATGGACTCTCTCGTGTGAAGACTCAGTGTGCCTCTGCTTCAGAAGAGAGTGAACTCTGAGTTTTACAAAATCCCACTGTTTGCCTTAGAAATCTCAATAAGGGCCCTCCATGCTCCAGGCACTGTGACCGAGGATGGAACTGGGGCTATGCCTTGAGGCCTGACACTCTACAGAGTGTGCTGAACAAGCCATGTAAGAAAATACATTGCCATAAATCCAAATGAAGGTGTTCCTTAAAAGTCTCACGTATATCAGGCTGCTGTTCCTCTTACTTACAGTAAGTACATAAAAAGTTACGCTCCTCAGCTTGGTATCAGGTACTGGGCTGAAAGTGGATAAACTTGTCTTAAACAAACTGTTGAGAATGTGAGACCACAGGAGAAAATGGGCCTGCATTAGGGTCAGTCTGGCTACAGCAGGCACTTCCCAAGAATTCTTGGCAGTATCTGAGAATGAAGGGGGGAAAAAACCACACTTTCCAAGAAGCTATGAGTAATTTTCTTAACATTCTAAGCTGATGAATATTTAAAGAATAAAAAAATCTACCCTGGGGCAGACTAACAAATGAGAAGGACAAGGGCCTGACATTTCCTGGAAATCTTTTAAATTAAAAAGAAAACCATGAAAAACAAAACCAAAAAAGTTATCAGTCTCTCACTTATATGAAAATTGCCATCAGAATTTAATAGAAAATTTTAAGCACAAAGTTTTAGTTCAAATATTTGTTGAAAAGTATCCGTAAAGAGAGAAATTGCCCTGTTGTATCTGAATGCTAAACGTGACCTTTAAATTTTTTTTTTAATACAAAATTCTGCCTGAGTCATCAAAGTGTAGGAAGCAAATAAAAGACATTCTTCTTTCTTGAATTTTGAAATGCTTTTTTCTAGTTCCTGTGTAACTATAAGTGTTTGGATTAAAATCTCAGAATTGGCTTCAATTCTCTGTTAAAGGAGAACAGGAGGATTTTGGAGGGAAACAAAAAATCCCAACTTAAAGGAAAACGAACAAGTTCTGGGCATTCTGTCTCACGTGTCCTTATTATGTCAGTCCTAATCCGAGTTCATTGTATGAACTCATCAAATTCTCAACTTTTTCAGAAAATATCCTGAAAAGTGTTGATTTTAAGAAAAAAGAAAAAGTAAAATGAAAATACTCAAAATTCCTTAGAAGATCTACCATCTTAGCCAAGATCCTTACTGCTTTTAAAAATGTTTCCTATCTGACTTAATTTTTTATCACTCTCATTATGTAGGGGGTAAAGAAACATTCCTTTTTAGTTCTTCTCTACATGCTTTCATGGGAGTATTTACTACACATTAGGGCAATGCCTGCTGCGGTATCAGTGAATTGTGGTAGATAATGTATGTTAGAATAGAGACAAATAAACTCCCTTTTCTGCCTTGTGACTTATGAAGTTGAAAGAAATTAAAGCTGAAGACAGATAATAGTGAACTACCAAGTGAAAAGGTAAACAGATTAAAAAAGAAACCCAGCTGTAGAAATAAATAATATTGCAGTTCAGCGAATAGAGTGAAATAATCTCCCGTAAACTCTTCACCATCTTAGTAATAAGTTTTTGTGTAAATATATTTGTGCACTTTGCACTTTTTACATGCATATTTTCTAAAGTTGTAATCACAGTACGTGTGTATGTATGTGTGTGTGTATTTAAAGTATTTATTTTTCGTTTTATGCCATCAAATAAATGTGCCACAATGTACTTAACCAGTTCCCTATTTTTGGATATTTGGACTGTTTGCAAATTTTAATTTTGTGAAATAAAATTCTGCTGTGAACTTCTTGCTTATAAGGATGCTTATAAGTGGGATTATTGAGCCTGTGAATGTGATTATTTGAACATTTCTTAATACCTACTGCCAAAGTACTTTCCAAGAGTTGTGCTGCTCTGCTGATGATGATGTAAGAGAGTACTAATTTAGAGGTACTCAAAGCCTTTTTTTTTTTTTTTAAACCTTACAGGTAATCAAGCAATACAATGGACGTGATTCTGTTACACTAGTTATTCACACTCAGGAATAAGTAAAAGACTGTGTTTTCAAACTCTCAGCCTGTCATTTTTCAGGCATCATGAGGAAAATTTTACTCATTCAGGCATTCATTTATACGTTCATCTACCAATTCAAAAGTCATTTAATGAGACCTTCTGTAATAAGCTATGATGCTAGATATGAAAATAGAGTATTGAATATACAGTAGAGATATAGAGAGATATAGAATTTGAGATATAGGAGATCAAATTCTTAGGGCAGGTTCCAGTGTGGGAGACAGAAATTAAGTTACTATGCTATTAATTATTTCAATATAATTGTTATATAAGCAATTACGCTAACTACTAAGACATACTGAAAAAATAAAACAAGATACCCTTAAATTGGTGTGGTTGGACGGTGCAGTTTCCCTGAGGAAGTTATCTTTAAAATTAACTCTAAAGAGTGAGGAGGAATTTGTCATGTTACAGGCGAATAGGTGGAAGCAGAGGGTTAAACATGAGCCATTGCCTTAATGCAAGAAGAACCCAGAGATTCAAACAATCAAAAATTGATCCCCAAGGGTGAAGCACTAGTGAGAAAGCAGGAGATTTTTCAGGATATGAGGGCTGCAAGGTAAACTAGGAAGAAGTCACTCAGGGCTTTAGAAGTACAATAAGGATTGTTAGGTTTATACCAAATCCAATAGAACTGTCATCTAAGAGCCAGGAGGAGACATAGACTTTAAAGTGGCAGACTAATAAGATTAGATTTATCTTTTTAAAAAAGCTTTCTAATGACCATCTGGAGAAGAGACTGGAAGCAGAAAAAAAAAAAAAAGAAAAGGTGACGTTATACCATTTAAGAGATTCTTAAAGAAAATCAGCATAAGAAATGTTAACTTGGGTTAGGGAAGCAGCATCAGCTATAGAGAAAAAATTGACAGATTCAAGGTCTATATTGGAAGATTCTTAACAGGCCTTGGTGATTGGGTAAATATGGAGAAGAGGTCACAAAGCCAACACCCAGGTGTCTGGCATGAGTAAGCAGTTAAATGCTGATGCCATTTCCTAGGTGGGAATCAAAGTAAAAATCCTGAGAATGTTGTTAGACCATTTAATTAGAGTAGATATGTTGATAGTTGAATACATGTATTAGAGACTCAGAAAAGGGGTCTGGATGGACGATGTAAATTTGTAATCATAAATGAAGCCACGGCAGTGGCTGGAGATCATCTGGGAGGAATCCTAGAGAGAGATGAGAAAGATGGTAATACAAAGTCCTGAAGAATTCAAATACTTATCCATCGCGTTTAAAAGGAAGATCCCCCAAAAGATACTGAGAAGAAGCCAAGAGACAATTTATTCACAAATTGGTCAAGACAGAACAAGTCTCAAATCTGCCTACCAGAAGGCAAGGGGGTTGGGCTACTTATGGGATAAGTAGAGTGGTCTTAGGAACTGGGAAAGGTGATTGGAGGCAAGGAAAACGGTGAGGTAATCGGTGTCCTGCACAGGTGCATCTCGGTTAGTGTTCCGCACATTCAAAATGGAGGCGAGTAGCGTGATCCGAGGTGGGAGTCTTCCGTTCCAACTCCGGTCCTCTGACAGAGACAGGCCATCCTGGGACACCTGAACAGGACCAGTTTTAGGGTCGGTGGTCCCAACCAGCCTTAGCCGCTCGCACTGGGCAGGAGCTGACTCCACGTTCTTGTAAAACAACTGAGCTTCGTGAAGCTGGAAGGTATGCCATTAAAGAGAGGAAAAAAGAATAACTAAAGCAAACTTAATCAATGACGTCAGTTTACATGCAAAGGGGTTTTAACAAGCTGTTCCTTTATCTGTTCCTAAGACAAGCTTAAGAATTTTAATTGGTTATAAGCTTCTGTTAACTCTATGGGGCACAGTTTCATAAATAGTATTTTTAAGTATCTTCTTTATCATTTGCAAGATCAAGGAAATGTGACACCCATAAAGTTCGGTTGGTGAAGAAGGTAGACGGGTTGGAATATTAGGCAATGCCAAGAGCTATTTATAAGATTTTCTCAGGTATCCTGCTACAAGACGAAGGCTTTGTATTCTCAGGCACGTTGAATACTAGTTACTTATTTGTAAAAATCTCAGGTTCAAAGTACATTCAAGTATTCATTTGTTTAAAATGTTAATCAGTTATTTAGATTAATTCCAGTTTAACATTTCAGGTACATCTTTGATCCAAATAGAATAGTCTGTTTTATTTCCAGGGCTCACCAAGAGACCAGACACTGCTGTTTTTCCCGTGAGTGTCCTTTTAGGATATGGATTGTAACGAGCAAGCCTGTGTTCTCACCTACAGAAATGCTCTTTAACCCAACTTTCCCTTTCCTGGGCTCCTTTTTGCCTGAACAAATTCCTTTCAGTAGCTTGTTTTCAAGGATTTTCTGGCTCAACTACTTCTGAGCAACCAAGGTTTGTCTTTCAAGATACCCCAGCAGCCCTTCCATATTTATCAACTCCATCTGTTTTCTATTCCAGTTCCTCTAAGCTCCTTTTTACTTGTCAACCTTAATCACTCCCCAGCCACTGTCCCCGCCCTAATCTTAGTTTATCTGGGCTTCCCAAGAGACAACTGCCATGTTAAGTCATTTGGCAGGATTGTTCCCTTCTCTGTGAAATGGTCACAGCAGTATTTGTAAGCCTGTTTTACAATGGATAATTTTTTATTTTTTATGTGAAGTGAAAAATCCAAAATACATATCTAAATATAGCACTTTTCACCATAGTGGGCAACTGAATTTCCTAAGATCACAGCCAACACAAATTACAGATACCTTACTTGTACTTTGGCTTTTTGCTTTCTAATTACAGATTATGAAAGTAAAGAAATCATTTTTATATCTCATCAATCTCTTCTTAGAGAAAATGACAGATGCAGAGTATATTCAGCATTGAAATGTAAATGTTAAGACATTATGTCACAGTTAAAACTATTTACCAGATGAGTAAAAATAACACATTTTTATGTGGTGAACCACTTAACTAGAACTGTATAATTCTACATTATTTGCTCTTTTTTCTTTTTTGAAAGAAGCCAAACATCTCTAGAACAAACATTTTCCTGTGTCGATTGGATTTAGAGTGCCAGCAAAGTTTTGTTTCTTTTCTTTAAAGCATGTTTATTTTTAAACCTTTCAATCCACTATTGCAAACAGATGTGCTCTTTTTTCTTCACATGGAAGAAAATAAATAACCAAAGTTGCAATTCCCTTTCAATACTTAAAAAAAAAAAAAAGAAAGAAAAAGAAAGAAAGAAGGAAAAACAATAGGAGTTTTATTTCAGAATTCTGCTCTGTGCCAAACATCCAATCTGTAAAACATTTTACTCTGTTGGTTTGGGGATGGGAAAGACATCTGTGTGAGGCATCAATCTGTTCTTGTGAAACACAATTTCAGTTCACAGAGCTTTGATCTGCTGAGTGATAAACACAATTTTCTGAGGCTTTTTTTTTAAAAGGCAGAAATGTTGACAGCCTAAATTCTAACACCTTAAAAACTTTTACCCAAATAAAAACAATAATAATAGCTACTATTTATGGAACCTTACAATGTCCCAGATTCTGTGCAAACTAATACATGTATATTACCTCAGTTATTATTTACTTTTGAAGATTGATGCCAATATTATCTGCATTTTACAGATGAGAAAGTAGAGAAGCAAATGGTTCTACCTTTTGCACAAATCACTTGGTTTATTAGAGTTACAACCAAGTGTAAGATCCACTTCTGTCTCTTAGTCCAGGCATCTTTCTTCTAAAATGAGCTACTTCCCTCAGTTAAAGTACACACTGGAATAAAAGGATGAACCTAATGTGAATCAGATTCGATTGCAGCAATAAACTTTCTTTTAGGGTCAGCTGGGGAATCAGAGAAAGAGAAAGATTGGGTTCTGTCTACTGTATCTGCAGGGGTCCAGGCAGTACCTTATATACTTACCTAGAAAAGCTTTTTTATTGAACAGAAATGATGATAAAGCAGACATCTCCTTGGCTTCCATTCAGTACTCATTATATATAAAGAGAGGTCTTATCATCTGATTTCAAAAGCATTAAATGGTCTATAGTTCCAACAGTCCCCTTCTTCAGGTTTGGCTTAAAGCTGTGAAGGGTGGTTCTTTAATACTCAAGCAGTAAGTATTTTCTCACATTGAAACCAGTCCTCTCTCTTTAAGAGCTCTAAGCACTTTTACAGGCATTATCTCACTTATCTTCTCAACAACTTCATGTAGAGGAAATGAACTTCACCTTTTCTGGCCTCACTCAGCGTGAGTCAGTAGATTTGCATATTCACATTCCTACTTAATTGTCCACGCACCTTCCTAGAAACTAAAATAAGAATTCCAGAATCCCAGTTCTGGCTTCCCCATCAACCTTGGTCACCATGGGCAGCCTCTTAGCTGCCCTTGGCTGGAGTTCCCTCTGGTATACAATGAGGGTATCAGGCTACGTAAGCAGGAAGTTCCCTTCCAGCCCTACCGTTCTACAACTCAAGCTATTGGAATGTTTGTGGTATTTGGTGGAAGAATTATCTTCAAATCTAAAGAAACTTTGGGCTCAATTTGCTTCTTCAGCTACTACAATTGCCTTTGTATTTCTCCAGTAGCCGGGCTATCACAGAGCAAGGTTCGCCAAGGGCATTGGCAGGACTGCAGCTTAGGTAGTAAAAAATGGAAAAGAGGAGAGGAAAAATAGGTGGAACGAAGCAAAGAGAGGGAAAGTTGTTACAGAGAGAAAGAAAAGAAAGAGTGTGAGGGGCTTCCCCGGTGGCGCAGTAGTTGGGAGTCCGCCTGCCGATGCAGGGGACACAGGTTCATGCCCCGGTCCGGGAGGATCCCACATGCCGCGGAGCGGCTGGGCCCGTGAGCCATGGCCGCTGAGCCTGCGCGTCCGGAGCCTGTGCTCCGCAACGGGAGAGGCCGCAACAGTGAGAGTTACGGCCTGCGTACCGCAAAAAAAAAAAAAAAAAAAATAGTGTGAGGAAGGGGGTGACAACAGGGAAAGGGAAGGAGGAAGAGATGAGATGGAGGAAGGCAGGAAAGACAGGAAGTTAGTAAGGCCGCTAAAACTCTTTTTTTTCCCCTACATTATAATAATGCCATTGTTACATTATAGAGGAGGTGGCATTGGTTTGCTAGAAAGAGATGGGTTTTGAAGTTAGACTACACTTGGGTTCAAGTTCTGACTCTTCCACTGACAAGCATTATGATGTCCCTGGGCAACTCTCTCAAACTTAGTTTATTTTTAATTATAAAACAAAGATAACAGCTCCCCTCCAAAGTTTCTGTAATTTATAGTATAAATTATATATAGCACAGAGTAAGTACACAACATATGTTAGTTATAAGAGATATATGGCAATCATCCTTCATCTACCAGCATCAGTATTAGTTGCACCTAATAAAGAACACGCAAAGCATGCTTTACATGTCTTAGAATACCACTAGTTCCTGTATCCCTGTCAGTCTCATATACCAGACATTCATCTCTGTTGCAACATGTATGAGTGTTAATGGCCATGGACCTTACATTTTGGGGACATCTCTCCCTGTTCACTGTATCACTCCCTACAAGCAGATAAAGTAATAAATGGAGGCAGCACAAAGACATCATGAAGATTCTGCTGGTTTTATCCTCTCTATTAGGACTTTCTTTGTCTCTGTACACACAAAACATTGAATGCTTTTTTAAGGCCATGATCTTCAGATAATTTGAAAACTCCATGGCCTGTGTGTATCTACTAACTTACTCACCTGTGCCCAAGTGATTCCCACTTTAATTAACCCCCATGACTGCTCTGTGTGTTCTAAAAGAAGATATGTGTTAGAAAAATAAGCATTTCCAGCCTAGATCTCTAGAGGCAGTGAGACCTATTGGAAGATAAATTGCACTGTAAGACTGCATTCTTAAACAAAGAATATAAATGACTGCTAAGAAGAATGATACACAGGCGTCCTGTTCAGAATTAATATGTACGATCTCTTCATGTACTGAATTGTTCCACTTGCAGTATTTCTTTTTCCTAGATTTCCTTATAACTCATTCAACTGGTAAAAAATAATTGAGCTAAATGGGGGACTGATCTTGTCGCTAGGGAAAAGAAAAGGATATGACAATACATGACCTTTGCTTTCAAGAAACCTGTGGTCCATTTACAGGCCTTCCACTGGTTTAATTCTTTCATCTAGTGTGTGACAGTTGACACCATTTGGTTTATAGCTAGTGGGTCAGCCCTAAGATTCCTTATAGGCCCACTCCATTCATGTCATTAAGGTAGATGACAAGGAATAGTCTAGCACAGCCCTGTCAGATGGAAATAGTATACACAAAAATCACAGAGGTAATCTTTAAATTTTCTAGTAGCCATGAAAACAAGGTTAAACAAGTAAAATTATTTTTAAAAACTGTATTGTATTTAATACAAGTTATCCAAAATATTATCATTTCAACATGTATTCAATATAAAATGTATTGATGAGTATTTACATTTTGCTTTGCACTCAGTTTTCAAAATCCAGTGTGTATTTTTCATACGTAGAGCATGTCACAGCTTGGAGTAGCCACACTTCAAGTACTTCACAGCCATATGTGTGGCTCCATATTGACAGCACAGCTCAGGCATTTCCTCTGAGTTGCCAAGTAGTTTATTCATTTCCATTATCTGTCTATACTCAACTGTTCCCCCTCTGCATTTACCCTTACACTTAAACCTCCATTATTTTAAGGAACAGAAAAGTGTGTCCACATCTGATGATGCCAGGGACAACAAGGTAGGGCTCAGTTTTCTTGAATTTAAGTTTAGTGTTTTAATGGTAAGCCACCATGCTTTGATATGTCTTACTAGCTGTATTTAGAAAAGTTTAACATTCAGGGTAGAAGAACCATAATGGCAACATAAAATTATAGTCCTGGTCAGGAAATGTCAATGAGTGCTGTAAGCCACTGAAAGAACACCCAGAGTTTGGGAAAGAAGAGGATATAATTGTTGTGCTCATGGCAGCACTTAGCTGGGTAATGCCCCTCTCATTACCTTCCAAGACCACCAACAGTGGCGCTCTCACATTTATACACTGCTTTGATGAGAATATGGGACAGTGTCTTCAGTTAAAATATATTACCATAATTGACTAGGAAGTAGACCATTCGCATAATTTTTAATCCCATTTCTCTGGCTAGTCATGGTCTTCCTTAGGATTCCTTACAGAGCCACTCAGTTTGAATCACTAACATAGACGTCATAGCTAAGAATGGCAGAAATGTAATATGAACGTTGACAACGTCACCTTTTGTCAAGAACAGTGATTGAGTCTGAGATTTTACTTTGCTTCCAAGCTATTAAGTTAGTTTGCCATAGTTACTAGCAGATGACATGAGACTCCTGGGTCAGAGACAAAGGACTTTATTACATTGATTGAACATTCTCTTCAGTTCCCCTTTCCCCCCAAGTTCCATGGGGAGTTGCCCAAGGGGATGCTGTGCTCACTGTGAGTACACATTACATCTTAAGAATATCAGGTTATGGAACTCTCAGTTTTCCAAAAAGTCTGTTGGTAAATCTACCCAACCTTAGCCCTGGAGGGAAACTGTCTTTATTATCCTAGACAGCAAACAAATCTTTCCTCTGCCCTGAGAGGAGATACTTTCTCCATATTCCAAGGCTGTTTAACATACAAACGCCCTTGAAAAGGTACTTGGGGGACAAAAGCTATCAATGGCTTTGCTCAGAACATGTACAGAAGCGAGAGCAACCCATGGAGAAATGTCTCACAACACCTTGTATTAAAACCCCTCACTGGCTCTTTATTATCTATTGGATAAACTCCTTTTCTCACATTAATCAATATTAATTTGTTGCTTTTTATTAGACTTGAATGATTATCAGATATTTTCAAAATCTAAGATCTAATAGATATAAAAGATTTTAAAATAAGGAAGGTAAAAATTAAGAGGATAATTTTGGTCATTCCCATAAATAAGGATTTTGAGGAATTAATGGATCTTGTTATGAGATCTTAGTTTCCTCAAGTCTCTGACATTTCTAAAATCTGTATCTTTGAGAGTTCAGGTTTTACTTATCACATTTCTTTACTATGTGCCCTGATTTAAGGTTCAGAAAATATAACTATTAGAATAATATTTAATCTCTTGCATTCCCATGACATTATTTCACATTCCTCTTTATTTTTTTCTAACAGAAAATAACAAACAATAATCTAAAGTGTCTTTTAATATCAAATATATTTCATAAAATATATCTAGGTTATACAAACTCATATTGAAACCTTCATATGTATAAGTTATATTTAAATGCATAAGCAGCTATTGTGTGAACTACTAGTACTCATTACCCCGTATAGAATCTACAGCTTTTTAAACAGCTGTTCAGAGAGCTATGCAGTTTAGGATAGCACAGGAAGTTGGAAACCACATCCATTTTAAGCTTTCAGGAGAATATAGGTCAGCTAGAGGTCATTCTTTAAAATGGAATCCGAAAGCAATCCTAGAACTTTTGCCCAACTAGGACCTACTTTGGAAGACAAGTCAACTTATGCTATACTCTGTGATTTGTGGAGACCTCAGAGAGGCCTAGGTTTGGCTCACTTTTCAGCTGACAATACAGAAGACTTAGGGGTAGACCATCATAAGGAACAGTGCTACCCACTGAATGAATCACTGCCTATTTCTTGCAGCTCCTTGGTGTTTTTGAATGATTTAGTCATCAAAATCCTGACTCTTAAGGGAATCAGTTCTCAAAGTTCACATAGATTGTACTTCTATGGTAGATTGATAATTTTCCGCTCTAATGCAAAATAATCAACCAGCATTTTAAAAGTCATTATTGGTGACCATATGGTGTGTATAAAAGAATACTGGATGAAAGTCAGCTGTCAAAGCATGTCTTAGTTTTGCCACTAGTTAGCTTGGGCCACTATTACTTATAGAGTGGCTGGAGGGGGAAGGGGGCTGTGATTCAGTGACCTCTCAAGTCTTTTTAGTCTTACCTTTGTAGAATTCTATCTCATTTAAGATCTAGCCTTGTAAATTGTGTACTGGAAAGAGCATATCTAGGCACATTTCAATTTCTGCTGCTCTTGCTACATTATGAAGTAAGATGCTTGTTGTCCCATTCAGAAAGCATCATGTGCAGAGCTGGAGAAATGTGTGCGGCCATTGGTCAGCATCAGTATCTCCTCTGTGACACTTGGATCACACAACTAGTTTTTCTTTTTCTGGGTGAATCAAGCTCTCAGGGTCATCCTCCTGGGTGACATGTCATATGGTAATATGAAGCAGATATTGTCAGTTTAACCAGAAGGTAAAGGAAAAATACAATCACCTTCCAATCCACTCATTTTGAATCTTCTCACAGCATCAAAGGGAAGCTCAGAGATAGATTCTTGCAATTTTCCCCCTTGACAGTGTGGGATACCTCAGTCAGATGAATAATACATGCACTTGCAAGCAACACAATTTTAAAAGAATCTGGCATTTACAAAGCAGCTTTACTGGTGGAAAGAGTAAAGGCTTTGAATATTCTGTCAGTTTGAAAAGAGGTTCTGTGTCACCCTATCAGGTCACACAAACCATCTGATCAACTGCCAATTGATGAAAGCATTTATTAAAGTCAGAATAGGGAAATATCAGTTTGAGGAATGGAAAAAGGCTAAAGGATTTATTGTTAAACCTCTGGGAATAGAAAGAAGTGAGAATTCTGTTTCTAGAGTGAAATACAATATGAAATTTGGTTTTGATTGAATAGGGGAAACGTAAGTCCTGAAACTGAATTTTTTTTTAAGTCTTAAGAATTGTGCTTCCAGGAAAATGGAATGTACTTTTCCCTATTCCTCCAACTAAAAACAACTAAAAACTCTAGGCATTATGTATGAAACAAATATAAAAAGACTCTGAAAAGTAGAGAAAAGAAAGCTAACCAACTGACTTCATGACCCAAGGAATGACATGGTGGTGAGTTCCTTGAGTTTTCTTTTTTCGCCCTTATATTCAAGACTTGAAGCTGAAGAAGCTGGCAACCCAGAAACACCAGTAGGTGTTGACCCCAAGAGACCCCCAAAACCTACTCTCTCAAGCCAAAGGACCATAAGGCAGATAAGCAAAATGGAAAACTATTTGACAATAACTGCTCTACAATAGCCAAAGAACACAGAAAAAACTGCGGCGCCACCTCTACCTATTCCCGCAAAGGCTGAGTGGGGAACCTAGACTCCATTCTGTCTTGGCTATAATGAAGTATTCCCCATGCCCACACCAAGGTCATGTCAGAGAAGGTCAAGTTGGGACCTGGGACTTCCATGATCCTCACAAGTGATAGTGAGGCCAGCCCCCATCCCAGTGTCATGGAGACCACGTAGTGAGCCTGGACTTCACCTAAGCCAGCAGTAGTGAGATGTTCCTCATTCCTCACCTGGGTGAATCAGAGGAAGCCTAGTGGAGATTCAACACTTTGACTATCACCAGCAATAACGAAGCCACTCACACTGTGGTGTTAGTGGGAAGAAATGGGGGGCTGGAACTCCTATACCTATCTATCAGTAACGAAGTTCCCCCTATATCAGGTGGCAATGAAGATTGACTAGGAAGCCTGTACTTCTGCCTTTGCCTGGCAGTAAAGAGGCAGACACTGGATCAGTGTCAGAGAAATCCACCTAAAACAGAAGGTTAAAATAAGATCCAGAGTCTTATAACAGGAAATTAATATGATCCACAGTCTTATAACTTAAATTATAAGACCAGAGTCTGATAATTTAAAAGTTTCAATGAAATTTCCACATTTCAGTAAAAAAATCATATCAAAAACCAGAAAGTTCTGAAACTGACTGAAAAAAGATAATCAATGCATGCCAACACAAAGATAACATGTTAGAATTATCTGACAAAGATTTCAATATCAGCCACAATAAAAGTGCTTTAATCAGCAATTATGAGCATGCTTGAAACAAATCAAAAGATGGCAAATAGCAGAGTAATAGAAAGTTTTAATGAAGACATAAGAAATCAAAATAACAAAATGGAAATTTTAGGACTGAAAAGACAAACAAAATACACAGTAGAAGGGCTCCATGGCAGGTTGGAGGGGCAGACGAAAGAATCAGTGAATTAGAATATAGAGCAATAGAAATTACGCAGTCTGAAATCTGAACAGCAGAAAGAAAATAAAGTGGACAGGGGGAAGCTTCTAAGTGAACTGTGGGATCATAATAAATGATTGAACATTTGTGTTATTAGAGTCCTGAAAACAGGAGAAAAAAGGTGGAGCTGAAAAAGTACTCGAAGATATAATGGCTAAAAACTTGACAAGAGATATAAACATACAGATTTAACATGCTGAGTAAACAGCAAATAGGAAAATCTCAAGGAAATTCATACTAAGACATGTTATATTTTTTTTATTTTCAGCAAATAGCGTTTTTATTTCCCCAAAGGTTTTCTTTTTCTTTTTTTTTTAACATCTTTATTGGAGTATAACTGCTTTACATTGTTGTGTTAGTTTCTACTCTATAACAAAGTGAATCAGCTATATGTATACATATATCCCCATATCTCCTCCTTCTTGTGTCCCTGTCCCACCCTCCCTATCCCACCCCTCTAGGTGGTCATAAAGCACCAACTTGATCTCCCTGTGCTATGTGGCTGCTTCTCACTAGCTAGCTATTTTACATTTGGTAGTGTATATATGTCCATGCCACTTTCTCACTTCGCCTCAGCTTACCCTTCCCCCTCCCCGTGTCCTCAAGTCCATTCTCTACATCTGCATCTTTATTCCTGTCCTGCCCCTAGGTTCTTCAGGACCATTTTTTTCCCCTAGATTCCATATATATGTGTTAGCATACGGTATTTGTTTTTCTCTTTCTGACTTACTTCACTCTGTATGACAGACTCTAGGTTCATCCATCTCACTACAAATAACTCAGTTTCATTTTTTTATGGCTGAGTAATATTCCATTGTATATATGTACCACATCTTCTTTATCCATTCATCTGTCAATGGACACTTAGGTTGTTTCCATGTCCTGGCTATTGTAAATAGAGCTGCAGTGAACATTGGGGTGCATGACTCTTTTTGAATTATGGTTTTCTCAGGGTATATGTCCAGTAGTGGGATTGCTGTGTCGTATGGTAGTTCTATTTTTAGTTTTTTAAGGAACCTCCATACAGTTCTCCATAGTGGCTGTATCAATTTACATTCCCACCAACAGTGCTAGGAGGGTCCCCTTTTCTCCACACCTTCTCCAGCATTTGTTGTTTGTAGATTTTCTCATGATGCCCATTCTAATGGGTGTGAGGTGATACCTCATTGTAGTTTTGATTTGCATTTCTCTAATAATTAGTGATGTTGAGCAGCTTTTCATATGCTTCTGGGCCATCTGTATGTCTTCTTTGGAGAAATGTCTATTTAGGTTTCTCCCCATTTTTGGATTGGGTTGTTTGCTTCCTTAATATTGAGCTGCATGTGCTGTTTATATATTTTGGAAATTAATCCTTTGTCCATTGATTCGTTTGCAAATATTTTCCCCCATTCTGAGAGTTGTCTTTTTGTCTTGTTTATGGTTTCCTTTGCTGTGCAAAAGCTTTGAAGTTTCATTAGGTTCCATTTGTTTATTTATTTTTTTATTTCCATTACTCTAGGAGGTGTATCAAAAAAGATCTTGCTGTGATTGATGTCAAGCAGTGTTCTTCCTATGTTTTCCTCTAAGAGTTTTATAGTGTCTGGTCTTACATTTAGGTCTCTAATCCATTTTGAGTTTATTTTTGTGTATGGTGTTAGGGAGTGTTCTAATTTCATTCTTTTACAAGTAGCTGTCCAGTTTTCCCAGCACCACTTATTGAAGAGACTGTCTTTACTCCATTGTATATCTTTGCCTCCTTTGTCATAGATTACTTGACCATAGGTGTGTGGATTTATCTCTGGGCTTTCTGTCTTTTTCCATTGATTTACATTTCTGTTTTTGTGACAGTACCATACTGTCTTGATAACTGTAGATTTGTAGTATGGTCTGAAGTCAGGAACTATGATTCCTCCAGCTCCGTTATTTTACCTCAAGACTGCTTTGGCTATTCGGGGTCTTTTGTGTCTCCATACAAATTTTAAGATTTTTTTGTTCTAATTCTGTAAAAAATGCCATTGGTAGTTTGACAGGGATTGCATTGAATCTGTAGATTGCTTTGGGTAGTAGAGTCACTTTCACAATATTGATTCTTCCAATCCAAGAAAATGGTATATCTCTCCATCTGTTGGTATCATCTTTAATTTCTTTCAACAGTGTCTTATACTTTTCTGCATACAGGTCTTTTGTCTCCCTAGGTAGGATTATTCCTAGGTATTTTATTCTTTTTGTTGCAGTGGTAAATGGGAGTGTTTCCTTAATTTCTCTTTCAGATTTTTCATCATTAGTGTATAGGAATGCAAGAGATTTCTGTGCATTAATTTTGTATCCTACAACTTTACCAAATTCATTGATTAGCTCTAGTACTTTTCTGGTGGCATTTTTAGGATTCTCTGTGTATATTATCATGTCATCTGCAAATAGTGACAGTTTTACTTCTTCTTTTCCAATTTGCATTCCTTTTATTTCCTTTTTTTCTCTGATTGCCATGGCTAGGCCTTCCAAAACTATGTTGAATAATAGTAGTGAGAGTGACATCCTTGTCTTTTTCCTGATCTTAGAGGAATCGCTTTCAGTTTTTCACCATGGCAAATGATGTTTGCTGTTGCTTTGTCATATATGGCCTTTATTATATTGCGGTAGGTTCCCTCTGTGCCCACTTACTGGAGAGTTTTTATCATAAATGGGTGTTGAATTTTCTCTGAAGCTTTTTCTGCATCTATTGAGATGATCATATGGGTTTTTTTTGTTTTGTTTTGTTTTTTTGTGTTTTTTTTTTTGCAATATGCGGGCCTCTCACTGTTGTGGCCTCTCCCGTTGTGGAGCATAGGCTCTGGACGCGCAAGCTCAGCAGCCATGGCTCACGGGCCCAGCCGCTCCGCGGCATGTGGGATCCTCCTGGACCGGGGCACGAACCCGTGTCCCCTGCATCAGCAGGTGGACTCTCAACCACTGTGCCACCAGGGAAGCCCTGATCATATGGTTTTTATCCTTCAATTTGTTAATATGGTGTATTACATTGATTGATTTGCATATACTGAAGAATCCTTGCATCCCTGGGATACATCCCACTTGATCGTGGTGTTTGATCCTTTTAATGTGTTGCTGGATTCTGCTTGTATTTTGTTGAGGATTTTTGCATCTATATTCATCAGTGATATTGGTGTGTAATTTTCTTTTTTTGTAGTATCCTTGTCTGGTTTTGGTATCAGGGTGATGGTGGCCTCATAGAATGAGTTTGGGAGTGTTCCTTCCTCTGCAATTTTTTGGAAGAGTTTGAGAAGGATGGGTGTTAGCTCTTCTCTAAATGTTTGATAGAATTCACCTGTGAAGCCATCTGGTCCTAGACTTTTGTTTGTTGGAAGATTTTTTTTTTTTTTCCTGTACGCGGGCTTCTCACTGTTGTGTTCTCTCCCATTGTGGAGCACAGGAAGATGTGGGATCTTCCTGGACTGGGGCAGGAACCCATGTCCCCTGCATCAGCAGGCAGACTCTCAACCACTGTGCCACCAGGGAAGCCCTGTTGGAAGATTTTTAATCACAGTTTTAATTTCATTACTTCTGATTGGTCTGTTCATATTTTCTACTTCTTCCTAGTTCAGTCTTGGAATGTTATACCTTTCTAAAATTTGTCCATTTCTTCCAGGTTGTCCATTTTATTGGCATAGAGTTGCTTGTAGTAGTCTCTTAGGATGTTTTGTATTTCTGTGGTGTCTGTTGTAACTTCTCCTTTTTCATTCCTAATTTTATTGATTTGAGTCCTCTCCCTCTTTTTCTTGATGAGTCTGGCTAATGGTTTATCAATTTTGTTTATCTTCTCAAAGAACCAGCTTTTAGTTTTGTTGATCTTTGCTATTGTTTTCTTTGTTTCTATTTCATTTATTTCTGCTCTGATCTTTATGATTTCTTACCTTCTGCTAACTTTGGGTTTTGTTTGTTCTTCTTTCTCTAGTTCCCTTATGTATAAGGTTAGATTGTTTATTTGAGATTTTTCTTGTTTCTTGACATAGGCTTGTATAGCTATAAACTTCGCTCTTAGAACTGCTTTTGCTGCATCCCATAGGTTTTGGATCATCGTGTTTTTGTTGCCATTTGTCTCTAGGTGTTTTTTGATTTCGTCTTAGATTTCTTCAGTGATCTCTTGGTTATTTAGTAATGTATTGTTTAGCCTCCATATGTTTGTGTTTTTTACGTTTTTTCCCTGTAATTCACTTCTAATCTCAGTGTGGTGGTCAGAAAAGTTGCTTGATATGATTTCAGTTTTCTTAAATTTACTGAGGCTTGATATGTGACCCAAGATGTGATCTATCCTGGAGAATGTTCTGTGCGCACTTGAGAAGAAAGTGTAATCTGCTGTTTTTGGATGGAATGTCCTATAAGTATCAATTAAATCTATCTGGTCTATTGTGTCATTTAAACCTTCTCTTTCTTTCTTTATTTTCATGTTGGATGATCTGTCCATTGATGTAAGTGAGGTGTTAAAGTCCCCCACTGTTATTGTGTTACTGTTGATTTGCTCTTTTAGAGCTGTTAGCAGTTGCCTTATGTATTGAGGTGCTCCTATGCTGGGTGCATATATATTTATAATTGTTATATCTTCTTCTTGGATTGATCCCTTGATCACTATGTAGTGTCCTTCCTTGTCTCTTGTAACGTTCTTTATTTTAAAGTCTACTTTATCTGATATGAGTATTGCTACTCCAGCTTTCTTTTGATTTCCATTTGCATGGAATATCTTTTTCCATCCCGTCACTTTCAGTCTGTATGTGTCCCTAAGTCTGAAGTGTGTCTCTTGTAGATAGCATATATATGGGTCTTGTTTTTGTATCCACTCAGTGAGCCTGTGTCTTTTGGTTGGAGCATTTAATCCATTCACGTTTAAGGTAATTATCAATATGTATGTTCCTATGACCATTTTCTCAATTGCTTTCGGTTTGTTTTTGTAGGTCCTTTTCTTCTTTTGTGTTTCCCACTTAGAGAAGTTCCTTTAGCTTTTGTTGTAGAGCTGGTTTTGTGGTGCTGAGTTCTCTTAGCTTTTGCTTGTCCCTAAAGCTTTTGATTTTTCCATTGAATCTGAATGACATCCTTGCCCGGTAGAGTAATCTTGGTTGTACGTTCTTCCCTTTCATCACTTTAAGTATATGATGCCACTCCCTTCTGGCTTGTAGAGTTTCTGCTGAGAAGTCAGCTGTTAACCTTATGGGAGTTCCCTTGTATGTTATTTGTCGTTTTTCCCTTGCTGCTTTCAATTATTTCTCTTTGTCTTTAATTTTTGCCAGTTTGATGACTATGGGTCTCGGCATGTTTCTCGTTTGGTTTATCCTGTATGGGACTCTCTGCACTTCCCGGACTTGGGTGGCTATTTCCTTTCCCATGTTAGGGAAGTTTCTGGCTGTAATCTCTTCAAATATTTTCTCGAGTCCTTTTTCTCTCTCTTTTCCTTCTGGGACCCCTATAATGTGAATGTTGTTGGGTTTAATGTTGTCCCAGAGGTCTCTTAGGCTGTCTTCATTTCTTTTCAATCATTTTTTTTTATTCTGTTCTGCAGCAGTGAATTCCACCATTCTGTCTTCCAGGTCAATTATCCATTCTTCTGCCTCAGTTATTCTGCTATTGATTCCTTCTAGTGTAGTCTTCATTTCATTTATTGTATTGTTCATCTTTGTTTGTTTGTTCTTTAATTCTTCTAGGTCTTTGTTAAACATTTCTTGCATCTTCTCGATCTTTGCTTCCATTGTTTATCCGAGGTCTTGGATCATCTTCACTATCATTATTCTGAATTCTTTTTCTGGAAGGTTGCCTATCTCCACTTCATTTAGTTGTTTTTCTGGGATTTTATCTTGTTCCTTCACCTTGTACATAGCCCTCTGCCTTTCCATCTTGTCTATCTTTCTATGAATTTGTTTTTTGTTCCACAGGCTGCCTGATTGTAGTTCTTGCTTCTGCTGTCTTCACTCTGGTGGATGAGACTATCTAAGAAGCTTGTGTAAGTTTCTTCCTCATTGTAGTTTTGATTTGCATTTCTCTAATGATTACTGATGTTGAGCATACTTTCATGTGTTTGTTGGCAATCTGTATATCTACTTTGAAGAAATGTCTATTTAGATTTTCTGCCCATTTTTGGATTGGGTTGTTTGCTTTTTTGATATTGAGCTGCTTGAGCTGCTTGTATATTTTGGAGATTAATCCTATGTCAGTTGCCTCATTTGTAAATATTTTCTCCCATTCTGAGGATTGTCTTTTCATCTTGTTTATGGTTTCCTTTGCTGTGCAAAAGCTTTTAAGTTTCATTAGCTCCCATTTGTTTATTTTTGTTTTTCTTTCCATTTCTCTAGGAGGTGGGTCAAAAAGGATTTTGCTGTGATTTATGTCATAGAGTGTTTTGCCTCTGTTTTCCTCTAACAGTTTAATAGTGTCTGGCCTTACATTTAGGTCTCTAATCCAGTTTGTTTATTTTTGCATATGATGTTTGGGAGTGTTCTAATTTCATTCTTTTACATGTAGCTGTTCAGTTTTCCCAGCACCACTTATTGAAGAGGCTGTCTTTTCTGCATTGTATATTGTTGCTTCATTTATCATAGATAAGGTGACCATATGTGCATTGGTTTATCTCTGGGCTTTCTATCTTGTTCCATTGATCTATATTTCTGTTTTTGTGCCAGTACCATACTGTCTTGATTACTGTAGCATTGTATTATAGTCTGAAGTCAGTAGGTCTGATTCCTCCAGCTCTGTTTTTTTACCTCAAGACTGCTTTGGCTATTCAGGGTCTTTTGTGTCTTCATACAAATTTTAAATTTTTTTCTTCTAGTTCTGTAAAATATACCTTTGGTAATTTTATACAGATTGCATTGAAGCTGTAGATTGCTTTGGGTAGTATAATCATTTTCACAATATTGATTCTTCCAATCCAAGAACATGGTATATCTCTCCATCTGTTGGTATCATCGTTAATTCCTTTCAACAGTGTCTTATACTTTTCTGCATACAGGTCTTTTGTCTCCCTAGGTAGGTTTATTCCTAGGAATTTTATTCTTTTTGTTGCAATGGTAAATGGGAGTGTTACCTTAATTCCTCTTTCAGATTTTTCATCATTAGTGTATAGGAATGCAAGAGATTTCTGTGCATTAATTTTGTATCCTGCAACTTTACCAAATTCATTGATTAGCTCTAGTAGTTTTCTGGTAACATCTTTAGGATTCTCTCTGTATACTATCGTGTCATCTGCAAACAGTGATACTTTTACTTTTTTTCCAATTTGTATTCCTTTTATTTCTTTTTCTTCTCTGATTGCTGTGACTAAAACTTTCAAAATTATGGTGAACAATAGTGGTGAGAGTGGGCAACCTTGTCTTGTTCCTGATCTTAGTCGAAATGGTCATTTTTGCACCTTTGAGAATGATGTTAGCTGTGGGTTTGTCATATATGGCACTTATTATTTGAGGTAAGTTCCCTCTCTGCCTACTTTCTGGAGGGTTTTTTTATCATAAATGGCTGTTGAATTTTGTCAGAAGCTTTTTCTGAATCTATTAAGATGATCATATGGTTTTTATCCTTCAGTTTGTTAATATGGTGTATCACATTGATTGATTTGCATATATTGAAGAATCCTTGCATTCCTGGGATAAACCCCACTTGATCATGGCATATGATCCTTTTAATGTGCTTTGGATTCTGTTTACTAGTATTTTGTTGAGGATTTTCACATGTATGTTCAGCAGTGATATTGGCCTTCTAGTTTTCTCTTTTTTTTGATATCTTTGTCTGGTTTTGGTATCAGGGTGATGGTGGCCTTTTAGAATGATTTTGGGAGTATTCCTCCCTCTGCTGTATTTTGGAAGAATTTGAGAAGGATAGGTGTTAGCTCTTCTCTAAATATTTGATAGAATTCGCCTGTGAAGCCATCTGGTCCTGGGCTTTTGTTTGTTGGAAGATATTAAATTACAGTTTTAATTTCATTACTTTTGATTGGTCTGTGTATATTTTCTATTTCTTCCTGGTTCAGTCTTGTAAGTTTGTGCTTTTCTAAGAATTTGTCCATTTCTTCCATGTTTCCATTTTATTGGCATATAATTGTTTATAGTAATCTCTCATGATCCTTTGTATTTCTGCAGTGTCAGTTGTTACTTCTCCTTTTTCATTTCTAATTCTTTTGATTTGAGTCTTCTCCCTTTTCTTGATGAGTCTGGCTAATGGTTTATCAATTTTGTTTATCTTCTCAAAGAACCAGCTTTTCATTTTACTGATCTTTGGTATGGTTTCCTTCATTTCTTTTTCATTTATTTCTGATCTGATCTTTATGATTTCTTTCTTTCTACTAACTTTGGAGTTTTTTTGTTCTTCTTTCTCTAATTGCTATAGGTGTAAGTTTAGGTTGTTTATTTAAGATTTTTCTTGTTTTTGAGGTAGGATTATATTGCTATAAACTTCCCTCTTAGAACTGCTTTTGCTGTGTCCCATAGGTTTGGGGTCATCGTGTTTTCATTGTCATTTGTTTCCAGGTATTTTTTTTTTCCTCTTTGATCGCTTCAGTGATCTCTTGGTTATTTACTAATGTATTGTTTAGTCTCCATTTATTTGTGTTTTTTACATATTTTTTTCCTGTAATTGGTATCTAGTCTCATAGTGTTGTGGTCGGAAAAGAAACTTAATCTGATTTCATTTTCTTTTACCAAGGCTTGATTTGTGACCCAAGATATGATCTATCCTGGATAATTTTCTGTGAGCACTTGAGAAGAAAGTGTATTTTGTTGTTTTTGCATGAAGTGTCCTATAAATATCATTTAAGTTCATCTTGTTTAATATGTCATTTAAAGCTTGTGTTTCCTTATTTGTTTTCATTTTGATTGATATGTCCATTGGTGAAAGTAGAGTGTTAAAGTTCCCTAGTATTATTGTGTTACTGTCAATTTCCTCTTTTATAGCTGTTAGCATTTGCCTTATGTATTGAGGTGCTTCTATGTTGGCAGCATAAGTACTTAACAATTGTTATATATTCTGGATTGATCCCTTGATCATTATGTAGTATCCTTCTTTGTCTCTTGTAATAGTCTTTATTTTAAAATCTATTTGTCTGATATGAGAATTGCTACTCCAGCTTTCCTTTGATTTCCATTTGCATATAATACCTTTTTCCATCCCCTCACTTTCGATCTATATGTGTCCCTAGGTCTGAAATGAGTCTCTTGTAGAGAGCATATATACAGGTCTTGTTTTTGTGTCCATTCATCGTGTCTGTGTCTTTTGGTTGGAGCATTTAATCCATTTATATTTAAGGTAATTATCGATATGTGTTTTCCTATTACCATTTTCTTACTTGTTTTGGATTTGTTATTGTAGGTCTTTTCCTTCTCTCGTATTTCCTGACTAGAGCAGTTCCTTTAGCTTTTTTGTAAAGCTGGTTTGGTGGTGCTGAATTCTCTTAGCTTTTGCTTGTCTGTAAAGCTTTTAATTTCTCTGTTGAATCTGAATGGGATCCTTGCTGGGTAGAGTAATCTTGTTTGTAGTTTTTTCCCTTTCATCACTTTAAATATGTCCTGCCACTCCCTTCTTGCTTGTAGAGTTTCTGCTGAAAGATCAGCTGTTAACCCTATTGGGATTCCCTTGTATGTTATTTGTTGCTTTTCCCTTGCTGCTTTTAATATTTTTTCTTTGTATTAAATTTTTGATAGTTTGATTAATACATGTCTTGTCTTGTTTCTCCTTGCATTTATCCTGTATCAGACTCTCTGCACTTCCTGGACTTGACTATTTCCTTTGCCATATTAGGGAAGTTTTTAACTATAATTTAGATCTGTAATAGCATGACCTCGCATAAGGCCCAACATACAAAGGATAGCCACCACTGACCTCCATGATCCAGATATCTCTACACACACACACACACAGTGTCTTTCTTACTATCTTGTTAAATATAGTGTCCTATGGGCCATCCCAATGAAAGTTATCAGGAGAAACCTATGAGGAAGTAATTAGGATATGGCAGGAGAAAAAGCTAAATTAATATGCGATTTTAGCACTTGATTCCATGTGTAACTCTGGAGCACAAATGGCATCACAAAGTTCTTCCATCTTGATGCATAAGAGCTGAGTATTTTTTTACCCTTATCAGTCAGTTCTGGCTGAGAGCCTCTACTGGGAAGGGTGACATAACCCCCCAGGAGTCCCAGGGTTAGATGGCTCCTGTTGGCCAAAGATAATTCTCCAGAGAAATATGTAGATGAGTCATTACCAGTCAACACTCATAGTAGCTGCTCAATATGGGTGCACCAACCCAGTAGTTCTAGGCAGGGCACCACCTTTACTATAATTTAGAAGACTACACTGGTAAGACAAAGCTGCATAATGTCATGGAATTGAGCTTGGACATAAAAAAATGATTAGAGCTAATTAGCAGCTTCAATGGAAAGGTTAAACAAAGGGAAAGAGACCAGGTTAATTATAGTATAGAATTATTGGAGCAATTAGGATTCCAGAATCCAGATATGACCTATTCAACTACTGCATCCTCTTTTTCATTATTTACTATTTTATTTTTCCTTTGAATATATAATACATTCACAAACATTCAAAATTAAAAATGTACGAAAGAGGATGCAATTTTTAAAAAAGCCTTCCAAACTTATTCATCTGTCATTCATCCAGTTTTCCTAAACAGAGTCAAGTTATATCTCCTTTCAGAGATAGTCTGTTTTCCTTTTGCCTTCTTAATTACATAACTGTAAATATACACGTGAGATCAGACCATCTTATTAATAAAAATTTCTTCATCCTTTTTTTCAGCTGCATAGTAGTTTTGTATGATTGCATAATATTTTATTTAGACATTTCGCTGTTGATGAATATTTAGGTTCTTAATCATCTATTAGCATAATAACAGCAACAGATTATCTACCTACCTACCTATCATTTTATACACTCATGAGTATAGGTATAGAATAAATACCAAGAAGTAGAACCACTGAGTAAAATACTGTATCAGTTAGTTCAGACTAAATTATGTCATAATAGCAAATGGTGTCAAATCCTTAGTAGCTTACAAAACTAAAAGCTAATCTCTCACTTATGTTACATCTCTATTGCAAGATTCTTTGTCTCTTTTCTACATCATCCTCATTCTAGGACCTAGGCTAAAGGAGCAATCCCTTTCCAGAGCAAACTAGGTTTTTGGTAGAAGGAAAAGAGGACATGGTTAACTATATGATAGTTCTCAAAGCTTCTGCTTGAAAATAGTACCTGTCACTTCTACTTACAGTTCAGTGGCCAGAGAAGGTCATGTGGCCAAGCCAGACATCAGTAGGATATGGATGTACATTTCTTTCCTCATAGGAAGGACAAGCAAATAATTAGAATACCAGCACAGTTCACCACAATGTGTGGATATATTTTATAAATTTGAAAGATGCCAAATTGTTATCTCTAAAAGTATTACAAATTTAAACTCATAAAAAATATATGAGTGTCTCCACCATTCCCTCACTGATACATTATGATATCAGACTCTTTGATCTTGGTCATCTGAAAGGTGAAATATATTTTGAAGTAAGCTTAATTTGAATTTTTCTTATCCTGAATGAAGTTCAGACTATATTCATATTCAAATATGTCTTAGCATGGAAATGTTTGAGTGCTTCTTTCATTAACAGTCTTATTCCTTTTATTTAGACACTATATTTCTGTTAATTCGACCTGTGGTCAGTAGTTTTCTGTTGTTATCAAGTTAGCTTGTACCGCTTTAAGATCCAGATTTTTTCCCACATACTGACAGCTGATAAGTCTGTTCTTTACAGCTGACAAGCTATGTCTCCACCATTTTGTAGTTTTATAATATATTTTTAAAAATAAAACACAAATGTAGTACTTTTTATATCTTCCTTTTGAATATCATCTTGTGTTTAGCTCAATATTCAAACCTGTCTGACCCTTTTTGCATATTTTAAAATATTTTTTCTTATTAAAAATAATACATACAGAAAATATTAAAAATCCAGGCAAGGAAATAAAAATAACCCCTATACCTATTCTTCGTAGACAGCCATTTATTTTGAATGTATGTCACCTTTCATGTTAGATCATCTGGAATAGAGTCATTGGGGAATTTTATAAATAAGCTTCCCAAGGCTTTATTCATACCATCAAAATAATTAATAGTACCAGACAGATTTCCAGCTTTCCCTCTTGGCTTCTTCTCACTTGGCAATTATCAAGCAAATGGGTAATGATTAAAATCCAACGTGCTCCCGACAAACTTTTCTTTCTATGGTAGGGTGTCTCTTTACTTGGGTTTTTAGGGGTAATTAAGAATTGTAAATGTAGGCTTAAAGTGGCAAAAAAAGAAGAGGTGGGGAAGACTGAATTATTTGGGCTGGCTCTGGAGCAGAAACTTTTTTTCTAGAGGCAAAAGAGAAAACCAAACAACAATCCACTGTATAAAGTCAACGTCCCCAAACAGGAAAGATCATCTACCAATACAAAGTCTAGAAGGTCCAGAGATGAGAATCAAGGTTGGCAGTGGAGAATTCTTGGGTTTAGAGCCTTGTCAAGGAAAGATCAAACCAGCTATTGTTTGGGGACAGGGAAAATTCAAATTGTGGTCAACTGCCTTGAATATTTAACTTGCTCTTATAGGCTAGGGAGGAGGTATCTGGGGCACACAGGACGTCTGGACTGTTTTAAAAGTTCATTGTATCAGAGTCACTTGTCAGCCTCCTGTGTCTTTTAGTCCTTAGATCTAACAGGTGCTCATAAGGAGGTTTACATTTATGGTTCCAAACAAAAAATTGAAAAGTAATAATGTGATGTTCTAGAATGGACCTGGAAAAGTTGCTGGTTGCCCATTAATTAATATCTAATAATATTTACTAATTTTGGTGAAGCTCATAAAATCTCAGTGGCAGAAACTTCAGAAGTTATATCCTGGTGCCTGAATATCAAATGTCTGATATTCAGAATCCAATCAAAGACTTTCACATAAAGAAATTCATGAAGTTAAGTCTAAAAAAGAAGAGAGAGATGATTAAAGGATTCTTCCTGATCCCTGAAGTTAGTCATTTTTTGCCTGCCATCTTTTTTTTTTTTTTTTTTTTTGCAGTACGTGGGCCTCCCACTGTCACGGCCCCTCCCGCTGCGGAGCACAGGCTCCGGACGCGCATTGCCTGCCATCTTGATCTTCTCTTTTTCAATTGCTCAGTTGCAAATTCTGTGAATAAGTGGTTCGGGTTAAATGCAACCTAGCCATGCAATTTGTTTTCTGTCATGACCTATGGCACTGAAAACTATTTTCTTTGTATTTATTTCTAGGCTAGTTATCTTATAATTTTGACAAATGCCCTATGCCTGTCCTTGTAAGTAAAAAAACATGGGGCAGTTTTTCTAGTGAGACTCCCTATTTGTATCATCTTTACAGTTCAGAGGATTATGGTGACAGGTGATTGACAGAAGAGAAATAGAGTATATATAGTGTTTTTTCCCACAAAATATAACCATTGATGAGGTCCTGAACTAGGCTGAGAATGGGGAAAGAAAAGAAGACATATCAAACTGGAAAAAAAGAAAAGCTGACAAGATTTGGGAATTGATTGGTTTTGAGGGATGAGGGAGACGCAAGGAGAGGGAGGAGTCAATTATGATTAAGGTTTTGAGTAAGGTGAAAGAATTGAAATAATAATGGCTTATTCGTTTGTTTTCTGAAACCAGTCAGAACTTTGAAAGCTGAGTAAAATGTTCTGATAAACATTATTGTCGTGACTTGAAAACCATATACCTGAGCAAACTGGATTTCAAAATTACCATGCTACTCTTATGGAAAATGGTGTGAAAAGAAATCCAACAGAAACTTCTAATAAAAATATCTTGTATTTGCTGTAAGGCTGTGCTGACAACTAGAGGAAATTACTCATCTGATTTTCTCTCTGTTTTTAAACAAAGAACCATCCCTTAATAAAGAGGTGGCAAACTAGTCTGTTTAGCAAATCTGGCCAGCCTCCTGCTTTTGAACAGTTTGTGAGCTAAAAATGATTTTTAAATTTTTAAATTATTGAAAACATCAAAAGAAGAGTAATATTTTATGGCAAGTGAAAATTATATAAACTTTGAATTTTAGTGTTTACAATTAAAGTTTTATTGGTACACAGCCATGTCCTTTCCGTGGCTGCTTTCATTTACAATGGCAGAGTTTAGTAGCTTTAACAGAGACCATATGACCTACAAAGCTTAAAATATTTATCATCTGATCCTTTAAAGGAGACATTTGTCACCCCTACCTTAATATAAGCTATATATCTAAAGATAAGTTAGGAAAGAATGATAATGTAACTTGAAAGCATAACTAGAAAAAACAGTAGGTTAATTTTAGCAATATTTTTGTTCACCCATTCACTCAATAAATATTTGTGGAGAGCATACTGTCTGTCAAGCACTATCTGAAATGCTACAGACACACATCAATTTAAACACACAGATTTAAACATTAGTCCACTTCTTACTAATGAAGCACTCTGAAAATGAGTCCTTCTTTTGGTTATTCCTGGCAAGAAGATGGCAAGGAAATAGACTGCAGTTAGAATAGAGGGCTTCTCCTTAAGACTCAGTATATCTTGCCAGAATTAGAGTCTTGGCAAAACAAGAGGGAAGACAGTGAATAAAGTAAATGTATACATGTTTTTGAATTTGCACATGTTAACAACAGGTAGAAGTTTTCCTGTTCCTAGTGCTTTCCTGGTATATATTTAGTTTTTATTTCTAATCCTTTAAACAATTCAGTGGGGGTATCATCCTCATTTTACATATGAGGAAACAGACTGGGGATAAACTGACATATTTTTCAAAATAGTGCACTATGGCTATAATTGGTATGTTCTAGCATTGAATATAATTCCTCTCATTGCTTGAGTAAAAATATTAAATCTAACCCATAAATATGTTTGGATGATGTAGATTTTGTTGGAAATGGGAAAGCATATTACATCATACAGACTTCTTAAATATTTCTTTTAAACATCTCTTTTCCCCTAAAGATCCTCACAAGTTCTCACTTTTAAAAAAATTTGTCAATACATAGGAAGCCACTGATGGGCCTGTTTATCAATTTCTTACTATAGACTATTTTATAAATCAAGTATAGATGTATGTGTGTTTCTTATACAAAAATGTTATAGTTTCTATACTCTGTTTTATAGAACCTGAAGTTTCAATAGTGGTAATTTAAGTTTTACAAATATTACATATAACTATATATATATAATATTATATAAAATTATTATAAAATTATAATATAGTTATATATATATAATATATTGAAATAAAAATATAATGCTCCATCTTCCAGTTAAACAGGATGGACTGTCCATATATATTTACTTCTGTTCTTTCCAAAATTAGAAAATAACAGTAAAGAGATTCTAAAATGTAAACTCAAAAAGATAAAACGGATAAAACAAGGCAGATTAGGAATAGCTTTTTGCAATGCAGAATGTACAAGTATAAATAGTAACTGACTTAGAAGGCCCAAATATGCTGAAACCTAACCAAACAGTGGGGAAATCCAAGAAATGATCTAATTGTACATCAGAATTCATAACATAAAAGGCTAAGAAATGACAATGGCATGAATATCTGAAGGTGAGGGTACAGGCATGGCTAAAACAAATGGGAACTTGATACATTTCTTGTTAGAAGTCCAGATCCCATCCAGCACCTCAGTGGAAGACCTGAGGCTTATTCTCTGGTGGCAGTAAAATGGAAGTTCCTGATTGCCTCAGGAGGCCAAGTACTGAGGTGTGAAGGGTACTGTTCCCAAAATAGTGGCAGCCCAGGAGTATATATGCAACATTGAAACTGACCATATGTCTTTTCCCATTCAATTTCCAGAAGACTGGCAGCCAGACTTAGAACTTTAGACAAAACTATTCTCTAAGTAATGACCAGAGCTAAAGAAAAGATACTACTATTTTCCAGTGAAAGATTACAACCAAATCAGTACAGTGAAGGCTAAATTTAACAAACCTGTAGCTTCTAAACAATATTTTGTAATCCACTTAATACATGAATAGACAATAAAGGATCAGTAGACACTTCATTCAAGTGTGTAACATGAATGATAGAATCAAAAGACACAAGTATACAAACAGAAAAAAAAGCACTAAAAGGAAACAGATTATGTAAGGAGAGGAAAAATTCAAATATATATGTACTAATAATAATAGAAAAATAAAAAGACATTGCATTCATGACACAAAAATAGAAATATATATATGTATATGTGTTGAATATATATACATATGTTTCCTGTACATATCTTGTATACATTTATATATGAATATATTTATATATAATAATTTATATATAATATGTTTGTTCAGAGAATAAGAAAAACATTTAAAAATTAAAATTATAATAGCAAAAAAAGAAAATCTCATTACAACAGTTAGAAAATAAAATCAAGGAAATCTCCCAGAGAGTAGAGTAAAGCAACAAAAAGATGAGAGTTAAATGAAAAAAAAAAAAAAAAGAAAATTAATGAACCAATCCAAAAGGAAGAACAGTTGAATGATAGAAGTTCCAATGAAGAAAGAACAGACGAATCAGACTCAGGGAATCAGTAAATAAACAATCAAGAAAATTTCTTGTAAGTGCCCACTGAGTAGATATAATGGATCTACTCCAGAGCACTTCAGAGTGGAAATTCAGACTACAGGTTAAATAGAAGATTCTAAAGCTTCCAGAAAGATAAAATAGGTCACAAACAAAGGATCAGAAAACTGGATGGTTTGGGACTTCTCGAGCAGTGCTGGAAACTGAGAGATAATGAAGATATAACTTTGGACCTCTGAAGTAAAAAGATACTGACTCTGGTTTTCTATTTGTAGACAGACTAACAAATCAAGGGTAAGGGTAGACATTTTCAGATATTCAAGGGCTTAAAAAAGTTTACCTCCCATGTGTCCTTCCTTAGGAAACTTTTGCAGGAATGCTGTACTAAAATGAGGGAGTAACAAAGCAAAAGAAAGACAGAGAATCCAGAAAATGGGATTTTCTTTCCTTTAAGAAAGAGGCAAAGAATATCTCCAGGATGGAGATGATGGAATATAACAGGAATGTAGCAAATCATTGGCCAGCAAGAGCAAGAATAGAGCAGCTCAGAAGGTTCCAGGAAGATTATCTCTAACAAAGTAAAAATGATAGAATATCTGATGTAACTGGGAGAGTTTGGGCATTTTTCAGTGATTAGTACATAGAAAATAAAGCCAACAAAATAAAACAATTATTAGCTACAGAGGAAACAAAAAGTCACTTAAAGAAGTAAAAGTAGTCACGGCTTATACATAGCTTCTCTGTGAACAGTTCTTGTGTAAACATAATAAAGTTCCCTAAAAATTTTTAATAAAAATTATGCAGTGATTTTAGTGGAAACTAAAGGACATGGGAAGTATGTGTATTTACTTCTGGGGCCTAGTTGAAGAGAGCTAAATCCTTATTTTCCATTGTAGGAAGTAAATAGATACAATCTAAAAGTGAAAGATCAAGAAAGAGCAATATTGTTATTTTACTTACACAAATGGAGGGAAGTTATCAAAAATAACAGCTAACTAAGAAGCTAAAACAGTTGAAAAAATTTACCTCTGAGAAAATGGAAGTGGCAGGAAGGGTTGGGGCATTGCTATTTTTCTTGGTAAGAATTTCAGAACCACTTGACACTTAAATGTGTGAAAAATAACTTTGGCAATCATAAAAATCAAATGGAGGAAAATGTTAACACTGAAATGTGTTAATTTTTAACAATTAGAAACAGATTCATTGACTTATGCAGCCAGGGTAATTCACTTTTATAGAAATCTCATAACACAGCTACTCTTAAAATATCTATTCGTAGACAACTTATTGTAGCTGGGCTGTTAATTAAAAGTGTGTAGCTTGGTGCTGTTATTACTATCATTATTATTAAGTTATAATCATTAAATTCAGGATTGCATATGTCCATTCACCTAAAATTGTGTGGTCACCTATTAGCTATTTTGGTGGGTGAAATGGGCTCTCCCTCCCCCAATAGCAAATGTTAAATTGATATAAAATTGAACAAAAATCTGCACGCAGAGTGATATAAGGATGCCAGTCTCATCCATAATCTGTAATTACAGATGTTTGTATTTATTGAAATAACCTTGTTGAAATTACTGAATTACAGAATCATAAAATGCTAGAACTCATTTGAAAACATGGACATTGAGGCCCAAGAGGAAAAATGGCCTGCCCGTGATCTCACATCTAGGGGAAATAGAAAGTAGGAGAAATAGCTGCTTCCCTCTCAGCAGTGCTAATACACTAGGACTGAGCTATGCTGGACTAGATATCACAAGAGGCTGCGTGTTAGCTCATTTCTAAGACCACTGCAATTTCAATGGAAATCTACAGGTTAATTTTCTGTCCCAAGCAGAACACAAATAACCACTAATGAAGATCTCAATAAGTGAATGAGATACTGCATCATTAAAAAAGTAGAGAAAAATTAGGCCCAGCCTAAGAAAAAAAGTGATGTACTTCCAGTCCTGTTCTTTCTGCCCATGAAAAAGATTGTATCGCTACCTTCTCCTTCTAAAGATTAACATCAGCATAACGTTTTTTTTTTTGCAGGAACATGTGATAACAAAGGGTAGTTTTCACAATACGAAATAGTACATGTTAACTGTATTTTCCTAGATTCCTTGCAAAATGTCTTTTGTATCACTTAGGAGTTTTTGACTGTAAAAACAGAAACTGGTGCCAGCTAACCTAAGCAAAAGAGGGTTTAAGATAGTTAGGATGCATAGTGGAGACGGGGAGACCACAGAATAGGACTAGAACGAGCCTGGAAGAGCCAAGAAAGCTTCAGAGGCCTAAGAAACCAAATGTAGGTCTGGGCTGGACAGGGAACAGGCTGATCAGGCCACCGCCTCTGTGAAGAGGAAACTCCAACCCATTCTTCTCTTTTTGCATCACTTGCTGAAGATTCAAAGTGTATCTTGATACAGTTCAATTGGCTGAGCTTTGGCCATTTGCTCTCCTAAAACAGTGAGAGGAAGCAGGTGGCACTTCTTTGGTAGATTACCAGCAATCGGACTTCTCTGCCACCAAACTGCATGCTGGGAAAAGCCAGTAGGAAATGAGGGCAGTATTAGAAATGCCAAAAAGTAGCAAATCCCTACTGTATCAAATCCCTACTGTAACAAATTCCTTTTTGTTAAACATGCCTGAGCTATTGAGTTGACTCAGTGGTCTGCGGAAAGAGCATGCTTCCTTGTTAAGATAGTAACTGGATTACAGTGTTACATTTTTGGCAAACTGATAGTGAAAAGCTTATTAAGGGGACATAGGTCCTGCCAAGACCTACTTGCTTTCTTTCCGTATATTGGAATTCAAATGCAACACAGGTAAAACTTTTAGCTCAGATCAAAGGTAATACATCTACATGGATGTAGAAAAATGTGGCATTTACCCAGTGGTCTATGTGGTGATGCTTAAAGATATGTCTTTGTGTATGGCACTGCATGTGTGTGTGTTAGAGGAATAGAAAAGGCCAGAACGGCCTGCAAAGTATTTCAGTATATTGATATCAGGATAATAAGCTTGACCTCTTTCAACAGGCTGTCATTTCCTGTCGGTCTCTTAAATTCATTGATTTTTTTTAGAGTTTTGTTTTATTGTTTCTCATTTCACGGTAAAATAACAGGAGCAGTAAGTCATTTCCTTAATCAGAAAAAAAATGATGATTTTTGGAATTTTATGAGTTGCAATACCCAGGAAAGACCAGGAAGATATATGCTAGAGAGGGTGGTGGAAAGGGAAGCAACAAGGGGAGCGGGCAAGGCTTTTGCTTCAACTTTTCTATACCAATAGCTTGTACAACATTATCTTTTAACAGTTCTGTGATTTTTTTTCTGTACTCTAAATTCCAGCAAGGAATTTACTGAAACAGCAAATCATCTCTCCTACAAACTAAGTGTCAAAAAGCTCAGTGAAGTGTTTAGAAATAATAAAGCAAGTGAAGGAAAAAAAAAAGAAACCGATAATAAGGTGAGGAGAAAATATTTTCAAATGAGATTTAAAATCAAGAGAGAAACATGTGAACTAGAGCTTCAAATAAACAAGGAGCAATGGAAGTCATTTAGGAAACCTGCAGATAAAGATTTTATGTGTTTTATAGAAGTGAGCAAAGTGTCAGCAAGTCTCAAGTCTGGTAAACATTGTTTGAAGTTAAATTTTCTGGTGAGGTGAGAAAATATAATTACATAGTCACTTATCGCTCATTTCTCTGTACTGGAAGTGAGGGTGGCTGACTTTTTCTCTATTGCATGCAACATCAGCACATTCTGAGGTTGCCTACAAAGTTACGGATGCCTCAAATTTATCTTAGCCTTTGATATGATGAGAGTTTAGTCATGTAAAGGGCTTTTAAAATGCAGTGCATTCCTATGCTGGCTAGGCCATAAGTAACTTTTGAAAATAATTACATTGACCATACATTTTATAAAGGCTAAAGCATCTAAATGTAAATAAAACACAACATTCCTCAAATGTAGGTAGCAAATACCAAGATTAATTTACTTTTAGGGTTTGCAACAGTAAGACAATGTAACTCAGGTGAACTCAAGTGAAAATACCATTATAAAATATAACCATTGTTAGCTGTTCCTAAATTTGTAATTAAGTTTTTATGTTCAACAGAAATATATATACAAATGGTTTAATGGGCCAAACATTTCCATAAGAATTATCAAAATGTTCTGTCCTCCCTGTCTCCTGCATTTCCCACACCTCAGTGTTCGCTTTCAGCACTCACTTGTGTTTATTTCCCTTCATTTAACAATAAACATTGTTATATTGGTAGCTTTAAAGCAATTTTTAAGCATCAATTTATTAATTTCCCACTAGGGGAAATGTGGATTTAGCATTCTTTTTTTCCATCCTCTAACCTTCCTTACTGTACAAATTTCCCCATACTTGAGAGTTATAACATTACTTAGATCAGTACTCAGGGTTCACATCATTATATTTTTGTAAATGTTGACTGTGCTATATTTTATACTAGGATTATGTTTGCCTTCTTGAACAACCTTCTGTATACCTTCTTGCTGTTAAGTGTACTACTTTTTTACTGACTTGGTTTTCTATGCCCTTGCTCTCCCTGAGTTTTTCCAAATTCATTAGGATTATATCAAGTTCTTGCAGACAACTCTTCAGAGGCTGCTGATCTGCTCCAACTGGATTGGTTATGCTGTATGCCTTAGAAATGCCATCATCCTAAGATCTACCTTCAATTTAAACCTAGAGAAATCCTATCCTCTCTCCTGAGCTGAAGCTCCTATTCTCTGCACCTCATGCTTTCCTCTTTCTTGATTTACTCTTCCATTAGGGTGAAGCAACTTTTCCAAGGGCTTTGTGAGAAAGACAGCATGGGAAACAAATTGTTAGGGAGGTTGCATATCTGAAAATATCTGTAGACTACCCTCATACTTGACTGGTAGTTTCAGTGGCATGGTGTTAATTGATTCAAAATAATTTTCCTCCACATTTCAAAGGCATTTCTCCATTGTCCTGTATCTTAAGTGTAACTTTGAGACATCAAAATCCTTTCTAATTCCTGATCATGGAAGCTTTTACAATCTTTTCCTTATCACTGAAGTCCTGAAATTTTACAGTTAAATGCCTTTGCGTCTACTGATTTTCAGCTGCTGTGCTTGCCATAATCTAGAAATTCATATCCTTCATTTCTGGGAATTTTTCTTGAATTATTAATGATTTTCTACTTTCTAGTTTTTCCATTCTTTCTGTCTGGGTTTCCTATTAGTCAGATATTGAATCTCCTAAAATGGTCCTCTAATTCATTTCATTTATTTAAAAATTTTTTCAATGGGTTAGGGTTTTGAAAAAAAATGCATGTTTTCTTTTGCTCTACTTTCTGTGAGAATTTCTTTTATCTTTCAAAACATTTTCTGAAGTTTCTATTTCTGTTGTTTATAATTTTTAAGAACAATTATTCTATTTTATATAGCATTTTATTATTTTTTCATGAATGCAATATTTTTCCTAACTCTGAGCATTGTAATAAAACTTATATTAAAGTTTCCTTCAATCTGTATACTATCTGCTTCTTGTTCATTTTATTCTTTATTCATATTATAAGAGATAGATTAAAAGATTTTGGGGAAGCACACAGAGATAGTTTTTTCTATTGCAGACTGTGCTGTGTGAAGATCTGGCTGTACTGTTTTTTGGGAGACTCTGAATTTTAGTATTTTAGATCTTTCTCTTGGTCTGGTAAAAATTTACAGGAGAGAATATTCCAGATATATGTCTGCTTGCCAACATTCTGGAAACTGAGTGAGGAAAGAGGGCTAAGGGGTTCTCTACATTCCTTATATATATTCCTTATTCCTTATATAAACATTGATGACTCCTAACCATAACCTGCTCTCAACTATAGCTGCTCATCTATACAAAGACCTTTTGTTTTACCCTTCTCAGAGAATAAACCTACAATCTTCTGTCTTGGTCAGTGTAGTTAGCTCACACTGCCATGACAATACCACAGACTGGGTGTCCTAAACAACAGAAATTTATTTTCTTCCAAGTTAGGAAGCTGGAAGTTCAAGCTCAAGGTCCCAGTAAAGTTGGTTTTTCCTGAGACCTCTCTCCCTGACTTTCAGACAGCTGGCTGTTCACTGTGTCCTTGTCTCAGACTTTCGTCTGAGAATACACTCCTGATCTCTCCTCCTCTTTTTGTAAGGACACTAGTCCTACCCCGTAACCTCACTTAACCTTAATTACCTCTTTAAAGGCCCTATCTCCATATCTAGTCACATTGGGGTTAGGACTTCAACATATGAATTTGTGGGGGGCACAGTTCAGTCTGTAACATTTGGAGAGAGGCAGTTGTTCAGCCATATAGAGTGTGATTGAGGATCTGTGGGTCTCTCTACTTCTTAAGCTCACTCCACAAATCCTCTTTTCATCCCACATTCATCCCTACCCCAGAGTTAGCAGGTGATGCCAGTTCCTGAACCTATTAGAGGTTCTATGATATAAATCATGTTGCTTCTTTTTCTCCCTCACTGACAGCTTAGAATTAAGCTTTTTCAGAGTGACTCAATTAGAGCTCCTCTTTCAGCTTCCCCAGTTCCAAAATTTTATATCATTCCTACCCCCGGAATGATATAATGTTTAATTATGATAAAATGTTTAATAACGGGTATGTTATGGGAGTCAACCAATCAGAAAAGATACTGGACTGATCAGGGTAAGCCCCAGCTAGATACCATGCAGGTAGCTAGCAGCTGAACACTGCTTTCTACTTCTTTTACTCTTTGTGGCTACATGCCATATGAAATAAAATAAAATTCCTTTACCTGTCACTTTATGTTGGTTTCTAGAGGAAGCACAGTTAAATGTGTCTGTTTAATCTATTGTCTTTTGCCAGAAAAACATGTTGTTGTAGAAGTCAAAATTAAATGTGAAGCATTACTTTAATTCTCCTTATTCCTGGCTAAATGTGACCTATGAAATGTTTAAACATTGTAAGTGGACCATTCTCACTGGATAACATTCAGAAAGAGTTTAAGAAAAGATAAATTAAACTTTTAAGTTGCTCCAGGTGTTATAGTTATCTGGCTAATCCTCCAAATCAGGAAATATAAGAATTTTAAAAATCTTTTACTGTCATATTTTCAATATTTTTATCAATGCATGAATCCCTTTTAACCTTCTCTGGTGATCTTCCCTGAAATCTATCTAGTACAAGATTGATAAATTCCCCCATTTGATTTCATATATACTTCTATCACTTAACTTACTACTTTTTAATGTGGCACGTATTGTTAATTTCCTACTCAATATTATTCCTAGTCCTTCCTTGATTTGGACTTAGATTTGATGGGTAAAATATTACTTTTCCAGGATCTCTCAAGGTATGTATGGCCATGTGACACAGTTCCAGCCAATGAGATAAAATCAGAAATGTGTTGAAATTCCTGTACACACTCAATGTTTTTAGAATAAATGAGTGAATGAATAAATAACCCCCAAAAATGGTCAGATACTGTAGAAAATTTCTTGAGTTGGAAGTTTACAATTTTAGCTCTTGTTAAATGACTCATTATTTTTGTAGAACTGAAGATTCTGAATCTTACAGCTCTGCTCTACCATTATATATATATGTGGTTAAATCCCTGAGTCAGGGGTTCACAAACCACAGAGAGCCTGGGGCCCATTTTTATAAATAAAATTTCACTGGAACATAGCCATACCTGTTTATTTATGTATTGTCTATTGCTGCTTTCACACAACAATGACAGCTGAGTATTGAAACTGAGACCATATGACCCAAAAAGTCTAAAACACCAGCAATTTGGCCCTTTAGAGAAAAAGTTTGTGGATCTCTGTTTCTAAATCATTTAGCCTCTCTGAGGCTTCTTTTCTTTACCTTTAAACATTATAACTTCTGAGCATTTAAAAAAACATTTTTGGATGTATTTTTTATGACTAGAATTTATTAGAAAAGTAGTGAATAACCAGTAAAGATGTCTTTCACATTGTATCCCTTCAAATATTTGAAGACAACAAAGCATGATCTAAATCACCTTGTCTTGAAGCTAAATCACAGCAGTTCATCTAGCTGTTCCTCATATGACAAAGGGCACTATATTTTGTAAAATATTTTATTTTGGTTTGCAATGTTACTGTTAAAACTTAAAGCCCAGAAGAAAATACAATCCCACAGTGTGATACAACAAGCACAGAGAATGACTTCCAAAATGGACAACTTTCTTGTAAACCAAATTCTGATTAACTCATTCCAAGATTATGTTTACTTCCTAACCACTTCATCTCGATATTGACTTTTGGAGAATTAAAACTTTTAGGTCTTTTTGACAGCCCCATCAATCATTTAAATTGACATATAAACCTTTTCATTTATTCCTGTCAAAATACGTCTCACTGATTTTAACCCATCTTCTAAATATAGTGAACTAATTTCAAATATTGACTCTGCCATTCATTATTTTAACTATTCCTCTAAATTTTGAAACTTTTAAAAAATTTAATGCAAGTGAATAACAACTCGTTGAAATAAGATATTGCCATAGGGCAGAGTTGTGTCATCATTATCATCAAATTCATTTACCTGTATATATTTAACATATAAATAAAACCAGTTTTGCTGATTTTTTACTATGTTTCAGGTCTGTGTTAAATCTTTTTATGCATTATCTTATTACATCTTCATGATAATGAGGATACTCCTAATATCCCCATTTTACGCATGAAGTGTCTGAGGCCCAAAGAAGCTAAATTAAAACTCAGGTAGTCTTACTCCATAATTGGTACTTTTCTACTAAGATGAATTGCTTCTTCCTAAGAGAATGCTAAAAAATATTTCCAAAGGAAGATCTTTTTTTTTTTTTTTTTCTCCATTTAATTTCAAGAGAAGGGATTAGGGCACAGTGAGAAGAGGTACAGCCATAAATTGTGAGAATTTGACTTGAACTTTTAAAGCATTTCAACTTTGAGAAGTATATGTATGCACTGGTAGTGAACATGACCTTAGGTGTAAGGTATTTGGACTATGGAAAGGCTAAAGGAACACAGGAGACAGCTATAGATTAAAGTAAATGAGGAAGGAAAACTGCTTAACCTCTGAAGTCATTTTGTCTAATATACTGGCATTTAGTGTTGGAGTATTGTAGGAAGGAAAAAGTGTTTTCCCTCTACCCATCTTAAGTTCATTGGCTGAGGCCCTGGAAATTAGACTAACAAAAGACAGGTTAACAAGAGAAAAACAGACAAGTTTATTAACACGTGCATCCCGCGTACACATGGGAACACTCAGAGATGAGTAACGGGAAGCATGGTTAGAACTTGGGCTTATATAGCATCTTCACAAAAGTACAATAAATTTTTAAAGAAGTGACAAGGCAAAAGAAAACGACTTTGAGCTTCTAATGACTGGCAAACTGTGGGAGGGCAAATATATGGGGAAATTAATGGTAGATTAGGGCTAGTTTTAACAAGGTTTGTTAGGTAGATTTCTCTGGTGCCCTCTCTGAGCTGTAGGGGTCTAGAGTTTTCTCTTGGGATTAAATTGTGTCCTTCCTGTTTGCGGGGTTGGGGATGGGACACCTTTACAAATCGATGTCCTGCTTTTAGGAAATAGGAGAGCAGAGAACTTTTCTTGTATCTGCTTCTTCTCAGTTGCCTTCACCTCAAAATACTCCTTATAACAAAATGGCATGTTTTGGACTGGCATATTCTGCTACCCTTCATTATAAATGGATGTTAGGTTCAGGAAAGCATAATTGACTTTAGTTTTATTTACCATATAGACTCCTAAAAATGTGTGTGTAAAGGAGCTGGTCAGATAAAACACTCAGAATGTACAAAACCTGGTGGGAAGTGGGGAACTTAATGCTAAGAGCTCTTAGGAAAGGATACTTACCAAAAATCAGTGGCCTTGGGTTCTTTCATCTGCCCTCAGGGCATCTAAAAGGGCCTCTAGAGAAGAGAGAATAGAGAATAGAGGGAGATGGGGAGCCCTATTGTCTTTGACTGTCAACAATAAGTGGAAAAGTTACTGGCAATTAATATGGGTGCCAAATGTTGGTCAGTGAACAAGAACAGTCCTGTCTACAACTGTCTACAACTCTCCTGTCTACCATTATTTACTTTAACCTTAAGAAAGTAAGGTTAAGAGGTGGGAAACCGTCCCTTAAGGAGTAGGTTTAGCTTTAAAGGCTATATTCCCACATGTTGTGAAAGGGAAAACAACCAGCAATAATTTGTTTTAAAGAGATTCCTTTCCTTTTCTACCATCATGATTGAAGCAATGGGGAAAATTGCCTAAACTCTAAAATAAAAGCTAAGAACTCTGGCTCTTACTCATAACTATCTAGTAATATGGAGTATGACCTTGGGCTAGTTATTAACTCTGTCCATGTGTAAAACTGAGGATAATGCTAACGTCATTGGAAGAACATCTGAATTCATTAACAATGGTGAAGTATATTTGAAAATGTAATGGCATATTTCAGTATATAACTTTAAATAACCCATGTGCCACCCCATTGCACCAATCACTAAGGTTGCATAACAATTAATGAATCAGTTATGTATCAAACATCATGGGCTCTCCCACCTTATGAGAGTTTTTCTGATTTATAAGCATGAAAGTTATGCCTATGGAGGGAGCAAGTCAGTAAATTAAGAATAAATGATATAGGGCATCCCTGGTGGCGCAGTGGTTGAGAGTCCGCCTGCCGATGCAGGGGACACGGGTTCATGCCCTGGTCCGGGAAGATCCCACATGCCGTGGAGCGGCTGGGCCCATGAGCCATGGCCGCTGGGCCTGCGTGTCCGGAGCCTGTGCTCTGCAACAGGAGAGGCCACAACAGTGAGAGGCCCACGTACCACAAAAAAAAAAAAAAAAAAAAACAAGAATAAATGATATAATTGCCTGATATGTGTTCCACAGTCCTCATTTTTAGCCTGAGGGAGGAATGAGCTTTTCAACATTTTCCATAACAATGGTCTTTTTCAGAGCATTAATGATCTACAGATATATTTGGCCATAAAAACAAGACCAATTGGTTTCAAAACAACTCTAACCTCAATTAATAGGATGCAGGCTCCCCTGAGACTTTGTCAAGGTCTCCATTTTATTAAAGCATACCAGGACTATCAAAATTCAGGGAGCAAATGCTCAAATTGAAACAGATATGTATATTTGATAGTGATTCACACAGAAGACCACCCTCCGGTAAGTCAGGGTCTTGGGTTCTTGTCCCAAATTTAGCTCCAATTAGTTCTGTGATTTGGAGCAAGTACTTTGTTGGATCTTAGCTTCCATAAATGTATAGTTAAAATTTAAAAGTCATTGAATGAGTAATATAATAATAGTATATTGATAGTTAACAAATATCCAGCTCTGAGTATCTATAGGCACTGAGCTAAGTGGTCCTCTTGCTATATTATCACATTTAATTCTCTCAACAACTGTATGAGATGGGAATTATTATTCTGGTTTTTTGGTGTAAAAAATAGCTGAGTAATCCTCGAGCCAGGGTTCTTAATCACCACTCTAATCATTCCAGGATGTATCTGCTTGTCCTGCACAGGATAAATTTAGTCTAATATATGAATATGCTTAAGAGTAAAAAACTTCTACAGATGTAGTCATTATTTGAGATACTAAGGCAGTAAGTAGTCTGCTAAATAGAATCTGCTAGTCCAAAAGGGTTAATGTATTTGATGTGTCCAATGAAGGTGCTGGGTAAAGATGAATTATTTGTTGGTTATTCAGTGGTAGAGAGATGAGGTAGGGACAAGTGAAGAGGACGGCTAGAGAACTTCTACCAATTAGTGAACAGAAGAGTCTTTCCTTCAGCTCCAGGATTAAGTTTTTCTGAGGTCTAGAAAACCATGTGACTTGCCTTTTCTCTGTGGGCACCTACAAGCATTTCATCCCATTTGTGATCCAAATTTCTCTTAACAGCCTCACCACATCTGTAAACATAAGCCCTCTGGTATCCCACACCCCTAGGGATTACCTATCATGAAAAGCACTCTGGACAAAAAGGACAAGGATGGGAGATGGTACACTAAGGGCCAAAAGATTGGCACAGGGCAACCATTCACCACCCACAGAACACTTGTGCAAACCACCAATTCCTAAACCAAGATTTGGTTTTCTTGATATTCAAATTTAACTCTAAATTAAAATATATAGATTTTCAGCTCTAAACACTTGCATAAAAAATTCTGATGCCAAGAACTTTCTGAGCCTCCAATCTTTGTAAAGTGGACCTACGCCTGAAAGACCTGACTCCCCAAGTTCCTTATAGAGTCTCAGAGGCTGTCTTCCTCAGGCATTTCTTTCATGGCTGAGCAGCCTTTATGTGTGATCACATAAAAAAGTTTCCATGATCTTTCTTCCTTGAGTTCCCAATTGACCATTCAAGCTCCATCTCCCACCAGACCCAAAGCCACATCCTTGCTAGGCATTGTCAGACAGAAGCCAAGTTCCTACTCAGCTGAAGCTCTGTATATAGTACCACAGTCCTAGGCCTCACACTTACATCACAGAGCAGTAATTTTTAATTGAGTCATGGACAGTTTTGAAAATCTACTGGAAATTCTGGACCAAACCTCCAGAAAAATGCACACATGTAGAGAAAAAGAAAAAAAAACACACATGTACATATATACATAATATACTCTTTCATTTCATGGTGTTTGGGACTCACTGAAGTTAACCCATGGACCTAAGTCAAGAAAACACGTCTCAGAAACTTTCAGGTCTCCCCTATCCTAATGCTCTATTTGGGACCTAGAACCCATTATGGACATAAATAACATTCCCCCAAAAATAGTAATTAAATGTCTCTAATATTCCCTCACTTCTCCAATATATACCATTGATTCTCATTATTCATAGTTGTTTCTCTCTAAAAGTCACCATGAACACTGAATTAGCAAATACTGAAACATTGCTCCTAGGGGAAATACAGAGTTAGGTTCCGATGAGCTTCTGGTCACAGTAGTCTTATCAACCAATCAATACATAACTTTGTTTCTGTTTAAAGACAACTTATTTAATATATACTGTTTATTCACTTACACTGAAATTGAACTCACAGTCAACTGTGCTCTAGCTCACTTCTAAACAAAGCTTATCTGTCACATATCTTTTCTCCATAAGGCACATCACAGCCTTCTTGCACATAGGAACACTAGACAGCACTTCTGCACTACACACGGGGGCTATTTTAAACAGTAAAGTTAAAAAAAAAAAAAAGAAAAATGGGCACTAAAATAGACCATGGAAAGGACACTTGTTTACGTATGAGAGCTGAAACAAGGATGCAGAGCATCGCCTAGTGACCTGAGCTGGGAACGGGAGCAGCAAACTACTCTGCTCTGCACGTGAACACACATGACTGTGAAAGCACCATGACTATTGACTTTGAGGCTGCAAAAAGTTTGTAGCAAGTAGGCAGATTCACAAATACAGAATCCGCAGTTAATTAGGATCGACTATATATCTCCCCTCCAGCTTCTTACTCCCCATTTCTAAGGCCATCTAAACATCCCACCTCCTAATGTCAGTATCCTTGATTTCCAAGTTTTGAACCCTACAGTGTACAGTGTACAAATTCTATGCTTGTATTTTACAAATGGTCATGTAATAGGCCACCAAATTTGGCTCAATTTGACCCCTACCTTAGTGAGCTCTATAACCTAGAGGACTCCAGTCCTATTCCCTTCAGTTCCTAATACTTATCACCACCATTCATATAATTTCTTTGTCAGTGTATAAATCAGATTTCATTTCTGTAGTACCAAAGCTTTTGTATACTTTTATGGAAAAAAGAAAATATCAATTATACAGAAATTCTTTAAAGGAATTTGAAAAGTAATGCAAGTCAAACTGAGTGGAAGGCTAATACAGAAGACATATAAATGCAAATTTCATTATTCAGTTTTAACTATGTCACCTCATTTATTGGTGACACATTTTAATGCTTAATATCGTTAACCTTCTAACATGACTGCAATTGTAAAGGATCTAGGTTTTTCAGGGGAGAAGTAAAATTTGTTTTTTTTAACAGTTTTTACAGTGGTGTGATGGTGAGGATCCTGGTGCCCAATGTGCAATTCCAAGTGACTAGAAGGAAGTTTTGAAATAGAGTTATACATTGCTTCTTTTTCTTTTTCAAAATAGCAGCTTATATTTCCACTCAAATTTAGGTTAAATGTATGGTCATAATAGAAACCAATGTTCCTTCGTTTCTTTTGAGCCACCAAAACAAATCTCATAAGATATCTTGCAATAGACACTTTGTACTAAAATGCTGTTAGAAATTCATATATAACAAAGGGTCTGAGCCTTAGGAGAGATGGAAAAACCATTGTGACATATATAGTGACAGTGTGGCAAGAAAGAACTCAGAATTCCAAGTGAAACATTAATAAAGAATCCATAGAACTTGATTCTGGCTCTGCATTTGGCCTCATGCCCTGAAAAGTTGATGGTAAACCTCAGCCTACAGCTCTCAAGGAGAAAACCTTATGATCTTCTTTATCAACTTTGCAATGAGTTAAAAATACCTTATGCTATGTTAGTGGATATGACTGGAATATATTCTATTTTCCTATGCAATTAAAGTAAGAACTATTTAAATTTACAGTGACTTATTCTAGTTGGCTATACACTTATTTTTTTAATTTTATTTTTATTTTTACAGTTTTATTTTTGTGTACAGATTTGCTTAACCATCACTGAATTTCTAGGTCAGGTTCAGGTAACTGAAGAGCCTTTATAAGTAGTTTATATTGTCTAGACCCAAGGTATGCTGCAAACCCAGTCTGAAGCAAAATGGGAAATTACATCTTTCTAAAGACAGGCTTAGAAATCCTAATCCAGTAATTTAAGATGTTTCCTTTCTTAGGTAGCAGGGCTGAGCTATACCTGGCTGCTAGGTCACCATTCACAGGGATAGCCAAGAAAACAGTGTACAGACCACCAAAAACAAGACCAACCAGTCCACCTCGTGTTATGGTACAGGTTTCACAATGTAAATCACCTGTATTCAAAGGTAAACTTACTAAACCTTTGTAAGATACTTGTACCGTCAAAAATAGGATCACTGCCATTGGTAAGCCAGCAGCTACACGAGCCTGTGTCACATGTAGGATGCATCGAAAGAGACTATTTGCTATTAGGCCACAGAGGGCAGCATTAAGTCCAATATATGTTGATCCATTTTCAAGCAGATTCCTTTCTGCTTCTGGAAGTTGGTTAATTTTTCTGGTTATGATTTCAATTAAGTTCTTCTTGACAGTACCATCTGGTTTATGATTTTCTATCTTGAGCCTTAAATTAAAATGTCATTTTTCAATAATGTGTATCTTTTACTGCACCCCTTTACCCGGAATGCCGGTACCTTACGCTCTCCTCCCAGCTGTCACTGCCTCCTCCGGCCTCCATCAGCCACGCGAGTGCTCACTCCTACACTTATTTCTGTTGTTATGATTACTGAATCTTTCCAGGGTTACTTAGCAGCTAATGAGTATTTATCATGAGGTCCACCTTGCGCAGGGCTCAGTGAGTGATGAAGTCATTTACAAAGGCCCGGCCTTCAAAGTATTTAAAATGTAAAGTTGTGCTGTCCAGTACAGTAGCCACTACCCATAGGTGGCTATTTAAGTTTAAATCTAAAGAGATTAAAAATTCAGCTCCTCAGTTAAACTAATCACATTTCAAAAGCTCAGTAGGCATAAGCACACGTGGCTAATTGCTGCCGTATTGGACAGTGAGGATTTCCATCCTCACAGATATTTCTACTGGGCTGTGCTTATCTACAGTAATACTCATTTAAGACCGATTTAAAAAAATGGTAAATTTAGAGTTTAATTCAATAGTTGAATTTCTTTTTTTAAAAGAGATTAAGTTATAGTTGGTAATCCCAAATACAGCAATAACTTTCTCTATAGCTGGTGGTAGAATGTGGGAAAGGCATGACTTTCAGCCAAACTGGACCCCTCCTCCCTCCTTCCTTCCCTTCCCTTCCCTTCCCTTTCCCTTTCCCATCCCCTTTCCCTTTCCTTCCCTCCCTCCCTCCCTTCCTTCCTTCTTTCTTCAGGTTCCAAAGAATATTCTGGGTCATTTGCATATATGTGTGGGGAAGGGAGAGGGGAGTTTGGGATCTGTCTGTTGGAGGAAATGAAGCAATGAGTGTGAATTCTCTGATTCTAAGCACTTTCTGTTACTCATATGAGGTGTTCTTGGATTCACCTCTTTGCATACTGTCTGAATGACCCCTTCTGTGTTTACCTAGCCTAACATAATTGTCCTTTGTTTTTTTGAAATGACTTTTCACTTAGAGCTCATAATATCCTCTTCAGTTGCTAATTATTCCATTTCTTTCTTTATAACTTCTTTTCTCATATGAGCCTTCAGTTTGTATCTGTGCCATTTCAGGCCTCCCTATATATATGAAGCTATTAATTGTGCACCTAATATATGTTCACCAGAATATTTTACCATAGCACCTAGCACAGTACTCAACACATGGTAGGTTATTAGGAAATGCTGCTGATGGTTTAGAAGGAGACCCTTACAAAGTGAAATGATAACTGACCTACCTCAAAGTGTGAGAAAAATGTTTAACATTACAAGATCTGTTGAAAATACAAAATGCAACCCAATTCCCTATTATTCAAAGGTAGTCTTTCCAAATCATTTTCAAAATGTCATGGTGAATTTTATGCTGTAATTTCTGACCATACAAAATTGCCTTTAACAAAATGACATAAAAAAAGCACTCATTTTCTGCTTGATAATTATCTCATCTCTCTTCACAGCCACATACTCATCCACAGTGTATACCACTGTCAGGCATTTTCTGTCCTTGGGTGTATTACGGTCACTCCAGTATATTAAACCTCAACTGTAGCTTAACAAAGTTGTACCAGTTCATATGTATTCTTATTAAATATTTGTATTTGCTACTCTTTTGTTCTCTCTAATATTTATACATTTTTATCAGTGTTAAATTTTCTTGGACCTCTAAGTCATTAATGAATATATTGAATAATATTAATCTTAGTAACAATTCTTTGTGTAGTTTTCTCCACAATTCAGACAAAAGTATGAATTCCCAGAGGGTAACTGCCCGTGTATTTAGTACAGTCGTCCTCCAGATTCAGGGATTCAGTTATTCACAGTTCTAGACATTTGCTGTGCTGTGAACTAACACACAACTTTCTTTTATTGTTCACTGTTACTCTGGCAGCTCCTGCCATCTGTAGCTTATTCTGCCTTCCTTGTTAAAAGTAAATTTATAAAGCATTAAAGAAAGGCATTAAAGATGGATAAGCACCCAGTGGAGTCTTGTAGGAAATAAGAGAAAAATTTTCAAAATAGAGGTACCTTCATACACTGTTGGTGGGATTATAACTTGCTACATTTTTTCCAAATGCAATTTGACAGTGTACATCAAGAAGCCCTTTTTAAAAAGTGTTTGGGGGCTTCCCTGGTGGCACAGTGGTTGAGAGTCCACCTGCCGATGCAGGGGACACAGGTTCGTGCCCCGGTCTGGGAAGATCCCACATGCCGCTGAGCCTGCGCGTCCGGAACCTGTGCTCCGCAACGGGAGAGACCACAACAGTGAGAGGCCCGCATACCGCAAAAAAAAAAAAAAAAAAAAAAGCGTTTGGGGTTTTGTTTTTACTTTTTTTCCTAACAAAGGGGTAGATACTTGAAAAGCCATTGAAGAAAGACTGCGTAGACTGAATAAATCAAGGATTTTCCTACCTGATGGGACTTGCAGATAGTAATTCCAGGTCTAAGAAGCAGAATCTATTGGATCGTTCATTCTTACCTTTCTTGTGTCCCCAAGGTGGTTAATTCTGTTGAGTAGAGGACTTGTTTACATTTAATATCCATTCCCAAAGAATTTGTCCCTCTCAGAAACTTCGTTTTTCACTGTTGAGAATGGGGGAATGAATGGAGAAACACAAGTTTATTTGGAAAAGTCTGCACAAATATCTGTCGACTATAATTTAGTTAGCATTTCATTGCATATCTGTATTAGTTACCCACAGTTTGAAAGTGGCTGCTGAAATTGTGGCAGTTCTTACCTGTCCTACCTGAGAAGCTTAGTAGCACTGTAGGTCAAGGTTAACCACCTAATTTTGTGGATCCCAGACTGATCTTATTGAATACTGGAAGCAGCTCTTCATAGTGATCAAAACTTAAATAAAGCATTCAGGAAGGTATCTTACTGGTAGATCTATTCAAGGACCGCTTATAATGATGGGCTTTCAACATTGCTCATTTGTTTACCTGTATCATTCCTACAAGCATAGTACTTTGTGATTAGTGCCATAATTTTTTAAAGAAACCCCCTTTTAAAAGTCTCCCAAATGACAGTAGATTCATGTATTAAAATATTTGCCCAATAACTGTTTCATGTTTCATTAAATACCAAAAAGGACTTACCAGACCATTCTTTCACATGGAAATTAAATAGGCTTTAGATTTAGGTATTCCACTGTATATTACAAACTTGCAGCAAAACCTGACCATAATGAAATAATTGTTTGAAGGTTATGTTGACCTTCTCTCAGGCTTTGAGGTTAACTGGTTAGCAAAGTTGCATGAACTCAACATAGATATCCAATCATTACTGCTGCATAACAACCTTCACTTATCAGTGGCATTGTTTGTGTGTGTTCACCTACCTTTTAATTTTTTTCCTTAAATACTTGATATACTGTTAAAATGAGATGAATACACATCTTCCGGCTATAAAGAAAGACTGTTATTCTTTTATACCCATATGTTATATTTTCATCATTCAACTTACTGTGAATATTATTTTGGGTGCTAAAAAAGAGAAGGTGATCCTGGTTATTACATTTAATGGACTGTGTTCCTAATTATGGTTTCAAATTAATAATATAAAGTTAAATTTATTGTTGTGATAAACAACCCTCAAGTATAACTGTTTTATAAACAATGATCCCCCTCCTGTCTCATTCAGAAACAGCAGTGTATGCTTTGCCAAAAGTTTATTTAATATAGTTGAGTACCTTTTTGTTTGTTTATTGGCCGTTGGAAACTTCCAACTATATTCTTTTAAATTATTGCATCTTTCTGTATTTTATGACTCAGTATAAGCTGCCTTAAATTATTATTTGGACAAAACAAGATATTAAGAAAAAACAATTTCATTTTTACTTCCATATATATAAGTCATCTTCTTTAGCTGGAGGATGATAAAACTTGATTTCAAGAAGATTATAAACATCAATATTGTACTCAACTATTTTTATTAAAACTTAATTTCTTTAACTTCAGCGTTCCAGTACAATAGCAAGGGTGATCATTTATACATCTATAGAGTGAAAAACAAAAATTGCTAAAAATTACGAATCAAGAATGGCACAAGTTCTATGAGCCCCAAGTTAGATAGAAAATTGTAAACAGCAAAATCTTGGAGACCACTATGATGCGTTTTAATTTAAATTTATCTACATGTGAAAATATGTGCAAATATTATTTTCACCTATATTTAATAATGTAGTACAAACAACTTTGTGTTCATCTTACTGCTGCAGTAAAAGCTGCATGTTGGAAATATAAGAAGTCTAGGGAAGATGCGCTGCTTTGGAGATGTTACAGCTCTTCAAATAACTGCGCTCATGTGTGAAGGTTAGGACTATACATTGGCATAAAACCAATCATTGAAACATTTCCAGCTTTCTGCAAGGTAAACAGTAATTTATCCAGACAGCTGTGTGCTTATAGATATCAATATAAATACAAGCTCACTGTGTATATAAAGAAAGGGAGGAAGTGTGTGTGTGTGTGTGTGTGAGCTTATATGTGTGTGCATTGTCTAGTTTTTGGAGAAGCAGATCGCTAACACAGAAAAAGCACTGGACAAGGAGCTTGTGCTTTTGCATGTGTTCTGTTTCTGACTCTCACTTGCTGGATATATAACCTTGGGTAAATGATTAAATACCCTTTTCTAAGCCCTAATTTCCTTCCATATCGACTCATCCACATTAAGGGATGTTTTGTAAGTATAAAGTAATGTGTGGAAAGATTTATACAAATGAGAATTTTTTAATCATTTCTTTTCATTTCAGGATTAAAAATGGAAATAAGAATATTAAAGTTACAGAAAACCTTGGAACCTACTCATCCAACCTGATTTTACATTTGAGAGGAGAGACTCAGAGAAGATAAATAACTCGACCAAGGTAACAATATTCAAGTATAGGTGTCATTATTTTGGGATCCAAAGCTGTTTTATTTTTTAATAGAAGCATAGTTGACATATTATATTAGTTTCTGGTGTACAACATAGTGATTTGACATATACATTATGAATTGATCACCATGATAAGTCTGGTAACCATCTGCCAGCACACAAAGTTATTACAATATTATTAACTATACTTCCTAGGCTGTACATTTATTCCCATGACTTATTTATTTTATAACTAGAAGTTTGTATCTCTTAATCCTCTTCACCTATTTTGCCCAGCCTTTCACCCCTCCTGCCCCTGGTGACAACCAGTTTGTTCTCTGTATCTATGAGTCTGTTTCTGGTTTATTTAGTTTGTTAATTTGTTTTTAAAATTCCACATATAAGTTAAATCATACAGTATTTGTCTTTTTTTAACTTATTTCACTTAGCTTAATACCCTCTAGATTTATCCATGTTGTCACAAATGGCAAGATTTCATTCTTTTTTTATGTCTGAGTAGTATTCCACTGTGTGTGTGTGTGTGTGTGTATCACATCTTCTTTATCCATTCATCTATCAATGGGCACTTAAGTCACTTCCAAATCTTAGCTACTGTAGATAGTGCTGCAGCAAACATAGGGGTCCATATATCTTTTCAAATTAGTGGTTTTGTTTTCTTCTAATAAATACCCAGAAGTAGAATTGCTGGATTATATGGTAATTCTATTTTTAGTTCTTTAAAGAACCTCCATACTGTTTTCTGTAGGGCTGCACCAATTTACATTCCACCAACAGTGGACAGGTGTTCCCTTTCCTCTGCATCCTCCCTAGCACTTGTTATTTGTTGTCTTTTTGATAATAGCCATCTGACAGCTGTGAGGTGATCTCATTGCAGTTTTGATTTACATTTCTCTGATGATTAGTGATTTTGAGCATCTTTTCATGTGTCCGTTGACCATCTGTATGTCTTCTTTGGAAAGATGTCTATTCAGGTCCTCTGCTCATTTTTTAAAAAATTTGTTTTGGAGTATACTTGATTTACAATGTTGTGTTTGTTTCTGCTGTATACCAAAGTGAATTAGTTATACATATACATATATCCACTCTTTTTTAGATTCTTCTCCCATATAGGTCATTACAGAGTATTGAGTAAAGTCCCCTGTACTCTACAGTAGGTCTGTATCAGTTATCTATTTTATATATAGTAGTGTGTATATGTCAATTCCATCTCCCAGTTTATCTCTCCCCTCACTTACCCACCTTGGTAACTGTAAGTTTGTCTTCTACATCTGTGACTCTATTTCTGTTTTGTAAATAAGTCCATTTGTACCATTATTTTAGATTCCACATATAAGCGATATCATTTGATATTTGTCTTCATCTGATTTACTTCACTCAGTATGGCAATCTCTTATACATGTCAATCTTTCATATCAATAGTAGGTATATTCCTTATTTTAGTATATAATGACATTTTAAGGTAATTGTCTTATTAAAATAATAATATAATCCTTTGTGAAATAAATCAGAAGAATCTAAACTGCAGCCTAGAACACATCGATCCATTCATTAATGTAGCCAAATTCACCTGAGCTTCTACTTGGTTACATGCTTCTATGGATGCAAAGGTGAACCAGAGAGATATCCTCTCCTCAGAGAACTCATAGCTTATTGTGAGAGAGAGAACAAAAAGAACATAAGGATACATAACATAATGTAAAAAGTATTAAATACTTAAGAAAATATTGAACTAGTTCTTTAAGCCTAGATTGGATTTGTACATGTAATTGGTACCATAACAAAGGTACAGTGGCAGGAAAGCAAGTAAGTTTGGATGGAAGACAGGGTATATAAAAGCAACCGGTAGGAAATAACTGTTTTCCAATTGCTTCCTTGTGTAACCTCCATACTTACCTTGTTTGAATTTTGCTGCCCAGTTTCATTCTTTACCATGAGAGCAGCATGGATGGTTAAATTGGCAAGTTAAGAAATTCAATATCATTTGATTATATACCCCAAAGTGCAGACAATCCTTTTAAAATTCATTAAAATATGTAATTTTAAACACAGCAGCCAATATCGACAGAGCATTTGATTGCTTTAACCAAAAAAGCAATTTTACACCCCATGGTCAAAATAAGAAATCCTCAACGATAAACTGAGTTTTCTACAGCAATATGCAGTTTTAATCTTACTTTCTCTGTTAGTAGTGTGCACCTCACAATAGAGATTAAAGCGATGTGGAAAAGAAGAAGAGGTAAAAAAATGACTATACAAGTTGCTACAGTTGAAAAAAAAATCAAAAATGTTACAACCATGTGAATATTTTTAATCTACTTTCTATCATTATTATTTTGGATCTAGCAAGGATCTATAAGATCTCCCAACCCAGGTATAGCATAGTTTTCTTGTTTCTGGGAAAGAAGTCTATTTTGCAGGACAGTCAGTTGAAGACACATGAAGGAAAGAGAGACCTGGATACAATACTACAGTTCACTTTCGCATTTGGTATTTGTGCTGGAAAACTTGGAAGGCTAGATCTGTTACCTTTTGTAGTGAAGTAACATTTTTCTGCATTTTAAATAATAAAAATAACTAGCAGTTTTTTGAATTAAATAATTTTTTGCCTGGCTACATTGAAACACTAAAAACACTTGGAGAGTGAGCACCAAAATATATATCAATACACACATCACCTATGGAGATGCCAGATCTACTTGGTGCACAGGACTTGTTGAAGTAAAGAGGAAATGTACCCAGACCAACCTCTATACGAAGAGCAGACACCACTGTAAATGAGAATGTGCCCTTTAACACATAATACACTCTGACCAGGTTTGGTAAGGGAGGCACCAGAATTTGTCAATAGGAGTGGTGTAGAGGCCACCATATTTAGGTACCTCTAGGTAGCTATCCATGAAGTGTTTTTTCTTATGACTTCATGTTTTATGAAGGTGATACAAAGATTGATTGAGAATGATCTTTAACAAACTATAAAATGGGTGTAGTGTGTTCTTATATCAGTCGTAGTTCCTCTTCACAAAGCTCCTTGAAGTGAGAGACTACCTTGTTGACAGTTGTATTCCTAAGCCCTATCACTGCACTGTGGAACATAGTTAACCACTCAGATATTGTTGAATGACTATATGCATGACTGAGCAAATAAATGATCGGGTGAAATTAAGAAGGAATAATAATCTGTTAATAATGAAGCCATGTAATCGTTCTCTCTAGTGTCCAGTTCTCTTTGGGTCCCACATTTTAGGGTTTGTTGTCAATATGTCCAGCCCTCCCTTTTGGTCTTATTACCAAAAACAGAACATATATTTAACCTGTCTTTTAAACCTGAGAACAACAATGTAATGATACAGCTCTGTCTCTCATTCCTGTTCTTGAAGGTCTAAGAAATTCTCAGGGAAGATGCCTCTTTAACTTTCCAGTGATGCCTTCGTTTGTAGGAAGGGGTTAGTATTCTTTAGCTCTAGCAGGAGCATTTTCCCCTGCAGTCCAAGACAGCTGAGAGGACAGGGGTGCTGAGGAGAAATGCAGAAAGCAGAATGCTTTTTAGAAGAAAAAGTCTCTGTTTGGAGTCTTTACTGAAAATTAATCTACTATTTCACTACTATATACTCTACTAATCTAATGTGATCTACTACTGTATCACGAAAATTTCTATGTGGTCAAGAATCAAGGATGTCCAGTCAAATAGTTGATAAGAATTTAATAAAAGATGACGGGCAAAGGCAAGGTTTAAGGAATAGAGCAGTACTTGGGCGAGTAGCAGTACAGAGTTGTTACCACCTAGGATGGGAGGGGCATCCCCACCTGGGTGGGTATAAGGGAGTGTTGCCTGACAGGAACTGGGACCTGTGGTAGAGGTCATACACAGACAAAACACAGCAACCTGAAAGGGAGGGACCTGGTAAAATAAACACTCACCCTCTTCTCCTACCGGCTGCTCTTCTATCAGCACCAACAAGAAGCCAAAGGGTAGGGAAGCCATTGATAAGTTCATGGGGCCAGCTTTCTATGCAGACCAGGGTATGGAAGTACACATCATAGATCTGGATGGGCAAAGGTTAGCTGCCTCATTAAACCCTACTTTCTACCAGTCTAGGTCTGCTCCCAAACTAGATCCCCTCCCAGTACTAGCTAAGAGAGATCTTCAGAGAAATGTTGCTCTTTTATAATGTGGGTAATTCCCTGATTTAAGAATATATGACCTACCAAATTCTGACTTCCAGAACTGATCAGTGAAGAGGTGATTACTCGTACTGCGAACAAATTTACACAGGACTCCCTTTACAAAGAGCTCTCTTAATGAAGTTATGAAACTGACTTATACAAATGGTTTTAGGTATAATAGTTACAAAGCACTGATAGGTGAAATCTACTGTTCATGCATGACTCTATCACTATTACCTATTTTAGATTCCCTGCTCCCCCCCAAAGTATAAAAAGTCTTCCTGCTGGGCTTCCCTGGTGGCGCAGTGGTTGAGAGTCTGCCTGCCGATGCAGGGGACACGGGTTCGTGCCCCGGTCCGGGAAGATCCCACATGCTGCGGAGCGACTGGGCCCGTGAGCCATGGCTGCTGAGCCTGCGTGTCTGGAGCCTGTGCTCCGCAATGGGAGAGGCCGCAACAGTGAGAGGCCTGCGTACCGCAAAAAAAAAAAAAAATGTCTTCCTGCCTACTTTGCTTTTCCTAGCACTAGTCAAGAGCCTCGTTTATGGAAATAAGTATCTGACAGTCATCGTTTCTTTTTTTTCTCTTTTGTGTTGAATTATATTGAGATGACAAAGGGGGCTGTCGTGACTTCAGAAATAAGAGATTTGAATACTTGTCTTCTTTAACTTCTTGATGGTTGAGTTGTAGGCTAACTCCCCATGGTCTTCTCTGTAATGTTGAAAAGAAGAGTAACTAGTTTGAAAAGTGAAGGGAATATGACTAATGTAAGCCACCTCCAGTGGTTCAGTGACATCCCTTTACCAAGAAGAGAGAAAGGGAATAAAGGTCCAAGGTGAGAGAGAGATAGCATCACTCCTTATGAATTTCAACACTAGAGGTTTATAGATTTTTAATGGTAAAAAAACTATTTTTTCCTGGCCCTTTGTCATGCCTCCCCTTACAGTAGTCCCATTTTGCTCTTAATAATACACATTATTTTTGACTATTATGCAATTTCTCTTTTGTTTTCTTCAGAAAATAGGAGATTACTTCTTAAAAGAGAAGCAGACAGAAAGATGCTAAAAATGAGGATGGGGAATAGATGCCCAAACTAGAATTAGTACTCACAAATTCCTAATGATGCTGTAATTCCCAGGCGGAAATATTTATTTATGTAAAGACATTTGGTTAATTATTTATAGAAGTAAAACTCGGGAAAATTCCACTCCCACTGTTTTGATCTACATACACTGTCCCTAGAGGCCTTGTCTCCTGCCATATGGGTTTCCATTCTCAGAAGCAGAAAGTCCCTGTTTGCTCCTGACCTTGATAGTGCCTTTTTAAAAAATGAAATTTGTAATAGTCACAACGACACTGATTTTGTGTGTTTTTAAGGTCCATTATTTTATAGTCTGATTGCCCTTTAAAAAAAACAAACAAACTTTTTTTCCATAAATACTGGAAAGACATACATTTGGATGTCTTGATGTAGTTCAAAAGCCAGAATCAACTTATGTCCTTGCTTGACCAGCATCATCAGCTGGGGTGACACCATTCAGTACCTAAGGCTTCATGCCCTGCCACACGTGTCTGATAATGCCAGGCATAACTTCATGCTCCAGAAGAGGCCAAAGAAAGACCCAGATAATATCAAGCTTGGCAAATAGTAGGAGAAGAAGAGGGTGAAGGCAATCATTTATTTAAAACACATGAAGCTCGGATTTTTCCTTTTGCAATAAAAGAAGAGAGAGGAGGTACTAAAATGCAGCAGGTTTTTCATGGTGAAAGTATTCTAAAAATATGAAGTGTTTTATGACAACATTTCCCAGGAAATTATAGAGTTCCCCAGGCAAGAAAAGTACTTCCTGCATGAGTAGTTTCCACCTTTGTACACCCCATTTCTTTTTCCTGTGATTTTTAAATATCCATTTGAAAAATTATAATTTTATAATAGGTACTCAAGTGAAAAGTATTAAGAGGAATCATCTAATGCTAATGACAGTAATAGTCAAAAGTAAAATCACTCCCACTCATTCTCACATTTTAATGCAAGGGCGTTTAGGGATCATACTGATAATTTATTATAAAAGAGCATGATTGGTAGTCATTACCTATTCAGAAGCAAATGTGAAAACATAATGGTCCAAACACTCTATTAAAAAAAGATTTAGGTTTGTAATGGAGACACACAACTTTATTGTGCCCTTTATATAACCAGTAATCCCCAGTTCAATCAGCTGAAATAATAGTTTATTTAAAAGGTTTAGGCTTATATCAAAGACACACACTCTCTAGTGTCCTTCATAATACCAAAGATCCATAGTTCAGTCTGCTTAGTTAAAGAATTTTCCCTTTGGTGAAAATAACAAAACAAGTTTTCTTTTTTCTGACATCAGATAAGAAAGCCATTGCCATCCTTTAGTGCTTACATCTTTCTCCAGTGGAGGTTGCGTGCAAAACTCAAACACAAGCTGGATTGTGATTAAAAATCCTTAAGCATGTTGGACAGGGTCCTATACGGATGATGATCATTTTCATATTTTCTGTAACAACCCAAAGATTGCATAATTCTGATGGAAAGTAATAGGGAAAGCAAGCCAAAATTGTGGGCTGAATATGGCTTTTTGTCCTTTAAAACACTGCTTTCTATGTGTTGCAATTGAGTGACTGGAGATGTTAGAAGGGAAGTGAAGGATGCTTGCCAATGTTGTGAAACCGGTGGCTTGCGAGAGAATAACATGAGGTGTTAGCCTCATAATAGATGACATTCTTGAAGAATTACTTATAGGTATATTGTCCAAAGCTTCACCAATCTTACCATCAGCTATGCTTCCTTCTTTTGAAACTACCAAAACATACTTCTAAACTCTAAAATGGTGGGCAGTTAGATGGATTTATAACTAAATTCTAAAACGTTCTGTTGAAAGACTGATTTCCTCTCTCTCAGAGAAAAGAATATGAGATTACCAGAAAGATGACAGCAATTGCCGTTAAAAGGAGTTAAGGCCCACTCTATCTGCTGATTTAGAGAGGACTTTTGTAGACAAAATGTTGCAGATGTAAAATTGGCATAGATAGTCAGGAGTAATGTGTGACCTTTGGCAAAGGAAGGGATGCAATCCAAAAACACAATGTTCTGGGGCCAGTGGCAAAAGAGGAAAGAACTGGAGCAACTAGGTGAATTCAAAAGAATATTCCTGGCTTTACTGTTTTCATGCAGTAAAATTTTAGGAAATGCTGAGACACTGAATAAAGAGGCAAAGGTATATATATCAACCCTCACTAAATTGCATGAGAAAAAAGCATAAACCATTGGCTTCAGTAAACTTATTGACTTGCAGATAGAGTGTTTTCCGGAATTCTGAGTTTATGCGTAGATGGTGTGTTAATTTTTGATAATTTAGATGGTGTTTTCCTTTAATTAAGTACTTTAGTTGTGTGGCTAATAGTAGATATTCCTAAGAATACAGGGAATGGGGGTGGAGGAAATGTGCTAGTCAGCAATATCCATAAAATTAATTATCTTGGAGAGTTTAAGGGAAAAAAAATGTGCACATAGGTATAGTATATGTCATAAACAGATGTTTGAATCCAAGATTTGTGGTTGTCACCACCAATGCTTTCATATTCATCATCCTCACAGACCAAGGTCCCAAGAATATAAGGCATTTAATGAGGATCACAAACATTCTAGGTGACTCCCGTCAAATTTAAACTCCTGTTTTAAGATTCAAGCCTCATGCAACCTATGCTAAATTATATTTCAGGGTATGGAAAGGAATGTGCATACATCATTGTAGGAAGGTCATTTAATGATAGTTTTGATGAAGGTTATATTTTTATTTATTTTGTTGGCCTCAAAAATGATAAAATTATTATTCTTTTAAATTATTATATTATTTTACAAATTATTATTAATAAAATATTAATTATCTTAATGATAAATTTGAATTCTAGCTACAGATTCAAAAAGTATGACATATACACCTAAAAGTATTTAGGTAGAATTTAAGTCCATAACTTGTTAATATTTAACAGAGGAACCTGGTGCTTATCAGGAAGCAGAATGGATTCACTAAAGACATGACAGTCTTTTCAATAGGCATTTGGAGAATTCGTCCCTGAAAATAAGCTAGAACAACATATGCAGTTACATAGGTTCATAGCCAAATAATCTTACAAAAAAATTATTAACAACTTATAGGTCATTTTTTAATGGGACAGAAGAAGATTCACCACTTCACACTGTTTTATTCCCATATAAATACATAGATAATATACAGTCATCTAGAATCATAAGAATCAAGATCAAAGTCAAAACAATCAAGGTAAAAATTCAAAATTCTACATTATTTTTCAAGTAAAGCAATTAAACAGCTCACTTGGAAAAAATAGTAAGCACTTAAGTTAACTGAAACTTAATATATGCCACCATGTGTAGTGAGTTGCCAAAAATACTCATGAAAATCTAATTTATACTAAGAGAAGAAGAAAGAACATACTTAGACCACTGTACTTGTCTTGGTCATATCCCATATAATATATTTATATCTGGTTACCATGTTTTAAAATGTACTGTGATAAAGCTGTAGAAAGTTTTGAGCATGGTGGCTAGACTACAAAAGGGACCTTGCCATATTATGTAAGAAGTATCTAAAGTATCCAGGATGTTAATTCTGGAACTAGAAATCCTTAGCTGGGGATGTGAATGCTATCATAAAATATAACAAGTAAGCTCTTGTAAAAATACTAACAGAATTGCTTTATAATTGGTAATCTTAAAGCATAGACCAGTGAATAGAAGTTCAGAAGGAAATCTCATTTCAATATCAGGGAAGACATTCTTATGTTTAGTAAATACTTGAAATTGAGATTTGTTTCATTTCAAGTCCATGAGCTCCCCATCACTGGATGATCAAGTGTCATATGTCCTATAAAGAAAAGCTGACATTGTGATCTGTAAGGTCCCTTCCAAAACTAAAAGTGTGCAATAAATGCCTACATTAAGAAAAAAGAAAGATCTTAGACAACCTAACTTTACACCTCAGGGAACTAGAAAAAGAAGAACAAACATAAGCCCAAAGTTAGTAGTGGGAAAAAAATAACTAAGATCAGATAGGAGATAAATGAAATAAAGACTGAAAGGTCAATAGGAAAGATCAAGAAAACTAAGAGCTGTTTTTGTTTTTTGAAAAGATAAAATAGCAAACCTTTAGCTAAACTAACCAGGAAAAAAAGAGAGAGGATTCAAATAAATAAAATTATAAATGATAGATATCACACAAAGGATTGTAAGAGACTACTATAAATAATTATATGCCAACAAACTGGACAATCTAGAAGGAATGGATAAATTCCTAGATATATACAACATATCAAAGCAGAATCTTGAAGAAAGAGAAAATGAGAATAGACCAATTGCTAGTATGGAGGTTGAATCGGTAATCAAAAACCTTCCAACAAAGAAAAGTCTCAGACCAGATGGTTTCACTGGTGAATTCTTCCAAACATTTTGGGAAGGATTTGCATTAAATATGGATCTGTATTAATTCTTCTAAAAAATAGAAGAGGTGGGAAGACATCCACATTTATATTATGAGAATGGCTTTACCATGATACCAAAACCAGACAAGGAAACAAGAAAAGAAAACTACAGGCCAATACTTCTAGATGCACATAGACACAAAACTCCTCAACAAGATATCAGCAAACCAAATTCAACAGTACATCAAAGGATCATACACCATGATCAAATGGAATTTATTCCAGGGAGGCAGGGATGGATCAACATCTGCAAATTAATCAATGTGATACACCACATTAACAAAATGAAGGATAAAATCATATAATCATCTCAATATATGTAGAAAAAGCATTTGACAAACTTCAACACCCATTCATGATTAAAAAAAAACTCTCAACAAACTGTGTGTAGAGGGAACCTACCTAACACAAAAAAAAGGCCGTACATGACAAGGCCATAGCTAAAATATTCAACAGTGTAATGCTAAAAGTTTTTCCTCTAAGGTCAGGAACAAGACAAGGATGCCTACTCTTGTAATCTTTACTCAGCATAGTACTGGAAGTCCTAGACAGAATAATTACGGGGGGGGGGGGGAGAAAGAAAAGGCATCCAAATTCAAAAGGAAGAAGTAAAATCACCTCTATTTGCAGATGACATGAAATTATATATAGGAGGCCCTAAGGTCTCCTAAAAACTCTACCAAAAAGCTGTTAGAAATAATAAACAAATTCAGTAAAGTCGCAGAATGAAAATCAATATAAAAATATCAGTTGTGGCATGGGGGAGAGGCTTCCTGGATGATTTAACCTGGGAGTGCCACTCGTATGAAGCACAGTTGGGCGCCAGTGTGCGTGTGGGCCCTTGCTCACCTGCCAGCCTCCAACTGCCCAGTGGCCATGATAGCCATCTGGCTGACAGAGTCTTGGTGCTCCAGCCGGGTGTCAGTCCTGTGCCTCTGAGGTGGGAGAGCCGAGTTCAGGACATTGGACCACCAGAAACCTCCCAGCTCCATGTAATATTTAACAGCGAAAGCTCTCCTAGAGATCTCCATCTCAACGCTAAGACCCAGCTCCACTCAACAACCAGTAAGCTACAGCACTGGACACCCTATTCCAAACAACTAATAAGACAGGAACACAACCCTACCCATTAGCAGAGAGCCTGCCTAAAATCACAATAAGGTCACAGACACCCCGAAACGCACTGCCAGAAGTGGTCCTGCCCACCAGAAAGACAAGTTCCAGCCTAATCCTCCAGAACACGGGCACCAGTCCCTTCCACCAGGAAGCCTAACAACACACCAAACCAACCTTAGCCACTGGGGGTAGACACCAAAAACAAGGGGAACTACAAACCTGCAGCCTGCAAAAAGGAGACCCCAAATACAGTAAGTTAAGCAAAATGAGAAGACTAAGAAACACACAGCAGATGAAGGAGCAAGGTAAAAACCCACCAGACCAAACAAATGAAGAGAAATAGGTAGATTACCTGAAAAAGAATTCAGAGTAATGATAGTAAAGATGATCCAAAATCTTGGAAATAGAATGGGGAAAATACAAGAAACATTTAACAAGGACCTAGAAGAACTAAAGAGCAAACAATGATGAACAACACAATAAATTAAATTTAAAATTCTCTAGAAGGAATCAATAGCAGAATAACTGAGGCAGAAGAACGGATAAGTGACTTGGAAGATAAAATAGTGGAAATAAGTACTGCAGAGCAGAATAAAGAAAAAAGAATGAAAAGAATTGAGGACAGCCTCAGAGACCTCTGGGACAACATGAAACGTACCAACATTTGAATGCTAGGGGTCCCAGAAGAACAATAGAAAAAGAAAGGGACTGAGAAAATATTTGAAGAGATTAGAGTTGAAAATTTCCCTAATATGCGAAAGGAAATAGTTAATCAAATCCAGGAAGCACAGAACGTCCCATATGGGATAAATCCAAGGAGAAACATGCCAAGACACACATTAATCAAACAATCAAAAATTAACTACAAAGAAAAAATATAAAAAGCAGCAAGGGAAAAACAACAAATAACATACAAAGGAATCCCCATAAGGTTAACAGCTGATCTTTCAGCAGAAACTCTGCAAGCCTGAAGAGAGTGGCAGGACATATTTAAAGAGATGAAAGGGAAAAACCTACAACCAAGATTACTCTACCCAGCAAGGATCTCATTCAGATTCAACAGAGAAATTAAAACCTCTACAGACAAGCAAAAGCTAAGAGAATTCAGCACCACACAACCAGTTCTACAACAAATGCTAAAGGAACTTCTCTACGCAGGAAACACAAGAGAAGGAAAAGACATACAATGACAAACCCAAAACATTAAGAAAATGGTAATAGGAACATACATATCAATAATTACCTTAAATGTAAATGGATTAAATGCTCCAACCAAAAGACATAGACACGATGAATGGATACAAAAACAAGACACGTATATATGTTGTCTACAAGAGACCCACTTCAGACCTAGGGACACATACACACTGAAAGTGAGGGGATGGAAAAAGATATTCCATGCAAATGGAAATCCAAAGAAAGCTGGAGTAGCAGTTCTCATATCAGACAAATAGACTTTAAAATAAAGACTATTATAAGAGACAAAGAAGGACACTACACAATGATCAAGGGATCGATCCAAGAAGAAGATATAACAATTGTAAATATTTATGCACCCAACGTAGGAGCACCTCAATACATAAGGCAAATGCTAACAGCCATAAAAGGGGAAACTAAAAGTAACACAGTCATAGTAGGGAACTTTAACACCCCACTTTCACCAGTGGACAGATCATCCAAAATGAAAACAAATAAGGAAACACAAGCTTTAAATGACACATTCAACAAGATGGACTTAATTGATATTTATAGGACATTCCATCCAAAAACAACAGAATACATTTTCTTCTCAAGTGCTCATGGAACATTCTCCAGAATAGACCATATCTTCGGTCACAAATCAAGCCTTGGTAAATTTAAGAAAATTGAAATCATATCAAGTATATTTTCCAACCCAAATGCTATGAGACTAGAAATCAATTACAGGAAAAACTCTGTAAAAAATACAAATACATAGAGACTAAACAATACACTACTTAATAACCAAGACATCACTGAAGAAATCAAAGAGGGAATCAAAAAATACCTAGATACAAATGACAATGAAAACACAACAACCCAAAACCTATGGGATGCAGCAAAAGCAGTTCTAAGGGTGAAATTTATAGCAATAAAATCCTACCTCAAGAAACAGGAAACATCTCAAATAAACAACCTAACCTTACACCTAAAGCAATTAGAGAAAGAAGAACAAAAATCTCCAAAGTTAGCAGAAGGAAAGAAATCATAAAGATCAGATCAGAAATAAATGAAAAAGAAATGAAGGAAACAATAGCAAAGATCAATAAAACTAAAAGCTGGTTCTTTGAGAAGATAAACAAAATTGATAAACCATTAGCCTATCTCATCAAGAAAAGGGAGAAGACTCAAATCAATAGAATTAGAAATGGAAAAGGATAAGTGACAACTGACACTGCAGAAATACAAAGGATCATGAGAGATTACTATAAGCAACTCTATGTCAATAAAATGGACAACCTGGAACAAATGGACACATTCTTAGAAAAACACAACCTTCCAAACCAGGAAGAAACAGAAAATACAAACAGACCAATCACAAGCAGTGAAATTGGGACTGTAATTAAAAATCTTCCAAAAAACAAAAGCCCAGGACCAGATGGCTTCACAGGCGAATTCTATCAAACATTTAGAGAAGAGCTAACACCTATCCTTCTCAAACTCTTCCAAAATGTAGCAGAGGGAGGAACACTCCCAAACTCATTCTATGAGGCCACCATCACCCTGATACCAAAACCAAAGATGTCACAAAGAAAGGAAACTACAGGCCAATATCACTGATGAACATAGAGGGAAAAATCCTCAACAAAATACTAGCAAACAGAATCCAACAGCACATTAAAAGGGTCATACACCATGATCAAGTGGGGTTTATCCCAGGAATGCAAGGATTCTTCAATATACACAAATCAATCAATGTGATACACCAAATTAACAAATTGAAGGATAAAAACCATATGATTATCACAATAGATGCAGAAAATGCTTTTGACAATATTCAACACCATTTATGATAAAAACCCTCCAGAAAGTAGGCATAGAGGCAACTTACCTCAACATAATAAAGGCCATACATGACAAACCCACAGCCAACATCGTTCTCAGTGGTGAAAAACTGAAACCATTTCCACTAAGATCAGGAACAGGATAAGGTTGTCCACTCTCACCACTATTATTCAACATAGTTTTGGAAGTTTTAGCCACAGCAATCAGAGAAGAAAAAGAAATAAAAGGAATCCAAATTGGAAAAGAAGAAGTAAAGCTGTCACTGTTTGCAGATGACATGATACTATACATAGAGAATCCTCAAGATGCTACCAGAAAACTATTAGAGTTAATCAATGAATTTGGTAAAGTAGCAGGATGCAAAGTTAATGCATAGAAATCTATTGCATTCCTATACACTAGTGATGAAAAATTTGAAACAAAACACTCCCATTTACCATTGCAACAAAAAGAATAAAATACCTAGGGCTAAACCTACCTAAGGAGACAAAAGATCTGTATGCAGAAAACTATAAGACACTGATGAAAGAAATCAAAGATGATACAAACAGATGGAGAGATATACTATGTTCTTGGGTTGAAAGAATCAACATTGTGGAAATGACTATACTACCCAAAGTAATCTACAGGTTCAATGCAATCCCTATCAAACTACCAACAGCATTTTTCACAGAACTATACAAAAATTTCACAATTTGTATCAAAACACAAAAGACCCTGAATAGCTAAAGCAATCTTGAGAAAGAAAAATGGAGCTGGAGGAATCAGGTTCCCGGACTTCAGACTATACTACAAAGCTACAGTAATCAAGACAATATGGTACTGGCACAAAAACAGAGATATAGATCAATGAAACAGGATAGAAAGCCCAGAGATAAACCCACACATACAGTCACCTTATTTTTGATAAAGGAGGCCAGAATATACAGTGGAGAAAAGACAGCCTTTTCAATTATTTGTGCTGGGAAAACTGGACAGCTACATGTAAAAGAATGAAATTAGAACACTCACTAACACGACACACAAAAATAAACTCAAAATGGATTAACGATCTAAATGCAAGGCCAGACACTATCAAACTCTTAGAGGAAAACATAGGCAGAACACTCTATGACATAAATCACAGCAAGATCCTTTTGACCCACCTCCTAGAGAAATGGAAATAAAAATAAACAAATGGGACCTAATGAAACTTAAAACTTTTACACAGCAAAGGAAATCATAAACGAGATGAAAAGACAACCCTCAGAATGGGAGAAAATATTTGCAAATGAAACAACTGACAAAGGATTAATCTTCAGAATTTACAAGCAGCTCAACATCAAAAAAACAAACAACCCAATCCAGAAACGGGCAGAAGACTTAAATACACATCTCTCCAAAGAACATATAGAGATTGCCAACAAATGCATGAAAGAATGCTCAACATCACTAATCATTAGAGAAATGCAAATCCAAACTGCAATGAGGTATCACCTCACACCAGTCAGAATGGCCATCATGAAAAAATCTACAAACAATAAATGCTGGAGAGGGTGTGGAGAAAAGGGAGCCCTCTTGCACTGTTGGTGGGAATGTAAATTGATATGGCCAATATGGAGAACAGTATGGAGGTTCCTTAAAAAACTAAAAATAGAACTACCATATGACCCAACAATCCCACTACTGGGCATATACCCTGAGAAAACCATAATTCAAAAAGAGTCATGTACCACAGTTTTCACTGCAGCTCTATTTATAATATCCAGGATATGGAAGCAATGTAAGCATCCATAGACAGAGGAATGTATAAAGGAGATGTGGCACATATATACAATGGAATATTACTCAGCCATAAAAAGAAATGAAACTGAGTTATTTGTAGTGAGGTGGATGAACCTAGAGTCTGTCCTACAGAGTGAAGTAAGTCAGAAAGAGAAAAACAAATACCGTATGCTAACACATATACATGGAATCTAAAAAAAAAATGGTTATGAAGAACCTAGGGGCAGGACAGGAATAAAGACACAGATGTAGAGAATGGACTTGAGGACACGGGGAGGGGGAAGGGTAAGGTGGGACGAAGTGAGAGAGTGGCATGGACTAATATATACCACCAAATGTAAAATAGATAGCTAGTGGGAAGCAGCTGCATAGCACAGGGAGATCAGGTCAGTGCTTTGTGACCGTCTAGAGAGGTGGTATAGGGAGGGTGAGACAGAGATGCAAGAGGCGGGAGATATGGGGATATATGTATATGTATAGCTGATTCACTTTGTTATAAAGCGGAAACTAACATACCATTGTACAGCAGTTATACTCCAATAAAGATGTTTAAAAAAAATCAGTTGTATTTCTATACACTAACAACAAACTATCAGAAAGAGAATTAAGAAAACAATCCCTTTAAAATAGCAAAAAGAATAAAATAGGATTAAATTTAACCAAAAAGGTTACAGATCTGTACACTGAAATCTATGACACTGATGAAAGAAATTCAAGAAGACACAAATAAATAGATATTCCCTGCTCATGGATTAGAAGAATAAGTATTGTAAAAGTGTCCACACTACCCGAAGCTATCTATAGATTCAATGCAACCCCTATCAATGTTCAAATGGCATTTATCACAGAAATAGAAAAATCAACCCCAAAATTTGAATGAAACCACAGAAGATCCCAAATAACCAAAGCAAGCTTGAGAAAGAAGAACAAAGCTGGAGACATTATGTTTCCTGATTTCAAACTATACTGCAAAGCAATAGTAATCACAAGAAATACGCTATTGGTGTAAAAACAGACACATAGATCAATGGAACAGAATAAAGAGCCAAGAAATAAACCCATGCATATTTGGTTAATTAATTTATCATAAAGTAGTGAAGAACATACAATGGGGAAAGGATGGTCTCTTCAATAAATGGTGTTTAGAAAACTGGACAGGTACATTCAGAAAAAAAGAAAAAGAAAAGAAATTGAACTCTATCTTACACCACTCACAAACATCAACTCAAAATGAATTAAAGATGTGAATGTAAGCCCTGAAACCATAAAACTCCTAGAATAAAACACAATGGGTAACCTCCTTGACAATGCCCTTGGAAATGATTTTTGTGGATTTTATTATAAAAGCAAAAATAAACAAGTGGGACTACATCAGTCTAAAAAGCTTCTGCAAAGCAAATGAAACCATCATCACAATGAAAAGGCTACCTATGGAATGGGAGAAAATATTTGTAAATCATAAGTCTGATAAGGCGTTAATATCCAAAATATTAAAGAACTTGTACAACTCAATAGCAACAAACCAAGAATCTGATTAAAAAGTTGACAGAGGAACTGAATAGTCGTTTTTCCAAAGAAGATACACATGGCCAACAGATAAATGAAAAGGTGTTCAACATCACTAATCATCAGGGAAATGCAAATCAAAATTACAATAAGATATCACTGTTAGAATGGGTGTCATCACAAAGACAAGAGGTAGCAAGTGTTGGCAAGGATGTGGAGAAAGAGGAACTCTTGTGCACTGTTGGTGGGAATACACGTGGGTGTAGCCACTATGGAAAACAGTGTGGGAGACCTCAAAAAAATTTAAAAAAGAACCACCCTATGGTCCAGCCATCCCACTTCTGAGTATATATGCAAAGGAAATGAAAACAAGATATCAAAAAGATATTTACACTCCCATGTTTACTGAAGCATTATTCACAAGAGCCAAGTTATGGAGAAAACCTAAATGTTCATCAATGGATGAGTGGATAAAGATAATGCAGTATACATATACAGTGGGATGTTATTCAGCCTTGAGAAAGACATCTTGCTGTTGGTAATAGTGTGGATGGACCTTGAGGGCTTTATGCTAAGTGAAATAAGTCAGACAGGAAAGATAAATACTATGTGATGTTACTTCTGTGTGGAATCTAAAAAAGCCAAATTCACAGAAACAGAGACAAGAATAGTGGTTACTAGCGGCTGGTTGGTGAGGGGAATGGGGAGAGGTTGATCACAGAGTATAAACCTTCAGCTATAAGATGAATAGGTTCTGGGGATCTAACGTACAGCATGGTGGTTATAGTTAACAATACTGTTTTATATTCTTGAGAGTTGGTAAGAGAGTAAATCTTAAATGTTTTCACTTCAATAAAGGCACAAGATAACTATGTGACATGATGGAGGCATTAGCTAATGCTGTGATGGTCAACATTTTACAATATATATGTGGCTCAAGTTAACACCTTGTATACATTAAACTTACAAGGTGTTATATGTCAATTATATCTCAGTAAAGCTGGGGGGAAAAGATAGATGTGTTTTTTATATGCATTTTTATTCTGACTTTTTGAATGAGGAGATTGTTCTTCTAGAGAGTCTGCTTTTCCATCGTTCCGTACCACTTAAGGGCTGTGTGTGGCAACCAGCAGGAACAGAGGATACTAATATTGATGCCAGGGAAGTCAGTCTGAGAGCAAATGATCTGAGGAGTCCCAGAGGTTTGAAGGCAAGTCTTTGAAGAGCCCCTCTGTATGGCAAGCCTCAGATCTGACGTGGCTGGTTTGCTGCACCCCTGATTAGATGAGATTCCTGCAACCTAACTCTTCCTGGTGACTTTACCCTCAGACAAAAGCCTATTTTATCTCTGTGTGGCAATAAAGATAAAACCCAGTTTAGTTTGTTTTAAAAAAATCATAACACCACAATCCTCTCTACTTCCTCATACACAAAAATCAACACAGCCTTTCTAAATGATGCATCTCTGGGCCACTTGAGATAAAACTTTTCTCTTTCCATCCAATGCTCTGGTTTTTTTGTAATAATTAAATATTGCAGGAAGAAAATGAAATTTTCAGATGAGCCAGTGATATTCCTCTCTTATGACCCCTTTGAATTTCAGTGATCCAGCAGACTATCTTGGCTAGGAAGACTTTGTATTTTAATATTTAGAGAGCATCAAAATAGAAACCAATTTATTAAAAACAAGCCCAAGAATACAGCATCTGATACTACTATTAACTTGATAGAGAGGTATTAGTACAGATAGTGGGGTATTTTTAGCCAACTGTTCTTGGGGGAAAATTTTTACCAAAATTTCAAGGTAGATACATTAAAATTCAAAACCATACCTTCCTTTGCAGGTTAGGGAGAAGAAAGCATCTAAGACTAATATTCAAATATTTGTCTCTTTTAAAAGAGCTGTTCAAAATGAAGCCCAGAAAATGACTATAGCACTGTACCTTTGGGTGATTATCATGTAGGGGAATTATTGCTGGTTTAACATTGTCAAAATGACTTCTCCAAAACAATGAAGACTGCCCTCCACACCCTCAGCCTCTTCATCTTTCAGGTGGAAGGGATGGGCTTCCAAAGAGGAGATAAGGTTGAGGAGCTTTATTAGTATAGTAGGTAGAATGGATAACCCTCCCCCCTTATCCTAGGAGACTGTAGACTGGGTTCCTTTGATATGATCTGGGGCAATGTCAACTGAGAGGGAGGCACCAGGGGCCAACCAGGTGAGACTCTGCTAATCTCTAAGAAGCTTTAGGCCTGTTGATGTATTAAATGTCCCACTTCCAAAGCTGAAAGATAAATCAAGTCACTGTGTGACAAAAAATACTTACATATACCTGATGGAAAGTTACAAAAACAATTCTAACCCTCATGGTGTTCATTTTAACTGCTTGTTTCAATTCAGTTCAGTAGATGTTGGATAATTTTCTAGTACCCGTTTTCTTCTTTTGCTTGTTTTCTTTTCTGGGACTGTGCTGTATCTTCTGAGCCTTCCCCTAAGAATTAGGATGGGTCCTCTGAACCCTCTAGCTCGTCTCCCTCTGCAGGTTTCCCAGGTACCTATTGTCTCCTTTTGCTGCTCTCCATACGCAGATACTGTCCACTTTTCTCTTCTCATTCCTTGAGCTACAGCTACTGCCACAAAGTGGGGAGATCATTTTTCCCCCTTTCAGCCCTCACAGCTCTTTAGGTTTCCAAATTGCCACCTGAAGTTTCAGTTTTATAGTCTTGCTTATTAAGGAGAAAAAGAGTTCTCTAGAAATAAGTTCAAGGAGAATTAAAGGCTATAACCCAAAGCTGCATATTTTCACTATTGATTACAAGCCTAGTATGTCAGGCCAAAAACAGGCTAAAAAAATCCCTGTACCATTCCCAGCCTCAGGACGTGCTTTTACATAACTGCCTCACAGCCATTTCCTCTTTCTCTGATATCCTGAGGGGCCTGACTCTTTGTCACCAAATCTCCTTTTCTTGCTCCCTGGAAGTCAATGAGGTACTCACGCATGTAGGGCTCCAGATAACCTGCCATCATCACAGAATTGCTAAGTGGACATATTATACAACCACTGTGGCCTCCATCTCAGTTTCCAGAACTCTTCGGGAGTCATAAATATGATTACCTATAAATAGACAAACCAAGAACCAATGGAGCACTGTCTTCTCTGATTTCATATACATTGCCTTTTGTTTGAACCATAATCCTAATATTACATACGCTTCAAACCAAAATTGACAGTCACTTTTTATTCCTGTGATATGTTTTCTCAAATACAATCCCATATTTCTGATTCTCCTTTTCATCTTTTCACTGATTTTTCTTATTTCAGATTATGTGCAAACAACAGGGGAATTTTGTTAAACTCTAAAGTTATCCCGATTTCCCAGACTTAAAATCTACAAGTAAAAATAACCAACAATCTGACGTAACTTTGATAATGTGTGATGTTAAACTAATTAAACAAGGACACTATTAGACTGAGGTGGCACAAAGAAGCAAACCAAAATCTTAGCCTGTAAATGCCTCAAGATTGCAAAATTGAAACCTAAGGACAACCAATCACAAACAACCAACTAGACTTTAAGCTACAGCCAATCCACAATTTCCTTCTACTTTTTCTCTTTAAAAATCTCTCCTCCTGTTGGTGGAGCTCTCCTAACCACTTCCTATTTGGTTATGCCTGACTCTAATCGATTTTTTCCCAAGTAAACTCTTAAAATTTTTAATATGGCCCAGTTTATCTTTTAAGAGTAAAAACCAAAGTTAAATAGCTTTTATTCCACCAAAACAGTATAATCAGGCCATTAAGTACTTGTCACCCAAACCTATAACTCTCCTTACCTCAAGCTCCTTAGAAAGACCTTGTTCATCCTCTTGTCATGGAGTCGATTTATTTTAATTAAAATAAGCAGTTATTTCTGAAAATAAAATAGAAACAAAGTTCGTGTGGAAATGCACATTGATATAAATACCATGTCATATCTATAGGATGTTTAAATATCATAAAAACATATTCCAAATGATTGTTCATTACTCACTGATTCTGAGGATGAAAGTAATTTGAAATTGAACAATTGAAAGTGAAAAAAAAATCCAGTATTGTTTGTATTTAGCATAGTATTAGAACAGATAGAACTGTATATGTATTTTAAGTGTTGGCACTGGTCACGTTTCAAATTAAACAAGAATAGTTGGATGTAATTAAAGCAGACATCTGCCTTGAAGATAAAGGCTACAACCATTTAGCTGGCTAAAATGCTTCTGATTCTTGGTTCTGCCAGAGATATTCAGAATCCATAAAGAAGAACCTGGGATGTCAGGGATTCCAAAACTATTGCTGAAAGGAGGCTGAAAACACAATGTAAAGATCAGTGAGCTGTTTCTCTATTGACGCCTTTTTCTAGTAGCACTATTTCCAAGTTGGAAGCATCAGTTTTCTAAACCTCAGAAATATTTCATAAAAACTCCATTTGTTTTTCATCTAGAGCAACTATATAATTATCACTAGCACAGGATCATCTCATTTTTTAGCAAATTTTAAATGAAATCTAGTTGCATTGATATTTTTATGCCATGAATTTCTTTTTTTTTTTTTGTTATCCAGGTGTTTACTGATTTGCCAAATATTACAATTACCTTGAATATAGCAACATAATAATTTATATTTGTATTGACCTTACATTTTTTAATGTGCACAATCACTTGTATGGGCAAATAAGCATTATTACTCCCAATTTCTTTATAATTAATAAACTTCATTTCTTCAAGCAGTTTTAGCTTCACAGCAAATTTGAGCGGAAAGAACAGAGCAGAGAGTTTCCCTTTACCCCCTGTTCTCACACATGCACAGCCTCCCCCATTATAAAAATTCCTTAGCAAAATGGTACATTTATTACAATAAATGAACCTACATAGACACATCATTATCACCCAAAGTCTGCAGTTTTCACTAGGGTTCATTCATTCTTTGTGTTGTATGCTCTATGGGTTTTGACAAATGTATAATGACATATATCCATCATTACAGTATCAAACAGTATTTTCACTGCTCTAAAAATCCTCTATGCACAGAGGATTTTTAGGACAGTGAAACTTCTGTACAATACTACATACAGTGGAGGATACATATCATTATCCCTTTGTCCAAACTCATAGAATGTACAACACCAAGAGTGAACCCTAGTCTACTGTAGTCTCTGGGTGATTATGATGTGTCATTGTAGGTTCATCAGTGGTAACAAATGTACCACTCTGCTGGGGATGTTGATAACGCAGGAGGCTGTGCATGTGTGGGGGCAGGGAGTATATGGGAAATCTCTGAACCTTCCTGTTAATTTTTCTGTGATCCTAAAACGACTTTGAAAAATAGTTTTTTTAAAAATCCTCTATGCTTTGCCTATTCACCCCCACCCCACAACCCTTGGCACATACTGAAATTTCTACTGTCTCCATAGCTTTGCCTTTTTCTAGAATGTTATATATTTGGAAACATACGGTATATAGCTTTTTCAGATTGACTTCTTCCACTTAGTAATATGCATTTATGTTTCCTCTGTGTCTTTTCATGGCTTCATATTTCATTCATTTTTGGTGCTAAATAATATTCCATTGTCTGGATATACCACAGTTTATCCATTCACCTACTAAAAAACATTGTGTTTGCTTCCAAGTTTTGGCACCCATGTGCAGGTTTTTGTGTGGACATATGTTTTCAACTCCTTTAGGTTGTTTGATTGCTAGATAATGGGGTAAGAGTATGTTTAGTTTTGTAGGAAACAGCCAAATTGTCTTCCAAAGCGGCTGTACCATTATGCATTCCCACCATCAATGAATGAGAGTGCCTATCTTTATATTTAAAGAGGGTTTCTTGTAGACAGCATATGGTTGGGTCTTGTTTTTTGATCCAGTCTGTCGGTTTCTACCTTTTAACTGGTAAATTTAGCCCATTGATGTTCAAAGTTATTATTGACATAGTGGATTAATATCTAACATATTTGTGTCTGTTTTCTATTTGCTGCCTTTGTTCTTTGTTCCTTTTTACTCTTTTTCTGTCTTTTGTGGTTTTAACTGAGCATTTTATATGATTCCATATTTTCTCCTTTCTTAGCATATCAGTTGTATTTCTTTTTTTACTTTTGTTAGTGATTGCCATAGATTTGCAATATATACCTACAGTCAATACAAGTCTGCTTTCAAATAACAGTATATCAATTCACAGGTATTGCAAATACCTTATAATAACAAAATATTTGTAATTCTTCCCTCCCATCCCTTGTATAATTGCTGTCATTTATTTCACTTATACATAAAAGGACGTAATCTAAGATTTGTTGCTATTATTATTTTGAACAAACTGAAATCTGTTAAATCAATTAAGAATAAGAAATATGTTAAATCAAGTAAGAATAAGAAATATTTCATCTTCACTTATTAATTCTCTAATGTTCTTCCTTTTTTATGTAAATCCAAGTTTCTGACATATATCATTTCCTTCACTCTGAAGAATTTTTTTAAAATGTTTCTTGCAAGGCAGGTCTACTGGAAACAAATTCCCTTAATTTTTATGTGTCTGAGGAAGTCTTCATTTCTCCTTCACTTTTTTTTTTTTTTTTTTTTGCGGTACGCGGGCCTCTCACTGTTGTGGCCTCTCCCATTGAGGAGCACAGGCTCCGGACGCGCAGGCTCAGCGGCCATGGCTCACGGGTCTAGCTGCTCCACGGCATGTGGGATCTTCCCGGACCGGGGCACGAACCCGCGTCCCCTGCATCGGCAGGCAGACTCTCAACCACTGCGCCACCAGGGAAGCCCTCTCCTTCACTTTTAATGGACAGTTTTGCAGGGTACCAAATCCTAGGTTGGTAGGGTTCTTTTCTCTCAATACTTGAAATATTTCACTTCATTCTCCTCTTGCTTGTATTATTATTTTTTTTTTAGGAGAAGAAAGATGTAATTATTATCCATGCTCTTCTATAGGTAAGGTGGGTTTTTCCTCTGGCTTCTTTCATGATTTTTCTTTATCTTTAATTTTTTTAAGGTTATTTATTTATTTATTTAATTTTGGCTGTGTTGGGTCTTCATTGCTGAGCATGGGCTTTCTCTAGTTGCCGCAAGCAGGGGCTACTCTTCATTGTGGTGTGCGGGCTTCTCATTGTGGTGGCTTCTCTTGTTGTGGAGCATGGGCTCCAGGTGCATGGGCTTCAGTAGTCGTGATGATATGCCTATGTGTAGGGTTTTTTCTTGGTGTTATCTGCTTAGTGTTCTCTGAGATTCCTGGATGTACATTTTGGTGCCTGGCATTAATTTGGGGGAAATTCTCAGTTATTATAGCTTCAAAGACTACTTCCGTTCCTTTCTCTCTTTAGCTTCTCCTTCTGGTATTCCCACTGCACATATGTTACAAATTTTGTGGTTATACCACAGTTCTTGGGCATGCTGTTCTATTGGGGATTTTGTGAGTATGTCTTTTTTCTCCTTGCTTTTCACTTTTGGAATTTTCTATTGTAATATTCTTGAGTGCAAAGATTCTTTCCTAGGCTGTTTCCTGTTTACTGATGAGCTTATTAAAGGCATTCTTCATTTCTACTACAGTGTTTTTGATCTCTAGAATTTCTGTTTGATTCTTTATTAGAATTTCCATCTCTTTGCTTACATTATTCATCTGTTCTTGTACATTAGAGTTCTTAGCATACTAATCATACTTGTTAAAAACTCCATCTGATAACTCTGGCATTCCTGCTGACTCTGGTTCTAATGCTTGTTCAGTCTCCCAAAACTGTTTTTTGCCTTCTAGTATGCCTTATAATTTTGTGTTGAAAGGGAGACATGATGTACTGGGTAAAAAGAATGATAGTAAATAGGCCTTCAGTAATGTAGTGGTAAGGTGTGGGGGAGGGGAAGCATTCTGTAGTCCTCTGATTAAGTCTCAGTCTCCTGGTGAGCCTATGCTCCTGGATTTTAAACTTCACCAGTGATTCTCAGGTTTTCTCCCCATTAGTCAGCACAGAATGGCTAGAGGAGACTGGAGTTGTGTGTTTCCCTTCCCCTATGTGGAAAGCTAGAGGGAAATAGAGTTGAGTATTTCCCTCCCAGGTAAGTTAGGCTATTATAAATCACCAGAAACTTAGGCTCTGGTAAAACAGTTTCTCCTGAAGGCAGGCCTTGTTAAGAACAGAATGTTTCTTTTTATGGCTGAGTAATATTCCATTATGTATATGTGCCACATCTTCTTTATCCATTCATCTGTTGATGGACACTTAGGTTGCTTCCATGCCCTGGCTATTGTAAGTAGAGCTGCAATGAACATTTTGGTACATGACTCTCTTTGAATTATGGTTTTCTCAGGGTAGTGAAGTGGATGGACCTAGAGTCTGTCATACAAAGTGAAGTAAGTCAGAAAGAGAAAAACAAATACTGTATGCTAACATATATATGGAATCTAAAAAAAAAAAAAGGTCATGAAGAACCTAGGGGCAAGACGGGAATAAAGACACAGACCTACTAGAGAATGGACTTGAGGACACTGGGAGGGGGAAGGGTAAGTTGGGACAAAGTGAGAGAGTGGCATGGACATATATACTAACAAATGTAAAATAGATAGCTAGTGGGAAGCAGCCACATAGCACAGGGAGATCAGCTCGGTGCTTTGTGACTGCCTGGAGGGGTGGGATAGGGAGAGTGGGAGGGAGATGCAAGAGGGAAGAGATATGGGAACATATGTATATGTATAACTGATTCACTTTGTTATAAAGCAGAAACTAACACACCATTGTAAAGCAATTATACTCCAATAAACATGTTTAAAAAAAAAAAGAACAATGTTCTTGTACCTTTCAAATTGGCTTTTTTCCCCTTTCTTCTTGCCGGAAGCTTGAGGGGATTTTTCTCTGATATTCACCTCATGGACCTGGTTGAGCTCCTGTGCTCTTCTCCAACAAGGACGGGAGTCTCCCTTGAGTTTAACACTCAGCGCTGTCCGTGCTGAGCTTCCAGTAATTCATCAATTACAGTTCAGGTTTCCTTACCCTGGCACTGGTTCCCACAGTGCTTGTGGGTTTCTGCTTTGGTAAGTTGGGATTCTCTGTGTCCTCTTGTCTGATGCTCCAATTTTGGGGGCAGCAGTTACCCTGTGTGACATCACATTTCTGATGATTCAAGGATTTGTTGATTTTTCCATTTCTTCAGCTTTTTACTTGTTATTAGGATGGGGTAGTGACTTCTAAGCTGCTTACATGCTGAACTGGAAACCAGAGGTCACTATTCCCATTTTAAGATGAGAAAAATAAGAACTGTAAGAGGTAAGTCACTTCCCAAAGATCGTACAGGTATTAGAGATAGAATTGAGACCTAGACCTACTAACCCCAAGTCTGAGTTATCAACCTGTTTTACAATTGTGTAAAAGGAGGCTTGGATTCTTACTTATCTATTCTGAAAGGAAGTGACTAAATTGGATTACTGATTCAATTTCTTATATTCAGGAAAGAATGTCATTAAAAGACCATTCTATTTCTCAGAATTCATCTTATTTAAATTATAAAAACTTATATACACAAATAGGTTTATTACAGTGTGATTTACAATGGGAAAAATGTAAATAGCTGGAATGATTATGGTAAGTATGTACGTACTTGCAATAGGATATTAAGAAAAGGAGGTAACAGCAGAGTAAAATGTTTATGATACTGTATTAAGTGAAGAAAGCTGACTATAAAATTGCCCATGTAAAATAGATGGTGAAGGAAAATAGAAAAAAGTGCTAGCTGTGAGTATTGAGCTTTTTAAAAAATTGTATTCATTGTAATAAATATGTAAAAAGTAACTTTAAAAAAAATATGCGTCAATGATACTTTTGTATGTCGGAAACACTGTACTAGTCTTTGGATAAAAGGACAACTTATTTCTCACAAGTTTAGTTTAAATTTTAGAGTCATAAATATCAGCTTTTGACAGAAATATATCATTTTTTTACATGGAGGAGTATGCTAGTATACTGGGTCCTAGGTTGTTCCCCTTGCTATTACATGTATTTAAATGAATGGCTCTCCAGGGGCTTATTAAATGGCATTGCATGTTAGTTTAAACTAGGTATTTATGGTACAACAATGTAGAGGATAAAAGGAATGCAACACTGGGCAATTTATATAGAAAAGGATTTTCTATATAAATCCTTTTGTGGTTTTTCTATATTTAGAAAAAATATATTTTATATATTTTAAATTTTTTAAATTTATATTTTTTTAATTTAATTTTTTTTAATTTAAATTTATATTTTTAAATATATATATTTATATTTTGTGGTTTTTCTTTATTTTCTATATTTTTCTATATTTCTATATTTAGATTTATATTTTCTATATAAATCCTAATGTGGTTGGGTGCAAGGCACCATCAACACAGGCTTGTATTCACGCTCATTCATTCAGCTCACAGTAAAAAATGTGTGTGCCTAAATCCAAGAGAGTAGATAAGTCTGACTTGAAATGTGTTTCTCTCTTTGGTATAATGCTTTTTTTTTCTTTTTTTTTACTTCTTTTTCAGTAATTCCTTGCAGCTCCAGCTTACACACAATGAATTGTTGGTTCCTTTATTGAAGGGGAGGGAGAGGGGAGGAACACCACTTTTTAAAGCCAATACCAAAGAAAATAACTCCTTTTGTGTAAAGAGGGATCAATAGTAGTCTCTGTGTTCTTTCTATTTCTTGTTTGTATTTTCTGTTGATGTGTACAAAACCTAGACATTTGACTTTAAGTGTTGATTAAAACTTTTTTTTACAGAAAGAATAGAAAAGAAAGAGTAATTTTAACCACCATTGCACTACTTTTAAAAATTCCATTCTGTTCTTAATTCACATACCCTGGCAAAAGAAAGAATCTTGAGTATATCTCCATGCCAAAACACTTCCTAACTTAAGTTTCATTATTTTTTTCTAGGGTAATGAATGCAATTATGAAAGAGGTCCAACTGGAATTATTTTAAAATCACAAATTTTCAACCATGATAATTATTTGCCTCTAGCCATCTCTGCCTTTAATTATTATGCGGAGATGATTGTCTCACTTTGAACAAGCGGCTGAGTAGAATGCAAGGAGGAGCATTTCCCTTCCATGTGATGGTCCTTTTCCATTCTAGGGCCCTGATTGCCTTTATACCAAACCATGAATGGAGATGCCCAAATCCATTGGGATGTCCAGTTTTTTCAGGAATTACATGTATCAAAAGGCCATTTTCTTTTTTTTTTTAACATCTTTATTGGGGTATAATTGCTTTACAATGGTGTGTTACTTTCTGCTTTATAACAAGGTGAATCAGTTATACATATACATGTGTTCCCATATCTCTTCCCTCTTGCGTCTCCCTCCCTCCCACCCTCCCTATCCCACCCCTCCAGGCAGTCACAAAGCACCGAGCTGATATCCCTGTGCTATGCAGCTGCTTCCCACTAGCTATCTACCTTACGTTTGGTAGTGTATATATGTCCATGCCTCTCGCTTTGTCACAGCTCACCCTTCCCCCTCCCCATATCCTCAAGTCCATTCTCCAGTAGGTCTGTGTCTTTATTCCCGTCTTACCCCTGGGTTCTTCATGACATTTTTTTTCTTAAATTCCATATATATGTGTTAGCATATGGTATTTGTCTTTCTCTTTCTGACTTACTTCACTCTGTATGACAGACTCTAGGTCTATCCACCTCATTACAAATAGCTCAATTTCGTTTCTTTTTATGGCTGAGTAATATTCCATTGTATATATGTGTCACATCTTCTTTATCCATTCATCCGATGATGGGCACTTAGGTTGTTTCCATCTCCGGGCTATTGTAAATAGAGCTGCAGTGAACATTTTGGTATATGACTCTTTTTGAATTTTGGTTTTCTCAGGGTATATGCCCAGTAGTGGGATTGCTGGGTCATATGGTAGTTCTATTTGTAGTTTTTTTAAGGAACCTCCATACTGTTCTCCACAGTGGCTGAACCAATTCACATTCCCACCAGCAGTGCAAGAGTGTTCCCTTTCCTCCACACCCTCTCCAGCATTTATTGTTTCTAGATTTTTTGATGATGGCCGTTTTGACTGGTGTGAGGTGATATCTCATTGTAGTTTTGATTTGCATTTCTCTAATGATTAATGATGTTGAGCATTCTTTCATGTGCTTGTTGGCAGTCTGTATATCTTCTTTGGAGAAAAGGCCATTTTCTTTTAGAAATTTATAAGCTGAATAGAAATTTAAAAACTCAAAATAATGATTGACCAAATGCCTAGGCACCCCATGGCCCAGCCAAATTGACACAGAAAATTAACCATCACAGTGGGTTAGGTCAAGAAGGTTGTCTTGAGGAAGAGAAACCTGAACACTGAAGGACAGTATGTCATAAATAGAATATTAAATTACTACTTTCTCATAAGTAAATAATACCACTAAATATGTAATATATGTGTGTCTTCAGAAATGCAATGTTTTCTCCCATTTTTAGGGGAAATAATTGGTTCTTCATTAAGTTAGATTAAACTCCTAGAGAAGCCAGTATTAGAATTGAATTTATAAAATGAAAGTATCGCATGGAATATTTCTATTATATCAATAGAATATATACTGATTATATTTTCAGGACTGTACAGTTTACAAAATGTTCTCACCTACATTATCTTATTTTAGGCTACTCATTTATGATGAGATGTTTAATCTCATCATAAATGAGTAGCCTAAAATTAAAGACATTTACATTTTAAAAATCTTTTATTAGAGGTAAATTTTTCAACTGGACACAAAAATAGTGAGAATACAGAGCTCTTGATTTGGTATGTGTGGATGGTGTTTGGGTGCTCTTTCTAATTTATGTATATAGAGAGATCCTAATTGGCATAGCCTTTAGAAAGTCAAAGTTTTATTTGAGAGATTATAGCTAAAAAGACAAAAATTCTCAGGCAATATTTTTTAAAAAAGCATTTAGAAAACATTAAAGTGTTTATTGGTTTCAATATTTGATATAGAGAAATAAATCTATGTGCACAAAATTACCCAGTTTGGGGAGTTCCCTGGCAGTCCAATGGTTAGAACTCTGGGCTTTCACTGCCGAGGGCCTGGGTTCAATCCCTGGTCAGGGAAGTAAGATTTCACAAGCCGCATGGCACAGCTAGAAAAAAAAAAAATTACCCAGTTTCTTGTACAGTACATTGCTACCCCATCCCCTCATGTCTTACGCCTTTAGCTTTCTTCACTACAGAGTTTTTGGTGCTAAAAAGTGCATTGTTCTTCAGGAACCACAATAAACCCTACTCTAATTGAAAAGAAGACAGTAATAGCTATTATCCGTACTGACCCATGAGTTATTGCTTTCCTCATTTCCCCCTTTATTCATTTCTGTTAGGAATAATCTGTACAGATGTTTTAAAAATGTATTGAGTCTGTTTTATGAGACCAGAATATGGTCTATCCTACTAAAAGTATCATTGCACTTGAAAAGAATGTGTATTTTGCAGTTGTTTGACGTAGTGATTGATTAAATATCAGTTAAATCAAGGTAGTTGATAGCACTGTTCAGTTCTTCTTTATCTATATTGATTTTTTTTTGTCTAGTTCTGGCAAATGCTGAGAGACATTAAAATCCCCAATAGTGATTGTGTAATTGTTTATTTATTATGTAAATTTTGCTTCATGTAATTTGAAGCTCTGTTTACAATTACTATGTCTTCCTGATGAATTGACCATTTTATCTTCATGAAGGATTTCTCTTTATCTCTGGTAATATTTTTGTTTTGGAATCTATTTTGTCTGACATTAATATAGCCACTCTAGCCATCTTATTCTTAATGTTTACATGGTGTATCTTTCTCATCCCTTTACTTTCAAAATGTCTGTGGTTTCATATTTAACATGTGTCTCATGGAGTCAGTATATATTTGGGTTTTGTTTTATGTTCATTCAAAAGTCTTTGTCTTTTAATTGGAGTGTTTTGGTCTTTCATGATTAATGTAATTATTGAAATGTTTAATGTAGTAGGCAGAAAAATAGTCCTCAAGGATATTCACTCCCCAACCCCTTAGAACCTGTGAATATGATACCTTGCATAGCAAAAGACTTTGAAGATGTGATTATGATTAAGGACATGGAAATCAAGAGATTATCCTTGATTATTTGGGTGGGCCCATTATAACCTCATAAATCCTTTAAAGCAGAGAATCTTTCTCAAATGTGGTCAGGGAAAGATGTAACCACAGTGGAAGAAGGTTCAGAGAGATGTGACATGAGAAGGACTTAACCTACTGTTGTTAGGTTTGAAGATGAAGGAAAGGAACCAAGAGCTGGTAGCTTCTAGTTCTGGGAACAGCCCTCTGTTTACAGCTAGGAGGAAAACAAGGACCTGAATCTTACAACCTGAAGGAACTGATTTCTACCACAAACCCAAATGATCAGAACAGATTCCCTTCTAAAGACTTCAGAAAGGAATGCAGCCTGTTGATGACTTGATTTTAGTTCACTGAACTCCATGCCCTATTTCTTTGTTTTTAATTGAAGTATATTTGATTAATAATGTTGTTTTAGTTTCAAGTGTACAGCAAAGTGATTCATTTATACATATATATATAATTTTTCGGATTCTTTTCCATTATAGGTTATAACAGGATATTGAATATAGTTCCCTGTGCTATACAATAGGTCATGTTTACCTACTTTATATATAGTAATGTGTACATGTTGATCCCAAACTCCTAATTTATCCCGCCCCCCTCCCTTTCTTCTTTGGTAACAGTAAGTTTGTTTTCTATGTCTATGAGTCTGTTTCTGTTTTGTAAATAAGTTCGTTTGTATCATTTTTTTAAGATTCCACGTATAAGTGATATCATATATGATATTTGTCTTTCTCTAACTTACTTTATTTAGTATGATAATATCTAGATCCATCCATGTTATTGCAATAATGCAGCCGTTATTTCATATTTTATGGCTGAGTAATATTGCATTGTACGTACACATGTATATCTATATCTTTATACCACATCTTCTTTATCTGTTCAGCTGTCAGTGGCCAATTAGATTGCGTCCATGTCTTGGCTGTTGTAAGTAATGCTGCTATGAACATAAGGGTGCATGTATCGTTTTGAATTAGAGTTTTTGTTTTTTCCAGACATAATGCCCAAGAGTGCGGTGGCTGGATTATATGGTAACTCTATTTTTATTTTTTTAAGGAAACTCCATACTGTTTTCTATGTACTAGTTTACATTTTCACCAACAGTGTAGGAGGGTTCCCTTTACTCCATACCCTCTCCAGCACTTATTATTTGTAGACTTTTTGATGATGGCCATTCTGACTGGTGTGAGGTGATACCTCACTGTAGAGAGATTTGCATTTCTCTAATAATTATCAATGTGGATCATCTTTTCATGTACCTATTGGCTATGTGTATGTTTCTTTGGAAAAATGTCTATTTAGGTCTTCTGCCCATTTTTTGATTGGGTTGTTTGCTTTTTTGATATTGAGCTGTTTGCATATATTGGAAACCTTGTCGGCCATATCTTTTGCAAATATTTCCTCCCATTCTGTAGGTTGTCTTTTCATTTTATGATGGTTTCCTTTGCTCTGCAAAACCTTTTAAGTTTAATTAGGTCCCATTTGTTTATTTTTGCTTTTATTTCCATTACTCTAGGAGACAGGTCCAAAAAAATATTGCTGTGATTTATGGCAAAGAATGTTCTGCCTCTAGGAGTTTTATAGTATCTGGTCATACATTTACTTCTTTAAGCCATTTGGGGTTTATTTTTGTATATGGTGTTAGATAATGTTCTAATTTCATTCTTTCACATGTAGCTGTCCAGTTTTCCCAGCACCACTTATTGAAGAGACTGTATTTTCTCCATTGTATATTCTTGTCTCCTTTGTTGAAGATTAATTGACCATGGGGGTATGGGTTTATTTCTGGGTTCTTTATTCCATTGATCCATATATCTGTTTTTGTGCCAGTACCACACTGTTTTGATTACTATAGCTTTATAGTATTGTCTCAAGTCTGAGAGGGTTATGCCTCCACCTTTGTTTTTTTTCCTCAGGATTGCTTTGGCAATTCTGGGTCTTTTGTGGTTCCATATAAATTTTAGGATTATTTGTTCTAGTTCTGTGAAAAATGTTATGTTGATAGGGATCATGTTAAATTCATAGACTGCTTTGGGTAGTATGGGCATTTTAACTGTATTAATTATTCCAATCCAAGAGCATGGGATATCTTTCCATTTCTTTGAATCATCTTCAGTTTCCTTTATCAGTGTCTTACAGTTCTCAACATGTAAGTCTTTCAGCTCCTTGATCAGGTTTATCCCTAGTTATTTTAATTTATTTTGATGCAATTTTAAAGGGATTTTTTTTTTTACTTTCTCTTTCTGACGTTTCATTGCTAGTGTAAAGAAATGCAACAGATTTCTGTATGTTAATCTTGTATCCTGCTACCTAGCTGAATTTGTATATCAGTTCTAATAGTTATTGTGTGGAGTCTTTGGGGTTTTCTATATAGAGTGCCATGTTATCTGCATATAATGATAGTTTTACCTCTTCCCTTCCAATTTGGATACCTTTAATTTCTTTTTATTGTCTGATTGCTGTGGCTAGGACTTCCAATACTATATTGAAGAGAAGTGGTGAAAGTTGGCATCTTTGTCTTATTCCAGATTTTAGCAGGAAGGCTTTCAGCTTTTCATTACTGAGTATAATGTTGGTCTTGGGTTTGTGATAAACAGCTTTTATTATGTTGAGGTATGTTCCCTCTATACCCACTTTGAAGTTTTTATCATGAATGGATGTTGAATTTTATCAAGTGCTTTTTCTGCATCTATTGAGATGATCATGTGGTTTTTGTCTTTTCTTTTGTTGATGTGGTGTATCACATTCATTGATTCCCATATGTTGAACCATCCTTGTGATCCTGGGATGAATCCAACTTGATCATGGTGTATGATCCTTTTTGTGTTATTGGGCTCAGTTTGCTAATATTTTATTAAGGATTTTTGCATCTATATTCATCGAAAATATTGACCTATAATTTTCTTTTTTGGTAGTGTGTTTTGTTCTGGTATCAGGGTGATGGTGGCTTCATAGAATGACTTTGGGTGTGTTCCCTACTCTTCAGTCTTTTGGAAGAGTTTGAGAAGGTTTGATATAAGTTCTTCTATGTATGTTTGGTAGAATTCCCCGGTGAAGCCTTCTGGTCCTGGACTTTTGTTTGCAGGGAATTTTTTTATTACAGATTCTATTTCACTTCTCGTGATTAGTCTGTTCAAGTTATCTGTTTCTTCTTGGTTCAGTTTTGGTGGGCTGTGTGTTTGTAGAAACTTTTCCATTTCTTCCAGTTGTCCAATTTGTTGGCATATAGTTGTTCATAGTATTCCCTTATTATTTTTTTGTACATCTATGGTATCGGCTGTTATTTATCCTCTTTCATTTCTTATTTTGTTTATTTGGGTCCTCTCTTCTTTTTGGTGAAGCTGACCAGAGGTTTGTCAATTTTGTTTACCCTTTCAAAGAACCAGCTCTTGGTTTTATTGATTTCTTTTCAATTTTTTAAATCTCTATTTTATTTATTTCCTCTCTGATCTTTATTATTTCCTTCCTTCTGCTGACTTTAGGTTTTGTTTCTTTTTCTTTTCCTAATTGTTTTAGGTGGTTGGTTAGGTTGTTAATTTGAGTTTTTTCTTGCTTTCTGAGGAAGGCCCATATCACTATGAACTTCCCTCTTAGGACTGCTTTTGCTGCATCCCATAGATATGTATGGTTGTGTTTTCATTGTCATTTGTCTTGAGCTATTTTTAAATTTCCTATTTGATTTCACTGTTGATCCATTGTTTTTTTAGTAGTATATCATTTAGTCTCCATGTAATTGTTTTTTTCTCTTTTTTTTCCCCCTGTGGTTGATTTCTAGTTTCATGCCATTGTGGTCAGAAAAGATGCTTGAAATAATTCCTATCCTCTTAAATTTGTTGAGGCTTGTTTTGTGTTCTTGTATGGTGTCTATCCTAGAGAACATTCCATGTGAGGTTGAAAAGCATGTGTATTCTGGTTTTTTGGATGTAGTGTTCTATAGATATCAATTAAGTCTAACTGTTCTATTGTGTCATTTAGGGTCTCTGTTGCCTTATTGATTTTCTTTCTGGAAGATCTGCCCATTGGTGTCATTGGGGTGTTAAGGTCTCCTACTATTATTATATTCCTATTGCTTTCTCTCTTTATGTCTGTTAGTATTTGTTTTATTTATTTAGGTCCTCCTCTATTGGGCGCATATATATTAACAAGTGTAATATCCACTCCTTGTATTGATCCTTTCATCATTACATAGTGTCTTTAACTTTCTTTAAGGCCTTTGATTTGAAGTCTATTTTGTCTGATATGAGTATTGCTACTCCTGCTTTCTTATTATTTCCATTTGTATTAAATATCTTTTTCCGTCCCCTCACTTTCAATCTATATGTGTCCTTCACCCTAAAGTGGGTTTCTTATAGACAGCTTATTGTAGATTCTTGTTTTATTATGCAGTCTTCCACTCTGTATCTTTTGATCGGAGCATTTAATCCATTGACATTTAAAGTAATTATTGGTAAGTATGTATTGCCATTTTAAACCTTGTTTTCCAGTTGATTTTGTATTTCTTCTTTATTCCTTTCTTCTTTTTGTTTTTTCTCTTGTGGTTTGATGGTTTTCTTTTGTAGTATGCTTAACTACCTTTCTTTTGGGTTTTTATGACTCCATTGTATGTTTTTGATTTGTGGTTACCCTGTTTTTCAAGTATGTTAACCCACCACTGTATCAACTTGCTTTAGACTGGTAGGCATATGAGCTCAAATACATTCTAAAAGATCTACATTTTCTTACTCCCCTCCCCCACATCTTGTGATTATTATATCCTATTTTACATCTTCATGTTTATCCTCTTACTATTCATTGTAGTTATAATCACTTTCACAGAATTTTTTAATTGTTTTTTAACCTATGTAGTGGTCTGTTTAAGTGAGCTTCAATCCTTTTATGTATTTACCTTTCCTATTGTGATTTTCCCTTTCCTATAGATTCTTGCTGCTTCTGTATTTAGAGAAGACCTTTCAATATTTCCTTCAAGATAGGTTTTGTATTGCTGTATTCTGTTAGTTTTTGCTTGTCTGAGAAATTCTTTCTCTCTCCTTCTGTTCTAAATGATAATCTTGCTGTGTATAGTATCCAAGATTGTAGATCCCTTTAAGGACTTTGAATATATCTTGCCACTCCTGTCTGGCCTGAAAACTTCTGTAGAGAAATCAGGTGATAGCCTTATTGGGGATTCCCTTATAACTAACTCTTTGATTTTCTCTTGCTGCCTTTAGAGTCCTCTCTTTGGCTTTATGTTTTGTCATTTTAATTATGATATATCTTGGTGTAGATCTGTTTGAGTTCATCTTGTTTGGGACACTCTGTGCTTCCTGTATCTGGCTATTTCCTTCTTTAGGTTTGGGAAATTTTCAGCCATAATTTCTTCAAATACATTTTTGATCCCCTTTTCCTTTTCTTCTCCTTTTGGGATTCCTATTATGCATAGATCCAATAGATCTCATATGTTGCTTTCTTTTTTGTTTTTTCATTTGTCTTTCTGTTTGCTGTTCTGATTGGGTGATTTTTGTTATTTTATTTTCTAGATCACTTATTTGTTTTTTTGCATTATTTTGCTGTTCATTGCCTTTAGCTCAGTTTTCATCTTGGTAGTTGAGTTGTCTAATTTTGATTGTGGGTAAATTATAGTTTGTGCCCACTCCTCTTCATAGTTTCTAGTTACAACAATCCACATTTCTATTGATAGCTTTTCTTAATTCCTTCAGCATTTTTATTTCTTCCTATTTGAATCAGAGTCTTGTAGACTGGAGCAATTTGTTTCATTCTTCTTTCAGAGGACTTCTCGTTTTTTTTTTTTTTTTTTTTGCAGTACGCGGGCCTCTCACTGTTGTGGCCTCTTCCATTGCGGAGCACAGGCTCCGGACGCGCAGGCTCAGCGGCCATGGCTCACGGGCCCAGCCGCTCCACGGCATGTGGGATCTTCCCAGACCGGGGCACGAACCCGTGTCCCCTGCATCGGCAGGCAGACTCTCAACCACTGCACCACCAGGGAAGCCCCTGTTCTTTTAATTGGGAGTAATTCCTTTGCTTTTTCATTTTTGTTATATTTCTCTGACTCTGTGAATTTAGGAGAAACAGTTATCTACTATGGTCTTGAAGTGTTGTTTTTATGTGGGAGTGCCTCTGTGTAGCCTGCTTGAGTCCAATATTTTTGGTGAGAGGGCTGTTTTTGGTATGGATGCTTGCCATGTCTTTCCTCAGGGTGTGCTGGCCCCTGTTCTTTTAACAGGGGGTGTGTTTATTGTCGTGGTAAAGAGAGCCCATACTGGATGTTGGGTAGGGCCTCCTCTTTGCTCTGTGGGTTTCACAGCCCTGTCAGGTAGGGTCTGCTCCCAGTTGTTGTAATAGAAGTCCTCAGATCTGATTCTAAGTTGTGCTGTGAAGTAGGTGGGACTGGAGCACTCCCCCTGAGAAAGGAGCCACAGTGTGTTCCTCCCTAAAGATGCCCACCCACCCATATGATACTGTGATGCCACCTGCCACCCAGTGTATGTGCCCACAAAGATCACTGTTGATGACACTGCCTTTGGCAGCTGCCTCCTCTTGGGGGCTCCAGTAATCAGCTTGGAAGTCCCTTAAGCATGCATGCATGCTCACAAAGCTTCCAGCATGCAAATCCACTGGATCTGAGTCCCCTGAGCCCACAGACCATCAGCCCAGATGGTGCTCAGAGGCAGGTGCAGTACTGGTCCCAAATTCGACTGGAGCAAGAATACATTGGAGCTGCTTCTCCATGCCTGCAGTGGGATTGCTGGTAATCAGCTGAGATTTCAGCCCTGCCTCCACATGTGCGTGCCCACAAAGTTTGCAGAACCCATGGTGGCCCAGAGCCATGCCCCATTGTGAACACATTGACAATGAGGTGACTTGGTGGACCCACATCCCTCCCTTCCCCTTGTGTTGACAATGGGGCTCCTATGGCAGACTGACGCTCTGTCCTACATGTGCCCTCAGCTGCTGCCTGGCCACACTCCAGGCCCTTTGGGCTGTCTCCATGCAGCCAAACCAAGTCTCTCCACTGAAGCCCGAGTTGCACCACCCAGTCACTGCACACACCAGCAACCATGCTCCTTGGGGTGGAAATTGTGGCAACATGTCCAAGATTGCCTGTGTTGGTCTCTTTCTACCCTGCAGTACTGCAGGCCAGCTCCCACACTCTCCTCTCCAGCCTCTAAAACTCCCTACCTGTCCCAGAAGACCTACCACTCAGTGAAAAATGTTCCCAGGGTGAGGAAAGCTTTCCTCTTTCACAGCTCCCTCCCAGAGGAGCTGTTCCTATTCCTCTTCTTCTCCTTTTTCCCTTTGTCCTGTCTGGTTACTGGGGGATCTTTCTTGTAGCTTTGGTTGTATGAGATTTTCTGCAAGCTTTCAGTAGGTATTCTCTGGCAATTGTTCCACATGTAGATGTATTTTTTATGTATTCGTGGGAGGAGGTGAGCTTCTCACCTGCCAAGTCCTTCTCCTCTGCCATCTTGGACCAGTCCCCCATGCCATATTTGTGTTGTTTTAAGCCACAAAGATTGCAGTAATTTGTTATTACTGCAATAGAAAATTAATGCAGATTTTCGTAGCTGAAAGCAGGATGCTTTTGTAATAAATATTAAAATGTGAAAATAGATTGGCTTTGGAACTGAGCATTGAGCAGAGGCTGGAGAAGTTTGAGGAGCATGATAGAAAAGGTCGAAATTCAGTGTGTTTGCTTAAGTGAAAGCAACAGAAGATAGCATTCCACAATCTTGTGTTCTTTGTCAGTGCTTATTAGTCTCATAGAATTTGCTTCAAAAAACTCAGCACAGATGTTTTCAGTATGTATCATTTTGAAAATGTATGTATCATACTGAAAATGTATGAAGAAAAAGGGGACCATCTCTTTTTGTTTTAAAATTCTGATAAATTGGGATTTGTAAACTAACATAGCTTTGAGAATAAAAACGATTTTTGTTTGTATTTAGCTGAGATTCATGTTTGATAGATAAAATACATTAAAAACTATGCTATAAAAAAAAAGAGAGAAAGCCTAGACTATCTTGAAAATACTGTAAGGAGAAATATGGATTTTAAAGGTGCTGCCAGTGAAGGCTCAGAAGGAAATAAGGAACATATTATTTGAAACTGAAGAAAAAATCTTTATTATATTGTGACAGAAAACTTAGTATAACTGTGTCCTAGAGTTATGTGGAAAGCAGAATTTGTAAAAAATGAAATTGGAATTCAGCTGTGATTTCCAAGCTAAATGTTGAATGTATGGTTTGGTCTTTTCTTTCTGCCTAGAGTAAAATGTAAAAAAAAACTGAGAGAAGAATGTTAAACAAGATGGAACTATAACTTGATGATATTGGAAGTTCTCAGCCTATCTAGATTTTAGAAAATGCCAAAATTAAGAGATTCATTGTCAGAAAAAGCCAAGGTTGTAACCCACAGCCATGTGCTAATATCTCAGAAAGATCAAAAGTTCAAATATTTAATTATATCAAAGGTTCTGTGAAGACATTAAGGATGTAACTCACAAATTTCATTAAAAAAGAGAGCAACTTAGAAGCTTAAGGGTCTTGTCCCCCACCATCTCAGCAAAAGCCAAAAACAAAGAAGAGATTGTGTAGGGAAATCTGTGCACAAGCCTCTTTTCTAGTAGATTGAATCCCTGTGACATACACAGGAGACCTATAAGGTTCCTGAGAATTTTATACCAGCAGAAACACTGCCAGGTTGAACTGAAAGGGAAAGTGCAAAATGCAAGAAGTCTGTCTGATCCTGAAATTCCATAGTCAGGAAACAGACTGATAAAACTACTCAGTTATAAACATGTGCTACTTTGCCTTGAAAGGGAAGGATGGCTCTGAGGATTAGAACCTCAAATCCAGAGGGCGGGAAGCCTAGTGACAAAGAGGATTATTCCCAGGTATAGACCAAGACCAAATGGAGTTTGCCTGGTTGAATTTCTGTATTTCTTGGGACAAGTGACTTTTTTTTCTTCCCACTTCCAATATGCTTTTGGACTGGAATTCTAGAGCTATTATCCTATGCTTGTACTATCATCATATTTTGGGAGCAGATAATTCTTCTTTAACTTCAAAGGTCCAAAGAAAAAGAGGAATTGTATACTAGGGTGAATTATACACAGAGCCTCACTGATATGTAATTTAGATGATTTAGGTGATAGGATTAGGTGGTTTCGAGATGATGAGATTTAGATGAGAATTTAGACTTAGTTGATGCTGTAATGGGCTCAGAGTTTGGGGGATCTTGGGATGAGGTGAGTGTATTTTGCCTACCAAGTGAACATGAATATTTGGAGGCTAGAGGGCACTATGATAGGCAGAATAATGACCACCAAAGATGTCTATGTTCTAATCCCCAGAACCTGTGAATATGGCATTTTGCATGGTAAAGGGGACTTTGTAGATGTCATTAAGGTTAAGGACCTTGAAATCAGAAAATTATCCTGGATTATCTGGCTGGCTTAATCTAATCACATTTGTCCTAAAAAGTGAGAAACTTTCTCAGCTAGAGTGAGAAAGGTGATTGTAAAAGAAGGAAGAGAATAATTTTCTCTTTTGTTTTTTTCGCTTTATATTTTTTACTCCTAAAAATATTTGAATAATTTTTTTAAATTCCATGTTAATTTTCTTGTTTGTTTTTTAGTTACACTTCTTTCCTTTTTTTTTTTTTTCGGTTGCTCCAGGTCTTAAAATATACATCCTTAACTTTTCTGAGTCCATGCTTAGTACTACAATGTACTATTTTATGTAAAATATGAAAATCTAACAACTGTGTAGGGCCATGTCCTCCCTGTCCCTTATTTTATAATTGTTATATGCAGTACATCTACACACATTATAAACTCTGTAATGTTATGTTTTCAAACAGGTATATAGTTTATAAAGAAATAGAAGAAAATGACAAAAAGAAACATAAGAATAGACTTTTGCATTTACCCAGATATGTACCATTTCCAATGTTCATCATTCTTTTCTGAATTTCGAGTTTTCCATCCAGTCTTTTTGCTTTTCTTGAATAGCTTCCTCTTTCTTTACTAGTCCTTCTAGTACAGATCTACTGCTTCTAGTTTTTTTTTTAATCTGAAAATGCTTTTATTTCATCTTCATTTTAAAATGATAATTTGGATATAGAATTCTTCATTGACTGTTTTGTTTCTTTCAGCATTTTAAAGTTGTTGATCTGATCTCTTGTTCTGGTCTCCATGGTTTCTGATTCAGAAAATTTATTTCTTGCCCTTATGCAATTTTTGTCTTGCTACTTGTTGGATTTTCTCTTTATCTTTGGCTCTCAGCAGTTTGCTGTGTAAGTAATATATGTCTTAGCTGAGCTTCTTTGTGTTTATCCTGTTTGGTTTTCCTCTAGCATCTTGTAGCTTCAAATTTTGGTTTTTTTAATCAAATTTGGAAATTTTTAATCATTATTTCCTCAAATATTCTTCTCCCTCTTCTTTTTTTCTCTCCTTCTGGAACCAAATTAATGTATTTGATCATCAAAGGTCAGCAAACTTTATCTGTAAAGAGCCAGACAATACATAACGTAGACTTTGCTGGCCATATATGATCTCTGTTACATATTTTTCTATTTGTTTTTAAAAATGTTTAATTGTGGTAAAATACACATAAAATTGACCATCTTAACCATTTTAATATGTACACTTCAGTGGTATTAAGTACATTACATTGCTGTGCAACCATCACCACCATTTAACTCCAGAAATCTCTTTATCTTGAAAAACTGGAACTCTGTACCCATTAAACAATAACCATCCACCCCACCCTCTCCCTAGCAACCACCATTCTACTCTTTGTCTCTATAAATTTCACTATTCTAGGCACATCATATAAATGAAATAATATAGTGTTTGTCTTTTCTTTTAGTATGATGTCCTCAGGCTTCATCCATGTTGTAGTATGTGTCAGAATTTCCTTCCTTTCTAAGACTGAATAATATTTCATTGTATGCATGTTTTGAATTTTGTTTATCCATTCATTCCTTGATGGATTCTTGGGTTGCTTCCACCTTTTGGCTATTGTGAATAATGCTGCTAGGAACATGAGTGTTCACGAGTGTTTTTTCTTTTTTAAAAAATAATACTTTAAAAATGTAAAAACCGGGCTTCCCTGGTGGCGCAGTGGTTGAGAGTCTGCCTGCCGATGCAGGGGACACGGGTTCGTGCCCCGGTCCGGGAGGATCCCACATGCCGCGGAGCGGCTGGGCCCGTGAGCCATGGCCGCTGAGCCTGCACGTCCGGAGCCTGTGCTCCACAACGGGAGAGGCCACAACGGTGAGAGAGGCCCGCGTACCGCAAAAAAAAAAAAAAAAAAGTAAAAACCATTCTTAGCTTGCAGGTTGATTTGGCCCATAGGCCATAGTTTGCTGACTTCTGAAACAGGTTTTTAAGACTCTATTCACTTTTTTTCAATCTTTGTTCTATTTTTTACCTTGGATGATTTCTATTTCTATTTTTTTCAAGTTCATTTACTTTTTCATGCAGCATGTTCATTTGGCTATTATGTCCATCCAGAGATTTTTTTTTAATTTAATAAAACATATTTTTATTTCTAAAATTTCCATTTCAGGTATTTTCGTTCATTGTTAACATATTTAGCTTTTACTTTATTGATCATAGTTATAATAGCCATAGACTGTTACTTCATTTTTATTAAGAAAACAACAAATAATAAAATGTAATCTCAGGTGAAAAATCAAAGAACACCCACTAGTAAAGGAAACAGAAAAAAGATGTTATCTGTGGCTCATTAAACTCAGCATCATTTTTCTTAAGCACATTGTCAAAAATGAAGGGTCCACTGAAATAGAATATGATATCTTCTTAATTTCACCTTGAAATTTTCTCATCGATTTCCCTCTGGCCTCCACAAAATATATAGTCATGGATATTAACTATTTGTCTTTGCCCCAGGCGTCCAGAAAATAAAGTCTGAGAAAGGGATTAAAATATTTATACTTTATCAGTAGGTGAAAGTCCAGGGCATTGAAGATGAAGAAATTGAGAGAGATGAGGCAAGGAAAGGTGGACCTGATGTAATGAGAAGTAGTGCTAAGAAGTACGCTTTATAAAGAGATGAGGTAGGTCATCAAGCAGGTGTTTTACTCAGTGTGTGAGGCTTCTCTGGAAAGTTTGCAAGGGGAAAACATACACTGCAGCAGTCTGAAAGGGAGAGATGAAGAGATACTTATGTGCCCTGCTCTCTTTCATCTCCCTTTCCCATTGGTCAGAGTTCATATCAGGAGATGCTGACCCCCACAGTTCCAAGCTGTGTTATCAAACAGAGTAACAATCCATCCAAGTCTGAAGGTGAAGGTGGTAGGGTATAGAGAGATCTAAATGTATACAGTCTGTGAAGTATGCAGGCCCTAGGGTTCAACTTGGACTCCAGCCAGATTGGGGAACTCAGCAAGGGCACCAGCAAAAGAGACAGAAGTGTGCATTAATATTAGAGTGAGAATAATTGAGATTGTAATTCAGGTAGTTAAATCTTCAAGAGTGGACGATGGCTATAATAAGGAGGAATGACATTGCTTGATATCATAACCTTCAAAGATTCTGGGGATTTTTAGGAAAAATGGGCAGAGAGGGGAGAAGATTCTGGAAAGGGCATGAAGAAGAAGAAAGAAAAAAAATAGGAGAGGAAACAAGCATGACGTGAAGGAGTCAAAGGGAAAGCAGGGTTGCCAGGGGTGAGACATATTATGTGTTAAGATAAATAAGGGAATGAAGACTTCAGAAGGGGCAGAACATAAAGGGTAAATTGATGATGACTGACTCAAGTCTTAGGGAACCAAATAGAAGGGTTTGTTGGGTCAGTAGGGTATAAGACTGGGTTAGAGTGGGAGATGTACAGAGCTTCCTGGGAAAGCATGTTTAGACACCACATAGGGAGGATCTGGGAGTGAGAGACTGGATGGGTCTTCCAGTCCCATGCAGAGCCTTCCTCAGCCTTGTTCATAGCCTGGCCTGTGTGGGCAGGCAGACAAGTGCTAGCACTGAAAGAACAAGGGTCTCCAAGCTCACACTCTTCCCAACACAATGCTCTTCAGATAGCATTACTGAGGCATCAGGGGGGCAGTGTTACCAGGAGACTTTGGAAGGACAATGGGGTAGATGAGGATACACGAAATGTTCATGTTTCTCACCATCAACATTATCATTTGTGTGTGTCATAGTTGAAAACTATTTACCACTACCTTAGTCCTACTGTAAATGTCTTCAGGCTGATCATCTAAATTGTGTGGCAAAGAGGCAGGGAGGGATAAACTGGGAGACTGGGATTGACATATACACACTACTATATATAAAACAGATAACTAATGAGAACCTGCTGTATAGCACAAGGAACTCTGCTCAATTCTCTGTAATGCCTATATGGGAAAAAAATCTAAAAAAAAAAAAAAGAGTGGCTATATATGTATATATATAACAGATTCACTTTGTTGTACAACTGAAACTAACACAACATTATAAATCAACTATACTCCAATAAAAATTTTAAAATAAAAGAAAGTACCGCACATGATTTTAAAAATAAATAAATAAATAGTGTGGCAAAGGACTCTGCTTAACTAGTCGCCCTTGTATGAATGAGAGTTGGCAGTTATAGACTTTATCTTTGTTTGGGGGCAGGGAGTGGAACTAATACAGAAATCCCCAAATGGTATTATTCTAGGAGCAGAGTTTTTAAATAGAAAGAAAGATATGTTTGTTCTTCTGGAGTACTGTTTTTAAAATAACTCCATTGCTTTTGACATTTCTTACATTACCATAAACAGACAAAAAATGGCAAAAATCTTGTACATTCATTAGAATGTCTCTGAATATCGTATCAAAATTTGGCACACCAAAATATTTAGATCAAATCTAGTTACTGGAAACTATTCTAAGATTTGCTACTTTTTGACTTTTTTAAAGAATGCTTACAAAGTAAAAATGCATTATTTAGAGAAAGTCATTATCTAATACATAGGGTGTTGTTATTACATAAGTCTTGAATGTTTCCATTTGTGCTCATCAAAATGCATAGGAACATGAGTTACTGCAGTCCTCAAAAAAACTGCTAAGAGCTTGCAACATGTATAGATATTAATACTCTTTACAGACCTGGAAGAAAATTATTTTTAGCCCACATAACCTTACATCCATTCCTAGGTGCATTAAGACTCTCTTTAGAACTGAATACAAATTATTTTCAGCATAAGTATCTTTATATCTCTTCCTAAATGTGTGGCTATTTTCTTCATTCTGTGTGCAACACTCAGGTTCTATTTAGGCCACCAACATGCCTATTGTCTGAGAATTTAAAAAAAAGAAACATAAAATCAAATTGCCATTGTGCTACCATTTTGCCTTGTTAATATAAAATTTCAGATCATAGGCCTGAAAGGAAATAGTCCTACATAGCATCCAAATTTTTAAAAAAAAATTTTATTGGAGTATAGTTGATTTACAATGTTGTGTTAGTTTCAGGTATACAGCAAAGTGATTCAGTTATATATATACATATATCCACTCCTTTTTAGAGTGTTTTCCCATATAGGCCATTATGGAGTATTGAGTAGAGTCTCCTATACTCTGCTATATTATACAGCTATAGTAGAGTGTATAGTGCTGTACGGTATAGTGTTACTACTGTATAGTACTACTGTATAGTGCAATACAGTAGGTCTTTGTTAGTTATCTATTTTATATATAGTAGTGTGTATATGTCAATGCCATTCTCCCAGTTTATCCCTCCCCCCCTTAACCCCTGGTAACCATAAGTTTGTTTTCTGCATCTGCAACTCTGTTTCTGTTTTGTAGATAAGTTCATTTGTAGCCCTTTTTAGATTCCACATATAAGTGATATCATATGATATTTGTCTTTCTATGTCTGGCTTCACTCAGTATGACAATCTCTAAATCCATCCATGTTGCTGCAATGGCATTATTTTCTTTTTTGTGGCTGAGTAGTATTCCATTGTATATATGTACCACATCTTCTTTATCCATTCCTCTGTTGATGGACATTTAGGTTGCTTCCATGTCCTGGCCATTGTAAATAGTGTTGCAATGAACATTGGGGTGTGTGTATCTTTTCAAATTATGCATGTTTTCTCTGGGTATATGTCCAGGATTGGGATTGCTGGATCATATGGTAGCTCTTTTTTTAGTTTTTTAAGGAAGCTCCATACTGTTCTCCATAGTGGCTGTACCAATTTACATTCCCACCAACGGTGTAGGAGGGTTCCCTTTTCTCCACACCCTCTCCAGCATTTATTGTTTGTAGATTTTTTCATTATGGCCATTCTGACCAGTGTGAGGTGATACCTCATTGCAGTTTTGATTTGCAATTCTCTAATAATTAGTGGTGTTGAGCATCTTTTCATGTGCTTTTTAGCCATCTGTATGTCTTCTTTGGAGAAATGTCTATTTAGATTTTCCACCCATTTTTTGATTGGCTTGTTTTTTTGATATTGAGCTGCATAAGCTGTTTGTGTATTTTGGAGATTAATCCCTTGTCGGTTGCATCATTTGCAAATACTTTCTCCCATTCTGAGGGTTGTGTTTTCTTTTTGTTGATGGTTTCCTTTGCTGTGCAAAAGCTTTTAAAACTCTTAGAGGAAAACATAGGCAGAACACTCTTTGACATAAATCGCAGCAAGATCTTTTTCAATCCACCTCCTAGAGTAATGAAAATAAAAACCAAAAATCAATAAATGGGACCTAATGCAGCATCCAAATTTAAAGACTACTTTAACAATCTAGAAAACTGAAAATGAATTTAGGGAGAACAAAGAATGAATGTTCACTTCAAGCCACTGGCTCCAAAGAGAGAGAGAAGGGGTTGAGTTACAATCAAGTCAGTGGCAGTAAAGGTTAGGACAAAAAGCCGGGACTATTTAGGAAAAATTCCTCTTCCTTGAAACCAAAGGAATAAAATAAATCATTTTCCTCTAATAAATAAAAGATATAACTCAAGGAAGGCATGAGATACAACTAAAGAGAGCCCCAGCTGACTGCAAGCTCACCATCTTGCAAATACACTAGTAGGTTTGGTTTATTATTTCAGGTCTTGAAAAAGTTTTAAGAGCCAGAAAAGTTAAGAAAATAACACACACATACATGCATCCACTACCCAGGATGAAAAATATTCACTCTGTGTCATATTAGCTTCAGACGTATTTTCAGGAAAGAAATGAAATTATTATGAATACAGTTGGTCTCCATCACTCTACTTATCCCTGAACCATCCAGAGGCCACCACCATCAAAACCTTGTGTATTCAATCCATTGATGCTTTTGCATTTTATATCATATATATGTTGTCACTATCAAAACATTGCATATTTTAAATTTCCATAAGTGATATCATTGTGTGCTATCACTTGCAACTTGATTTTGTTTTTCATTCCATCTTACATTATTGAAATCTATTCATGTTGACACGTCACATGTAAGAATATATATTTTATTACCCATTCTTCTTTTGATATTGATTTTATTAGTTTCTGACATTTCACTATTACAAATTGCTTTAAAATAAACATTCTTATTTGAATCCTCATGAGATGTGCGAGAGGGTCTCTGGTATGTGGATGTATGAGGAGAATTGCCTTAGCACAGAGAGAAGCATCTTCAACTTTATATCACCAATCTGTAAAGTGGTCCTTAGACTGTATACTTTCCCCAGAATATGAGAGTTTTTATTTACTCACATTCTCAGTTATACTTGGAAGGGTCAAAATTTTTAAAAAATTTCCATTCTTATTGGTGTAAAAGAATCCATCATTTCTATCTAAATTTTATTTTCTGGATTAGTTTTGAGGTTGAGCATTATTTTCAACTTTTTTCTTTGAATAGTCAAAGCTTGCTCTTCTCCAAATTGCTTTCCATTTACATTGTCTACTTGTTTACTAAATTGGTTACATTTTCTTTCTTATTCACTTTTATGAATTCTTTTTAACATTATAGTTACCTTATTTTAGTTACATAAGTGAAAAATTCTCTTCTTATACCTTTAATTGTTATGTATTGAATTAATCTATATTTACTTCATGACTACTTGTCTTATTTAAGAAATTCTTCCCTTCCACATAATAAGAAAAATAATCTCATCTGTATTCTTCCAAAAGTTTTTAAATTTTGCTTTTTATCTTTAAGTGTTAGATCAGACAGGATTATTTTGTTGTGTACAGTTTGTGATAGGGAATCTTATTATGTTCTTACCTTATGCAAAACCAGTTGAGGAGCTCAACTTTTTGTGATTTTTTTCGTATCACCACCTCTAACATACATTGGAGAATATTTTAAAGTCTCCCACTGTAGTTATGTATTTGTTCATTTCTTTTTATAATCCTGTCAATTTTATGTACTTTAATTATATATTGTTAGAGTATCACAATTTATAATATTTGTATTCACTGGTGAATATTTTATTATTATGGAGATGCTCATCCTTGTTGGGCTTTGGTTTTAAATTCTAGTTAGTAATTTCATTATTTAGTAGTACTCTACCAGCTTTCTTTTTATTAATATAATCAATATATAAGTATCATTTTTATTCCTATTTCGCTTTATATCCTTTTATTTCTGTATTATTTGGCTTTATTTGTGTCTCTTAAAGAACCATTTAATATAGATTTTTAAAAATATATTCTGATAGATTATATATTTTAATACATGAGTGGATTACTGATTTTGACGTATATCTGGCATGTTGTTTCCTTTTCTCTTTGATTTTCCTAGGTTCTTTTCCTTCTTTTCTTTCTGCTACAATAATAAAGTTCTTCTCAATCCTTTTTTTATGTTTTGCTTGTATAAATTCATCAATTGTGCTTCTATTATTTTAGTGGTTACATGTTTTAGATATATATTTAGATGTATAATTACAATGTAATGATTCTTGATTTCTGTCTTTATTTTTTGTTTATTTTATCAACATCTATATTTTACCATTTAAGAAACAAGGAAAGTCAGAGAAGTGGAACTGGCCTGTGTCACTTAGCAGCACATCAACCCACTTTTTCAGCAAACGGGCTACCTGAGGTTGAGCCTATATGTTCTAAACTTTAGGTTTTTCTAACAAATTTAAAGTAATTTAGCATCTCTTTCCTCCTCTCAAACAAGACCTCATATATTATTTCTATCTAGAGTTTTAGTTTCTTCTTTTTAAAAAGAAACAATAAAAAGTCAACAAAAATTACTTAGTTTTAATCAAATGTACAAACACATATTATCTTTTTTCCCCTCACGATTGCTTTTTGCATCCCACTCCTTCCATCCAGGTACACTTTTCTGTTTGCTAAAGTAAATGCTTCAGACTTTCTTCAGCCAAAGTGTATGGGTGAAAAATTCCATTAGTTGTTTATGTGTTAAAAATGTTTTCCTAGCGTCCTTACTCTTGAGTGATGGTTTAGGGTGCACATAATATTGGGTTGGCCAAACAGTTCGTTAAGTTTTAAATAAAAATAAAAGACACATTTTTCCTTTACACCAAGAACTTTACTGAACAACGTATTCATTAACAGAACGAACTTTTCGGCCAACCCAATAGTAAGTTTGGTGTCTTTTTCTCCAGCACTTTGAAGCTATTGCTTCATTGTCTTCTGGGCCCTATTGCTTCTCAAAAAAATGTCTGCTTTCACTCTAATTATCAGATAATTTGCTTTTCTCCCAGGGAAGTGTTAAGATTTTTCTCTTTAGCCACGATATTTTACAGGTTCACTATGATTGTCAGGGTACAGATTGTTCACTTTTATCTTTAACTGTCTGCATTTTCTAAGTGAGGATTTGGTACTTCTGTCTGGAGATTTCTAAGCTATTATCTCTTTAAATATTGTTATTTTCTCTTACGAAAATTTTATGGGAAAAAAATTTTAAGTTGAACCATTCTCCAAGTCTGTTGTAACGTTGACATCATAGTTTCCCTTCCTTTATCTTTCTTTTACATGCTCTTGGTCACATCCTCAATGCTCTTTATTAATATTCTCTTCAGCTCTTCCAACCTGATTGTTCATCCAGTTTACTCAGGTTTTTTGGTTATTGTTACATAATTTCAAAGGCTACATTTTTCATTTCTAAGATTTTTCTTCAGTACTTTTTTATAGCCACATGTTTTTTATGCTTAACCCTCTTTTCAGTATTACAATCATTTGTTCTTTCCTTCATTCATGCATTTCAAGACCTTAAATATATTTAAGTTCTTAAATGTGCATACTTAAGTCTTTTTTGAATTACTAAACATGTTACCAGATTAACGTTTGTTTGATGGCTATCTTTCATGATTAATTTTTTTCTCTTTGTATGCTTTGAAATTTTAGTGTGCTTTCTTCAATATGCATTTCCTGATTTCCTTCTTTCTTTGGTTTTGTTTAATCTCATCTTTCTCACCTTGCCATGTGTGACCGTTTTACAGTTGTCTCTACCTGCCTTGCCCTTTTATTGGCAACCAGAGCTCTCATAATGCAAGGATATTATGGATACATTACTAACTTAGTTGGGTCTTGGCCCAGCTTTGGTGAAGCAACTATTTGTGCTTCCTCCTAACCCTCTAGGCAAAAACTTGATGTTTGCCTCTGACCGTGGATGCCCTGGCCTAACTTTCTATTTCACTCACTGAAACCAGCTGTGTTCTCCTACCCATTTTGACCCTCAGGAGATAAATCCGTGGCCACTTCTGCTCGTTTCTCATCCTGGAACTCAGTAGGCCTGTGAATTAAACCACACTTACTGTTTTGTGTTTTTATTTTGTTTCTGGTCTTCAGAGATGTGTATCTTACTTTTGGTTGTAGCCATGTTTTTAAAAACTATATGTGATATATCATCTATCTTTGTTGTGGTTTTTGGAGGAGGAGCAGGGGAAATATTTTACATAAACTGCCAGTGTCAACTTGACAGCAGTCTCATTGCAAGTGATTTTATATGAGCAAAGGCCATAAGAAGCAGTTACAAATCTAACTACAAGCTTTTCATGAAAGTAGTAAAGCATCAGTCCATCTGTCACAGTTGCAGTTCTGGGTACCACTTATTTAATTGGGGAGGATCACTTATGCAACATGATTTCAGAGTATTGATTAGTTTCTTTAACCCACTTGCATCTTGATGTCTAAAATTTTGGGAAGTGTTTCAAGCATATGACATAATATTACAATTAGTCTTTTCCCCTGGTAAAATATACATCTCCTTGTGCTAGATATGAATTTAAGCCTTTCAGGTCATTTATGTCCTACCACCTTATTGTGAATCAGTTTGTCAAATTCTTTCCTGAGATCAAGTTTTGACTAGAAGGACAGAAAAAATATGAGGACACTCTCGGTCTATAGTGTAGATCTGAGTGATAAACTGTGTTGTTTTTGAAAGAACGCCGGTCTTGGAGTCTGTAAGTAGGAAGTCCTGTCGCTGATAGCTGTGTCATCTTGAAGAGATTTTTACATTTTATGAAGTTCAGTTTCCTTCGTCTTAAAATGGAATCTTTATGAAGATTACATGAAATGATATACGTAGTAGCACTGGGTACATAGTAGGTACTCAATAAAGTTAGTTGAAAGATAGTAATAAACAGAAAAGTGAAACCTGAAGCTCCAAAGAGGTTTCCAAAGTCATCTGCATAGTTTTGTCTTTGTCAGTCACAAATTCTAAGAAGCTAATCTGCATAAATAATTTAGGTCCTATCTGCAAAATTGCACATCTGGTTATTAATTTTAGGGATGTACTTTAGGTGTGAATAGAAAGAGGAAATGAGTACAATTGGCATTGTGTTGCTTTTTGGTCACCTTAACACACCCTAGGAAAGTGACGTCCATGTACCAGCAGTGTTTGGTCAGGGATGACTTCTGTGAGGTAAAACAGCTTCACAAAGCAATTCAAATGCTTAATGCACCACTCTCCCCTTTAATACATATTCAAGGCATTTAATGAATACAATCTGTGTCTTCATAGAATATTCAGTCTCTCTTCCTTTTACTTTTAGTTCAACAAATGTCTTCAGTTCAGTTTCTAGCCCCGGGACTTCCCTGGTGGTGCAGTGGTTAAGAATCTGCCTGCCAATGCAGGGGACACAGGTTCGATCCCTGGTCTGGGAAGATCCCACATGCTGAGGAGCAACTAAGCCCATGAGCCACAGCTACTGAGCCTGCGCACCACAACTACTGAAGCCCGCGCACCTAGAGCTCGTGCTCCACAACAAGAGAAGCCATTGCAATGAGAAGCCTGCGCACCACAACGAAGAGTAGCCCCTGCTCGCCGCAACTAGAGAAAGCCTGCACGCAGCAACGAAGACCCAACGCAGCCAAAAATAAATAAATAGGCCATTAAAAAAAAATCCTAGCCCCTATAGTAGGCACAAATAATGTAAATATGAGAATGACATGCCAGAAAAAAGAATCTTCTTAATAAACAAAAACACTTTCTCCTTAATGAAAAAATAGACTTCTTGCATTATTTTGACTAAGGGGTCACATCAGATCTCAAGTCTGTTGTGGACTCAAGTCCACAACCCTTTAGCTCCAGGCAGCTGCTATTCAGCTAAAAATAATGAGTATTAAAAGGATTGCATATTACTTGCCAACATGAAAAGAGAGGATAACCCAAGTGGGCAGATTGGCAAGCATGGTGGATGAAGACCTGTCACCAGCTAATGGCCTGAATTTTACTCTAACTGTTTAGACTAGATGATGACCCTCCCAGCTGCATCAAAAAGAAGCACTGCAGGCAGCCTTGATACCTAACGTGCAGTCAACTATGCCTAAACGTCTGTTCTTACTCAGAATAAGTTTGTTGCTGTAATTCATATGCACTGTTTTTCTTAGTGGATGTTACCATGCGTAAGGGGTTTTTAGCAATGTCAATTAACTTTGAGGGGGCGAAAATGAATTGGTCAACCAGTTGTCCTTTTGCTAAGGTTCAATGTGTAAATCTTAGACATATTTAAGGAGAACAGTGATAAAGTCAGATTGTATTCATTAAATGCCTTGAATATGTATTAAAGGGGAGAGTGGTGCATTAAGCATTTGAATTGCTTTGTGAAGCTGTTTTACCTCACAGAAGTCGTCCCTGACCAAACACTGCTGGTACATGGACGTCACTTTCCTAGGGTGTGTTAAGGTGACCAAAAAGCAACACAATGTCAATTGTACTCATTTCCTCTTTCTATTCATGCCCATGCAGCCAGGGGCATCCTGTCTCTGAAGCAAAAGGGAATTCTGCAACAGACTCTTCTCATCTAGGAAAGGAAGTCCTAAGTTAAAATAAAAAGAACTGTGTAAAGGCAACTATAGTATTCTACACTAGAAATAACGAAGTATTGTCTGGGTTCTAAAGAATTATTTCCTCTCCAAGCCATGTGTAGAATTTCTTCCATGATCAGACTTATTTTAAGACTTTCCAGCTATAAATTAGAGTAAAACTTAATAGGGAATGGACTGGAAAAATTAGAATATGAGGAGACTGCGGTGGTTTTCCAAACTGTGAATCCCTGTGTGCTAAAGTATTTGATTGTAGTTTGAGGCCTGGGATAGAAGAACCTGTGGTTTACACTGGTAGACAAGTCTCATCCAAATGCTGGGGCTACTGCCCAACATCTTCTAGAAAAGTAGGCAGCCTCAAGGGCCACTTTCAAAAGTACCCTCAGTACAGGATCTGCTTTCTGACCAGTCTTGCCATTTCCTTTAGTAATTGATAATTGAGATTCAATCATCTTGATCATTCTGGTTTCTTACCTTACCTGGCTGGCTATAAAAGCTCATGTTTTATAATACATAAGTTTATTGAAATCAACTGGACTCTGGACAAAGCCATACTACAAGTGCTACTAGATCTGTAGATGTTTACCAAGGTAAGTAGATATTTGAATATGGATGTGTGAGTGGTGGTAAATTTTTAGCCATCATCTACGCTGTGTGTTCTATGTGTAAGACACCATGCTATTAGTTTATCTACAATCTTCAGATTGTTGCTTAAGTTCACACAGCAAGAAAGTGGCTGAGCTAGGCCAACTATTACTACAAAAAAGAAGATTGAGAAGAAAACTGGATTCGATAAAGTGTGAAGCACAAATCAGGGCAAAAGAACAAAAACAACAGGAAAGAAAGAAAACCAGACAAATTACGTAAGGAAAAAAATGATGTAAATTAGTATCAAGGAGATAGCCTATTTCAAAAGAATTCTTAATCCAAGGAAGTCACCAGACTCCCTTCCCTCTGGTTCCTCCTTTTGACTTATGTCCCCAACTTCCTCTGTCCTACCCAATATTTTAGGGACTGCTCAGAAATCCCATGACTCTCCAAAACGTTTTTGGTCAGAATTCAGCTTTCCCTCCTCTGTTCTCATGTTGCACTTGTGGCTTGCTTGTGACACAGTGATTCGTGTATGCTTTTCTTTCTCCAGCTAAATGGAAGTGAAAGGGTCCAGAACATGCCACTATGGCAAAAAAAATTATTATTATTTTGTTTTGTTTTGTTTTGTTTCCGGTACGCAGGCGTCTCACTGTTGTGGCCTCTCCTGTTGGGGATCACAGATCGCAGGCGTAGCAGCCATGGCTCACGGGCCCAGCCGCTCTGCGGCATGTGGGATCTTCCCGGACTGGGGCATGAACCCGTGTCCCCTGCATTGGCAGGCAGACTCTCAACCACTGCGCCACCAGGGAAGCCAAAAAAAAAAGAAAATTATTTTGAGCACAAAAATTATTTTGAGCTCCTCAAATTTCTTATCAATCTAAAGGTAGAGCCTCCCAAAAGAACTCAATGGGGACAGATCTCCTGCTTGGGAGCTACCAAGAAACTTGACTCATCGCTGGAGATGAGAAATCCCCACATCACACCTAAAAAAACATTGTCACAAAATTATAGCTCCCATCTATTCTCCTGAGGGCCCATTTATCTTTCCTTAAAGTCATTTATTTTCCCATATGTAGTTTTCTCCCTCTCCTCTTCTGTTAAGATTCATGCCCAAATTCTAAATACCTCCTTGAGTCACATTTTTCTGTGAACTCTCATTTGTCTTTTCTCTTGCTAATCTGTCTTTTGTCAGTTTAATTTCCAAGCACTTAAGACGTGAACATAAGAGGATAGAAGAAATGATTTTCCTCCCTGACAGAAGGCAATGAGGCTCAGTCATCTCTGTTGCCCCTTAGTGCCGAGGTCATGGTAGATACCCAATACAGTTTTGCTGAAGTGAAATCAACTTAAATGAACTGAATTGAAATATAAACTAAATTAGTGACCAAGTATTCAGAAGCATATGAGAAGAAAAAATGCAACCTGTAGTTAAGAGAGAATTGAACCAAATGATTAAAAAACAAAGACTTTATACCAGACTTATGAGAGCTTCATAAGGGCTGAGGCTGAAGTGAACATGAATTAAAAAGAGTTATAGCATAATAAATCAAGAGTCAATTTACAGGTTAGCATTTGCCAAACGAGAGTAAAATTTGGACTGGCCTTGTTGTCATTCTGTATTTGTATATTCTTTGTATTTTTTATGTTCGTGCAGTGTGGTAGTTTTATATGGTGACCAACTAGGTAAGGCTACTTTGCTGAGAGGATGGTGGGCTAGGATCCCAGAGTCACAGTTTTTTGAGGAGAAATCATTAATATACTAGGAAAAATCAGAAATTTATCACTGAGAAAATCATAATGGACTCAGCAGGGGAGTCTTCAGTCAGGGAGCTTTTTTTTCTCATTGTTCAGGCTTGGATTCTAATGTTGATTTTGTTAACTCTTTGAAAACGGTTTCATATCTTGACCACAAACTCTTGATTTACTGCAATATGAGTTTTACCCTTCCCTGTACTTCCTGGGTCTGATGCCTAAAGATGAAAAGTTCTAAAGACCATCCACACTGAGCTTAGCTCAGATGTGGAACCATCCCCAAGGCTCAGGGAAGATATCTGGAGAGGTTTCCAGGATGAGAGACAGCTACAGAACAAACCAGGATAAAACGCCGCTCAGGTTTGCAATCGTCACAGGAGGTCTGAGCCGAAAGATATTAAAAGTGTGAAAGCCGTTTGATCTGGTGCTTATGTACCTTTCATCGCTACAGATGTTAATCTTGCTAATTTCATCACAGCATCTAGCACTTTTTATGGTGAGATGATAAAGAGCACACATAATGGGAGAAAAAATGCTTCTTCCCCCAGTGGAGCAAGCTAATGACAGTGAGCAGCATATTGATTCTAATGGGAATGGAACATGGTGTTTGGGACAAATCCACTTCGAAATAGCAGACAAGCAAATGATTTTAACTATGTCAACAAAATATGCTCCTGCTTTCTCTTGTACATTTCTCCTCTTTGCATCCCTGGGGTTGCTCCAGGAGAACCCCATGGCTAGAAAGGCCTGCCCTCCACCTCCCCCAGCCAGATGGATTCAAGTCTCACACCCTCCATCCTCCTCTGTCTTCCTCCACGAGGCCATGCTTGGCCCTTTTCACCTAGATAACTCTTTCCTCATTACTTTATCAGATATTTTAGGGTGTGAATAATTCTGCTTTATCCCATTTTCTAATTACTCCTTGTGTGTGTGTGTGTGTGTGTGTCTTTTTTTTTCCAATAAAATAGTGCCTTAATAGCAGGAAGTGTATATACAAGACATCCAAGTAGTCATATGTGTATCTTGATTTGAGTAGAAATAAAAAATTATCTGTCAGTATAAAATCCAGTCTAGTCTAACTCTCCTAATTTTTAAAGATTTACATATTTACATATGAATTCTTATGTACTGTCATGGTTTTTTTTCTTATAATAATAGTTAACCACCTTAGGAAGGCCCCTCCCCCCAACACACACACCATTTACTACTTTCTGTGCCTGAAATACTTCCCCTGCGTGACCTTTCTCTATTAGTACTATCACTACTACTGCAACTACTACTACTATTACTATTACTGTAACTATTACAACCATCACCACCACCAAGGCCACCACTACTGTTACTGCTAAGACTTGTCCTTCAGGTGTCAGCCTTATCCAATGTCCCAGACAAGGTGAGTCCTCAAAACCAGCACTTTCCTACCAGCTACTGCAGCCTAACTTGAGCTGCTAATAAGCTGAGATACTAATCTCCTCCACCCTCTGTTGATCTCATCTGCTAATTACTTACCATCATATACTATCACATCGAATCGTGTGCCTTGACAGGAAAAACGTTGTGAACCCTGCTCTAACCACCACAATCACTCTCTCTTTCCTTCCTGGTACAGATCATGATTATCTCTATGATTCTTTAATGCCAGGCAAGAAACAACATGAAGGCAGGGATTTACCTCCTTGCACAGTGCACATCACCCATGCTTAACAGTGTCTGGCACACAACCTGTCATCAATACATATTTGTTGAATGACTACATAAATTGGCATGTGTATATTTCATAGCCACTGTAAAGACAAAGGGAGTTATTTGGGGTTCCATCCACCTTTTCTGGAGAATTTGAATGACAGAATCAAAAAAGTAGGTCTCCGGCTGGTTCTCAGAGGACGGGGGGTTTCAGAAACAGCCGGGTTGTCAAGAAAGAGAATGGGTAATAAGAGATAACTGTGGAGACTGAAAACATGTCAGAAAGCATTAAATTAAGCACTGGTCAATATCAATGTTCTGCTTAGTTTGTCATAATAGGTGGGAGAGTAAGATTGCTGGTTTGGGGGTGTAGGTGGGAGAGAGGAGGTGAATTTTAAACAAAGGAAACCAAAAGAGACACAGGAAATGTACACTAAGTTTCTCAATACTGCAGTGGAGCTCTAATTTTTTAAAGATATATATAGAGAGAGAGAGAGAGAAAGAGAAAGATAATTTACACACTGTAAAAATTCACACTTCATAGCATACAGTTCTATGATTTTGACAAGCACAAAGAAGTGTAAACACTATATAATCATAATAGACATTTCCATCACCTCCAAAATTTCCCTCAGTCCCCTTCTCAGTCTCCCTCCATCCTCACTGATCTGCTTTCTGTCACTATTGTTTTGTCTTTTCCAGAGTGTCATATAAATGGAATCAAACAATATGTAGACTTTCGAGCCTGGCTCGCTTCACTCAGCATGATGCATTTGAGATTCACCCATGTTGTTGCATGTATCAGTAGTTCATTTTATTTTATTTTATATTTTATTTTAATGAGCACTAGTCCGTTGTGTGGATATATGACAGTTAACCAATTGATGAACGTTTGGGTTAGTTTCAGTTTTGACTATTATGATTAAAGCTACTATAAACATCTGTGCATAGGATTTTTAGTGAACATGTGTTTTCATTTGTCTTGGATAAATATCTAGGAATGGGATCGCTGGGTCATAGGGTGAGTGTTATGTTTACCTTTATAAGAAACTGCCACTCTGTTTTCTGAAATTCTACCTAAATTTTAGATTCTTAAATTGGTAATATCCTATCTTCATGGATAACCACTGGTCAAGCTAAGGTCTTGAAGATGGCATATGACTGTTGTAAGGAAAAAATAGGATGCACAGATGTGATGAGAAGGCAAAAGAGATCACATGTGAAAGTATACGTATGAGGTATCTTCTGATCTGGCCTTACAGTCTATACTTTGAAGATATAAGTCAGGATGAAATCAAGGTGGTGCCTGTCAGCTACCATTTGCAAACACCTATTTCCCTACTCCTGGCTCTAAAGCTCAGCACCTCTCATATTACATACACACCTCCTACCACATACACCAGTCTGACTCTGGGTTCTATCCAAGGGACTGAGAGTGTATCAGTAATTCTAAAAACTTGATGTGTGCCGAGAAAAAGCAATCATGCCTCACTGTTTGACACTATTAACAGTGTCCTGGAGGCTCTTTAAGAGGAAAAAAAAAGCTAAGAAAGAAAACCTTACTCAAAATACATTTTTTTTTCCTTCTGGCACATTTCCTGAATCCAGCTGTAACTGGAAAAGCATGTGCCAAAATGCAGTTTGGAAAAGTGTTCATTTTTGTGGGTGTTTCAGCTCTGACTGGAACCAGGAAGCAGCCAAAGTCTGAAATGTGAATGAGCTCCCCCCGAGCCTTCCAAACCAGTTTTACAGTATTATTTTGCCCAGCATTATTGCCGTCCAAAGCTCTAACTCCAGGTCTCCTAATATACAATTTCAGGATGGTGGGGGTCTATTTACATTAACTCTAAGATTAATGAAGATTGGGGTGGAGAATGGGAAATGCTGCTTTCTCTGCTTCTGGTTGCTGACACTGTCAGAACTTTGTGTGAAATTTATAAGGCAAATGCCTTCAGGAAGAGGGGAAAAGGATTTAAGGAACTGATGAACCCTGTCCCTGAGGAACTGGGAGCCCTGAATGGTTTACAGATCTTCCTGTGTCTTGAGGGAGTAAATGGTCCCCTGACCATGTGTCATTTTTTAAAATGGCAGGGGCTATATAGGGCTCAGATAACTCAGTGTTGATAGAGTTCTTTAAAATAACTTTTCACATAGTGAAAATAGCACTCTTGACGAGTAGCTCTTCACAATCACTGATTGAGAGTCATACTTTAGTCACCACACATGACCTGTCATTTACAGCTTGCAGAGCACAGCTGTTTGTGGGTGATCTATGATGAGTTGTCTTAATAGGAGAAGTTGAGCAAGAAACGTACAGCCTTGTTGCTCATTAATTCCTTCTTCAAACTCTGTGAGAGATACAAGAAGCTGCCCAGAATTTAATACTCATAGACTAGTAGTCATAGACCTTATGAAAAAGGGATAAGCACAGAGAAATGAAGCCATTTAGAGTCTGTCAGAGAACAGTAAATTTCAAAAACAACCCTTCTGTTTCATTAAAAATTTATTTATTCAAGTTTAATGTACTTTGAAATGAATTTGCATTTTATAAAGAATAGAATATATTTTCATAATACTTTACCAAGGAAACACTACCCCAGAAAGGTTACTTATATGCTGTGACAATGTCAAGTGTGTTATGCCCTAAATTTGACATGCTTGAGTATTAAATTCGTGTTCCATAAATTAGTCATAACGTCTTAACTTTTTAATATAACATGGCTCTTGATCAAAGCCTTCTTGAAATACACCTTGCACTTCAAGCTCATTTAATCTGAATATACCCATTCTTAATTCCTATCAAAGAAATATGTGTAATATATTTCCTGAAAGTGCACATAGTGAGAGAGATAACAAATTGAATTTTTTGCTTCTAAAATAATCTTAAATGGTAAAGGGTCTGTCATGCAAAATCTTGGCTTATAGACTTGTAGTTCCAGTTTTCTGACAAGGAACTTTTGTTATCAAACCACATAGTATTTTTCTAAAATATTTTATAGTTCATTAAAGTAGAGTTATAACATGTTAGACTACTGGGGGAATTTAAATAGTATTTAATTCAGTGGTCTATAAACTATGGCCCATGATCCAACCACCTGTTTTTGTAAATAAAGTTTTATTGGAACCCAGATGCTTCCATTTATTTAAGTAGTGTATATGGCTGCTTTCCTGCTATTGTGACAGAGTTGAGTACTTGCAACAGACACCATATGGCCCACAAGCTTAAACCACTTACTATTTGACCTTCAAGAAAGTTTGCCAAGACGTGATTGTCTATGCCCTACATTTTATAAAAGACAAAACAAAATAGTTAACATTTTCCATTACTGTTTGAGACAGGGGACTTGATTACCATATCATGAAATCTTAAAATTCCAAAAATATGTTCTGGTTTGCTTTACATTGATATATATGTGAGAAAATCTCCTTCATCCCTTTGTACTAAAATGAGATTGAACTAGTATGTGTGATGGGAAAGGGACATTGACTCTGTGTTCTTTCTCAGAGACCCAGATATAAAAGGCTCAGGGAACCTACAGCTACTTAGTATTTAATGAATTTAAACATTACATACAGAATTGAGTTATTGATCAGAATAGAGTAAAGGACTTCAAAACAAACTAGGCACGTGCAGTGAAGAGACATCTCTCCTTCCTTATAGTAAAAATATTCAATAAGGAGCTATGAAATAAATCAACTACACAACTCTTCTTGTAATCCCTCCCTTTTTTTTCAGTTTAGTAATGACAAAAAAGAAGCATCAGACATCGAAAGAACAACTGGAATGTTCCTCAGTCAAGTTGTAAGCTGACAGCTTTCCTGAAAGGAGATTAGGGACATAGTGTAAGAAAGTCCATAGAAGCATTTGACTCTAAGGTGTCCTGAAGTCAGAAAATATCAGGGAGTCTTTATCTTAAGGATGCTTGGAAAGGACTTTTAATGCCAGGTAAAACTGGTAAAATCATCTGCAGTGTCCAAGAATGGTACCCCCTGGAGTTATACAGCATATAACCTATGCAAACTTATGTGGCAGTACTGTATCTGAAGTACGAGCACTTACATTTTTAATGTAAATCAATTTTTAGTAGGAAAAACATAAATTTACAAAGTAGAAGTAATTATATAAAAGTGCTATTTGCATCACTAAACATTCTGGGTCCTTAAGTATGTGTTTCAATTCATTGACATTCAGTTGCTAGAGACCTGCCTCCCTATTTTCATCATAGATATCACAGTTCTGTCCAGCACCCACCTCAGAATCTTCACTTGCACAATACAAAATATATTTCTAACTCCAAATATATAACATTTTAAATAAAGGCAGTTAAAATCATTAATTTTTTATAATCATAGTTTTTCTTTTAAATAATGTTATTGAGGTATAACTTATGCACAATGAAATGCATCTATTTCAAGTATCTAGTTTGATGAGTTTTGACAAACTTGTGTACCCTAGTGACCACCATCACAATCAACTTATAGAATATTTGCATTACCCCAGAAAGTCCCCTCTTGTCCCTTTACAATTACCACCCGACATCTGCAGATAATTCTTGGTCTGCCTTCAGTCATCATAGATTAGTTCTGCCTGTTCTAAAAATTCACATGAATGGAATAGTACTATGCGTGTGTATGTGTGTGTGAATATATATTTATATGTAAAATTGTTTTTCTTCCACTCAGTTTTTGAGATTTATCCATGTTGTTGCATGTATCAGTGTTTCATTTTGCTTTGTTGCTGATGCCACTCCGTTGTATGAACATACCACAGTTTGTTTACCTGTTCACCTGTTGACAGGTATCTGTTTGTTTCTAATTTGGGGCTAATATGATAATGCACCTATGAACATTCATGTAAAGTCCTTATGAGGAAATATGTTTTATTTCTCTTCGGTAAATAACAAAGAATGAAATTTCAGTTTTAAGTTCAGCTTAAGTTTTTAATGCTTATTCTACTTTTTTTCTGCCAGAGAACTCTGTTCTCAGTATTCCTTCACATCTATGTTTCAATTTGTATTAATACTTATTAAAATAAAATGAGATTGGTTAGCAGACATTTGGTGCTGTCCAAAATATCCATAATATATTTGGTCCAGAAGACATTTGGTCCACACCAAAAGGTCCTTGAAATTTGGTCCTATCTAAAATGTCCACAAGCATATTTGGTTCATGCCAAGTGGTTTTGGACAGGACCAAATATCAAGGATTTTGCATGAATTCTTTTTTTATTTGGGAGGAATCACAAAACAAAGATGAAACTCAGGGGCTTGTGCAAGACCTGAACAGGAAAGGTCTGCCCCAGGGTAAGAGAAATGAAACTCTTCGAGCATTCTAGAGTCTTGGTGACATACTTTCATGACCTATGTGGTGTGAAACCTTACTTGTTACAATTCTTGGCCGGGAGAGGAAGGAATATAACCAAGAGATAAAAATCTCTAGTATCAAGTTGACATGAGCTTAAAAGTCTCGTACCCTAAAAGATGGCCCAGTTGATCATGAGTGCCTCTTAAAAACCACAGAGATCCCTAAAACTTAGAACATACATTATGAGTCAACAACAAAATAATATACTTAGGAATAAACAAAAATGATCACTTAGATGTCAAGGCTGTCAAAATTGTGAAGGAAATGAGATTTTATTCTACATGAAAGCTAAAAAGTTGTCCTGCCACAATTTCATGGGTTCTGATAGAATGCTGTCTGGGTAAGAGACAGGGGATGTTATTACTCACAGCATTGTCAGTAGCCAGAGTATCGCCATTTATCCTGGCTGCCTAAACCCCAATTCCCATGGCGAAAGGTGAAGAAGGCCAGGTCACATCCAATGCTTAGTGGTGCAACTCTGTTACCCTGCTGGCTAGTGGTATGGCATGATTTGCCTGGGGTTCTAGCAGTGCAGCTCTCTTTACGTCCCAGTTCTCTAGCTTTCCAAATGATTATCAGGATCTCTCAAAATTGTTTAAATCAATTGTTTTTACTGCTTTAACAGGCCTGAATCAATTTCTGATAGTTGCCTTAGGACCCTGATGAACATACCAACTTTTTATTCAAAAGATTTTTTCCCAGGGCTTCCCTGATGGCACAGTGGTTAAGAATCCACCAGCCAACGTAGGTGACACGGGTTCGAGCCCTGGACTGGGAAGATCCCACATGCCACAGAGCAACTAAACCCGTGTGCCACAACTACTGAGCCTGAGCTCTAGAGCCCGCGAGCCACAACTACTGAGCCCACAGGCCTAGAGCCCGTGCTACTCAACAAGAGAAGCCACTGCAATGAGAAACCTGCATACCACAGTGTGCTACACAGTGAAGAGTAGCCCCTGCTCGCCACAACTAGAGAAAGGCTGTGCGCAGCAACAAAGACCCAATGCAGCCAAAAATTAATTAATTATTTTTTTAAAAAAAGATTTTTTCTCAGACGTTCTGTTATAAAAATGAAATCACAAAAGAAGCTATTGTATTTGGGTTATTTTCTACTCTTCTAGTATAGGCTCTTATTTTCTGCCCAGCTGTACTGATGTACTCAATGTAACATTTCTATTCAAGGTCCGTTTTGCTTCACAGTAAAATTCTTCAAAGAGGAAGGGATTAATATAGTTCAACTTAGCTTCTCTGTGTCACAAACAAGAAATGTAAATTGTGAAGTCAAATAATTTACTTAGTATATCTGATAAAACATAAATCCACTGAAGTAAAAGTAATTATCAAATTATATTTGCCCCCCCCAAAAAAGAAGAAAACATAGTCCAGAAGAAAAATAGTGCCTCTGCTCTAATATGCAACATTCGAGAGACCCTTGGAAACTCGCTTCTCAACAATATGTCACTTGATTTTCCTTGGTCAAATCATCTGTCTCTACCAGGGTTCTATAAACATAAACATGTGGATAGCATGGAGAGCTCCAGAATCCCAGGGGCAGTATCATGCCCCTCCCACTGGAGTTTACCATAATTTCTGTGATGAATCTTTTTCTACCATTAACACTTGCAACACCATAAAGTCTGCAGGATTGTATAGCCCAAGCAATAGGATGGTTGCACTGCAGTCTAGACCAACTTGGAGCCCCAGACAAAGCGAACAGCTTTCCATGCCACCCAGTATATGGGTTGATAATATTGCTAGGCATGGAATATGTTGCCTCCAGAGCCCAAAGAAGCCTACCAGGCTATTTTGTAGTAGGGGATGCAAGACACAACAAGTTGTCTTTTACTTTAGAAGGGATATTCTAGCATAGCCCTGACCACTAGACCCTTTAAACCTTCACTGAAGTGGCTCTTCCCTGAATCTATGTAGGATTTATCTCCCACCCTCTGGCATGTCTTACCAAGGCCACCAGCATATCAGCCACCTTTTACTTTTCCTGTCAGTCATCATGATATCAATGTAGTGCAGTGGTTCTCAAAAATAATATGGTATCCCAGGGTGAGAGAGGGGCTGTGGCAGAAATTTGTATCACCATTAATAACAAAATGAGGTAGGAGTGGTAGTCCCTTTCATATCTTCATTAAATTTTCCAGTCTGGCCCCTAGAGAAAATAGATGGATCCTGGGAAGTGACTGCAGACTCCCTCTTACTTAAACATGAAATAGCTATGATCAGCTATGCCTTCCACACTGTGTGCAGAATTTACCCCAGAGACCAGGGACTTAATGTTGGTGCTACTCCAACTGCCAAATGTAGAAATTCCAGTCATACACTCAGGAACTACGGAGATAACTGCAGGGGACCCACTGTGAGCTGGACTTGTCAGAACTCTGCTTACTACCTGGCTCCCATAGGTCCCCACTCTGAAGGGGTACAGTGATGGTGCTTTTAATCTCTGGGTATCAAAGTCAACTCCGTGTCCAATAATCCTCCCCAAAGCAGACATGGACCCAGGTAAATGGCCATAGGCTCTGCTGGGGAAGGATTGAGGGAATTGTGCTCGTATGTATTTGCCATGGTCCAGCAGGGTCCTTCCTCCTAGGGACCCAGCCAGTGGGTTCTGGATCTGAACACTGGCTTAGGTATAGAACGAAGTGAAGAATCGTGACTCTTAATTAAGGAGACCACCATTGACCTCATGTTCTTCTGTTCTTGACTTTGATTTATTTGGTTTTGGTTTTGGTTATAGATGGTAAGCAACACCCTACACATGTACAGATTAGAATTCAGGCAAAGATTCAAGATGTTTCCTATGCAGATTTCCAGAATTCTTTCTCTAACTCCTTCCTGTCTTGTAGTGTGGCCTGCAAATTCAGGTCACCTGTCCCACTGCCTGCAGTCTGTGTCTCTTCAATTCCCCAGGACCACTGAGCTTTGCTTGAGATCTAGAAAGAGCCTTCTGACAGGAAGTTCATCTCAGGTGCAGTTTCCTTCTCACAGTGACCACAGATCTGTTCTCCCTGGTGTCCAGTGTCTGAAATCAGATGTTTCATATGGTTTGTACAGTTTTCTCATTGTTCATGATAAGAAGTTAAGTGCAAGCATGGCTATTCTATGGTGGGAAGAGGAAAGTTCTGTCTTTAAACATTGACACTTATTTTAACCATAGAAGTGAATTGCTTTTATAATTCAAATGATTTAAAAAGCTAACATTTATACAATGAGTTTATGACAAGGACATTATAAAATGTGTATTTTTTAAAATAGTCTGTGGTAAACATCTGCCCTAACTCACCTACCTTCTCTAGCTTCTCAGCCAATTCATAGGTAAACAAGTAGCCCACATTCACAAATTTCATGGGGCTTCCAAATACCTGAAATAGATTATAGTGTCTCTCCCAAGTCTTTTCCTTTCAACAGTGTTTATTTAATAAAGTGTCACTGAGTCAATTTTATTCCAGGCACAGTACTTGGTCCTCTTCACCACAGGACAGAGTGATCTTCTGAATGCACTCTGATACCCACATGCTTCTCTAGCCTGCCTCCAATTTCCCACATCTTGGATAGCAGCCTGCAGTTCTTTTCCTTAGTTCCAATAGGTTATCTTGAGCACAATTCAAGCTCTTCACCACCACCCCCCAAAAAGAATTAGCCTCCACCTTCAATAGCAGTACACTTTGCTGAAATTCTGATATTCTGAAATTCTCACATTATTATTGCTTTCAGCCTCTCTTTTCTGGGTCTGAGGCCGACTTCCTAACTTCTCTGTTCTTAGGAGAGGTAGTAGAGAGCAGGGTGCATTTAATTCCTGGCTCTTTCACTTTCTCTTTGTTTGAACTTGGGTAGGATATGTAACATATTTGGGTCTCTGTCCGTCTCTGAAAAAGGTGTTGTTAGTGTCTGCCTCAAATGATTGTTGTGATGATTGAGTTTATATATGTAAAGCCCTTAGAACAGTATCTGGAATACAATAAGCACTCAATAAATATTAGCCACTATTATTATTTCTCAGAATCATCAACACCTGGCTTCCAATCATTTGATCACCATATGAATTCTAAGTTGCTATATACCCTGTGCCTTAGTCATGAGTTTAGATGTCTTCAGGTCCAAGAATTTTGGAAGCAAAATTCAGACCGAGGTGCTTTTAAACTCTTGACCCCGACCCCTGGTGCCCTCTTCAAGGTGAGTGTCTGCAGCAAGGTCACTTTCCTCTGTCCCCGACCCATCCATTTTCAGCTTGCTCTGCACTAGTTGCCGGTCATGTGTCTCCCCGGGACTGGTACCACTCCCCTCATGAGACAAGCTATCATGAATCGGTAGCATTCACAAGGCCACCATGAAGCCAGCCTTTGGCTCCTGAAGGGGCAGCTAAGGCCCCAAAGTGCCAGCTGTGATTATAAGTATATTTGAAAACTGACGAGAACAGAGAATAAGTGATGACAGGCAAAACAAGTAAAGACTTGTGTATTTGGCTCTAAAAGCAAAAAGAAATAGGCAAAGAATACATCTTGGTCAGAGAAAGAATGTAGTTCTGAAAGAATGTAGCACAGCATGCAATAGATGTTTCCATAAACCGAATTGTAATTACACAATCTGTACTTTAGAGAAGAGACCCGTTATAGAATCAAAGGGATTTAGAGCAAGACTATAGCTAAAATTTAAAGTCTGTGTACACAAATAAGTAAAATAAATCAATCTAATTAATAAAACAGATATTTATATCCCAGGTATAAAACACTGACTTGGGCTTCCCTGGTGGCACAGTGGTTGAGAATCTGCCTGCCAATGCAGGGGACACGGGTTCGAACCCTGGTCTGGGAAGATCCCACACAACTAGGCCCGTGAGCCACAACTACTGGGCCTGCGCGTCTGGAGCCTGTGCTCCGCAACAAGAGAGGCCGCGATAGTGAGAGGCCCGCGCACCGCGATGAAGAGTGGCCCCCGCTTGCCACAACTAGAGAAAGCCCTCACACAGAAACGAAGACCCAACACAGCAAAAATAAATAAATTAATTAATAAACTCCTACCCCCAACACCTTAAAAAAAATCACTGACTTCTACTTCAGCTGGAGGATTTGTAAGTCAGTAGTGCATCTTATAAATCAAGTGCATGAACCAGTCACCATTTCCTGAGAATATAAATCAGTCATGGTCTCAAAGCAGTTGCATGACTTGGAAAAAACTCCTTGGATGAATAAATCAGTCACTTCCAGATATATGAATAAGTGACATGCCCCATAAATCACATGACTGCATACACATGCTTCATCAATCAGAAACTTTTATTTATAATTGAAAATTTTAAAACACTTATTGCAAACAATTTACTAAACACCAGTCCCACATTCCCATAGTACTGTAAGATGCTGTGTATAAGAAATGCAAAAGTTTACCTGTGCCAGATAGTGTTTTTCACCGAACAGCAAACTGATATGTTGGGCAGAGTTTGCTGGTACTTGTGCTTATAGTAACACCTCATTATCCTGTATGGAAAATGTAGGTGAGTACGACTAACTCATACACAAGCATATCTTTCAAACCATGTCTTTCGAATTATGTGGCTATAAATGCATCAACTATTGGAAAACTGTTTCTTTTGGAGAATGTTTTTGAAAATAGGTAAAGCAATGTAATTGTAATTAAAAATAAATAAAAATAAACATTTACCTAGATAATCATAAGACTACCTGCTAATGTTCCATTAGCATATGTAAATTTTACTAATATAATCACGTTTTGTGTTTGCTTAGCATTTTATACATTTATAACTTTCACTTACAATTGTTATACTCATTATCATCATTTTACAGATGAGGAAAATATGGATGATAATTAAAATCCAAGGTCAAGTGTCCAGCCCAGCTAGAATTCAGGTTCCTGTCTTCTATTTTGTATTCTTTCTGTTTCACCAGGTCACCTTTCATACGTTTTTCTGCCATTAGAATGGCATGGATAATTTTTAATCTTTTTATGAATATGTGAAATTCCTAGTTTTAAGCTTAAAGTTTACTAATTTAAACTTACTTCTACAGCCTTAGTAAGGTCACCCATATTCTGAAACATCAACTGCTAGTTTTTAATGGCATAGTCATCATAAAATATTTATTTGTACACCATTATACATCTGACATGAGCTGAAGCTTGGATTTACATTTGTAATAACAAATACCTTTTTGCTGTATAGATTCCTTATAATCCATTACAAGTTTAATGATTTTTGTCACTGAACAAAGACCATCATTGAATGGTGGAATTTCATACATTTTCTAACTATAATTCGCGTGACTGCATAATCACACTACTCTAATCTTAAAACCTATTCAAATGCGTCCACACATATTATCTGATTATCAGGCACTCTCCAGGAAATGTCAGGCCACTCACTGAGTTCATTCCTGTGACTTAATATGGATGAAGTTTCAAATACTACTATTTCTCGTTATCAAACAGGTAGCTTTTGATAAAAGCAATTCAGAGCCTAGCAAGGGAATCTGACCTACTTTCATAAAGAGAACCATGTTCAGTGTACACTATAAAAAACACTAATTAGAAGTCATTTTTCCTTATTGGCTTAAGTGTTAGTTTGACTTTAAAAGTCAATTTTAATTTCAGACTGTTTTGCATTAGAATTGTTGTTGTACTCAGCTTACAGACTGTTCTGGCAGCTAGTTTCCTCCTCATGTCAGTTAGCTGTTGGGAAGGAGAAAGTGAAAATTGTAATACAGAATTCACAATATCAATTCCACAGTATGGCATTTAGAGTTATACTCTTTTTGAGTTGCTGCTTAGTAATTTGCTAATGAATGATAATAACACATCTGTCCCATCTCTTGAGGGACAGGTATCACACAGACATTAAATCTTGCTTGGATAGCATAATTATATGGGATTCAGCATTATTCCAGTTTATCAACAATGTGAGACACTTGAGAACTGCATGGACAGTGTGATCTAGAGAAAGAGTGCTGGTTGGGAAGAAGACAAGTAAATTCTACTTCAAGTTCAGGTGGTATTTACATGACCTTGGGCATGTCACTAATTCTAATCTAGTTTTAGTTTGTCTGTCTTTAACTTGAAGATTAGATTTCCCCCTTTGTGATTTTTTTTTGAATTTTATTTTATTTTTTCATACAGCAAGTTCTTCTTAGTTATCCATTTCATAAACATCAGTGTATACATGACAATCCCAATTGCCCAATTCATCACACCACCACCACCCCATCCCCACTTTCCCCGCTTGGTGTCCATATGTTTGTTCTCTACATCTGTGTCTCAATTTCTGCCCTGCAAACTGGTTCATCTGTACCATTTTTCTAGGTTCCACATATGTGCGTTAATATATGATATTTGTTTTTCTCTTTCTGACTTACTTTACTCTGTATGACAGTCTCTAGATCCATCCATGTCTCAACAAATGACCCAATTTCATTCCTTTTTATGTCTGAGTAATATTCCATTGTATATATGTACCACATCTTCTTTATCCATTTGTCTGTAGATGGGCATTTAGGTTGCTTCCATGACCTGGCTACTGTAAATACTGCTGCAATGAACATTTGGGGTGCATGTGTCTTTTTGAATCATGGTTTTCTCAGGGTATATGCCCAGTAGTGGGATTGCTGGATCATATGGTAATTCTATTTTTAGTTTTTTAAGGAATGTCCATACTGTTCTCCATAGTGGCTGTATCAATTTACATTCCCACCAAGAGTGCAAGAGGGTTCCCTTGTCTCCACACCCACTCCAGCATTTGTCGTTTGTAGATTCTCTGATGATGCCCATTCTAACTGGTGTGAGGTGATACCTCATTGTAGTTTTGATTTGCATTTCTCTAATAATTAGTGATATTGAGCAGCTTTTCATGTGCTTCTTGGCCATCTGTATGTCTGCTTTGGAGAAATGTCTATTTACGTCTTCTGCCCATTTTTGGACTGGGTTGTTTGTTTTTTTAATATTGAGCTGCATGAGCTGTTTATATATTTGGAGGTTAATCCTTTGTCCGTTGATTCGTTTGCAAATATTTTCTCCCATTCTGAGGGTTGTCTTTTTGTCTTGTTTATGGTTACCTTTGCTATGTAAAAACTTTGAAGATTGAGGTCCCATTTGTTTATTTTTGTTTTTATTTTCATTACTCTAGGAGGTGGATCAAAAAAGATCTTGCTGTGATTTAGAGTGTTCCTTCTATGTTTTCCTTTAAGAGTTTTATAGTGTCTGGTCTTACATTTAGATCTCTAATCCATTTTGAGTTTATTTTTGTGTATGGTGTTAGGGAGTGATCTAATCTCATACTTTTACATGTACCTGTCCAGTGTTCCCAGCACCACTTATTGAAGAGGCTGTCCTTTCTCCACTGTACATTCCTGCCTCCTTTATCAAAGTAAGGTGACCATATGTGCATGGGTTTATCTCTGGGTTTTCTATCCTGTTCCATTGATCTATCTTTCTGTTTCTGTGCCAGTACCATACTGTCTTGATTACTGTAGCTTTGTAGTATAGTCTGAAGTCAGGGAGCCTGATTCCTCCAGCTCCGTTTTTTACCTTCAAGACTGCTTTGGCTATTCGGGGTCTTTTGTGTCTCCACACACATTTTAAGAATTTTTGTTCTAGTTCCATAAAAAATGCCACTGGTAGTTTGATAGGGATTGCATTCAATCTGTAGATTGTCTTGGGTAGCATAGTCATTTTCACAGTATTGATTCTTCCAATCCAAGAACATGGTATATCTCTCCATCTGTTGGTATCATCTTTAATTCCTTTCAACAGTGTCTTATAGTTTTCTGCATACAGGTCTTTTGTCTCCCTAGGTAGGTTTATTCCTAGGTATTTTATTCTTTTTGTTGCAATGGTAAATGGGAGTGTTTCCTTAATTTCTCTTTCAGATTTTCATCATTAGTGTATAGGAATGCAAGAGATTTCTGTGCATTAATTTTGTATCCTGCAACTTTACCAAATTCATTGATTAGCTCTAGTAGTTTTCTGGTGGCATTTTTAGGATTCTCTATGTATAGTATCATGTCATCTGCAAACAGTGACAGTTTTACTTCTTCTTTTCCAATTTGTATTCCTTTTATTTCTTTTTCTTCTCTGATTGCTGTGGCTAGGACTTCCAAAACTATGTTGAATAACAGTGGCAAGAGTGGACATCCTTGTCTCGTTCCTGATCTTAGAGGAAATGCTTTCAGTTTTTAACCATTGAGAATGATGTTTGCTGTGGGTTTGTCATATATGACCTTTATTATGTTGAAGTAGGTTCCCTCTGGGCCCTTTATGGAGAGTTTTTGTCATAAATTGGTGTTGAATTTTCTCCAAAGCTTTTTCTGCATCTATTGAGAATATCATATGCTTTTTATTCTTCAATTTGTTACTATGGTGTATCACATTGATTGATTTGTGCATATTGAAGAATCCTTGCATCCCTGGGATAAATCCCACTTGATCATGGTGTATGATCCTTTTAATGTGTTTTTGGATTCTGTTTGCTAGTATTTTGTTGAGGATTTTTGCATCTATATTCATTAGTGATACAGGTCTGTAACTTTCTATTTTTGTAGTATCTTTGTCTGGTTTTGGTATCAGGGTGATGGTGGCCTCATAGAATGAGTTTGGGAGTGTTCCTTCCTCTGCAGTTTTTTGGAAGAGTTTGAGAAGGATGGGTGTTAGCTCTTCTCTAAATGTTTGATAGAATTCACCTGTGAAGCCATCTGGTCCTGGATTTTGTTTGTTGGAAGATTTTTAATCACAGTTTCAATTTCATTACTTGTGATTGGTCTGTTCATATTTTCTATTTCTTCCTGGTTCAGTCTTGGAAGGTTATACCTTTCTAAGAATTTGTCCATTTCTTCCAGGTTGTCCATTTTATTGGCATAGAGTTGCTTGTAGTAGTCTCTTAGGATGCTTTGTATTTCTGTGTTGTCTGTTGTAACTTCTCCTTTTTCATTTCTAATTTTATTGATTTGAGTCCTCTCCCTCTTTTTCTTGATGAGTCTGGCTAATGGTTTATCAATTTTGTTTATCTTCTCAAAGAACCAGCTTTTAGTTTTGTTGATCTTTGCTATTGTTTTCTTTGTTTCTATTTCATTTATTTCTGCTCTGATCTTTATGATTTCTTACCTTCTGCTAACTTTGGGTTTTGTTTGTTCTTCTTTCTCTAGTTCCCTTATGTATAAGGTTAGATTGTTTATTTGAGATTTTTCTTGTTTCTTGACATAGGCTTGTATAGTTATAAACTTCGCTCTTAGAACTGCTTTTGCTGCATCCCATAGGTTTTGGATCATTTTCTTTTCATTGTCATTTGTCTCTAGGTGTTTTTTGATTTCGTCTTAGATTTCTTCAGTGATCTCTTGGTTATTTAGTAATGTATTGTTTAGCCTCCATGTGTTTGTGTTTTTTACGTTTTTTCCCTGTAATTCACTTCAAATCTCATAGTGTGGTGGTCAGAAAAGATGCTTGATATGATTTCAGTTTTCTTAAATTTACTGAGACTTGATATGTGACCCAAGATGTGATCTATCCTGGAGAATGTTCTGTGCGCACTTGAGAAGAAAGTGTAATCTGCTGTTTTTGGATGGAATGTCCTATAAATATCAATTAAATCTATCTGGTCTATTGTGTCATTTAAAGCTTCTCTTTCCTTATTTATTTTCATTTTGGATGATCTGTCCATTGGTTTAAGTGAGGTGTTAAAGTCCCCCACTATTATTGTGTTACTGTCGATTTCCTCTTTTTTAGCTGTTAGCAGGTGCCTTATGTATTGAGGTGCTCCTATGCTGGGTGCATATGTATTTATAATTGTTATGTCTTCTTCTTGGATTGATTCCTTGATCATTATGTAGCGTTCTTCCTTGTCTCTTTTAACATTCTTTATTTTAAAGTCGATTTTATCTGATATGAGTATTGCTACTCCAGCTTTCTTTTGATTTCCATTTGCATGGAATATCTTTTTCCATCCCATCACTTTCAGTCTGTATGTGTCCCTAGGTCTAAAGTGGGTCTCTTCTAGACAGCATGTAGATGGGTCTTGTTTGTATCCATTCAGCGAACCTGTTTCTTTTGGTTGGAGCATTTAATCCATTCACGTTTAAAGGTAATTATTGATATGTATGTTCCTATGACCATTTTCTTAATTGTTTTGGGTTTGTTTTTGTAGATCCTTTTCTTCTCTTGTGTTTCCCACTTAGAGAAGTTCCTTTAGCATTTGTTGTAGAGCTGTTTGGGTGGTGCTGAATTCTCTTAGCTTTTGCTTGTCTGTAAAGCTTTTGATTTCTCCATCGAATCCGAATGAGATCCTTGCCGTGTAGAGTAATCTTGATTGTACGTTCTTCCCTTTCATCACTTTAAGTATATCATGCCACTCCCTTCTGGCTTGTAGAGTTTCTGCTGAGATCAGCTGTTAACCTTATGGGAGTTCCCTTGTATGTTATTTGTCATTTTTCCCCTGCTGCTTTCAATAATTTTTCTTTGTCTTTAATTTTTGCCGATTTGATTACTATGTGTCTCAGCATGTTTCTCCTTGGGTTTATGCTGTCTGGGACTCTCTGTGCTTCCTGGACTTGGGTGGCTATTTCCTTTCCCATGTTAGGGAAGTTTTCAACTATAATCTCTTCAAATATTTTCTCGGGTACTTTCTCTCTCTCTTCTCCTTCTGGGACCCCTATAAGGCAAATGTTTTTGCATTTAATGTTGTCCCAGAGGTCTCTTAGGTTGTCTTCATTTCTTTTCATTCTTTTTTCTTGATTCTGTTCTGCAGCAGTGAATTCCACCATTCTGTCTTCCAGGTCACTTGTCCAGTCTTCTGCCTCAGTTATTCTGCTATCGATTCCTTCTAGTGTAGTTTTCATTTCAGTTATTGTATTGTTCATCTCTGTTTGTTCTTTATTTCTTCTAGGTCTTTGTTGAACATTTCTTGCATCTTCTCGATCTTTGCCTCCATTCTTTTTCCGAGGTCCTGGATCATCCTCACTATCATTATTCTGAATTCTTTCTCTGGAAGATCACTTCTCTTCACTTCATTTAGTTGTTTTTCTGGGGTTTTATCTTCTTCCTTCATTTGGTACATAGCCCTCTGTCTTTTCATCTTGTTTATCTTTCTGTGAATGTGGTTTTTGTTCCACAGGCTGCAGGATTGTAGTTCTTCTTGTTTCTGCTGTCTGCCCTCTCTAGAATGTTCTTCTTTTGGATCTTTCCATGGTTGGCTCTCCCCCTTTGTGATTCTTGTGAATATTGTGAACAAACATTAATAAAATAGATGTGCTCTGAGTTCATCAGATGAGAATACTATGTAAGTCAAAAAGTATGTGATTGAGTCACGACAGGGTCTGGGGATTCATGATCCATTCAGTGTACTCATTCAGGGGGAAATAACCCATTTTAACCATGTAGAATTCATTGCTTTTAAGATCTTTTGGAAAATCATGTTCACTTCAAATCTGCCCCGTGTATAGCTTTGCATTCCTCTTTTAATTCCCATTGTTCTTTTCTTAGTAGTGAAAGCATGTATCTGGTCTTTATCTTTGTTAAATTTATTCAGTAAATGCAATTCTCCAACATGGTGATCACTTTTGTGGCACTTCTCTGTAGTTCTTAGAGTTGATGAAGTTCATGGAGAACTTCCACCTGAAGCTAAAATGTGTTTGACCATTGCATTGTGCTATGCATGTAACAAACACCAGTTAAGTCATCAATTAAATATAATGTTAAGTTGAAGTCTTTTTAAACAATAATATTAATTGGAACCTTAATATTAGTGAATTTATGTTTATGTAAAATGTGATCAATCTATCTTGCTTCAGTGTATCTAGATATTCTGGCATCTATGGCAGGATTGTATCCTTAGGTGTCTGTCCCCTTCTTCACTTCCACAAGAAACAGACTATAAAATAATCCTCATTTACCACCCTATCTTCACAGCCCTTCCTGTCCATCTGGATGTCAGATGGAAGCAAAGAGATCCATGGCACTTTGAAATAACTGAGGTGGCCCAGGTAGCATTTCATAATGCAATTTGCAAAGCCAAGGTCTAATATCCACATCTCTGTTTGAACTATCACTAAGTGGATAATGGAGGCCACATTTTCCTCCAGAGTCACACTATTTCCACATCTTCTAATTCATTATTCTTGAAGCACTTTGAGTTACCTAGACTCAAATTAGAGTTTAGGCAATGCTATTCATAGGCCAACAGAGTACATTGCAGAATCGTCTTCTTTAAGCCCTTGACCTTTTCCCAACAAACATTTCCTTTACCTATACTGAGCCAGCCTATGTTTTCACACACAATTTGTTATTCTTGGAATGCCCACTCAAGACAAAGGAGAAAAGGGGAAATGGAGAAAAAGGAAAAATACGGAAAATCAAGCAAGGCAGCATAGCTCCAATAAAATCCTTAGAAGAATATAAGAGAAATGAATTGGCCAGTCTTCAGAATTCGAAAGCTATCTGTTATATACCTTCCCAGAATAGTATTAATGCCTTAAGAAAAGTTTGACAGAATTCTTGAACAGACACTTTGGTAGTCAGCAGCACTGTTCCAGTCCTCCTTGCCCCAGGTTTATTGTAGGATTGCACTTCCTAACTGTTTATGGTTGTCTGGGGCTATGTAACTAGTCTGGCAAATGAAGAGTGAGCAGAAGTGAAGTATTACTTCTGGGCTACAGTGAGACTCTTCAGAGTGGTTTTTTCCCTCTGACACAACAGGCGAGATTCAAAATGTTGACTGTTAGACTGTCTACCTTAGTATCCGTGATAAGCACCTGGCCACGTACCACTGTCAAGTAGCATGGGCAAGAAATAAACCTTTATTATTTTAAGACACTGAGATACAATGTTGTGTTTTATGGTAGCACAACCAACACTATTCTATTACAGATACCAACTTTGTTAAGAATGAAAGGATAGTCCTCAGCAAGAATTTCCAATGCTTCAAGCAACTTTTAACCTCTATTTAGGCCTTGGTTTGATAATAAAGTAATGGCATAGATGCATGTAATATGATATGAATTATTCTCATGTAGTAATTTATTGAATGCTTTTTAGTTTTCAATAGATCTATTTAGTAGTTCCAGCCATTTGCATAATATGAGTCAGTTCCAGGATGAAAAAAGTCTACCCTTTATATAATGAACAGGTTCACCTGCCCCCGGGTGGCTGGTTGGTTCCCTTCAATATACTGCTATATCAGGGGCTCACCACTGTTCTCTCTTAATGCTATACTTAGTACAGCACAATCTCAGTAGTCAGATAAAAATTTCAGTGGGAGGAAATATTGAGTCCCTAATATTATGTCCACTGTGTTCATGAGTCCAGTGGGCATGAACTGGAATGGTTGAAGAAAGACAGTGACACCACAGTGTGGATCATATGGTCAACCTGAATGACAGTGCTTAGAAGAGGGGGCCATTAATGATAATTTATATGGAAAACAAATAATCTTCCATTCTGGTCCCATTTCAATAGATCCATTCACATATCTCCTCCCCATAGCGCCTTGTCACCAAACTTATAACCTTCTCTCTATGTCCCTGCCCATCTGACCAAAGAAATTCTTCTCTGTTCATACACCACCATAAACCTGTATTTCTGACAATCTCTCCAGTTGCAAAGCTTTCCACTTTGACCTTCCTAACATAGATAAATTTTGCTCCCCTCTGGTAAAGCAGATCAAGTGGGGAATGAATGGACTACTCTGTTTCAGTTCTAGAAATGCCATGTACAATTAGTTACCACCAAAGATAACTTCAGATCAAAGCACTTTTATTACCACCTTGGCTCTGCTGTCAATTACCTTGGCTCTGCTGCCTAACAGAATAACTATTACAATCTTATCCCTTTTCATTAGGTGCTGCTTCTTTGCCTCTGTCACCCAGGGATTTCATAACCCCACTGATATCAGAGAGTCTGTTTCAGTGTCACCATTTCCCATTTTCATACATGGCCTACAGAGAACAGACACTACAGGTCTTTGGCTAATGGACTTTTCTACACTGACATAATTCTCAATTCTGTGGTGAAGACAGAATTAAGGGGTGATTGAGCCAGTTGCCTATAAAAAAAATAATCCATTTCAGCAGTCTTATTTCCCTAAGACTTTGGATTTTTTTCCTACATTATACTAAGGAAATTCTGACATCCCAAATTCATTAATGATAGACCAATATTGAATCCAGGTTTTAATCAACTCACTGAGAAACCATTTAAAAGCACTCCCAGGTGCTCAGACTGGAACTCTAAATCAAGAAATAGTTTAAAAATCTCTAGTCATATAAACCCATATTAACAATGTCAAGCCTATCTTAAAATGATATCTTTGCCATCCTTGTCTAGAATCTGAGAGTCCATTCCTCAGATTTTTCTTTTACACGTTAACACGATATTGCAGTTATTTTGATGTGAAAACCTTATTTTTCCTGGTTTACGTTTTAATTGGCTCCCAGGGGAATTTTGCAACCTGACTCCATTTATAGGCCTTGAGGCAAAGAATGGAAGTAGACATATTTTTTAAAAATAGATCTTTATTAGAGTATAATTGCTTCACAATACTGTGTTAGTTTTCTGTTGTACACCAAAGTGAGTCAGCCATATGCATACCTTTGTCCCCATATCCCCTCCCTCTTAAGTCTCCCTCCCACCCTCCCTATCCCACTCCTCTAGGTCATCGCAAAACACCGAGCTGATCTCCCTGTGCTTCGCTGCTGCTTCCCACAAGCTAACTATTTTACATTTGATATTGTATATATGCCGATGCTACTCTCACTTCGCCCCAGCTTTTCCCTCCCAACCCATGTCCTCAAGTCCCTTCTCTATGTCTGCATCTTTATTCCTGCCCTGCAACTATGTTCATCAGTACCATTTTTTTTTTTTTTTTAGATTCCATATATATGCGTTAGCATACAGTATTTGTTTTTCTCTTTCTGACTTACTACACTCTGTATGACAGACTCTAGGTCCATCTACCTCACTACAACTGGACAGCTACATGTAAAAGAATGAAATTAGATCACTACCTAACACCATACACAAAAATAAACTCCAAATTGATTAAAGACCTAGATGTAAGACCAGACACTATAAAACTCTTAGAGGAAAAACACTCTTTGACATAAACCACAGCAAGATCTTTTTTGACCCACCTCCTAGAGTAATGGAAATAAAACCAAAAATAAACAAATGGGACTTAATTAAACTTAAAAGCTTTTGCACAGCAAAGGAAACCATAAACAAGACAAAAAGGCAACCCTCAGAATGGGAGAAAATATTTGCAAATGAAACAACAGACAAAGGATTAATCTCTAAAATATACAAACAGCTCATGGAACTCAATATCAAAAAAACAAACAATCCAATTAAAAAATGGGGCAGAAGACCTAAATAGACATTTCACCAAGGAAGACATACAAATGGCCAAGAGGCACATGAAAAGCTGCTCAAAACTAGTTATTAGAGAAATGCAAATCAAAACTACAAAACACTCCCACCAACAGTGCAGGAGGGTTCCCTTTTCACCACACCTTTTCAAGCATTTATTGTTTTTAGATTTTTTGATAATGGCCAGATGTGAATGTAGGAGTCCCTCACTGCATTAAATCATACAAAGGCTATGACCCAGGGACCACTACTCAGAAGTAGGAGGGTAATTATTATGCTGTTGATGGGAATGTAAAATACAGCCACTATGGAGAATAGTATGGAGGGTCCTTAAAAAACTAAAAATAGAAATACCATATGATCCAGCAATCCCACTACTGGGTATATACCCTGAGAAAACCATAATTCAAAAAGAGACATGTACCACAATGTTCACTGCAGCTCTATTTACAATAGCCAGGACATGGAAGCAACCTAACTGTCCATCAACAGATGAATGGATAAAGAAGATGTAGCACATATATACAATGGAATATTACTCAGCCATAAAAAGAAACAAAATTGAGTTATTTGTAGTGAGGTGGATGGACCTAGAGTCTGTCACACAGAGTGAAGTAAGTTAGAAAGAGAAAAACAAATACTGTATGCTAACACATATATATGGAATCTAAAAAAAAAAAATGGTTCTGACGAACCTAGGGGCAGGACAGGAATAAAGATGCAGACTTAGAGAATGGACTTGAGGACATGTAGAGGGGGAAGGGTAAGTTGGGACAAAGTGAGAGAGTAGCATTGACATATATATACTACCAAATGTAAAATAGATAGCTAGTGGGAAGCAGCTGCATAGTACAGGGAGGCAGCTCAGTGCTTTGCGACTGCCTAGAGGGGTGGGATAGGGAAGGTGGGAGGGAGATGCAAGAGGGAGGTGATATGAAGATATATGTATGCATATAGCTGATTTACTTTGTTATACAGCAGAAACTAACACAACATTGTAAAGCAATTATACTCCAATAAAGGTGTTTAAAAAGAAAAAAAAAAGATACATTCATCGCAGTGTTCACTGCAGCACTATTTACAATAGCCAGGACATGGAAGCAACCTAAATGTCCATCAACAGAGGAATAGATAAAGAAGATGTGGTACATATATACAATGGAATATTACTCAGCCATAAAAAGGAATGAAATTGTGTCATTTGCAGAGACGTGAATGGACCTAGAAACTGTTATACAGAGTTAAGTCAGAAAGAGAAAAACAAATATCGTATATTAATGCATATATGTGGAATCTAGAAAAATGATATGTATGATCTTATTTGCAAAGCAGAAATAGAGACACAGAGGTAGAGAACAAACGTATGGATACCAAGGGGGAAAGGGGGGCAGTGGGATGAACTGGGAGATTGAGATTGACATACACATACACTACGGATACTATGTATAAAATAGATAACTAATGAGAACCTACTGTACAGTACAGGGAACTCAGTGCTCCGTGCTCTGACTAATTCACTTTGCTGTACAGCAGAAACTGACACAGCAGTGTAAACCAGCTATACTCCAATAAAAAAAAGTAGAGTTACAAGATAGAAGTGGAGGCCCTTGATGTCTTCAAGCAGAACTACCAGCTTGGACATTATAAATAAATTTGTCTAATCTAAACCATCATCATTTTGGGATTACTAATGCAGCAGCTGGACTGATATCCTAACACATAATTTGTACCTAAATGTGAGGTGCTACTGAAATAAAACCAGTAATGGAAGGCATTGGCAGTCAGGCAACAGTTGTGAGGATACTGCAGACTGGAACACTGGTGACTCATGCTATGGCAAAACATTTGATAAAACTATCACCAATGATACTTAAATTGCAGACCACATGCTTATAGAGCCTATAGCTCTATGGCAGTGTTTCTCAACATATGTCCTATTGGCATTTGGGATAGAATAACTTTTTTGTTGTTCAAGAATACCCTATATGGGAAAAGAATCTAAAAAAAGAGTGGATATATGTATATGTATAACTGATTCACTTTGCTGTATACCTGAAACTAACACAACATTATAAACAACTATGTTCCAGTAAAAATTTTTAAAAAATAAAAATAAAAGCAATAGGAGAGTAAGAGAACTCCAAGGGGAGAGAGAGATCAGATGGGGGGGCTTGTGTGTTTAGGTAATGTCATTCAACAGCCCAACACGGAGTCTGGGTCAGAGAGTTTTGAAAGGCCGCAGTAGCTTGGCATCTTTTATACTGACGGATCTTATCTATGGTTAGCCGATGTGGGTGTAGTTTCGTGCGTGTGGAAAGCAGGGAGGCTCTCAGTAGCTTAAAATATGCTTATTTGGGCTATGATTAAAACAAATGGATATCTAAAAATTTTATATTAGTGCTGATTGCCTTTTGAGCTAATAGGAGTCAGTCTGCTATAAACAAATAAACAACATACAGCTAATATACAGAGGCCATCTTTGGCTCATTTATAAAACACTGGGAAATCAGAAGACTTTTGACTTTTTTATTACCTCAACTCTGCTGATATAAGAGAGAAGATATTATCTTAGATCAATCATAGGAATTCCTTGGTTCTCTAATGATATTTTGAGACATTCAAAGCTCTACAGCATAGTTAAAATTAGCCGTTCCACCCACACAGTACTTTTATGTTTGAACCAGTATTAACAGACTGTCCAGTCATTCAATCTGGATAGCTTGTCTTCAGTAGGACTTCATTCTAGGATCAACACAAGAGGTAATTTAAATAACTGTTATACCACTGGCTGACATAGGAACATATCTGATTTTCTACTGATAACTGGACCCTGGCCACAGAGCCAACTAAAGATTTGCATTTCTTTAAACATTGATTACCTGTAACCACTTCATGAAGCAGTTACTGTAACACTCAAACTTCACCTACAAATAGACAACAGAATTCATTCTAGTTAGTTCAGGCAGAAGGGGTTTAATAGAGGAAATTATGTGAATGCAAAATTGTAGATTAGCAGGCTCTAAACTAAATTGTGATTAACAACTCTCACTCTCTAGAATCCTCTATCACAAGGACACTGATACAAAAGATCAAAGACTCTGAATGCTGTTGCTGCTCCTGAGTATAAAACCACATCACCTCTGCCATGATCCAGGTCAGAAAAAAAGAAAAAGTGGGGGGGGGGGGAATGCTTCAATCCCTCCTTCTCTTAACATGGCACATTTCCTAATTAAAGATTTTGGAAATTGAATTGCATTCATTCTATTATTCATTCATGCATTTATTCCTAAAACGTCTACCATATACTTAGTTACTGTTCAAGGTGCTAAGGATGCGGCAGTGAACAATACAAGCAAATCTCTTTCTTATAGAGGCAAGGTAATAAACAAATAGAAATTTCTTTATATACTATGCCATATGGTAATAAATGATTTTGAGAAAATTAAAGTAGGATAAAAGGAAAGGATAATGTTTTTTTTTTTTAAAAAAAGGAGGGATTACTATTCTATGTTTCTCAATCAAGGAAAGCTTTAATTATGTATGGCAATGATAGTAACATTTGAGCAGAGACCTGAAAGAATTGAGGGAATAAGCCATAAAGATATCTGGGAAAAGAGGAGAATGTGTTCAAAGGCTCTGAGGCAAGAGCCTGGTATGTTTAAGAAATAGCAAAGAAGTTCAGTTAGGGAGGGTCAGGGTGAGAAAAAGAGTGAGTGGAAGAGCATGAGGTTAGAGTTGGTGTGAGTCCTCTGATTAGGTAGTGCCTTTTAAATTGTGCTAAGAACTTTAGCTATTCTTCTGCATGAAATAGGATATTGGAAGGCTCTATGTAAAAGAGTGACATGATTTGACAGAGTCTTGAATAATTTCATTGTGGCCACTCTGTGGAGAATAGAGTAGTAGTCTAATTCTAACTGCACTAGAGCTTTGGATCCCTCTACTGCTCAAGTGAAAAGTCTAGAGTAGTCCACTTAAGAAGTTATAATGCATTGGACCAGTATAGTGGTGATGAAAGCAGTAAGGTACCAGTTTCTGGATGTATTTTGAAGGTAGAATCTATAGGATTTGCTGTCAAATGTAAGAGAAAGAGATGAGTCAAGGATGGCACCAACATTTTTAACCTGATAAACTAAAATTGCCATTAATTGAGATGATGTTGAGTTAGTGGTTGGATGTACATTTGGAGTTCAAGAGAGAAAGCAAGATATAAAAAGTATATCAACATATAGAAAGTATTTAAAGCTGTGAACTAGATACTGTTACCTAAGTGTACATGTACATAGAGAAGAGACCCAAGGTTTGAACTCTAAGATACCGTGAGGTTTAGTAATACAGAAATGGAGGATAATCTAGCCAATGAGACCAAGAATGAGACCAAGAGTGAGTAATTTCCTGAACATTAAGTAAAGAACATGTTTCAAAAAGAAACAGCATGCTGTATCAAATACTGTTGACAAGTCAAACAAGAACAGGGAGTTGACCATTAGATACAGCTATGTTGAAACATTGGTGATCTCGACAGCTGTTCAGGAGAATTACAAAAATGAAAGCTTGATTAGAGTAGGTTCAAGGGAGAATGGAGGAAAGGAAATAGGGACAATAAATATAGACAACTCTTTCAAGGGACTATAGCTGAAAATCATATGGGTCAAATGAGTTTTAAAAATAGGAGATATTATAGCAGGTTTATATTCTGATGTAATGATTCAGTAGAGAGTGAAAATTTGATGATGCCAGAGATAAAGGAGGACAAAAATAAAAGGATATCGTTGAGAAGTCAAAGGTCATAGAATGCAATGAAATTCATTCAAACTAATAGGAGACAAGAAGAGTGTATGGTGGTGGTGTTTGAAAATCTTATTTGATTGCTTATATTTTCTCAGTGAACTAAGTAAGAGTGAGTATGGGAGGGGGCAGAAGTAGAGTTATTTTGAGACCTGAGAAAAAAAGTTACATAATATCCCATCTAGGATAAGAGGAGAGTGCATAAGTTGGTGAAATGTAGAATTGCAAAGCAACACAATGAGTACAGTTGAGGTTAATGGTCATAAGTTAAAATAAGACTAATCAGCATGGTTGTATGATTTTCTGCACCCATTTTTACTGCTCAGGTGCTGGCAGAGTATGAAGAGAGTTGAATTTAACCAGCTCTAGTACTTTTCCAAGTGAGTGTGAAAGAGAAAGAGAGAAGCAAGACAGTTGAAGTCATAAGCAAGGATGTGCTCACAAAGATGAACCATGTAATAGTAATAGTAAATTAATAGAATCATTGAATTGTATGTCCTAGTCATATAACATTCTTGCAATTGGGATAATAGAAGCAGCATGCTAGAAATATAGGAGGTAGTGGACATAGTGAAGGGTTTGAAACTAAGAACACAGTTAGTGCAGTTTTGGATAGTGAAACAATCTGGCATGTGACCTTAAAAATAGGGGACTGAGGTAAGGCCAAGGAGATCACTGGAGGACAGAAGGCCAAGAAACAGCGAAACCAAGCACATGAAAAGAGTATCTTACACAGATATTGAAATCACTATGAGTTATGAAATGTGTGGTGTTAGAAGGAATGACAAGAAAGCCAGAAGCTCAAACCTTTAAGCAATGCCAGTAGCGTATGAGGACAGCTAATAAGGAAGAAGAGTGGGTATTATATTTTGAAAAAAAATGGAATCCTGAAACTGGAGGTGAAAATCTTCAAAGGATCCTGCAAAAAATAATTTTAAGTTTTCCATCCTCTGTAGACTGGAATGGGGTTGGAACAAATGTTGAGTGTGCCAGTCCAAATGTTCACCATAAATCTCATTAAATTATATGCAAAATTTTGTGTATGTGTCTATGTATCTCTTTTAGAGAATATAAATTTATAGCCTTACTGAGAATTTCAGTGGGTCCATGATCCAAGAAAGTTTTACAGGCATTTATAAACATTAAATTTAATTAAATATTTATTGGGCATCTATTTGACAAGTACTGTTCTTGGAATTGAGACCTAAAGATATGTAAGACAGAATCTTTGTCATAAAATTTCTTAGACTCTGGTTCTCGTGGGGTAGGAATGAGGATATTTGTGAGGGGAAAATCTGTATTACAAGGTTTATTTGAATGAGTGCTACGGGAAGCAAAAGGGACATTCTATAGGATTGTAAGTGAAGAAGTTATTCTTTGTGACTGGATGGTTCAGAGAAGCCATAAAGGAAAGAGTAAACTTGAATTAGACTTTAAAGAGTAAAGGTGTTTCTATAAATAAAGGGAAGAACCAGGCTCAAGAAATGATGTTTAAAAAGTCATAGTCTTAGAATTTCAGTATCTCCTCTGGGATGACAATAAATATTATTGAATTCTAGAGTTCAGGAAAGGACAGGATGCAATAGAAGATGTTTCCTTTGGGGCCATTTCAGGAAAAGTTTGGAACATGACATGAGAGTGTGCAGACTTCTGCAGACAGCAGGAAGCTAATGAATATTACTTGAGACTACAAGTGACATGTGACATGATCCAACTTGTGATTAAGGAAAAAAATATTTCAACAGCAATGCAAAGAATGAATTAGAAAGTCAGGAGATTAGAAGAAGGGAGAGATTTTTAGATGACTAATACCATGATCTAGACAAAAAATTGTGAAGTTTAAATTAGGATGATAGCTGTGAGGAATGGACAAAAGGACATACTCATTAAAAAAAATAAAACAGAGTAGAATCTCTAGCACTTGGCTACTGATACATTTGCTTGGGTGAGAAAGGGTATAGAAGGTTGAAAAAAAGGGAAGAATGAAAAAATTATTAGTATTTATAGCTTTTGAAACTGGGTCCCTGGTAGTGCCATTACCAGAGAAGAGACCCAACATGGAGAGATTTTCAGTGGACGCTAAGAGGGGAGAGTAGAAAGAGATGAAATCAGTATGGCGTGTGCAGGAGGTTTCAACTCTATCTGTAATATTGATTCCTTTTTGAAAAATTTGAAGCAAGTATGGCATTCATACAGCTGACTGTGGGAACAGGTGTCCTTTCTATTTTTCTCCTTGTATGTTTGCAACATTTCATTAAATTGTTTTTAAACTTAGTGCAATGCTTTAAAAAAAAAAAAAGAGTTACTGTGTTCAATCTCAGTCTTTGTGTTCATAGGAAATTCAGGTTTGAAGTTCAGGAGGAACCGGGGTTCAAAATACAGATTTAGAAGTCCTTAGCTTTGAAGTGACATTAAAATCACTTATTTTATTGGATAATTTAGATGAGGAAGAGAATGTGAATCACAGAGGACTAATAGAGTAACTTGAAGATTAATACTAATAGCGATAATAAAAATATCAATAGCTCCCACCCAATCTGATAGCCAGACAGCAATACCCAGTAACGTCATTCCCATTGTTTACCGGCCAGTAGCTGTTCTTGCTGGTTGGTGCATCTGCTCCGTTTCACAGTTGGTTAGGTACTTATCTTCAGCTACCCTGGACTAAAAATCATTATATTTAAGAAGGATCCAGTGATGTAGTCTGAGGATGAACAATCAGTGAAATAATAGGAGGAGAGCATTTTAAGAAGGTGTCAAACATATGTGTGATTGGGGGATTCTTGGTAACAAATAAAAGCAGTTTCAGTAGAGAGGTGAGGGGATCGATGCCAGATGGCTCAGTCACGTGCAAGAGTATGTTTGTAGTGAAATGGGGGTAGCAAATACATATTACTTTTTTCCCAAGCTGGTTAGGGGAAGCAAAGAAAGAGATGATATATCAGTCAGGATTCTCTTGGTTACAAGTGAAAGAAAACATGAATTCAAAACACCTTAAATGACCACAATAAAAGAAAAAAATTGGAGGTTGGGGTAAGGAGTGATAATTAACCATATCTGGCTGGTAAACACACTTCAGGCAAGGCTAGATCCAGAGACTTTTAATGATGTGGTCAGGTTCTAGCTTTTCTTTTTCCATACAGTTCTTGGGGCTCTATCTTACCTGGATTTGACGCAGAACAAAAAATAGAATCAGTTTCTCAGAATTTCCAGCAATCAGGTGCCTAAGGTTGAGTGCATTGCTTTTTTCAGTTCATAACACATCAACTTGCAACTGGCCCTTACAAAACATTATGCTTTAAATATATGTTTATGTATTTATCTATGTATTTCTATCACTATGTGCTGATCCCACTCTGCTTTCCCTATGAAAACAATTTAATTTGTTTATTGTTTGTCTTTTTATTTATTGTGTTTTTGTAAAATGTGTACTATTTTGTGTAATTGTGTTTGAACTTAATGAGATGGATGTTATATATACTACTGTTTCACTAAGCACTGTTTTTAGGTTCCAGTTATGTTACTACTGTACATGGAATCCATTGATTCTATTTGCTATGTAAAACACCCCACAGTGTGCAACTACCATATTTCCCTTGTTTTTCTCAGTGATAGACATTCAGGCTGCCCCCAACTCCCTATTCTACAAACAGTGTATTTATTCACAAATATGATGGGCCTCTGCAATGTGCCAGGCACTGTTTCAGGCACATGAGACACATCAGTGAATAAAACAGACACTGCTGCAGTGAACATCCTTATCCATGGCCCCTTGTGGATCTGTGAGAAAACTTCCCTAGTATATATTTAGGAGCACAATCCAGCAAAATTCTTTATGCATTGGATTTTCTTTGGCCATGTGCCCCATCCATGAACCAATCACTGTGTTAGGGGAATATGATGGACTAATTAGCTTAGGCTAGATAAAGGCTTACCCCTAAACCAGGGGGCAGGGGCAGTTGTGGAATGTAGCTCACTCAAAGCAAATGAGGAGAGGAGTATCACACAGAAAGAAATTGAGGAAAGTAGATGATGAATGAATGCTGAGTAGAAAATACAACAGACGTCCTCTTACATGAGAAGGCAACTTGGTGGGGAGACTGCCACCCCTGTGCCCAAGAGATCTGAATGCCTCATGATGAGAAAAAGTATTTTAAAATCAAAACACACAAACCGGGGGCTTCCCTGGTGGCGCAGTGGTTGAGAGTCCGCCTGCCGATACAGGGGACACGGGTTCGTGCCCCGGTCCGGGAGGATCCCACAGGCCACGGAATCGCTGGGCCTGTGAGCCATGGCCGCTGAGCCTGCGCGTTCGGAGCCTGTGCTCCGCAACGGGAGAGGCCGCAACAGTGAGAGGCCCGCGTACCGCAAAAAAACCCCCCAAAAAACAAAAAAACCCACAAAAACCAAAACAGTTTCTCATTCAGCCCATCTGGATGGCAACAAAGGTCTGCATTTCTGTCAAGCTCCCAAATGATGTTGATGCTGCTCAAACAGGCTCCACATTCTAAGAACCGCTGCTCTCGTCTAAAGGGTAACAGTAATTAAATGTGGTCATCTACCAGTGCTGTGAGGATTAAAGCAAATCCTGTATATTAAAGTGCTTGATAATCTTAAACATGCAACTTCTTAAATGTTGGTTGTTACTATTTCATTTGTTATGTGACTCTTAAGGTGAATAATTATATTGATCTTTGATGAGATTTCAAGAAAAAACATAAAGGACGGAATGTAAGTCTGATTAGTCTAAATATTAACTTCACTGACTTCCCAAATTTTCTAATGATCATCTAGGTTTTTGCTAATGACTATTGTTGATTCTTACTAGAGTTTGCAGAAAGACTGTTTAACCATATATTTAACTCAGTGACAAGGTCAGGTCAGAAAGCTCACTCTTTGAAATATAACCTAATAAAATCAATATAGAATGGATAGGTTCAGCCATCTATAAGATGGTATCTGAGAGGGATATTAATGAGACACTCAGCAAGCCTTTTGCAAAACCAGCAAGTCATCTCTTGTGTCTAATAAAAACTGGAGTGCCTCAGTCTAATTAAGGTGATCAGAATGTATTCTCAGGGCTACAATTTAACCATGGGAGAAGGAAGCTGTGTTGTTACCTGCTTAATATGATGATGAGTTAAAGTAGGGAGGTGACCTGCCTAAATAACACAAAAAATAAATAATTGAACAGTAATAATGTTTTGATGTATACCCAGCACTGTCCAGAGAAGGGGGTTAATAGATCTGGTAGACATAAGACAATAGAGGGGAACAGTTTAATAAATAACAGGGAGAATTCACTGGGCTTAACTTTTCTTTTTAGCAAATAGCTGGTAAAACCATGAAAAAAATTTTTGTTTGAATTAAGTTATATTCCGGTTATTTTTTGGGCCCCTGGGTGCCCTCCGAGAGAAAGGCAGTACCCTGGACCCTAGCCATTGAGGTTTTCTAACATTGCAAAAATCTAAATATATTTTCCTCTTTCCCTTTCTGCCATTCAGCTAGAAGCTGGATCTTTATTACATTGACTCAGAGGAGGTACTTGGTGACATTTAGGTCCTTAAAAAATGCTTTAAATGTTGAGAAGTAAAGAGGAAAAAGGAGGTTCTTGGGAATAGAAAATGTATCTTGGGGAAGCAAGGGGTGAAGGGGGGCTTAACCTCTCCCGTCATCCCTAGAAAGCAATTCTCCTGGCCTGTAGTCTCTGATATCATCACACATATTGAGTTTGGTGAATGAAAGTCCCTATCCAAGAGCTATTCAATTTTGAATTAACTCACAAGTTTGTGTTTCTGGGATAGCAAAGTTAAGGGCCACATCCCACACCCCATGCCCTGATGACCACACCAGGTGTATCAAAACCTTAAGAGTCCCTGACTTAGCAGTTCAGTCACCCCTTCTTTTGACATTTTTTTTTTTTTTTGCATCAGGAGCAGTTTAGTACATTTTCTCTTTAAAAAAAAAAATTTTTTTTGTTAAAACTTTTTTATTAAGATCAAATCATGTCATGAAATATTTATTCTAATTATAGTCATTCCTCATTTTATTTTCTCCTGTTTCATATTTTCTTCTATTTACAAAGCAAGTTGTTTCTATTTTTTTTTTAACTTTTAATATATTAAAGTCTCTGTATCTCCCAGTTTGGTGACCAAAATATGCTTGGGTTTTAAAGAACATAAATATTACAAATATGATGGTGAATCTCTGGCTACAAATAAAGCTGTTTCATGAAATGTAAATATGTTAATGATATTAATTCAGAACATCCTTCATAATGCATTTTATATTGATGTAGTAATATGCAAAAAAGAATAATAAACCACATTCAACTTCCTAAATATTAATTATGAGGCATTACTAGGCAAATCATCATGATAAATCTCTGCATTTGGGGATTATCTAGTTAAGCACCTAATTTCTGAGAAATATATTAGTGTCAAACATAACTCCATAATTAATTATAAGACTTCTACAGTGTCAGAGTGATTAGACTTATTTTGTTTGACTCCAAAGGGCAGAGTAAGGGCCAGTGAGTAGAATTATAAGGAGCATAGTTTTTTTTTTTTTAATTAGAATGACATTTCTAAGAAATAGATCTGTTGAAAAAAATGGAATGGACTTACCCCAAACTGAAAATCTTCATGCAATGATTATGATCACTTACGGGTGATATTGAGGGCATTTGGATACCACATAAGGAGTAGACCAAGTGATCTCTGAGATCCAATCCCCTTTGGAATTATGGTCTGAGGGGTTTCTAATAGTTTGACTGCATTTAGTCCTAAAATTCTAAAATCTAAATGAGACTACAAACACTATACTCTGAATATAAATTCATTCCCTGGTAATGGTCCTTTTTCTTCTTTATATTCTCCCACAAGACTATGAGAAACCCCAGGGCATGACAGATGCCTTGCTTATCTCTGAATTCACAGTACAGTACATGGCACATTGTTAGAATTCAATTATTGCTGTTAAATGGGGACTGGACAATATTTGGAGGTATTGGCATACTCTTTTTAAATCAATATATTTCTTCCTTTCCTTTCCTGCCATTCAACTAGAATGGATCTCCATTTTATTGATTCTGAGAAGGTATATGATACATCTAAACGCTTAGAAAAATATTTGAATGATTGTGAAGGAAGTAAGTGTAAATGCAGGATTCTTGGGAATACAAAATATGTCTTGGAGAAGCAAGGGGTAGATAGGGCTTAACATCTCTCATCACTCCTAGAAACAAATTGTTTTGTGCTGTGATTCTTTGAAACTCTGAACCAAGTTCTGTCCCCTAGCTGGGTAACCTGCAGACAGAATCAGCAAGGTGGGTAAAGCAGACAGGCCCAGGGGTAGATCGATCAGTTATTCTGTCCCTTCCTCCTTCATCTCTGAGCTCTAGCCACCTTGACCTTCTTTCAGTTTCTCAGCAGGGCTGTCATCTTCCTATCTCAGGGACTTCACACTTGGATTGGGATCCTCGCTCTCTCTCTTTGCTTTCTCTCTCCTCTCAGAGGTGGAAGTAGCCAAGAATCTCTTGACTCCAAAGAGTCAGGCAGACAGGAACACCAAGAGTCAGGCAGACAGGAACAACAACACATGCAGACAGAACAACTGACACTGAGTAACCCTCAGTGTGAACTGATGACCAAGAAGCAGAAGCAGTGCTTATAGCCTCAAACACTGGGTTGTGGCTCAATCCTGGGGAAGAGAAAGAGCCCCAAGAGGAATTGAGGTCAACATTTTCCAATAGCCCATCGAAATTTAAAATCAGAACTTAAGTGGTTAGGGAAAATAAAGGAATCCCTCTTTTATATCCAAGTTACATACTGAGACTCATGCCAACCACTAAGGAATGAAAAGAACCTATCACATTATATGAGCAGTTATTGAAAACTGTAAGACTTAATATTCATTCAGTTTTTAATGTTTCCACTGAGCGTTTCTGCTATTTTTTTCGTTACTCACTAAAGCTCCACAGTATCACAGTCTCTGCTTCTGAATTCTATTTTAATTAGTGACAGCACAATCTAAATCATATTGTGAGAAAGCTCCTAAGAATGTGGTTTATATAGTATGTGGCCCCCACCATCCCATTGATCATAAAATATAGTCAAAGAAGTGTTTTTCTGTTTTTTGTTTTGCTTTGTTTTGTTTTGTTATTTAAAGACACTCAGAATCCGCTTAGCATGGAATGGATTATTTAAGCTTTCTTAAAGAAGGAATGCCAAGTTCCTGTCTTGAAAATCCAGTATAACAATGGCCTCTCAATCCTCCAACGAAATCTTGTTTAAATATTCTTTAAGTTGAAATTTTCTCTGTGTTTCACCTAAATATTCCTTACTTCAGCTCATGACCATTATATCCTATTCCTTTCCCCTTGTTGGGAAGAAATAATGGCTCCCTGGCCTCCTTTAATATCCCTTTATGTCATTATACACCATAGTTTTATCTTCCCTCTCTCACTGTGAGTAGGTCGACAGACAATGCTCACATCCCTCAACCTTGACTTCTTGCTCTCACTTCCCAGCCTTTTCTACTGTGTAACCTGTGAGTTCTCTCACCGTCATTCATTTTCACCTCAAGTGTACATCTATTTCAGCATGCAGAGGCTGCTGGGATCATACTAGAGATTAAAACTGAAGGAGCGCTGTTAATCCCAAGGCACTTCTGAATTTTAAAATCAATTTGAAATGATCAGCCAGATTCTCAGGGCCTTTCAGGAGGTTTCCAGAGCCATTTGAATTAAAAGCATCTTGCTTCACAGCATGATGTAATAGAAAGTCACTGTTGAACTCGAAGATTGCTGAGGGCTGTGGAATACTTGACTGCTTTGATCATGTTACTCCCTTGTCCAAAGTACTCTCCCTTCCCTAAGGATTAAAGCCAAAATCCATACCCTGGGGCTGAAGGCCCGGCTCCAATACTTCGCTTCAGTTTTACAACAAACTGCTTCTTGTAAAGCCTTCGCTTCAGTCTTGCTGGGCTTCTCAGTATATACTCCTTCGAAGTTATATTTATACATTCATATTTAGTACATAACCTACTCAACACATTATTTAATCTTATTTAGTGTCATATAGTTTCACATGCTAAATTGGTATATTTGTTACCCCCTTAGTAAAATCGCAGTCCTTGGGATAGGTGCACCTACCTCCCTTGTTGAACTCTTTAAAAGTGGTCATTCTGGGGGCTTCCCTGGTGGCGCAGTGGTTGAGAGTCCACCTGCCGATGCAGGGGACGCGGGTTCGTGCCCCGGTCTGGGAAGATCCCACATGCCGCGGAGCGGCTGGGCCCGTGAGCCATGGACGCTGAGCCTGCGTGTCCAGAGCCTGTGCTCCGCAACGGGAGAGGCCACAGCAGTGAGAGGCCCGCGTACTGCAAAAAAAAAAGGTGATCATTCTGAAGGTATTTTAGATAATTTTAAAATTGGTACAAAGAAAGGTTAAAACACCTGATGTGAATATGCGTCTTCTCAGCCTAAATGAATAACTCTATTCCACAAAATTCTCTCTTACTCTTCTGATTATAGCCTTAATGGTCAGTATATTGCAGGTGGATTTCCAGAAGGTACTCCATCTCTGGGCCTACTGGGTACATCCACATAAGGAAAATAAAAGATGAAAGTGAGGGCAACCAAAAGGAGAGAAAGGAACACGCTGTTCTCATCCTACCTAACCATTTACATTTCTAGTCTTGTGAGGTCTTCCTTAAGGATCACCCGAGACCTATAAGTGAGGTGGACTCTACATTAAAATGCCATTACTAATATCAAGTAGCTAGGCCCACTTATTCTCAGCTCCCCTAGCAAATAAAAAAGGGAATATATTTCAATGAACCAATATATTTCACAATAATTTGGGCCAATTGCGCTCATTCAGGAGATATTCCAAATGTTCAGAGGCCAGAAAATTCAGCTTTATGAAATAACAGCATGGACCATCTGGGACATGCAGTCAATTTGGATTTTTGTATGAGGTAGGAAACAAGAGAGGAGTGACCTCTGTACTTGGGGGATTTTATTTTTCAGTTGGATAAGATCAGAGCCCTCAATGGAAAATCCCTGATAATGCCTAGAAAGGTTCCAAACAATTTATATTGGTGCCAAATGGGATCATATTTGGTTTTTAGTTGTGGAGAGAGTTGACAGAGTTTTTTAATGTTTAGTGTTTTTAATGTTTTCATTTTTTAACATTTAAAATATTTTTAAGTACTTTTATATACAAACTCTCAGTAGATTTAAAATTTCTCATTTAAGAAATAAGCTATACTTCACGTTTTAAATGAATTGTCGTTCTTTAAATATTAAAAACGTATTAAATGTGATTATAGCTGAATGACTAATTATAAAACTATAAAACAGCAGTTTTAGATAATGGCCCTACTGAAATCTATCAATCTCAGTGGTTTATAATTTTAAAAGCAATTAATTTTCATGTTTGCTATAGAGTTACATGTCTGGTCGAACATCTAAGGACTTGAAGTTGTATTATCAACAAATTTTATTTTTCTTTTCTTTTTTTTTGAATATTATTTATTTATTTTTTACACACCAGGTTCTTATTAGTTATCCATTTTGTACATATTACTGTATACATGTCAATCCCAATCTCTCAATTCATCCCACCACCACCACCACCACCACCACCACTCCCGCTTTCCCCCCTTAGTGTCCATACGTTTGTTCTCTACATCTGTGTCTCTATTTCTGCCTTGCAAACCAGTTCATCGTACCATTTTTCTAGATTCCACGTATATGCGTTAATATGCGATATTTGATTTTCTCTTTCTGACTTACTTCACTCTGTATGACAGTCTCTGGGTCCATCCACGTCTCTGCAAATGGCACAATTTCGTTCCTTTTTATGGCTGAGTAATATTCCATTGTATATATGTACCACATCTTCGATATCCATTCCACTGTTAATGGGCATTTAGGTTGCTTCCATGACCTGGCTATTGTAAACAGTGCTGCAATGAACATTGGGGTGCATGTGTCTTTTTGAATTATGGTTTTATCTGGATATATGCCCAGTAGTGGGATTGCTGGGTCATATGGTGATTCTATTTTTACTTTTTTAAGGAACCTTCATACTCTTCTCCATAGTGGCTGTATCATTTTACATTCCCACCAGCAATGCAAGAGGGGGGTTCCCTTTTCTCCCTTTTCACCCTCTCTAGCATTTGTTGTTTGTAGATTTTCTGATGATGCCCATTCTAAGTGGTATGAGGTGATACCTCATTGTAGTTTTGATGTGCATTTCTCTAATAATTAGTGATGTTGAGCAGCTTTTCATGTGCCTCTTGTCCATCTATATGTCTTCTTTGGAGAAATGTCTATTTAGGTCTTCTGCCCATTTTTGGATTGGGTTGTTTCTTTTTTTAATATTGAGCTGCATGAGCTGTTTATATATTTTGGAGATTAATCCTTTGTCCGTTGATTCATTTGCAAATATTTTCTCCCATTCTGAGGGTTGTCTTTTCATCTTGTTTATAGTTTCCTTTCTTTGAAGTTTCATTAGGTCCCATTTATTTTTGTTTTTATTTCCATTTCTCTAGGAGGTGGGTCAAAAAACTCTTACTGTGATTTATGTCAAAGTATTCTTCCTATGTTTTCCTCTAAGAGTTTTACAGTGTCCAGTCTTACATTTAGGTCTTTAATCCATTTTGAGTTTATTTTTGTGTATGGTGTTAGAGAGTATTCTAATTTCATTCTTTTACATGCAGCTGTACAGTTTTCCCAGCACCACTTATTGAAGAGACTGTCTTTTCTCCATTGTATATCCTTGCCTCCTTTGTCATAGATTACATGACCATAGGTGCATGGGTTTATCTCTGGGCTTTCTCTCCTGTTCCATTGATCTATATTTCTCTTTTTGTGCCAGTACCATATTGTCTTGATTACTGTAGCTTTGTAGTATAGTCTCAAGTCATGGACTCTGATTCCTCAAGCTCCGTTTTTGCCCTCAATATTGCTTTGGCCATTCAGGGTCTTTTGTGTCTCCATACAAACTTTAAGATTTATTTGTTCTAGTTCTGTAAAAAATTCCATTGGTAGTGATAGGGATTGCATTAAATCTGTACATTGCTTTTGGTAGTATAGTCATTTTCACAATATTGATTCTTCCAATCCAGGAACATGGTATATCTCTCCATCTGTCTGTGTCAGTTTTGATTTCTTTCATCAGTGTCTTATAGTTTTCTGAGTTCAGGTCTTTTACCTCCTTAGGTAGGTTTATTCCTAGGTATTTTATTCTTTTTGTTGCAATGGTGAATGAGATTGTTTCCTTAATTTCTCTTTCTGATCTTTCGTTGTTAGTGTATAGGAATGCAAGAGAGTTCTATGTATTAATTTTGGACCCTGTGACTTTACCAAATACATTGATTAGCTCTAGCAGTTTTCTGGTGACATCTTTAGGATTCTCTGTGTATAGTATCATGTCATCTGCAAACAGTGACAGTTTTACTTCTTCTTTTCCAATTTGGATTCCTTTTATTTCTTTTCCTTCTCTGATTGCTATGGTTAGGACTTCCAAAACTATGTTGAATAATAGTGGTGAGAGTGGACATCCTTGTCTCATTCCTGATCTTAGAGGAAATGTTTTCAGTTTTTCACAATTGAGAATGATGTTTGCTGTGAGTTTGTTGTATATGGGCTTTATTATGTTGAGGTAGTTTCCCTCTATGCCCACATTCTGGAGAGTTTTTATCATAAATGGGTGTTGAATTTTGTCCAAAGCCTTTTCTGCATCTATTGAGATGATCATATGGTTTTTATTCTTCAATTTGTTCATATGGTATATCACAATGATTGATTTGCATATATTGAAGAACCTTGCATCCCTGGGATAAATCCCACTTGATCATGGTGTATGAGCCTTTTAATGTGTTGTTGGATTCTGTTTGCTAGTATTTTGTTGAGTTTTTTTTGTTTTGTTTTTTTTTTTGTGGTATGCGGGCCTCTCACTGTTGTGGCCTCTCCCATTGTGGAGCACAGGCTCCAGATGCGCAGGCTTAGTGGCCGTGGCTCACGGACCCAGCCGCTCCACGGCATGTGGGATCCTCCCAGACCAGGGCACGAACCTGTGTCCCCTGCATCGGCAGGCGGACTCTCAACCACTGAGCCACCAGGGAAACCCTGTTGAGGATTTTTGCATCTATATTCATCAGTGATATTGGTCTGTAATTTTCTGTTTTTGTAGTATCTTTGTCTGGTTTTGGTATCAGGGTGATGGTGGCCTCATAGAATGAGTTTGGGAGTGTTCCTTCCTCTGCAGTTTTTTGGAAGAGTTTGCGAAGGATGGGTGTTAGCTCTTCTCTAAATGTTTGATAGAATTCACCTGTGAACCCATCTGGTCCTGGATTTTGTTTGTTGGAAGATTTTAAATCACAGTTTCAATTTCATTACTTGTGATTGGTCTGTTCATATTTTCTATTTCTTCCTGGTTCAGTCTTGGAAAGTTATACCTTTCTAAGAATTTGTCTATTTCTTCCAGGTTGTCCATTTTATTGGCATAGAGCTGCTTGTAGTAGTCTTGTAGGATGCTTTGTATTTCTGTGGTGTCCACTGTAACTTCTCCTTTTTCATTTCTAGTTTTATTAATTTGAGTCCTCTCCCTCTTTTTCTTGATGAGTCTGGTTAAAGGTTTATCAATTTTGTTTATCTTCTCAAAGAACCAGCTTTTATTTTTTTGCAATTGTTTTCTTTGTTTCTATTTCATTTATTTCTGCTCTGATATTTATGATTTCTTTCCTTCTACTAACTTTGGGTTTTGTTGGTTCTTCTTTCTCTAGTTCCTTAGGTGTAAGGTTAGATTGTTTATTTGAGATTTTTCTGGTTTCTTAAAGTAGGATTGTACTGCCATAAACTTCCCTCTTAGAACTGCTTTTGCTGCATCCCATAGGTTTTGGATCATCGTGTTTTTGTTGTCATTTGTCTCTAGGTATTTTTTGATTTCATCTTAGATTTCTTCAGTGACCTCTTGGTTATTTAGTAACGTATTGTTTAGCCTCCATGTGTTTGTGTTTTTTACGTTTTTTCCCTATAATTTATTTGTAGTCTCATAACATTGTGGTGGGAAAAGTTGCTTGATATGATTTTAATTTTCTTAAATTTACTGAGGCTTGATATGTGACCCAAGATGTGATCTATCCTGGAGAATGTTCCATGTGCACCTGAGAAAAAAATGTAACCTGCTGTTCTCAGATGGAATATCCTATAAATATCAGTTAAGTCTATCTGGTCCATTGTGTCATTTAAAGCTTGTGTTTCCTTATTAATTTTCTGTTTGAATGATCTGTCCATTGGTGTAAATGAGGTGTTAAAGTCCCTCACTATTACTGTGTTACTGTCAATTTCCACTTTTATAGCTGTTAGTATTTGCTTTATGTAGTGAGATGCTCCTATGTTGGGTGCATATATATTTATAATTGTTATATCTTCTTCTTGCCTTGATCCCTTGATCATTAGGTAGTGTCCTTCTTTGTCTCTTGTAATAGTCTTTATTTAAAGTCTATTTTGTCTGATATGGGTGTTGCTACTCCAGCTTTCTTTTGATTTCCATTGGCATGGAATATCTTTTTCCATCCCCTCACTTTCAGTCTGTATGTGCCCCTAGGTCTGAAGTGGGTCTCTTGTAGACAGCATATATATGGGTCTTGTTTTTGTATCCATGCAGCAAGCCTGTTTCTTTTGATTGGAGCACTTAATCCATTCACATTTAAGGTAATTATCGATATACATGTTCCTATTACCATTTTCCTAATTGTTTGGGGTTTGTTTTTGTAGATCCTTTTCTTCTCCTGTGTTTCCCACTTAGAGAAGTTCCTTTAACATTTGTTGTAGAGAAGCTGGTTTGGTGGTGCTGAATTCTCTTAGCTTTTGCTTGTCTGCAAAGCTTTTGATTTCTCTGTTGAATCTGAATGAGATTCTTGCTGGGTAGAATAATCTTGGTTGTAGGTTTTTGCCTTTCATTACTTTAAATATATCGAGCCACTCCCTTCTGGCTTGGAGAGTTTCTGCTGAGAAATCAGCTTCTAACCTATGGGAGTTCCTTTGTATGTTATTTGTCGTTTTTCCCTTGTTGATTTTAATAATTTTTCTTTGTCTTTAATTTTTGTCAATTTGATTACTATGTGTCTCAGCCTTTTTCTCCTTGGGTTTATCCTGCCTGGGACTCTCTGCACTTCCTAGACTTGGGTGGCTGTTTCCTTTTCCATGTTATGGAAGTTTTCTACTATAATCTCTTCAAATATTTTCTTGGGTTCTTTCTCTCTTTCTCCTTCTGGGACCCCTATAATGTGAATGTTGGTACATTTAATGTTGTCCCAGAGGTCTCTTAGGCTGTCTTCATTTCTTTCATTCTTTTTTCTCTATTGTGTTCCATGGCAGTGAATTCCACCATTCTGTCTTCCAGGTCACTTATCTGTTCTTCTGCCTCAGTTATTCTGCTATTGACTCCTTGTAGTGTATTCTTCATTTAAGTTATTGTATCGTTCATCTCTGTTTGTTTGTTCTTTAATTCTTCTATGTTTGTTATACATTTCTTGCATCTTTTCCATCTTTGCCTCCATTCTTTTTCTGAGACCCTGGATCATCTTCACTGTCATTATTCTGAAATCTTTTTCTGGAAGGTTGCCTATCTTCACTTCATTTAGTTGTTTTTCTGGGGTTTTATCTTGTTCCTTCATCTGGTACATAGTCCTCTGCCTTTTCATTTTGTCTGTTTTTCTGTGAATGTGCTTTTTGTTCCACAGGCTGCAGGATTGTAGTTCTTCTTGCTTCTGCTGCCTGCCCTCTGGTGGATGAGGCAATCTAAGAGGCTTGTGCAAGCTTCCTGATGGGAGGGACTGGTGGTGGGTAGAGCTGGGTGTTGCTCTGATGGGCAGAACTCAGTAAAATTTAAATCTGCTTGTCTGTTGATGGGTGGGGCTGAATTCCCTCCCTGTTGGTTTTTTGGCCTGAGGCGACCCAGCACTGGTGCCCACAGGCTCCTTGGTGGGGCTAACGGCAGACTCTGGGAGGGCTCACCCCAAGGAGTGCTTCCCAGAACTTCTGCTCTCAGTGTCCTTGTCCCCACGGTGAGCCACAGCCACCCACTGCCTCTGTAGGAGACCCTCCAACACTAGCAGGTAGGTCTGGTTCAGTCTCCTATGGGATCACTGCTACTCTCCCCTAGTCCTGATGCTCACACTAATTTGTGTGTGCCCTCCAAGAGTGGAGTCTCTGTTTCACCGAGTCCTGTCAAAGTCCTGCAATCAAATCCCTCTAGCCTTCAAAGTCTGATTGTCTGGGAATTCCTCCTCCCGTTTCCAGACCCCCAGGTTGGGAAGCCTGACGTGGGGCTCAGAACCTTCACTCCAGTGGGTGGACTTCTGTGGTATAATTGTTCTGCAGTTTGTGAATCCCCCACCCAGTGGTTATGAGATTTGATTTTATTGTGATTGTGCCCCTCCTACCATCTCATTGCACCTTCTCCTTTGGCTTCGGATGTGGGGTATCTTTTTTGCTGAGTTCCAGTGTCTTCGTGTCGATGATTGCTCAGCAGTTATTTGTGACTCTGGTGCTCTGGGGAGAGGGAGTGAGCACACATCCTTTTACTCTACCATCCTGAACCAATCTCAACAAGTTTGATTTTAAACAGTGAATGCCAGATCTCCCTAGTCATCATGGATGGTCACTAAAGTTACACAAATTACTAGAGGCAAGCACAGAAGAGAGTATTGGGCCATTTTTCAGAAGATTTTTGGAACTTTTTAAAACCTTATTGGTAAAATTAAAGAAGATAATATATATATGGAGATATATTCAAAAACTAACCTAAACAATATGTAGTAGTACTATATCACAAGAGAAGAAATATTGGTTTACAAATATGTGTTTTTTCAAAATCTATTTTCTACAGATCTCAAATATTCTATCAAAAAGATCTATAACATATAGTATCTGGAGTTTCAAGTGACTTTTAAAATTTATAAATGTATATAAGTCACATATACATAATTGATATAGTTAAAATGCAAGCAGTAAATTTATAGATGGAACCTCACAACCCAGGTGTATTATTATTATTTTTCAAATGGAAAGGGAGAAAAAAATGGAGACTAATATAGAGAACAAAGATTTTCCATGAAAATTCATATGGACATGAATATAATATACATTTCTAGCAGTTTGTATTTAAATTACTGACTTGTATGAAACATTTATCAGATAAAAATGGTACATTTTCAGGTAGAATGAGGTGTATAAATGCACCTTAAATGTCTGCCTTGCTTTAATATTTCATTGAGCCTTTTTAAAGAGAAAAATTGTTAAGGACATAAATCTCTAGAACACTAGTACTTCCATTTTTTTATTCTTGGCACTTCTCTTCCTGCAAAATCTTTTTCTTGCATAAAGAGCTCTATAATGTATAGGGACAATACAAAAGAGAAAGGTACAGAGAATAAGGAATAGAATGAGAAGCTGTTCACAGGTATTAAATGAAATAAATGGATAATTAGCCATCTAGTATTAACTGAATATCTCTTATTTATAACTGCACCAAACCCTGTGGTAGATGTTAAAGATGTCAAATACATTGTCCCAGCTATCAAGGAGTTGCTTATTCAAAAAACAGTGATTATTATAATTATGGATTGGTCATTGTCTAAGTGCCAGGCACAGTGTTAGCCTCTGAAGAGTCATGTCTAAAAGGCACTTATCCAAACTCTAGAAGTTTAAAGCTCAGGAGAGAAATAAAGCACAGGTAACCAGAAACAAAAGAGTGAAAGTGTCTAGAGCAGAAGTTAGCATTGTGGTGCTCTGGTGGCAGAGTCATATCAGAATGTGAATGCTGTGGGGTGAAGGGAGTGCAGGACCCAGTAGGTGAACAGTCATTGAAAGCCTCCTGATGGGATGGAGACTTGGGCTAGTGCTGAATCAGCCAATGAAGGTAGCAGGAGCAGGTAGGCACAGAGAATAGTGTGTGCAAAGGTGCCAAAATTTCAGGAAACATGATATAGTTTAGAACTGGCAAATTTATATGTATGGCTGGCTTGAAAGTGAGAGATGAGATTTATGCATCAATGTATTTATTTCATTCAAGAAGTGTATATTGAGAAGTGACTACAGGCCAGCTCCCTCACTAATGCTGAGGATACAGTGGTGAACTAGACAATCTCTGACTATGAAATTTAAAATACATCAGGTCAAATAAGATTACCATAAGTAATTACAGAAATCGGTAATTGTTTATAATAATAACAAATGCAACAAAGGAGAAATAAAAGATATTTTAAATGTATCTAATTAGGAGAGGTGGCTAAACCAGTCTGGAATTTCAGAGGGTGATTGATTAACTTAGAATGAGCAGGGTTTAGCTAAGAGGAGAGGAAGCAAGGAGGAGGGACTCAACATTCCATGCAAAGTATTATAGGCTATATTAAGGGTTTGACATAATTCTAAGAGCAACTTGGAAGTCACAGAAGGATTTTTAACTAAATAAGTGACATGATGCAATTTGCAGTTTCTGAAAGATCCCTTGGCCAGAGTGTAGTGAATAGATTGTAGCTGAGCAAAAGTGGACATGGGATGCCACAGAAGGCTATGTCAGTAAGTCAGGCAATACCTCATACTAGGAAGGTGGCCATAGAGTTGGAAATAAGTAGGCAGATTTTAAAAAATATTTAGAAGGATGCATCAATAATTCTTAGTGGTTGATTAGATCTGAAGAATGAGAAAGACAGAAGTGTGTAATATTTATTCTCAGGTTTGCCTTCATTAAACAGGTTCATCATTTACTGCAATGGGGAACACAGAGATAGAGAGGACTGGGAGGAAAAGCAATGATTTAATGTTGGACATATGAAGTTGGGCTGCCTGTAAGATGTTCATGTAAGGTGTTTTTTGTTTGTTTTTAATAAATTTATTTATTTATTTTTGGCTGTGTCAGGTCTTCATTGCTGCACGTGGGCTGTCTCTAGTTGTGGCAAGCGAGGGCTACTCTTCATTGCAGTGCGTGACCTTCTCACTGCGGTGGCTTCTCTTAGCTCCAGAGCATGGGCTCTAGGCAGACGGGCTTCAGTAGTTGCGGCAGGCAGGCTCAGTAGTTGTGGCTCATGGGCTCTAGAGCACAGGCTCAGTAGTTGTGGCACACGGGCTTAGTTCCTCCGTGGCATGTGGGATTTTCCCGGACCAGGGCTTGAACCTGTATCCCCTGCATTGTTAGGTGGATTCTTAACCACTGTGCCACCAGGGAAGTCCCTCAAGTAAAATGTTGAGTAGGCTGTTTGGTTGTGTGTGTCAGGAACTCAAGATTATATCTTGAAGAAATAAATCTTGGTGTCATTAAAGGATAATGATAGTAAGTTTATAAAAAGGAAAGAATTAAATCACCTAAGAGGAAAAAAAAATGTTGGATGAAAAGAGGAGCGAGCCTTGAAAAGGGCCTTGAGAATCTTCACCACATCAAGTAAGAGAAGGTGAGTTGAAAGAAGATGTAGACAAGGAACAAGTAGCGAGGTATAAGGAAATCCAGGGTAAAGTATTCTCATGGAGGTCAGTCAGATAATGTTTCAGAAAGGGTGCAGTGATTTATTGAATCTGGTAAGAGAGCAAATAAGATTAGAAATAAAAAGTATCTGCTAGACTTACTAAGATGGCAATTATATTTTGTCAATTATATCCAGTTGTGTCTTGGATATGGAAATCAGTTTGCAATATAAAGATGTGTGAGAGATGAGAAAGTGAAGATGAGGGGAAAGAAGAATATTTTGAGAAGTTTGATCCTCAAGAGCTGAACGGTGGCACAGTAGTACAATAGGCAGAGAAAATATGGAGTCAAGAAAAATTTGTGGAGAGAAACAGAGGTCATATCGTAAAGAGTTTTGCATGCCATGCTAAAAAATATCGACTTTTATCCTGAAATGGAGAGGTAAAATTCATGGTGATATTAAGCATTTTTCTGAGGTTTCTTGGCCTGCAAAACTAGCTGGACATGTGTACTAGTCACTGATGGAATAAAGAAGAAAAATAGATTTGGGGACTTTATATGCTCTTATTGAGTTTAAGGTGTCTACAGGACTTCCGAGTGGTGTTTTCCAGTAGCTAATACATTTGTAAGCTTCTCAGAAGGATCGTCTGATTAACCTAGTTGGGGAGAGAAAAAAATAAGTAAATAAATACTATGTGCAAAACTGAGTTTGCATGGAGGCTAAGCCTATAAGGAGTTCAAAGAAGGGAAAGCTTTACATTAACCAGAAATATAAAAACCATCTTCACTAAAGAGGCAGGATTTCAATCAGTTTTGTAGAATAGGTAGAATGGGTATAAGGGGAGAAGAAAAGTAGGAAGAGTAGAGAGTGTTACAAAAAGTGAAAACAACATGTATAAAGGCATGGAGAAAGAAATATGCATGACTAACAGGAAAGAAAGGAGGTCGAGTTGAAAAGATTTTTTTCCAGAGTCAACTTGAATTAAAGTCTACCATCAATCCATCAATACATCCTTTGATTTATATAAAAACACGCATACACACACACACACACACACACACACACACACTAAATTAGGGCTGAAGAATGGAAAATTTGTTTGCAGAGGTGAATGGGACACCTGGTAGTGAGTCATATTTTTACCATATAATTGCTATAACTGAAGTGAGAAAAAAGGTGATTCCTAACAAAACGCCTTTCCCTTCTGTCATGATTAATGGTTTTCAAAGTGCCGTCATATCTGTTACTTTTCATTTTATCCTCTTATCAACCTTGAGGTTCAAAGATGCTTAGTGATTGCCTAGGATTATAAACCGGTAAGTGACCAACAACTCTCAGTATGAACCATTTTCACAACATAACTATATTTTGACCAGTGTGGGCCCTTTACATGGCACAAGCGTGTAGTTTGTTCAGTATGAGTATTTGCTCGTTTTGTTGTGTTTTTGTTCTCTGTTTTTCCTAAGACTAAATGCTTCGATTAGTCTAATGGAGAGAAAGACACATATTTTTCCAGGTCCTTAGTAACTTCCACAAAGGAATCAATGATGGCCGTAATATCCAGCTTATCTGTAGTCTCCTCATTGCCTTAAATAAGAGTGATGTCCTTGGAGAGGTAATGCTAATTTTAAATGCTTTCCACCTCTGTGAACATGTACAAATCCACATGTGACTGCGGATGGTAGCCTGCGCCCAGATGTACTTGTTGTTGGGGGTTTCTATGGAAATAGAGAAGCTTGCTGTGTTTTTTTTAAAATGTAGCTACAGAGGTATATAGAAATAAAAGAATGAGAGAATTTTTAATATGTGTGTGTTTTCCCCTTGGTAAAGCAGAAGTTGTGTTCACACTTCGGTGAATAGCAACAGTGGTAAGGACCTTTTGAAATAAATTCTCAAGTCTGTCAGATAAAAATTATATCTGAATTTAAGAAATATTCTTAATATTTACATAACAAACTGATTTGTTACTGCTATTTTTGCAGCCAGTGTGTATTTGATAGCTCATCATTTTTAATGAATTTCTCACATACTAGTCTTCTTCAGGAAAAGTTTTGGATAGTTTGTTCCATTTTATAAGAACTTATATAAAATCTTTCTAGTATTTATGTGTATTCATCAGACCCTTAAGAGAGTCATAAAATGACACGAACTCCCAGCAAACACCTATCACTTTTTTATTAATCACATTCAACCTTTAATCAAGGCTGTTCTTAAAATGAGAAGATTGGGAGGAAGAATACAGTATGTTGACATATATATTTACACAGAGGACAATAATAAACTCCAATAGCCAATTTTTGGGAGGGATCAAAACCACAGAAAGGTGACCTGAGAAACATTAGTGGAACTCTAAGCCCCTTTGCTCTGGTGGTGGTTGTCAGTATAATGTAGTGGATATGAGAGACTTAGCTTCCAGTCTCAATCTGCTACTTAAAATCTATATATCAGATACACATTAGAAGTTTCCAGCCAAGACAGAGTAACAGGGACTGTTCCTGTTACTATCCTACCTGAAACAACCTTTAAACCTGACAAAACATTTGAAATAAATGGTTTTCATGACACTGGACATCAGGTGACCCTGGTATAGATAATAAGACAGTAAGGGGATAAAATTAAATCATAAAATATACTAAACTATTCTAAAAGAACTCAGAAAAAGAAGGGGAAGCAATAAAGTTCAGATGAGACAAATATAAAACAAATAGCAAGTTCATAGACTTAAACCTGACCATATCAATAATCACATTAAGTATAAATGGCCTAAACACTCCAATTAAACACAGAAATGGTCAGATCAGTTAAAAAAGTAAGACCCAACTATAAAATGCCTACCTTATGACCCAGTCATTCCACTTCTAGGTGTTTTCTCTAGAGAAGTGAAACCATATGTCCATACAAAGACTTGCATTAAAAAATGTTTATACCAGCTTTATTTATAACAACCAAAAACTGGAAACAACACAAATGTCCATTAACAAGTAAGTGGATAAACAAACCATGGTGTATCCATAAAATGGAATGCTATGGTGCAATAAAAAGGAATAAATCATTCATATACAGTACAATATAATATGAATGAATTTCAAAATATTCCATTGAGTGTAAGAAGCCAAATAATATACAAAATAGTACACGCTGTATGATTCCACTTGAAAGAAATTCTAGGAAATGTGTACTAAGGTATGGTGACAGCATAGATCAGTGGTTGCCTCGGGATATGCTGAGGGGTTTCTGGTTCCAGGAAAATAAAGGAGGGAGGGATTAGAAAGGAACGTGAGGGAACTGTCAGGGTAATAGGTATGTTCAGCAGCTTGATTATGATAGTGGTTTACTCAGATGTATACACATGTCAAAGTATATTAGATTGTACGTTTTGGATACATATAGTTTATTGTATGTCATTATACTTTAATGAAGCTTAACACATTACCTAGCACATGAGAAAGCCTCAGTGAGTCTTCAGGCTTCTTTGCAGAGGACCCAATGGTATATATACTCTTTCCTTCCCCCACTGACAGTGGGTAGGCTGGAGTACATGACCATGAACTTTGATCATGCCCCATAAGACAAGTCATCATGATAGCATCTCTCTGAGTTTATTGGCAAGAAATTAATCTTCTAGCATCGCTGGGCTGTCTAGTGCTTGGCTGCAGTAAGTTAACTCTTGTATGCTATCCCGGCCCTGAAATCTGTCTGTGGGAGCCAGACTGCCTTTATACTAAGATTTCTGATGGACAAAATGACAGGAGTAGGATGCAGTGGGAGAAAACTGCAACCGGAATAATTTTGATAGGTATTTTGATTTTCAAAACTGAAGTGTCAGAATTCATCAGAGACCCTAGTTTCATGACTAGTTTTACATAAGTAGAGCATACTTTGATGATTCTAAAAGATACAACTTTGTGACAGACTGTTGTGGTCTGAATTGTGTCCCTTCCAAAATTCATATGTTGAAATCCTAACATCTGTATCTCAGAATGCAACCAGATTTGGAGACATGGTCTTCAAAGAAATAATTATATTAAAATGAGATCATTAGGGTATCCTTATAAGAAGAGGAGATTGGGACACAGACACACCGAGAGTCAACACTCTGAAGACACAGGAGAAGATGGTCATCTATAAGCCAGAGAGAGAAGACTCAGGCAAAACTAACTCTGCTCACACCTTGATCATGGACTTCTAGCTCCAGAACTAGAGCAAATAAATATCTGTTGTTTAAGCCACTCCATTTGTGATATGTCATTACAGCAGCCCTAGCAAACTAATACACAGACCATTTTTACTGCTCTTACAAACTAACACTTTCTCTCTCCTATTAGTACCCACCATATAGTAAAGTAATAATTTTGCTTGGGAGTACTCATCATACCTATATATTTTTTTATATAGGCATGCAAACCGTCCTCAAAATTCCTCAGTCTGCTGTATGTGTCTCTATTTGTGATTTTTCCTTTTCTAATGCCTTTCTGACTTTGCCTGCTGCTAATTGTTTTTCTTGGAAGTGTTATTCATTCTTTGGCCTTGTACCACACTCATATTAGGAGCACAGAGTTTTCAGGAATCTTCCTCCTCTTTTCCGACGTGATCATTCTGGCTTACACGCTGGAATATTTTCCTCCCACTCATTAAGCTTAAGAATGTTAAATTTGTGCCATGGTGATCTACAAACCTCCCTTGCAAACCATCAAGCAAGTTGAAAATGAAACGTATGAGATGCTGGGTTTTTTTTTTAATTGGGAATTTTACCTGTCCCTTTACTTAATTAATAATTCAAAGATATGTTTTGGTGTCAACTTTGGTTAAATATTCATTGGCACCAAAATGAATAATTGAACTGAAAATTGAAAATAATTGAAACTGTGGCATCTTCTTCGACCACTGAATTAAGGCTTCCCAAACAGCTGTAACTTTGGGTGGTTCAGAAAGAAAAAAGAGAGGAGGAGAGTCTTAGAAGAGGCCGGAAGAAGCCAAAAGAGTGAATTTAGTGGTTAAAATCAATTGTTTTCCCCTTTGCAGTCATTTTCTGTATTTACTTGTTTATACCAGAGCCTTTAATGTTTTTTTGGCTACCTCACTTTATTAGTATTTTAGAAACTGGGACTATTGGTTATGTTAGAGACTCAAAGCATGATTCACCATCCTCCTATATTAGAATTACTTGGTGTGATTGGTGAAAATGCAAAATCCCTGGGCCCATACCAGACCTACTGAATCAAAATCTTGGAGAGGATATGGCTCAGGAATCTATTTTTATCATGCTTCCATTTCTCTTTTTCAGTCTGGGAACCACTCTCTTAAGTTCTGTGGTGGCAGAGGAAGAGTGATGGTGATAACATGCCCTATTTGAGAGGAAGGTGACAAAATAGGTGGAGCCCAAGGAAATGAGCAGCAAATAGAACAGGTGAGTCTGCTGGTATTCTGTTGATGTTACTGTGAACCCAGAAAGCATTGTGAGGCTGGAAATAACCTCTTGTTACAAATAAAAGGACTACTTCAGAACATGTTAATAGTTCAGAGTTCTCAAGAGATCAATATCTTTATGACTCGAGTTCAATATACCTATTTATAATTGAGTTTTATGATATTTAACAGTGATCCATGCGAATATTTTAGGCTACCGTACAGAGGCTGATCTTTTCCTTTAAAATCAAGAATTAGAATACATTAACTGCATAAAGTACTTTGAGCAAATAAAAATTTGGGTTTTCTGGTGTTTTCCAAAAAAAGGGGAGCTTTATCGGCAGAGATTTTAGAAATTACAAAGACATTTTCAGTGAAGAACAACGGGAAGTTAGCCACTAATTATTGTCTCATCTGAAAAACAATGTTACGACTCCCACTGATAAATCATCATATACTAAGTCAGCATTTGTTAATTCAACTCTGTGATTCTCTGACTCCTGTGTCCACTCTGTAAGTCACTATTAGGATTATTGCTTAGCAATTGTTATAAAAGTTATGACATACCCAGTATTATATAATTTTAAAAATTTCTTTCACTCAGTACCTACGTTGTTCTTCATAGACCCAAGCCTCAATCTAGCATGCATTTCCTGATCCAAGTTACTACCTTGACAAGTCTTTAGGACCATAGCTTATTTGCCATCTTTACCCATGAAAGAGGGTTGGGGGTATTCCTACCTGCCGAAAGGCTACTCTGATATCAATTAACTGCCTGGATTTCTAAAAGCCTCCTGTTTCTGAAATCCTTATGAATGTATCCCACCAGCTTCTCAATAGAACTTCATCCTTCAGTCAGTATTAGGCCCTTTGATACTTTCTGCCAGCTTTAATTACCAACTTTTTTTAGATGCCTGTATTAGGGCTCTCCAGAGAAGCAGAACCAATAGGATACACACAGACAGACAGACAGACTCACACACACTCACACACACACATTCAGAGACAGAGACAGAGATTTATTGTAATCACTCATGCAGTGATGGAGGCTAGTGAGTCCAAAATCTACAGTGGGGGCTGGTAGGCTGGAGACCCAGGAGAGCAAATGGTGCAGATGAAGTCCAAAGGCCAACAGCCTAGAGCTCCAGGACAGCTGATAGTGCAGTTCCATTCTGAAGGCAGTTTGCTGGAAAATTCCCTCCTACTTGAGGTGGCCAGTCTTTTTGTTCTATTTGGACCTTCAACTGGTTGGAGAAGACCCACCCACATTATGGAGGGCAATCTGTTTACTCAAACTTCACCAATTTAAAGGTTAATCATCCAAAAACACATAAGTTTTATGACCAAGTTAACACATAAAATTAACCATGACAGGGGCTTCCCTGGTGGCGCAGTGGTTGAGAGTCTGCCTGCCGATGCAGGGGACACGGGTTCATGCCCCGGTCTGGGAGGATCCCACATGCCGCGGAGCGGCTGGGCCCATGAGCCATGGCCACTGACCCTGCACGTCCGGAGCCTGTGCTCCACAACGGGAGAGGCCACAACAGTGAGAGGCCCGCGTACTGCAAAAATAAAAATAAAAATAAAAAATTAACCATGACAATGCCCCATACCCCAGCCACAATACTCTGCCCACTTGACTGGATTTCATCTCTCAAGTATATGATGGGTTCATTCCCACTCCCAGCAGCATCAGTCTCATACTAAAAGAAGGCTGAGTAGCAGTTCCTAACTACTTCCAGTCTATCCAGTCTGCTCTAGGGAACCTAATTATGCCACATTATGTGGCAGCGTGTAAGTGTGCAGTATTTTAATGAATGAATTAATGACATAAAGTAACATCACAAAAGATCATGTCCATTTCTTACATATTCATGCCATTTTACAGTTTATAGAAGACTTTCATGTATACAATCTCATTTTTAATTCATATATATATAGATAAAACTTTCTGATTCTGATTTAGCAAAATATAAGAGCCTAATTTCTCTAGGAGCACAAAGAGAATGGAGAGACTTAGTCTGGCTTTGGGATGTGGGGTAAATAATAGAATGACAGGGTATACCACCGGTTCTCGACATTTTTCCCCTGGTCCACATTTGACAACGTCTGGATACATTTCTGATTGTCACAACTGGGGATACTACTGGCATCCAGTGTGTAGAGACCATGGATGCTACAAACACCCTAGAATGCACAGGATAACCCCCACAGCAATGAATTATCTCCAGCCCCAGATGTCAACAGTACAGAAGTTGAAAACTCATGGGGAAAGACTATAGCATTTGAACCGGAACTTAGAGAATTGATAACGTCCAAATAGCACAGATGGAAAAATTTTATTCCAGTCAAAGGGACTGCCATAAACAGACAAAGGGATAACAAAATTTGGAGGTCATTTAAAGAACGTGAATAGTCAAATTTGTAAGTGGAGAAGTGAGATACGGTAAGTTCAGAAAGGTGGGTTGTTAGGGTTTAGAGCAGTGCTTCTGAAATTTTAGCACATTGGAATCACCTGGAACTTTACAGCATTCACTGGAACCCATCCCCAGAGTTTCTGATTCTGTATCATTGAAATGAGGTCTGGAATTTGAATTTCTGGCTAGGTGATGCAGATGCTCCTTATCTTTTAAGATCACTTTTAAGAACCAGTCTTTAGAGAGTCGGAGATGCCTGAAAAGATGTCAGGAATTCAATTTCTAGGCAAGAAGAAGGCCATGAATTGGAACAATTCTTTAGGAAGATTACTCAAATAGCAACATATAGGACACATGGGATTAGGGAGAGAGTCAGTACAGAGAAACAAACCAATTGAAAGTCACTGAAAGGCTTGAATCCCCCTGCATCAGTGACTTGGGAAGCCTGGGAGACCTGGGGCAACGTGCCTCTCTATACATACTTCTCTCTTGACCCCAGCTGTGTAATTATGGTTTGCCTGGAGTTTAGTCTTAGCCCATTATGCACGATCCTTGGTTCTTTGAAATGAATCTCCTGGGATAAACCATAAGCTGATAGTGTTCAGACAGGCTGCCTGGGCTGCCCTTTATAAGTGGGATTGAGGTCACAGAAGCTAGGTGACAGGGCAAGTAGAAGCTCACTTAGATAACCAAATCACTTAAAATTGCATTTCTTTCTGGGTCAAAAAAAAAGAGCAGAGATATTTCCTCTGCTCTTGCCTCATCCCATTTTCCAAATTACGCTTAAGAGGTTTGGATAAAATTCATACGTCAAAAAGCCTTTTTGCAATAATGCAAAATTTAAAGGCCCTGTCAAACAGATGATCTGTTTCTAAATCACACATGATACCTCGGAATTCCAGCAATCAGAGGAGCTCAGTGTGCACTGATTAGAATGCTTTTCCAAACCCAGTTTTCTCTTGTTGGCTGGAAAGTGTTACTTGCTTTATCTATGATGCTTGGTACTATCAGCCCTAGGGGAAAGGAAAAAAAATGTTCCTGCTAAGCAACTGATCTGACCCTCCTGAGGCTAAGGAGCGCTTATCAAGAAGCAGAAATCCTGCACACAAGCCAGCTGGAGGCTCTTCCCTCTCCTGAGGGTCCCTGCTGCCTAAGGGCTTCTAAACACAAACAGAAACTGGAAAATAACTGGACAAATGGGACACACATCAGACATATGTGTTCCATCATTCATTTCCAAGCTTTTTACCCTCATTCCAATAAAGGAACTACCTATTTTTTAACTAGTGGTGAGACTAGCATCTTCTAACCAGAAATCCTGCCCCACTCTTGATCACCTTTTTTTTCCCCTTCAGAGATTTTATGATCTGTAACCCCTCTTTTTTTTTTTTTTTGCGGTACGCGGGCCTCTCACTCTTGTGGCCTCTCCCGTTGCGGAGCACAGGCTCTGGACGCGCAGGCTCAGCGGCCATGGCGCATGGGCCTAGCCGCTCCGCGGCATGTGGGATCTTCCCGGACCGGGCCATGAACCCGTGTCCCCTGCATCGGCAGGCGGACCCTCAACCACTGCGCCACCAGGGGAGCCCTGTAACCCCTCTTTTAAAGCATGTTTTTCCTTCCTTTTGCCAGCTGCTCAGCATCACCCCACACTGCTGCAGGATATTCACTTTCTTATACTCGACAGTTACTGTGGATATGTTAATAAACGGAATACTAACTTGTTTTTTAGTAAAATATAAAGTCTTGGCCTGGAGCTTCAAGTGGGAAAAAAACAAAAGAAGGAACAAAGGAAGCAATGTGGGCAGGAAGAAAGAAAGAAAGGGAGGCAAGGAGAAAGACAATTAAAACTGCAATGTACAAATATCACAATTTGTCCAAAACTCTTCATTGACACTAGGGGTACTTATTGCTAACTGTACGGCCCCAGCCCTAGGAATTCAGATGCAGTAGGTCTGAACTGCGTCTCTGGGATGCACATTTGTAATGTTTTCCCCAGGCAGCTCTGATGTTGCTAGCCTGGGGAACCGTCACCTTGAGCAGCTTTGCAGGTTTAGATTGTCCCTAACAAACACTGTAAACAGCCTGTGCTTGTTGTCAGGATTTGCCAGCTGAAGGGAGGGAGGGATGATAAACAGCAGCTGTTTAGATTTGAAATGTCTGGGGGAATCAGCACAGGTGGTGGGATATTTACCTGACTTCTGCTGACGCTCCGAACACAAGATGCCCGTCTGCTGCAGGCACCCAGGCAGGCCATTTCCCTGTCCCCTGCTTTCTCAGACCCCTCCCCACTTTCTTGTGCAAAAGCCTTTTGTTATAGACTGAATGGTATCCCCCCCCACCAAAATTCATAAATTGAAGCCCTAATCCCCTGTATTTGAAAATAGGATGTATAAGGAAGTAATAAAAGGTTCAGTGAGGTCATAAGAGTGGAGACTCGTTCCTATAGGATTGGTGTCCTTACCAGAAACGGAAGAGACACCAGAGATCTTTCTCTCTCTGCAAGAGCACAGAGGAAAAGGCATGTGAGGACGCAGTGACACGGTGGCCATCTGCAACTCAAGGAGAGAGGCATCACCAGATACCAGCCCTTGCTGGCATCTTCATCTTGGACCTCCAGCCTCCAGAACTATAAGAAAATTAATTTTTGTTGTGTAAGCCCCTCAGTCTATGGTATTTTGTTGTGGCAGCCCAACTAGCCTAATATACCTTTCTTCATGGTTCATTTAGGTATTCCTCAGTCAAGAGACCCTCCTTCTAGGCCGTAAAGCCCTAACACTACTTCACTGCTCAAGTTTCAAGGGAATTCAGGTCCCAGAAAAACTGCGGGATATGACTCAAGAACGCTATGGAACTTGGGGCTGGGGATAGAGAGGTGATCCGAACTACCACACTCTTTCAGTTATAACACGAGTTATAAACAGGAACTTGCTGTCTTGGCTTCTAACCTGATTGCCTTTTTACATTGTTTATACAAGAAAATACATTCCTTAATCCAGGAAGCTAAGTTTTAGCTAACTTTTCTAAGTCTTAGATTGGTTGTTTTCCTGGTGATGGCACTCCCAGGAGTTCTGGGACAGTTCTGATTAAAACATTACATTGCTTTTTCCTTATAAATATATTTATACTTATCAAAGCCAGGATATATAGTCATTGTATCTATGATAGCTCAGTTTACTCAGATAATTGCTGAGTCCCATATATGTGCCAGACAGTGTTCCAGACACAGAAAAGCAAAAGTGAATATGACAAAGTGAAGAGACGAACAAAAACAAGGAAATACATATCAATCAGATATTGATAAATGCTACAAAGAGCATGGGAAGGAGAATGAGGGGAAGGGCCCTAGTTTATGCAGGGTGATCCAAGAAAGCCTCTCTGATACAGGACATTGCAACAGAGACAGGAAGGAAGTGAGGTGTCCAGCCATTTGTGCCTCTGAGCAAAGGTCACTTCACAGAGAGGGAGCAGCCCAAGAAAAGCTGCCTCAGCAGGACCATACATGGTATTTTTTAATAACAAGGAAGGCTATGCAATTAGAATGGAGTGAGGAGAAGATAGATCTATCTGAAGTCCTGGAAATGGCTAAGAGTTCATGCAAGCTCTTCTAGGACATTGTAATGTTGTCTTTACTCTGAGTTAGGTGAAAAGTCATTGGAGGGAGGAAAGCAGAAGAGCCATGTGTGTTTCAATGATTTATTTCTTGTTATGTGGAGAACAGTCTGCAAGGGTGAAGAATGAGAGAGATTAGCTAGAAGGCTATTGTATTATTGATAGATGACAGTGATTTAGACTAGGATAGTGGGAATTGGTCAGGTATTAGATATGTTTAACAGGTAGAAGCAACAATCTTTGCTAACAATTAGATATATTATGTCAGATAAAGGGGAAGAATAAAAAAGTGGGAATTTGGTAAATCTAGTAGACATCTAGATTCAACCACTTAAATAAGTGGATGCATCTATCTGTCTATAACAATTTACAAAAATTACAAAACATTAACAATAATCATCTTTAATGATGTAATTATAGAAAATATTTATTTGCTGTATCTTGCCTAGTTATAATGAAACTGTACCACCTGTATAATTTTTAAAAGTTGCAGATACATGAAAATTTTTTCCCTGGTCATTTTAATTTTATGGGATTTAAGATAACATTTCTATTGCAAGGGGACCTTTCTAATTTGTGAGATTAAAGAGAGCAACCTAAAGTAATTGAAGCTATCCCTTTATTTTTTTAATTTGGAGATAAAAGACACTAAAAGTGTAGTGTGTGTTCAAAGGCCTTAGTGATATTAGTTTTCAAATGCGGTAGAAAGTTTTGGCTGCTGAATGAAATAAAACCATGAGAAAAGAAAAATAGGAATAGGGTACGTAAAGCTTTTTGAAAAAAGTTTCTTCTTTTCTTATAGAGCATTTCCTCCAGCAAATCTTTAGATCCTAGAGATAAAATCAAAAGCATGACTCAGTTTCAAAAGTGAATGCAGCACCCTTTAAACTTTGAATCTTGTCTTTGTGTTTTTATAAGTAATATATATTCACACACATCTATAGTACTTGTATTCATGCCCACCTGGTTTGTGGTAGTTTTATTAGCATTGATGCAGGAGAAAAGACTCATGAATATCAGATATCAAAGATATGGGACGCTTGATAGACAATGAAGAAGAATAATAGCCTTATCTTAGATGAATATAAAAGCTTTATTTTGAATACTGTGTAATATTTGCAGACTTTTTTTTTTTTTCCAAATCTTTATGTATATAGCTTCATCAGCAAAAGAACTTCACTTGAATGGCAGGGCTATTCTTGTTTTAAGAACTTCTTAGTAAGTTATATTTTTAGTATTAAAAACTAATACAGGCCAAAAAAAAACCCTATAAAAATATTCCTTAAAATAGTCCTAATATGACATCTAAAAGTCCACTTAATTACATTTCTCTTGAAGAAATAAAATTATATTAATCTTGGGAAATGTATATATCAGTGAAGCAATGGATACATGAAGGTAAAACATTTAAAAAATAATGGTTGGAAAACAACATCAGGTTGATATTTTTAACTAAATGTGTTTCTTACAGAATTGAAGGGACTATTAACTGAATCAACACCATACCTGAATTACAGATCATGTAGCACTGAGGACGCAACACAAAATTGTATAAAAATAGGTGTGGCGTCAAGCTTCAAACAGAACTCAAATAGCCAAATTTTAAGGGAGACAAGATACATTAACTCAAAAATATTATCGAGTATCGTGAGGATAGTATAATCCGAAATAAGGTTTTAGAAAGGAAAAAAAAATCATATTACAACAAAGTGACTTTTTAATATGTAAAATAAATAAATAAATAATAAAAAGCGATCTAAATATTTTCCTTATTTTTTTGTGGGAGCAGAAAAAGAAGAAAACAAAGACAAAACACTAATTGCAGTAATTCACAATATTCTGCTTGCAAAATGAATTTACCAACATACACCATATATTGGGCCATCACACAAATTTCAATAAATTTAAACAGACTTAAGACATATAAATTATGATCTATGATATGATTATAATAGAATTAAATTAGAAATTGACAGCAGAAAGATCTGGGAAATCCCCAAATATTTGAAAATGAAGTAACACATTTCTAAATAAACAATAGGTTTAAGAATAAATGAAAAGGGAAATAAAGTATTTTTAACTAAATAAAAACATGACAAATAAAAATTTGAGGATGCAGACAAGTGAGTGGTTATAGAGAAATACATATCACAAACTCCCCATATTGGAAAAGAGAAAGGTCACAAATAAATGGCCTTAACTTCCACCTTAAGAAATTAGAGAAAGAAGAATAAACTAAACCCAAAGTAAGCAGAAAAGAAGGAAATAATCAACATGAAACTGGAAATCAAAAAACAAAACCCAGAAAAACAATAAAGAAAATGAGATCAATAAAATGTATAAATCTCTGCCCAGAATGATGAAAAATAAAAGGGAGAAAACCAAATTACTGGTATCAGGAATCAGAGAGGTGACATCACAATTGATTCTGTAGGTATTAAAATAATATTTTAAAATATTACAAACTACTTTAGGTTAATAAATTTAAAAATTTAAACTAAAGTGGACAATTTCTTTGAAAGATACAAATTACCAAAGCTCAATCAAGAAGAACAATATAAACAAATAGTTTTGTATCTATGAAAGAAATTTAATTTGTTCTTCAAAACATTTCCACAAATTAAACTTCCAAATTGCTTCATGGAGAAATTCTACCAATCAGTTAAAGAAAAAATAATATCAGTTCTACACATGTCTCCAGACACTTGAAGAGGACAGAGTACTTGCCAAATTATGCATTGAGATCAGCATTAACTCCAACAACAAACCTAGACAAAGACATTAAAAGGAAAGAAAACTGCAAATTAATACCCCCGATGAACATAGATATAAAAATTAACAAGTTTTAACCAATCAAATTAAACAATATATAAAAATGATAATAAATCATGACCAAGTTTATTCCAAGCATGTAAGGTTGGTTTAACACTCAAAGATTAGTCAATATTTTAAGACATCTGTTCTCGCCAACTTGATCTATAGATTCAGTGCCATCCCACCAAGTTATTTTGTGGATATCAACAAACTAATTCTAAAGTTTATATAGAGAGGCAAAAGACCCAGAATAGCCAACACAATACTAAAGGAGAAGAACAAAGTTGGAAGATTGATAGTACCTGACCTCAAGACTTACTGTAAAATTACAGTAATCAAGACAATGTGGTATTGGCAAAATAATATGCAAATAGATAATTGGAAGAGAATAGAGAGTCCAGAAATAGATCCACATAAATATAGTCAGCTGATCTTTGACAAAGGAGCAAAGGTAATGGAGCAAATATAGTCTTTTCAACAAATAATGCTGGAACAACTGGACATCCACATGCAAATAATAATAATAAATCTAGGTTCAGACCTTACAACCTTCACAAAAATTAACTTAAAATGTATCATAGACTTAAATATAAAAAACAAAACTCCTAGGAGAAAACCTAAATGACCTTAGATATGGCAATGAATTTTTAGATACAACACCAAAGGTAAGATCCGTGAAGGAAATTGATAAGTGAGATACTAAAATTTTTAATTTCTGCTGTGTGAAAGACAATGTCAAGAGAATGTAAAGACAAGCCACAGACTGGGAGAAAATATCTGCAAAACATTCATCTAATAAATGTTATCCAAAGAACAGTTAAAACTCAACAATTAGAAAACAAAGAGCCCAAATAAAAACTGGGTCAAGGGCTTCCCTGGCAGCTCAGTGGTTGAGAGTCCGCCTGCCGATGCAGGGGACACGGGTTCGTGCCCCAGTCCGGGAAGATCCCACATGCCGCGGAGCGGCTGGGCCCGTGAGCCATGGCCGCTGAGCCTGCGCATCCGGAGCCTGTGCTCCGCAATAGGAGAGGCCGCAACAGTGAGAGGCCCGTGTACCACAAAAAAAAAAAAAAAAAAAAAAGTGGGTCAAAAACCTCGACAGACACCTCAACAAATAATATATACAGATGGCAAATAAGCATATGAAAGGATGCTCCATGTAATATTTCACTGGGGAAATGCAAATTAAAACAATGATATACCACTATACATGTATTAGAATGGCCCAAATCCAGAATGTTGGCAAGGAAATGGAGCATTCATTGCTGATAGAAATGAAAAATGGTACAGCCACTTTGGAAGAAAGTTGGGTGGTTTCTTGCAAAGCTAAACATGCTCTTGCCATTTAATACAGCAATCATGCTCCTTGGTATTTACCCAAAGGAGATGAAAACTTACGTCCACACAAAAATCTGCACTTGGAAATTTTAAGAGGTTGTTCAGAATTGCCAAAGCTTGGAAGCAACCAAGACGTCCTTCAGTAGGTGAATGAATAAATAAACTGTGGTACATCCAGGCAATGGAATATTATTCAGCACTAAAAAGTGAGTTATCAAGCCGTGAAAAGACATGGTGAAATCCTGAATACATATTACTAAATGAAAACAGCCAATCTGAGAAGGTTACATACTATATGATTCTAACTATATGGCGTTCTGAAAACACAAAAATATGGAGACAGCAAAAAGATCAGTGGTTTCCAGGGATCGGGAGCAGTGAGAGATGAATAGGTAGAACACAGAGGATTTCTGAAAATATTTTGAAAATATTTTATATGCGACTACAATGCTGCATACATGTCATTATACATTTGTCCAAACCCATAAAATGTACAACACCAAGAGTGAACCCTAATATGAACTATTGATTTTGGGTGGTTATGATGTGTCGATGTAGATTCATCAAGTGTACCACTCTAGTGGGGGATGTTACTAAGGGGGGAAGGTATGCATGTTTGGGATCAGAGGGTATGTGGAAAATCTTTGTACTTTCACCTCAGTTTTGCTGTGAACTTAAAACTATAGAAAAAATTGTTTTTATGAAAAAAATCACTCTAGTTTTCAATATTAACAGGCAAAAAAAGGAAACATATGACCATCTCAATACATGTGGAAAAAGCTTTGTCAAAGTACAGTATCTATTTGATTAAAAAAAAAACCTGGGCTTCCCTGGTGGTGCAGTGGTTGACAGTCCGTCCGCCTGCAGATGCAGGGGACACGGGTTCGTGCCCTGGTCCGGGAAGATCCCATATGCTGCGGAGCGGCTGGGCCCGTGAGCCATGGCCGCTGAGACTGCGCATCCAGAGCCTGTGCTCCGCAACGGGAGAGGCCACAACAGTGAGAGGCCCACGTGCCGCAAAAAGAAAAAAAAAAGACCATCAATCCATAACTCTCACCATATTCAAAAATTAACTCCAATGTACCATAGACTTAAATGTAAAACCTAAAATTATAAATGGTCTAGAACAAACATAGAAGAAATATTTTTGAACTTGGGTTCGACAAGTTTCATTAGATATGTCACCAAAAACACAATCCATAAGAGGAAAAAATAAGTTAATGTATATTTATAACTCCTTATAATATTAATAACTCCTTTTTGAAATTTACTGTAGAGAATAAAAAGTCAAGTCATAGACTGGGAGAAAATATTGGTAAATCACGTATCTGGGCTTCCCAGGTGGTGCAGTGGTTAAGAATCCGCCTGCCAGTGCAGGAGACATGGGTTCAAGCCCTGGTCTGGGAAGATCCCGCATGCCGCAGAGCAACTAAGTCCATGCACCACAACTACTGACCCTGTGCTCTAGAGCCTGCAAGCCTCAACTACTGAAGCCCACACGCCTAGAGCCTGTGCTCCGCAACAAGAGAAGCCACTGCAATGAGAAGCCCACGCACCGCAACGAAGAGTAGCCCCCGCCCACCACAACTAGAGAAAACTCATGCACAGCAACAAAGACCCAACTCAGCCAAAACTTAATAAATACATAATTAATTAATTAAAAAAATTTAAAATCACATATCTGATAATAAGAATGATGTCCAAAACTTAGCAATAAAAACAATCCAATAAAATGAATGGGCAAACTATTTGAACAGACCCTTCACCAAAGATGAAGGCAAGTAAGCACATGAAAAATGTTCAACATCATTAGTCATTAGGGAAACAAAAATTTAAACCAAAATGAGATAACACGTTAGAATGTCTATCATTAAAAATAGTGGCCATCTCAGGTTTTGGTAGGGAAGTGCAGAACTCTGTACACTGCCAGTGGGAGTGTAAAATGGTAAAACCGCTTTGGAAAGCAGTTTAGCATTATTTTTTAAAGTTAAGCAGACTTCCAGTTTGAGCTCCAACATGTAATGAGCTTAAAAGTCATCACTCCCATCTTTACAGCAAAGAAAAGCTGACTAAACAGAAAAATAAATGACTTTTCTTGGACCCATTCGAGAACTGAGGTTGGAGGTTAAACTTAAAATCTAAAGAGACAGGTGAATACAGAAAATCACAGCTTAGATCTACATACCTGAACCAGAAGGCACTAAAGCCATAAACTTGTAGGAACACATAAATTGTTAATTGTGAGGAATTGCTAGAGGCTAAGTGTGGTAGACTAACATGAAAGGGAGAAACTTCTGGAGGCCTCAGTCCTTAGGGGGTCCCAGCACTTTCATGGACTTTTCCCCCAGAATCCCACCAGGTTTTTTTTTAACATCTTTATTGGAGTATAATTGCTTTACAATGGTGTGTTAGTTTCTGCTTTATAACAAAGTGAATCAGTTACACATATACATATGTTCCCATATCTCTTCCCTCTTGTGTCTCCCTCCCTCCCACTCTCCCTATCCCACCCCTCTAGGTGGTCACAAAGCACCGAGCTGATCTCCCTGTCCTATGCGGCTGCTTCCCACTAGCTATCTATTTTACGTTTGGTAGTGTATATATGTCCATGCCACTCTCTCACTTTATCTTACCCTTCCCCCTCCCCATATCCTCAAGTCCATTCTCTAGTAGGTCTGTGTCTTTATTCCCGTCTTGCCCCTAGGTTCTTCATGACTTTTTTTTTTTCTTAGATTCCATATATATGCATTAGCATACGGTATTTGTTTTTCTTGTCTGACTTACTTCACTCTGTATGACAGACTCTAGGTTCATCCACCTCACTACAAATAACTCAATTTCATTTCTTTTTATGGCTGAGTAATATTCCACTGTATATATGTGCCACATCTTCTTTATCCATTCATCTGATGATGGACACTTAGGTTGCTTCCATGTCCTGGCTATTGTAAATAGAGCTGCAATGAACATTTTGGTATATGACTTTTTTTTTTTTTTTTTTTTTTTTTGCAGTATGCGGGCCTCTCACTGTTGTGGCCTCTCCCATTGCGGAGCACAGGCTCCGGACGCACAGGCTCAGCAGCCATGGCTCACGGGCCCAGCCGCTCCGCGGCATGTGGGATCTTCCTAGACCGGGGCACGAACCCGCGTCCCCTGCATCGGCAGGCGGACTCTCAACCACTGCGCCACCAGGAAAGCCCTATGACTCTTTTTGAATTATGGTTTTCTCAGGGTATATGCCCAGTAGTGGGATTGCTGGGTCGTATGGTAGTTCTATTTTTAGTCCCACCAGGTTTTCATGGTGAAGATATGAGAAAGATCCCTTCTTGTCACTGGTCAGGGGAAGGACAGAGTGATCACTGAGAAACACTTCCAGAGTCTTCTCTGCAGTAAAGGCCCACTCTTCAGGGAAGATCATGCTACTATACCAGATACAATTCTGAAAATTTATCTGGCTAGGGAAAGGGAATTCCTCTCCACTCCAGCCCCCATCAGCCTTTTGATCTCACCTAAAAGGAGGAAAAAATGTCAGCAGGAGACAGGGCTTCAAAGAAATAGCTCAGGAATAGAAATTGATATATCAAGAAAGTGCCTATCTTTTAGAAATATTAACTGAAACTGAGGTTCTGACACAATTACATTTTAATGGAACTGCTCAAGATTTAACATCAAACTCCATGCAAAGTCAGAGAGAAAGATGAGAGCTCTCTGTTAAACAGAAATGTAATATGTTAAGGCTATTTTTTTTTTCTACATTAGTTTTATGTAGCCCTGGCACAATCCTGAATGGAGAATGAAGACATTACATTAAGGAGAAGTAGAGGACTTTTTTATGACAAAAAATAAAAGAGGACTTATCCAGTATGTGATAAGAGAAAACAGAGAGAAAAGATAATTACAATTAAAACTTATGGTCCCAGTCAGCTGAATGGTGAAGCAAAGGAAGGGAGTAATAAACAAATAAAAGTCCAGTTTCTAACTCTAGGACACTAAGTATCCAGACACTACCTCTCTCTAGAACTTGAAGAGATGACACTCATGACAAGAACACAGCAATGAGAGAGGTTTTTTTGCTCAACAGGAACAGAGCTGCTGCAGATAAAGGTAAGGGACTTCATCTTCTGGAAAAACATCGCTCTAATGTGGCTAAAATCCACATCTGATAGACTCCTGAAGTGTCTTGTAGGAAGTTTTGTTCTTTACAAGATCGATGTTTTGAGTGACAAAATATACTCTAGACTTAATTCAGACAAACCATTAGAAATTGTTTTATATCCTGGAGGAGATAGAAACATTGGGCAAATAGGAAGATGTTAACTTAGAAATAAGGGAGATACGGGGCATGTAATCAGGGCCTAATTAGGAAAGCACGTTTCCCAAAGTTAGAGGATGATATCATGACCTGATTCAAGAAGAAATGTTGCATTAAATAAAATTATGACTATTAACTGCAAATATTCCTTTATGAGAGAAGAGATATATATAAAGAGAACAACATGATAAACTGCAATGTCTATAAATACACACGAGATGGTTAGAGGGTCCCATCTGAATAAGCAAGACAGTGTAAGAAAGATAGTGCTGAGAATGAGCTGCAGCTAGTGAAAAATATTTGCTTAGTGCAAGAAGAATAAGAAAACATAGAGCTATTACTTAAAGCAGTTATCTTAGTTATAACAGCTAGAATGTATTAGCCCACATCCCTTCCTTTGTCTTCTCTGTAATAATTACACTTTACTGAGTTGATGTCCAGGAACTAGGTATCAGAAGAGGGGCTTTAGGCAGGTTATCTCATTTAAATCTAAACACAACACCGTGATGTGGATATTATCATACCTTTTCTCACAAATAGAGAAATTGAAATTTAAAGAGGTTCTGTAAATTGCCTACAGGCACACAGTTAGCAGGTGGCAGAACCAGGTTTTGAACTCAGGCAGCCTGACGCCAGATCTCATGTTTTGAATCACTGTACTCTATCATCTGCTGCATCAAAAGAGATCATTCCAAATAGAAGTGATAGAACAAGCATGAGTATGAAGGCATTGAAGTTCAAGATACATGAGAGGCATCTAGATCCTCTAAATGAGTTTTAGCCCCCTAGCCAACATCAGTTACCCTTCAGGGAACTAATACTATATACCAACGAGATCACTGTACCTCTTGCAATGATCTATGATGAATACTGACATAGTCATCTGGTATCTAGAGTCAAATAAATAATTTCTCAAGCTTTTAGAATAATGAGAAATTTGAATTTGCATTAAAAATAGACTATATTTTGTCCATCTTAGAAAAAAATATAGCTGGTCTATCAAAAACGGTTAAGAATAATTATTTGGTCAGTAAAGATCAGCCTGTATTCGTTAAGAATGAACCATGGCAGGTGAAAATATTTATATTTTAAATTTTTAAATGTACTAAAATAAAATCGAATGCTTAAAAATTTTTTTTGATCAAAGGAAAGCAATAGATAGTGTTTTGGGGATGTAGGAAAGACCATGGACTGAATAGTATACTCAAGATTTTTAAGTGGCTATGCAAGTTTATGAAAAGAGTTTACTGGTAAAGCAATGTCAATCAGAAGAAAGTTGTTTAATGGCTTGATCATAAATTTCCTGTCAACCCTTTTTAGAGTAAAGTTTTTATCAACAAAGATACAGAGGACCTCTTTCACATATTTAAGAATGATTAAAAGGGGAAGAGATAGCAAATGCATAGTTTTCCAGGAAGGATTTCCATAGTATCTCAACAGAATAGGATGATGGACATAATTTAACCACATATAATTTAATAAAGATAAATTTTTTTACATTTAAAAAAATTTTTATTTATTTTCGGCTGCATTGGGTCTTTGTTGCTGTGCGTGGGCTTTCTCTGGTTGGGGCGAGTGGGAGCTACTCTTCATTGCAATGCACAGGCTTCTCATTGCGGTGGCTTCTCTTGTTGCAGGGCACGGGCTCTAGGCACACGGGCTTCAGTAGTTGTGGTGCACAGGCTCAGTAGTTGTGGCTCGCAGACTCTTGAGCGCAGGCTCAGTAGTTGTGGTGCACAGGCTTAGTTGTTCCGTGGTGTGTGGGGTCTTCCCGGATCAGGGATCAAATCCACATCCCCTGCATTGGCAGGCAGATTCTTAACCACTGCACCACCAGGGAAGTCTAATAAAGATAATTTTTAAAACGTGTGCACAAACAATTGCACTGTTACAGCGTGAAGGAGATGCAGTGTCCCAAAAGCAAGCACAAAAATGTCTTGAGACTTTGTGTCGACATAAGTTCCACATGAGTCAGCAGAGTGCTCTGAACTGGACATCCCATAGGAAACTATTGCATTTAAACTTGGGCTCCAACAAGTTAAAAAGCATTCATAAGAGAGTGACCAGAATAATCTGAGCTCGGGAAAAAAGCATATGAAGAAAGTCTTAAAAAAAAAAACACTGAGGCTACTTCATCTGTATAATGCCCTTGGGTGCAAGCAACAGCTCCGACTCAAATTGGTGTTAAAAATAAGAAATTGTATTTTCTCTTGTAACAAGAGGTCCAGAATTAAAGTCGCTTTCACATGGTAATGACAGGTTGAGGCATCAAACTCAGAGAATACATCTAACAGGAATACCTCTTCTTATGGCTCACTACAAAGAGGAAAGAGACAAAAGTTTTTCAGAAGACTTCTCTTATGACTGCATTCGTTAGAATTGTGTCTCATTACCATTCCTTTACACATCACTTTCAAAGAAATGGGATTAGTCCCACACTAACCAGGACTCCCCAGAACTAGGAAAGGTCATGTTCTTCTGAGACATGATGATGTATGAGGAAGTGAGTAGGGATTTGAGCAAAATTAAGAGTTCTGTTAGAAATAAAAAGGACACCAAACAGGTCTACCACAAAATGTCCTAGGGAAAATTTAATAGTAGCTTTCAATTATTTAAGACTTACCATATGGAAATGTATCCTATGGCTCAAGAGAAGGGAATCTAAGATTAATGTTTGGAAGTTAAGGGTGGATCTACAGCAAGCCAGTAATAAATGGAATTTGCTGCATAAGGAATGATTCCCTTACTCTACATGTATCCTCCAGAGGGAGAGCGCTAGACTAGCTCCCCTCCAGGAAGTCTTCCAACCAAAGCCCAGCTTACAATTCTGCAAGTTTTGTCTTGCACAAAAGCATAACCAATGAGGTAGGTAGAGACTGAAATTTGGGCCATTGTCAACCTGCAAAATAATGCAAAGCTCTGTGGGACTGAGGCACCTAGTTCAGACAAATATGCCGTATATTTGCGAGCTACTCCTCCACAGTGTTAACACCTACTGAGTGGAGAATTGTACAAGGATGCCATGTGTACTCGTTAGCATGACAGTGATTCTAGGTTTCTCTGATTGAATTTAGTAGCTTACTAAAGAAAGTTGGAAAGAATAGAAGAGCAGTTTCAAAATAATAACTGTTTTAATACTATTTATAGTTTGCAAAGCCGTTTTTCATCTTTAAAACAGACATTATGATTATTCTCATTTTTTAGATGAAGATACTGAGGACCAAGTTTAAATATCATCAATGAGTAAATGCCGGATTTGGGTTTTCTAACCCAGGCAGGTCTGACTGATTCCAGTGAAAATAGAAATTCTTCTTCCTCCTCTTTCTCCTTTCCTGCCTATCTGTCCTTTTTCTTCTTCTACTGAGTATGCAAATCTTTCTCTGGTAGAGATAATAAAATGTTTTTATAATAATCTTGCTTATTTCTTAAACCCATATACCCTTTAAGAGCAAAATTTTGTCCTTCCCATATTATTTTGTTCACTGAGTATTTTTATTCTTTTCCATGTACCCAGACCTTATTTAAATATCACAATAATGGTCTCTTTCCATCATTTGATTCACATATATGTTCTAATTATGGTTGTGCTTCGAGGAAAAGAATGGATAGATATCAGCTCTAGTTTTAGTTGGATTGAATGGATTTTGGTATCAGCTTTGCTTTTACTCTTAGACAGTCCCTTCTATGATGACCCAATGTTGAAATAACATATAAAGAATAACTTTTTATATTAAAATTCTTGTCAAGTATTCAGTATAATTTAAATTTATTACTAATATATCTGCTGTCACATACACAATGAATTCTTCCAATTTCCTTTTCTTTATGGAAATATTACAATATATCCTAGTAAATCTTAGTGCCACTTTACTAAAAATAATGTTGAAAGGCAGAGAAGTAAAGTCTTTTCATATGCCAAAGTTGGTAGTCAGGTTTATATTAAGAAATAAAGGGGAAAATAATAAAAAGTGCAGAATGACAGCAGGGGCTGGGGACTATTGGATGGGGAACAGAAGTGTAAGGGAGACTTTTCACTGCACCCCTTTTTATCTTTTAAAATTTATTTAAACATTAAAATTTATATATTTAAAAGGATAAGTAAATGAATAGATGTTTGGTTAAAATTTACACCAAATAATAGCTAGATAAATAAGAAGAAAAAAAAAAAGAAGGAAGGAAAGGAAGGGACGGAGGAAAGATGTTTGTTGATACATATTTTACTTAAGTATTAAGTGATGTTCACAAAATTATCCAGGAATCTTGAAAAGCTATCATAAGCTTCTTGAGAATTCTTAGAACATATTTGTAGATGATCCAGGTCTTTATGGGTTTAAAAGGAAAGTAGAGAAAGGAAGTCATTTTTGGAGAGAGGAGGGGAAATAAAGTTGGGATTTGTAAGGACTGCTAATCCCTTTTTAGTGCCTTAGGCAGAAGACTCCACATTTTCATACTTTTGAGGGACAAGAAAAGAAAATGGGGAAATAATTGGCTGGATGTGAATCAACTGATGCTTAGAAAAGAGTGAAACCCTCAATTTGCAAATTCAAAGATGTATAATAGATTTACTGGGGCTCAGTGGCAAGCTCCCCAGACTGAAAAGAAGCATGACTCTGGGCTGAGTGTATATGGTACCACCACAAAGTGACTCTGTCTGAAAATGGGACACAGATGCATAGCTTCTGTGCTTGTTACAAGGACATACACTAAAGTGCTTTGTCAGCATCCACCTTCAATTCACCTACAGTGTTAGGACACCTCAACAAGACTTCATATAGGATTTTCAGTCCCTTCCAGGCTAAAGTTTGCAGTAAAATTGGTTATAAAGGGAATTTCTGTAAAATTTCTTCTATGACAAAATTAGAACTAGGCTTCCAAGTAAAAATTCAGAATAATAGGGTCACTGCAAGTATTCTTCTAGGTCACTTCTATATTTTGCATTTCCCCACCATAATTCTAGACTTTGAGATATCCTCTTTGTTAGCATTCTTCAATCTGGAAATTCTATTTTCTTCCTTTCTTCCATTTTAAGGATTTATTTATGTAGTTATTATGTTTACTTAAGATATTTAAGGTGCTTAATAGAGAGGATAGAAATACTATATTCCCCATTAGGTGTGTCAGCATAGGATAATAAAATCTGAAATTTCTTTAATATTGAGGATCCAAATTCTATAAATAATTTTGCAAGCTAAAAATTCTGTAATATTGCATTAAAAATGAGGAAATCTTATGAACAAGAACCTATTTCATGCCCGTCAGAGGCCATATGACATTTAAGATATACCTACAGAATCAGTTCAGTTTAGTTTACAAAGGCCTACTTGAGATGCCAGATTCCAAAAATACACAGATTAATAAAGATAACACTCCTGGCTTCTGTGGAATTTTCAGTCCAGTGGAAGAGACAGATCTGTAAGCACCTAATGTCAATGCAGAGAGCAGCAGCAATCTCTGCACACATACCCTCTCCCATTAAACCAGTCAAGGCAGGAAGGGATCCAAATTCAAATGGGCCTTATTCAGTGACTATTCCAGACTCCCGAAACATCTGTTCCCAGGACACTGCATTGTAGTTGGGCCCCAAATGAGAAATATCTTAGCAGACCACAAGCATTTGGAGCCCGTGCTCTGGATCTTCTCACTGCAGACTAATGTCTACTCCTCCTTATTTTAGCCTTCTGTTGACCCTCCCCTTTGTTCTGATACATTGATTTATCACTACCTCAGTTTCCAAACCCACTCTGGTTACAGATATTTTCTCTCCACCTCAGATGGAGGGTTCTCCAGGCTTTGAACGAGCATGCTGATTCCACCAATGGCAGAGACTTTTTTCTCTTCCTCGGGTGCATGCAGCTACACTAGTTTTACCACCTTTTTTTCAGTTATGTATGGTCATCCAATTGAGTTCTAGTCAACGAATGTGACCGCAAATGATGTGGAACACCTCCAGGCCTGACCCATTAAAAAAGTCTCATGTACAGTCCTCCGTGCTCCTTCCTCTTCTGCAGATTGATGTAAAATAAGGGGGAGAAATGGTAGGCAGACTGGAGGGGAGTAAATTAGTTTTGAATCTAATAAACTTTACCTTATTAGACAAAAGAACAATTTTAAGTTATTGCAACAAATGTTAACAGGTAAAGAAAGTGTTTGTTGTTTGTTTGAGAGGGTTAGGAAAGTTTGCATTTGCATCATGGAGCTGCCATCAGGTTTTAAAGCTAAATTATAAACTCTTATTTAAAATGACTAGTAAATGGTCAGAAAATTAATTTAAGTGCAGTATTTCTCGTTTCTTTTCTTAGTTCCTTGAGGAATGAAAAATACAAATTTAACTGCCTTCAGAATTTTTATCACCTTGTAATTTAATTTAAATTTTTGTGGCCACAAGGCATTCTTTGTAATAAAACTAAAATGATATGAAGGGGAGCAGCTTCTGGTAATTGATGATTTTTGTCAGGAATTTTAGGTTGCATTTCTAATTCTGCAACCGACTCATTAGATTACATTATGTTCAGTAAGTTACCATTTCTTTGTCAGACAGTTCTGTGGGTGGTGTATTAATATTCTTCTAAAATCTTTTTTTTACCATGACAGGGGCACTCCTCTCGGTACTTATAGGATCCGGAATATATTCATGTATCCTTTATTATATCTTTATAGTTGTTTTCTTTCACTCTTTCTGATTCTTCTAGCTGATCCTTTGTCCCAGATTTTTTCTCTCTATAAAAGAATGATAATGCTACCCATCTGGCAGTTGCTTGCCATGAATTGAAGAGGTTTGGGAAAATTCCCTGGCAGAGTGGCACTTACATTTGTATCATCTACGACAGAAATATGATTCCTATGTTAACATAAATATATCCCTTCTGAAATGTCAAAATGTTTTCAGCCTTCACCAATTATTTTAGTTATTATAAATGGTGGTGATTCTTCTCTCAAGGAAGCTATCATTTTCCAGCTTCCATAAGAGTTAGATACAGTCCATATTAGCATTTAAATATTTCAAATAATATGTGTAGAGGAACTAGCTTTATAAGTTTTTAACATAAATCTAAAGGAGTTAACAAAAAATAAGCTTGTGCCAGAATAGTGTCAGACCCTGCCTTTGTCAAAGACAGTGATACGAAGCTTCCTCTTCTCAACTGTTCCTTTTCTCAACCACAGCTTCCATTGACTTGTTAATTAGTTGAGACTTAAATATTTAATTTTAATGATTTACTACATTTTTCTCAATTACATTTTACTTTATCATTACTCACATGCTACAGCACAATTTCCTTTGAAAAGATCTATAAAAGTAATTAAAGACAAAATACTCAGAGTACATATTTTTCATAACTGTACTAAATGATGGGCGAGATCATAAGTAGAGGAAATTGATGAATTGAAGAAGCAAAACAGATGGTAAAGCTGTGTACACGTGCCAACACACTCCAGCTTGCAGGCTGTTCCAGATTCTGCTAAGGCCAGAAACATAGTGAAAGAAATAGCAAGAGCTTGATCCAGCAGGAACAGCCCATAGTCCCCTTGAGTCCATAAAAGCAGGCTTCCTGGCTCTAACACAAGTAGCCCTATGCAAAGCAGTACTCCATGGAAATGCTGTGTTTTCTGACCTTCTGGAAGTTTCTGTGTTAAAGCATATGGTTTTTCTCAAGGGAAGAAGAGTCCTCTCTAAATATCTGTCAAGGCAATAGATGATGTAGATAAATGCATATACAGAGACAAAATGATTCTCTCTTTTCTTACGTATGGCCATCCATTTTTTTTTCTATTTGCAATTCATCTTTCCTTTGTTTTGTGCTCATAGGTAGCAGATACCCTACTAATCTCTAGGAGTTACACAGATGATTAAGACGATAGTTCTGCTCATAGGTTGGTTCATCACTACTTCAATTCACTAAGAAAAGCTCTGAAAGCACCCTATTAGGACAATAAAAATACTGGTAAAGTGAACTGAAAATATTAAATAAATCAAGACAATTTTCTTTTGGCTTCAGAATGTCTTCTCAGTTGCCAAAATGGTGACAAATCCATAATTGAACAAGTGTATCCCCAGCTCCTACCCAAGGTCAATTAGTGTACCAACTAGTACCTTGCAAGTAAACTACATTTAAGTCATCAATAAAAAAGCATGGAAAAAGTCAGGTAATAGAGGGTTTTAATATTTAAATTTTTGCTGAACATTTGTTGTAACAGTGAACATTTAGAAAGAAACTAAATATCCAACACTATGAGATTGGTAAAATAAAGCATACTATTTTATACTATGGAATATTAGGCAGCCAAGGGAGTCATTTTACAGGACTATAAAATAAGATAGGAAAATACATGTGATATAATGTTAGGTGGAAGAGACCCAAGTCAATTCAGTATAAATTGTTCTGATATTTGTCTGTCTTCCTCAGAACAAATAGTAGATTCCAGTAATGATTTTGGACAACCATTTCTTAAAATGGATCTTAGGAGGAAATGGAGCAACAATCCCTGGGGCAGTGGATTAAGGGGGAAAAATTTACTTTTGATGGAGAAGTTTTTGAGGATGGCTGAAGCACAGCGGGCATTATAGGGGCACTCACGGAGGAGGAGGGGACGCCACTGTAGGGCTGAGAGGCAAGCTGGTTTGGTCAGATAGTATGACAGTCATCCCAGGCTTCATGACTTCATGGAACAGTAACCAACTATTTGGAGATCCAGCAGCCGTAAGTTATGACAATCGCACAGGGATGATTGAACCAATGACTTTCACAGTGCAGAGGATAACCAGTTCATGGGTGTATCCCTGCATTGAAACCTAAGACCAAAATTCAAATATGGGTGATGTATGACTTTTCTATCTTTTTACTTGTCTATCTACAACACCTTAATAAAACACCTATTTGTTTTCCCTTTTCTACGTTCCTGGGGGAAAGTATACTTCATGAATTGGCCAAAATAAACAAGAGACTAGGGAGGTAAATTAGTCTTTAAAATTCTCAACTTAATCCAGAAGATACTCTGTAACCCATGCAGACTACTCTAGTGAAACTTATAAATTATTTATGAAACAAGATTATTCAAAAAATAAATAGAGGTTATTAGGATATGTAAACATACCAAGGATGTGAGATAGAATATAAACAGTGCCAAACACAGGCAACACTAATCTTTAAATTAGTCATCTCTGGTCCCCTTGTCTAGCCAAATCCCAGAGAGCATTTTCTTCCCCCTTCAGGAAATTGAATGTAAAAGAGATGAGAGTCTCATCTAAGGGGTTTATTACCCTATCCTGGAAACAAAAATAGAAGATTTAGGTAGATAGGCTTTTGTTTAGTAGTTCACGGTCAAATTGAACAGTATCTCCCTGTAAGCCCACACATTCTCTTATTTGAAGGTCTTCTACTGATACCCCATAAGGCATCAATAATTTATACCTCACTGTGTAATATACATTACTTTGTTTAGATAATCAGAACAATACCCAGCATAAACATTTACTGTACAATAGGAAGTCTTCACTGGGAAGAGTTGGAATTAGAAGAAAAGAAAGAAAATGGAGGGACATGAGGCTTTTCTGGGAAGGGCAGACCTAGTCTAGGTATCTCATGTGAAGACTCTGAATCCCTAAAGTGAACATAAAGATTCTGGGAATCTGAGGAGTGCAAGAAAGATATAGAACGGGAAGCAGAGGGAAACAAAATCCATTTCACGTCTTAATTTTTTCCTAGACTCCAAAGCTGGTTTTCCACTGAGAATAATCTTTCATCTTTGGCAAGCTATTAATACCAGGTATCAAGAACGACATTTATTAGGGGTCTGATCATACTGGAAACTCCCAAGCAGGGTAAATGCTTTATTCATCTTCTTTAGCTCTGGTTTATAGTAGTGAGATAAGTCAAAGGTAAACAGAGGAACAGGATGGTGACTTCTTTCCTGAGACTTACTGCCAAAAAAGGAATCAATTAAACCTAGTCGTTAAAGTTTATAACAGGCGTGTGTGCTGGGTCCAGAGGCAATGGAGACAAAAGGGTAGGTGAAAGTGGTCAATTTGCTTGGGAGAGGCAAAGTCAAGAGACGCTTTATAGAGCAGGTGATGTTCATGCTGATGTCTGATGTTCATGCTTGGAAGAAAAAGCACAGAGCGTATTCCAGACAAAAGGAGAAGCAGTGTAAACCAAAGTCATGGGTTCCACCAGGGTCCAGTTGTACCTCCAGTGCTATTTCATTCAATTTCAACCCATAACTAGTATAGTAATTTATGAAACTGCCTCACTCCAAATCTAATCATTAGACACCCATTAACATATCCATAATGCTTTCTTTAGCTCTGTATTCACAAAGGATCTATCTATCAGATCAGGGCTTATCCCACTAATTCACAAATATAATGACTATTTTGAAGTCCAAGACATGTGTCTGATATTATTATTTCTCTTTCTTAAGATAGAAAACACTAGAAATAAAACTTCCTTCTCCTAGATTGTAAAATGAGTCTGTGACGCCTTGTAGTTCTCAGTTTAAGTCATGTTTCAACTCAGAAAATTTCTTTACATAAATCACAGGTGAGCTCAGTAACAGATTTTTCTATCAGACTTGCACCTGTGAACCTTAGTTGAAGGCCTATTATTTCCTGGCTATGAACTGAACTTTATCAACAGTGGTTACATAAACATGCCAAACCACCTGGTAGGTACTCTACAACACTGATACTTTGAGAAAGGGTGGCCCAGTCCTTCAGCAGAATAGTACTTTGAGAGTCAAAAGAGTTCATTTTAGCAGTAACAAACACATTGGGTAAGCATGCATTCATATATTGCAGATTTTTTCCTCTTACAGTATGTGAGCACAGGCTAAAAAAAGAAAGAAGTCCAAAATAGCCTATAAAATACTTCCTTAAGGTAGCGACATATGAAATTAGAGCAGCTGAACGTTTGACTTTCTGAAATTCCTTCTTGTAAAGCAGAAATGTCTTATTCAGTATGCACACGTGATAGTGAAGGCAGCCGCCGTGTAGAGTTCTGTGATTCTGTGCCAAACCTAGATGCTGAAGTGCTAAGGGTGCCTAGAAAGTCAGATGGTTGCTTTCTTTGAGGGCTTGCCCATACATGTTTCTAATCTCTGCATGGAGAGATAAGATATGCTCTTTAGGTGAAATGAATGGCGGAAAAGTGAGTACGTAGACCTGGGTCCTTAACTTTCAGACACCATGCCAGCAACTTGACACAGCAAGAGGCTGTTAAGCATTAAAATCCTTAGTCCCTCATTGGAATTTTTTCTAAAATTCATGCATGAAGATGTGATTTTCTTTTATACAGAAACACAAAGGTCATCCAGTTCAACCACTCATTTAACACTTTGGGAAACTGAGGCCCAAAGAAGTAAAGGGACAGGACCACAAAGCCAAGACTGGACCCAGCTTTTCTGGACTCCTAAAGTGCCAAATGTGGCTAGGACAGTTGGAGGTCATCCAGCTCAGGCATTTACCACCATGGACTGTACTTATTAAATTTCTCTCTAGAGACCTTAAGTTCAAAATAATGTTTTGACTCTAAAATCCTGCCTGTATTATGTAATAATTAATTACCCATATTCTTCAAGGTCATTCATCATTAGCCTTTATTCACTCTTTTAACAAACATTTATCTAGTATTTCTTGTAAATCATGAATTATATTGTAAATGAAAAACAACATGGCCCCTGTTTTTATGGAGCTTTTGGTACTCTAGGTAATTTATAATATAATTGCGTTATATACTGTCATACAATTCCAATTTGAACAAGTGCTATAAGGAAAAACGAAGGACAGTGTTCAATGATAGAAAATAATGAGGGACTGACTGTTTTAGAGTTGATGGTTAGAAGAACCATCAAGGGAGGGACATTTGAAATCAAATTGCAAAGATGAATGAAGTTAGTCAGATGGAGGGTGGTGGGTGTGGGAGTGGGAAATCCTGGCAAAGGGAAGAGCACAAGCAGAAGCCTTGGCCTCTGTGTTTGAGGCACTAAAGGGAGGTGAATGCACATGGAGAATGGAGAGTCAGGGGTGAGTGACTGAGAGTGAAATTGGGGAAGTAGTCAGGGACCAGATCACATAAGGCCTAATAGGTGATGCTAAGGAGGATGAATTTTATTCCAGGTGCAATGGGAAGCTTTAAAAGCATTTTTTAGCTGGGATGTTAATATGATTCAGTTTACATTGTTAAAATGACCAACATTTCTGATTAGCATTTAGTAATTACTAGGGTTAACATACAAAGTAGATACGTGACAGCTAGAATCACAGAAACTTTCACTTAAACTGTCTTGGTGCAGGATATTGTACAACTTCCACAAGTATGGAAGCCCAGCAACTACAGTAGGCAAGACATCAAAAGTGCAAACAGACAGGTGATGATTTTTTTATGGAGGAAGGTCCAGTACTCACCATTCCACCTGTTTGTTCTTTGGGTTTCAACCTTGTACCCCTGACACTCAGTTTCTTCCCTTCTCTTTATTTACTTACTTACTTACTTATTTATGGCTGCGTTGGGTCTTCGTTGCTGCGCGCAGGCTTTCTTTAGTTGCGGCGAGCGGTGGCTACTGTTCGTTGTGGTGCAGGGGCTTCTCACTGCGGTGGCTTCTCTTTGTTGCGGAGTGCGGGCTCTAGGCACTCGGGCTTCAGTAGTTGTGGCGCACGGGCTTAGTTGCTCCGTGGCATGTGAGATCTTCCCGGACCAGGGCTCGAACCCGTGTCCCCCACATTGACAGGCGTCTTCCCATCTCCTGACCTACACTTTGCCTCCTTCTCCAGGTACTAAACTTTCCATTTCTTTTCTGGCTTTCCATCTCATCTCTCCTATCTTCTGGTATTTTTTAAATTTTAATATTTATTTATGTATTTGACTGCTCAGCTCTTACTTGTGGCATGCAACATCTTTTAGTTGCAGCACGTGGGCCCTGACCAGGAATTGAACCCAGGCCCCCTACCTTGGGAGCACAGAGTCTTAGCCACTGGACCACCAGGGAAGTTCCTCTTCTGGTATTTTTTCACTCTAGTGATTTTGACAGTCCTTAGCTTATAGTAGAGCTAAGTTTTTTATGCTCATGGAAGGAATAAGTGGATGAATGAATTATAAATAGGAACTCGGATTTTTCGGTCAACAGAGAAAACCAATGACTATATTGCTAGTGGTAAGAAAATAAAAATAAAAACCAGGGCTTCCCTGGTGGCGCAGTGGTTGAGAGTCCGCCTGCCAACGCAGGGGACACGGGTTCGTGCCCCAGCCCGGGAAGATCCCACATGCCGCGGAGCGGCTGGGTCCGTGAGCCATGGCCGCTGAGCCTGCGCGTCCGGAGCCTGTGCTCCGCAACGGGAGAGGCCACAACAGTGAGAGGCCCGCGTACCGCAAAAAGAAAAAATAAAAATAATAAAAAAATAAATAAAAACCATAATTTAATTGTTCTTCTTTGTTTTGCTGCCCCCCAATTAACTAATTGCTTGGAGCAAATCTTTCTAGTTTTGTCTTTGTTTTTGAAAAATTTTCATTGTCCTCACTGAATTGAAATTATTGATGCTTAGTAGCTGATTGTATAATACTTTAAAATCAAATATGAGTCACTGTAACATGTCTACACATTGGATACAGTGTCCATCTTTTTAAAGAGTACTTCTGGGGGTTGATTTCTCCTTTGAGATTTTGATTTCGCTTATGACCTCCCTGACTCTTGTTCAACTTTTTTTTTCCCCACAATGAAAGAGCTGTCAAGTAGTCATGCCATTAGAAGAAGTGTCATGCAACCTAGCCAAAAGAGTCTCCTGCTGTCTTGGAGTGCTTACAATTGATTAATATTCACTTTTCTGTTCTCCAGAGGTCATTTATAATGCTGTGTATTCGTGGTCTCCCTGCTGGGATTCGTTTGACCTTGAGATAACACACGTTACCAGAAGAGAACACATCTGACACATCTGAAGCAGGTATGCTTTATTTGAAAAAAAAAAAAAAAAAGCAAATTAAGACATCGTAGGGTACTACGTTTACTTTCTTAAATGATTTTTATACCAAATTGAAAATATCATATCAAAACCTAATATTTTTCTAAAGGTCAGAACTGATGCCTTTCCATGTACTGAGCAGAGAAAACTTAAGAAAACTGTAAATAAGTGCAGCTTATTATTTGCTGCCTCACGTCTGTTCTATGGCCTTCTCAGAATTACCTGTTGCTTCCCTTCCCGGGGAAAACCTATATGTTGTTCTTTGTCTTAATTCTTGGGGACTGTGTTCTCTGTTATCTGTCACCACTGGAAATGGTTTGGATCAACAAATTCCCTGAAGTTTTATTGATATTGACTCTTAAATTGAAGCCTTTCAGATGGGGATTTGTATAGAGATAGTCTGGGTCTGAGTAAGCCTTCCTTCCCAGAACCCCTCAAATCACACTGGCTAAGGCTACCTAGCCATGCCAGCCCTGGGGAAGAGAATCAAGGCAGGTTGTCTCTTTCTTATAACACGATCATTATTAAAATGGGGAAAGTATGAGATCTGGAATCAGATACGTTCATTTCCAAGTTCTGAACAGTTGGTTTAGTCTTCAAAGTGTGTGTGTGTGTGTAGGCTTTATTTAATATCATTATTTAATTATAATTCTTCCACATACTATCTATGTAATCTCCACCAGCTTACTTACTTCTGTGATATTAATTATCCTCAGATCTAAAATAGAAATACTAACCCATCCTTAATTTAACTTGAATTAATTTCAATAGAATATGTACAGCAACATGCACAGTGCCTGACACGTAGTAGGTAGTCAGTAAACATTAGAGCCTGTCACAGAATAGAAAGCAACTTCGTTAATAATCCTGTCTCTCTGAAACTAGCATGAAAAAAATTTTATTTTTATAAATAAAATGCATGAATAGGATTCAGTTACCAACTGAGAACAAATACATTTGGTAGGTTTGTATGATATTGTTAAATTGATTTATTGACTTTCTTACTTTAAACAGTGCTCACCAAAAAAAGAAAGACATTAAATTCAAAGTATCAGAAATATCTTGTATATATTAACAAAAAAATGTCAATTCAAGCTGTAGTAGTAACAAAAATCATTGAAATCCAACTTAAAATTAGTATATAAAAATCTCCATAGGTATATACAATTTTCCTATAGGTATATACAATTTTCCTATAGGTATATACAATTCTTTGTCTTGAGCTTGTCTTGCCTTGGACTTTCACAAACCAGATCTTGAACCAGATTAAGAAAAGACAAAGAGCTTTCAATGGATAACACCCTGTTTCTGGTCATTCAGGACTGAGGCCAGGGACTACATTGCTAGATGCACAAAGTAAATTGTCAGAGAACTCTGTCAAGTGTGTTCTTTCTACCCCCTTTAGGGAAGAGATCTATCATTTAATGCAGGTTCTACAACCTCCTTATCAGTGACCTTCTCACCTCAAACACTTACAAGGCAGATTTCCTCTCATCTAGAGATAGTGAGAGGCTCTGATAATAAGAAATTTCTCGCTTACTGTGGTCAGCATGGACTGGCCTCCTGTGGGTCTAGTATCACATTGGAAATAGAACAGAAAGGTAAGTGATTGGGGCATAGTGAGGAACCACCCATCCGCCCCCCCCCCCCCCCCCCCCCGCCCAAGCCTGATGGTTCAAAGTATGGCCTGGATCCTCTGACCTGGTGTATTCCTCATTCTATATTGCCTGTAGTGACCACCAAACTTAGGATTTGGCTCCACAAAGAAATAGGGAGATATTAGGGAGAAGTTCCCACACTTATCCATAGTCTGAGTATATTATTTCCACTGCTTTTTGCTGACTTTGCAGTAAACTTAGTAAAATCAACCTGGAACTAAATCTAAACCTACAATTCTCCAAATTGATTAAGGAATCTAATAGATGTTAAGACCTAAGTGTATTTTCAACCTATTTTTAAGCATCAGGTGAAAATTATAAAAGTCAATAAGAGCAGTCATACATTTTTTCGAACCAGTTACAAAAACCACTTAATGATGCGGAAGAGTGATGGTGTTTGGCCACTGCATATTCCCAACTATTGATATCCTCTATGAGTCATGAGGATGGAAATAGGAAGATAATTTTATTCTTTTTGTTTGTTTTTTGTTTATTTCTGTATTCCCAGAAACTAGAACAGTGTTCCTAGCACCTAGTAGTAGCTCAATAAATATTTGTTGACTGGCTGAATGGCTGAAGGAATGAATGAATGGTAAAAGCAGAATGTATATACTACTTCAAAAGAAGAGATATGTGTGAGGGTGTAGGGGATTCTGGTTTTAGAAGCAGTGATAGAACAGAGAGTACTATGAGAGAGTATAGAAGAGTGAAAAACAACAGGGCTCTAATGGAAATATGGGAATGATACTTACTGATGGAGATGGCATCTCATAAATGAGGACAAAGTGCATAATTTGAGTAAAGGTAAAAGAACGGGTGTTCACATAGAAAACAGTAGAAGGGCCTAATGGAGAAAAAGGGCTGAATTATATACAAATGTGGAAATGGAAAGGAATCCTAGAGTCACTTTTTGTCCTTCAAGAAAAAGTTGCTAATAACCAAGGAGAAGATACTGGTAGTTAGAAGTTAAACTGGAGACTTAGTGATGGGAACAAGGGAGGGGAGAAGGGAAGGAAAATATAAGAGTTTAACAGGCCACAGTGTCCCATGAGCCATGTTCATGTTTCTTAGCTTCTAGAAGCTGCAAATTGAAATGCTTACAGGGAACAGCTAATGAGTGACTAGTGTCTAACAGAAAAATAGAAAGTACACGCTCCTTCTTAAGGCAGCAGTCAATAAAGGTCCTGTGATTGTTTGCCATGCAGAAATAGACTCAAAGAGAAACCAACAATCTGCATTTGTATGTAAAAATCTTCTAATTTGTAAATGTTGGGAACTGATTCAACTTTTATAAAAATGGTTTATGGCGCATAGCACATGGATTTATAAAATACAGCACTGAGAAAAAAAGAAATTGAATGAGATTTCCAGCATAATATCATTTATATAAATTTAAAATGTTTACATAAAAAACAACCCAAAATATTTTATAAGATTTCAGGTACATTGAATGACATAAATCAAACACATTAGAATCCTGCCTTGGTTATGCAAGACAAGACTGATACGAGAAATGAGAGAGGAATACCAAATTTAAAAAAAAAAAAAAAAGTATTACGTGGACATATGATAATAACATGCTATGGACTAAGGAGTGCAATTATCCAGCTTTCTATACCTAAGATCCAAAAGTAAATGAATAAATATAAATAAAACACACAGTAAATATCCAAACAAACATACCACAAAAATCATGCTACTAGTCGGTCTGTGAGCCACTGGTTTGAAAATCCTTATTTACATCTTGTCCTCCAAAAGCTCCCATGAATATGGTCAGAAAATTGGCTGGAGAAGGGTCAGAGGCCATGACGTATGAGCATAACGTTGCTTTGGCTGCTGCCAGTGTGTCGTCCTCTAATGCTCCTTCTGAGGGTTTTGTGCAAGGGGTAACCAAGAAAATGAGGAGCAAAAGGCAAGAAAGTATATCAGAATAGATGAAATCTGCCTCTCATGACTGTCATCCAGTCATAAATACCCTGGTTTCATGCAAAGTATTTTTATGAGTTCTCTGATTTATCTCTTTAGACAGTTATCGTAAACTCTTCCTCAAGCACATACCTGGAGGTTATGGGTGATAGTATTTGGGCCAACACTTATTTCTAACTACTGATACCTTCTTCCATGCGAAGGTATATCAGTTAACATGACACTCTTGGCTTCTCTCCACCCTCTCATTCACTCCTCCCCAGCGGATAAGAAGTGCTATATCTTTGGGAGGAGAAATAGGCTGACCCTTCCTTCCTCCGTTCTCTTTAAAGGGAAGCCCTGCAGATTCCCAGTACTTTCTATATCTTGTTTGATTAATTCTGAAGAGCTGTATGCACAAAATCTACTTGCCTAACAGTAACAGACCTAAAAACTACATTATCTGAAGTTATTAGTGGTATTATTATTAGTTATTATTCATCTGCTTTACTCTTTAACTCAATTAGTTCAGAACACAAGCGCAGAAGAGATGTCCTATATTTAAGGGAAACTGTCAAAAGCAACAATAAATGTAAGTATTTATAAAAGTGCTTTGTTTCAGGGAGATCAGCTCCGTGCTTTGTAACAACCTAGAGGGGTGAGATGGGAGGATGGGAGGGAGGCTCAAGAGGGAGGGGATAGGTATACATATAGCTGATTCACTTTGTTGTACAGTAGAAACTAACACAACATTGTAAAGCAATTATAATCCAATAAAGGGGCTTCCCTGGTGGCGCAGTGGTTGAGAGTCTGCCTGCCGATGCAGGGGACACGGGTTCGTGCCCCGGTCTGGGAGGATCCCACATGCCGCGGAGCGGCTGGGCCCGTGGGCCATGGCCGCCGGGCCTGCGCGTCCGGGGCCTGTACTCCACAGCGGGAGAGGCCACAGCAGTGAGAGGCCCGCGTACTGCAAAAAAAAAAAAAAAATCCAATAAAGATGTAAGAAAAAAGGACAACTGTGACCAAAAAAAAGTGATTTGTTTGAGATCAAGTGTCTTAACATTTAATATTATGCCTTATCAACTCATATCAATCAAAATTTACATAAGAATGAGATAAATAAAACAGAATTTATCTTATTTCATGACATGACTTTAAAGCGAATATACAAACTCAGTAAATTTTCAAGAAATTTCATGTAGAATCATTATGCTAAATATTTGAAGCTTTGTATTTATTTTTTTAAAGTTTTAAGATTCTGAAACTGTGTAAATCCTTATTATATGCTTTTTAAGTTTTCATTCACAAATAATTCTTCCAGGAAACTCCTTGGTCATTATTGAGATAATTAATTTCTGTATTTATTTTGTTGTTCATTGGGTCCAAAAATCATCTACATTTAAAGAAGCAACTGAGTCCTTATTTTGTAGATGATTTAGTTATTGTTCAGGAACACTTCATGTCTATAGAAAGGCCAAGGAGAGAGCTAGTGGGAGAGCCAAGACAAGAATCTATGATTCCTGATCCTGACCCAGGTTTTTCTCCTTTATGACATTTCCTCTGAGAATGACTTGAAGGTGATGGCTAGGATTGTTTAATTATTTTTATGCCAAAGGAAATATCTCTAATAATTCATTCAACAAGGATAAATTGAGATACTGCTTTGTCTCAGGATAAATTGAGATACTGCTTTGTCTCATATGTTCTGCTTGGGACTTATTGACAAAGATAACATAGTTTTGACATCAGAGAATTCACAATGAACTAGATGAGATGTGTATGTGTGTGTGTGTGTGTGTGTGTGTGTGTGTACACACACATATATATATGAAAAAAATAATAATAATGACATAGACTGCTTATAAAACTGGCTCAAGAGATAAAAAGACCCACTCTGCTTAAACAACTTAAGGCAAATTTTAAGAAAAGGAGCCTCTTAAACCAGATCTTGAACCAGGATTTTACCAGCAGTTTATGAAAGTAATAATCAAAGTAATAATGATTAACATTTATTGAGGACTTACTGTATATTACCAACATTATCTCCTTTAATCCTCATAATAACTCGGTGAGTTCCATGAAACACATTATAGGTACCAGGAATACTTACTGGAGTTTATTATTCCTGCATAGGGGAAGTAGCTGTGGAGCAGACAGGTAAGGTTTGTAGAAAAGGCCCAGCTTCAGGTATAGTAGGAAGTTAAGAGTTTATCCTGTAGACATTGAGGAACCAGCTTCTTCATTAAAATACTGAACCTGTAAGATTGCTTCCTCTCTTTTTGTATTCTCTACCTCTTTAATAGCCTACAATCAGTTTTAAAACATTTAGCAACTAATATAAGTATGCTACTGTGCCTATTCATGAAATAAAGTCAAAGATAGTATACACAAATCCTACTTCATATGAAAGAATTTGTATATGTAGTATAATTTTCCAAGCCCAACTTTACATATTCAACACATGCTACTCATCAGGGTTCCTCTGTAAATTTAAGCCCTCTAAAAGATTGTGGTTTAGAAAAGAAAAAAAAGAAAAAGAAAAACTTGCACGTACGGTTTTATTATATTATGTATTAAATAGACCAATATATTTCCATAAATCAGTTTGTTCCCTGGCTCATGATGAAACCAATTTCTCAAAACTTTTAGCCAAATTAATAATCATGAACAACGGTCATTTTATTTTTCCCTTAAAGCCTAATTTAACCTTTTAAGTTAAGAGTGTGTTGTGATTAGTGTTCAAGGCTAGTACTGTTTGAAACAGTAAATTTCTGTTTTTATATAACAGTAAATTATATTCTACTTTTTTCAAAGTTAGGTTTTTAAGTGGCAAATTTTCTCTAAGAGTGCTTCTGAAAATTAACTTCTATTGAATGGTAAATGCAAATGATAAAATCCTGGATTGCAAATATAATTACATTAAGTACACAGAAACACCAACTATGAATTTTAAAAAAATTTTTGAGTTAAATTATTAAAAGTTTATTCTAGTCCTTGGTAAAGTAAGATTTAATTCATGTGTTATTTAAAAAAATCTAGATAATGGACTATGTTGAGTATTTTGGGGAGGTAATATAGAGTTGGTTGGGTTTCAGTACACTATTTACTGTATATATGATTTTACTCAACCCTCCATCAATTTCTTTATCCATAAAGTGATAAAAATAGAGCCCACCTCTCTGGTTGTTGTGAGTATGAAGTTAATTACTACATGAAAAGATCTTAGAATATTTCCATAAAATAAATATCAGCTACTATTTTTAGTCACATCTAAAAATCAACTTATCATTTGAAAGGGTGCAGTACATTTGTTACAAGTATTCTAAAGATATTACATATATTTGCAGTTATGTTCATAATCATCTGCTAACAAATCTTAATCACTCATATCATTTTAATTTATAACTAGCAACTTTACAGTGTAAAAGTATTATCTTCACAATTATCATTAATCCTTCTATATTATGAACCCTATAGTCTACTATGTCATCAAATAAAATGGAAGTTCTCTCTGTGATAACCGATGCCCCTTCCTGGAGAAATATGCACATATTTCATGTATGCTTTTTAAAAAATTTTCATTTTATATTGGACTATCATTGATTTACAATGTTGTGTTAGTTTCAGGTGTACAGCAAAGTGATTCACTTATGCATGTATCTATTCTTTTTCAAATTCTTTTCCCATTTAGATTATTACAGAATATTAAGCAGAGTTCCCTGTGCTATACAGTAGGCCCTTGTTGGTTAACTATATTATATAGTAGTGTGTATATGTTAATTCCAAACTCCTAATTTATCCCTCCTCCCCCACCTTTCCCCTTTGGTAACCATAGTTTGTTTTCTATGTCTGTGAGTCTGTTTTGTAAATAAGTTCATTTGTATCAATATGTTTTTAGATTCTGCATACGAGCAATATCATATGATATTTGTCTTTCTAATTCACTTCACTCGGAATTCAATTGTTTAATTAAATCTTACTTGGGACCACTAAACAGCCGTCTTATATCCGAAGAACCTACTGTCAAAAACACTTGAAGGTTTGCTGGCTTCCTAGCTTTGAGCACTTCAATGTAAAGAAAAATTCTAATAACTTTCTATTTCACAGACTATTTCTAGAGTAAACTGGCACATTTAGGTTCTCTTCTCTCTGACCTCCTTTTTCTTCTTTTCTCTGTATTAGCAGTCAAAGTAATAATGATTAACATTTATTGAGGACTTACTGTATATTACCAACATTATCTCCTTTAATCCTCGTAATAACTCGGTGAGTTCAATGCTATTATCATCACCCTTGTGTTATAGATGAGGAAATTCAGGTATATTTAATTTCCCTAAATAACTTGCCTAGAGGCACAGAGCTCATAAGTGGAAGAGCCAGGATTTAAACCCAAGCAGCCCAACTCCAGAGCCCATATGATAGCTCACTGTCATATGATACCACAGACATGAAAGACAATGACAGACAGAGAAACTTTATGGGAACATATGTATATGTATAACTAATTCACTTTGTTATAAAGCAGAAACTAACACACCATTGTAAAGCAATTATACCCCAATAAAGATGTTAAAAAAAAAAAGACTCTAAGAGCATTTCTCTTCATCTGCTTCTTTATTCCCTACATGAATATGCAAACATAGAATAACAACATGTGGATATCTTAGCCCTGTTCCTGGTAATAACTTAGCAACAGTTTAGCAAGCAGAAAAATACATATCATCGTATTATTAGATTTTCAGTTCCCTTATTTTCCCCTTCACTTTTCCGCAATCCAATAAGATGAATTTTAGTGAAGGGGAAGGCTGAGATTTGCCTGTAGAGAAGAGCATGGAAGATGAGTGGGGAAGGAAGAGAAAGGTATTAGCCATTGTAGTCTGAGTTTCAGGGAAAGTTGGGGGTTTTTTTGTTTGTTTGTTTAGGTAGAGAAGAGAGACAGAAGAGGATTTGTAAAATATTAAGATACAGAGGCAGAGATTTCTAGGATGTTTTGGTGTGTGATATAAAAGAAATCCTGCAGCATAACTCAACTTTCTATTTTGTTATATTTTGATAGACTTCATTAGACATGTAAATTGCCTTTCTTTCTTATTCCTCTTTCTTGCTCTCTCTCTCTAATTCTTTCTTTCTTTCTAACATTGGGCAAGTGCTGGTAATTCTTCTGAATGCCTCACCAAACAGAATGTGGGCATCTTTGTGCTACTCTTTCAAACATCCTTAGTTAAGTATAGAGTTCTACAGCTATGTTCTGTGATAAAACCTATATCTCTCTCTTTTTAAAAAATATTTATTTATTTACTTATTTATATTCAGCTGCACCAGGTCTTAGCTGTGGTATGCGGGATCTTTAGTTGCAGCATGCGGGATTCAGTTCGCTGACCAGGAAACAAACCCGGGCCCCCCTCACTGTGAGCACAGAGTCCCAACAACCGGACAACCAGGGAAGTCCCCCTATATCTCCAAAGAAGAAAAAATTATAAGACTTTATTCAAGTGTTTCAGTGACACTTCTAACCTAATTTCCCAACAAACACCCTGACTTATATTTTTGCCTCTTCACTAACTCCCTATTATCTTTGGTAAGCCTCTTAACAGCACACACTACCTTGTCTCCATATTCGTGAAGTAATACTTTTTAAAATTTTTTTTAGTAGAACAGAAGTTGAGAAGTAACTGATGAGAACACCCTAGAGCCATAGAGATTAAGATCGATGCTAGACAGTACTGTGGTCTTGGCCAAATCACATCTTAGTCCCAGTCTGTTCAATAATTTGTCTTTAGGGCTTCCTTGGTGGCGCAGTGGTTGAGAGTCTGCCTGCCGATGCAGGGGACACGGGTTCGTGCCCCGGTCCGGGAAAATCCCACATGCCGCGGAGCGGCTAGGCCCGTGAGCCATGGCCGCTGAGCCTGCGCGTCTAGAGCCTGTGCTCCGCAACGGGAGAGGCCACAACACTGAGAGGGCCGCGTACTGCAAAAAAAAACAAAACAAAAAAAACCAAATAATTTCCCTTTAATTCTAATCCCTGGCCACAACCTCCTGTTTTTTTAGGCTCTTCTGTCCTTAACAATTTAGATTCCCATTTTTTTTAATTAATTAATTTATTTATTTTTGGCTGTGTTGGGTCTTCATTTACTGTGCGAGAGCTTTCTGTAGTTGCGGCGAGCGGGGGCCACTCTTCATCGCGGTGCGCGGGCCTCTCACTGTCGCGGCCTCTTTTGTGGCGGAGTACAGGATCCAGACGCGCAGGCTCAGTAGTTGTGGCTCACGGGCCCAGTTGCTCCGCGGCATGTGGGATCTTCCCAGACCCGGGCTCGAACCCGTGTCCCCTGCATTGGCAGGCAGATTCTCAACCACTAGCGCCACCAGGGAAGCCCGCTCCCATATTTTTTTATTTCCCTCTATTTTCTCTCTACACTTAGGCCTCTCTACAGTCTCTGACTTCTTTACTCTCCAGCTCCCTATCTGATTACCTGAATGACTCTTAGATCACGCTCAATTTCCTTACATTCTTCTGCTGCTTTCTTCACGCAAAAAACTCAAACTTACATTAATGCTAAAATATGCCTTCTGTGCTCCTATCCCCTAGGCACTGAGAACCTGTGCAGAAGACTACCAAACCAAGCAGACTGTGATCATATCTGGTACACAGTTTTAAATCTCAAACGGCTCCTCTGCATCAATAGTTAATGTGTTTATTGTCCTTGGTCAACTCCTCCTTCCATTTCTGTCAATGAGTCTTCCAGATTCCAATCTCTCTTCTTAAGTTCCTTGATCAACTCCCACCACCCTCTTTCCTACCACCGTATCTCCAATTGCACTGATACCATTGAAGCCTTCAGATACAATCTAGCTCCATGTCCAGGCTCCAAATCTACAAATCTGTCTATAGACAAACCTAAGCTCACTTTTTTTTTCCCTCTCATATCTAAGAATTCATTGACTTCCCACCTACCACCTATTGTCATCCAATAAGCCTGTGCCATCCTGATTCCTCTGGAGTCTTACTCTGTTAGTTAAGGACCATCTTACCTCTTAACTCTGTATTTTCAACCTCTCCCTCTCAAATGGCTCTTATCTCTGAGCATTTAAATATGCTCAGGTCTTCCCCATTATAAAGAAACAAACTTCCCTTTAACGGCAATATTTCCTTCTAAGAACGAGCTAATCTTTCTCAGTACTTCCTCATTCAAACTTCTCCAAGATTGGTTTATATTTTTGTCACGGCTTTGTCATTCATGTGGTCATCCTTAATGCATGGTAATAAAGATTCTTTCCTATCACAGCCCTGGACAGTCTCTCACTAAGATACTAATGACTTCCTCATCACAGTGTCTATAGGTAAATATTATTCCTTATTGTCCTGGACTTTCTGTAGCAGGCAAAATTGATAATTGTTCCGTCCATCTTTCTAGAAACATATAGGAACACATAAAACTTTCTACCTACCAGACTTTGTTGGCACTTATCCTCTAGCTTAAATTTCCTAATACATTGTAGCCGATTCTATTGTCCCCTTATTGGACATTTTCTTCTCTGACCACATAAAACTTTCTAAATACTGTGTTGATCCACCAGTCTTATTCCAAATCTTTCACTAGGAGATCTCAGCCCACACTTACCATTTTAACTACCAGCTATATAAAAATGATGTCTGAATTGATATTCCCAGTTAAAAATATCTATTGAGTTTTGACCTTATACATTTCAATGTCTGCCAGATACTGCCATTTGAATGGCCAAAAGCCCTCTTTAAAATTAAAATATCATGAGCCCCTCCTCTTCCTCTCTAAACCTACATTTCTAGGATCTTTTATACAAGTTAGGGGCTTCACTGTCTACCTAGTCACCCACACTGTAAATATGTATTCTTAATTATTTCTTCACCCTCCTTTTTTACCATTCAATAAATATCCTCTGATTTTACCCCCACATATTTCTCAAATGTATCTATAGTACTCTTCTTTCCACTATTACTTTATTATCTTTAAAGTGGATTATTTTAGCAGCATCTCAGTTAGCTCCAGGCTAAGCATTTCAAATTCATTCTCCATATGTCTACACCTGCTTATAATCCTTCTGCATCTCTCCCTTGCTCATAAGAAAAAGGACCAAGTTACCAAACATGACATAGAAGGTCCTCACAATCTGTCTTCCATCCCTCCCTCTACCCATCCATTGCCATTTTTTATCTTTCACTTTGTGCTTTAGCAACATTAGTGGAGTTCCCTAGAAAACCATCTGTTTTAAGCCTCTCTGCATTTGTTGTTGACTCTATTCCTGGTCTTACATGCCTACCCATTTTTATCCTACCAATTCCTCCTCATCAACTAAGAATCCCCCTCTAGGAAGTTTCCCCTCCTCTATTCTCTATCATCCTGAATCCAGGTTAGAGTCTCCTCACAAGTATTCAATCACTGCATTTATTTTGCTGTGTTTACCTCCTCAGTGGATCATGCCCTCTTTGAGAGCAAGAGCCATAGCTTTCCATTACCTACCATGATGCATAATAAATCCTTAATAAATAATTTTTAAAATAAATGAATGAGTAAATATATTCTGCCAAGAATAATGTTGATGTATCAATCTAACCTAAAAACTCCTCTATATTCATACTCTAAACCCAGCTACCACTATGTTTTTTTGAGAGAGCTATTATTATTTGACTTTTTCCTACCAGTAGTCCTAAAGGTTAATTTTAATAAATTAATATTGAGCCTTTATGCTTTTCTTCCAGGAAAGCTCCTTGTCTTAATGTCTGGAAATATAAAATGATGCTATGAAATTGTAAAAAATTATAAAATTTTTAGGATAATGAACAAAATTTTTATTGATAAAATCGTTTCAAATGAAAGAGTACGTGAAAAAAATAGATAATCTAAAGTTTTATTATTAACCTATTGTAGAGTCTGTACCTAGCTTCTTATCCAAGATAAAATTTCTGATTTTTATTTTTAATTTAACTTCCTTACATTTTCCTGCCTTAAAGTCTTGATGGCATATATAGGCATACCTCATGTTATTGCACTTTGATTTATTGTGCTTTGCAAATGATGTGTTTTTTACAAATTGAAGATTTGTGGCAACCCTGCATTGAGTAAGTCTATTGGCACTATTTTTCCAAGAGCATTTGCTCACTTCATCTCTCTGTGTCACATTTTGGTAATTCTCATAATATCTCAAACTTTTTCATCATTATATTTTGTATGGTGATTTGTGATCAGTGGTCTTTGAAGTTACTATTGTAATTGTTTGGGGAGGCCACAAACTGTGCCCATACAAGGTGGGCGAATTTAATCGGTAAATATTGTATGTGTTCTGACTACTCCAGTGACCAGCTGTTCCCCCATCTCTCACCTTCTCCTCAGTCTTCCTATTCCCTGAGACACAACACTGACATTAGGCCAATGAATAACCCTGCACTGGCTTCTAAGTGTTCAAGTGAAAGGAAGAGTTGCACATCTCTCACTTTCAATCAAACGCTAGAAATGATAAGGTTAGTGAGGAAGGCATGTTTAAAGCTGAGATAGGCCCAAAGCTAGGCTCTTGCACCAAACAGTTAGCCAAGGTGTGAATGCAGAAGAAAATTAAAGTGAAGGAAATTAAAAGTGTTATTCCAGTGAACACATGAATGATAAGAAAGTGAAACAGCCTTACTGCTGATATGGAGAAAGTTGTAGTGGTCTGGACAGAAGATCAAACCAGCCATAACATTCCCTTAAGCCAAAGCCTGATCCCGAGCAAGGCCTCAGCTCTCTCTGATTCTAAAGGCTGAGAGAGGTGAGGAAGCTGCAGAAGAGAAGAATGAAACCAACAGAAATTGGTTCATGACGTTTAAGGAAAGAAGCCATCTCCATAACATCAAAGTGCAAGATGAAGCAGCAAGTGCTGATGTAGAAGCTGCAGCAAGTTATCAGAAGATTTAGCTAAGATAATTCATGAAGGTAACTACACTAAACAGGCTTTCAATATTAGATGAAACAGCCTTATTGGAAGAAGATGCCATCTAGGACTTTCATAGCTAGAGAGGAGAAGTCAAAGCCTGGCTTCAAAACTTCAAAAGACAGGCTGACTCTCCTGTTAGGGACTAGTGCAGCCAATGAATTTAAGTTGAAGCCAATGCTCATTTACCATTCTGAAAATCCTAGGGCCATTAAGAGGCAGAACACTCTGCCTGTGCTCTATAAATGGAACAACAAAGCCTGGATGACAGCACATCTGTTCACAACATGGTTTACTGAATATTTTAAGCCCACTATTGCATCCTACTGATCAGAAAAAAAGATTTCTTTCAAAATACGCTCATTGACAATGCATCTGGTCATGCAAGAGCTCTGATGAAGGTGTACAATGAGATTAATGTTGTTTTCATGCCTGCTAATACAACATCCATTCTGCACCCCATGGATCAAGGAGTCATTTTGACTTTAAAGTTTTATTATTTAAGACACTAATTTCATAGGGCTATAGCTGCCATAGATAGTGATTCCTCTGATGGATCTGGGCAAAGTAAATTGAAAACCTTTCTGGAACGATTCACCGTTCTAAATGTCATTAAGAACATTTGTGATTCATTGGAAGAAGTTAAAATATCAATATTATCAGGAGTTTGAAAGAAGTTGATTCCAATCCTCATGAATGTTTTTGATGGGATTAAGACTTCAGTAGAAGTGGTGACTACAGATGTGGCAAAAATAGCAAAAGAACTAGAATTAGAAGCGGAGCCCGAAAATGTGACTGAATTGCTGAAATCTCATGATAAAACTTGAATCGATAAGTTGCTTCTTCTGGATGAGCAAAGAAAACGGTTTCTTGAGATGGAATCTACTCTTGGTGAAGAAACTGTGAAGAGTGTTGAAATGACAACAAAGGACTTAGAATATTACATAAACTTAGTTGATAAAGCAGCTGCAGGGTTTGAGAGGATTGACTCCAATTCTGAAAGAAGATCTGCTGTGGGTAAGATGCTATGAAACAGCATTGCATGCTGTAGAGCAATCATCTGTGAAAGGAAGAGTCAAGTGATACAGCAGACTTCATTATCTTCTTTTAAGAAATGGCCACAGCCACCCTAAACTTCAGCAACCATCACCCTGATCCGTCGGCAGCCATCAACATCGAGGCAAGACCCTCCACCAGCAAAAGGCCTCAGATGATAATTAGCATTTTTTAGCAATAAAGTATTTTTTTAACTAAGATAGGTACATTGTTTTTTTAAGCATAATTCTATTGCACACTTGACAGACTACAGAATAGTATAAATGTAACTTTTATATGCACTGGGAAAGCAAAAAATTTGTGACTCACTTTATTGTGATATTCGCTTTATTGCTGCAAACCCGCAACATCTTCGAGGTATGCCTGTAGACTGTTACAGAAAGAATAAGGAGCAGCACAGAATCAAAAACATTGAGAACAATTTATGAATATTTGCACCAAGATTATATATATACAATATATAGTAGATGTACAGTAAGGGAATATCCTGCTACTGACATAATATGGGTAAAAACTGGGCAGTTCATTTCAATGACAAAATATTGGGTATCTCTTATCCCATGGAACAAAGGCCTTATTAGCCAAGAAAGGACATTTATGAATCAAATAATGATTGGTAGGAGCAGGACCTGAATTTAAAGATGAATTATATATTTTGAGTGCTGTCAAGAGATGCCAGGTCTTCCCTGGTGGCGCACTGGTTGAGAGTCCGCCTGCAGATGCGGGGGACACGGGTTCGTGCCCCAGGCTACATGCCATGGAGCAGCTGGGCCCATGAGCCATGGCCGCTGGGCCTGCGCGTCCGGAGTCTGTGCTCGGCAACGGGAGAGGCCACAGCAGTGAGAGGCCCGCGTACCGCAAAAAAAAAAAAAAAAAAAAGAGATGCCAAATCAACAAAATTCTACTACTTGAATTTAGCAGCTGAAATGAGGTCACCCAAACTTTCAGTTCTAGCTCCACACATCATAAGACTGTCTCTAGCAGCACCAGCAATATAACGCCATTCAATAACCACAGATTCATATTATTTTAAACTATTAAAATATTGTATTATCTAAAGAAATAGAAATTACCTTTTGCATTAACATATCTCCAAAAAAGACCTCTGAGATTCCTTTTGAGTTTCTTGTTTTAAAGTGGAAAATCACTCATAAATTCATTAATATATGCCAAATATAATACAATAACAAAAAAAAGAAGGGTGAATTAAATTTTATCAAAGCTTCAGTCATTAAGCTTAACTGTCCTTATTTGTCAGAATGCAATCAGTTTCTATGCTGTTTTATAATAACACTTTCTGTAACTTGACAGAGTGTGAGAAATAAGTTTAAGATCAAGAGCATTCTAAGACTGAAGGATTATTTTTGTCAGTCTAACCAGGTAACAGTTAAAACATCCTAGATCCTTATTTCAGGAGTGGAGATCTTTAAGAGATCAAGGCATTTGAGTACCTTGAACTTTCAGTGGCATTAGAATCTCTCTCAGAAGGAAGTGGTGTGGTGACTTTTTTTTTTTTTTTTTTTTTTTTTGGGACAGACAAGTTTATTGTTAGTTTCCTCGGGCTGCCATAACAAAGTACCACAAACTGGGATCACTTAAAACAACAGAAATGTATTGTCCCACAGTTCTGGAGGCTAGATATCCGAAGGGTGGAGACTTTTATGTTTTAATGTTTCCAAAGACTTTCATGATGTCACAGGGTAAGAGCTCAACAAATCCTTCTAGTGACTGGCCTTCGGGCAGCTCGCCTCTGCTTTGTAGCATTTAAATACATGAGACTTTAGTTATTAAAGACCTCTCAATATTTATCCCACTAATTTGCTTTCTATATTTGTCTTTCCAAGTAAATTCCATGCCTTTGGGATGCATATTTTCCTTTTCTGCCCAGAGTGACTTTCTTCTGCTACCAAGAGTTATTAGTGAGGATTTGGCTTTTGCTATGAAAGAACTAGGCAGGCAGAGTTACTAGGAGGGATCCTAAAGGTACAATCAACTCATATTAATGGACAGGGTTTCCTGGTCTATTTCTTAAAGAATGTAAGCAAATAATTTACCGATAAGATGAATTTGACATTTTATTCTATAAGTTTACTCTCAGTATTGACTATGTCTTAAAATTTGGCAATTTTCTTCTCCATTTTTGCCAGTTAAGCTAAAAAACAACCATGCCTTTGATTAACTTTAATATTTTTAGGATGAAACAGTATAAAAAGGATTTAAAAGATGATTTTTAAAAAACACACACAAATATAAGAACCAATTCTCATGATAATTATTTTAAATTGGAGCAAATTACAATAAACTGATTTTAATAAACATACACACACAAATAAAAAGCCATACTCTCATGATAATATTTTAAATTGAAGCAAATTACAGTGAACTGATTTTAGTAGTTTTTAATGTGATAAATTTTAGATCCAAAGTCTCTTTACTAGAATTACTTTGTAGAATCGAAACCTCTCTGGAAAAAAAAATTGTGATGCCTTTAAATTGAGAAGAGGAAAATAAATGTTTCTCAGCAAACACTCCTGACCGTATAAGGCTTTAGTAAGTGTGTGGAGGTAAGCTCTTTCCTGAAGTGTCATCGTCTCTGAGGATAGAAAAGGGATCCGGTTGCCAAGTGACGTTCTAATTCTCATGGTTGGGCCTGCTGTCTGGAAAAAAAGTCATGCTCCATTTAGTAATTCCAATGTTTCTTCCTCTTCCTGTAAATGAAGGGTGCAGGAGTAGGGAACACATTCATTCACAAAAAAGGAATAGAAATATGTATCCCGGGGGAAGGAGCCATTTTTAGAACTGTCTAAGAATATGTATTTGGGCAGGTCAGATGGTATTTTGCAATGTTATTGTAGTGACCACTAGGTTTGTATACTGGCTTTGGACATGTGTTCATTTCTGAAGCAGGAGTCATTTTGAAGAACTAAGAAAATGGCTTTGCCAAAGAGATAAATCATATGGCTAATTTCTTTGTATCTAGTTCAAACCAGCTCCCCTAAGCAGAACTTATAGATATCTATGAAATTTAAAAAGTAATAGTCTACATAGGATTCCTTACCAATGACATTATTCTCATAATGTAGTCTTACAAGTTATTGTCTTTTTAATTTAGAACATAATTTATGACTTATTAAATAAGTCATAAAAACAACTGGGCAAGGGGAAATCGAGACATTGCAGGAGAAATCCAGGTCATAGAGCTCATCAGGTACAGTCAGCTAGAGAACTGATCGTTCTTGGACTCTGCTGATTTGAGGCATGGATTGGTTTTCATCACAGCTAATAGGGGCCATTTAGGAATAGGCATGGGGCTGTATATAAGGGACACAGATTATAGACAGAAGTCTTGGTTTCTAGGCTACACCACATCCCTACTCCCCATCACACACTATGTGATCTTAGGACAAGATTTTAACATCTTTAAACCTTAGATTCAAAACCAGAAGTGAAGACTAAATAATTTCTAAAGCTTTTTCTGGCTCTAAGTTCTGTGATTCCATGTTGTATTAGATTTAGCTCTTTCTCAACTGTGTTTTCATGTTCATTCAAGTCAGTATTTCACCTGAAAATTAACCATAGTTTTGTTCTCTAAAATTCATCATTAGATTTTCTGACTTGCATATCCTTTTATCCATGAGACAAACAGGATGCATCATGCCCTGTCCTTCAGAGAAAAGCTGCATCCTAGCTTAAGGATTACAATGGAAAGGAGTGAGGTCACACTCTTCCTGAGGTGATGGCCACTGTCTGCATGGAAGGTTGCTTTCTCTCAAGAGAGTAAAACAGGTTATCCTACCTCTTTACCACCTCATGCCTTTAGCCTCTCCAAGACCATCAAGCTATATATGTATCTGTATATGATTTTCTTTACTGAAGTGTTAATACAATTTAAGATGATAACCAATAAAAGAGAAAAACTAAAGCTTTATGGTAAATAGTATATTTTCAGTTTCTAATGTAAAGATACAAGAGTTGAGTTCTTCACAAGGGAGTCCACTCATAGGAACGTCCCCATACATCCTAACTTACCTCCTACCAACCCCCATATTAAAATGAACAGCAATCTAAGTGCTTCCTTTTCCAAAACTTCTCTTGGCTAATTTTCACCCATTTTTTTTTTTCAGAAAACTTTAGCAAAACCTATTCCTGGATATTTTCTTCCACAGTGTATTTTCCCGTATTTATGCTATACAATTTGAATTCTTCTAGGGAAAGGATTTTTACCATAAAATAAAGAGACAGAGACCAACTAACTGCCCAAATCCTTCCTTAGGATGGAGGAGAAAAACAAATGACCCCCATCTCTAAGTCCTTATCTTAGTCCTAAATCAGAAAAGTGAAAGAAAGACCATGTTCAGATAAAGAGATATTATCCTGCCTTTTTCCACTATCTTTGTCATTTGGAGGTGTCTGGCCTGCATGAAGGAAGAAGATGCTACATGAGAGTAGATCAGAGCTTAGTAAAATCCAGCTTTAGCAGTAAAATGCAGGGGCCAAGTGAACCATCATAAGAGCAAAGGCCAAGTCTTGATTGCAATGTGAACCACAGAGAGTAACTTTGCTGGAATGTCTAAGGGATTTCCAAGGGTCTGATGGTGAGGGAGAAGAGTTGAGCTCTAATTTCTGTTTTATGAATAGGTGTTTTGGGAATAGAATCTAATTATCCTGTTTTCATGGAATAACTCCCACCGTTTCATTAAAGTAACCCCTAGTTACACTCTGATTCCAATACTGGTGGAACCACCAACATGGTAACTCTGACATCTGGAAAGCCAAAAGATTGCTTTACTGCATGTAGATATGTGCATTTATGAGGTCTAATAAGTGTGTCTGGTTTTGAGAGTGCTATTCTCACCCCACACAGATAGATTCTATAGTAACTGAGAAATAGAAGGTTCAGATACAGATGAAAATATCTTCTGAATTATATCTGATAGAGGTAGACTAGAAAACCTCTCTTGCCTCTGAAACCAAAATGGGTGACTTCACATGTCTAGGCATTGGGACTTACATTTGGAGAGATCCAGGTCTGCAAAGCAGCACATGCTCTATTAGCTGCCTCACATTGAGCTGCACACAGAAAGCTCCAGAGGAAAGGTCACACATGCTTAGCAACCTTAAGCATATTGACATTGAACATTAGAAAAAAGAGATGTAGATCACTGTAAGTCAGACTCCTACCGTCATGCCCATCATATAAATTACTCCTCCTTCCAAGGAAAGGAACAAGTGAGAGGTCAGAGAAAAGTAGATGGTCTCACTGTAATATTTTTGAGAGAGTGGAAGTTCCTTCTTTGTGAACAAAGTAGGACATGGGAAGAAGGACTGGATGATTTGCCTCATGATGGTAATAAGGCTGGTAACTTGTAGTGGATTAGCCTGAACTTATACTGTGGACTGAATGTTAATTTTTTCAAGTTAATGATTGTAAACCTGGACCCTATCTAATAATTTTAATGGTGCTGCTATCTGTTTCTTTCTTCAGAACTTGTAGTAGAGACCTTCCTTTATTTACTCAGCAAATGTAGAGTTCTTACTTCACAACAGATACTAGGAATACAGTAGTGCCCTTGAAGAAAGCATGAAATATTTGAGGAAATAACCAAGTGAGTAAACAGCTTCAATACACATTGGAGAGTGTTACAGCAGAGGAGAGTAATGGGGAAAGAGTCACAGAGGTGTTGACACTGAAATAGAAACTTGAAAGATGAATAAGAGTTAAACTGTCAGGCAAAGAGAGGGGAAGCTATTCTAGGCAGAAAGGGAGCAGCATGCCTAAAGGTGTGGGAAAGCTGCACTACTTCAGGGATATCAGGTAATGAGTGCGGTTTGCCTGGAATTTCAGGGACACGGGAAAGGTGGATTTCTTCATCTGCCTGAATTACCATATTGCCACTTCCTTCCTAGGACATCATTTCATACTTTCATGTAAATGACTTATGATACCCTCTTATAGGTCAAGACAATAACAAAAACAAAGCAATATTATTCTTCAATGCCTTTTCCCACTTTCACGAAAAGAAAAGTACAATCTATCATGGTCATGCTTCATTTCTTGTCAGTCTTTTCCTTCTTATCTGTCTTTGGGGAAAAAAGTTTTCTTATATCTATACTTTGTTTTGTTTAGAGAGTAAGCCCAACTTTTCCCATATTTTTTTTTTCAATTATTCACTGCTGAGTCTGTTCCTGGGGATATATGCAGAAGTTCTTTCTTAGGACTCTTCTTTGCCCAACTACACTTTAAACTCCACAAATTCATAAGAAAAATTGTCTTGTTGAGAAAAGCAGAGGTCATGAGTGTGTACTATGCCTGAGAATTCTGAATACATAGAGAAAACAGGACAAAATTTGATCGTGGAAAATTAGAGAAGTGTCAGCTGATTAAGAGCCTTGACCTTTTCATAAAGAAGTCATTTGAAGGAAGCAACATGATCGTATCTGTGTCTTCAAAAAAGTTTGTGGAGAATGGACTTTAAGTGGAAGGACTGAAGAGGTGAAGGGAGACTAATTATTAAACTGCTGCAAAATTCTTGGGACTCAGCTATTATTAAACTATAACTAGGATGAGGTTAATAGGAGAGAAGAAAGCAGTGGCTCTAAGAGATATTTAGGAGGTCAGTTTGACAGGATGCGGCGGAGGAGATGGAATAATTAAGGGTAGAGCCTTTTGCTTAGATTAGAAACACAACAGGAAAGGGAGCTGATGGGACAGTGAGTGGAGAAAAATACCGAATTTAATTCTGGACCTATTTAGCTTGAGGCCCCTATGAGACAATCAGATCACAATTCTTTTGGAATATTTCAGAGCTAGTTAAAAGGTGCTATAGGAGCGGACTGGATTTTTCAAAAACTGAAAAAGTAACTTTCGAAGTGGAACTGTTATGTAAAGTATATTTGGTGTGAAATGCTCTTTTGCTTTTATTTTCAAGGAGTTTGATTATAAAAATCGTAATTTATAGGTTCAATGTTAAATAATTATTTGGATATGATATAACAATCATAGGCTAAAGGAGTAAGTTTTAGATTAAAATCTATACCATTCGCTAAGTTATATGGAGTGATATGTTTATTTAACTAGTTTTTAATAAAAATAGCAATATATTTATATAGTAAAAATATCCAACAGAAGAAAGGCAGTGAAATAAGAATTAAATCTTCCTCCCTCCCCAGCCACCAGTACCCATGTTCTGCATCCTCTCCAGCCTTCCTCTCTCCCAACCCACCCTTAAGGAACTACTGTCATCAGCTATTAGTTCTTTTGTATATTCTACTGGAAAAAAGACCTACCTTTCTAACACAAATATAAACACATCGTAACCTATTATGAAGTTTAATTCTGTTTTTAATTAATACATCTTTAATATTGTTTCATATTTGTGAATAAAGAACTAATTTATTTTTATCATAATGCAAGCATGATGATCCGTTGTGTGAATGAGCCATAATATTAGAAATAGCCTTTTCCTAATCATTATATAGGTTTGGTGAGAAACTATACTGGCCCTTGAAAGCTCAAGAGTAGAAAATCCACTTGCTGTTCAGGTCAGTAGCAATTCTATTTCACTTCTCTGAATAATTTTATAACTAAAAGAAGAGCTCCCGACCCCCACCCCTCCCCCCACCAAATATAGGAGTCTCAGATACTCTACTCTGCCTTGGGCAGTTTTAATCTTACAAATACTGACTCTCAAAAAACTTAGGTCCCTGACATGTTAAATTGAAAAAGTCAATGTAGTTACGGTTAGATATTTCCTCCCTCTTTGCATTTAATCTGAACCTTCAAAATGTTTTATATTGAACATATATTAATTGGACAACTCGTTTTTATAAACAATAATAAAATAAAGAACTTTAAGAGGATTGCAAGGTCAGGGGAAATTCTTGATCAGAGGAAGTTCGTGCATGTGACTGCTCACAAGAGTCGTAGATACCGTTCGTCAGCTTCTGCCTATTGCTTAATAGACTGGGATTCTTGAGTCAGGAAGTGAATTCCTGAGATAAATAATCTGTGGGAATTTCTCATGTCCTTCTCAGATTCTTTTTCGAAGACCATCAGCAAAAATGATTTACCATAATGGAACTTAGGGAGAGAATTGTTCTCAAAAGTTTACTCGGTTCCTAAGCTTGTATGTCATGAATCCACAAAATCAACACCTACTATCAGAGCTCACAGACCAGTGTAAATAGCAGTATAGAGACCTGCTCTTCCCCAGACACTTCTCAGAAGCCCCACAAGCTGCTTTCCAAAGATCCTGGCTCCTCTAATTTAATAAAACTGGGAATCTTGTGGGATAGTGTGCCTCTCTGACAATACTTTTTAACTTAAGTTTTCCTCTTTACTGTCAGAGAATTAATATTTAACAGCATTTTACTGAAAATAATATTGATACTAAAATTTGATAGTGTGGGACTCTATTTTGAACGACTATAGATGGAGAAAAAGAACTTAGTGTGTCTGCAAGCATACTTTATTTGGGAAGGAAAGAATATTCCTAACCATGTCACCAATTCAGTATAGCTCATGCTTGAAATGTGTTCCATTCTGGATAATATAGCATTCCATGTGCTTCAAGTTGAGCCAGGCTATTAGAATTCAGCCTGGGTTTCCTCCCCTAAGATTCAGTTATATATTAATTCCTCTAGACACCAATGTTTTTCTGGCAGTGAAGACTACTGAATTCAAAGCTGAGGGATATAGACCTTTCCCAGGTCTATGTCCCATCTCCATACTTCGTGTCTGCTGTTCTCCTATGTATAGAAACTTCTCCTAATGTCCAGCATTTATCCAGAATTCTGCTGCCTTACTGTAGCCACTACGCTAAACCACCTGATATCAATGAACACATATGTTCGTGGGAGCTTGCTATGTCCATCAGGCACTACGCATTGGGCAGCCTATGCCTGGGGCAGTTTTCTGAGGCAGTATCTGTGGCTAAATGAATTTGCCCAGCTCCTTTCCTGCCTTAATCTTTGACTGAATATTCATTAGACTTTTCTTAACACGATGCATTATCCCAGGTATAGAATGTAAATTCCTGAATTTAACTGAGTTACCAAATTTATGCTTGAGGAAGTTCTTTTATTTATTTTATTTTATTTAATTTTTACATCTTTATTGGAGTATAATTGCTTTACAATGGTGTGTTAGTGTCTGCTTTATAACAAAGTGAATCAGTTATACATATACATATGTTCCCATATCTCTTCCCTCTTGCATCTCCCTCCCTCCCACCCTCCCTATCCCACCCCTCTAGGCGGTCACAAAGCACGGAGCTGATCTCCCTGTGCTATGCGGCTGCTTCCCACTAGCTATCTACCTTACGTTTGGTAGTGTATATATGTCCATGCCTCTCTCTCGCTTTGTCACAGCTTACCCTTCCCCCTCCTCATATCCTCAAGTCTATTCTCTAGTAGGTCTGTGTCTTTATTCTTGTATTACCTCTAGGTTCTTCATGACATTTTTTTTTCTTAAATTCCATATATATGTGTTAGCATACGGTATTTGTCTTTCTCTTTCTGACTTACTTCACTCTGTATGACAGACTCTAGGTCTATCCACCTCATTACAAATAGCTCAGTTTCATTTCTTTTTATGGCTGAGTAATATTCCATTCTATATATGTGCTACATCTTCTCGATCCATTCATCTGTCGATGGACAGTTAGGTTGCTTCCATGTCCTGGCTATTGTAAATAGAGCTGCAGTGAACATTTTGGTACATGACACTTTTTGAATTATGGTTTTCTCAGGGTATATGCCCAGTAGTGGGATTGCTGGGTCGTATGGTAGTTCTATCTGTAGTTTTTTAAGGAACCTCCATACTGTTCTCCATAGGGGCTGTATCAATTTACATTCCCACCAACAGTGCAAGAGGGTTCCCTTTTCTCCACACCCTCTCCAGCATTTATTGTTTCTACATTTTTTATGATGGCCATTCTGACTTGTGTGAGATGATACCTCATTGTAGTTTTGATTTGCATTTCTCTAATGATTAATGATGTTGAGCATTCTTTCATGTGTTTGCTGGCAGTCTGTATATCTTCTTTGGAGAAATGTCTATTTAGGTCTTCTGCCCATTTTTGGATTGGGTTATTTGTTTATTGTAATTGAGCTGCATGAGCTGCTTATAAATTTTGGAGATTAATCCTTCATCAGTTGCTTCATTTGCAAATATTTTCTCCCATTCTGAGGGTTGTCTTTTGGTCTTGTTTATGGTTCCCTTTGCTGTGCAAAAGCTTTGAAGTTTCATTAGGTCCCATTTGTTTATTTTTGTTTTTATTTCCATTTCTCTAGGAGGTGGGTCAAAAAGGAACTTGCTGTGATTTATGTCATAGAGTGTTCTGCCTATGTTTTCCTCTAAGAGTTTGATACTATCTGGCCTTATATTTAGGTCTTTAATCCATTTTGAGCTTATTTTAGTGTATGGTGTTAGGGAGTGATCTAATCTCATACTTTTACATGTAGCTGTCCAGTTTTCCCAGCACCACTTATTGAAGAGGCTGTCCTTTCTCCACTGTACATTCCTGCCTCCTTTATCAAAGATAAGGTGACCATATGTGAGTGGCTTTATCTCTGGGCTTTCTATCCGGTTCCATTGATCTATATTTCTGTCTTTGTGCCAGTACCATACTGCCTTGATTACTGTAGCTTTGTAGTATAGTCTGAAGTCAGGGAGCCTGATTCCTACAGCTCCGTTTTTCATTCTCAAGATTGCTTTGGCTATTCGGGGTCTTTTGTGTTTCTCTACAAATTGTGAAATTTTTTGTTCTAGTTCTGTGAAAAATGCCAGTGGTAGTTTGATAGGGATTGCATTGAATCGGTAGATTGCTTTGGGTAGTAGAGTCATTTTCACAATGTTGATTCTTCCAATCCAAGAACATGGTATATCTCTCCGTCTGTTGGTATCATCTTTAATTTCTTTCATCAGTGTCTTATAATTTTCTGCATACAGGTCTTTCGTCTCCTTAGGTAGGTTTATTCCTAGATATTTTATTCTTTTTGGTGCAGTGGTGAATGGGAGTGTTTTCTTGATTTCACTTTCAGATTTTTCATCATTAGTGTATAAGAATGCCAGAGATTTCTGTGCATTAATTTTGTATCCTGCAACTTTACCAACTTCATTGATTAGCTCTAGTAGTTTTCTGTTACCATCTTTAGGATTCCCTATGTATAGTATCATGTCATCTGCAAACAGTGAGAATTTTACTTCTTCTTTTCCAATTTGGATTCCTTTTATTTCCTTTTCTTCTCTGATTGCTGTGGCTAAAACTTCCAAAACTATGTTGAATAAAAGTGGTGAGAGTGGGCAACCTAGTCTTTTTCCTGATCTTAGTGGAAATGCTTTCACTTTTTCACCATTGAGGATGATGCTGGCTGTGGGTTTGTCATATATTGCCTTTATTATGTTGAGGAAAGTTCCCTCTATGCCTACTTTCTGCAGGGTTTATATCATAAATGGGTGTTGAATTTTGTCAAAAGCTTTCTCTGCATCTATTGAGATGATCATATGGGTTTTCTCCTTCAATTTGTTAATATGGTTTATCACATTGATTGATTTGCGTATATTGAAGAATCCTTGCATTCCTGGAATAAACCCCACTTGATCGTGGTGTATGATCCTTTTAATGTGCTGTTGGATTCTGTTTGCTAGTATTTTGTTGAGGATTTTTCCCTCTATGTTCATCAGTGATATTGGCCTGTAGTTTTCTTTCTTTGTGACATCCTTGTCTGGTTTTGGTATCAATGTGATGGTGGCCTCGTAGAATGAGTTTGGGAGTGTTCCTCCCTCTGCTATATTTTGAAAGAGTTTGAGAAGGGTAGGTATTAGCTCTTCTCTAAATGTTTGATAGAATTCGCCTGTGAAGCCATCTGGTCCTGGGCTTCTGTTTGTTGGAAGATTTTTAATCACAGTTTCAATTTCAGTGCTTGTGTTTGGTCTGTTCATATTTTCTATTTCTTCCTGATTCAGTCTTGGCAGGTTGTGCGTTTCTAAGAATTTGTCCATTTCTTCCAGGTTGTCCATTTTATTGGCATAGAGTTGCTTGTAGTAATCTTCATGATCTTTTTTATTTTTGCAGTGTCAGTTGTTACTTCTCCTTTTTCATTTCTAATTCTATTGATTTGAGTCTTCTCCCTTTTTTTCTTGATGACTCTGGCTAATGGTTTATCAATTTTGTTTATCTTCTCAAAGAAGCACCTTTTAGTTTTATTGATCTTTGCTATCATTTCTTTTTCATTTATTTCTGATGTGATTTTTATGATTTCTTTCCTTCTGCTAACTTTGGGGTTTTTTTGTTCTTCTTTCTCTAATTGCTTTAGGTGCAAGGTTAGGTTGTTTATTCGAGATATTTCCTGTTTCTTAAGGTAGGATTGTATTGCTATAAACTTCCCTCTTAGAACTGCTTTTGCTGCATCCCATAGATTTTGGGTCGTCGTGTCTCCATTGTCATTTGTTTCTAGGTATTTTTTTATTTACTCTTAGATTTCTTCAGTGATCACCTCGTTATTAAGTAATGTATTGCTTAGCCTCCAGGTGTTTGTATTTTTTACAGATCTTTTCCTGTAATTGATATCTGGTCTCATAGCGTTGTGGTCGGAAAAGATACTTGATACAATTTCAATTTTCTTAAATTTACCAAGGCTTGATTTGTGACCCAAGATATGATCTATCCTGGAGAATGTTCCATGAGCACTTGAGAAAAATGTGTATTCTGTTGTTTTTGGATAGAATGTCCTATAAATATCAATTAACTCCATCTTGTTGAATGTATCATTTAAAGCTTGTGTTTCCTTATTTATTTTCATTTTGGATGATCTGTCCATGGGTGAAAGTGGGGTGTTAAAGTCCCCTACTATGAAAGTGTTACTGTCGATTTCCCCTTTTATGGCTGTTAGTATTTGCCTTATGTATTGAGGTGCTCCTATTTTGGGTGCATAAATATTTACAATTGTTATATCTTCTTCTTGGATCAATCCCTTGATCATTATGTAGTGTCCTTCTTTGTCTCTTCCTATAGTCTTTATTTTAAAGTCTATTTTGTTGGATATGAGAATTGCTACTCCAGCTTTCTTTTGGTTTCCATTTGCATGGAATATCTTTTTCCATCCCCTTACTTTCAGTCTGTATGTGTCTCTAGGTCTGAAGTGGGTCTCTTGTTGAGAGCAAATATATGGGTCTTGTTTTTGTATGCATTCAGCCAATCTGTGTCTTTTGGTGGGAGCATTTAGTCCATTTACATTTAAGGTAATTATCGATATGTATGTTCCTATTCCCATTTTCTTAATTGTTTTGTGTTTGTTATTGTAGGTCTTTTCCTTCTCTTGTGTTTCTTGCCTATAGAAGTTCCTTTATTATTTGTTGTAAAGCTGGTTTGGTGATGCTGAACTCTCTCAGCTTTTGCTTGTCTGTAAAGGTTTTAATTTCTCCATCAAATCTGAATGAGATCCTTGCTGGGTGGAGTAATCTTGGTTGCAGGTTTTTCTCCATCACTTTCAATATGTCCTGCCACTCCCTTCTGGCTTGCAGAGTTTCTGCTGAGAGATCAGCTGTTAACCTTATGGGGATTCCCTTGTGTGTTATTTGTTGTTTTTCCCTTGCTGCTTTTAATATGTTTTCTTTGTATTTAATTTTTGACAGTTTGATTATTATGTGTCCTGGCGTTTCTCCTTGGATTTATCCTGTATGGGACTCTCTGTGCTTCCTGGACTTGATTGACTATTTCCTTTCCCACATTAGGGAAGTTTTCAACTATAATCTCTTCAAGTGTTTTCTCAGTTCCTTTCTTTTTCTCTTCTTCTTCTGGAGCCCCTATAATTCGAATGTTGGTGCGTTTAATTTTGTCCCAGAGGTCTCTGAGACTGTCCTCAGTTCTTTTCATTCTTTTTTCTTTATTCTGCTCTGCAGTAGTTATTTCCACTATTTTATCTTCCAGGTCACTTATCCGTTCTTCTGCCTCAGTTATTCTGCTATTGATCCCATCTAGAGTGTTTTTCATTTCATTTATTGTGTTCTTCATCATTGCTTGTTTCATCTTTAGTTCTTGTAGGTCCTTGTTAAATGTTTCTTGCATTTTGTCTATTCTATTTCCAAGATTTTGGATCATCTTTACTATCATTATTCTGAATTCTTTTTCAGGTAGACTGCCTATTTCCTCTTCATTTGTTAGTTCTGGTGGGTTTTTATCTTGCTCCTTCATCTGCTGTGTGTATTTCTGTCTTCTCATTTTGCTTATTTTACTGTGTTTGGGGTCTCCTTTTTGCAGGCCGCAGGTTCGTAGTTCCCATTGTTTTTGGTGTCTGTCCCCAGAGGCTAAGGTTGGTTCAGCGGGTTGTGTAGGCTTCCTGGTGGAGGGGACTAGTTCCTGTGTTTTGGTGGATGAGGCTGGATCTTGTCTCTCTGGTGGGCAGGTCCACGTCTGATGGTGTGTTTTGGGGTGTCTGTGGACTTATTATGATTTTAGGCAGCCTCTCTGCTAATGGGTGGGTTTGTGTTCCTGTCTTGCTAGTTGTTTGGCATAGGATGTCCAGCACTGTAGCTTGCTGGTTGTTGAGTGAAGCTGGGTGCTGGTGTCGAGATGGAGATCTCTGGGAGATTTTTGCCATTTGATATTATGTGGAACTGGGAGGTGTCTTGTGGACCAGTGTCCTGAAGTTGGCTCTCCCACCTCAGAGGCACAGCACTGACTCTTGGCTGCAGCACCAAGAGCCTTTTATCCACATGGCTCAGAATAAAAGGGAGTAAAAGTAGAAAGAAAGAATTAGTAGAAGTAGAAAGAAAGAACTAAAGAAAGAAAAGAGGGAGGGAGGGAGGGAGGAAAGAGGGAAGGAAGGAAAAAGGAAAGAAAGAAGATAAAGTAAAATAAAATAAAGTAAGATAAAATATAATTAAGTTATTAAAATAAAAAATAATTATTAAGAAAAAATATTTTAAAAAACAAAACGGACGGATAGAACCCTAGGACAAATGGCGGAAGCAAAGCTATACAGACAAAATCTCACACACATACACACTCACAAAAAGAGGAAAAGGGGAAAAAATCATAAATCTTGCTCTCAAAGTCCACCTCCTCAATTTGGAGTGATTCGTTGTCTATTCATGTATTCCACAGGTGCAGGGTACATCAAGTTGATTGTGGAGCTTTAATCCGCTGCTTCTGAGGCTGCTGGGAGAGATTTCCCTTTCTCTTCTTTGTTCTCACAGCTCCCAGGGGCTCAGCTTTGGATTTGGCCCCGCCTGTGCGTGTAGGTCGCTGGAGGGCGTCTGTTCTTCGCTCAGACAGGACGGGGTTAAAGGAGCCGCTGCTTCGGGGGCTCTGGCTCACTCAGGCCGGGGGGAGGGAGGGGCGCGGAGTGCGGGGCGAGCCTGCAGCGGCAGAGGCCGGCGTGACGTTGCTCCAGCCTGAGGCGTGCCGTGCGTTCTCCCGGGGGAGTTGTCCCTGGATCCCGGGACCCTGGCAGTGGCGGGCTGCACAGGCTCCCCGGAAGAGGGGTGTGGATAGTGACCTGTGCTCGCACACAGGCTTCTTGGTGGCAGCAGCAGCAGCCTTAGCGTCTCATGCCCGTCTCTGGGGTCCGCGCTTTTAGCCGCGGCTCGCGCCCATCTCTGGAGCTCCTTTAAGCAGCGCTCTTAATCCCCTCTCCTCACGCACCAGGAAACAAAGAGGGAAGAAAAAGTCTCTTGCCTCTTCGGCAGGTCCAGACTTTTCCCCGAACTCCCTCCGTGGCGCACTAACACCCTGAAGGCTGTGTTCGAGGAAGTTCTTTATAATAGCTAGATCTTCCTTTTCTGACCATCAGTCATACCCTAACCTGGCAGTATTCCATCTGATAAAGCCATGTTCTCAAGAAAGCTATTCTTGATCCTCTAAGACAGACCTTTAGTACTTCTGCCAAAATACCTTCTACTTCTGCCAGTCAGCACTTATCACATTATATAGTAATTGATTGTCAAAACTGTGCCCTACTCATCATTATAGCCCAGTGTCTAGCACAACGCCTGGCTTGTTAAATGCTCCATAAATATTCACCAAATGAGTAAGTGAATGAAAGTTGGAGCCAAAGGAGAAAGAACACTCATAGAGAGGGATATATGAACAGAGAGGAATAGATATGTGGCATAATCACCACAGATAATTTCTCCAAAATTACGTTTGTGTTAGAAGTTAGTCTGACACATAACCATGAGTAAACCTTGTAAAAAGCCTGCCCATATACGGCAATATGTTAAGTGATGATGAAGTAAAATGGATTCTGAACTACAGAATGGGGTAATTTTTGAGAGCAAATGTGTTATAAAGAACAGTTGGAGAAGGAATATAAATGCACTTTATCACAGATTGTTTTAAAGGCATTAACATGCAAGACGGCAAAATGATATTTAAAGAACATATAATCTTATGTACTTTGTGTGTGTGTCTCTTTTTGAAATATAACTTTAGTGAAAAAAGTATGCTATAATGTTAACTGGAAAACAGTGATGCAAAAATGTACAAATGATTCAAATACCACTACCACAACAAAAAATGTGTGCAGTGAAATAAAAGGGAAGCATCTCAAAATATTAACAGAGTATGTTTGGTGAAATAATTATGGGTGGCATTTTAAAAATACTATTTAGTATTTTCCAAATTTTATTTAATAAGTATATATTGCCTTAACCATTTACAAAGTTTCTTTTCTTGCGTAGGTTAATTTAGTGAACAAAAGAATGCAGTTCCCATAGCAACTAGACAAGTTGCAAGTCTTTTTCCTTGAGTAAACATAATTTAACAATTGACTCTTTTCAACACAAAAAGCAGTAAAACTCTACATTAAAATCATTGTTAATGCTAAAAGCAAATATATCATTATACCCTTAAGATAAGCACTAATTATTATTACCAAAAAATGTTTGTTAGTGCTGTAAGATGCTTGCAGGCAGAGACCTGTAGTTTTTCACTTTTCTATAACAAGTGTCTCCAAGAAGGTGGGACACCCAAACATGTTGAGTAAGAGTTCTCATCTATCCTTTTCCATATATAAATGCACAATTTATACAGACATAAACATATAACACAGACATACTGCTAGTGTTATGTATGAATCTGGTGCTCATTTCAAGAAAAGAGACAGTGTATACGTGGGGTTTTGTTGAGCAAACAGACTGTAGAAATACCATACCCATACCCATACTCTGAGTAGGGGTCAGATGGAAGACCAAACATTGTATCTGTGGGCATATTTATATGTATATGTGAATAGATAGATAAAATAGATCCCTGCCTCCAAGGATCTAAATATATCATAAGATATATCAGAATAAATATTTCTCTACTTTTATCAAAAAGTAGTAAGGCCACTGGGATTTTTGGTACTAACACAACTTTTACATTGCACCCATTTTATTTTTAAGAATTGAGTTACAGAAGCTTTAAAATAAAATTCTAATTATTTATATAAAAGAAATAGCTATTGTGTTCTGGTCATAATATCATAATTGTAATCACAGATAATATAATTTCAGGCAAATGTCAAATGAAATATGGTCTGACATATATTAACAGAATTTTGCTCACCAGCAAAATTACTAGAACATCGATTACTAGAACATACTTCCATTTAATTAGTTTTTAAATTGTAAATTTCCATTATGACCATTCATTTGCAAAAAAAAAATTCTTGAATTATAATAGCTTCTGTAATGTATTCTCTGGCTTCAATAGTTAAATTTCAAACCGACAAAAATTAATTGGGTTTTATAAGGGAATATCATAGAAGTTAAAGTTTTTAAAACATATAGAAGAAATAATGTAATGATGTTAAACTTTATCTTTGAGATTTAATTAGAAAATGCATGAATATCAGAATATCATAACTAATCCACAGAAAAATCAGAATTTTACTTTAACTTATTTGCTAAATATGAATTTTATTAAATCACTTTTATGAAACATTTTGACAATTGACTAACAAATAACAAACTTCCAAATTTTAGTCTCTTAACATCATAGAAGTTTCTTATTCATGTAATATTCTGATTCTAATGTTTATCATTCCCACATCAGTGACTTTCCTCTATCTGGCGATTCAAGGACCTGCATTCTTCCACTTTACGTCTCTTCACCTCTAATATTTTTCACAGGAAATAGTAAATTTCATTTACTTACAGTATCAAAATGGGAACTGCATAAATATAAACCAAAGAATAAAGATTTTATTTAAAAAATCAAAATAATATTGATGTATCATGAAGCAACACCTCATGCTTCTTTTACAATCTCATTTTTGAAATTATCATACGTGAAATTATTTCTTCATTAGTGTTTGCAAATGCTTTTAATTTACAAATACTAGAAATTCGATTGCCATATCATATGTTTATCTATCATGTAAAGAGATAATTACCAGAGAATGAAAAGTCAATTTTGTCTATAGGCCAGTAGCTCCAATTTGATAATTTTAACCTAAGGATTTTTATAATTTCTGTCAATCTGCTTTGGATTTGAGGAAATTGGGAAAGGGTTTACTGCCTACTTGTAAATTGAGTAGCCTGCATTAGGTCATTAAAACACATTTTGGAATGACTGAAAATTTGCAAAAATGCTAAAGTTATATTTTATAACAGACTGGTTACAAAACACAACACACACAAATTAAAAATATGGAATCATTATTTCTCTTTTCCATTTTTCCACATTGTCATCTTTTATTCTGTAATTGATCTTGGTCAAATAATTAAATGTCACTGTTTATAATGTTTGTCATTTTCTACTGTTTGTAATCCATTGTTTGCATTTGTCTGCTTTCCACAGAGAGCACAACCTATAGGGGCTTAATCGGTTAGGATGTCCATTTTTCTCTCATAACAAGTTGTCTGAGGGTAGCAGTCCAGACTGATGAGGTAGCTTCATGATGTCATCAACTCCTCAGGCTCCTTTTTCCTGTCTCCACCATGTGAAAGATATACGTTTCTATCCTCATGTTTGTAAGTTGATCTTATACCTCTAGCCATCATGTTCCAGGCAGAAAGCAATGGAAAATGCATGTGGCAAAAGTGCTTTATCCTAGCAAGATTTGCCGTTTTATTTAGGAAGGAATCCTTCCCTTAGGGTCTTCTCCTACATCTAGTCTAGTACTGGGTTGCAAAGCCACTTCCAACTGCCAGGGAGTCTGTCTTTAGCTGGACACATTATTACCTTAAACAAAAATCAGAGTTCTCTGAAAGAGAAGGGTTCAAGTGGTGTATTGTGTTTCTTAAGAGCCATATTTAACATTTTGACAATTTCATATTAAATTTTGTATTTAAAGTTAAGACAAAAGCATGCAGTGAAGGGTTTCCCTGGTGGCGCAGTGGTTGAGAGTTAGCCTGCCGAGGCAGGGGACATGGGTTCGTGCCCCGGTTCGCGAAGATCCCACATGCCGCGGAGCGGCTGGGCCCGTGAGCCATGGCCGCTGAGCCTGCGTGTCCGGAGCCTGTGCTCTGCAACGGGAGAGGCCACAACAGTGAGAGGCCTGCATACCGCAAAAAAAAAAAAAAAAGCATGCAGCGAAATCTTTCCAAATGAGAATAATTTACCTTGACTTCTCCTAGATATTTGCAAGTGTATTGCAAAGTTGTCTTTTAATATGTTATATGGTTTTCAGAAATAATTTATTGCCATTTTTTAAACTCTTCTGAAAAAGCTAATATAATGAAGATGGAACTTAGATTCTATGAAAACTTATTTTTGGTTTCCAGATAGGTTATTAAGTCAGTCCTGAAATGGATTTTATTGCTTTGAATAGTATTTTCAATTTTTATCAAAATCCTTTGTATTTATATATCTTAGACTGTATATTTTGAAGAACCTGCCATATTCTGATTGCTTACAATTCAATATGTGCCGAAATGTTCACAGTATGGTAAATTAGTATGTAAATAGAAAAGATAATAGCTGATTCACTTTGTTATAAAGCAGAAACTAACACACCATTGTAAAGCAATTATACTCCAATAAAGATGTTTTAAAAAAAAAAGATACACATTATTATTTTATAATTCCATTTTCTTTGCCTTTTTTAACCTGCCTTTTTCCTGTTTTATTCTAGAAAATAAGAGTGAACAAGTTAGGTTTATATATAGTATCATCATGACTGTATTTTCACAAAGATAAAAGTAAAGATTGTCCTGTGAAATTCTGGAAAACAGAATTGGATGAAGATGTTGCAGGACTGTATGCTGAAATTTATAAAGAAGATGCAGCTTTGAGATGAGCTCTGAGTTTAGGGTGTATGTCAAAATAGGCCTTATCATTATTGTTGATTGTGACCTAACTACACACACAAGTCCGGTCTAATTACCCCTTACATCTGGTCAAGAGGTTTGTGTTTCACCTCATCTTGACTCTGGAGTCTTGGTTTAGACTTTAAGAAGACTTCTTTTTTTTTTTTTTCTTTTTTTTGGGGGGTACACGGGCCTCTCACCGCTGCGGCCTCTCCCGCTGCGGAGCACAGGCTCCGGACGCGCAGGCCCAGCGGCCACGGCTCACGGGCCCAGCCGCTCCGCGGCATGCGGGATCCTCCCGGACCGGGGCACGAACCCGTGTCCCCTGCATCGGCAGGCAGACTCTCAACCACTGCACCACCAGGGAAGCCCAAGAAGACTTCTTTGAATACATATAAAAAATAAAACCAGAGAGGAGAATTTTCTGATCAATAAGTAGTGCTTCATTTCTGCTTTATTCGCTGAGGATTATTTCTTTCTTGAAAATATACAAATTGGCATTAACTAGCTCCAGGTAAAGGCTCAAAAAAATTGTAATTATTTTTGATTCATGTTTGATTATTCTTAAGTAGTAGGAAAAGTATATTTTCAGCGATTAGCTGCCTGTTTTTAGGTTCAGTTCCTTTATTGATGCTCACAAAGATTTTTTTCTCATAACTAATACTTAAATATTCTTTTTTAGCTTGGGTAAGAACTTAATCTTAGAACTATGAGAAAGTAAAAGTAAAGTTAAAGTAACAAGTAAAATTTCAAACTTGGTCATTTTACTCAACTTAAATTCTCCCTTGTTTCCACTGAATAGTATTACTGTGTATTGCTCTACATTTAAGTAGACTAAAATGTGTTCTTATTAGTGATCCTTAGTTTTCCTACATGTTTTTACATGCGTAACAATAGAAAGATAATAATACCATTTATTAAGTATTTTCAGTATGTCAAGTCTTATATTAAGTACTTCACATAAACTATCTCATTTAATTCTCACAGCAGCTCCATGTAGTAAGTACCATTATTAAACCCATTTTCCAGAAAAAGAAAACCAAGGCTGAGAGGACTAAAACAACTTGACCAAGGCCACAGTTTACAAGAATTAGAGTCAGGATTTTAACACAAGTGAAAAACCTATAAAGTTTACCTCTAATCAATCTAATTTAATAATAAAATCTACATGAGGTCAGGAGAGGTGAGTGATGAGAAATGTGGCTAATAATTTTGAAATTATCTCCATCTGTTGATATGTGAACTATATTATGAAAGTTTTGCTTAATCCTAATCTTAAAAAAAAAAAAAAGAACCTAAAGGAAATGATTATGACAGGAAGAAGGGTGCTTGGTTTTTGAATCATGTAGATAGATGATGCTATCTCCATTGATATCAGATTTTAATCAAAGTTTCCACTAAGGTACTTGAATTCTAAGAAAAATCAGGGAAATGTGCGTAATAGAAGCTCTTCATCAGGTATGAATGTGTATTCCTATAGACTAATACATTTTAATGATCAGGTGACTTTTGGAGTACTCTGAATTCTGGAAGCAGAGTAAGACAGAAGGAAAGGAAGTAGCATAGAGATGATCTGTAGGAACTCTACAGGCTTAAAGAGAAGTTGTTTTATTTGCTGATTCTCAGAAGTGCGGATATCGTCCCATCAGATTCTAAGACTAGTTCTAAGACATAACATCTTGGTGTAACCTTGTGTTCTGTGATGTTTGCAAGGGCAGCTGCTTCAGCATCCTTCATTTTAGGTAGGCAGCTTAAGCTGGTACTGAGGCAGCTCTAATACCAATAACCTTTTTTTTTTTTTTTTTTTGTGGTACGCGGGCCTCTCACTGTTGTGGCCTCTCCCGTTGCGGAGCACAGGCTCCGGACGCGCAGGCTCAGCGGCCATGGCTCACGGGCCCAGCCGCTCCACGGCATGTGGGATCTTCCCGGACCGGGGCACGAACCTGTGTCCCCTGCATCGGCAGGCGGACTCTCAGCCACTGTGCCACCAGGGAAGCCCACCAATAACTTTTGTTGTAGACCTTACCCTGGGGAAACATTTAGTTTTGTCGGTGTTTGGATTCTTTTCTCATGTTACTGAAAGAGTGGAAAACTGGAAACTTCATTCCTTGGGTGGTTTGCCCAGACTAGGAACCAGGACATTAAATTCAGTCCCCTTTTGACTGAAATGCCTTATCTCTGACTTCTGTTCTTCTAAATTGGGATTTGCTGATCTGTGAATGTCACAGCATGAAATATGAAACAGATTTACTGCAGAAAGATTGGAGACTGATTTCACATTTTCTAGGTGTTGAAAAATAAAGGGGGAGACTAGCAAGGATGCATGGTAAAAAAACATATTTTTCAACGTGATTTAAAGTTTGCATATATATAATTTTTTTACTTTTAAGTAATTTGAAAGGAAGTTAAAGTAAATAGAACTTGAAGTAAAGAAAGTTAAAGTAAAGCAACTAGGGGAAAAAAGGCACCTTAGAGCAAGAACTGAGAAGAAAAAATTTTTGAGTTCTACATTGGATATGGCTGGGTTACTTTACTGGGAAATACCAGTTTATGTTGAGTTAAAGAATTAACTAGTGAGAAATAACTGAATTTATTTAAATTTGAGTTTATTTAAAAATTAAGTTCATTTAACTTTTTTCCATAAGTGTCTATATATTGCTTAGGAGGGCAGTATAATTGAGTGTAGTCATGATTGTGCTCTGCAATAAAGTAGCCATTAGCCACATAGGGCATTTGTTTGAATTTTAATGTAATTAATTTGAAAATGTAATGAAAATATGCTCAACATCATTAATCATCAGGGGAAATGCAAATCAATACCACAATGAGCTATCACCTCACACCTGTCAGAATAGATACCATTAAAAAGACAAGAAATAACAAGTGTTGGTAAGGATGTGGAGAAAATGGAACCCTCGTGCACTGTTGGTGGGAATGTAAATTGGTGCAGATAGAAATATCGTATGATCCAGCAATTCCACTTTTGAGTATTTATCCAAAATAAATAAAAACACTAACTTGAAAAGATATCTGCACTCCCATGTTCATTGCAGCATTCTTTACAGCAGCCAAGACATGGAAGCAATCTAAGTGTCCACTGATGGGTGAATGAATAAAAAAGATGTGATACATATATACAATGGACTATTATACAGCCTATAAAGAATGGCACCTTGCCATTTGCAACAACATGGATGGACCCTGGGAGCATTATGCTAAATGAAATAAGTCATGGGAGTTCCCTGGTGGCCTAGTAGCTAGGATTCTGGGCTTTCACTGCCGTGGCCCCAGGTTCAGTCCCTGGGCAGGGAACTGAGATCCTGCAAGCTGCTTGTTGTGGCCAAATAAATAAATCTTGACATGCCCAACTTTCAAAAAAAAGTAAGTTAGACAAAGACAGGCAAATACTGTATGATCCCTTTTTTTGTCGTTGTTGTTTTTTTTTGTTTGTTTGTTTTTGTTTTTGCGTTACGCGGGCCTCTCACTGTTGTGGCCTGTCCCGTTGTGGAGTACAGGCTCCGGACGCGCAGGCTCAGCGGCCATGGCTCACGGGCCCAGCCGCTCCGCGGCACGTGGGATCTTCCCGGACCGGGGCACGACGAACCCATGTCCCCTGCATCGGCAGGCGGACGCTCAACCACTGCGCCACCAGGGAAGCCCCTCGTTGTTGTTTTTTGATTGAGGTATAGTGGATTTACAATGTTGTGTTAGTTTTAGGTGTACAGGAAAGTGATTCAGTTTTATATTCTTTTTCAGCTTCTTTTCCATTATAGATTATTACAAGATACTGAATATAGTTCCCTGTTCTATATTATTATCCTTATTGTTATCTAGTTTATATATAAAGTGATCTCTTTTATATGTGGAATCTTAAAAAACGAAAACAAGCTCAAATCAAAGATACAGAACAGATTGTTGGTTGCCAGAGGCAAGGGGCTGGGGGGTGGGAGAAATGGGCAATGGGAGTCAAAAAAATAAATTAAATAAAGTAAAATTTAAAATGTAGTTTTTCACTAGCATTAGCCAACTTTTAAGTGTTCACCAGCCACATGTGCTAGTGACTACTTTATTGGACAACCAAGGGAGACCATTTCCATGCTAGCTGAAAGTCCAGTTGGACTAGTATAGTGAAAACAGCATGGTTCTAAATTTAGACAAAACTTGATTTGTATCTTCAACACTTAGTTGGAAGCTGATTTGTTTGAGGCACAATTTCAATTTTTAATATAGAAATAATATTTTCTGCTTCTTGTCATTGTTGTTAGGATTAAATGTTGTGTCTTAGGTCAGGAAAGCCTAGTTTAGGGAGGCAATATCGTAAGAGAGTTTGAAGCATGGGCTCTGGACTCCAAAGAGCCTGAGTTTGAATCCAAGTTTTGCTACTTTCTAGCTGTGTGATTTGGGCAAACTACTTAATTTCTATACATCAGTTTCTTTAAAGCAGGTTCATAGCACCTACTTCACAGGGGTGTTGTAAGAATTAGGGGATTATCTGAGAAAATACAAGCACAATACTTTGCATAGTACATGGTAAATATTCAAGAATGCAAGCTAATAAGTGTCAAGATGTGAGTTACTTATACCCAAGGCAAATCTGTATGCTACAAAAAACTTCCATAAATTCCATAAACTAAAATATAAAAACTATAAAATGCTGCTGAGTGCATAAGTAATAATAATAGTTGTCACTGCTGTTATCGAGTGAGATATTCTATTAATTCAATTCAGCTGTTACAAAAATAAGGTCTTCTCCTCAACATTTTCCTAATCATCAATGTTTTAAATAATGTTTTTTATTTCATAAATTACCTTTACCTAAGTGAGAAGAAATTAATAAATAACCATTAAATTGATGTTAAAATAAACTCAATAATGTAGGATTTCTTTGCTGTAGTTTCACTTTTAAGTAAATAAACTTTCCTCTTGCCATATACTAAGGCATCTTAACGGATAATGGGCAGTTTCCATACCACATCTCAATTTTGAAAGATGACTTGCACTGTAGGTTTCGTGACTACAAGAGTTAAATTTGAAATGGTGCAAAAATGGGATTATTTTATTTTTAGATACTTCCACACATGCACATTAAGTTTACTCCACAGAAAGGTCTTCAGTGGCTTTAAATTCTGTTTGGAAAAGGCTTGAAACTTAAAAAGAAAGATTTCCATGCATTGGTTAGTTTGTGGTTTTACCACCATGGTATTTATATGTGATGGTGCTTTAAAAATGGTATTTAAACTTCATACTATGTACGTTTATATTCTTCTTTTAATCTATAAATCTTTTATACTATACATACTGTGTGTGTGTGCCTATGGCTTGGAGCAATAAACTATATAAGAAATTTAAGATAAAGAAAGAAGTGAATATCTGCTTAGTAAAAATTGTAATATATACTTATATGGTTTATTTAGAAAGAATATTTAAATGGAAGACAAAATCTGCTTTAAAGTGTAAAACTAGAAAATATGGGCAAAACATTTGGTAGAGTATAATTATTAAAAACACTATTTTGAAAACTTCAGTTGTTTTTCAGAAAAGAAAAAAAAATCTATGGTGTTAGCAATTCAGAATCATAGTTTCTAGGCTGACTACCACAGAAATAAATACAGTCAATACTGTGGTAAACTGTCTTAGCTTAAAGTGTCTAGAACACTCGTGTTTAACGTCCTCAAAAACAGTTAAGGTATTTCCTGAACTGAAAGATTAATATTGCCGTAAAAGCCAATGTAAAGTTTTCTAGGGCTACTATTTTACTACTGACAGTATATATTGTTAAGTTAGATAAACTTCATCCCTATCCAGTCTTTGACCAGTTTATGAATTGCATGTCATCTTTGAGTAGAGAAAAGCACAAATCTTTAACAAGTGTTTGTGTTCATTGTTCCTAGATCATAATTTTAAAATCCTGCTCTTATTACTTTCTCAGCTTTTTCTTAAGTGAAGCATTCTTAAAAGGCAAGGGAGAAAGACTTCATAAAATCTTATTTTGGGGCTGCCTTTTCAAAAAAAAAAGGCATGGAAAATCTCTGAAAGAACAAAATAAAATACATAAGAAAATATTTCCCCTTTATAGACTAAAGCTGCATAGAAAAAAGAGAAAGGAATGAAATAATTCATTAAATATATCTGTTGAACATTATTTATGTCCAAAGCCCTGATGTTAATCACTGTAGTCTATGCAATGATAAATAAGAAAGAGTCCCTGGATGTAAAAAGGTAGGCTAGAAAAGGAACGTAGAGTTTGTACTTGAAGGACAAGAAGTAATAGGAAAGTATAAGAGATAAAGTCCTGGAAGTGGTAAACGTGAGGGATGTGCTGGGTACACAAAATATTTCAGTTTGATTGGAATATAGGATGTTAGAAAGAGAATGTTTCAAGTTAATGTTTCAAGTTCATTGAGTCAAGATCATAGAGAACCTGCATGCTGGTTGCTATATTGAACAGAAAGTTAAGAATCCTAAAGTCATTTTTGATCACAGGAGCAACATGAACAGTGTTTTTGGAAGGCTGGAAGAAAAATTGAGGTAAGAAGAGATTAGATCTGAAACCCAATAGGGTAATTTTGCAATAGCCCGGAGATAGGATGGGGTGGACCTGCACCAGGAAGTAGTGGTAATGGCATTGAGAAGGTTTGTGGGAAATGTGCTCTGGAGGTAGAATCAATGATACCTGGCAAACAATTAGATGTGGGCAGCAAGAGAGAAAGAGAGAAGCCAAAGATGTCTGAAAATTTGGGCCTCGGGTTTAGGAGATGATGGGAACACCAACAGAATGAGAGAATTTAGAAATGTAAGTGTTTTGGGCTGAACTGATGTGTTGAAAAGATGAGCTTAATTTTTATTCATACTTTTAACAAATATTTGATATCCTGTTATGTGCCAGAAACCAAGCTAAGTGCTGGGGATAAAATACTGAACAGGAACAGATAGATTATACTCTATTGAGGAAGGCTGCTGGGCTATTTGATAATACAAACAAATATAAATTTAAAAGTGTAACAAATGTGACAAGCACTGTGAAGGGGAGATACCTAGTTCCATTTGAGGCTACAGTAAAAGGAGTGATTTCAGTGTTTCTAGGGAAGTGCTTCTCCCACTAGAATGACTCTCAGTCTGAAATCTGTAGACTAGGTGATAGGAGCCAAATAGAAAAAGAGGGCAGCAAAGGGCCTTCTAAAGCTTAGTGTGTGTGTGTGTGTGTGTGTGTGTGTGCGCGCGTGTGTGTGTGTGTGTGCGTGTGTGTGTGTAGTGGGGAAAGGGTGGCTAGAAGACAAGCCAAGGCAATGTTTGTACATTTTGTACACACACACACACACTCCCCTGATGTTAGGTAACTGTGAGTCAATGGTTATGAAATAGGGTTATATTCCTCAATAATATGTCTGTATTCAGACCAACAGATTCTTACTATGTTCTGTTGAGATCTAAAAAAATTAGAAGATAGTTAAAAATTACCTCTAGCGTTAAGTATCAAGAGACTATAGCTATTGTTTGTCTGAGCTTAACTTGAGATATTGTGGCATAGGGCCAGCTTAACTCAACAATGGACGGTATCAGCACATAACAACAAAGTCACCGGCTCACATGGAAACTATAAAAGGATACTTGCTGTATTGTTCGTGCCCTTGGAATGCTCCTTCCTTCCTTTCCTGTTTTGTTGCTGCCATAGGATGTCAACTCAAATTTACTGTCATTGTTGTCATTTAGTCAATGAATATCATTAAATGTAGTAGGCACTTAACCTTGTGTGAGTCCATGAGCAGGCAGTCTGAAATCTGAACCCTCTAAGGAGGTTATCAGGTTGGCTGAATATTCTTGGAATACAAATGTGACAGTGAGGTTTGTCTTTTTTTTTTTTTTCCCCAAGTGAAATGTACCCTTCAGAACTGCTTTCCATCTCATACAAAAGTTATGGCTTTAAAGAAATACCACCTGCCTTCTCACAAATTTTCAAAATTGATCTACAGATTTAGGTAGCATTCTTAAATTCCATAAAAATTTCCCTAAAAACAAAGACCTATTTCCATGCGAAATAAACCTAAGGCAGGGTTTCTTAATCTCAGCACTGTTGCATTTTGGACCAGATCATTCTTTGCTGTGGGTGTTTGTCCTGTGCATTGTAGCATAATTAGCAACATCCTGGTTACTGTCATCTAGATGTTAGTGGTACCCCCAAGTTGTGATAATCAAAAACATCTCCAGACATTGTCATAGGTCCCTGGAGGGGGGTGGGGGAGGTACAGAATCACCTTAGGTTGAGAACCATTGGCCTAAGAGAAGTGCCTTAATGTAAAGTAAAAAAAAAAAAAATAGAATCTGTAAGATACGTATTGTGGAAACAATTTAAACTTCCCTTTGTCTTTCTGTCGTTACAAGGTATAATTGTACCTAAAGGATAAATACAAACTTTTAAATAGTAAAATCGTCTATTGATAGTAATAATTTCCTAATCTTTCCTGCCCTAACGAACAATTAAGTAAACACTCTGAGGTGGTGTTTGGTTTTTCTGTAGTGTTTTAAATTTAACATACCAGTTTCATTCATTCATTCGATAAGTATTTTCTATCTCCCTCTCTGCTCCAGTTCTTAGGTGTTAGTAAAGTAACAAGGAGTGAGATAAATGATGGTGCTGCTGTTCTCAGAGTTTAAATTTGAATGAGGCAAAACACAGTGCACAAATAAAAAGCAGAGAATCAAAACAGTTTGATGTAATTGAGCAGGCATTGGTAAACTATGTTGACCTCTTTTTGCAGATAAAGTTTTATGGGAACAGAGCCACACGCATTTATTTACATATTATCTATGGCTGCTTTCCTGCTACAACACCAGTCAATTAGTTGTAACTGAGAACATATGGCCAGCAAAGCCTAAAATATTTGCTACCTGGTCCTTTACAGAAAAAAAAAATTGCAGACTCCTGTAGTAGTGTGAGATTGGGTGGCCATTTTTGATTAAATAATTGGAGAACAGCTGTGATATTGAGATTTATAATAAATACATATTTGGTCTTTGCCCTGTCTTGGCAACCAGCTCCCCAAAGTCTTGGAATTTCTTAAGTAATTAGAGCTGTAAAGGTGTCTTTTGTTATTCAGAACAAGCCCCTTTCAACCACACCATATTTATGCTAATGAGGAGAGTTTTGGAAAGTCCGGAAGGATGGGGGCTGATTGCCAGGGGAACAAGCCAAGTGATTGGAGGTGATTAGAAGTGATTAGATCAGCTTCACCCCACACCCCTTCTCACCTCCAAGATGGGGAGAGGGGATAGAGAGTAACTTAATCACCAGTGGCCAATGATTCAATCAACCATGCCTACTTAATGAAGCCTCCATTAAAAACACAAAAGGGATGAAGTTTCAAAGGGCTCTGGGTTGGTGGACAAGTGTGGTGCACCTAAAACTCCACAGGGACAGGAGCTCCTGTGCTCTGGACCCTTCTGGACCTCACGCTGTGTATTTGTTCATCTGAGTGTTCATTCCTATCCTTTAATATCCTTTGTAATAATAAATGGGAAATCTAATCAGTAAACAGTTTTCTTGAGTTTTGTGAGCTGCTCAAGCAAATTAATCAAACCTGAGGAGGGGAGGTCATGGGAACATCTGATACCTAGCCAGTCAGGAGTACAGGTATCAACCTAGATTTATGATCAGCGTCTGAGGTGGGGGAGAGGTGGGGCCGTCTAACAAGACTGAGCCTCTAACCTGTGGGATCTGATGCTATCTCCAGGTATATGGTGTCAGAACTGAATTGTAGGACAGCCAATTGGTGTCCATCACAGTTGGAGAATTGCCTGTTGTGGAAAAACTCCCACACACTTAGAGTACAGAAGTATTGAGTGAATAGTAGAGAAATAACAGGTAAGTTTTTCCTAGACAGCAACATTTTGCACAGATGACATTTAAACTGATAGCTGACTAGAAGGGATCAGTTCTGAGAAGATGAAGGGAAAGAAGAGGCAAAAGGAGAAACTGGAATGAAACCCCTAAGGCAAGAATGAGCTAGTGTGGGTGAGGGATAGGAATGGTCTAAGATGAAATCTGAAATAATGGGGGCCCAATTAAGTAGGCCTTGTAGGTAATACTAGAGGTGAGGGCTTTTACTCCAAGTGAGAAGGGAAGTTAAATGAGATATGAGAGTTTCGTGTGATGTAAACTAAGTTACATTTTTACAAGATATAGGAGAGCAAAGAAGATCAATTAGGATGCTCGTAGTGGAGCCAAAAGACAATAGTTTCTTGGGCTGAGCTATTAATAGCAGAGATGGAGAGAGAGGATGAATTTGGAATAAGTTTTGAAAGTAGATTTTACATGACTTTCCAATAATGTGGATTTGAAGGATGAAGAAAGAAACAGTGTCAGGAATAATTTCTAGATTTTTGTCTTAAGTATTTGCATGAGTTGCAATGCTGTTGATTAATGGCGGGGGTGGGGGACTCAAGGGAGGAAATGTAACCAAGCAGGACCCTATGGGGCCTTCCGGGGACAGACCCCTCCCCCATATCCTCTGCTTTAGCTCCTCCCTGAAGTACCTAGATAATAGCATCTGACGCATATTTCCTGAGTTTTTCAGATGCTAAAACCACCACCAAATGAAAGAAATTAACTACTTGATGGTCATGAGCACATAGCCCCCAGACCTTCTGGCACCTAAGGATTGATCACCACCAACCAATCAGAGAATTGTGCAGGAGCTGATCACACACTCTGGGACACCCCTCCCTCACCTTGCCTTTAAAAATGCTTTACTGAAACCCTTGGGGAGTTCGGGGTTTTTTGAGCACGAACCACTGGTTCTCCTTGCTTGACCCTGCAATAAACCTTTCTCTGCTTCAAACTCCGACGTTTCAGTTTGTTTGGCCTCACTGTGTATGGGGCACACGAACTTGCGTTTGTTAACAGAAGTGGGTTTGAGAGTCAATGATTATCAAAAGTTCTGTTTTAGGTTTATTAAACATTCATGTGGAAATATTAAACATATTTGGATATATGAGTCTGATGCTGCAGGGAGAGGTCAGAGTTGGAGATAGGTATTTAGAAAGGATATATGGATGGTATTTAAGTCCATGAGAACAGGTGAGGTCATTTAAAGAGATGTTGTGAGTGGGAAAGGGCAGGAGGTGAATAAAGGGTAGAACACTAGTTAGTTCCACATTAGAAATCACCTCAAGAGGAGGAGGCAGCAGAAGACAAGGAGTAGCTGGGCAAGTAGAAGAAAGCAGTGGTCAGTAGAATGGGGGCTAAAATGAGATCTTATTCATCTTACGTATAGACTTCTTGTAACCACGAGATATCTGAGGGAACACTTAGTTTTTGTCTAGTTAGCATCTAGACCTCCACACTACATTCCCACTCCATGCTGGCCCCCTATTTAGCCCTTCTACTTCCTGGTTGAGATGGATTACTGATAAAAGCCAACCTAATCAGGGCCTTCTCTGGGAGCTTCCTCAAACTAACTGGGCAAGGGAGACTCTTTTCACAGGGATAATCTGTGAGAATGAGGAAAGGTTAGAACTGCCAGTGGCTAACTTGCTACCACCTGCGGAGAGCTTGCTTACAAACAGGACCAACACAATGGATGTTTGAGCTCCTGGAAACCAGTTAGGCCCGAGTCAAAAGCACCATTCCCTGTACTCCCTTCCCTCCTAATTTTACTTAAACTGATTTGAGTTTGATTTTTTACTACTTGATAGCAAAAAATTTTGAATACAATACTTTTTCTTGTTTCCTTTGTATACCAGCATACCTCCATTTGTACATAAAAGATGTTCAATAAATATTCATTAAATAAAATTGAAATGTCAATGTTTAATGATAACATTTTGATTTAAAATTAAGCAATCATTTGATAGTGGAACGGACTTGGAATCTTTGATCACATAAGACAGTTCCTTGAATTTTGTAGGTGTCTAAAATAATATTCAATAATTCTTTGCCAACTGTTGATCTTAATGAACTAAATAAGGCTTTTGTCTTAGCTTTCTTAATAACTTATAACACAGAGGAAAGTGCATAAGTCATTAAGTTTAATTATAAACTTAATGACTTATGTGAGTTATCTGAACTCCCACTAGTATAACCAGTACTCAGATCAAGAAACAGAACTTTCCCAGCACCTCGGAAGCCTTCCTTGTACCATTTCCTGGTCATGACCCCTGCTTTCTGCCCCCAAAGTAACCATTATCTTCACCATAAATTTTTTTTGCCCAGTTTTGAATTTTTTAAAAAGAAACCATACAATGTATATCATTTTATGTCTGCCATTTCTGTTGTCGCTTGTAGCAATGCTCACTTATTTTTATTGTCTTCTATATTTTATTATCTAAATGCAAAATATATTCTAATGTTAAAATAAATAAAATTAAGCAATCAATTCAGCTATTTAACATAGACAAATTAAAGAATTTTAAAAGCTTTTTTTTTCCCCCATTACTACTCAAAGACATTCTGTTATGGGAGAAAAATAGCTTTAGCCAAAATTGTTGGTCTATTAAAAATATCAAAAAAAAAATATATCAACACTTTGAGAAAGGAATACTTTAGTTTTTTTTTTTTTTAACTTAAGACCACTCCCTTTTTTTCTCCTCCACTTTGATTTTATAGTTTGATGGACAGACAAATAAATATTTGGGGGCAACGTTCTCCCGATGGTTTCATTTGCCTTTCTATCTAGTCTTTAACAGTTTACTGTCAAATTAACCCTCTTTCTTACCCTTGCTGCCCCTTGAGGTCCAACTTGATAAATTGGTCCTCACCATAAGTGTTTGGTATAATGCTTTTTGTCTCCCTAAATTGCAAATAAACTTCAAAACTTATAAAAAAAAGTTAATATTATTATGACTATTGACATAGTCAGCGCTTGCATTATTATTATACCCAGTTGTCACCTGAAAATTCTGCTTCTGTAAGCCTGTAACGATATATTTTGTGAGTGAAGATAATTAGAAGTACAGGTCCTCCACTGTTTGGGGAATGGAACAGGATTTTTAATTATTCATCATTTCATTGGGATCAGAAAGAAAAATCTGACTTCTATATCCTAGGGTAAATATGGTGGCCATTGTTTTGGTGCCATTTTTTTTCCCTTCTGAAATTATAGACACTGTTGCTTTTTTACTAACAGGGGGAAAGTAATCCACTATTTTCTAGGACTACTTTTAGGACAAAGGTAATGAAATTTTAGCACCCTATGGAAACTTTACTTGTAAGTGCCCATTTCCAGGGCCTGTTATCAATATTCTTATTCTGCCCACCACAGCGTCTATACTTCTAATGTCTTTACATCAGAAACTATAAATGAATCTGGTTTCTGGCTATGAACAGGGTGGATTACACTGAAGTCCAAGAACCACCAACCTCTACAATTAACTTTATTTATTTATTTTTATTTATTTATTTTTGGCTGCATTGGGTCTTCGTTGCTGCACACGGGCTTTCTCTAGTTGCAACAAGTGGGGGCTACTCTTTGTTGCAGTGCACTGGCTTCTCATTGCGGTGGCTTCTTTTGTTGCGGAGCACGGGCTCTAGGTATGTAGACTTCAGTAGTTGTGGCACACGGGCTCAGTAGTTGTGGCTCATGGGCTCTAGAGTGCAGGTTCAGTAGTTGTGGCACACGGGCTTAGTTGGTATGTGGGATCTTCCCGTACCAGGGCTCGAACCCATTGTTCCCTGCAGATTCTTAACCACTGTGCCACCAGGGAAATCCCTACAATTAACTTTAGTCACTACATAGCTCAATCCTCCACAGCTATGTCTTTTTTTTCTTCCATCAAAAGTGATTAATTCAAGCTCATTCACACTTTTTCTGGCCTAACCTGATTCAGTTTTGTCTTTTAACATGTTAGGTTATTAATTAAAATTACACTGATATAAAGAAGTTTCCTTCAATCTCAGCACCCCTCCCCAATTTTTTCACTAGTTGGAAAAGCTAGCATGTATTAAATACTTATTTTCACACATTGTGCTTTAATGGCTGTGCTTAACTCCTTTTCTATTTTTAACATGGATTTTATGATACGAACATCATTAAGGCCTCTTTGGAATGAATCCATGCATTCCATTTCAGATTTCAAGTAAACGTTTTTGTTTCCACAGTGATAGGCTTCCCTAACTAGTTAAGTATTACATATTAGAAGCCGCTATGTATGAAAAAACAAAAACCTAATAAACACATACAGTATAAGAATATTCTCCTCAAATCCCGATTCAGCACACCTCTTTATGTGTTATATATGAAGTTATACATGACAGACCACAGTAATGGCATAGAGGCTGCCTTAATAATCTCATAGTCTGTAAAATGGCTAAGTCCAACTATGCTCTGTAATGGGACCGTATTTGCAACAGTATTCATATCTGAATATCATTTTTTCAGATTTTATTTTCTTAGAGCAGTTTTAAGTTCATAACAAGATTGAGAAGAAGGTACAGATATTTTCCATATGGCCACCTTGCCCCACACATGGATAGCTTCCCCCATTATCAACATGCCCTACCAGAGCGGTAAATTTTTTGCAATTGATGTACCCACATTGACACACCATAATCACCCAAAGTCCATAGTTTACCACGATATTTTACCAATTTACATATATTTATTATTTTAAGAGATAAAAAATAAAGTGGAGGATGGCCTGAGAAGAAACACCAAAAATTGAAAGGATAAAAATCAGATAACTTGAGGACCAGTTTAAGGTCATTTATCCTAAAGAATAGAAGGTTCAGGGGACTCTATGTTGTCAAATTAATATACTGTGATGAGCTTTCAACCAAAAGGAAACTTGCATTTTTCTCTATGGTCCCAAATTGCAGGACTGAGGTCACTGAGGTATCTCAGGGTACACAGATTTGGGCCCTGTGTAAGGAAGAGCTTTCTTCTTCACATTCCGAAGTGTCTGCATGGGAATGGAATTCTGCCTTAGTATGTTTAACTAAAGGCTATTTATTATATCACTAAGTGGGGTTGTGTATATGGAGTTGAAGCATTGTATCTTCTTAATCCAGAGATTTCTTCTGTCATAAGATGTTTCCTCATCTATCAAACTGGTGACTATTTAGGCAGATATTGGTAGATATTATGATTTATCAATAGAAGAAGACAGTGAACCTCTACGAAAAAGACCCTTTTTAAAATTTTTTAAATTTAAAAAAAATTTTTAAATTGAAATATAGTTGATTTACAATGTGTCAATCTGTTGTACAGCAAAGTGACTCAGCTATACACATATAGACATTCTTTTTTTAATATTCTTATCCATTATGGTTTATCACAGGATATTGAATATAGTTTCCTGTGCTATAGAGTAGGACCTTATTGTTTATTCATCCTATATATAATAGATTACATCTGCTAATTCCACATTCCCAGTCCTTCCCTCCCCCACCCCCCTCCCCCTTGGCAACCACAAGTCTGTTCTCTATGTCTGTGAGTCTGTTCATGTTTTGTGGATAGGTTCACTTGTGCCATATTTTAGATTCCACATATAAGTGATATCATATTGTATTTGTATTCCTCTTTCTGACTTATTTTACTTAGTATGATAATCTCTAGTTGCATTCATGTTGCTTCAAATGGCATTATTTCATTCTTTTCATGGCTGAGTAGTATTCCATTGTATATATGTACCACATCTTCTTTATTCATTCATCTGTCGGTAGACATTTAGGTTGTTTCCATGACTTGGCTATCGTGAATAGTGATGCTATGAACATAGGGGTGCATGTATGAAAAAGACCTCTGTTATCACCTACCATAGCCTCAAGCCTAGATGTATAAAAATGGACTCATTCTAATCCCAAGTCCGTTCCCTTTCCTGACTTCTCTATTTTTATCAAATACATGTATGTGCAGATATGTTATTTTAACTTCCCTTTAAAATCATATTCAATTAGAGTCAAAGGTCATGATCCTTCTTCTTCTTTAAATTATGTCTAACCTTCTTCCTCCTAATTTCTTCCTTTTGCTAGAGCTACCACACCATACCAGATTCTAAACTGGACACATCCAAACCAGGTCAACAGCCTCCTAACAAGAGCCTTGCTACTAGTCTCCTCATTTCACAATAATGTCAGATACTGATTTTGTTTTTTCTTTACCCTCTTCAGTAACCTTTCAAATTACCTTCGACTGCAGAATTAGTATAAACTCCCAATTATATCATTTAAAACTTCCATAATTTAGTTTTTGATATCTGTTGAATTTTGTCATTTTTGATGTGAACTTTCTGGCATAGGGGCTGATACTTTTCTTTCCCTTGGACACAGAAATCTGATTATTGCTATGCTTCCTGTGTATGCTCCATTTCCCACCCTTTAATCTTTACCTCCCAACTTGTATGTTCTTCCTTCCATAACATGACCTTCAAAGGAAGATCTAGCTTACTTTCTCTGCAAGGCATTCCCTTCCCTTTCTTACCCAAGTTAAACACCCATTTTTTCTTACTTTTGTAGTAGGCACTGTAGTCATATATTTATATAAAGTACTTGTTGATCAGACTAGTAGCAGCCAATTTATAGTGTGTATGAGGGAAACTCCAGATACATAATATAGTCCTGTTCATTTTCTACCAATAAAATGGCTTAATTGTGCATATTGTAATCTGAATTCCACAATAACATTGATTTCCTACATTAGACTAAAAATATATGTGATAATTCTCTGTTAATATCCATAGGTAGGAGAAAATGTTTCCATCAGGTGCATTATGGCTAAGAGGCACAGGATAAGCTATCTACATCAGAATTTAGATAAGAAGCTTGCTTGAAAGCTGAATGAGCCATCTCAACTTGTTATTTTTAAATCTGCCAAGGAATAGCTCATTTCATGCAAGAATAACCTTGCACCTGACCCAGAGCAAAGACTCTCTAGCTATTTTTTACATACACTGATGTAACAGTAGAATTGTTTAATGCTTTAAAAACCAAGTAAGGAAGAACATGAGAAAAAGAAAATAGACTTACAGCTTTGCTTTTCTTCATTCCTCTCTCTCTCTTTTTTTGTAACTGCAAAAAAGACGGTCAGTATTTAGCCATTGAGAAGAAATGAAGTGGTTATTTTCCCTAAGAATTTTTATAAACATTTTTTTCTAATGCTTCTTTAGGAAATACACTAATTTTGGCAGGTGGTAGTTACGTCTTCTCTCTCTCTCTCTCTCTCTCTCTCTCTCTGCTGTTGACATTCAATTCAAACAATCCTATCATTTATCCTTTTATGTACATTTAAAAAATTCAATGTTCACAATTTTGATTGCCTTCTTAGCAATCTTCTGGTGACCTGTGAGAGTAAGATGGAAAATTGGAAAGAGGTCGTTGGGAGAGCAGGCACAGGGGGAAGAAAAGTAGGAAATCAATTGTATTCATTGCCTTAGTCACTTCCCAGAGGACGCCTTCCAAAATTCTGCCTTTTATTTTTGAATTCATTTTTCCTCATTATTTAGATGCACCTGCAACTGGTAAGAGAGCTTTTGATCTATATTTCATAGGTAAGTATTATTCATGTGAATATTCCTTTTCATTAGTATAGAAAATATAAGCTGCACATATCTCCTGGCTGAAGTCTCTGCCTCTCGTCCTTGCTTGCTGGTCACGAAGCCATATTTTAAAAATACGTCTGGTTTTTCATTAACAACAAAGATTAAATAGCAATGTGAAGCCTTCATGATCTTCCCTTTTAATATCAGAAATAGACGCTTTCTTCTAGTCACAAGCAAAACCAAAACAAGATGTGACAGGGAAAACAAAGTGTGTGTAAGTGGTCTAAGTGACTTCCTGCTAGGGAGGTGTCTGATGTGGTGGTGGTGAGGGGCATATAACCAAAATCATCAACCCTACCCAATCCTGACACTTAATAAAACACTACCCAATGAAGACATCCTATTTTCCTGAAATAAATGTAATTATTTGGAAAAAGATAACACATTGCGCTACTATGTGAGAAAATTTCTCATAGCTTTTCACCAGGCAATTAGGGCATAGAAGGGGGAAGAGAGAGAGAAGGAAAAAGATAGAGAGAGAGAGAAATGGAGCTTTCCTGAAAAAAAAAACTGAACACAATCTGAATACAATGTGTACAATGGAGGTAAACTGACATTAAAGAGCACAGATAGCTGAGTCCTAGAAACTTGAGATTGGTTAAGTAAAGCAGGCTCATTCAGCTGGGCCACCTAAAGTGTGCATGCGTGTGTGTGTGTGTGTTTATGTGTGATGCAGGCAAATGTGAAGGGGGTAACACTGTGAAGTTAGGATGAAGTGCTCAATGGGAAACCATTGAAAGTGATCAATGATTTCCATCATACCGAGTTCCAGTTCTGATTGAAAACACTGGAAATCTTGTTCATAAGTGGTGTAGTCTGATATAGTCTGATAACATGCCTGTTGAGAAATGCAGACAGCTGATGGAAAGAAGAGTTTTGATGATGGACTTAATACTGTTGATGTTTTTAGATGATGGTTTGAGAAAGCTGGGGCTTGATTAGTACCCCTTCTGATTCTTCAACATGCAGCATCCAGTTAATGGAAATGAATCCTGCTAATGAATATATGCCCTTTACTCATTGGTCAAGGAATTAAAATGTCATGTAGTAGGGCATGCAGTAGTCGAGAAAGTTGTCCTTGGTGTGTCCTCTGTTTCTGTATGTCATCTTCTGAAGCCACTTTCTTTTTTAGATGATTACTGTTTCACATAGCGTGAAAGGGCACATACAAAGTTAGGTAGCAGTTAGAATGTACAAATGGATAAAAAGTGAATAACCCTCCTGGGTTTTTAAAATTTCTTTTGTAATCTGGGGCAACCCATACATTTACAAATAGTAAAGTGAATTTAATAGTTTTTGTTTTAATGTTTCATTATTTTGTGAAAAATATATTACCTCAGACATTTAAAATCAATATTTTATTAATGTGAGAAAGTATCTTATTTCCTGTTTCACTTTGATTACTGGAAAATAAAATTTTCTATAAAAGAAATGTAGTATTAGATACATCTAACTATACATAAAAGTATATCAAATAATATAAAATGCCATACATAGCTATGTAAAAATTTTACACAAGCACATGAACACATGCATGACAAGTGGAATAATTTCTTTGGGATTGGATTATTATGACATGGCTTTCCTGGTAGGCTGAGGCACGTTAATGCACCATATTAAAAAGATAACTTTCTTTTCTTTTCTTTTCTATGTGCTGTTGCTTCCTTCCTGACCCATCTTGAGTCCCATAGTTGATCATCTGAACTATTCTTTCACCAAAAGCCTTGACTTCTTTCATTGTATTTCTGCAGCACCTGCTCAATCAAAACACAAACGTGTTTTGAAGCGGCAACCTTACTACCCCAGTGCCCTGCTAGAGAAACTTCCAGATCCTGCCAGGTTGGCACCACTACCCAATGCATCGTCTCCAACCTCCACTGTGTATTCAGAATAGATTCTCAGTCTTTCCTTTTCTTGTCCATTTCCTTTTCTTCAACTCAAAATCATCATTCTCCTCAAGTTCCCTTCCATTTGAGATGACAATTTTGTCTACTATTTCATCCAGAAGAGTTGGAAGCCATGAAGCATGATCGACCTCAACCTCTAATCATCTCTAGAAATGTATTCATAATAAAACTATGTGTATATAGTTTTATAGATATTATTATTTATATATTTCCCTATCTCCACCTTTTTTGTTCTCAGAGGTCTTTTTTTTGTTCATCCTCATAGGATAATGTGTCCTTTAATGTCTTTCTTTCTAATTTTTCTCTCAACCTATTCACTCATGCTGAAATTTCTGTCATTTCTCTTCTCCATCCTTATACAGATTTCTTAATAGACTAATCTCTACTTTTCAGTTCCTCATCTCCCATTCCTGTCAGTCCATTCTTTAATTGACGTCGTTCCCACCGAGGTCCCAAATGATCTCTCAACTGCTAACTCCAAAGGATGTTTTGTAATCTTTTTTTTTTTTTTTAATTGGACCTCTCTCCTACATTTTTGTTTGCTCCAGGGAAATACTGTACTCCCCTGGTTTCCAGCATACCACACTCAACTAGTTTCCTTTGTGATCCTCTGTTTTTTTGTGATTTTTTTTTTCCTCTGCTTTTCTCTGAATGTTGATCCTCAGGGTTCAACTCTCAACTCTTCTTATTCCATATAATCTCTCTTTATGACTTTGTAACTCTCAGGTATTTCTCACTTGTCAGTGTTGCCAAACATATGATCACATATGTCCCATTATCTAACTAAAATATCCTTCTGCTTACTCAGTGGATGCCTTACATTTTCGAATTTTAAAACGCAAATTAAATCTTCCTTTTCTCTAAATAGACTGTCTCTTGATATTCTTTATGCTAGTTGTTGAGCCTTTTACCAAGTCATTAAAGCTAGAATTTTGACCATCATTCTTGACTCCTCCATTTTCTGCACTTTTCATATTTCTGTAATTATCAGTTACTACAAAGATAACTAATCTGGTTAATTAACTAATCTGCCTCAGTTGCTAATTAGGATCACCTGGGAAGTTTCAATGCTATACTAGCACAATCAGAGCAGAATCTCTGATAGTGGGGCCGTGAAATTTGGGAAGATGGGAACTACTTTTCTCAATATTTCTCAAATATATCACTTGTTTTTTATCTCCAGTACCACTGCCTCATTTTAGGTCCTCATCATTACTTATTGCATACGTCCTAACTGGCCACCCTGCCTCAGTCTCATCCCTCTGCAATCTATTATCAATCTGACCATCAGGGTGATCATTCGGAAATATGTTACAACGTCATCTCCCTTACTTTTCTAATCCAGAACACTCTCCCCTGGTTTCAAACACTTTAATGGCTTCCCATCAAAAAAAGGATCACATCCAGGTTCTTCATTTGGGCACCTGAGGCCTTATTTTAATTTACTCATCACTTGCCACTTTTTGCCTTTTATTTACCTTTCTCTGCTTCCCACAAAATGGACCCACTTATTCCCTGTACATACATATTTGTTTTCTTTCTTTTGTGCCCCTGCTCATGAGGTCACCTCTGACTAGAATGACCCTTTCGTGTTTAACTGTTAATCCTATTCATTTCATAAGTCTTGGCTTTGTAATCACTTTTTCCAAGCTGGGTTAAGTGCCTTTCCTCAGTTTCTCATAATGATTTCTGCCTAAAGAAATTACTGTTTTTACCACTTAAGTTTATAATGATCTTTTATATGCCTGCTCTCTTTTTGGAAACAATGACTGGTGCTTGGTCATCTTTGTACTCTCTGGTGTCCAGCATAATGCTTGGCATATATTAGATGCTCAGAAAAGGTTTGTTGAATAAATGAGTGAATGAGCAGTTAGACGTCATAGCTGGTAAAATAAAAATGGATACTAATAAATGTTGTGTCCTGAAACAATCAAGAGATTTAAAATAAAAAAGGATAATTACTGTACCTTGAGAATGGGAAACTGTGAAACCAGTAGAGAAGACCTTCTGTAGGTCTAGAATATATTAGATCTTTATTGACATTATTAGACTTACTCCTGCAGGTAATTTGCTTCTGATTTATACATTCATTTTGGAACTTTCTGGTCTTAATTTGGCTTCTTGAGAAGAAAAATGAATATATAACTGGTCTATATTAATACTGGTCTGATTAGCAGTTATATTTCTCACATAATTACATGGTTTTTATACTACACATTAATCTCCTGTGAATTTGAGTTTATTGTCTATATTTTTTTAGGGTCCAATCACCTTGAATAAATTTTCAGTTTCCAGATCTGCCAAACTGAGTGATGTGATCGGTAATGAGATGCCCTTCAGCCTTGAAATTCTGAATTTACATTTTGCTTAACTGAAAAATAAAAATTCAATGTTGTATTAATGTGGCATAAATCAAAATATGTAGGGACTATAGATAAATTATTGTGACAAATTCTATCACATTTTACATTCTTCACACAAACTCTTGAGGGAAAAGAAAATTATCAATATATTTCTGAATCAAGGCATGTTAGGGAACATGGAAAATGTACTGTGAAATAAAAAGAATGCAACGGGGGTTCAAAAGAATACAGAACTGAGACAAAGTAGTAGGTTTATTCCAGGTTTTAAAGTAGCTATATTTAACACTTTGGTATAAACCCATTTTATTACAAAGAATAACTGCCAAATAAATCACAGTCTGGAAAATAATTAATCTGAGAATCAATAGCCTGGGAAAGAAAATCACAAGGAAGTGATTTTGCAGATGTTATTTTTTCCAAATATGCAACTATTTAATCTGATATAAACTTTAGGATAGAAATGTATTAAGGAAGCTGCTTACTTAATTTTGCTCATTGCACCCTGTGATATTGAAATCGTTCAGGATTACTGGACTCACATGTTGTAATGAGAATTTACTATGTTTATTTACATATAATAAACTTTAATGATATTTGTGTCCAGTAATAGCAAATAGCAGATGCTGGTTTCTTCTAAGGAATATATATATAGGTGTGTGTGTGTGTATATATATATATACACACACACACATACATATATGTAACTCATATATATAAATATCTCATATATAAATAAATAAATTAAAACATATATATATTATCTGGTATCTGGTATTTCAAATTTTTGTTATCTCATACCACCTGCAATCTCTAGTTTTTGTTTCAAGGACTGATTTATTTTTTTTTATTTATTTATTTTTTCAAGGACTGATTTATTAATCATAAGTTTAATTCTTGAACAAGACCTTTGTGATAGTATTGGCTGGTTTCTTGCCAAAGATCTATTCACCTCTTTCTCTTTAGAAACAAAACTCAAATTTTTAGCTGGTTATATTGCTTCCTATAATAAAAAGCACATTGCTTTCCAGATATTTTAGCAACTAAGTTTGACCATGAGACTGAGTCCTGGCCTTGAGCTATTAAGAGAAATATTTGTGGGAGTTCTTTGAAAATTACTTAAAGGAAATTGATTCAGGGAGAAGTTTGTAATACCTTTCTACCTTTCCTCTTAGCTTTTAACCTGAAAATAAGTGATGATAGCTGCAGCACCAATAGCTGTCTTGGAACATAAGGTGATCTGAGGGTGAGAAAAAAGGAGCTGGGATGATACAGAGGAAAGATAGGAACTCTTTGAAAAAAGCTTTTGAAAAAGGACTTAAAAAATTGTGGAGCCACCATTCTTACCTGTAATTTCTACTTTCAGACTTTTTCTACGTGTAAGAGAAATAAGATTCTATCTTGTTTAAGGCATTGTTATTTATTGTTGCTTTTGTTGTTAAGCAAGAATTCCAGTTGATCCCAAACTAGTACTTAGATTCTGGTTCTATCTGGTGAATCCACAGATCAGCATACCTCACTGCTAGCTATTGGTATGTGTTGTTAAGGAAAGATGGAAATCTATTACCCTTAATAAGGGATGACTTGTTATATCCCAATATGACTAGGTAATAACCACTTATTTATCTCTAACCTGTGAATTTGTGTCCACAGTCTCCCTGGGAGATTAGTGTTTTGCGTTGTGTCATTCTGATTTTGAGTTAGAGGGGCATTGTAAATCTACCTGGTGGGAAAAGTAACATCTTGCTTGAAATTGTGAATAAAGTGGACACTCCATTGCACAGAAACAGGGACAACCTTATACTTCCTATACAATATCCTCAAACAGTCAATTCATTCATTCAACAAATATTTTTTGAGTGGCTATTTATAGATCAAATAAGTTACAGGAAGGTTTTGTTATTTAGTCAACTAGTCTAATATCACATGGGTCACCTGTGAATTTGGAGAAAGTAGAAAAAAGAAAAGAAGAAAAATTGAACTGAATGAAAAAAGTATAAATATTTGCCCAAATAGGTGTCTTCTTTTCAAAAAAATTTTCCTGTGTTTAAAGACAGGACTCTAATCTGCATTTTCTCAAATGGCACCAGCCTGTGACTACATATATTAAGGTCTAATATTAATGCTCAGATGACAAGCGTTCATATCTGCCATTACAGAATTTCTCAGTACCCCTGCCACAATGTCTCCCAGTTTTTTCTGGGAGTCCTAAGGGAGGGGTCTCACATAAACTTATAATCAGTTTGTTTATATTATTCACTTACTGGCTGTTATGGTGGTTGGAAAGCTCTTTGTTAGGAATCTCACCATTCTCCCTCATGCCAGGATCTTCCAGGAGAACACTCCTCTCCTATAAAGGTGTCGTACCCAAGTTCCCTCTAGGTTACAAATCACCATGCTGCTGATCACCTTAAACTGCACCATGTTGGAGATTGACTTGTTCTATGCAGAAATGAGGAGAGTATTTCTCTAGCCAACTCTGTCATCTTGAAGTACTACTACTTATGCTCTGAGTATCACAAAGTCTCCTATGAAAACACTTCTTTGTGCTTTTATTTATAGCCCTCAGCATGCAGTCCTTTATTATGTTTTATATCTTGTGTCTTCATTGGAAGCATCTGGGATATGAAGGTTCATCCCAACAGGTATTTATTCTCCCACACACATCAACTCATGCTAATAGTTTGCAGGGAGGGCTACTACTCCCTCAGTTCATCAGACATAAGCAAATCCTGAATCCTAGTAGGGTTCAAATGGGAACTCTACTACACCAGAACTTGACTTGGATTCAAGATGGCTTTGATAAAATAGCTACTGGAGAATGAAGCTGTAAATTCTTGGTATTATATATATACATATGTGTGTTGTGTATGTGTTTAATATATATATGTATATATATACACACACACATATATATAAAACTATATCCCACAAAACTTGTAATTTGTTTCAATATGATATGCTTGATACCATAGGCAGTGCTATTTTTTCATTAAGTCATCTCTTTCAGTTGCAAAACTAACATCAAAGGAATGCCACATGCTATAACATGTATTTTACTTATTCTGCATTTATCTAGATATGAATATGAATAATGTACTTAGTTGTAATGTTTCCTTAAGCTACTCTTTTCCTACATGCTGAAAAACCTTCTATACATATATTCTTTTTGGATTTATTTAAAAGGTGAACCAATAAGTTTTTTCCTTTTGCAGTCTTCCTTTAGTAAATTTAGCTACTGTTACTATGAGTAAAAGAGATAGGCATGGGTGGAGGAGATATGGAGAGGCCAGTACTTATGTAGATAAATGCAATGTGAAAACAAGGACCTACTCTTTAATTATTGGCATAGAAAAAATGGCAAAGAAACAAAATTACTTCCTGAACCACATTTTATCACCTGACTAGTTGCAAAGAGCACGTTTTGCCTGTTTTAATCAAATGAAAATCTTAACCACCTGAATTTAGGGCTGTAAAGAATGTTTATAACAGCTCATGATCCTTGACAGTAATTACCACAGTACTAAAATGGTTATTTAGGTAGAAAGTGGTTAGAATCATTAAGAAACATTTTATCGGGTTAACTGGTTAGAGAAAGAATTAAAAAAAATATTTTTTGAATACAAACTATTACAACACCTGAGAAGCCCAAGGTGTAAAGTGTATTCAACACTACCAACTGAGGTGGAAAGAAAATTCCAAAGCATGACAATCTAGAGCAATTGTTAGTAGCACCTGTGGTGGGGCTGAAGTTAAATAGAAAGAAATAGAAGGCATTTGTTTAATATATGATCTTGCTGAAAGAAGGATCCCAGCACAGTAGCTTTTTCCTTTTAAGATTAGCCAGATGTGGACGTTTCTAAAGACATAAGGATGGAGCCACAGAGAGATTACAAATGCTGGGAGAGAATGGCAGACACAAGAGTAAAGGTGACTGACAAAATACAAAAGCTGTTTCCTTTTCAGTCATTTATACACAACTTGCACTAAATAAAAAGGTACATTGTATACATTAGCAACCCACATAGTCTGGTTCTTTCACTGCCCCGGCACGATTAGTAGAGACAATTTGGCCAGCGGTGTCAACTATTTACTTTTTCATCAACCTACTGTTTGATCAGCAATTCTTTAAAACTAACAGTAAAAGGGAAACACACTCAGAAATTTAGGAAGTTTTGATTGGCAATCAGGTGTCAACCCTAGTCTAGTCTATTCTATGAAAGGCTTATACTTCATCTTAGAAGCTGAGTGACTGTCTGCTCTGTTTTCGACAGTCAACAAGAAGCCATGCCTTAGACCTGTTTGGCTGCTGTCCTGGGTAGAAGAGTTTGGCAGCCCTAGGGAGATGAATTCTTCAGCCTCGGATCCGCCCAGAGTAAAGAAGCAACACCCTCTCAACCACTACTCTGTTGCTATGAAACAAAAGACTAGGAAAGTGAGCGAAGCAGGAAGTCCCGCCTTTTAGCCGGAGTCCGCTTTGGCTCCGGTTCCCAACGCTCACGCCCACCCGCCCACTCCTTATTGGTCAATTCCCTAGTGCCTTGCATCCTTTCTTTCATTTCCTTTCCCTTTTCCACTTTCGTTCTCGGGTGAGTCCAGTCCCGCCATTTCCCTCCGAATCCCTTTCCATTTGGGACGTGCGGCGAACCGGCCTTCCTCTGGGGCCATTGTGTACTGTAGGAGACGTGGACCGGGTGGTAGTGCGAGGAGGACGGGCGCCTCTCGCCCATTGGCACCGCCCGCTGTCGGGCAGGGCACGGGTGCTCGGGATTGGTCCCGTCGCGCGCGGCCCCGCCCCCGGCCCCGCCCCGTCCCTGGCTCTCTGTGTGTGTATTCTACAGGGGTGGGGTGGCCAGCGAGTGGTCTCTTTCCTCCGGCTAGTGCTGCTGCAGCGTCCCGCGGCCTCCCCGAGAGTCGGGCGGGAGGGGAAAGCGGGCGTGGACTGGTCTTGACGGTAATTGTTGCGTTTCCCTGTCTCGATGGCCGGTGCTCTGGGTCACTCCTTCCTCTGGAGCGGGGTTTTCACGGCAATTACACACTCCCTGCCCGGGCTGCCCACGCACCCTGGGCTCGTGCGCGTAGAGTCAGACCCGCGCACACGCGTGTCTCTGGGCAGCTACTGCGCCGAGAGGCCTGGAGGGAAGGGGGCGCGGGGGAGGCTCGACGCTGCTTTCCGCCTTGGGGGCCCAGGGGCAGCCAGGCGCGGGCCACAGAGGAAGAGGGGACAGCCCCGGCTTCCAGCTGCTGTCGCCGCCGCCGTCACAGTTTGAAGAGGGGTATTTAAAGCCTGGACCTGGGCAGGGCCAGGGAGGGAGGAAGAGGGAGTAAAGGGAGACGGGCGGCTGGGATTGCAGGCAACCCGGGGAGCCGAGCGCAGAGCGCCCGAGACGGACCGGGCTGTGGGCGCTGTAGGCACGAGGCGATACTTTGTCCTTTCTCTGTCCACCTTCCTCCTCCAGCTGTGATCCGAGAGTGGCAGGGGAGGGGCCTGAGCCGGGAGGAGGCACAGATGTCCCGAAACAAAGCTTTGGACCCCTTACCCCCACCCCACTTGGATGAGACCAGAGGCGAGGAGCGAAAGAAGTGAACTCTCTCCTCCTTTCTGTGCCCGCTCTTGTCAGTTTCTCACTCTCTTTTAAAATGCGTTATTTGTGTGTTGGTTTATATGGCTCTTAACTTGGGCGCAACTCCTCAACCGCGTTGGCTGAAGAACTGTGTGTTCGTGTGTCCATGTTCATGAGTCCGTAGTTGGTGGTTTTAGCGGGTAAAATCCAAGTCCTAAGCCTTTGTTGACAGCAGACGTGCCCCTTAAGCTTCTGTAGAAGTATCTTTACGTTTATATAACTTGACGAATTCTAACAGAGTGAAAGTGCGGTTTTTGAGGGAGGCTCCCAAAATATTTTCTGGGGGCTTCAGTTCTAGTCTTTTGAATTGGGATTAAGGCAGGGAGGGGAAAAACAGAACAGTGTGTTCTTGTCTAGTTGGAGGAAATCTATATAAGTTTTTATTGTTATGAGTTTGGTATTAATCAAGCCTTCATTACTTGCATCTTTAACTCTTAGTGTTCCAAAAACAAATCTAAGGTCATTGCTACTAAACCTGTTTGTTGTGTGTAAAGATTGAGAGTGTAAATTCACACACTATTGAAAAGTTGAATCTGGGGCCCTGGATTTTGTTCTCACTGGTGGAGCAGTATGTAGTGTGTACAAGTTAACCTGTTTTCTGTTGGGTAAATATTTTCATGACCAACTAACTTTTTTTTTTTTTTTTTTAATTTCCCTTTCAGAGAACTAAGATTCCAGATGGCAAATTCTATGAATGGCAGAAACCCTGGTGGTCGAGGAGGAAACCCCCGAAAAGGACGAATTTTGGGTATTATTGATGCTATTCAAGATGCAGTTGGACCCCCTAAGCAAGCAGCAGCAGATCGCAGGACTGTGGAGAAAACTTGGAAACTCATGGACAAAGTGGTAAGTTTTGTCTGACCGTGTCTGTACACAGCAGGGTTGACCCTGGATGTGGCTGGTTTCTCCAGTTTTATTTGTACTGTTACTTAATAATAATTATTGTTGTAGCAACAATCTTTGCTTTGGATTGACCATCTTTCTTATATCTGCTCTGGGGGTTTAGAAAAGTTGGGTTCAGAGCTAAGATTTGTTTTTTTACCTTTTGTCCTACTCTTCAAGATTCAAAGTTCCTCTACATGACTCAGACATGCAAAGTTTTTACTGTTGGCTGCTCTTTGTTGGTGCATGGCATAGAATAGTTTGGATGTGTTTGTTACATTTTATGTAAGGTTGTCTTGCTGTTAGATAACAAAAGAGTGTATACACTCTGCTGAGAATGATAACTGGGGAAAGAACCCGATTAGTCCTTAAGTGAGGAAGCAGTGTTTGAGAGTTTCCATTTTCATCTTTGAGAATTCATTTTCATTGAGGAACTTTTTTGCTGTTGTTAATGATAGAGTTACAGTTTCTTTCATCTATTCCATTTTGAAACAGGAAACCTTTTTGATTGCACATTGTTTATTGTGAAAGGAAAATTTATGATGGAGGTGGTGGGACTGAGAGTATCAGAAACTTCTGTGGTTTCTGCATGTTGCTTTCAGATGAACTACAATGTTACAAGAAGAAATAATGCTGGCTGTCAGTGCCCAGAGAAGTCTAGGCAACCTGAATACTTCACAAGGGTCTATGGAGAAAACTGTAGCTGTGTCCTATTTTACCAAGTAGGATTATGAAATAAATGTAATTAAGATGTAGCTTGCTGCTGTGCAAAATTAACAGTTTTGCTCTTGAAGCAGTAGTACTGTACCCTATATATTGGTAAATGTTTGTAGCGCCTTATGGTTTTATTTCATACATGTTTGGGGCTAATTATAAAGTTAGTTGATCCAGGGCTCTTGATGTCTTTATAACTGCAGAAATGGAGGTTTAAAAAAATATTGCTTTGTAGGTGTGTGCTAAAGCCTTCACAAAGTCACATGGTAGCAGTCAACTTTACTTTGGTTCGTAACAGTGTTCAACTATTTGCCGCAAAAAGCCACTGTCAGTGGTATTAGCAATACAGGAAGGGGATAAGATTTACTTTATTTTCATTTCTCCTTATGAGAAGCACAGATGGGTGGATGAACAATAGACCTGGCATTATATGGCTGGTGATGCTAAAGGCAGAGCCAGAATATTTTTGTTAGATAAATATCCTTAGTTTTAGGATTCAGTGTGACCTATTTAAGCTTCTGCCAATTTATTCAAATTGTGATATTAAAGTGCTCCAGACAGAATGATGTCATAGTGTCAGAACATTGCAACTTGCTGCTTGAGGTCAGGTTTTGATTTTAACATTGGATACTTAAGAATGAGGGGCATGCAGTTGGAAAAATTGTATATATTTGACAGGCACAATACTAGCTGTCTTTGCTTTTCTAAGGAGTAAGCAATTTAAGGTCAGTCTCATGCCTGAACCATTAGTTGGGCATAAGAGAAGGAGATTCAAGGTTTTTCTTTAACTTATCTGTTAAACGAGTGGGCAGAAATGGGTCAGATTCTACCAGGGAGCTGCTCCTCTCTCCCCACCCCTTTGAGTTGTCAGAATTTGTACAATTGTGAGTAAATGTTAGAACATCAAATGAAAAAGATTTATATAAGAAGTGGTAAACTGTAGGTAATATAGAGTCATTATTTTTGAAACATTAAAAAATGTGTGTGTAATTTTGGTCTGTAACCGATTGTTAACCTAAGTTTTCTCCTCTTTTAATTATTTCACCATGGGTTATGGTAAAATAGATGGTTGTTTGATAGTTAAGCTTCTGCCATTGTTTGTTTTTTTTAACCCTTTTGTGGGTTTGTGTTTAGCCTCTCCAATTGAGAAACTTGACTCACGAGGAAATCTACTACCTAAAGTCTCTACTTAGTGGAATGCGGGTATCGGTGTTGGCCAGAGGTGCACTGTGTGGCTTTCCCTATTTGTCTTCATTATTTGTCAAGGCTGAAAATTGTTGTGTTCATTTATGAATGCATTCGTGGGCTTTGTGGAGGGAAACCATATAAATCATTTTAAAAGAGTTCAGTATGTTTATCGCTACTCTATCTCACAGTAATAAAAAAGCATTGATAATTACTATTTGGAAAGTCTATTTTATTTAATTGTGTAATGCAGAAGGATCACCCACATGTGTTTGTCTTTCCTTCCTTGTCAGTGGTGAAGGAAGTGGTTCATGATATCAACACTGTCCTGGTGATTACATCAGGAACTTTATTATTAGTCGAAAAGTGAATCCCTTGACACATTACCTGTTTTGTAAAATAACTGCAATAGTGGGAGTTTAGCTTCTGAATAACGGAAAATAGTAACTTTCAAATCTAACTGGTAGTTATGTAAAAGGCAAGGTTAAGCATTTGGCATTTTTTCTTTATGAAGCCTCTGCAACAAGGTCAAATCTTAGAAGTGTAAAATTGTAAACAAACAAACAAAAAAGTACGGTATGTTGTCTCAGCCACTTATAAAGCAAAATAACATCTCACAGGGCAGTGAAACAGTCTTAGACTGTAGGGGAAATGTGTAGTTACACCATTCCCTGGCCTCTAGAATTTAAAACAGTCAACTGAAATTCCAGTTCCAACTAATTGTTATGTTTTCAGAGGGCAGGCTTTCTATACAAGGTCACTGAGAGTGGGAGGGAGTAATTGCTCAGCTGTGTTCCTTGTAAGATGTAAAGTGTTTTGTAAGAAAACATCAGTGGCACAGACTTAGCAGAGTGCATTTATTGAGAAAAAGAATAGTAGCATATCCCAAAGCATCTCATTTAGACATATTTTCTGGTTTTAGTTCTACATGTCAGTGTAAGTCAATAGCTGACCCCAAACTCTTCAGGTCAGTAGATGCCTGTTTGATATAGTGACAGAACTATTACTCATGAATACACAGCAAGGTTCAGATACACCTGAAATGTGGAGTCTGTTACAAAGCTCTTACAGAGATGGAGGTTCTTAAACACTTAAACATTTCTTGAGGACCTACTGTGTTTCTATGAAGTGCTTATTACCTGGGGATGCAAAGCTATACAAGATATAACTCTGCCCTTGACCTGTCATGGAGCTCAGAGACCAGCATCAGAGCCAGGCATGTAAGTGGATAATTGCCATGTAGTATGGAAGGGGCTGTAATACAGACCTATACAAAGTACAGTGGGAGCAGTCGAGAACATCTGTCTTGTTTTTCTGGCCACTGCTCAGACCGTTGTCTGTCTGGATTCTGCTGGCCACTGCCTTCAGGAATAGCATTACTGTACTCTTGTTGGAAATGCTGTGGTGAGGGTAAGGAAATGATTGCTAATCAGTATGGTAGGAATGATGATTTATTAATGTGAGGTTCCTGCGCATGGTTTTCACAAGCATCTTAGCCAGGTGATGGAAAGTGGAAGAAACAGTTTTCCATCTAATAGATACTAAATGTACTGAGCGTACATAGATGTTCAGGAAACTAAAGAGTAATTAATTGATGCTAAAGAGCAAAGCAAGTTGAGTACCTGCCTACGTTTTTGTCTTGCTGTCCTTGTCATTCATTTGAAATTACATTACCGAAAGAGTTTTAAAAGCATTTAAAAAGTGATGATACCAAACAGCCTTTTCCTGCTTTTAACCCTCAGTACATTTAGTACACTTGCCAAGCTTGGAATATAATTTATTCTCTATCTTTATAATTTCGCTTCAACCATAATATATTTTAAAGTTTGTCAATCAAAAATGCTTAAATTATATGCAGCTATTAAAAAATAAGAGTAAGTATTCTCTTCTGAGTTGAATTACTCACACCTCTGAAAAATATTGCATGTGGAATAACATTTAGGTTTAGGATGCCTATTGTTTATGTTTGTTCGGTTTGAGAATATCACTGTCCTTGGGCCCTTGGAACAGGGAATATCATTTATTTGAATTATTCTTCACGTATTTCTTTTTCCTTAGTTAGGTTGTTCTATATTAGCAGAATCATGGGCCCTAGTAGACTTTGATATGGTAACACATTATGTGTCTGGCTTATTTTGTTTACTACTGAGTTAGATTCTGATTTGTGCTTAGATAAATGGAGTGATCCCAAAGTTTGCCTCTTATCACTTCTAGGTAAAGCTTTTGGATAAAGTAAAAGAGTTAAAGGAATCCTCCTAAGAGTTCCCTGGCTTTTTATCTGTGTGATGTGGAGCACACATTTAGCAGAAGCCTTAATCAGTTATTATCTTTTAAATCCTATAGAATTTTAACCATTCAGATTTTGAATCAACTTCTTACTTTCTTTCAGAGTTGCTTTCTATGCTGTCTATTTATTTCATCATTCATTTATCATGTCCTAAGTCTGGAAAGATAGAGAATCATAGATAACCATGTTATCCTGTAGGGTGTAGTTAAGTGCTGTAATACGGTGTAAATAAAGTGCTGTAACACAGCGTCTGGTAGATGTGAGTGTTGCTTGCTGGGGTGAAAAGTTGGTGTAGAATGCAGCATAGTGGAGGTATTATCCAGCTATTTTTTAGAGGATGCTTTGGATTCCAGTGAAGTGAGGACACATCAGACAGAAGGAATGATGAGTAAAGGGAGATTGCTGAGTGAAAGAAGGTTGGAGAAAGATGAAGAGGCTTTGACTGTTTTTTCAAGGAATTTGGACTTTATTTGGTAGGCCGAGAAACACTGAGATGTTTGAGCAGAGTGAGAGAAAGTCAAGGCTATGCTGTGATAAATTACTGTCTTGACTCTAGAAAGGATGAATTAAGAGACAAAAAGAAACCCTTAAAAGTAGGAATAATGATCAAGAGGAATTAAAACAGACTGGGCAAGAAATAATGAAGGGCTGAGCTAGAGAATTGACAGTAGATTAAGCAAGTGTTGGTTCAAACGTGGGAGGCATTTTGGAGTAAAATCTAAGGTCCTGGTGACCCTTCAGAGATAGAGGATGAACAAGAAGTTGAAGTGAAAGTGATTCTTGAGGTTTTCAGCTTAGTTGACTATAAAGGCAGTGATGCCCTTAATGAGATAAGGTACATAGGAAGAAAAAGAGGAAGCTTGGGGGCTGGTGCATGAGAAGTTTGTTTTTTGGCCATGTCGAGTTTGACTTGCCAGAGTGAAATCCATTTTGAAGTCAGAAAATTGAATGTGCAGTTAAAGAGAGAAGTTGAAACTAGAGACATATGTTTGGTAGATATGCCCATAGAAGCAGCATTTCAAGCTATAGAACAACAAGAGAGTTGGAGGGCAGAATAGAAGGTGAGAGGTGGAGAAAAAGTTAGAGATTGGAATTCTCGGCTGTATCGGGTGTGTATCTATAATTAGATGGCAGTGAAGGAAAGGGAATCCTGCAAAGAACAGTGATGAGACAGATAGGAAAAGAATGAGAGCATACTGATTTCCTGAGTAGAGATAGCTTTAATGAGGATCTAGTTTCAAAGTCTGAGAAAACCAAGTTCAAATGGAGAAAACCAAGCCGAATGAAAGTTCAAGAAGTCATTGAATGTCTTGAGTCGAGTCCATTGTTGATCTTTCAGTGTAGTTTTGCTTATGTGACAGCTAGATGAAAACGAGTATGTGGATTATTTAAAAATTGTTCTAGAACTGGGACAACTAGTGTAAAGAAAGAAAGTTCTGATAGATACCTTGAGGGTTTGAGCAGAGCATAACTTTGTGTGTAGGTGCTGTTGGAGAAGTTCACGGATTTAGGGGAAGGAATGTAGGTAGGGAGTGATTTAAGATGTAAGGGAAGAAGAAATAATTGATGAAGTGGCATCCTGGATTACAATGTGAGAAGGAGAGGCTAAGAACAAGTAGAAGGGTAATCCTTGGTAGATAACTGAAACTTCCACTTAGATAAGAGGGAAGTAAGGAAATATACAGAGAAGTTTTGGGGAATTTTTAAATTTTATGTTGGGTTGTCAAGAAGTGATTTAACTTGTAACATTTGTAATGTCTAAATCATGTTTTAAAATTATATATTATAGAATAAACAATATATATTTAAACTAGTTGTATAGCAATGAAGTGCATAAATAAGTAAAAAAATTGAAATGGAAATCAGTCCTGAGCCTTTATATTAAGATCACCTTAAAAACATGCTGTGACTTAGATGATGCCACGATGCTGTTTTTATCTACTCTGCTTGGGCATATATTTAAGATATTTTAAAATGTATTTGTAAGTGCTGATTTTCTCCTAGTAATTAAAGAAGCATTTTGAAAATATCCGACTAAATCTTTAGCTTTTTAACATATTAACATTTAAATAATTGTTAAGCTCACACTGTTTTCTAATAGGAATTACAAAAAATAGTTCTTAGTATTCTACCTTTCAAATGATTCCAGATCAGCTGAGTACCTATGTACTGATTCCAAATCAGTAGAGACCTGGGCTTATTAGCCTTATCTGCTCCTATTCTGTACAAAACAGGAGACTTTTTAAGGATTTCAGGTAGTATAACAAACTTTAGGAACTAAAAAAAAGAACTCTTAATGATCCCCAACAAGGCGGCCAGTGCCCTTGGTCTAATTCTCACATCTTTGCAAAACCTGCAGGGATTTTGCCATGTTGTGGTACAATACGGAAGGCGAAGAAATCCTAAAAAGTTGCCAGTGCCCAGTATGTGTCAGGTATTGTGCAGAGCACTTTCCATTTCCTCTTCTGAGAATTTGTAACATCTTTAGACGTTTTCATGGTTTCCAGAAGAAGAAACTGGCCCACGGTTGTAAAGCTAATAACTGGCAGGGCTAGATCCCAGGTTGGTTTGGTTCTGATGCCTATGTTTATAGTATGAAGATTCAAGCACGCTGCTTGAATCTTCCTCTTTCCAAGAGAAGTAAATCAAAAGGATCTTTACCCCCTATATTTGAAATGATCAAGTTCTTTCCCAAGCTTTGTATTCATTTGTAGACAGGTTTATTCAATATAGGTATGGACATCCTGTTTGTAATATTACTTTACTTCTGAGAGGTTCCTCCTTAACTTGTTCCTTTCCTCCTTTCCTCCATCAAATATTTATTGCGCATCTACTATATGCAAGATCCTACATTAGGTGATGGAGATAGACCAGTAAGATAGATATGTGAACAAATGAATACACAATTGACATCTTAATTACAACTAGTCAGTTACTTAATGGTGCTTCTTATAACAATAAAAAGGTTATAAAGAGGTTATAAAGGTTATAAAGGTTATAAAAGGTTATAAAGGTTAAAGGTGTCTTTCTAAAGAAACCTTCTTTGAAAACCATAAAAGAATTGGTAGTTTCCCCCAAATCCTGCTATGATTAATTTCTAGACTCATAACCAGTTATATGCTAAGCTTCTTGTTTTGCCCGATTAATATTCTATGTAGAAAGAGTTCTGTTTTATTTTTATATTTTTAAAATTTTATGCTGTATAAGTTTTTATGCTTTTATATACTTAGTGGTGTGATTTGCTGAACTAAACTGTAAAGAACCCAAAGAACTCACAGATCCTTTTTGTCATAATGACATATTTTTAAGTAACTGCAATAAGGAATCTCTTACAGCAGTTACCTGAGGAGCACAAACAAGGGATTCTTTCAGGCTTCCCATACTATCTTTAAAAAATGGGATATTTCATTTCGCAGGTACAATACATGATTTAATATAACTGAATGCTCCATGAGGTGAGGTGTGTTTTATAATGAAAGTCTTCTATGGTATGCGCACAATTCCTTACTGTTGAAGTTTCCATTTGCTTCAGTAGAATTTCTTTCATAGGTTTCAGGGCCTGGTTTGAACCTTGTTTGCAGAAAATATGTTAGCTGACCTAATACTTCTTTGTTACCTTTTGGCTGGAAATTTTAATTAAAGCACAGTCAGGAAACTGTTTAAATGCAAGAGTGTTCCAGAATAATTAATGGCTTTGAAGATTCTTGTAGCCCTAGTAAATCCTGTGTTTATATTTGTGCCTTTGCTTTGATATGGTTGAATATATATTTTATGTATGTGAATACATATTCATGTATTTACTGAAATACACATGTAGTGCCATATTAAATATAAAATATTTTTTTTATGTATGTGAGACAATGCATATATAGACATATACAGAGAGGTCTACTTAAAAACCTTTTTTTTTTTTTTTTTTTTGTGGTACACGGGCCTCCCACCATTGTGGCCTCTCCCCTTGCGGAGCACAGGCTCCGGACGCGCAGGCTCAGCGGCCATGGCTCACGGGCCCAGCCGCTCCGCGGCATGTGGGATCCTCCCAGACCGGGGCACGAACCCGCGTCCGCTGCATTGGCAGGCGGACTCCCAACCACTGTGCCACCAGGGAAGCCCTAAAAATCTTTAAATACATTTTCAAGAAATACATCAGGCAGTTGTCTACTGTTATGGAGAGAGTGCCTGACTTGTAAGTTCAGACAGCAGGGTTCTGAGCAGTAAACTTAACTAGGTTCCATTTCTGTGTTTAAGTATTGTTGTGTAACAAGTAAGGAGTTGGTCTTGGTGACCTCCAAGGTCCTCTTTAACTCTAAAATCCTTTGAGCCAATGACTATAATGGAATTTTTAGCCCAATTCCAATATTAAATGTTTTACCTTTTAGTTCAAAAGCAAAGAGTAATGAACCAATCCTTTAATGTACCAGTTGGTGGCCTAAAAAGTCCATCAGTGTATAATGTGACTGTAGATGTGTTCTTTGTGAAAGCTCTCCTGTGTTGGGACCCGCTTTCATTCTAGGGAGTGACTTCGTTATTTCTAGAAGTCTGACTCATTTGAATCTGAACTTGAACCTTAAATGGTGAGCTTGATTTTTCTCCTTAAAATACTGGTTTTAGAAAAGCAATTTTTCTCACCCTGGCTTTCGCAGTTCCTTGCACATAGCAGACACTCAATAAATATTTATTGAATTGAATTGAATTAGACCTGCTAGGAAGTCATAGTCCTGGCATAGGGTTATTCATTTTCGGCAATTTTCGGCAAGAGTTGACATAAATCACAGTTTAATACTAATCCAACTGATGAACTGCACAGTCAGCGGCATGCAATAGTAGTTCAGCATTTTATGTTGCACTTGCCCAAGTGCAGATTTAGAAAACTGTGTGGCCTACAAAGGCCTTGATGAACTGACTCTAGCCTATTGAAGATCTCCTCATTCCACTCACCCAGGGGCTCCTATGCCCCCACCTTTTAGAGTGACTGCACTGACTGCTCTTCACACACCCTCCTCTCTGGGGCCTCTCAAGCCTCTGCACATCCCTTTGCCTGGAATATTCCTTTTGCAAATTTAGGTATGCCTTTCATGGCCCTGCCACGTAGATGTGTCTGCTTCATTCCTCCTCTAGCGCTTTGTAGTCTCCTCCATTATAGCACTCTGATTCTCCTGTCATTCTTTTCTAAGCCACCAGTCTTTTTCACTAGAACACTCCTTGAGGACAGGTGTGTGATTTATTCATTGCTGTACTCCATAGGGCCCGAAACAATGCCCGACATACAAACGTTTGTAGAATTAACAAATGGGTCCTCAAGTTCCTGTAAATTTGCAAATGGAGTAAAATAAAAATGTAAATGAGTTTAGCCAGGGATCATTAGTTATATGCCTAATTCTAATTAAATTGTGATATAGTTAGAAAGAAGATCAGGCTGAGATTCATAAGATGCAGACTCTTGTGTTGGATTAATGATTTTTCAATAGTCGCCTTAATCTTTGTAGTTCTTAGTTTCTTTATCTGAAAAATGAATGGATTGGACAGGATCTTCACTAAGATCCCTTAGAGCAAGAATTACATTGCTCCTAAGTTAATTATAGAGAACTAGGTCTCTTCTGCCAGAGTCCTTGAGGCATGAAGTATGCTCTAGTCATCTATAATTTCCTGGCACCAAGCTCAGTACCTGGTATATAGTAGTTATTCAAACAATTTTACTGAATAAATCAATACTCAGATAGAATTATAATTTAAATAAAACAAATGAGAAAAAGGCCACGTAGCAAATAGTAAATTAAAAATTTGTAACGTTTAAAAGAATCTATTAAGGAACAGTGATTTGGAATGTCTGAAATATTTTTATTTATCAGTTAAAAAATTCACCAGTTGGAGGAAATGAATTTAAAGTTGCCTAGCCCCCCTAACTACAAGTTAATAATTTATCAGTCTGTGACATGTTGTACCAAGTTTTATGTTGCTGAAATTAAACTGCCTGCTGTAGGATGTTGGTGGTGATATTTTTGAAATTTGTGTGTACTCGTGATATTATCTTTTAGTTTTAAGAACTGAAAAACCATCTTGTTTCAAGCAAGATTTGTTAAATCATTGATATATTTGGAACTTCATCTGTCTTTAGGGGAGAAAATACTATTATATAGTTCAATCATGAAAATAAGGAAGTAATATAATAACATCTGTGTGTAAAAATACATATAAAGAATTTCAGAATCAATCAACCAATCATCTATACATCCATTTATTAGTTCTGTACTGTATGCTAGACAGTTCTGCTTTAGGCACTGTGTACAAAGTGGAGGGAGATAGAACGCCCTTAGTTAATGTGAGAAATGGTTGTCTTAAATTAGGGGCTGATGCTTGATAGTTTGAGCCAGGCTTTTTTCCCCCACAAAAGATATGGTCATTTCTCAAAGGAAGCAAGTGAGAAAGTAAGTTTAAGAGTACTTTTTCATTTGTCATTTCCTTGACTTATTGTGTTTGTGGTTCTTGAAATTATTAACGTTCAACTCTTTTTCATTTGGCCGGGGCACTTTTTTGAGTACCCAAAAGTGTATCCATGTTTTTGTGGAACCTGAAATTTAGAGTGGTCCTTTTAAAGAAAAAAGTACAAATACAAAATTGGGTATGAAAAGAAAGACCATTAAAAGAAATGGTTAAGTCCACAAACATCAGAGAAATAATCTAGACTCTGTACACTTATTATTTTTTAAAATTTTATTTATTTATTTATTTATTTTTGGCTTCATTGGGTCTTCGTTGCTGCGCGTGGGCTTTCTCTAGTTGCCGTGAGCGGGGGCTACTCTTTGTTGCGGAGCACGGGCTGTAGGCGCGCGGGCTTCAGTAGTTGTGGTTCTCGGGCTCTAGAGCCCAGGCTTAGTAGTTGTGACGCACGGGCTTAGTTGCTCCGCGGCATGTGGGATCTTCCTGCACCAGGGCTCGAAACTGTGTCCCCTGCATTGGCAGGCAGATTCTTAACCACTGCGCCACCAGGGAAGCCCTCTGTACACTTTATGCTTTGATTCTCTTCCATTGCCCACGTATGCCTCCAATTCTGGGTACCATTGGACACATTCAAATTACGAAATTTAAACGTGACCTTCCTGCTCCTGTGCTGGGCTGGTCAGCACCATGAGCACTTGAAATATTCCCGAAGCCATTCTTGTATCACAATTGCTGACAGTGATTTAACTAGTTCCAGAAATGACTGCGTTCCTTACATGTACCTTCCACTAAAGCCAAACTAAGTGTATTTCAACTCAAATTCCCATTAGCCAGACTCCAGAAATGCCCCCAGCTCCTTCAGTGCCACCCAGCAGAAGGTTAAGTTTGACAGAAGGGATGTTGCACTGGGCAAAATACAGAAATCTTAACTAATTGTGTGTAAAATATCTTGCTCTTGAAAACTTTACCAAAAAAATGTATGACGAGACCTTTAGAAGAGGGCCAAGTGTCTGAGGGACCCTCAAGCTTCTGCTTCATGAGCTTCTCAGTAACTCTGCTTTGATGTGTACATTTTGCCTTTTGTAAGAGTGTGTGCCTTTACACTATGTACACACTTGTGCAATTCCCAATGAGTTTATTTAAACAGTCGTTTAATTGGATGGTTCTTTATGCTGTGATTGGAGGGGTAAGAATGAGAGATGGATAAAATTGCTTATGACTAAATCACATGAACATGTAGAAAGAAGTGAACGTAGTAGTAGAATTACTACCTTTTCATGCTAGCAGAAGGTATGGTTATGCAGGCAGCCCTAAACGCCCCAGTCGTTGGGTGGCACCTGATGGAATGACCGAACCGTTACGTAACATGTGTTTCTAGGCCTGGGATGTAATGTGAAGAGGTGGAAAAGACTTGTTCTGACCTGACACCCATTTACTACTTAATAATTCAGTTATTAAAAGAGCACCTGTTTTTAGTACTTCTCAGGGTTCGGGAACAATACACCAAAACGTAAATTAAAATCTATCAAAGAGCTTTAGCTGGGAAAATAATCTCTGAATGTGAGATGTTAAAATGGGCCAGCAGATGAGGCCCATTCCCTCATTTTTGTTTAAAAAAGATACTGTTAGTGATATATAATAATTAGCCCATAGGTGTTCTGTTAAGCCGTGAACAATGGGATGTTGAAGAGAGAATGAAAACTTTCGGGGTTGAAAGTTAAGGTCTGACATAGAAAAACTGAATGAGAAGAGAAGAGAATAGTATTTAATTGTATGAAAACAGATGGGAATGTAGATTCTTTGTAGATTGCTGATGATAATTTTAAAATCAAAATGTATATTATGCAAGGCAAAGAAATAGTACATAGTTTGATAATTTTCTCAGCTCTTCTGTGAAGGAAAGTGTTGCAGTTCATATGAAAGTGTTTTATTTCTGTCTTTGTTTCTTTTAGGTCAGACTGTGCCAAAATCCCAAACTTCAGCTGAAGAATAGCCCACCATATATACTTGATATTTTACCTGACACATATCAGCATTTGAGACTTATATTGAGTAAATATGACGACAACCAGAAACTTGCCCAACTCAGTGAGAATGAATATTTTAAAATCTACATTGATAGTCTAATGAAAAAGTCAAAAAGAGCAATAAGACTCTTTAAAGAAGGCAAGGAGAGGATGTACGAAGAGCAGTCGCAGGACAGGTAAGAATATTTCAGATTTTATTTTTTTCAGGGTTAAGGTCATTTATGTTGCTTTTTGTTTCACAGTTAGGATGAATGTTACCATGTGTTTGTTTTGGGGGAAATATCATTGCATTTGTGTATTCGCTTTTCATATTATTTAAACCTTGTAGTTTTACACAAGGTTTACACAAATTTCTCTGTGTCAATAGCTAGTTCATGAGACAGTGTTCTTATTTTGTTTTAATAGCTTTATTTTTTAGAGCAGTTTTAGGGTTGCAGAAAAATGACTCAGAAAGTAGAGCTCCCGTATACTCCCTCCCGCCATTTGCCGTTTCGTCGATTATTAAAAACTTGCAAAAGGTGGTACTTTTGTTACAGTGATGAACCAGTATTGATACAGTTTTATTAACTAAAGTTCATAGTCTGTATTAGGGTTCACTCTTTGTATTACACGGTTCTCAGAGTTTCCACAAATGTATAATAATGTCATATATCTACCATTATGGTATCATGTAGAATAGTTTCACTGCACTAAAAATGCCCTGTGTCCACCTATTCATTGCTTCCCTTCCCCACTGCCTCCACCATACACCTCTTGAAGCCCTGGCAACCACTCATCTTTTTAAAGTCTCTATAGTTTTTGCTTTCTTCAGAATGTCATATAGTTGAAATCATATAATATGTAACATTTTCAGACTGGCTTCTTTTACTTAACAGTATGCCTTTAAAGTTATCCCATGTCTTTTCATAGCTTGATAGTTGGTTTTTTTTTTTTTTATTACTGAATGATACTCCATGACATGGATGTAGCACAGTTTGTTTATCCACTCACCTATTGAAGGACATCTTGGTTGCTTCCAATTTTTGGCACTTATGTATAAAGCTGCTATAAATATTGGTGTGTAGGATTTTGTGTGGACATAAGATTTCAGCTCATTTGAGCAAATATTTAGGAGCATGATTTCTTGATATTATGATAAGCCTATGTTTGGTTTTGTAAGAAACTCCCAAACTGTTTTCCAAAGTGGCCGTACTGTTTGCATTCCCACCAGCAGTGAGAGTTCCTGTTGCTCCATTCCACCAGCATTTGGTGTTGGACAGTGTCTTCAGGACGTAGTCTTGATTGGAGGTGTAGGTGTGTAAGATGTGGGTGGAAGATGTAACTTCAGTTCCTATACTTTGACTATTAAGTGAGAAGCAGGGGCAGTGATGACTGAAGTGACATCAACTGAATCCTCATTTTATAGCCAGGATTTTTGACTTAGAGACTCTTCACTGAAGTTTGTTTTTTGGCTCTTTCAACGTTAAATTTCATGATCTATCTTAAACTAAATAGAGCAAATGATAGAGTTTTCCACTTCTGGGACATTTAAGTTCTATCTAGAATGTTCACCGATAGTGATAGTCTATTTAGATTTCCAGACTGGAAAATAAACATTAATTAAAATATATAATATCTTAACGTAGTTGAGGTGAATTTTAGTTTAAAACTCTTAACGTCTCTGGATTTTAGTTTTCTTAGATATAGGAAAGACCTCTAAGAAATCTCTAAGGTTTCAGGTCTGAAACAGTAGTCTCATATAGTCTAATGAAACATAGGATTGTGTAACAGAAAGTTCAGTTATCTAGGTATATAGACTCTGAAGTTGTTTGTAAATAGCAGCCGAAGAAATACCCAGAGTGAGTAAAACCGTCAAATTCAAGCATAGTAAAACCCTCTGCCAAAGGTAAAATGGCATAAATGTTTCCTTATTTATCATTTGCTCTCTAAATTAGTGATGAATCCTAACATAATCATAGGAGTCTAACCAATTATGTAACTATGGGCTCATCACTTAATATTCTTGGACCACAGTTTATATATCTTGAGGGTGGTGACCCTTCTAGTTAGCTGCCTTTTAGCTCCAAGCTCTAAGACCCTCTCCAGGACTGTTAATGGGCATTTTGAATTGCCACAAGGTTCCAGAAGTAAGGAATAGAAATATCATAGTGATTGCTTCTTCTTATAGACTTCCCAAGAATGGCCAAGGTTATGGGAAGCCAGATGTTTATGTTTAAAACTGTATTTTCGCCTTGTAGTTTTAACGTAGATCTAATAAAACTAACTTGTTTTAGAAACATCTTTACACTTCTTTCTCACATTTGGCAGCCCTGAGATTGTTCTTGATATAGCAATGTAATCCATGAAATTTTACTTTTTAGGTTATTAGATCAGTGAGAAGGTGTGTAACTTCTAGGACTAGGAATTTGAGTCGTGTGTTTCAATTGGATGTAGTAATATATGATGGGGTAAACTTGTATCTCACTTTTACATCTTTTTTAGAAACTTGAAACATTTCTAACTCAGGAAATGTCTTATAACTACCATTTCATAAATAAATTCAGATTTTTTTGGCTTTTTATGTGGGAGCATATCATGGTGGAATCTTTATAAATTTTGGTTGTGTGTAGATTTCCATAGATGATGACAGACTGCATAATGCTAACTGATCACAATGAGGCAACTCTGTGTTTTAAGTGTCCAAGTAAATTTTGTCACTGTCCTAAATTCAATTCTAAAATAAAGTTTATTAGCTTCTGTGATGGTATAGCATATTTCTAATTGGATTTTTCTTTCATCCATGTTCAATTTTCTGATAATGTTCAGTGGCCACTGTGTTTATGCAAAACTTACATTCGATAAATGATCATAATTCATAATAATGTACTATTCTTGGTAACTGTAACAAGACATAAAGTTTTGATTTATGTTTCTTTTAGTAGGAATATATATATATATATATATATATTTTTTTTTTTTTTTTGCGGTACGCGGGTCTCTCACTGTTGTGACCTCTCCCGTTGCGGAGCACAGGCTTCGGACGTGCAGGCTCAGCGGCCATGGCTCACGGGCCTAGCTGCTCTGCGGTATGTGGGATCTTCCCTGACCGGGGCACGAACCCGTGTCCCCTGCATCAGCAGGCAGACTCTTAACCACTGTGCCACCAGGGAAGCCCTAGGAATATATTTTTAAACGTTCACTTCTGTGTTCCCTTAGATTTCCAAATGTAACTGAGGCTAAAACGTGTCACTGTACACGGAACTCTGGATGTTTTGCTGTATAGAATATAAAAGAAACTCCTTAGAATGTTCTCAGGGTTGGTAAGCAATTGAATATTCTTTTTAGTAGTATGACTCTTATCTAACATGTATTACACACTGCTAATTGGGAATATTATAAATTCTCTGAACAATCTTTTTTTTTTTATTCTGTAAATAATGTCACTAGGGACATTAGTATTTTTGTTTGTTTTTTTGCGCGGTACGCCGGCCTCTCACTGTTGTGGCCTCTCCTGTTGTGGAGCACAGGCTCCGACACGCAGGCTCAGCGGCCGTGGCTCACGGGCCCAGCCGCTCCGCGGCATGTGGGATCCTCCCAGACCGGGACACGAACCCGTGTCCCCTGCATCGGCAGGCAGACTCTCAACCACTGCGCCACCAGGGAAGCCCGGGACGTTAGTATTTTTAAGCTGAAAATGAAGGACAGTAATACTAGAAATAGTAATTTGGAGTTCATTGACTAAACCAGCATTTCCCTGAGAGATTCTGTACTTTATGAGTACATGAATCAAAATGTTTATTTTAATGTTCTTGTTGTATCAAAAATAAACTTCTTTGTGGATTTGTTTTAAATGTAAGGGCAAGTGGGAAAAAAATCAGGCATCAGTTTTGAACTAGCTGTGCTTTGATTGATTGCTAAAATATGAGTAGCCCGAATTTTTAAGGCAATTTCACACAAATGTGATGAATATAAATAGAAAAATAAATAGATATAGCAAATGGCGTGCCGTGTATTCCCTGTGTAGCGGGTGAAAGGTAGAAATTATAGTTAGGTAAGTTTATTTGCTGTGGAAATAGATATTAAGTGTGCGTAATGCAAGCCTTTTGCTTTGAGAATGGGTGGAATAATAATTTCTGGTAGAGGCAGCCTGCATGCCTCGTTTGACGTTTATAGTAAACCTCTTCCTTCTCCAGTATCACTTTTTCCCCAGTTCCCCCTCCCCCCCAAACAGCTGAACCTCACACTGAGTTGGTGCTTCTCCAGCAGTGTCTAAACCATTCTGAGCTGGTATTTCTGGGAAGAGTAATTCAGTGATTTCTGGCACACATAACAACGTTTTCAAGTGAATGTGTGGAGTGGGCTTCAGGAATCATGTAGAGAAGGGACAATTTATAGTTTCAAGCACAGAGAAGAGGAGAAACTTTATAACATATTGCTTAAATTTTTAGTGGCAAAAGTCAAAGTGGGTGTGAAGGTAGTTACAGGTGACAAATATGAAATTGACAGGAGATGCCTTTCCTCAGTGATGTGGCTGGCAGTTTCGTCAGTTGACCATTTTAATAGAACAATATTTACTCTTTCATATAAAAAGTTATGTATTAATCTCCTGTTCTTCAAGCCCTGGTGTTGGACACTGTTTTTTTAGAGCACCCAGAGGTGATGGCACACGATAATCAGATTTTCCATATTTTAGAACTGCTTCAGTGAACCAGAGTGCTACAATCCATTTTTCCCTCCCACACTCCGGTTTGCAATCACTGGAACAAAACCAGAAGTCAACTGAGGTAGAAAAATAGCTCTGAGTTTGATAACCTATCTGTGAAAAAAATAAAGGCTTTTAAAAAATTCATGCCAAAGAGTAATACACAGATGTTGTCTTATTATTAATATCATTTGAAAGCCCCTGGACCATTCTTTATGCACATGTGTTGTAGAAAACAAATCATAGTGTGCATAGCTTGTATAATAATACTCATTCTAAATGATATTATTTTAAAAAAAGTATTTTGACATTAAAAAATTAGTTCTAGAAGATGCTAGCCTTTATTTAAAATCCTTCAGGAGCATCAGGCAAAATCTTTTTCTTTATTGACTATTTTGGCTGAACAAAGATAAACGTATAGCCTGCTACATTAATGAAGTGCCTTTCCCTCTAAAGAACTACAAATCACTCTACTTGCTGTTTATGCCTGTGTTGTAATTCATGAGATAGTGTACCAAGAACATTTTGAAACTGATATACTAAAGAGAAATGGTTAAGTTAAAAGTTGAAACAAAACAACATCAGCTACAACAATAATAACAGTAAGGGCAACAACAAAACACAAAGCTGCAAACCAACCTGCTTGCATTCCTCATACCACTGTATGACAACATTGCTTTGGCCAAAGAATAATGCATTAATTGAAATGTTTAAATTGGTATAAACATGAGTACTTGTTGATTACATGGTCATGAAAGCAGTTTTGAAATTCCTTGTGGGTTTAACCATAGGAAGAGATTGACCTGTGTACACAGTTTGGGTTCTGTGGAATAGTTTTAATTATTATGGGATCTCACAGGTTAATGGCCTTGTTTATAATCCCACATCAAATTCCACATTTTCTCCTGGGCAGCCCTGTACATTGTGAGAAGGACATGAAGAAAGAGTGCAGGAATCTGGTGGTGTGATGCCATTTCTCCTCCAAGGTTTCTTTGTAACCTTGGTTGGTTTCCTGACTCCAGTAGTGTTTTTTCAGTCTTTAACTTATTTTCTGGATATTCACAATATTTGTTGGCTAAAACATTTCAGCATCAACAAATGAAGATGTCGTTTGTTTCAGACTAAATGTTACTGTTGCTCCATCAGTCTGTTAAATAGTTTTGCAAATCTAATAGTAGTTTCTAGTAAAAATACTTTTTTTTTTATTATTACAGTAACCATTTGCAGGAGAATTAATCTTAGGGAAGTTATGTTATCTATAAATAATTTGTACAGTATTGAATGCATTGCATTTATTCTATGAAGTATCTATTGTTTAATGATGCAAGAGAAGGAATGGTTTATACTCCTTTAAAAAAACAATTTTGTATTTTAAATATTAACCTAATCTTTCTGTTTCTCTTTTTATTTACTAATGGTGAAAATTGCAGTTCTTTTGCATTTCATGAGGACAAGGGACAAGTTGCAAGTAGAAAAATATGATTCCTAAGTAAGTCAAAATAGGTTACTGATAGGTTTGAACACAACTATTTTAATATAAACATACTCAGTTGCTATTTAATTTTTTCTATATGTATCTGCATTCTAGGCATTTTTTTTTCTTTTCAGTGGAAGAACAGAGGAAGTGGAAGATTAATTTGTGACATTTTAAAATGATAATATATAATTTGGATTCAGAGGAAAATAATAATCAATCCTTTTAAGTAGAAATATGTCTGCCAAGTAGGAAATGGAATTTTCTCTAGGAAAAGTGAATATCTTCCTGAGATTAATTTATCACGAATGAATAGAAAGTTTATTTAGTCTTGATAAGAATGCTTTCATTCATATTTAAAGCATCTGAGAGATGTGAATATACTTTTCTAAAGTTTGGAAATGAAGGGCCTTATTTCTTTAACACACTATGAGAGTAGAGGCCACAAGAAAGTTTTCTAGACAAATGTTTTCAAAGTTAAACAAAGGGAGTCTGTCAGAGTGGGCAGGTGAGAGCTTGCAGAATCTTTGACTCTTAAGGACTTTGGCCAACTACATCCCTGCTGCTTTGCTAACTGGATACAAAGTAATTTATGTGTTGATTTTCATGTAAGTCAAAAGTGAAGGGTTTCTCTAGTAGTTTCCTCTTTGGGATATATTTTCAAAATATGAAAGAACACAAATTATTCTGCTATTCAGATACTCAAATTTAAGAGTAAATCCACTGTCCCCTGTTTTTAAGTTTTAAATAAAGTGTTTACAATTAATCCATTTATTTGCTGTTTATTTACTTTTTTCCCCCAGCCCTGTGTTAATACCATTCAGTCTCTAACACCTGGTTTATTAAGTATTAAAACTTTTATTGCAATTCATTTAAATTCCTTCCAGGTCAAAATATATATTATATACACGTGATATTTTGATTTTAAAATTGGAGAATTTTTTTCCTTGCAGTTGAGAGTTGATTAAAGGTTCATAAATTGCTGAGTGGTAACCATTGTATCATAAGACAGTAAGCCAACTCACAAGACTCAAGTGCACTTTATGGTTGAATACCTTTTATGTTTTTCAGTCTTAAGGCAATTTATTAAAATTGATGTTTTCCTTTCAGTAAATATCTGGTGACATTCAAATTTGATAATTAAAATCCTGAAGCACTCAAGAAAGAATGCCTGTTTTCAGTTTCATAATAACAATACTCCCACAAAGAAGGTTGATGAATGATGTCTTTCAAGTGGCAGATTTGTTATTTAGTTAAAGAGAGCTCCTTTGGCAGATTTTTACGAATCTAAATTGAAGTTTGTTTATAAAACAGACAAGCTGCAGTGATAATTCTATAGCCTGAGGAATGCTTGGAAATCTAGTCCAAGAAGCATCTTTTTTTCCCGGTGATTTAACATAGAAGTGGAGTTTCCTGGAATCCAAACAGATTAGCATCCAGCACTAATTGGGTAGGTCATAAAATAGTACTCATGTCTCACAGTTTTGAAATAAAGTGCTTCAGGAATATTCAGTTTTCTAAACCCATTTTAATATTAATCTTTGTCTCTTTAAGCTCATTATTGTCAGAGCATGAGTTCTTATTGGAGTTTGCATTTATACATGAGTTGTTTATAGATGTGTTAGTTATAGCAGGATACGCATAGGTCATTACAGAAAGTACCCATTTATAGATTTAAATCATAAAGAGAGATCGAGGCTGCCTGTCTTATTTGGTAGAATCACTGAGGAACAGATTAAACTCAGAGACAATTTAGATTTATTTTTGAAATGTGTTACTTTGAACATCTGATCATGTGATGTAATCACATGTAATCATAGATGTGTGACTATGAGTTTCCTAGGACTGCTGTAACAAATTACCACAAACCTGAAGTTTATGTTGTGTTAAGTTGATTCTCTCACACTTCTGGAGCCTAGAAGTCTGAAATCAAGATGTCAGCAGGGCCATGCTGCCTCCAGCTCTCTAGGGCAGGATGCTTTCAGGACTCTTGTAGCTTCTGATAGCTCGCTCCAGGCACTCCTTGGCTTGTGGCAGCATAACTTCAATCTCTGCCTCTGTCATCACCTGATGTTCTCCTCTGTGTGTGTGTCCAGATTTACCTCTTAGGAGAGCACCAGTCATAATGACTCAGGGCCTAACCTAATGACCCTATCTTACCTTTATGACATCTAGAGACCCTATTTCTAAATAAGGTTACATTCCTAGGTAGGGTTAAGGTTAGGATTTCAACATATCTTTTTAGGGGGCACAGTTCACCCATAACAGTGACTGAATACAGCACAATTTATACTATGGAAGGGAAAGAAAATTGAAACTCAATAGAGTATATGTCATGAAAGTGTGCAAAACTTTGTTCGGTAGAAGATAATGCTAAACAAATTATTTAAAATTATTTTTTGAAGGGTCTGTAGCTCAAATAATTTTGTAGTTTTTTTTCTCAGGTTTATAATAAAAAGCTCGATGAATTAGTTTATTGGTTAATTTTTTTTTTTTTTTTTTGTGGTACCTGGGCCTCTCACTGTTGTGGCCTCTCCCATTGCGGAGCACAGGCTCCAGACGCGCAGGCTCAGCGGCCATGGCTCACGCGCCCAGCCGCTCCGCGGCATGTGGGATCTTCCCGGACCGGGGCACGAACCCGTGTCCCCTGCATCGGCAGGCGGACTCTCAACCACTGCGCCACCAGGGAAGCCCCTATTGGTTAATTTTTACACATATATTGAAAAGCATGGTGAAATTGACTTTCATCAATAATAAAATTTTTATATAAATTGAAATAAATGAATTTATAAGTATCTTGTTATAACATTCTTACTGATTTCAATGTATAAAATTATAAAATGCCATCTCTTTAGAAATTATTAGTACTATGAATATGTATATTTAATTAATTTACAATATTACTAGTAGCCCTGATTACCCTTTGATTAAGAATCCCTGTTTTATTCTTTTATTTTTGTGATAAGCTCTGGATGATTAATTAAAATAGTTAATTACGACTTACATCATCATCATTAAATCTATGTTTACAAAGTTTTCTGTATTGCAAATTAAAAAAAAAATGTGGGAGGTATTTTCCATGTTGGTGGCATAGAGGAGACTACACTTCACATTCACTTTGTGTCTTTACTATTAAGATATAAAGTATTATAAGTATGATTTCAAATTAAGATTTTAGAGAATCAACTCAAGGGTTTTAGAAAACAAGAGTAAATTATTTCTGAACATGGCATGTTGAGTGGCTTAAACCAGGGGTCAGCAAACTGTACAGAGCTAGACAGTAAATATTTTAGACTTTGCCAGGTCCCTGGTAACTAGTCAGCTCTGCCTTTATAGTAGGAAAGCAGACATAGACAGTATGTAAATAAATTGGAATGGCTGTGTTCTAATAAAACTTTATTTAGAAAAACATTGTGGTAGACTAAATTTGGCCTGGGGGCTGTGGTTTGCCAACTGTTGCCTTAAAGTATTCATCTAAATTTTGGACAGTACAATTTTAAAAGTGTTTTATCAACATGGGCTGAGTATATAAATTGCATGAACTAGGAATGTGTCTGGATAAAAGTAATAATACCTGAGCAACTGTAGTTTACATATATAGGGATATATAATTCTCAGCAGTGCTGTCAGAGACTAAGCTCTTTCTGACTTTGTAATGTCCTTCCTTAGTGTGTTGGGTTTGTCCTCACTCTAGTCACCTAATGTCTGTAGAATTCCTGCTGCAGGTCCATATTTTTTTAAGGCTACAAGACTGAGGAGAGAAGGGCAACAGTTATGTATGCCTGTCCTCTTTATATTATTGATCAAAAAGCTGTCCAGGAACCTTTCTACCAACTTGTTCCCTCCAGCAGATTCTCTTAGGTCTTTTTAGGCCTGAAAAGTGTGATATCCAGAACAATAGTGAAAACATTTAGATATAAATTTTTTCTATTCTTGTTGGCTTTCTAGGGAAAAATATTTAAAATTAAAAGAAGGAACAAATTTACTGAGACAGTTTCATCTTGAACTCATTATCTTTTAAAAGAGAAAACAATTCTGTTTCCTTTTTTCATTGAATAATACCTCATTCTCTTTTAAACTTTGATGACTGGAAACTTATGTTCAGACCCAAGTAATTGAAAGCAAATAATTAGTATCAGTAGGTAAGGAAGATTGAAATTATGTTTTATAAGCCTTGTATTATTATCTTTGTTATCAAACATACCTCAGAAATGTGTGGTAGGTATTCCAATTCCATTTTCTATCTGGAGAAGCTAAATTGGAGGTTACATGACTTGACAGGAATTTTATATATCACGTGTGATGTATTTCTAAATGATGTCTTCTTACCAGTCGGCATGTGTGAGCCTGCGGCTGTTGGCAGCTGAAGGGTATTGTCTCAGGAACACTCATTCGAGCAGTTAGCATATTTTATACTTGTGAAAATGAGGTGTTTTCTCATCTTCATTAAACCAGTATTGATATCGTATGTCAGATGGTCAGTAAAAGGAACTTTTGTTTTTTTTGCAAGACAGCTTATATTAGTTAAGTTCAGGACTGTTTATCTGAAACATGCTTTTTTGTTGTATTTACATGTGTGTTTGAGAGAGAGAGTTTTAAAACTTTTAATTTCTCCAGGTGAGCAAAGTCTTTTCCTTTGAGGAAATGGGAGAGGTTACCTAAGTATTTCCTTGCTGAGATATATTAACGAAAATAAAATTTAACTCATCTTGCAGATACTGCGAACATTTCAGTTTTTGTTCTAAAGGTTTTTTATGGGGTATATTGATTTTCTATGGTTGTAACAGCATGTGGAGCTGTCAAGTTTATTCTTTTCAAGAAAAATTTAATTTGACTAAAGATCTCTATTCTTGTCAGCCAGATCTCATTTATCCGATTAAAGTAGGTTTGCACGGATTCAAGTCCTAAGAAACAGAGAATTCTCCTTACCAATTTTTTTTCCCCTGTATAATTCTAATTTTAGTTTATTCTCCACAGAGTTGGATATGTAAAAATTTTGTTTTTATAAAGCAACTGAAGCCGTAAAGTTGGTAATTTATCACAATCTTTCACCCACTTTACCAGTATTTGGTAAACTACAGCCTGTAAGCCAGATCCAGCCTGTGCTTCTTTCTGTAAATAAAATTTCAGTGGTACTTGGACATGTCTTTCTGTGGCCACAGTGACAGACGTCAGTAGTCGCCACAGAGACTGTATGGCCCACAAAGCTGGAAATATTTACTATGTGAGCCTTTATTGAAAAAGTTTACTGACCCCTGCATTATTGATATAATCTTCTATGGCAGTCTTAGAAACTTGGCATTTTTAACATAAACATTTTCTTCCTGTTGATTTTCTATTCTGTTCTGCTAGTGATGCTTTATGAATTACTGATCATTGTGATCTTCTGAGGACAATAAAATGTTAATGGCAGGGAGTCAATGATTGAGAGCTAAATCTTTATTAGACCCCTATTTTCTACCTTGTGTCAGTATGATGTATTTAATTTGTATATAATTTTAAAGTGTGATAAATTTAAACTTTTTTTGTAGGGTTTTTTTTTTAAACACAAGGTAAACAAAATATGTCATTAATGTCTTTGACAATCATCTAATCTAAGGGCTTCTGTACATAGCCCATGGACCAAATGATGCGTTCTAACCCTCTAGAATGGTTAAGTATAGGTCCCTGACTTCCTACAATACCTCTGCCTTTACCAGTTGGGATGTGAGTTTCCACGTTTTTAAAAGTACCCTAGCTGTTTCTGCTGTCCTGCCTGCTCTTAAAATCCCCAAGTCAAATCATCTCATTTTATGTCACCTCAGATCATTGAAATGGCACAGGTGAGGCTAGAAAGCCCAGATCTGTTCAGAACTCTTTTCATTTTTCTAAGCTTCCTTTATCACCACTGTAGGTAGGTGACCACTCCCAGTTGTAAGTCATTTTAAAGGATCCCAAGACAGATAAGTTTCTGAAAGGCTTTTGGAAGAATTTTGTTGGAAAAGAAGGAATGAAATTCTTTTTTATATTCTTTTCAGATTGGCCTAATCACTATCCTTAGAATTTACCTTTGCATGCCAACCTTTTAGCCTGCCATTTCCCCTTCATCTTCCCATGTCCCCTCCTCCCCATTTAGCAGACCCTCTTTCCTATTATTGGTATAGCTGAAGCTCCCACTCTGCTCCATTCATATGTTATTTCAGCATTTTCTGATCACTCCAGCCAAAATATCTCTTTTCCCTCTGACATTTATCAAGACCTTTCTTGTGACCCTTAACCAACTGTATATTGTCAGATATTGCCATCTTCTTAAAATGGTGATAAGACAGGTCATTTTTAAATGTCTCATTATACGTTGTTTAAAGGCAAAAATCACTTCTTTGTATCTCCCACAGTATCAAGAACAGTGCTTCAGAGGTGGCCAACACTCACGAGAATATAGGATTGTTCCTCTAGAATTACTGTAGGATTATTTGAAAATTCTGATTTATTCCTCGTTTAGGAGCTACTAAGGCCTAGAAACACGAGAAAATGAAAGCGTTACATGGGAAAGTGTCTGGTGAAGTGTCCAAAGGCTTATTAGCTTTTAGAATTTGTAGATAAACTCTGAATATCAACTTTTTCAGATTTGGGAATAAGTGCCATTGATTTTAGAAGGAAAAAAATGTCCATAAGCACAGTAATACCACTATGATTGATCATAGGATGGTTATATTTTACAGGAATTCTTAATTTTTTTCTTTTTGGCTGGCCTGTGGGATCTTAGTTCCCTGACCAGGGATTGAATGCGTGCACCTTGCAGTGGAAGCGTGGAGTCCTAACCACTGGACCGCCAGGGAATTCCCAATTTTTAATTCTTTGTGTATGCAGAATATCCTTAATGTAGTGACATTTCTGGATAAAGTTGGTGAAATTACTCCGATTTGGAATCACTTTAATGGAGTGTCCTTATGGCTACCCTTCGTACCTATGAAATAACCCCCTGAAAAACTCATAGTGCCACCATGCTGCCTGTTCCTACAAACCACACACGGCAGTGAACATATTTTGCAGCTTTCCTATTGACATACTAGCTTTCCATCTGAGCTCTTCTGAATGTTTTCACTTCCTCTTGTTTTAACATTTCTTCAAAGACTGCTTTTGTTTTTATGCTGTGTTGTATTTATGACCCTGAATGCACAGAACTTTTCAGCAACTGGGGAATCCTCCAAAACTCTATGCTTTCGACATGAATAGTCCAGTTTCGTTTGGTATATATTATTGACAGAAGTGCTTCGTCGTCTTCATTACTTTCTGTGCAGCAGATCGTCATTATATCGTTTCATGACTCTTCAGGGAGTGTATAAATACGTGTGCACAAATGAAAAAACGTCTCATTATGGTGATCGTCTTGTGTTGTTACTGATGGAGTTCCCTGTTACAGATAAGGATTTTCAAACTTGAAAATTCGTTTTCAATTTTTAGCTAAGATTTTTTTTTTTTTTTTTTTTGGTATTTGTGTATTTCCTTAACCGCCATCTTTTTTTCTTCCCTTTTAAAAGACAGGGTTGGACAGTTAGATCTGGTATTCTTGCTGTAAAGCTGAAAGCTTTTTTAACTTTTTTGGGGGGGGGCGGGGCACGAGCATACCAGCTCTGAGGGACATCTGAGACATTTTGAATATGTAGACAGGGATTTTAAAGAAAGGAATTGCTGTTCTCTTACATCAACCATACAGACTTAGAAACAGACTTTAAAGGAAAACAGAGACATGTGTGTTCTCACTGTGTATCATTGTTACGCCCCCTCACATAGCTGTGAGGATTTGTCAGCAGTTTGTTTTGACTCACTAAACCAAGGTGGGGGTGGTTTTGTGTGTTTTTGTAAGTTAACTAGTGTGGGATGTCAGTAATCTCAACTTTACCATTTTGATTGGCCATGATCCAGCCATTTCTCAGGCCATATTTTAATGCTGAAACCTGCCCGGAAATCTTTGCCAAATAATTTTCCTCTTCCTATAACTGTGGAGGTCAAAACCCGGTCCTTAAGATTATATCCTCTTTTTTGTTTCATGTTGCCTCTGTGATGTCTTCATGATATCTCCCCAAACTAATTTGGGAACCTCCCTCCTTGAGTTGTTCTTTTCAATTTATCTTAATAGTTCTTCTTACATAATAAAATTTAATGTTATTTATTTTGGCAAGATTGGGGACACTCCCAAATCTACGTTTCATTTCCAGGGAGGTGGTTTTAGACACAGATAACCACAGTAGATCTTTTTGATCGGGGATGAGGAAGTCTTTGGTAGCATCTGAATGGGTCTTCTGACTTCAGAAACCATTGACAGAGGGAAGGTGGCCTAGGCAGATGTGTCTTGACCCTTTTACTGTCTCCTTAGAGAAATGGCACTCCAGGAAGTTGTGCAACATGGTGGTCCTAGTACATCTTTGGCAGGACTTTATGGTTGGAAGGAAAAGTTTTGTAGATGAGACACAAAAGGCAAACAATATTTTCCTCTAGTCACCCAAAGTACCCATTACATTTAAAGATCAGTGTGGATGTCTTTTGTCCCTGACAACTTTCCATTATGTAACTGCTCTTTATTTACTTCCTCTGCTATACGTGTGGCATCGTTCCCACAGCAAGTTAATGTCTTCTTAGTATGCATTTATTGTAAATTGTCATTTATGTGGGAGTAAAATAAGTAGAATTCTTTCGTATTTTCAGTACTTGACATTTAAGAAAGAGACAGATGGCAAGTAAACAAGGTGAGAACGGGACTTTATTTGCTGTATTACAATCTCAGACTACTGTAAAGAATTTTAACTATATGTTATTTTAGGAAGTTTCCAATTCACTACAGGTCATTGAAGCTTTGACAGAAGCAGAATCTACTGCATGTAGTTGAGAGTTCATGGGGAATTAGTAGGTTATATTTTTAAGAGTGTGAAAAGTTTTCTGGGTCCCAGTGTGCCTTAGAATAAAACTATTTTTCTATGTAATTTTAAATAATATTATTTAAAATTCCTAGTTGGGGTTCAGAATTAAGTTGGTTTAAACATTTTAAAATTCCTACTGATATCTTATCTCTCCTTTTTTAGTAAGCTCATGTTCATTTTTCTTCATGGTGATTATCATTATTTTTTAAAACAGGTTGTTTTATTTATTTATTTATGTGGACCATTTTTAAAGTCTTTATTGAATTTGTTACAATATTGCTTCTGTTTTATGTTTTGGTGTTTTGGCCCTGAGGCATGTGGGATCTTAGCTCCCTGACCAGGGATCGAACCCACACCTTCTGCATTGGAAGGCGAAGTCTCAACCACTGGACCACCAGGGAGGTCCCCATGGTGATTATTTTTAATTTCCCATAGCTCTACTGGAGATTTTCTTCACTATGAGATAGTAGTTGTTACAGATAATTCAAAATTCAGTTCTTCAGTTTTCACAAAGAATTTCTGTGAAATGTGACTAAAGAGGTTTTTTTTTTTAGATTGAAGCTAGTTTTTAGAGCTATTCATGGTATAGGAAAAGAAATTCATATATGATGCCTTTTTAGGTTATTCTTTGTAGAATTACCTATTTCTTTTCATCTGTACAAATAATATGAAGATCTTGGATAAACATTTGCTTCTCACCATTAAAATAAAAATAAAGAGCTGGTGCTGATAGTTCAAAGAGGTTAACAAGTGATATGCAGAAGGCAGACTGTCCTTCAGTTGCAAAATGTTACAAAGTGTACAACTCACCAGCTCTGGGGAGAGCAAGTATTCAGTTTGGTGAGTAAGAAAAGCTTCCAATGAAAGGTCCAGTAGATGACTTCCCCTCAAGAGGACAGCATTTCTGAAGAATGTAGAGCCTCTCTTGATATGGTAGTAGTAAAGTTAAAACTGAAAAGTGACTTTCTTTAATTGGTATACACTTAGAGAAAACATAAGAATTTTGAAAAAGACTGCATACATTATATGTTTTGTTTTGTTTTTTAACATGATTGAGTCCTTTTTGTTTCCTTCTCATTTTGGGTTTGTAATTAATTTATATAGAGAATCTTGTGCTAAAGTTTGTTGTAAATACAGCATGATATCAATATTATGTAGCACCCCCCTCCCATTTAGTTATATTAACCTCCTGGTTTCTCTTCAATTGCTAGGAATATATTTATGCTTCCTTCAGCTCTTTTGTCGATTTAAGTAGCACTTAACATTGCTTATCTGAATAGTGTCACCTACTGTGTACGACTATGTAGGAAATAGTGGCTTGGATTCTGAGTGAAAGCCTTGGAAAATTACCATCAGAAGGTCCGCTGTACCATTGCATACTAAGGAGTTTTAAGAACTATTTCTCCAGATGAAGTCAATACAGTAAAAGAAGTGTGGAGTCCTGACATTCTAGGCTTGATGTTCCCTATGTAGTCTGTTCTTTTATCATTAGAGGTTAACCCAGTCCTTAACGTTTTGTTTTCAAATTTTTGAGCTCATTTTAATGTACAATGAGGGTGTTTTGGTTGATATAGTTTATGATGAAGTAGAGTTAAAGACCTCTTTTGTGATAAAAAAGAGAAAAAATCAGTAGTAAACCAGAAAGACTATTTTAATGGGTAATTTGAGGAAGCCAGTTTATTCTGGACCTGGTAATCTTAAGATCTAGAAAAATAGTAACTTTTCAGTTTTTTTTTAATTAAAGGTTTCACTTAATTATCAAGTTGTAATTCTTTTGGGATACTGGTCTTTAGTGAGTGTTTAACTATTTCAGAGGAAACTTATATAAAGCGTAGAATTTTCATTTTAAAATTTATGCTGCTCCAAGATTTAAAAAGAAAACTTATCTCTGAGTTGTTCATTACTGATGTCAGTAGATTTAAAAGAGAAACATATCAGATTTTTGAAATTTTGATGAATAATAAACTTATTTGAATTGTAAGGAAAATGCTAAGAATGTGTCTTACTTTTTTTAAAAATCAGAATTAAACTCAAACATATATACTTACAATACCGAAAACAGATCTTAACAGCATTTCTTATTTAGGAAACGATATTGGTTATAAGCAGAAAGAAAATACCCTACTGAGTGTTTGAAAGCCAAATTAGATGTAAAAGGAGTAAAAATCACTAATTTTTATCTTGCATTAAAGTTTCCAATTTTGTCTTTAGTTTTAACTGGTCATGGAAGTTAATAAGCCTATTTGTCCCAGAGAAAGGTGTTTGCTCTGCTTTCACTATTCTTCTTGAAGCAAGAGTCTGGAACGTTCTCCAGAACCATCATGCTGAATGAGTTGTCGTTTTTATTAGCTGGCCTCAAAATCTATTCTCATTATACAAGAGTGTCTGGTGGAAATGAATGGAAACTGATGGCTATAACCTTGAGTAATAACACTACGCAAAGCACTGTTTATTCATATGAGTGGTTTATCTTTTATATTTCTTCATCCTTTGCTTTTCTAGCCCCATCTCAAATCAGTCTCCCTCAGGTCTTTTTGCTCTGGCCACTTACCATTTTTCAGTGTTTCAGGCCTGTAGAGGCTCCACATCCACAGCTTCATCTGCCTGAAATGGTTTCCACTATCTGTCTAACTCTTGCTCATCCTTTAGATTGTAACGTAAATGTCATTTCCTCAGAGAGGCCTTCCTTGACTGATCACTCTAAATTATTCTGTACATTATTTTCTGTCATGGTTCTCTATTCTCTTCTTTCCAGATCCTATCATAAACTATGTATAAGGTTCTTTCTTTTCTTCACCACTCTCTCCCTGGTGCCTACTCCAGTTCCTACACATAGTCGGTACTCAATACCTGTGTATTAAAGGAATGAGAGGTGAATGTACACTAATCTCAACCTATATGCTATTTAAGCAGCATTATGAAACTTGCAGGCATCATTAAACCTATACTCAGACAGGAGCTGTCATTGGGTTTTTTTTTTTTTTTTTAAATACATTTATTTATTTATTTAGTTATGGCTGTGTTGGGTCTTCGTTGCTGCGCGTGGGCTTTCTCTCGTTGCGGTGAGCATGGGCTACTCTTTGTTGCTGTGCGGGGGCTTCTCATTGTCATGGCTTCTCGTTGTAGAGCATGGGCTCTAGGTGCGCAGGCTTCAGTAGTTGTGGCACGTGGGCTCAGTAGTTGTGGCTTGCGGGCTCTAGAGCACAGTCTCAGTAGTTATGGCGCACGGGCTTAGTTGCTCCGTGGCATGTGACATCTTCCCAGGCCAGGGCTCGAACCCATGTCCCCTGCATTGGCAGGCAGATTCTTAGCCACTGCGCCACCAGGGAAGCCCTTGGCATTGGTTTTTATTGTTGTTATTCTATCTAGTTTTATTTTCTTTCTGGTAATGGAAGGAGAAATTTAATAGTTATTAAGCTGGAGAAATTGAATTAAATTGGGCTTGTTAATCTTGTATGGTCCAGAAATATTTCTTTTAATCAGTTGAGGATTATATTTTCATGTGACATTCTAGAAATGATGAAAAGGGCCTTGGAGCCACATGCATCACTCTTTTTGCCTGTTGATCCATAATTAGAACCAGGGTCCAGAATCTGTTTTAGCATAGATCCAAATAGCACAAAAACATCAGATTTACAAGTGAAACCACTTTCCACATATTTAATTATTTGTTGTACTTTACTGCTTAAAATTAGCATATTTAAAAGTTTTACTGAAAAGCATGAAACTGGAACCTGATGCATCCATGTTATGTTTCTTCGTAATGCAAATTAAATAAAATTTCAAAATCCCTGTGACAAAAGCACTATGGGGTAATTTCTTGGTTATAACTCTGAAGTTAATGAACATAATATTATGAATATATACAGGGGTCTTTGGCACACACCTCTCTTCATGAAACACGTGAATAGTATTCAAGTGTTACTTTATACCTTTTTGAAAGAATTGCCGTCTTTTAAGAAAATAATTATATCATGCCAGATTATTTTTTTAATATTTTTTTTTTTTTTTACTGGTTCCTTGTTTGCAGGTATATCAACCTGAAACACTTTGACTAGCTTTTTGGTTTCCTCCTAGTTTTCTGAACCATATTCTTGTACCTCCAACCATTACTCAGTATCTCATACAGTATTCCCTCTTTATAATTTTGTTTATTTGGTTCTCTTAATTTGAAACAGTTTAAAAAGAAAATCATGTTACTCTCTTGCTTACTCTTGAATAACATTTAAACTTCAGGCTTACTGTCTGATTTCAATTCCTGGATTGTGCCAAGATCTTTCCTACTTTGTTGCCTCTTCAAGTTGCTTCCACTTCCTGAAGAGCTCTTCCTCTGAGTCTTCACATTTTTAGAGGAGGGGCAAAGATCCAAGTGTAAGTATCACCTCCTTAGATGGGTCTTATTTGCCTACCCAATCTAAAATAGGTTTTCCCACCCAATTAGTATTTTGAATGTTTGCTGATGGTTTCTTTCTTTTCCCAAGTGTGTTACCTATCTTTCAAGGTATAATTGAAGTTCTTAATCCTGAAGCATTTTCTGAATAATTGAGTGCTAGAATTTGAGTTTTTTGAAGAAGCTTTTACTGTTTGTCAGAACATGGTAGTTGGTAATGGAGAAGCAGAGTTCTGTCTTGGTTCTTCAATGTACTGTATCTAGTTGAGGGACATTTAGGGTCCTCTGGACTCACAGGAGGGCACCTGAGCTGACTTGGGGGTCAGGGAAGACTAGGGTGGAGAGTTATGTAGGAGTAGCAGTTAGATACAGGCAGGGCGAGTGTGTCATGGAAGACATTTTAAAGGAGTGGGAGGTCACACCTAGCTGAGAGTGTGAGAAAGCATATTGTGTTGGGGTTCTGAGGTATTAGGTATCTCAGCAGGGTGGGAACCTGGTGATTTTGGTTAAGTTTTTATACTTTTCTTTTTCTCTTCTGATTTTTCAACCGTTATCATGGTTATGTTTCTGATGAGGGGGAGAGGGGAGAGTATACATCAATAAGAAAAGAAAGAATGGAAATTAGTAGTGTACCATACAATTTCATATTTAAATGACTACGTTTTGCATTTTGGATATTCACTGTTAGCTGTTCATTTTGAAGTTTGGTGCTACTGATTAGTACGTTTGGTGCTTCACTTGTTTTAGCTTTGTACTAGAGCACATGCCATATGCACACTGGGCACTCAATGAACACCTAAAAGAATCGACCCAGATTTTGAGAACAGAGTTTGACTTTTAAGTTTGGTGAGTTTTCTTCATTGTTCCCTAATTGAATGTCCAGTAGACGTTGCACTTCCCATTAGGCTGCTCCTGAGATAAGTGTTTGATTATATGCAGGTGTGTGTCTTACTTTGCTACCCTAACATGATTTTGTCTCTGAAATGATATAATCAGGTATTTTACTGTCTTATAACTTCAACTTTAAAATTTAATCTTAGACTGCAGGGTTGTTTTCTTGTTTGTTTTGAAACAAACTTTTAGAGACAGAGATCGTTCCTTAAAAGAAAAAAAATGTAGCTCTTATCTGTGTCCTCTCTCTCTCATCAAGATCTGATTGATCTTTCTTATTATTATGTGATGCTTCATATGATTGATGCTGTATCAAGGTTACCATCACATTCCCTCTCAGAAGAAAAACATCCAGATCCTTGTATTGCTGATTCAGAGGAGGTATTACATACAGAGGAAAAGCCTTTGATAGGAAATTTGCTTCCTCTAGGAAATGAAGTACAAGGATCTAAATGTCTATCATATAGACAAGGGCCAACCTTATTAGGCAATTTTGGACACGTATTCAATGGCTTTATTTATTTATTTTTAATAAATTTATTTATTTATTTTTGGCTGTGCTGGGTGTTTTTGCTGCGTGTGGGCTTTCTCTAGTTGTGGCGGGCGGGGGCTACTCTTCGTTGCGCTGCACGGGCTTCTCACTGTGGTGGCTTCTCTTGTTGCGGAGCACGGGCTCTAGGTGCGTGGGCTCCAGTAGTTGTGGCACGCGGGCTCAGTAGTTGTGGCTCATGGGCTCTAGAGTGCAGGCTCAGTAGCTGTGGCGCACGGGCTTAGTTGCTCCGCAGCATGTGGGATCTTCCTGGACCAGGGCTCGAACCCATGTCCCCTGCATTGGCAGGCGGATTCTTAAGCACTGCACCACCAGGGAAGCCCTCAATGGCTTTATTAGAAGGCTTTCCCATCATGATTTTTGACGAATTATACAATGATCATACCACAGACAGTCTTAAAAGTTGTTTTGATATTGACAACAATGCATTATGGCGGAGGCGTAGAAAGTACAGATTATAACTGTAAACTGTTGCTCTCTTATTTGTTTCTTAACATCTAAAGCAGTAGAATTCCTGAGTAAGTGTTCCAGTGAAAATGGAGGCAAGTCAACTACATTTGATTGTTAGGGTTCTTGGGTTTACAGGTGTGCTAACTACATAATTACATATGAAAGGAGATATCCCTTTAAGTCAAAACTGTCAGTATTTGAAGATAGCATTTCAAATACTGTTATTAGGGCTGCATTGATTTAAATTTTCAGCAGTAATAAATAATTTGCCCTTCTTGTAACGGCTTTCAATAGCAGGACTTTCTCCTACAGGGGGACGATCAATAAATGTGAAGAAATATTGCCAAAATCATAAAAATGTATCTTAAAAATTTTTATGTACTATGCTAGACTAAGTGACAGGAAGTTTTAAACGAAAGTAAATGCTAACTAACTTTGAAAGGATTTTTCTTTTTAGAATTTAGTTTCACCCTAAAGATAGTTGGGAGAATTGTGAAGTGACACAGGGTTAGGAATTACTACTGATATTGGGTCTTATTCCCATAGAAATGGAGAAGAAAGAGATAAAGAATTTTGATTTTAGAAGGATATCTTCCATATCATGAAGACAGCTGCAGTTTTGTGTGTAGGAGTTGATCTTCTGCCTTCACTATGAGAAAACAACGGTGTAGACAAACAGTATTCATTATATCTATTTCACCTGAGTATTTGATGCTAAAGTTTGTCATAAGCTCCAGAACCAGATTGAAAAAGTTACCTCTGTTTCCTGAAGTAGGCATATTTCATGAGCTTTATAAAAATGATGTTTTAAAACATTATTTTATCATGACGTTAGAGGATATTACAATGTCTCTTTAGCAGTTACTATATAGGGGGATAGGAGAAAAAAATTGTTACTTAAATTGTTCTTTGTTTGCAGGAAGACTATAACTTAAAAAGAATTGCAGCACGTTGTTCATGTTAAATTTTCTGGTCTAGAAATTTGGCATAGAAGTTCCCTAGAAGCTTCTGTTCCATTGTGGTTGAAATGTTTTCTCACCTTTTTGAACTACCTCATTACTGCTGATGTAGGTGAGATCTTGAAATGTGCCTGGAGAAAGTGGTGTAAAACTTCCTTTGACCTTTTCTGGACTCAGGGCTAAGATACCTTAGACCTGCTGCTTATTTTTAAAGATCCACGTAGGTTGTGTTCAGATGAGAAAGTTTATTTAAGAAACTTCAATTTATGTATTATGTATAATCATCTTTTGCTTCTAAATTTATCACGGAAAGAAAGGTAGAGGGTATTTCGCCCCCGGGGTCAAGAGTAATGTTATTTAAGCTTATTGATGCATATTTGTGTATTTTCTATCCTATGCTAAAAAGACCTTGAAAATAAAATGGGAAAATATCCATTTTGGTGGTTTTAAAAGATGTTTAGTTTTAAAAGATGTTTAGTGTTTCATACAATCCTACCTTTAATGTAGTTTGGCATCTCTGTTAATATTTTTTTTCCTTTAAGGAAAGATGTTCTAATTTGGCTTAATTCACTCAGTGAAACTTCAATTAATATCTAATGAAAATCATTTTGTAGTTTCCATTGTCATCTCTATTTAAGACTGTTAAGTGTTCCGAAAATTCATTTTGCTCCTTTCTCTCGTTGTATGTTCCCCCATTTTTATCCACCCATAGTAAAGAGTATTTCCTGGGCTCGCGTGGACCTGATGCGGCCTTGTGAGTAAGTTCTGACTTATTGGATGTGAATAGAAGTGAGGCTTCTAGATCATGTCCTTAAAGGGAGGCCACATGCCTTCCTTTCCCCGCTTTTCCTGCTCCCTGCTGACTGCAGTGGTTATGAGTCATCTTGGGCCACGGGGAGGAGAGCTATGGCATAGGAATGGCCGAACTCCAAGAAAAAAGGAGCCTCAGTCATTCACCACCTCGTAGACTAGAGCTGCTATACTTTTAGGTGAGAGGGAGAGGAACATCAGTGGAAGCTGCTACTATTCTGTATCTCTGTCACACCCAGCCAAAACTGTATGCTAAAAGTCACCTCCGTGCTGAAAGTGTTCACTGTTTCTGCCGCATTACTTTGAGATTTAAGTTCCAAATTTGTTTAATAGTAATAAGTGAAGTCATGGCCATTTGAAATAAAGCTTTATTAACTGTTCTTTGCTTAGTTAAAAGCAAGCGCTGGATTCATGCTAATAAGACTCTTTAATGTTATATTGTTGTGATTTATATTATATATTTACTCTATTGTATGTTAAACAAATTTATGACCATCCTTGTGTTGGGTTTTATGACGCATTGAGGTTTAAACAGGATATTGTCTGTCGATGGTCCAGATTTCCTGTGTTTCTGTCTTTGCGTCTGCTTTACTATACCTTCCTTCCTTTATCTGTGTCCCCAAGTCTTTCTCTTCCCCTTCTCCATTTGGCTGGTGTCCGGGGAGGCTCTGGTGCAGCTCTGCCTGGCCAAGTTCACTAGAGCTGTAGGATCTTAATAGAGACCAGGTGCCTGGCCCTATATCTGAACACACACACGTTGGTGAAATTCAGTTACTTGCTTGGGGGGTTTGCAGGCTTATACTGTAATGGATGGAAAAGTGCCCCGTGCTTTACAACCTTTTAGACTAAATAATACCACTTACAAGAAATTGTCAATGTTATAGGAACCACCTTCTGTGTGGGAGATGAGTACTAGGAAAAAAAGTTTCAAAATGATGAGTGAGAAATTTTCAGAAAGCATTGTTTGGTTTGTCATTTTCAGTCCAAAAGGCAACTTACATCCTCTTACTGGGGATGTGATATAGCTTCACTGAATGATCTGGTTCAGTCTCAAGCAATTTAGTTATGTTTCATTATGTTATGTTAAAATACTTTGTCCGTGCAGAATCATCATAAATTACGTGTGAAGTTCTAGGTGGGGAAAGCTGAAAGGAGGGCAGTGTTATAAGAACGACCCAAGTCCTTCTGCCAATGTCCTTTCCAGTCTCTATATTTATGGCCGTGCCAGATTCCATCGCATTCTGTATGCATATCTATAACTGCATGCAAATACCAGGCATCTTGCATTTTAAAGAAAACCAGGGAATGGCCACATGTTATCTTACTTGCCTATGATTCATTCACATTTTGGAATTCATTTTATATGTGAATGGAAAAGAAGGAACATTTCCTTCCATATCAATCTATAAAAACCTTCACGCACTATAGTCTATATCCTGATCCTTGGAGCAATATTGAAAACCTCTTGTTTCTCTGGAGCCACTTACAGACCATTGCTCTTTTTACTTTCAAACAGTTTTCCTGTCAAGGCTTCCGCAGTCTTCCATTGAAGGCACAGCCTTGGAGATGTCAATATCCGTCTTCATAGCGTACTCCACACTGTTTAAAGGGAACTTTGCCCCATAATCTTGTGTGCACTTCAGATGTTACCTTCATTCTAGGCAGCTGTAATTCTCACCTGGTTGGCTTCATTCTCAGGAGCTCTTATCATTATTCCACTCAGCCATGTGTACCCCTGGCCAAGTCATGCTACCCTCAGGAATCCTTAATTCCAAAATCTCATTCTGCAAGCACACCCCTAGTCCTTCTACCTTTCTTATTTCCTTGTACCCATGAAATCTGCTCTTAAATTTCACTGGTATTCTCCGTTACTCCTACATTCTCTGGTCTCTTGATTGTCTTCAGGCTTCATTCATTTCCATACCCATTTTGGATTCCACTAATCATTAGCCAGACAGATATGAGTTCAAACTCTAGCTCTCCAAGTTACTAACTGTGTAACTTACATAATTTACCTAACTTATCTGTCTCTCAATATTCTTACTTGTAAGAAGGATATTATAATATCCATCTTGTGGAGTGGTTGAAAGTATAGTGTATAGAAAAATGTTGGTTAGTTGCCTAATATAGTTCAAGGCCATTAGTTGTTTTTAATGTGGGCTGCTTTTATCTTTAATATTATTTGAGAGAATGATAAAAGCTGATGAAAAGCTGAATGAAGTTGGGAACAAAATAACGGAGAGTGAAGGAATATAGATTTGATTTTACAAACGCTGTGGAGAACTATTGTAGGTTCTTCAGCGGTGACGTGGCACCATTTAAAATTCATGTGAAAGTTCACTCCAGAACAGTCTGTGTGATTGTGATGAAGACTAGAGAACAGAGTAGGAAATTTGTTGGATTGTATACTGGAGCTCTGATGTTTCCAGGTTAGTGTATCTTGTTTCATACTTTATCTTTTTAAAATTTAGATCATGTTTTATACTGTATTGTTACCTTTTGTACCACATGGCTTTATTACTTCTTTATGAATGACTTAGTAGAGACCATTTTACACGTGCAGTAAATGTGAGTCTGTTTCTGTAGTCAAGGAGATAACGGATTTCTTTCGAAGTATCTACTCTCTTGTTGCCCTAATTGAGTTGTACGATGAACTTGAGTCTCCATAAATAAAACTGGGGACAGGTCATGCTGGAGCCATTTAAAAGCCCAAAGTGCTTGGCTTTAAATTTCCAAAGCATTTGGATTTGTTGTTTAGGTGCTAAATCGAAGCAGTCTCCTCAGGAATTTCAGTCTTATTAAATTGATCTTGTCTAATTTCTATGAATTTATATGTTACCAACATACTCTCAATGGTGCCATTCCGATTTGAAATGAAATATGGGTGGAAAGATGGGGGTTCCCTTGATGATGTGGTACATGGTTTATTATACTGGAGAGTGAATGCCTCGCATCAGCCTGGGATTAGTGACATACCTTCTTATACTGTTGTCTTCACACATTTTCATCAGGAACAGTCAGTGAGAAACAGATAAGAATTTTAACTAATGGCAAGTACTTTGTACCTTTAAAACACTTTACTAAGGAGTTGTTTTTAATTTGAAAACTGAGTTGATACACGGCAGTAAAATCTGCTGTTGTTAATTTACCTTACTCTCAAACTTTTACGAATTCATTTATTTACTCATTGGTTCCTTCAATGTCATTTGTTGAGCACCTTCTCTGTCCTGGCCCTGTTTTAGTTACACAGGATAATTATGAATTGTTGAGCCTGATTCCTCTTCCATATGGATTAGACAGTAGACAGAAAAATACCTGGAAAACTAAACAGTATCTGCATTTTGCTTTGAATGTCTTTTTCCTTCTCCTCTTCCTTCTTCCCTTTGCCCTCTTCTTCTCTTTCTCCTTTCCATCTCAATTCCTCCCTTCTTCCCCATCTCAGGGTTCAAGGAGATGAGGAGATGGGAACTTGGAGTGGAAGATTGATTTAAGTAAACTATTTTCCTGCCATGAGTTTGAATCTCGGCATAGTGTCTGATAAGCCATTATCTGCAAAACTGAAATGAAGAGATGACCATGACTAGATTGGTCCCTTCATCCAGCTCTTGCCTGGTGAGGGCTCTCAGGGCACCAGTTATTCCAGGCACTAGGATTCACTGGTGAACAAACCGATTGTGGCTCCCATCCTCGTGGAGTAGACATTCTAGTGGGGGAGGCAGACCACGAAATCAACACACATAACATGCTAGAATCTCAGTTAGGGGTACGTTCTGTGAAGAAGAGTAATCTCTAGGATAAGGGGCTAGATGGTTATACTCTAGGATTGTGGGCATGGCTCTGTCATTTCCTAACATTTTCCCCAGTGTAGGGATAGGTCCTCTTCTTGTGAGTCTGAGAGGGAGAAGGTAGAAGAGTGAAATCTCCCTCTCAGGGGTGGTGTGAAGTGCAAGGACATTGGAGGCTGCCCCGGCTCTCAGTGCCCTTGCTACCCCATCAGGGTTACTGTATCAGACTGAGCTGTCAGCTTCTCCATTTCCACCACCTGGACGTCCACAGTTGGTATAAAAATCCTCTTTTAAATTGTTATTACCTTAAGCCAGTTGTGAGTAAGAATGGGCTAGGTGATGGGCAGCAGGGAAGGGTACAAAGAAGAAAGGGGCCCAGAGAGTGGAGGGTGGAATTCACTAAAGACAGCCTGAGTCTACTTCACAGTTGCCCTGAGCCAAGGCTGTGTTTGTGCTATTAAACCCTCTTAAGGTGACAGAAATATGTGGCAGTTGGTTTAGTTTCTATTTATTTATTTATTGAAGAATAGTTGATTTACAATATTGTGCCAGTCCCTGCTGTACAGCATGGTTTAGGTTCCAGATACATGTTTGTTAACTACAGTAGCCTTGCTTGGATAGCAGAACACCAGCCTGTTGTCCATTGTACATGCATAGGCAGGGAGGTGTTTGACATTTGAATTCAAGGCTGTGGTTACAGCCTCCACAAATTGTACCCTTTGCAAGGCCCCTTACACATAAACTTGCCTTTTAAAGAGAGAAGATCGGAGCTACTTCACATTCATCCCTGAAGAGTGAGCAGGACTGTAGAGGGAGTTCCAGTGGATTTGACAACCCGCAAATCTGGAGTTTGGGGAACACAGGAAGAAAACACCTGTAGGCTTAAGTTTTCAGATTCCCAATTAACTGCATACTCCTCTGAAGACTGATGATGGGGAGGAGAGTTATGAAAGAGGGGAAGTTTCAGGGAACCTCTGAGTTCAAAAGGTAGAATAGGAACAGAGACCATACGGGGAGAAATGGGGAGAAAGAAGCTTACTTGTTTCTTTTTAAAGAAGAAAGTGAAGCCTGGTGGGGAGATGGAGAGCCAGCTATTTAGAATTAGTAGTAGGGCCAGATTTGGGGTGGGGGAGGCACTGAAGAAGGTGAATAATAGAGAAATGATGAGTGTGGAAGTTCAAGGGCACCCTGCAGGGTGCTTTTCACCCTGAGCTGGGGAGAATTTCTGGACTCAGAGTTTAGGAGACCTTGGCAAGTTATCGAGCTCAGCACAGGAGGAGATTAGTTGCAAATTGAAACAAAGAGGGTAATTGTGACCAAGACAGAAAAGCATCCTCCTTTCAAAGGTCAAGATCACTGAGGTTCATGGCTCACTCCATGTTGGGCAGTGAAAGAGTAACCCAGTAGGAAAGGCAGTAATAACCTGTTTATCAAAGTGTGCAGGCAGCTGAATGGGGGGATTTGGAACAGACTGACTGATTTGGAAGTAGGATACGAGCTAATCACGTAACATGAAACCTTCCATGTGTTTCTTAAACTGATTACTTTGAACTCAAGATTTTCTTGTAAGGTAAAAGTAGTTTGTGGATCTGAAAATGTCTGTATTGAACTCCTGTGGCCTGGAAGGGGGCCTGGGGTAGCAAGAGAAATGCAAATCCTAGTGGTTCTGTCTGGAGGGGAAACCGTCCTTCTCGCCCTTTTCCCTTTGTGGTGTGAATGGAAGGTCTCCAAGAGAAGCAGAGATGAGATCAGGCCAGGGAGCCTTCTGTTCTGTGTGGCTTTATTTGTCAGTGACACTGATCATAGCCAGAAACAGCTGTTTCAGTGAAGTTCAAACTCGCCATCTATTTTTGGTAGAAGCAGGAAGAATGTCAGAGGCGATGTTTGAATTTTAGGGCATTTTATAAGGGCCCAAGATAAAGCTGTTTAGACCTTCTGTCCTCTATCATTTCACTTATCAAATTCAAGCACAGCCTTTTAATTTCAACACACTTAGCTTCTGGAGATGAATAGGGCATTGAACGGGTTCTATAAACAAGTACATTTCTGAGCCATAAACAGGAACACAAGCAGCACAAACAGAGCATGTCAGCAAGACAGGGGATGTGAGGAGAGCGACAAGGCAGGAGAGCTTTCCTTGCTCCAGTCTGGGGAAGCAGCTCTGTTGTCTTTGATTTAAGGAGCAGTGAAGTTATAAATCAGAAAATGCCGAGGTACCTAACCACCATTAGTCAGGTCTCCAGACAGTGCTTCGGGGTGATGATATATGAAAAATATTAGAGGTCGATTAAACACATGTTGCTTTTTAAAGAAACCACAAGATGGAGAGGCAAAACAAAATGGATAGAATTGTTTGGGTACTAAGAATAGCAGAGGAGACTCTGAAGAGAATTTTAAATCCTATCGCATGGGAGGTTTATTTTTCCATCCTCCTCTGAAAGCGTCCTACTCTTACCCTCTCCCTCTATTTTAGATTTAATTTGTTTGTTTACTTTGGCTCTGAGTGTGCCTTGAAGAGATACCACCCCCCCCAGCAAATGTAACTGAGTGAGAACATTATTTTAGTTCACTCTCAAGGGGAGGAGATATTCAGGGTACCCAAAATTGAGAGTCCCAGTTCATTCCAAAATTAACCATGGAAAGACTTAGCATCTTTGCCTGGTCACATGCTCATCCTGAGCGTAGGACCTGAGCTATTGGAGCTGTTAAAGAATTAGTAGGCCTGAGAACTCTTAAGGCATTTTATTTCTTTCGTATTTACCAGCTTTTCTTGAGCAGTTTTCCTGTGCCTCTTGCGTTTAGAAATATTTTACGTTATCCCATTCAAAAGTGTAATTTGTTGTTAAATAGGTCAAACACCTGTGACTACGTGCGTGCGCACACACTATCTATTCATATGTAAATGAATGCAAATAAAAACAATTATAAATAAAAGTTGTAATTGTAATTTATAGTAGCACATGACAAAGAAGCAGTTAAAGAAATTATCCGTCAATACGATGGAAATTTATGTTTATAAAAAATAGAGTTGTATCTATATTTGCTGGTATAGAACAATTTTTAAAGGTTTTACAGAAATAAAAAGAAAATGAAACAAGATGCAGACAAATGTGTTTAGTATGGTGATGTGATATGATCAGGAATATGTATACAGACAGACAGGTTCACATCTATGCTTCTTTATATTTGGCCCATGAAAAGAGGTGAGAAGGGATGGAGTCATGACCTTGGAAATGAGCAGCTCTGTTTCTTCCTCTGAGTTAGGAGGGAAGAAGAAGTCGAGTAAAGATAGAGAAATACTGAAATACTGAAAAATTAGTTGAGGAATAAAAGAAGGGAAGTTAGTACAAATCCTGTGTCTCTGTGTGTGTGTATATATATATATATATATTTTTTTTAATGCACATTTTAATTCCTGGGAATCTAGAGAAAGCAGTGTCATCGGTTAGATGATTGCAGCACCTTCTCGTATGTTCACGGAGGAGAGTACAAACACATACTAGCATGCTGAAGTGCTACTGACCTTTGTAAATCAGTTTCTTTTTCTACCTGCCTTGCAGAAATTTTCTTTTCTTCCTTTGCAGTAACATTTATATGAATCTGTACTCTGTGAAATTTCAGCATCCTGTCTATAGATTGTTCTTTGGGATAGGATACTGCCTATTGGTAAAACTAGAAAGGACTTATTGGCTAGTCATTTTCTCTGGCATTTGGCTTTTAGGAAGGTGAGTGTGTAAACCTTTGAACTGTTTGGCTCTGAAATATTGACGGATCTCTTAGGCAGATATCTAGTATTTGAATAGTAGATTATGTGTCACTGATCTTTAAGGGACTAGGATTTTGAATAATGTTAACGAGGCACCTAAATTATTTTGTGTTTGTATGTAAGGGACAGAATGACTACCCAGATCAATTTTCTGAATCCCATAAAATTAAGAAAATAGAAACAATGGAATATTTAGTTTCTTATTTGGCATTTGTATAAAAATTTAAATGCTGGTGATCACTTCATGTCCTACCTTTAAGGAATAGGTAAACTTTAACCCGGATCTTATGAACCTCTATTAAAATAGTTGGATTATTGGTTTTCTGAAGTTAAAATTTCTCTTCCCCTATTAAAGAACAAAATGGAATGGGGAGTAACAAAGATGGAAAACAAACCTTCTGGGACTTTTTAAGCCATATGAATATTCATCTTATCAGTTCTGTTGAGTTTCTTAGTGGGGCAAAGTCTGGTTTTTCTGTATGTATTTTCTTGATTTTTATGGTACAAAATTCTTTAAAATTATCCTAAAGAATTTCTTTCTATACTTGTTGAGGTTTCACATTTTTAAATTTTATGTATGTGTGAGAGTCATATAGCTTAGTTATGATGACAGATTTAGAACAAATGCGTTGATGTTCTCTCTATAAGCTGGAGTAGGTTGTTTTCCTGCATTACTGCAAGACCAAAGAAGGGGGTGAGTCGGGGCATCGGGGAGAGAACTAACTGCTGATTGATGACGATGAACTTTGATATCTTAAGCATGCGTTTATATATGACAGTTTTTTTTCTTAGAGTCAAATTAAATGTCACTTTTCCCACCCCCCCTCACCAATCTTGCTTCTACTACTTTAAACTTTTTCTGCTGGCTGCTTCTTTCTGAACCCTAAGATAGTTAGCATCAGTGGATTTCATGTATAAAGATAACATTTTCATTTTAGGAATATTTTTTCTATGTAATAATAGGAAAATAGTGTATCAACAGAATTTTGGAATTGTTTGCTATTCTATAGGTAGGGTGAGTAAAACTGAAAGGTAACGTGGTATCCATTTAAAGAATTTTGCAGTATAGCCATTTAGTGAAAATGACCTTGTATTTCTAGAAATGAAAGTTGAAACTTTTCAGGAGCAAGGAAACAAAGACACAAGAAACACAACAACAAAAAACTATACTGTTGATTAGTTCTGAAGTTGAGTTGTAAAACCCCTCAGGAGTGTGGAAACCAAGTAGTATTACCTACTTTCACCCCGTTATGTATTTTTGAGTCTATTAATTTGACTTTCTGAGAAACTTCATGCCTCTACTTTAAATATTTAAATTTATACTTTTCAAGTGGTTTTCATAATGGCTGACTGTATTTAGCTGATATATGAGTCTAGACTTAGTCAAGTTATAGCTAACATTTTGCCCAGTATGTTGAAAGCATAATGGAGTTACTGGTTACATGTAAGTAGAAGGATTCCTGTTTTGCAGATTGACAGGTGCAGTTATGAAGTTAAGTCAGAGCTAAGTTGAAACAAACTTTTTCATTTTCCTTTTGCTCACAAACATAACAGGTTTCTCTGAGAATTTTTTTTTACAAGTCAGTAGCACCGGGCTGATCCTCACTTTTCTAAATCTAAATCTCTAGTCTTTAATTTTTCTATACCTTACCCTATACTTCATGAACTACTAAAGCTCTTAAAGGGATAGAGTAGCTTAAAATAGCTGTATACTTCATTGTTTATAATTGTTTAAATAAAACTAACCTTCACAATTATCCATTTTTCTAAACTTCTATAGGCTTTTCATATTTTAATTTATTAGTTAAAGAATTCTTAGTTTCTGTTGTGTTTAGAATTATTTAAACAGTATTTGCATTAAATTCAGTGGTAATGCACAGTTGAATTTATGGTATATTTATTATCAACAGTAATCAAAATCATACATAATTTTTTTGCTTTTAATTTAAATCTGACTTTTAATTTATTGCCTTAATTTCAAAAATGTCAGTGCTGTTTCTCAGCATTTTTATGATGTACAAAAACTGTGTAATCATTGTGCTTTATTTTTAAATTGCTTTCTTTCAATAAGGAATACTATTATCATGAATGCATTCCATTACCTTTTTAATGTCTTTACAATTTCCCTAACTACATTGTAAATACCTGGAGATTTTATGTCTCAGCCATACTTTTGTCAGTATGGGAATATAATCTTAATAAATGATGATGATGGTGAACTGTTAAAATTAATGGCTTATTTTCTGTATTGAATTATTATGGAATTAAGTGTTTGTTTAAGTCTAGGGTCTGATTTTACAAGATTATACCTGTAAATACATTTTTATTACCAATTTATTAGTTGCCATTCTTTGGAATAATTATCGTCTGAAGTTTTTTCAGAACAAGTTTTTGCTAATTCTGACGAAGTTTGTGGTATTTTTTAAAAAGCCACTTTAGTAGTAGTGTGACATATTTAAATGAAAGCCCATGGATTTCTGGAAACCAGAATATTTAAACAAGAGATAATTTAATTAAACCTTTTGAAATAATAATTGTTTATTTTCACAAGTGTATTTTTATTCCTGGAAACAAGTTTCAGCATAATAACTTAAAATGATAAACTGATAGACATAAAACTTTAATAAGGCAAATTAGATTTTTATTGGCTGTGACTGTGTTCCTTGCTTTATGTATATTTATGTAGTGCCTCAGACATCCACAATGCTTATTAAATACCACTTTCTTTCTCACATCAACCTGAAAACTTGCATTAGTCACGTTTCTGCCTGCCTTTATTGCCAAACTAGTGGTGCACACAACTCTTTAATTTTTCGTAAACAATGTCTTCTGTTATTTCTTGGATTTGGGCTTCAGTATATTCCCATTTTCAGAACTTGTTCTAAGATTTCCTTTGACCTTATGGTTCAACTCAGTGGCTTGGCCTCTGCAGCACCTCCTACTGCTTTTTGAAATATTCACGTCTCTGGTTTTCAGTAATGTTTATCTGTCTCAATTCCTTTCTTAACTCTAAACTATTCCATCTGCAATTCCTTTTGTTGGGTTCCTAAATGCTGGTACTCCCCAAGGCTCAGTCTTTGACTCGAATCTACCCTTTTCTTGGTGATTTCATTTAACTCTCAACCACCTTTGTCATGCTTATGGGTCTTTTGTCTCTCACTCTTTCTGTTCAACTTAGCTCTAGTTCCATATTGCCTATGAACGTGTATGCTTGGAAATCATAAGATTATCTCAAATGAATGGGCCTGAACTCCTCCTCTTACACCCTGACATCCTTGCTTCTGTTAGTGTTACCAAGCTTCACGTCATCTATGACTACTAATCCTTTTCATCTATTTCCCCTCTTCATGTAGTCCCGAGTTCTATTGAATCCTCTCTTTTAAAAATACTCTTTGCTGCTGCTGCTTGTTCCCTATTCTTGCAGCTATTTCAGCCTTCCTTCACTCATGGCTAGATCACTGTTGATGGCTGGCCTTCCAATATCTTGTTCCTCCATTGCGCTAAAGCTAAAGAAGTCTTTTTTAACACTTCATTCCCCATTGGAGTCATTTGCCTTTGTTGCAGAAGATTAAACATCTTCTTTGTAAGCTGGTTTACTTTACATATCCTATCTCATTTCTCACTACTTCAGACTTGTCTCCATCTCTTTTTCATTTGCTCATGATCCTAGAAACATGTCATGCTAATTTTTGTCTCCATCCCTTTGGTCATGATTTCCCTTCCCACCCATCTGGAATCTCTTCATCATACCCACCCCGTTCCTGTTCCAACTCTTCCTTGAGTCTTTAGACCCTTCTGATTTCTCCTTTTTCTGAAACAGTTTTAGCTCTTAAAAGCTGGATACTGATGTTTGCCAAAGTATACCTTGTTTTACATTGCTTGCAGTTGTGGTAGACTTGTCACTTCAACTGAAATTTGGATCCCTTTGGAGAACATCATTTATTTTTGGTATCCCCTTCAGTAGTACTGGGTCCATATTTTGGTACTCAGTAAACTTGATGGTTGATTGAATTGATTAAGGAGGTGATTATTCAACATTCAAATACAGACTTTGCTTCTTTAAAGCACTTAGCTTGACATTGGGTAACAGCCCATGTGCAAACACATACAAGTAGAATTCAATTTATGCACAATATACTTCTCTACTTCTAAAAGATACTTTCTTCTTCTTTTTTTTTTTTGAAGACCACTTTCTGGAGTGCCTTTATATTTTTTAAATGTGTTTTTTAGCATAGGGAATAATGAATAGTATTTGTAAGAGTTCCGTTAATGCACTTGGAACCTTAGGTGTACTAAGGAGCTTGACATAGCAAATTACATTTTGAAGGAAGAAAAGCTTAAGTGCTAAATATGAAGATCTGGCAAACCTACTTAGTAGTTGTCTCAACGGTTTAGATGAAATTAATTGACAGGTTTGCTTCAAGTAGCTTTGAGACAGTCAGCTTGCTCTTTTTAATTTTATAGTTTAGCAAAGTGGAAACCAAGACTAAGTCAGATGACACCATGCAACCTTTTTATGTTTCAGTGGAACTGATAAAAGTTAGCATTGATATTCCATTTTAATATAAATCCATTAATAGCCTTTCTTCCTGTGGTATTTCTTGTCATCCTTTGAATGAGATGGATGCTTTTATTTATCTCTCTTTTCACTACTACACTCAAAGCGAAAAAGGATATTTTTCTCAATCATTCAATAAAGGCATAGGTGCCTCTGGGTGTGTGAGGCATTCTCCCTAAATTTAAAGCTCAGACTGCCCTGAAGGAGTTATCAAATCAGGGAAATAATGTAGGTATACAAGAGATATTATGATTTTGTGGAGAAGGGTGCTGGAGATGGATTTGAAAGAAATATAAATAAAGAACTCCTGAAGAAGGACAGATTTCTTGTGCTAGGCTGGCCTGATCATGGAGAGTTTTGTGGAGAGCATTTGATTTCATCTTCAGAAACAGATGGGATATTAGTGGGTAGAGAATGGGAGATGGAGGGACTGAACTGTGCAGGGCACAAGTGCAGCAGAAACAAGGTTTGTGGTGGTCCTGTGGGGAGGGGTAAGAAATTTGGCTCTGCAGGTGGCTGATACCAAATCTTGGAGGTCCCTGAATCTTAGACTAAGAAAGACGTCTCATATTCATTAGGACGTGAGGAATAATTGAAGAGCAGGGACATTACCAGAGGTGTGTTTATGAAGATTTGACACCATTGTGCAGAATACATTGAGTTGATGAAATTGGTAATCAGCACATTTTTTTTTTTTTTTTTTACGGTACGCGGGCCTCTCACTGTTGTGGCCTCTCCCGTTGCGGAGCACAGGCTCCGGATGCGCAGGCTCAGCGGCCGTGGCCCACGGGCCCAGCCGCTCCGCGGCATGCGGGATCCTCCCAGACCGGGGCACGAACCCGTGTCCCCTGCATCGGCAGGCGGGCTCTCAACCACTGCGCCACCAGGGAAGCCCGGTAATCAACACATTTATAGACAGTGTTGGTAGTACAAATAAGACATAATTGAAGCCTAAATTTACAATAGTGGCAATGAGAATATTCGGTAAAGAAGGAATGGGTACAAGAGTGATTTCAGACAAATCAGCGAAATTTGCTGCCACATCCCTTTACGCTTCCATAAAAGTATTTAGGCTTTTCAGCACGTATTATACATTTATACTGTTCTCCTCAAATGTGGCCAGTGGTGGAAGATAATTCATTGATTAAAAGATTATACTAATAGCATCAAAGTCTGTTTAGTCTCATGATAAGTAACTTAGATCAGATTTGTTAAAAATTTTAAATCAAATTAAATATGCTACTTTGCATAAAACAAAACTAAATGAAACCAACAGTTTACTTAACCTCCATGATGCTTGTTAATTGATTTAGATATATTGACAAGTCCTCATATCTGTGTTCTATCTAATGTTTTGTTTTTTATCAAATTACATTTTTCTTATTATTTTTATGAACATATAAAGCACATAAAAGCTTTGGTTGAGAGAATTTAATCCTGTCCAAAACCCTATTCTGATTTTGAGTCTCACTCCTTTATTTTTCAAATTCTGGGGTATGACTGTTTGAGTTGAAATCCAGATGATCTTTCTTTTCATTTTCATTAGAGAGAATTAAAAAAAAAATAAAAAGTCCTTCTTTGAACTGCATTTTAAGCCAAACTGCATTTAAGTTTCAATATGCCATCAATCAGCTTTTTCTATTCTAGGATCTTTCTTCATGGGGGAGTCTAATAGGCTTTGCAGTCAGCATATAAGGCAGATTTTCTTTACTGAAATGCTGCCATTGATGAGAAGGAGGAAAAAAGCATATTTCCCAGGAGTGGGGAAGACAAGCAAACAGTTACAGTTTTCTAAAAGTAGTTGAGTAATACCCAACTTGGAGTTCTCGTTATTGAATTTTTTTGATATAGGCTTACCAATTATCCTCCAATAATTGGTTCTGTATGTATAGCAGCTTACTTGTGCCTCAGATGTGAGTCTTTCTTCACAAAATTATGTATTCTCTAATATTTCTATGATAAACTATAAATGCAGTATTGCTTTTGGCCCTTGGGGACATAACCTTACAGACCTTGAAAGACAAGTTTGTAATTGTTATTTGGACTAATATTTTCATAGTCAAGATGCTAATGTTTGGGAGGAGGAGAAATGATGGCTTTTTATAATTTTACTCAGGAAATCTCTGCATAAAAATTATGTTGTAAATGTAATAAAGTGGTTAAGGAGAACTTACCTTGTATTTAGTAAAAACTCAGAAAAATCAATAGGTATCGTCTGCAAGTTTTCCTTTGTTCCCATAACTGTCATTACCAATATTTTAAAGTATTTTCCCCCATGAAACAAGCCAACAGAGATAAGCCCCAAGATATCCATGTTGGGGATTTTGTTTGATCTAATTAATTTGACTTTTTCCTGTTTTATGTTTATATCTGTTACTCAGAAAGAATGTGTTATTATATAGTGAAATATTCTCTAGAGTTTTTTCTTAATCATTTTATCATCCTTCTTCCTTCCATAGAAAATGACCTACCATTGTTTCCTTCTTGAATTTGCTGAGTTAGCTGAGTTTTACCCATTTAAAAATATTGTTTTGGTAGGTTAGTTTTTTTTGTTTTTTGGGGTTTTTTTTGCGGTATGCAGGCCTCTCACTGTTGTGGCCTCTCCCGTTGCGGAGCACAGCCTCCGGACGCTCAGGCTTAGCGGCCATGGCTCATGGGCCCAGCTCCTCCGCATGTGGGATCTTCCCGGACCGGGGCACGAACCCGTGTTCCCTGCATCGGCAGGCGGACTCTCAACCACTGTGCCACCAGGGAAGCCCGGTAGGTTAGTTTTAATAGTATTTGAAATATTTTTGAATTCGTACACTACTTTATTCTTTGCTTCATCCTTTAAAGTGCAATTTTCCATTTAATTCTCTCAGTATCTCTGAGACATAAATGGGCTTGGTGACTTTATTTACATTTTATAGATAGGAAAATTGATAGACTGTTTAAGTGACCTGCGTAAGATGACTAAGTTGAGATTAGGACTCTGAAATTAAGATATTGATTTTATTTAAACCAGTTGTCAAGGGGAAGCTTAGCAGTCTTCTACATAAAATTTTTATAGGAATAGGAAGAACAAAGAGGAAGAATCTCAAGGCCTTTGATAGGTCTCAAATCTTAAACATAACCTGTAAGGGCCTCCCAAGTCTGGCCCTTGTTACCCCTCTAGCTTCATCTCGCACCAGCTTTTCCCTTGTTTCTTTGCTGCATCCACACCGACCCTTTTGTCTAGTCCCTTGGAATTGCTCTGTTCCCTTTTACCACAGAGCTTTCATGTCTCCCTGGAGCAGTCATTTTTTCCTTTCAGTATCAGTAACTCCAATTTTTTCCTCAGATCTGATCTTTCTCAGGAAAGATGTTTCAGACTTCACTAGGTCGAATTCCTTTGAATAGTCCTTGGTATGGTTGCAGAGTTAGTTTCATTTGCCTGATAGTTTGACTCCTGCCTTCCTTATACTGATCTGTTAGTTCTTTGAAGACTGATATGTCTAGGTCTGTTCCTACACTGCATTGACTAGCACAGACATTGAGACATAAAGGGTGCTCAGTAAGTATTTGTTGGATGAGTGGATGGGTTTATGAAATTATTTCCACCACAGTCTTTTTTTTTTTTTTTTTTTGCGTTATGTGGGACTCTCACTGTCGTGGCCTCTCTCGTTGAGGAGCACAGGCTCCGGACGCGCAGGCTCTGCGGCCATGGCTCACGGGCCTAGCCGCTCTGCGGCATGTGGGATCTTCCCGGACCGGGGCACGAACCCGTGTCCCCTGCATCGGCAGGCAGACTCTCAACCACTGCGCCACCAGGGAAGCCCCACCACAGTCTTTTAACATTTATCATCAACGAGTCATCTTTGTCAGTTTCTGCTTTTACCTACTGTCCTATTTTACTCTGGGTGCCACTAGCAGCAAAGTAGTAGTATAGATATTACTGGTAGGCTTAAGTTAAAACAGCAAACAAACAAACAAGTTTAAGAAAGGGGAATGGAAGAAAGGGAGGGAAACCAAGTAGAAAAAAAAGGAAGTGGTTTTTGCAAGGTTACAGAATTTCAGAGCTAAGTAGAATATTGGAATTTATCTAGGCAAATTTTTTTTTCCAAATTTTTATTTTGCAGCTTCATCCAGTCTTCCCCAATGTTAACATTTTGCATAACTGCAGCACAATATCAATAGCAGGAAATTGGCATCATCCATGGAGCTCATTCAAATTTCTTCACTTATGCACACACTCATTCGAGTGTGTGTGTGCGTGTCTGTGCATGCGTATACATGCACATGCAGAGGCAAGTCATTTTTAACATGAGAAAATAGGAGTTTATAGACTTGTTTCAGTGACTTGCTCAAGGTCACCAAGCCAGGAGACAAAGTAATTCTTAAACTCCATGTTGCTATCCATCCACCAGGTTATGAGTTCTGTCATAGAATTCTGCAAAGTATCAGGATTGTTCATTAGCATTAGTGCCAGAATTGGACTAATCTTCCTATATTGAAAGATATTAACTATGCCTCTTAGCCAACTATATTCACACAGACTCAAAACATTTAGTTTTATCAACTTGGGTCTATGTCAAAAATTGGAATTAAAGTCCTACTCTTATTTTTGCCCAGCAGGAGTCCTCTAATATTCAGGGAAAGGCCTAATGAAGGTTTCCTCAAACTACTTTTTAATCATTTGGATTAGAATAAAAAAATGTTTTTAATCACAGACATATCTGCTAAAGCTTTTCTTCTGGTAACTAATTGCTTTGATAATATAAAGTAGTAATCAAAGTGGAGGCTTAATGGATTTTAAACATGTGGTTTCTGAACTATATATTTTATAGAAAATACATATTTAATGCATTAAGCAGTGTTTTAAACTTATACCTGTGAAGTGCTTAATTTTTAAAATTGATCAGTGGGCAACCTCAGCATTTCCTGGAAGTAGCAGGTCTTTAATCCTAACAGGAAGTATAAAGAAATGAATATGAGTTTGATTTGGTGTTGGAATCTGATATAAAATCAAATTTCTTCCTGTGTTGCAAGCAATTCTATTTAATCCTTTCTACATTTTATGATTATAGAAAAAAAACAACGGCTTATAACTATGAATTATTTTGTCAAACTGGAATATCTTTGATTAGGGTAGTTAAGTTTTCAGCCATTTGGTATGATAGACACAATGTTTAAGCTTCCCCTGATTTTCAATTTTGAGGTTTAGAAATAAAGTTTTACCAGGTTTGGTTATTTCTCCCCTAAGTTCAAGTTACACCTGTACAATAGCTTCTGATTTGTTTTTGTAATTTCACTAGGATAGGTTTCTTCGTGGACTATAGAATACAGCTTGTCTTTTTAAATGTGTGATTCTTATGAATTTAAAATAAAAATATTAAACTGCTTTAAATTGATTCATAAAAAAAAAATTCTGGGTGTTTTAACTGAATGTTTTACTTTTTTATAAGAAAAACATTTTAAAGATTTTGGGCTAAGAAACTTTTATTTTAGTAATAAAATAGAGAATGCTATAGTGAATATAATTAGAAATATATACTGTATCATTAATTTCATTGAATAAAAATGAGGGAAAAACATTTCCGAAAAGAAAATGTCTCTGGATTGACACTATTTCCAGGCAATCATTGATTTTAAATGGGCGTAAATCTATAGCAAAACCAGTGTTGCTTAATTTGTAGAGCTCCCAGCAAGACTTAAAGTATATTTCTGGGTGTATGCTTTCTGTACTTGGTGTAGCATTAGCACATATGTCTTCTTCTTGAAGCTAGTGCAAGTTTTAAAAGTTTCTTTTTTCTTCAAATATCTACAAACATGTTTCTTTAGGAATTTTAGACTTGCTATTTTTGATATGCTAGCTTATGCTTTGCTATTAGGGACAGTTGGTTCCGTCTCTAAATGTCCCGTCTTCATTTTTTTACTGAATCTCTTCATTTCAGGTGCATAACAATGAGGCATTAAAATCACATGTGTAGTTTACTATTGCTTTATTGTTTTGCTACAAACCATTAAACAGTGTATGTGGCCTTTGCCCCACCTGACCCCTCATCTGTTTGAGAAAGCAGTTAACCACCCAGGATTTGCAAAGAAAACAATAAGAACAGTGTTTGGCAGTTTGCTGGGTCTGCCTGGGATTTGTACACATTCCTATCTCCCAGTCGTTGATTTTATGACTCTAGTAACTGTAAACAACAGTGAGCATAAAACAGACCTTTTAATTAAATGTGTTGGAATTAAAAAATATACAAGACAGTGGTGAGGTTATTATTTTTTTGATTGACTGTACTTTTGTAGGTTCACAGCAGAAATGAGGGGAAGTTACAGAGATTTCCCCTGTATCCCCTGTCTATCAGATGCACAGCCTCCCCCATTATCAACATCTCCCACCAGAGTGGCACAATTTTTTAACTGATGAACCTACATTGACATGTCATAATCAGCCAAAGATCATAGTTTATATTCTATAGTTCACTCTTGGTGTGTACATTCTCTGGGTTTGGACAAATGTATAGTGACATGTATCCATTATTATGATACCATACAGGGTATTTTCACTGCCCTAAAAATCTGTGCTCTGCCTACTCATCCCCTCTTCCACCGCCACTCCTGGGCCGCCAACCCCTAGATCCCTAGCAACCACTGATCTTTTTATTCTTTTTATTTATATATATATATATATTTTGCGGTACACGGGCCTCTCAATGTTGTGGCCTCTCCCGTTGCGGAGCACAGGCTCCGGACGCGCAGGCTCAGCAGCCATGGCTCACGGGCCCAGCCGCTCCGTGGCATGTGGGATCTTCCCGGACCAGGGCACGAACCCGCGTCCCCTGCGTCGGCAGGCGGACTCTCAACCACTTGCGCCACCAGGGAAGCCCGCAACCACTGATCTTTTACTGTTTCCATAGTTTTGCCATAGGTGATTTTTTGGCTTGTTATTCTTGACAGACTACGTGTATGCTTAAAAATAAGAAAAAGTCAGAACGCACTGTACATAGGCTTACGAATGGCTATGCAAGAGAAACATGGTACTGAGCTGGTTGTATGGTCTCCTGCTAACGCTGTCAGCCTTTACGCTTTCACAGAGAAGTCAAATGACTATTGACACAAGTAATAGTTTTCAAGTAACAGTACTCTGTTCATGTCATCCAGCTATGTTAATAATCTCCTATAATTGAATTCATGTTTTGTATATATTTGTGTCCTGAGCTCTTTGTAGATGGATATGTGTTACTTATATATTTCTTTTTTTAACTACCTCTGATTTTGTTGTAGCAGTATAATAAAACCAAAGTTATGTTTTATTTGTCTGTTTTCATCTGACTCTCCATTCATTCATTTATCCAATTATCTTATGTACTTTCACTGCTATATCACTATTGCCCAGAAGTGTGCTTGGCAGATGGCCAAACTCAGTAAGTATTTGATGAGTGAGTCAAAGAATCTACTTAAATGGTGGGTTATTTTGTGTTTTCATTTATCTGCTGGCAGATAGGATTGATTCTGATCTTATAATCTAAAAGCTACAGTTACATTAGCTAATACGTTACTTAGTTTTAGGAATTTTTCTTAGCCTATTTTCAGTGAGCCTAGTATTGGAGTATAGTTTAGTCTTGGATTTGTCCTAAAATGATTTTTTAAATTGTTACATGAAAGCATTTGCATCAATAGTTACTAACTTCTTTAAAGAAAATAAAACGAAATAAATAACCACAAATAATAATAATTTAATATTTGGAAATATTGGCAATGAATAATGTCTACTAATGCTGTTCTTACCTTTAAAGTACTTTAAACTAATGGGTTATTGTTGGTGGCCCAAAGAGTACAATCTAAGTCATAGACTGTTACTTTTCACTAAGAACAGCTAGTGCGCATTTACCCCGTACAAAGCATGTGGGGCAAAACAAAAGAAATGGAGATTATGACTCCTTCATGAAACTTCGGAGTATAGTCGGATAGGGTACACCGTGAAACTGATGCAAAGTTTATATTATGAAAACACAAAGTTTGCCCTAATGTGATCTCTGGTGAATGAATGATTACTTGAACAATTTACCACCAAAATAAACTGCAAGACAAATGCACATACTGATCCTCAGAGAAACAAGTGTTTCTAAAGCGTATGAGACAGGGATTGGGCAGGACATAAAGCTGAGGTGGGGAGAATAAAATTAGTAATTTAGCTTAGTCTTTTATAGTTTTCATGTTAAGGTAAGGTCGTTTAAATAAATTTTCTTTTTTAGGGTTCTTAAGAATTTAACAAAAACACCATTTTAGATGGAAATTTTAATAATTTTTGTAGAAGGGACGGAAAATTAAATTTTTTCTTTTTAAATTTGTATGAAAAATCCTTTTCCTATTGGTTTTAGAAGACTCAGTAGAAGAAAGATGTTAGTACAGAAACCTAAATAGCCCAACTGGTCAAACAGACCAAAGGATCAATAATCTCTTTTGGGAAAAGTTTTATAAACAGAGATTCCTTCCTGGGGACTTGTTTTCTGATTTTACTACATAAAGCAGTGGCATATTTATTATATCCACAGTGAAAGTATAATGAACAAGTACTGACTGAGATGTTTTGAGATTCGCATTCCAGTTCAAGTAGTTGTGTGATGTCAGGCAAGTGTCCTTGGCCCTTTTACTTATCTATAAATTCATGGAGTTGTATCACATGATCTCCAAAATCCTTTCCAGATCGATATTGATTTATTATAGTCTAACTCAGAAGCAGTTATTCCGAATAATCTTTGAATTAACAGCATAATCCTGAGAAAAAAAATCCTGCGAATTTTTTTTAAACAAATACGATTTTTTGTCTTTGTTGTAAATTTTATTATGCTTTGTGCAATCTATTTATCTATCTATACTTTGTTTTCCCTTAATTTTATGTGTTTCTCTGAACACTGTTATTTCATAAATAAAACTATATATTGAACTATTAAAAATGCTTACTGAACATATGTCAGATCCTCAGGATTCTTTATAAGATTATGTTGCAAGTTAGCACAATAATTGAATTACTGATAATGGAAAATATTTTACCCTTCATAATTTTTTAATGAAAAGTAGAATCTTTAGGACAAAAAGTGACTAATCTTTCTGTAAAATTTGATCTGGTGAAATTTATTTCAGTGAAATTTAGATGTATCAATAGAAATTTACTTAGAAAAGGTAAAGCTTCTCTTTGTATAATGGTATTCTATTAGATACATGTATGATGGACTGTTCTAAGTATTAATTAACTTAAATGTTTAGTTCGGTATTTGTTTTAACCAAAGTAATTCATCGTTGTAGTTAGTGAGTAAGCTTAAAAGAATCTAGATTTGTGTCTCTGAGTCGCTCAAAAAGTAGCTTAGTAATTCATATGGTTCCACTTGTAGGTTTGTAATGAACATGAGCTGCTTCAAAATAGGGTTTTAAAAAATTTTTTGGGAAGATGACTGAATGTTTTACACAAATCCATATTTAGTTTCTTTACTTCTGGTAAATTAAGATGTAGTTTCTAAACAATTCTGTATTATTGATTTATATTTAAACAGTTTTGAGGTTTTTTTTTTTTCTGCATCTCTTTTTTGGAAATTTCTACCCATTAATTTTTAACTTAAAAACACCCTGGTATAACATGTGCTATTTCCTGTGGCATATCTTTTTTTTTTGAGTTGCTTTTTAGCCAGCTATTTGGCAAAACTTAGTGAGGGGTTTAAGGCTTATCACATCTTTATGACCTTTAAAAAGAATATCCGCTTGCTGATAACAGATAGGGATCTCAGACTTTCTATCTCTGCCTTCTGTGAGATGTTTTAATGAGTCAGTTCATTAGACCATATGAATAAAGTATCAAGTTCTACTTTGAAGTGGAGTTGGTGGATATTTGAGAATATAGGTAGCTTCCCTTGGAGGACTGTGTTCATTGTCCTAAAATTTCATTTGTGCAGTAAACATGGTTATGTTTGTTGAAACCTTTCTAGGTACAAGGTGTCTGTCTACCTGAGCGTATAGAGAAGCTAATTTATTTATTCATTGACTCAACACATGCTGTAGAGAATGCCACGTTAAAGTGAGAATTCAAAATCTCTTCGAATTTCTAAGTTTTTAAAATCAGAAATTTCATTCATATTGTTCTTCATTTAGCAAACATTTATCCTATTGTGTCCCTGCTATGTGCAGATCATAGGAATAGGTACTATAGGAACATAGTGGTTGACATGACCTGCTTCCTATCCTTCATAATCGTTTTTTTCTTTCTTTTTTTCCCCTCTCTCTCCCTCCTTTCCTCCCTCTGTTTTATTCTTTTCTTCTTCTTTTTTTTTTTTTTAAAGACTCACAGCAGAGGAGACAGATACGTGAATATAATTCAAGGGAAGAAAAATTATAAATGCTGTACTGTTTATACTAGCAAAGGGGTATGGGGCTTTAGAGTGTAGAGTGATTAAGTACAGCTTTGGGCACTGGAGATAGCTTCACTAAGGGATGAGTGGGATTTTTCAGCACCCATGTGAGGGAAGGGTCTTGCAGACTGAAGTTTGTGTAAAGATAAGGGGTTTTGAATGTACCTGGTACTCCAGGGAATTCTAAGTAATAATATAAAAAATTCAGTCAAATATTTTAAGAAGAGATGTAATGAAAAATGTGGCTAGGATTGTCCATTCAGGCTAGAGAGAATGAATGTCATGCTCAGAAATGTGGACTTTATAAAAATCATAAGGTTGGGGCTTCCCTGGTGGTGCAGTGGTTGAGAGTCCGCCTGCCGATGCAGGGGACGTGGGTTCGTGCCCCGGTCCGGGAAGATCCCACATGCCGCAGAGCGGCTGGGCCCGTGAGCCATGGCCACTGAGCCTGCGCGTCTGGAGCCTGTGCTCCTCAACGGGAGAGGCCACAACAGTGAGAGGCCCGCATACCGCAAAAAATAAATAAAAATCATAAGGTTGACATTTATTCCAGGAGGTGAATGAAGTGATCTGACCTGTGCTTTAGAAAGATAATCATGGGGAAAGTATGCAAATGTACCAGAGGGGGTAGATTGGAGGCAGGGGAACCAGTGGGTACATGACTGCCGTTTGGATGAGAGTTGAGATGTCTGACCTCTGAAGAACCATTGTGGTGGTGGATATGGAAGTTACGGTGTGGTGAGGATGCCCAGCTGACGAATATAGTGGTGGTGATTTTTTTAGGTATTGGAAGTGAAAGGGTATTAGAGATGAAAGGCTCTCTCACTATGGAGTGAGGATAGAGGAACAGCTGTTCTATAGTAGAGGAATACCTAAGTGGATTCAAAGACTCTTAGATGAAAACTAAAGAAAAATGGAAACAAAGCAATAGATATAACAAAAGGTGGGAGCAGATGAGTTCAAAGGACAGCACTGTCCAATAGAAATATAATGCAAGGCATGTGTAATTTTAAGTTATCTAGTAGCTATATTTAAAAAAGTAAAAGGAAGATAAAGTTAATTTAAAAAATACAGTTGGCTTAACCTAAAATATTATCATTTCAACATGTAATCAATATAACAGATTCTTAATATTTTACATTCTTTTTTTCATACTAATTCTTGGAAATCCAGTGTGTACATATTTGCACTTACAGCAGATCCCAATTTAGACTAACCACACCTGAAGTGCTGAATAGCGTGTGTGCCTAGTTGACTGTCCCCATAGGATAGAGAAAGTTTAGGAAACCCTTTTTTTTTTTTTTTTAAGTCATCTGCAATTTATACATATTAACAATATTGGAGGCAGGGACTTAAAGTGTGCGACCAGAGTGCTATGTGAGAACTGCTCGTTTCTAATTAATAATTAATATAATGGAGTAAAGTTTAACTTAAGAGAAAAAACAGTGGTTCTTGGATGAAGGGAAGAAACTTCCAGCATTAACCTAAAAAGTACTCCTGTAATTGAATATCTTGCTAGTTCCAGTAACTATTCCTGGGTTCAAATATTTTAAAGCCAGCAATGCTTTTTTTTTTGTGGGGGAGGTTGTTTCCAGTTTTTGCTTTTTTTTTTTTTCTAACATCTTTATTGGAGTATAATTGCTTTACAACTGTGTGTTAGTTTCTGCTTTATAACAAAGTGAATCAGCTATACATATGTCCCCATATCTCCTCCCTCTTGGGTCTCCCTCCCACCCTCCCTATCCCACCCCTCTAGGTGGTCACAAAGCACCAGCTGATCTCCCTGTGCTATGTGGCTGCTTCCCACTAGCTAGCTATTTTACATGTGGTTGTGTATATATGTCCATGCCACTCTCTCACTTCATCCCAGCTTACCCTTCCCCCTCCCTGTGTCCTCAAGTCCATTCTCTACATCTGCATCTTTGTTCCTCTCCTGCCCCTAGGTTCTTCAGAACCTTTTTTTTTCTTTTTTTAGATTCCATATATATGTGTTAGCATACGGTATTTATTTTTCTCTTTCTGACTTACTTCACTCTGTATGACAGACTCTAGGTCCATCTACCTCATGACAAATAACTCAATTTCGTTTCTTTATATGGCTGAATAATATTCCACCGTATATATGTGCCACATCTTCTTTATCCATTCATCTTTTGATGGACACTTACGTTGCTTCCATGTTCTGGCTATCGTAAATAGTGCTGCAATGAACATTGGGGTGCATGACTCTTTGAATTATGGTTTTCTCAGGGTATATGCCCAGTAGTGGGATCAGCAATATGTTTTTCAGGGGAAAATGTAACTTTAATAAAAAGTATAATGAGAAAATAAGTGGCCACTTCGAGGGGTATAACATCATAAATTTAAGTTTATTCCATTATCTTTAAGAATATATACCCAACTTAATACTAACTTTGTCGTATAAATCAACTTCCGGATTATTTTAATTTTATTTTCCACCGAGAATCCACTGCTCCCCACCCCCAACCCACTGGAATGAGAGAACAAGTAATAAAAAGTAGCACTTGAAAGAATTCTAGGACTCAGCTGAGGAGGGCACAGCTGAGCCACAAGTCCACTGTGGGCCACTTGACCTTCCACTCCAGAAAGATAGAAGGTGTGAACAGAGTGCTTTGAGGTGGGCTCCTTTATTCCGAGCTTTGAGAAGCTTGAGGAGGTGGTTCACTGCATGAAAATAAACTCTGAATGTCTTTATGGTACCTTGGAACTTTGAAAGTAGCTGTATTTAACAACAAATAGCAGTTAGCGGGGAGAGTCAAGAGACATACGTACTGCCATACAGAGGTATCGCAGTGGGGGCTTGAAAAATAAATCTCAGGCCTCAAATTTTCTCTCCTCAAATGCTGAGCCTAAAGGAATAAATAGAGGTTCCATAATTATTCTACAAATTGTGTATTCTAAATCTCTTGGGTAATTATCACAACTAAAACTTACACATTGCAATAATCACAACTAGCAAATTACCTGGAATTGCTTGCTCAGTGAGTATCTTCAGTAACCGAAATTTGTACATCAAATGACTATGCGTGAGTGCTACTTATAATGGAGGGCTTGCTAGCATTGGCTGATGTGAAGACTTTGCTGATTTCTCTAATTTAATTTTCATCAGCACTACAGGTTTAAATGTAACCTGCCTGAGTATCTAAGCCAATGAATTGTCTTGTTTTTAGAATAAAGCAGTTAAATTGGTGACATCAAATACTATATTAAAATATATGCATATACATTTATAAATTCCAAGAAAATATTAACTTCTTCATTCATCTGTTAATACTTGCTACCTTCATTAATTTTTTTCCATTATTAAACGCAAACTTTAGTGTCTTCTAAATGTTTTAGGAAGCAAGTGATTTAATAGTAAAATCCACTGATACTATAAAACGTCTGAGCTACTTCAGCTGGGCCAAATGCGTCCTGGAGTGTGATTGAAGGTATGTCTACATGGAGACAGCTAACCATCTCCCTCTTGCCTCTCTCTGACCTTCCCTCCCAAAACAGAAGGACAGGGGAATGATTTTTATTGGTAGACTGTTGGGATTTGAACATTTTTTTTCATCTTTTAGTCCTGGCTGTGAGCCTCTTGGAAATTCTGTGGGACCTACACTGGTGACAGACATTAACATTAAAATCTGGGACTTTAATTTGGTATTTTGGCACCTGAACATAATAAAACTTTTTAACTTTTTAGTTGACAGCTCTGAAGAGCACTGGTTCCTAACCTCTTTTGGCTCACAGACACCTTTAAAACTCTAGTAGAGACCTGTGGATTCTTTTTTTTCCCCCCCAAAGCTGGATATAAGCTCATGAACAATTTTGCATAAGGCCAAGGAGGAATTAGTGAGACTAAGAAGCAAACTGAGAACTGTTTCAGCTGGAGAGGACTGGATGTGAGAAGGAAACAGAACCATTTAGATGACTGCAAATCGTGTGCGTGCGTGTGTGTGTGTGTGTGTCTGTGTGTGTGTGGGTTGTGGTGAAGAATGAGGCTAGAGTCAGGGGCCAAACAATGACAAGCAGGAATCTGACATCCAGTCTGATGTGGGCGTCTGTGGGTGTGGGAGTTTCTCCTTGAGGTGTTGTATCACATTAGTGGCTTGCTTACAGGATTATCTTGAAAATTCTTAATATGATTCAGCTAGTTATTTTTGGCAAATTGCTTTTTTTATCATCTCTGATTCAGATATGTATGTTTCCCTTTATATACTTGAAGAAAACTGTTTCTATTCCCTCTTACAACCCAGGCAACCTCCTCATCTTATTCCAGACATCCCTGGCATCTTTCAGGATTCTGTTCTCGGTTACAGCTTTAAGGTGTCTTGCTGACAGAGGTGGAGTCCTGAGCTTGTTGTCATTCTGAAACATGTTTTTGAGTAAATGCTATTTTTAATTCTTACCTTTAGGAGTTTTAACAAGTTGTTGTTGTCATTAGCACTAGGTTAACTTAGAGTTGTGTCTAGCTATTCCCAAACAACAACACACTGCAAAGGCACCTTCAAGACGAGCAGTGGGCCAGGCCCAGCCTGTCTTAGGAAGTCCCCTGGCTGTTCACCGTACTACATGGGGTAGAGGAAGAAGACCATTTCATGTAAATGAACTAAGTGATGTGGTTAAGCACAACACAGTTCTTTATAAAATGAAAATTAGAATTGTTCAGACCTGTCTTAATGTTTAATAAGTACTTAAAAGGCTAACTGACTAATTTGACTAGCCATTTGTTAAAGGATTACTCATTTTTAACCTTTGAGTTCATTATCCTTTAAGTAGCTAAACATATTTTAAATGTCTGTAATACACTGAAGTATTAAAAATATGATATGCTTTCTCATTAAAAATAACTCTTTTTCCCCTTTTATAAATATGGTATTTAATACAGTGATTGAATATCATTTAGTCTCCTGTACCTGGGCTTTGCAAGCTATTAAAGTTACAGACTTTTTATGCGTTAATACTGGCTGCTGCTTCTTCTTATGTTATTTGCCTGGGTGTTTTAAAGATTACTTTTATTAATAACCCAATATTTCAGTGCCAAAGAGAGGGTAATCCTCTCTAAAATTTAGCTTTTAACCTGCTCAAGTCATGAGTGATTAAAACAATTTTTTTTCATGAAAACTCATTAGTCACACATTCAGGAAGTCTAAATGTTTTAAATCTCTTCCCAGGATTTTTTTTAACATGTTGAGGTAGCATTCTCTCTCTCTCTCTCTCGTTGAATAAGCCAAATGGGTCAACGTTATTTTCTCATAAAGTATGCATTTGACTGTCTTTCACAAGTTGTTTTTGTATATATTTACTAAATTTGATTTGTGCAGTAGTTTTCTAAAGCCCAAATTATTTCTAAAGCCAAATTACTTGCTCTTTTTGTTTCTAGGCCAATATGCTATAATTGTAATTTCCCAGTAAGTCAGATCGTATCAGGGATTTCTTTCAGAATGACCAGTAGATGTCCAAAGGATATTACTTGGCTCATAGTTTCAGATTGGGGTTAGTGGTTTTATGTATATTTTCTTTTCCTAGAAGTTTTACGTAATTCGAGGTTTTTATCCACACACCTGTTATCATCAGATGAGAGCTTGCCATTTAAAGAATTCTAGAGCTAATTTTTCTGTAAATTAAAAGTGTGAGTCTTGACAGTGAATCCCAACCGCTGTGATCCATCAGAATCATTTGCAGAGCTTTAAAAGCGGCACCAGTGCCTGATATTCTCTGAGGCTCTGATTGGCTTGGCCTGGAGTGGGCCCTGGCAGAGGCAGGCTTTACGAGCTTCTCAGCTGATTCTGATGTGCAGCTCACCTTGGGAACCACTGAGTGTTAGAAGGCACCTCGAGAGCCTCCTACTCAGTGGTTTTCAGCCTTGGCTGCACATCGATGTCACTTGGGGAGCCCTAAGCAACTCTGATATACGGGTCCCACCCCCAGAAGTTTTGATTTGTCCTAGGATATTGCCTGGGGCATGGGCTTTTATAAAACAGCCAGGTGATTGTAACACAAAGGCACAATGCAAACCGTTGGTCACCAACTCCTTTTTTCGTTTTTTTTCAGATGAGGAATCTGAGGCTCATACCAAAGTGATTAAGTAACTTGTCCAAGATCCACAGGACAGAACCAGAATTCTGATCTTTGGACTTGGAGTCAAATGTTTTTTCCAGGACATCCCATATTTTTATGGAAGTGTAGTTTTTGGTATGTCAGAAGTACCCACAAAATTATGTTCCTTGGCTAATTAGTCCAGAAAATGACAAATATTTTCTCTATTTTAACACTGGAAATGTGGAAGTTCATAGCCAAGCTTCAGTCATTACCTCAGTTATGCCATAAGAGAAATGAAGAGCTAAGAATTAGACACATTCATGTATCCTAGAACTTGTGCACATTATCTGGAAGGAAATTAGGCAAAGAGATAATCCAACAGAAAATGCTTTAGGCCAGGTTAACCCCATGTCATTATTGCTGTAGCAGGAGGTATAGATAATTGTGTTTATAACATGAGTCATTCTTTAAGAGAAGGTTGTGCAGGCCTGTATGGTTGGAGTTACAACTACAATATACATTACGAAGGGTACTTTGTTAGTAATGTTAATAGCAAAGGTAAAGATTAGAGCAGTGGTTTAGAAATATAATTTTCAGAACGTCACAGAAGGGAAAAAGAAATATTGGCAAAATATAGGCTAACTGTATAGTCTCATATATTTGAGAAACACATGTGTATTTGGTACTCTTAGGGCAGAGGGAGGGTGTTAAGGTGGCTGTTACTCTTTGGCCCACATCTAGTTACCTGCCAAACACACAAACAAGCCTTTCACTGGGTGCACCTGTAGCCCCCATGACACCTGTACCTTCCTTTACTTATTACACTTGTTGTCTTTCTGTAGTCTGTAGCCTAGCACCTCCATGATCATAGGGTGTGTTTAAGAAGTATTTGTTAAATGAATGTTGGAGACTGTAAATTCTTAGGGTGGTGTTTTGCAAAATGTGATCTGCAGACATGCAGAATTAGCATCAGCTCTTGGGAAGCCTGCTGGAAAGGCAGATTTTCAGTCTCTACCACAGAGTTACTGAATCAGAGACTCTGGAAGTGGAGTTCAGTCATCAGTGATTTAAGAAGCCTCCAGATTTTCTGAAGTTCCCCGTTATGTGGTGAGGATTACCAAACCTTTTTGTATTCTTGGAAGGACCTAGAATAAAGAATAAGATGGTAGCATTTGTAAAGCAATCATAGATGCCAGGTACTATGTTAGATGCTTTATAGATATTATTAGGGTGTTCAGTACTTAGTAGCTCTATCGGTTTGCTTTTTGCTGCGTAGAGAATCTAGTGGCTTAAGAGAATGATTATTATTTCTCATGACTCTTAGGCTTGGCTGGATGACTCCTGTGGTCTGGGCTACTTGGCTGAGGCTAGATGGCCTAGGATGGCCTCCCTTTGTGTGTCTGGGGCCTCAGCTGGATGGCTGGAGCTTCTTTTCATGTGTCTTTCATCCTCAAGGAGGATAGCCTGGGCATGATCACATGATTGCATAATGGTTCCCAGCATCAACAGAAGGGACCCACCAATTCACAGGAGCTTACAGCCCTGTTGCATTTACTAATGTCTTATTGGCCTAAGCAAGTCACATGACCAAGCCTTGTTAAAGGGGTGGAGGAGGGCTTCCCTGGTGGTGCAGTGGTTGAGAGTCCGTCTGCCGATGCAGGGGACACGGGTTTCTGCCCCGGTCCGGGAAGATCCTACATGCCGCGGAGCGGCTGGGCCCGTGAACCATGGCCGCAGAGCCTGCGCGTCCGGAGCCTGTGCTCCGCAACGGGAGAGGCCACGGCAGTGAGAGGCCCGCGTACCGCAAAAAAAAACCCAAAACAACAACAACAAAAAAAGGGGGTGGAGGAAAAGATTTCCCCTCTTGTGGAAGGAGTGGTCGCATCACAAAGGTACATGCATATCGGAATGAGGAATTTGTAGCTGCTTTGTAATTCAGTAAATATTTAGTTAGTAATGTTATTACTAACATTCTTATTTATTACTAACGTTCTTATTTATATTAATGGTCTTATTAATGGTCTTATTAATCTTAATGGATTATTAATGGTCTAAAGGTACAAGATAGATATACTTTGAAAGCAAAAAGGACATTTTAGAAGAATTTGTGATTATTTGTTAGCATCTTGCTCTTTTTATAATGGAGAACTGTTTTATTCCTGCCTTCTACAGAAATAAGGTCTTGTGGACATCATTTTAAAAACTTGTGGATCTGTAAGAACAATGGGTACAATAAATGTCAGGTTCATATTTTGAAATATTTCAATATAGCATACTTCTTTTCTTTTAAAAATATGATTATATGGATGTGCATTTTGGAGTCTTGGTGAGGATCTTCCTTGGAGTAGGTTTATCAGTTATAACAATAGCCTTAAGACTATATGCACCTGATTCCAAGTTGGTTGAGGGGAGGGGTGATTGGTGTAGACACCAATTCAAGGTATGTAGTAAAGTCTCAGTTGCTAAGAGAACGTTTTTTCATGTGGTGCCACCTCAGACGTCAGAACTGAACGTTTGAAAGTATATTTGATTCTTGTTTGGATTATAGGGTGAATACATACTCATTATAGAAAATTTGGTAATGTGAGTATAAACAAAACAAAATAAAATCACGTGTATGTAATCTTACGACCCAGAGATAACAGAACACAAATGTTATTTGTGATCAAACGCTGAAATGCCTTTTATTTTTTTGATTATTCAAGTGTTTTAATTGTGGATGAGACTAGTCTGTATAAGATACTAAAGCTTCATGATGCAACTATTGCCTCATCTATTTAACAAATGGGTACCAATATGCCTATTTTACGTAGCTAATAAAAATGGGAAGACCGTCAAGAGTTAGCTTTTTCATGCTTAAATGTTCTCTTTGATAACTTCTACATTAAATCCTTGTTTGTTTTTCCCTACCCTTTATTGTGTTTATTTTGTCAATTCCTTTTTGGTGTTTTTCCTATTTTTTCAATGTCTCAGTTGCAGGGACTGTTTTCTTTCTTTGTTCTTGCTCATTGTCATGTGTTCTCTCTCCCACTGCTGTTCTTCTTTCCTACTTTTCCATCTTTATTACTCTGGTCATTTTTATACATTTCATTTTTCCATCTAGTCATGTTGTTTATTAGACCTTGACAGAGTAGCAACAAATAATCACCCTGGAGTTCTCATTTTATCTTTTACTATATATATATATATATATATATATATATATATATATATAAAATCTTACACACACACATATATATATATATATATTTGTTTTTTAAAGGAAGTGGGTGCTTCCTTGCTGCTTAGCCCTACCACTATGTGGTACTCTTTTGAGGAGTCCAGCTTAATCAATTTTTGGCTTTCTTGTGATGCCCTACCATCCCCCAAACAAAACGAAATCAAACCATAAATGCCTCCTTAAATTCCTGACCTCCGTACATACACACATTCACTAACAGTTAGGAAGTTTTGACATCTAGGCTGCAACTTTTCATTTGAAACCTTGTATGTTTGCATAAACTCATGTGACTCAAAATAAGCAGTACAGGGTGGGGGCGGGGATGGGAGGAAGGGTAGTTCTTGGGTTAAAAGGGGAAGTTTCCTTCCTTAGCCCTAATCTCAATCTCTAACATTTGGTTCTGACTACAGATGGGGGAAAAAAAAAAGAGACTTAAATCCCCATTCAGCCTGCTCTTAACCCCCAAGCAGTTTGATTTGTGATAACATTTCTATTTTTATTGTGATCTGTAGGGTCAGATGTTTTTGGTTAATGACTTGTAATGGGAGATCTGAAGGTTTTGCCTAACACCTTATTTCTCTGAGTGTTTATAATGTAACATGCCAACATTTCAGATCTCTGGATAGGGTTAAATTTAATCATCCTTTAGTGAAACTTTGAAGGAAAGAAATTATTGTTGAACTCCATGTGCTTCTGTCTTGTTTTACAGACAACAAAAACCAGACATGTTTAATTCATCTGAAGGCATTTTATTTTTAGTTTTTAATGTATCTTAACTTTTGAATAGGTAACACATTCACATGAATAGATTTCAAACAGTGCTATGGAATATCTGTGTATTTTGAAAACTCCACTTTTTAAAAAATTTTAACTAGCACTTTACATCTCTTTGTTTGATATAACTAGTTTAAATTCGCATTTTTGAGAAGGAAATGTTTTATAATTTCCTGAGATTACTCTGGAGGTTAGCTTGTATCTTACAAAAACTGAATGTGTGCCTGCTTCTGATAATGGTGTCACCTTAAAATTTGGAACGACCAAAATGAGGTGGTCTGGATCTGCTTTTGAGCGGGCACCTGAGCACAGCTCCACAATTAGCCCTTGCTGCACTTTTCCCATTGCAGTGGGTACAACCGGGGAACTGCCTTGCTCGAGCTTCAATAGCTTGATGAAAAGGAAAAGGCTTCCACTCTGCATTATTTTTTCGGCTTCAGTGTACAGCGTTAGGGGATACCTGAGGAAGGATTCATACCAAGAAAATCCAGTTGTCCTGATATCTGAATTTATAAATTAGAAACTTAAATTAGGCCTAAGTTTACCTATAGTGTTTTGCCTATTTATATTAGAAATTCAAAAGCATTTTATGGGAAAACTGAATTTTTATTGAAATCTTGAGTTTATTATGTGAAATTGGTGGTTGGGTTTTCCAATGGAAGGAAGATTTGTCATAAACAAATAGACAAAAGTATTATGATACCCCCAATAGCAGGTTGAAAAAATGGTGAGACAGCTTTCTTTCTGATATTAGCCTCAGTTTATGGACTCTGGCAGTTCCACATTTAGCTTTAGGGGTGTTGAAAGGTAACCTGAGGCATACTAAAATTTTTGAGAGTTGATTTGAGCAAAATCAATCCGAATCTGGCAGCATCCAATCTAGCAGAAAGAAAGGAGCTCCAGGGAGCTGTTCAGAAGGAAGGACTTCTACAGGCAGATGGGAGCAGGAACAAGGAAGTTATACTAGGCAAAAAAAGTGGGTTGGTTATTGCAAGGTTACTTTCCTTTAAGGGATGGCAGGGGTCTACCAGGCAGAGGACCTAACTAATGCTGATCAGGTGATTCCTGATTGACTGGTTTAAGATTCCATTCCTGGGAGAGCCAAAAAGTGTAATTGTCTCAGTTTGATAACCTGGAATTTACGATAAGTGACTCCACTTTGGGCCTGTTGTCTTGTTTTTAACAGGGGGTAAGCTTGGACTGGAAAGTAGCCAGTGGGGAGGTTATAAACTTACATTTCAGGGAGTGAATGTAAAGAAAAGAGCAGAAGTCTCTTTCTCCTTTACCCAGAGAACGGGGGTGGGGGGGATATATAGATATGTATATTTTACATACACAACACATATCTGTTGACATATTTATGGATAGCTATATCCCTTAGTTGGTAATATATCCCTGTATAATCTAAATAAGTAAATATTAAGAAGTGAAATCTTATGGTAGATACTTTTGGGTCTGGTTGCTTTGGCTCAACATTATGAGTGAGAGTCGTCCTTATTACTACATGTCGCTGCAGTTTGTTCATTTTCATTACTGCTTAGTGTTCCATTTTACGACTGTTTCACACTTTATCCATTCTGCTATTAATGGTCATTTGAGTAGTTTTGGCTTTAGTGTAATGCTGTGAAGGTTCTAGAACATGTCTTTTGGTGTACCATATGCATGTATTTCTGATGGATACACATACCAAAGAGTGAAATTGCAGAATCATAGGGTATGCATGAATTCTGTCTTAGTAGAATATATGTGTTTTTTTTTTTTTTTTTGCGGTACGTGGGCCTGTCACTGTTGTGGCCTCTCCCATTGCGGAGCACAGGCTCCGGATGCGCAGGCTCAGCGGCCATGGCTCACGGGCCCAGCTGCTCCGCGGCACGTGGGATCTTCCCAGACTGGGGCACGAACCCGTGTCCCCTGCATTGGCAGGCAGACTCTCAACCACTGCGCCACCAGGGAAGCCCTATGTGTATATTTTTAACATATTTTAATATATTTATGTGGTAGCTGTTATTAACTTTTTTGGTCATTTAAAAATGAGTTATGGCTGATTAATTGGTTAGTTCACAAGAAAGTATTGCCTATTTATATTGGGGGAAAATGTATGTGTGGTTTCATTTAGCTAGGAGTTTGAAGATTCAGTTCTAGCCCCTAATTGGTCTGTGACATTGGGCCTGTCACAAACTTTTCAAGTTGCAATTCCATTTCTATAAATGAGAAGGTAGAAATAATTATATAATTTCTAAGGTACCTTCATCTCTACATATCTGTGATTATTTTGAAATGTCCTAAAAGACTGTTATATAGGTGTGCTTTTGTGATAGCTGCTAACTCAGGCAGAAAAAAACAAACTACCCAGTAAGGTTAATGTCTGATTATATCATTTTCACAACACTTAAGTAGTATTGGGATATGCAGAAATCTATTTGGGTTTTTTAGTAAGCAGGGATGACTTTTAGTAATAGTCTTAATTCAGCAGTCCCCAACCTTTTTGGATCAGGGACCGGTTTTGTGGAAGACAGTTTTTCCATGGACCAGGGTGGGGGAGATGGCTTCAGGATGATTCAAGTGCATTACATTTATTGTGCACTTTATTTCTATTATCATTACATTGTAATATGTAATAAACTAATTATACAACTCACCATAATGCTGACAGGAGGCAGAGCTCAGGTGGTAATGCGAACAATGGGGAGTGGCTGTAAATACAGATGAAGCTTTGCTCGCTTGCCCACCACTCACCACCTGCTGTGCGGCCTGGCTCCTAAGAGGCCACAGACTGGTACCAGTCCATGGCCTGGGGGTTGGGGACGCCTGTCTGATTCACATAAGACCCATGTAAAGGAAGAAAAATCATTAGTTTAACATGGTAACAGTTATCACAAAGCTTAACAGAATAATTGAAATTAACTTACAGCACTAAATTTTACTCTAAATAATTTGATAACCTGGAATTTCATGTCCATAGAATCTTTGTATTTTATGTTAAACTTTCATTCAAATCAAATGAATTAAATGGGAATGGTTGTCTTCAGTCTTACTTTTAAGGTTGGCTTTGTGTATTTTAATAGTCCATTCATTTTCCTCATGGCCTTTTCCCATGTGTAATCTGTATTTGCGAGTCATTTCCAGAGTTGGAAAAAAAATCAGCTAATATTTTATAGGTGAATAATAACTACTTATTAGCAGTCCATATTCATTTTTATGAGAAGCTTCTTTTTCACTTTTTGTTTCATTTTTTTTCAAAGCTTGTAGTGTGTCCCCAGCTCAGTTCTTCAGCTGTGATTAGAGCCATGTGGAGGTACAGTGGGGTGAAACCTTTACACTCTTCATGATTGGACCGCTCCTGACAGGGTTCCTCAGACTTACCTGTGGAACTGGAAGGTATAGCAGGCATTTCAGTGAGTCTTTCAGGAAGTTAAATTTATCCAGTTTAAAGGAATACTCTTTTTGTTCTGAAATTATGCCCCTCTCGTTCTTGTGGTGTGAAAATATTTTTTAATGTCAAAAGGATGATAGATTTGGTGGTAATACCCTTTTGGTGAAATAAATAGGAATCCGAGGTTAGTTTCCCCTATTTTTGTTGTTGAACGTTGTTAAACATTTCAGTTTAAACATTTCAAGAAAATTTATTCTTTTAAATAAAAGCATCTAGGAACCAGCCATTTATAGAACACCTTCCTCCATCAACCCTTTTATATTGAGAAGGCCAGCTTCTCTGTATCAGTTTTTCAGAGCCCCTTCGTTAACTTTATCCTTGATTTATTACTCCTCACTGGCCTCTCAAGGGTGCTGGGCACGCTAACGTGCTCTACTGAGAGTCTCTCTCTGCCTTTCACTTTCCTTTTCTCAGGTGCCAGAATGGAGCAGCATCACCCTTAGGCGTCCGCAGCTGCTCCTTTCAAATTCCGACACTCCTGGCCTTGTTCCAGCCTCTGGTGTTGCGTTCATCACTCCACCACAGGCTGTGCCAAGATATTTCTCTCCCTGATTAGAGGTTCTCATGATAACATTAGTTAGCCGGGCTTGATTGACGTTTTCCAGGGATATTTATGCTGGTGGGTAGGCAGGCAGGCCCTGATTGCTCTTTAATTATTAAGTTACAAGGAGATATATAGCAGTGGGAAAACTCAGTTCTAGGAGGAAATAGCACCTTAGTGGCATTTGGAGAAGATATTTTTTATTTCTCAGCTGGTGGGTCTTACTCCCCCCCCCGCCCCGCTTGCTGTTCTTAAGGAGGTCGAACCAAACATAGCAGGTGAATTCCTTGCACTTAGGGATCTCAAAGTTTACTGGTGATAGAGGGAGATTATTGAAGGGAGAACTGCTCTTTCTCAGAGTAGGCATAGGTGAGCCACACTTAGGCTGAACCAGTGATGTGTGCGGTCGTCTTCTATTTCCTGTAGTAGGAGGAAGCAAGCCCACTCCCTGACCTCTGACAGTGTGTTAACCAATCAGAAGAATTTAGTTCTTCTCCCAGGGTAGCGATGAGGGGGGTGAGCTGGGGTATGGTGATGAGGTTATTATCAGTCTGATGTTGATATTTACAAATGTGAAAAGTACAGGCTGTCCCAGGTTGGGGCCATCAAGGACTTAGGGGTGAGTTCTTTAGGGTTATTGAGCAAGAGGGATGAGAAATGAAATGTCCCATCAGCTATTAACCTTGATGTCTGTCCTGGAAGAGAAGCTAAATCACTCTTAAACAATGATGTTCCAGCCCAGTAATGATGACTGTGACTCCTAGCGTGTTGGCAGCATCAGGGGAGGGACTGATGGATAGTATGTGGTGTGGGACAACAGAGTGGAATCTCTTTTGCAGATTCCACTTTAAAAACGTATTTAGATCTTGAGGCTGCCTTAGATGCAGTTGTACCTAGAGGCAGAACAATGAAAAATAAAGTACCTCTTGAGTTTCCTGCTAATAACCCTGTGCTTTTCAGATATTAAACATGCACACGAATCACCTGGGGAGCTTATCAAAGTGCAGATTCTGAGTCAGCAGTTCTGGGGTGGGGCCTGAGGGTCCGCATTTTTGACAAGCTGTGGGGTGACGTTTTTAAGCTGCTGGTCCAAGGACTGGATTTTGAGTATAATTGTTAGATAGCAATATTTATTTTTGCTCTTGCCCTGGGTCTTGACTGCGGAACTGAAATCTAAGGCTCGCTATTATCATTAATTCTTCTTCTTGTTTAGTCTTCCTTTACAGTTGACTATGAAAATGCTATTCACAGTGAAGAAGATAATACTTTATTATTCCCGGTGGTATGTATAATATGTGTATTATGGGAAGAACAGTGATTAATAATAGATATTAATAGGATCCAAATTAAATCCACCAACCAACCTACTGGAAATTCTTTCTGATCAGAAACCAAATGCTAGGCTACACGTTGCTATTTGCAGACATCTCCATGCAGTACCATATTCACATGTGTGTTGTACCAAACAGATGTCTGAGAAACAGATTTTTGTGACAGATTTTGACACAGGAAACGCGTCAGGCTCCATAAAACTTAATGGAAAGATGTATTGCTTTTATACATAAAACAGTCCTGTTTTATTTTTTTTTACAGTCCATTTTTAAAGAACGGATTGCAGTGCTTTCAGTGGAATCAAATGGGTCTTATACTTGAGAGCCTTGGCAGTCTCCCTAGCCAGAGAATTCACTCTGAGAATGTCACCTGGTGATGGTCCTTGATGGGTTATTGATAATGTTGTGTTTGGGGTTGGAGTTGGTCAGCTCAGTTTTCTACTTTAGATCATGGAAAAAGGATATATTTCTTTACTACACTAAATATTTATCTGCTGAATCATTTCTGGAAGTGAGGGAATTACCGTGGTATTTTGAAATGGAAGCACATCTTTTCAGATGTACATTCGCACCGTGATCTCTGAGTGGGTTTCAAATGGTAATACACCAGGGGCAGAGAGCTTGCCAAAGGAGAACATCTGCTTCTAAGACATAGGCTTCTAGAGCATTCCTCTCTGAGAGCTTTTCTTTTGCTCGTTTTCTCAATTTGTTAAATCTAGATTATATTCTATTAAGGACACAGGGAAGAAACCCTTAAAATTCAATTACTATCTTACAACAGAGAAGTCTTCAATGAAAGCTTTTAAATTTGGATGAAGATCTAAGAACTCCTAGTTATTCAGCTATAGCTTGTGATGCATTTTACTGAAAGTGGTTTTCTTTTTCAAACTCCCCCTGGAGATCGTGCTCGCTTGTGGAGTCATGGCTGGGTATGTTAAGCTTCTGCATCCTTGAGCAGCCTGAGTAGGTGGTGGGACTGTGCTGGTATAATGGGCAGGCCTGCAGAGTGAGGCGATTTAGTGTCTGCAGTGTGGTCTTGCTGCCCTTGCAGTCTCTTTCGTGAGTACAGATCACTTCTGACCCTGCAGTCTGTCATATGGCCAGGCTGATCTACACCCACATACCTGTGTCTACCAGCCTTGCTGCTTTTATCTGGCATGCTCTTTTCCCTTTACCCTGCTTGTCTGAACTCCTTTTAAGAGGCCCAGAGTTGAATACACTCTCCCCCTGGGCTCCTGTGTTGCTGAAGCACCTTGAATGTACTTCATTTGTACAGTTACACTGCATTGTAGCTGTGTGTTTTTATATCTGATTACCCACTTAGATTATAAATGCCTGGAGGGCAGGGACGTAGCTGGTTTTCATCTCATTATCCCCATTGCCTAGTGTAGTGGCAGATCATAACAGAGCCTCAAAAAATATTTACTGAGTGAATAAACTTTATTTTAAAGTCACTGGAACTTCATATATGCAGATCACAATTTCTATGCATATGAAATTATTCCGAAAAACAGGGAGAACTGACTTTTGTGCAAGTAAGCTAGACTTTTAGAAAAGCCGCGAGCTCCATCATAAGTAAGATATGCCAGAAAGTGAAAAGATTAATGGGCGCTGCTTTTACAGTCTGATCTTTGTGGATTATTTGTAGCTTTTCTTTCTCTCTTAGTATTTGATTCCTTAAGAAATACTTCATTAAGCAGGAAATAATTAAGCAGGAAATAAAATTTTCATAAGTTAATACATGATCCTTCGCTCATCATTCTAAAATTTAACTGAAATATTAAAAATGGTTTCTTTTTAAATATTTGGGTTTTCTTATTTCTATTAAGCTTTAAATGATAGGTATCACCAGGAGAGGAATAATGATTGATGCTCATGCTAAGTGTATAAATTGAATCTTACAAGTCTTGGGTATAGCAATATATCTGTTGAATAACCATTTCAGTAAATTTATTTACATGGATAGACAGGTACAATAATATGTTCAACAGTACCTTTAAATGTCTTCTCAAGATTATTATAGTGATGGTATAGGTACAGCTGGAAGCCAAAAGAATTATGCTTAAAAAAAAATCAGTGTGTACACTTCAGTGTTGATAAGTAAGGGATTATTAATAGTTTTTGACTTTTTTTTCTTTTAATAGATCTTTAATGGAGTAAATTGATTCACAATACTGTGTTAGTTTCTGTTGTACACCAAAGTGAATCAGCCATATGTATACATATGTCCCCATATACCCTCCCTCTTGAGCCTCCCTCCTATCCTCCCTATCCCACTCCTCTAGGTCATCGCAAAGCACCAAGCTGATCTCCCTGTGCTATACAGCTGCTTCCCACTGGCTATCTATTTTACATTCGGTAGTATATATATGTCAATGCTACTCTCACTTCTCCCCAGCTTCCCCCTCCCACCCCGTGTCCTCAAGTCTATTCTCTATGTCTACATCTTTATTCCTGCCCTGCAACTAGGTTCATCAGTACCATTTTTTTCTTTTAAGATTCCATATATATGCATTATCATATGGTATTTGTTTTTCTCTTTCTGACTTAGTTCACTCTGTATGACAGGCTCTAGGTCCATCCGCCTCACTACAAATAACTCAATTTCATTTCTTTTTATGGCTGAGTAATATTACATTGTAATATGTGCCACATCTTCTTTATCCAGTCATCTGTTGATGGACACTTAGGTTGCTTTCCATGTCCTGGCTATTGTAAATAGTGCTGCAATGAACATTGTGGTACATGTCTCTTTTTGAATTATGGTTTTCTCAGGGTCTATGCCCAGTAGTGGGATTGCTGGGTCATATGGTAGTTCTATTTTTAGTTTTTTAAGAAACCTTCATACTGTTTTCCATAGTTGCTGTATCAATTTACATTACCACCAACAGTGCAGGAGAGTTCCTTTTTCACCACACCCTTTCCAGCATTTATTGTTTCTAGATTTTTTGATAATGACTGTTCTGACCTGCATGAGGTGATACCTCACTGTAGTTTTGATTTGCATTTCTCTAATAATTTGTGATGTTGAGCATCTTTTCATGTGCCTCTTGGTCATCTGTATGTCTTCCTTGGTGAAATGTCTGTTTAGGTCTTCCGCCCATTTTTTAATTGGATTGTTTGGTTTTTTGATATTGAGCTCCATGAGCTATTTGTATATTTTGGAGATTAATCCTTTGTCTGTTGTTTCATTTGCAAATATTTTTTCCCATTCTGAGGGTTGTCTTTTTGTCTTGTTTATGGTTTCCTTTGCTGTGCAAAAGCTTTTAAGTTTAATTAAGTCTCATTTGTTTATTTTTATTTCTGTTACTCTAGGAGGTGGGTCACAAAAGATCTTGCTGTGGTTTATGTCAAAGAGTGTTTTTCCTATGTTTTCCTCTAAGAGTTTTATAGTGTCTGGTCTTACATTTAGGTCTTTAATCCATTTGGAGTTTATATTTGTGTAAGGTGTTAGGTAGTGTCCTAATTTCATTCTTTTACATGTAGCTGTCCAGTTTTCCCAGCACCACTTACTGAAGAGGCTGTCTTTTCTCCATTGTGTGTTCTTGCCTCTTTTGTCATAAATTAGGTGACCATATGTGCGTGGGTTTATCTCTGGGCTTTCTATCCTGTACCATTGATCTATATATCTGTTTTTGTGCCAGTACCACACTGTCTTGATTACTGTAGCTTTGTGGCATAGTTTGAAGTTGGGGAGCCTGATTCTTCCAACTCTGTTTTTCTTTTTCAAGATTGCTTTGGCTATTAGGGATCTTTTGTGTTTCCATACGAATTGTAGGGTTAGGTACAATTTTCCTAGACTGAACCAGGAAGAATTAAGAAATATAAACAGACCTATCACAAGTAATGAAATTGAAACCGTAATTAAAAATCTTCCAACAGACAAAAGTCCAGGACCAGAAGCCTTCACAGGCGAATTCTATCAAAAATTTAGAGAAGAGCTAACACCAATACTTCTCAAACTCTTCCAGAAAATTGCAGAGGGAGAAACACTCCCAAATTCATTCTACGAAGCCACCGTCACCCTGGTACCAAAACCAGAAAAAGATATCACAAAAAAAGAAAATTGTAGACCAATATCACTGATGAACATAGATGCAAAAATCCTGAACAAAATACTAGCAAACAGAATCCAACAACACATTAAAAGGATCATACACCATGACCAAGTGGGATTTATCCCAGGGATGCAAGGATTCTTCAATATACGCAAATCAATCAATGTGATACACCACATTAACAAATTGAAGGAATAAAAACCATATGATCATCTCAATAGATGCAGAAAAAGCTTTTGACAAAATTCAACACCCATTTATGATAAAAGCTCTCCAGAAAATGGGCATAGAGGGAACCTACCTCAACATAATAAAGGCCTTATATGACAAACCCACAGCAAGCATCATACTCAGTGGTGAAAAACTGAAAGCATTTCCACTAAGATCAGGAACAAGACAAGGATGTCCACTTTCGCCATTCTTATTCTGCATAGTTTTGGAAGTCTTAGCCACGGCAGTCAGAAAAAAAAAAGAAATAAGAGGAATACAAATAGGAAAAGAAGTAAAACTGTCACTGTTTGCAGATGACATGATACTATATATAGAAAATCCTAAAGATGCAACCAGAAAACTACGAGAACTAATCAGTGAGTTTGGTAAGGTTGCAGGATACAGAATTAATGCATCTAAATCTGGCATTCCTAGACACCAACAATGAAAAATCAGAAAAAAAAGGAAACACTCCCATTTACCATTAAAACAAAAAGAATAAAATGCCTAGGAATAAACCTGTCTAAGGAGGCAAAAGACTTGTACTCAGAAAACTATAAAACACTGATGAAAGAAATCAAAGATGACATAAACAGGTGGAGAAATATACCATGTTCTTAGATTGAAAGAGTTAATATTTTGAAAATGACTATACTACCCAAAGCAATTGACTTTTAAACAGAGTCCTCAGTGAATAGAAATAGACAAGCCAAAATCCAGGATGATTTCTTATCTAGACATATTTCAAATCTAGTTATGTTAAGTCGTATTTAGAAAATGTGATATAAATGGCAGCTCAATTAAAAGACTGCTATACAGTCTATAAACATTTCAGGTCTTTGCTTACATTTTATGTACATATAATATTAAGGGTATTCTCTACCTTTGAGCATTTAAGACTTGTAGAAATTAAGTCTGTTGTCGGTATAAATCAGTGGATTTTTTTAAATATCTTTTTTGAACATCTTTATTTGCTTTACAGTTGTGTGTTAGTTTCTGCTGTATAACAAAGTGAATCAGCTGTATGTATATATATATCCCCATATCCCCTCCCTCTTGTGTGTCCCTCCCACCCTTCCTATCCCACCCCTCTAGGGGGACACAAAGCACCAAGCTGATCTCCCTGTGCTATGCAGCTGCTTCGCACTAGCTGTTTTACATTTTATAGTGTATATATGTCAATGCTACTCTCTCACTTCGTCCCAGCTTACAATTCCCCGTCCCTGTGTCCTCAAGTCCATTCTCTATGTCTACGTCTTTATTCCTGTCCTGTTCCTAGGTTCTTCAGAACCTTTTTTTTTTTTTTTTTTTTTTTAAAGATTCCATATATATGTGTTAGCATACGGTATTTTTCTCTTTCTGACTTACTTCACTCTGTATGACAGTCTCTAGGTCCATCCACCTCACTGCAAATAATCAATTTCGTTTCTTTTTATGGCTGAGTAATATTCCATTGTAATATGTGCCACATCTTCTTTATCCAGTCATCTGTTGATGGACACTTAGATTGCTTCCATGTCTTGGTTATTGTAAATAGTGATGCGATGAACATTGTGGTATATGACTTTTTTGAATTATGGTTTTCTCAGGGTATATGCCCGGTATTGGGATTGCTGGGTCATATGGTAGTTCTATTTGTAGTTTTTTAAGGAACCTCCATACTATTCTACATAGTGGCTGTATCAGTTTACATTCCCATCAACAGTGCAAGAGGGTTCCCTTTTCTCCACACCCTCTCCAGCATTTATTGTTTGTAGATTTTTTGATGATGGCCACTCTGACTGGTATGCGGTGATATCTCATTGTAGTTTTGATTTGCATTTCTCAGTGGATTAACCTAATGGTATTTTCACAGTTCAGTTCATTGTATGCTTATCTAAATAAGTATGTTTTGGAAGTTAAATTCCTTCTGACGCAAATCTGAGTTAGACTACTTTCCAGCTAGTATAGTCCAGATTTCTCCTAAAAACCTCTTTTGGTTAGTTTGTTTTAGTATCAGAGAAAATACAGAAGATGTAAATTTTATAATTTCCAGTGTAAAAATGCTTTAAGTAGGAAGAGTAGTTTTAAATAGTGTTTGATCCTTTATCCATAAGTTATTTACTTATTCATATTGACAGAGAGAAGAGGGCCCTAGCCTTTCAGCTGCTACTGTTGATGACAATAATGATAATAATAGTAAGCTAGTAGCACTAATAATACTAGTAATAATGATACAAATTTATCAGATGCTTGCTGTGTGTCAATTTCCCAAGCCAATTATTTACTGCTGTGTATCAAACCACATAAAACTTAGAGGCTTAATTTACCAACAACTATTATTTGCTATGATTTTGTGGGTTGGCTTCTATTTTATGTTGTATTGGCTGGGGTGTTGGGCCTCCCTCGCATGCCTAGCGCTTGTTGCTCCCTTGCAGCTGGGGACCCACTAGGGCCTTTCTGCATGACTGCTTGGGCTTCCTCACAGCATGACCACTAAATTCCAAGATCATTTTCCAAGGTGCAAAGGCAGAGAGCACAGATCTCTTAGGGCCTAGCCTCAGAATTTACGCGGTATAATTTCTACCACATTCTACTGGTCAAAGCAACACACAGCCTAGCCCAGGTACAGGCGGAGGGGGAATAGACTCCACTGCATGATGGGAAGAGTGGCAAAGAATTTTTGGCCATCTCTAATCCTCCACGAATTCTTTAAGTACTGTTGTAATTCATGTTTTGGAGATGAGGGAACTATGGCTTAGAGGGTAATTTAGTACCTAAAGTCATTCAGTTACTAAGTGGTTTAAGCTCAAGTTTAGATTAATTTGACTCTAGAGCTGGAGTTTTAACTTGAAATATTTGGCCTTGAGTGTGTGGGCAGATTAGATATGTTTGTCTTTCTACTCCAAAGCCAGTGTCTAAGGGTGGTTTTATTGATGTGCAGCTTATATCATTTGCAATCAGACTAAAATAGTAAAGGGATTTGATTCATGTTATTGATCAGCCATCATGTGGTAAACATTACAGTCTCCCTAAATTAAGATATTTCTAAACTCTCAGTTGAGATGAAAGTTAACATTCTTAGATGTGATAATGTCCTATGCTTACTATTAGCACATTTCCTTACCAAGGACAAATAAATAAAATCAACTTTTTAAACCATAGATTTCCCACTGAGCATACTTTGCTTTAGTAGTCTACGTTTTTCATATGTTCTAGTGTTTACTTTTCATTAACACGAAAAATAGAGTTTTTAAGTTGCCTTTTATTACTTTTTTGTTATTTCTGCTGCTTTGTGGTTTTGATTTGAAAGAGCGTTATTCAGGGATTCTCCTTTGTTGAAAAGGAAAGAAAAAGTCAGAGATGCCTATATGGTAATAAACAAAATAAAAATTAAGGCTTCCAAATATACTAATGAATTTTTATACTTACTGTAATTTCAATTTTCAATGTTAGATTTTTCTATCCTGACTTAAGGATTTCTGCAGTCTCAGATTGAGGTATATTGAGGAAAGTCTGTACACTGAAAATATTTTATAGCACCTTTTACTTCATATTGATTTTTAGGTTGTGAAATGGATTCATAATTTTTCCCTAAAGCATATGGGCTTTTTAGTGCCTGAGCTGTCTAGTCACCTCCTACCAGCCAGAAATAAAAGTGATGACAGCTTCATGGAATGTTATGGGACCTCAAATTATGTACCCACAGTCTCCTCATTTTATAGAGGACAAAACTTTGGATAAGAGAAGCTTTCGGCTCTTTTCTTATCATGGAGTAATAAGACAGGCAGAGCTGTGTCTAGACCCCTGTGTTCCTGGTGCCATGCTTTCCTCCACCATATCCCAGTACTTCCTTCATGAGGCTTGATATGGGAAATGGAGAAACCAATTGTCTACAAGGTCCTGCTGCCACCACTCGGCTACAGAATAAGCTACATCCAGTTTAACTTTAGCCAGTTTAAGCAAATCTTAGACCTTTTTTCAAATTTAAAAAATATACCTGTTGTTCCTACATTCAGAAAGTTTAAGAAGTTTCTAGTGGTCCAGGGAAATTGTACTGCTAACAACTATTACAGCCATGTTTTCTTATAATTATTTTACCTTTTTTTTTATTTTGAAAGAAAAATAAAATCCCAATTTTGAAAGAAAAGTAAGTCTTTACTGCTTAAAAAAACCTAGCGTTTCTTTCTGAGGCTGCAGACATCTAAATTAGCCCACTTGTCTTGAACCCATTATCATATGTCATATCTGTATCTGGTATGCTGAAGGGAAAATGTGGGTTACTCTGGTCATGTGTCACTATACATTTCTTTTATGCTGTTGTATGACAAAGAATACATGTGATGTGCTAATTTATCTATAATAACTATCAGGGACTCTCTTGTTCCTAAAAATAATTCAATTTAATTGTGTTTTTTTTTTTTAGGAGATTATTGTAACGGTAGGAGATAATGTCACCAACTAGCTTTAAGGATAATGAGGTGTAAGCAGAATGAGATGGTTCCTCATTCAGTTTATCAGTTACTGGACTCTTTGACCTTTGTATTCCCTGCTTTATATCCTAAAAAAGTGAAACTATACTCTGTGCCATCGGTGAATGTTCTATGGTGGAAGGGCTAATGCTTTGTAGAAAATTGGGACTCAGTGGTCAAGTAAAAGGTTTGGGGTGACTGCACCAGAAATGCCTTCTGGACTCGAAAGCCAAGCTTGGGAACCTGGGTGCCACTGGGGCCTGTCAGAGGATGGGCTGTTGCAGTGGGTGTGGAAATCTAGTCACTCTCTCTCCTTCAGGCACATTGCAGGTTTGCCTGAGAAGGTCAGTATGATGGCTTGTCAATACTATTTTTGAAAATAGGAATATTTAAAGAAAAAAATAGAAAAACCATTTATAAACTATCCAGAGATTACTACTGTTTATGTCTTTTTGTGTATATCCTGTATTTGGTTTCTATTTGTCTGTAGTGTGATATTTAGCTTTTTAATAGAACTAAGACAGTACTGGGCATACTATTTATTGTCTTGCCTTTTTCACTTCACACTTTTATTGAGCACATTTGTGTGTGTGCATGCACACACACACACACACACTCTATGTTATAATGTGGCATCCATGTCCATTATACCAAAAATAAATGAGAATTGCTTGGCCAAATTATGTTTATTTTTATATTTGCCTCAACCGTTTGAATAAAGTAATTTTAACCCCAGGGAAGAGGTGGAATAAATGTCATGATTTTAGTTTTCTTGTCAGTAATGCAGAACATGAGCACCAGAGAGCTGAGCTATCTCTTTGCTCTGTGGTTCATTGGTTTTTCACTTGTTCCATTCCTGGGGAGCAGGGTTGAAGTGGGACAAAGGTATCAATGAGGAAAATTTCCAGAGTCAAAAGGAGGAAGTAACTGTCAGGGAACAGGTAATGTGATGGAAACTATGTTTATGCTTCCTCAGAAAGTATGACAAATGTGTTCAGTTTACTGAGATTCTGGAAACTTCACATGGGGCATACAGCATTAATTTCCTTTCATTGCTGTTGTTATATTTTGCAGTTAACAAAGAAAAAATAGATAGGGAGAGAAAAGATACTACAACTCACAGAGCAAAGATTTTTGTTTTTTCTTATTTAGAGTCAAACACTAGATTTTTACTTCTCTCTTAAAGCAGCTTTTGGTAAAATTCCTTTTCATCAAAGTTTGGAAAGTTGATGCCTCACTATGTAGTGTTTCTGTAAACTGGTTTTATGTACTGCTCCTATCGATCTGTTTATTAGCACTGTTCGGGTCAGGAAATTCTTATGTGTTTATTCTTTAAATATTTTCATGGTCATTGACATTAACATTTATTGGGTATCTATTATGTGTAAGAAGCTGTTACATGTATAATAAGACTTTTTCTTCCCCAACAAAGACTTCTGCTCTGATTGAGGTGAAGTGCGATATGTTTATACAATAGCTGTGGTACTCTTCAGAAAAAACTTCCTGCCACTGCAGGTAATGTGAAGTGGTGGCATTTAATAGCCTGATAGATGACATCCAGGAAGGGGGATGGAAAAGATACCATGGCCGTGCCTTGACATAAAACTGGTGCAGGTGAAAGTTCAACAGGCTGAGACATTGGAACTTTGAATCAGTAAGGAGGAAGATGTGGCTTAACCTGAGGTTAAGAGCAGGAGAGGTCAGGAAGAGGCCATTCAAATGCTCGAGGAGAGAACAGAGAAGTGGTGTGAGAAATGGTGCAAGGTAGCTTGGTCCCATGGACAGGAGAAATCCTCGAAGAAAATACTGTAGGAAAAATTTGAACTATATTCTAATGAGTAGAAGTAAAAGCTATCTCTGAAGTGTAAATGTGACAAAAAATAAAAATAGTGGACTAGGGAATGTAGCAAGTAAAAATAATTAAGAATTTTCATTAGAAGCAATAAGTACTGACTTAATTGACATAATTCAGATTGCTACTTCACTGTAATTTTTCTTATGGCGATCTACTGGGAATTGCAAAGAGCAAAAATGAATCTAGATTAAAAAAAATTGTTTCAGGGTCAAGTTTGTCTATTTGATGAAGAGACTCTTCTTTTATCAAAGTACCCCGGGTCATAAAAGTATAGTTTAAACTTCCAGTGTTTCTTTTTCTTTTGAAAAAGAACCTATCAAAGAAACTCAAAGAAAACCAAGTTCTACTATGATTACTTCTGGCTGCTTCTATTTGAATCATTGCAATGGCAACTTTCCACATGGTTCACAGAATTTTTATTGTATTGATATTTTATCTTAAACAGGAATGCAGGAATAGTTTTTTCTTTTCTCTCTCAAGTAATAGACTGGTCTACATTTTTAAGGTTTATTTTATAAGAGGATACTTGTTACAGATTAGGTTTAAAAATCAAAAGAAGTCCAACACTGAAGACAAAAGTGTTTTCTTTATTGAAGCAGATATTGTTAAACTTTTAAACCAGATGAAAGTACGAGTGATCATATCATACTGTCGTAGTTTCTCATAATAAATTTTCCATATAAAATTATTTGTTGTAGGGAGGGTGGGAGGGAGGGAGACGCAAGAGGGAAGAGATATGGGAACATATGTATATGTATAACTGATTCACTTTGTTATAAAGCAGAAACTAACACACCATTGTAAAGCAATTATACTCCAATAAAGATGTAAAAAAAAATTGTTGAAATCATCAAAGGGATAATCCTACTCTGCATTGCTGCAAAGTTTAAATAGCTAACATTTAAAAAGATTATTTGGGAAGTTTTATTGAATGTACTGAGATAAGGCTTATTGTAGTCCTTTTTTTCATCCAAACTGCTGTCATAATCGTAGGAAATTTCAAAATCCACTTGAAGGACCCCATTCACCCTTGGAGTTTTTTAATTCCTCACCTAATTCATCTTCACTGTACTGTTCCTACCCGTTGCAGGGCCATATTCTGGTCAGAACTGCATCCATCACCCCCAAAATTGTAGACTCCTCTGTCTCTCTCACTGATTACCACCTTTGTTCTGCTTCTATCTCAGTTTTATTCCCACTATGTTGTTCTATACCTTTGGCAATCCCTAAGCCCCTTAAATTCATTAAGAGTAGGATTGTGTCATCTTCACCTTTGTATCATCAGTGCCTACCTAGACATAGTCTAGTAGACACTCAGTCAAGGTATGCAGAATAAATGAATGGATTAACCAAATATTCGCCCATTGTTTGCTGTGGAATTTTAAGAGGGCACCATGACAATTGATGATAATAAGGTGAGAATGATGGCCTTAAGATGGCCATCAGTTTAAGTAACAATAGTATTATATGGGGAAACGAAGAAAGACTACTAGGATATTTATACTTTTAAACAGAGGTGGCAGGTAGAGTTAATAATAACTCTTATTTATTGAGAGTTTTAAAAATTAGTTGTGTTAGGCTCTTACCTTCATATCTTATTTACTCCTCACATCAACTTAGTGAGACAGGCATTTCTATTTAAAACTTTTAGAGATGAGGAAACTGATTCAGAGAGAGAGGTTTAGTAACTTGTTCAAGACTACCAGCAGAGTAAGGATATGAACCCAATATGTACTATCAAATGTCAGGGCCAATCTCTTTAATACACAACAGTTGAAGAATTAGGCAGAATATCTTTTGAATATCTTCTGGGAACTTGTCAAAGGATATTACATTTGAATGTGATAGGAATATTTCATGTTTTAGTTGTGTTTAGGTAAGTCATTTGTAAATTGTCCATTCAAAACTGTTTATTTTAGAAAGCAAATTTATTTACCCTGAGTGCATCGTTCTTATTTTGTAAGATGGCCTGCTGCTCTTAATAGACCGTTGTGGGCAACACGTTTGAGAGTATACTGCAGAGATCAAAGGATGCCCAGGGTTCATCTTTCCCAGACCCAATTTTGCACTTGGTCTCCCTAGCCTTGTTAGTGGTGGATGATTTGTCCTTTAAGAAAGGAAAAAGACCTTCCTTGGTTACCTATTTTAGTGCAGCTTTTGGACTGACGTAGTTTCCTAAATTCTTTTAAAGTGAGCAGTTCAATGGAGTAACATGGAGCAGCTTAAAAAATTGTCCTGCTGCCTGTGTCTCAGGTTAGAATGTTTCTGTTCACACTTTACTTCTCTTATGACTTGGGGTAGACTCTGAGTCTTCATTGGGATTTGGACTTTTAAGATCTGCTTCTTATTCCTTGTAAATTGGTGCAGACACTATGGAAAATAGTTTGGAGGTTCCTTAAAAAACTAAAAATAGAGTTGCCATATGATCCAGCAATCCCACTCCTGGGCATATATCTGGAGAAAACCATAATTCGAAAAGATACATGTACCCCAGTGTTCATTGCAACACTGTTGACAATAGCCAAGACATGGAAGCAACCTAAATGTCCATCAACAGATGAAGGGATAAAGAAGATGTGGTACATATACACAATGGAATATTACTCAGCCATTGAAAAGAATGAAACAATGCTATTTGCTATTTGCAGTAGAAATTATCATACTAAGTGAAGTAAGTCAGAGAAAGACAAATACCATATGATATCACGTATATGTGGAATCTAAAATATGGCACAGGGCTTCCCTGGTGGCGCAGTTGTTGAGAGTCCGCCTGCCGATGCAGGGGACACGGGTTTGTGCCCCGGTCTGGGAGGATCCCACATGCCGCGGAGCGGCTGAGCCCGTGAGCCATGCCGCTGAGCCTGTGCATCCGGAGCCTGTGCTCCGCAACGGGAGAGGCCACAGCAGTGAGAGGCTCGCGTTCTGCCAAAAAAAAAAAAAAAAAAAAAAGTAGATATGGCACAAATGAACTTATTTACGAAACAGAAACAGACTGACAGACGTAGAAAACAAACTTACGGTTACCAAAGGGGAAAGGGGGTTGGGGAGGGATAAACTAGAGTTTGGGATTAGCATATACAAGCTACTATATATAAAATAGATGAACAACAAGGTCCTACTGTATATATAGCACAGGGAACTAGATTCAATATCCTGTCATAAACCATAATGGAAAAGAGTATGAAAAAGGATGTGTATATATATGTATAACTGAATCAGTTTGCTGTACACCAGAAACTAACACAATATTGTAAATCAGCTATACTTCAGTTGAAAAAAAAATCTGCCTCGTATTCCCCTTAGATGTATGGAAAACTTTAAAGCACTTAGACAAGAGAATGGAGAAGATCCAGTTTTATTTGAGACTCCCAGGAGTCATCTTAATAATAGTCTCTATTCCCAAGAGGGGGAAATGAAAGGCAAGGCTTGCATCAGCCTAGTATCCTCACTTTCTTAGGAATCAAAATGTTCCCAAGGTCAAAAACAGTGTGAAGTAACGCCCTAAACCCATCTTGGAAGGCACTACATCAGAAATAGAGTGAATGGTAATTGCTCTTTAACTGGACGTGAGTCTCATTTTCAGTGCCACTGTTTATATTCTTCGTGTCCTGCCTTTCTCTTTATGTTGAATTTGTTCCACCTTGTAAAGATTAAGAAGCACATGTTCTAGCTTTTAAATGTAAAAATTGAATTATTAATAGTTTTTGGATAAAAAATGGGCTCCCATTGCTTCTACCAGAAGCAGTACATTCTCAGAAACTTTGGAACTCACTGATATGAAGTGTCATTTAAAGTTTTTCACTAATTCAGCACTTAAAGCTTTTTATTTCCTCCTTGATATATGACACAGCTGTTTCTTGAAGTGAGAAAAGTCAAGGACTCCATACGATCTAATTAGATTATTCTCTTTGTGTGTCTCCTACATTTAGTGAAGGCTACTAATCAAGTCTTGATGTATTTTTTATTTATTTTTCAAATTCCTCATCTCAAGATGGCTATCGTTGGTGCATTGCCCCCACTATATTGTATGATAATAATGTAGTCATGTCTTTTTCTCCCCTACTATGTGATAAATTTATCAAGGGTAGGATTGTGTCATCCTACGTCAAATCTTGTGTACCTTCAGCCTCCTGATGATGCTGGCTATAGCCACTTAAGCTACTAAGACTTATTCGTAAAGAGTGATGCTCCATCATTCTGACCTCACATTCTGTGCAGTAATGTAACTTGAATTTTGGAGAAATTGATTCATACCGTTTTAAAGAAGGACAGTTTTAGGTGATCAAATTCAGGATAAAAGAGGCACCTTGCTTCTTAGGTGATATTCTTGACATTGCTGATGCATTCATTACACTTTTTTTTTTTTAAATGCAGATAGTTTTCCTTCTCATCTTCTCCCTCTCCTTTGTCTTTGCTCCTCTCTGCCTCCCCCTTCTCAAGGCTCCTCTATATATTAACATCTTTACTGGTTTACCCAGTATTGACATCTAGAAGTTACTTTTTGCTTACCTGGTGTATCAGAATACTTTTACTCCAAAATTATTTCTTATAAACAAAATCTCACACAAAACAAATTTTTAAAATGGCTTAGCTTTTCATGGTTACTGGGAGATAATGTGGTAGTAATTAGTCAAAATAAAGTATACCTTTATTGAAAGTATTGGAAAATTTCTTGTAAATTTAAGTTATGTTTAAGGTTATTGAGTCTTTGTAGATAAATTTTATTTCCTTAGTTGTTCTGGGGTAGGGCATTTAGTAATAGACACATATCTTAATATAGGATGCTTCAAATCCTTTATTAAGCAGTCCAGTCATCATTTTTGGTCTTATGATGAGCGGCAATCAGGTGGGCTTAGGGAAAATTGGCAAAGTATGGAAAAATATCAAGATAGGAAAAAAAAATTTCATCTACAAAGAAGATGTGGAGTTGTTGCCTTTCTTCCCTCTATGTCTAGATGATTAGAGATGACTGTATCCTTGGATTTTATTTTCAAAATTGGAGGTTATTTATTTTTAAAATGGGTATCTAAGAGTGCAGAGTGGGGTGGGGAACTAAAGCTTGATGTAAAGCAAAATATAGTAAACAAAAAACTCCCACACAGTCGTATAAAAAACAAACCTATTTGCTATGACAGTAAATTTAAATGACATCAGAGAAATAGAATTAGCTATAAGTTCTTTTCATTTCTTGTTGTGGATTGCAACCTCTGTAAATCGATATTTCAGGTAAAGTGTTTCCAAAATAATCATTTACATATGTATGGTGTGTGTTTTTAAAAATTAGATATAAAATAAATATAAATATGCGTCTGGTATATGTGAAAAATAAAGTAACACAAAACTGTTGCATTCACATGTTTTTAACAACTTGAATTTGTGTTTCTTTAAAGACTAAAGGCAAAATAAATCTTTTCATTGCCTTAGTTTATGCAAAAAGTTGAATAAAAATATGGTGATCTGTTTGTAGGAACAAGAAAATTGGACTATACACACAGTTTATAATTTAACAGTGATTGGTTATATAGTGATTATTAGAGCTTCTAGACTGTAAATTATAAAGATAAAATGTTACTATTTCTGTTTTAAAGTTTAGTGCCTACATAGCCAATGGATCAAAAATCCAAGATGGGTAATCACTGGTATTGTGCTTCAGGCTTTAGATCTAACAAATAAAAATGAAAAACATTTGGATATGATTAAAGAACAGAGAAACAAGGGGATGGAGAGCAACCAATTCAGAAAATAAGGAACAGTTGGTTTTCCCTAATTACAGCCATCTTGTTTTCTTTTTTCTTCTGTATGTATCAATTGGAAGTTTGGTAGAAAATTAACTTGTTTGCCTAATTATAGAAATAAATTCGTTGCAGATTTTCAAAAGTGACTTTATGTTTTTCCTTAAACTCAGATTTCAAAAGTCAGTTGCAGTTTGTATTGGCTGCAATTCTTTCCTTGGATATAGTTCATCAGTTTACTTTTCATTTCCTAAGACTGGATTTCTTAAATCTACCATCACCTAAATGAGGATGTGTTGACATAAATGAGAAGATCAAAGATTCAGCTAATTAAAGAAGTTTTACCTTGGAATTACGCTGAGTTGTGCAGAAGTGTGGCTGAATCTAAGAAGATGATGAAACATTTTGCATAACCTAACCATAATGAGATTGTTTGTTGTTGCCAGTCAAGCACTAAAATAAGGCCTAAGTTCTGACCCTTCTTTCCCATAAATCTTCTCATGGATAATAAAGGTTATGGAAATTGGGACTTTTTGGTTTTCCAGTAGAGATGAATTTTTTGAGATGTCAGTTACTTTATACTTTATTGCTTTCTGTTCATTCCTGTTTTTCCCACTTTTTATCACAAGTACCTTATTTATTACGTATTCATATAATATAGGAAGTTACATGTTTCCTTTCAGTGACTTTACGGAGAGGTGCATGTTTTATGATCTTTTTGGTACCTAACATGTTTTTTTGCTTGTTATTTGAGAGTCATTAAACCCAGATACATGAGTAAAAAAAAAAAGGCAAATAAACACAACTTTCAGTGTCAAAGTCCTGCTGAAACATTGTATGGTGTTATATGCATTGCAGATTTGATGGCTTTCTTTAGTTTTCCTCTGTATTTACTTTGAGTGCTAATTCAAGTGCCTCCTCCCCAGCCCCAGCCCTGACCCCTCAACACACACACAAAGCAGTTAAGACTTCAAAATGGAACCATAGTAGGTATGTGCCTGCTGTGTTCTGGTGATTCTGAATAAGCAGGAATATAAAGAGACAAGGTCACCTCAAAACTGAAAAGTTCTGTAGTATTTTATCTTCCAGTTGCTTCCTTACTATCTAGCACTAAGAGTTTTGGGCTGATTAACATAATTAATGTTGTAAACTTATGAAAAGCTAAGAAGGAATGTAGATGATACTGTTAAAGTATTAGTCATGGTTTGAAGCCTGTTCTAAATCATGTCAGAATTCCCAGAACTTAACATGGAAATTAGAATAGAGACAACACCTACATTTCCTTCCCTTCCAAACCATTGTTTTCATACTGCCATAACTTTTTCTTTCTAAAACCGAGATCTGATCATTTCCTTAATCTTTTTAGTCCATTTTGGCTTCCCATTCCTTATTGCAGTGGCTTTTTATGGACTACATTAGAATTACCCAGGGAGCTTCTAAAATATGCACATATCTGAGACTTATCAGAAACTCTGATTTTTAGATAGAAGTGACAAGTGTATTTGACAAAAACTTTGTTCATTGGTTCAGATGCCTCTTTTTGTCATGTCCCAACCAAACTTTCTCATCTTGTCTCAAGCCGTTTCCTCCACTCTCTTTCTGCTCTTCTCTAGCCATGCTAAATCTAGATATTATCCAAATAGTTCTATTCCTAACCTCTCCTCCTTCCCCTCCTCTCCACTCTAAGTCTTTCATCTGTTGAACAACTGCTTATCTTGCTAGATTCGCCTTAAATGACACATCTTTCCTTATTCCCCGTGTAGAAATAAGCACTCTGTTTTTTTTGTTTAACATTTATATTTGATTATGAGTTTTTTAGGTGTCCGTCTCCCCCATTAAACCTCATGTAATTCATCTTGTTCACGTTTATATTAAATGAGTACATGGACGACTAATAGAATCCCTGTTAGGAATTTAAATGTACAGTTTTTATGAACATTGTTTTTAAGGGCTTTATTGAGTTGACCTAGGTTGATAATTTCATTTTTCATAGTATATTCCCATTAAATCTTACATGCCTTATATTTACTTTTTCCTTCATTTTTCCCTGTTTGTATCTACAGACGAAATCTTACAAAACTCTCCCTTATCTTCAGTCACATGTTGGCAGAAATCAAAGCTATCTTTCCCAATGGGCAATTCCAGGGAGATAACTTTCGTATCACGAAAGCAGATGCTGCTGAATTCTGGAGAAAGTTTTTTGGAGACAAGTAAGTACAAATTTGGATCCATGTTTGAAGAATGGCTTAGACCTGCCTCCAGTTCCATATGGTGTAGATTTTACCTGAGTATTTTGAGAATATACTGCAGTGTTTTTGATAAGTGTTTTGATTGCTATTTTTTCTATTTAGCCACCAGAAGTATATCTCAGTAACTGAATAATTTCGTTGTTACCAAGTAAATATTATATGACATTTATTTATTTGGTGAGCATTCATTGAGTTAAATAGTTAGCTCTAAGAAGCAGATGTATGTAAGAGTATACATGAGAAGCCCATAACTTTTTATAACTTAGTGTACACATAAAACACATATAGAAAATAAAAGGCAGAAAGGGAAAGACACTTTAAAAATTGGCCTAAATAAATTGTTCTGACAATCCAGAGGGGGGACACTTACTTGAGGACTGCAGGCATCGGAGACTGCTTTCTATACTAGGAGGTAGAGTATAAGCTTGACGAAGATCTGAAATTGAAGTGGGAAAAAGCCTCAGTACTGGCATTCAGGTTTTCTCTGTGTCATTGCACAGAAAGTATGCACGTGTAAACAAGAGACAGAAAGGAGGGTAATGTTATCACAGAGTTGCATTATCTCACAAAAATAGCTAAAGATGTTTTCCTTAGGTATTTCCTATCCAGACACAAACCCAGGTGAGCTTGGCAAATAATAGGAACTAAATATCTGAAGTCTGCATAACTTAAATAAAACGTGCAAAACTTTTATCAGGAATCTCTTAGTAAGATGCTTAAGAACTGAGCATCAGGCGGCAGATGGTTTCTTCAGTTCCTTTTAAGGGTCCCCTTTGATGAGAGAGCACCCTCAGAATGTCCTTGAATGTAGGCAGAACTGTAGCTAAGAATTAAGGAGGAGTGATTGCTTACACACAGATTATTGTTTTCATCCTGTAGTTAAATTCTATATTTATACATTAGCTGATGAAATACGATGTAAAATGTTGGCACACACTTTCAGTGATCTGGAGTCCTTTGACACTGGTGAATTAACTGTAATGTTGGGTTTCCCGTTTTTTTTTTTTTTCTCTATGACGTGCTGTGTTTATCTATAGCTACCACATGACTAGGACATACACAGAGCAATGCACATTTGATTAGATGCATATATATATATATATTTTTTGCGGTACGCGGCCTCTCACTGTTGTGGCCTCTCCCGTTGCGGAGCACAGACTCCGGACGTGCAGGCTCAGCAGCCATGGCTCACGGACCCAACCGCTACGTGGCATGTGGGATCTTCCTGGACTGGGGCACGAACCCATGTCCCCTGCATCGGCAGGTGGACTCTCAACCACTGCGCCACCAGGGAAGCCCAGATGCATAATTATTTTACTTCAAAAATGTTAAAGCCTTTTTCCCACTTCTTAAATAAAATGTATTCTTAATTATTTTTAGGCACTACAGGAGGAAATACTGTTATTGCTTTTAACACAAGACATTCTGTGTTCCAGAAATCTAGCTCTTTGTAATGCTCCTATATCTATTCACAAATGAGGACTTAAAAAAAGAAAAGGTTCATCCTCATCTGAATTAGACTAACAGCCAGGAGTGTACGGATTAAATATTTGTGAATAGTAGAAAGCAGAAAGGGACCGCAGAGTTCCGGGAGTAACAGCTGAGGATGTCTTGAAGCTACAGCTCATATATTAACACTCTGAGCCTAATGCAAAGAGTTGGTAACCTTCAAAATAAACTATCTTAAAAGTTTAAGAAAATCTATCAGAGAAGTTGCTTGCGGTATTTCTTTTTGAAAACTCAAAATTCTGGTGAGTTAAAAATTGCTTGCTTGTCAAAAGGTCAGTAAAAAATGGACCTTTTGACAAAAGATTGCTCACATGTTTTTCAAGAGGGGAGTTTGTTTTGCTGGCACCTCAAACCACAGAGAATTATGCATTTGAGACATCGTTACTTCCCTTTATTTATAACCATAGACATTAAGGGGCTGAAATTTCTGTCCAACTGCTACGTGAGTGAAATCACTACTAAATCAAATGGGGGATTCTTGAAATTCTGATTAAACGCTCTCCCTACCTCCTAAACCCTTGTACCCTTGTCTGCTGTCTTTGCTTACTTGAGAAGGCTTCTTAATTGGTCTTTAAGATTTTTATTTTGGGGATGAGAGCCAAAGGTAAAGCTCCCTCTGGAACTCAGACATATTTCTGTAGTCATCAAAAGTAATGCTTCTTTTATTAGATCACTGGAGAAACCATCTTTATATTCTCTGTGGGTTTTCACCTTATAGTTCCATAGTATTTTATTGAATGAATGGACGAATGATGTAGCCTTTTAAAAGGTTGAATTCTTTTCTCTTCCTTATACTCATACTAGTTTGCATTTTTGCATAACTGAGTTCTCATACAGAAGTATTCCTGTTATTTATCTACATATTGAGGGCATATGAGAATGCTTTCATGTGACCTAACCGGTGACTTTAAACTTGAATGCATTATTGTTTCCAAAAACAGAACCATTGAGCGGTTAGTTCTAAAAACAGCCAAACAGATTATGATTTTTATAAAGCAGGTTTTAACATAAGGAGTAGTATTGTGATATTTTTCCCAAAAAGAACTGTCAGTAAGAAAAAAATATTAGTATTGAGTTAAAATTGGGAAATAGTTATCGTTCAAAGGACTTTATAAAACTCCTAAAGGCAATCTTAGGATTCAGACCTAAAGAACAGGCAGCAGACAAAAATCTTTAGGTGTCATGTGACTAATGCTTCCTTTCTGTGCTTCTCAACCTTTCTGAAGTCATGGCAGGGCCAGCCTCTGCTCAAGGCCCAAGCCCAGTTGCGAAGGAGGTTCTGCCTGTCTGGAGCCTTAGGGGATCAATAACATATCATGTGCCAGGGTAAACTGGTTGGGAAGTTCTGTAGTTGTTAGATTTGGGGAAGTCCTGTAGTTGGTAGATTTTTATGAGACGTTATTGAATGTTTTAATAGTTGAGTTCTGCTTTTGCTTTCTTAGTCTGTTGACCAGGAGATGGTAGAAATATGTGGAAAAGAGGAGTGGCATTTTTGAGTGAATGTGTCTACGTAAATTCTGCCGAATGAGACCAATACCAAACTCTGGGTTAGAGGGTGAAGTTTATAATCCAGAAACTTCAAGCATGAGGCTCAAAGAATGTATTATTAACTGTTCAAAAAAGACCCATTCATGTGATTAGACTCGGTGACAGTCATTTTTCTAATCAGCAAGTCAGGTAGCAGTTTCTAGGCTCCTTGTACTAAGCATTTCTTGATGTTGAGGAGATTTAGACATGTGTTTCCAACCAAATTATAATTCAACAAGAACCATTCTAACTCCTGAATCTTTGTATGTCCCTTCTCCCCATCCTTACTTTACTTCCAGTTCTATTCATCAGTTCATGTTCGAGTTCAGATTCTTCCCTGGACTACTGCAACAGCTTTCTGTCTGGTCTCCCTACCTTCAATAACAGCCTATCCCATCGATTTTCTTGAGGAGGCCAGTGAGCTCCAAAAAGCAGAACTCTTTACTCTATTTATTTTTTCTGCCTGAGACGCTGTGCATTCTATGCATCATTACCGAGTCTGGGTTAAAGTCTATAACCCCATTAATATGACAAGCTTCAGGAACTTTTTTTCTAGCTTCATCTCTCTATTCAACTCATCCTCAAAGAAACAACCTCCTCATAGTCTGTACTTCTTTCCTAGTATGCTTTTTATTTCCACACCTCATTGTCTTTGTTTCCCTAAACTGCACCCTCCTCTTGGGAAACCAGTTACCCACACCCTACCCAGTGTCACACCCTACCCAGTGTTGCCACTTTGGAGGCGTTCCTCAGTAACCCTAACCTAAGGTGGGCATGCCTGCTCTATTCTTCCAAGTACCTGAGCTCACATCTCGCACACTAGACTGCAGTGAACTGCTGACATGCTTGCATTTCCCAGTAGACTAGAAAGCTTCCTTGATTTTTATTTCTCAGAGCCTGGTGTGTTTCTTGGAATATGTGAGCTCTAGCAAGTGTTAACAGACTGGATGAATAATTGGATGGATGGGTGAGTGGATGGATGATGTCTATTGTCTGCTCAAAATTTTCAATAACTTATTATCTACAAATTGATTTTTTTTTTTGTCATCAGTTCCTACAGTTCTCCCTGGCATGCCCCTCTTCCCTCCTCTTTCTTTTCTACAGTCCCAGAATCTTGGCACCCTTCCTTTAAGTCTAGTTCAGAAGTCTTCTTTTCTGGGTTCTAATATATACCCTCCCACATGTTCAACTTTACCCCATGTTTTGTGTTTATGTTGTATTTTAAATATATTTATATTATCAAATGTATTTATTACGTGGGTCTTTCCTGCTCAAAAATAAAGCTCCTGTTGACTTTTTATCCAAAAATTAGTAAAAACAGGTACATTTATTAGAGTTATTATATGTCAAATGCTTTCACATAGATTAGCTCCATTTTCAGTACGAAGTTTGAACACTATTCTTTAAATGGCTATCAGATGAGTCCTTTGGGTACTGTGTACATAACAGACACTCAGTAATTATTGGTTGAGTTCATGATGTATTTTTCTACCATTTTAGTCCTCTTTTCTTTTACTTATGTCCTGTTCTTCAGGCAAGTGGGATTATTTGGCTCTTTCCTGACACCTTAGCAGCTACAGGTTTCTATGTCTTTGCCCACATTGTTCCTTCCACTTGAAGATTTTTATCTCTGGTATAAAAGTTCTCACTAGGGCTTCCCTGGTGGCGCAGTGGTTGAGAGTCCGCCTGCCGATGCAGGGGACACGGGTTCGTGCCCTAGTCTGGGAAGATCCCACATGCCGCGGAGTGGCTGGGCCCGTGAGCCATGGCCGCTGAGCCTGTGCGTCCGGAGCCTGTGCTCCGCAACGGGAGAGGCCACAGCAGTGAGAGGCCTGCGTAGCGCAAAAAAAAAAAAAAATTCTCACTAATCCCTCAAAGTTCATCTTGCTCTTGATTCTGGCCCTTATTATTATACTGAATCTTTTAGTTCTTAAACTCCCATAAGCTCTTGCTCATCCTCCATATTTATTAGTTTTCATTGATTTTTAAAGTTATTTGTCTAGCTATCTTTCCATTAGACTATAAGCCCCATGAAATCAGGCTTATTTAATCAATCTTTGTGTTTCCCAAGGTGGATCAGCACAGTGTCTCATTTGGAGACTTTCAGGAACTGTTGCTCATTTAATTCAAATGAGTTGAGCAGCAGAGGCATGTGTGTGAGTGTGCGCACGTGGGACGTGTACAGCGTTTGCTTGCTTGCTTGTTCTGGGGGCAGCATGCTTAGTGCAGGCTCGCAGGCGGGTCATCTGTGTTCAGGTTCTGACTGCAACATTTACTAGCTCTGTGACTTTGGGCAAGCTCCGTGCTTTCTTCATGCATCAGTTTCTTCATCTGTAAAATGTGGATGGTAATAACAAGAATACCTACTGTGTAGGGTTGTTGCAAAGGTTAAAAGAGCTAAAATCTACATTTCAGGCAGGTAAGACAGTGTCTGGCACTTTGTATGCACTCTGTGTTGTGGAATAATTAACCAGTTTAAACCTTTAATCTTGCTCAAAGCCCCATGAATATATTTATTATTAATTCTACAAATAATATCATTAATATTCAACTTTGCATGATAGAGGTTCCACGGTCCCTAGAAATCTAAAAGCAAAATCCAGAAAAAGTTAATAAAAGTTTTCTAAAATTGTGTATATCCCTATGTAAAAGTGAGGTGGAATATAAGAAACTGTCCTGCTGACCATGGGGGGAAAAAAAATGATCTGTTTAAAATTCAGTTCATTACATCTACCTTTGATTTCCTGGGGAAGTGGTAGGGACCTTTTTAGGTTTCCTGTGTTTTCACTTTTAATAAGAAACAAAGGCCAATGGTTTCTTTACCTTTGCAGTGAGTAACATACATTTTTTTTTAGCATATTAGCTAGATCAGTTTTCCCTCTAATCAAAGAAAAGGCAACTTAGTCATATTTAATTAAAGGATGCACAATAGAAATGAAGAACATTTATAAGAAAAATGTGCAGCAGGAGATCTAGAGAGAAAGAAAAAAAAGAACTGAAATAGAGCTAAAAAAATTACCATTTAATATTTCTGTTATTTAGTCAACTCTTATTACTGCCTGTTTCGAAAAAGCAAAGTATCTTTATTTCATAAGGAAAATAAAATGACAGGGCTATTTTGTTCAACTCACTGCAACAAGATCCAAGACAGAAAAAGCAAATAAGATGTGAAATTATAATTTTCTACCTCTAAGCAGTATGTATTCAATTTGGGGAGGGCAGTATATACAAAGATGATAAATATTTAAAATCAGTTCTGTCCCATTACAGAAGCGCTTAAGGAATGTCACAAATAGTAAGTGAATTATTTACTAGGGCCATCAGAGGAACACTCAGGCTGCATGGAGGAATTGGTATTTTGTATGGGTTGCACATGTGTTAATAAGGAGTACACAGGGGAGAATACTGTGAGAGGGATGGAATTCTCATGGCGTCTGCTGTCTTTCCAAAGAAAGATGCAGAGTAACTTCAAGTTTCCATAAATGGCATTTTTTTTTTTTTGTTCTTGTTCTCTTTTTCCTTCTTTTCTTCACGTTGAACTCCTCAGTAAGTGACATTTACTTCAGTGAAATCACCGTGAATTAGGTCCTGGTTCTCAGCCTTGAAACCTGATTTCATTAGAGCCATATGTTTAGAGACCGAGCGTACTTTACTGAGCTCACAAACTGATCTATAATCCAGAATAGTGGTTTTATTAATTCACAATGATTAATGCTACTGTCAAGCAGATGGGAATGCTCTCGTCACTGTTAGGTAAATTATATGTGGAGCTATACCATATCCAGAACATTCCTTAGTGAACATGGAATCTAAATATGGGGTGGTGGTTTATGACCCACTATAGGAATTCCCCTGCCTCAAGGACCAAAGTACTTACAATTGTTATTCTCTCTCTTGGACTATGCTTTGAAAGCTCTGTCCATTTTTGGCCATTTGGACTTTCTTTTTCCATATGCAAAGTTGTACTTTTAAAACTCTGTTCTTTGGAGCCCTGAGAACAATGGGAGCCCATGATGGGTTTTAAGTAGGGAAGTGGTCACACTTGGATCATAGGTGGGCTACTCTTGCTGAAGTATGGATAATGAACTTGAGCAGTGGTTTCTAAACCCATTCAATCATATTCCTTATTACTACCTTATTACTAACTACTTTTTGAGCATACATCATCTATGTATATCATCTACATACTCATGTATAAAATACATATTACTATACAAATAATGTGTATTCTCATATATAATATAAAGGACACATTATAATACAAATTTTTAAAATTGAATTAAAAATGCAAGTAGAATTTCAGTGCTTTCTTCTCATCCTAAATAGGGTCATCTTGTATACCCCCGGGGTCTATGACTGCCCTGCCCCCCACCCCCCCATTCCACTTCCCACTTTAGAAACTGATAAATTAGGAGAGAAATAGGAGAGAGATAGGAGGCTGTTATAGAAAACTAGGTGAAGATAATAATAAATTAAATAAATAAATAAATAGAAGTACGTGAATTTGAGAATTATATGAAGATAAAATTAACTGTACTTGATTATTAAGGTATATGAGGTACAAAAAATGAGCCAAATGTGATGCCTCAATCTGGGATTTGAACAACTGGGTACCATTTACTGAGACAGGAAAAGTAGGAAGAAGAGATTTGGCAGTCAGATGAATTCAGTTTGGCATATGTTCAGTTTGGTGGGTCCAGACAAATCCATGTGGTGATATTTATTAGTAGATTAGATATACAACCTTGAGGAAAAGAATATAGAATTAAAGACAGAGATTGACAGTACATTTATGAGTTTGCAGATTGACAGCCTGTAGAATGTTTTCCTTGGCCTCAGACAGTATTTACGTTAAAAAATTAGTTGGTAACTTTTAAAATTATTGATTTTTACACAAAAATATTGTATTGAATTTCATTGAGAAACTGGAAGTGATGGCAACACTAGATATGAACTCTGACATGGCGACAGTTGGCTAGACCTGGGTGCCAGCTGCCCAGTTTAGATGTGTCCCCTCCAATTGATTGCAGTCCTTACCTGGACCTCTTTACTCATATACATTATCTGCCTGGTCTCCAGATATCTGAGTTTGTAATCTCTAAAAGCTGTGTGAAGCCATTGGACTGATTGATGTAGACCATGGAGAATGTGCAGGGAGAACAAAGGGGACAGATCCTTAAAGAATTCTGATGAATGATGTATGCACAGAGGAAATTTAAGGAATGGAGGCATCACCAGGGAAGTAGGCATAAAACCTGGCGAGTGTGGTATTATAGTTGCTAAAGGAAGATAGGATTTAAAGAAAGAGGGAGATGAATCAGAATATAGTATTGAAAGATCAATTAGATAAGGACTTAAAAGATTTCATCAGATGTGGTACAACAGGCTTTCATAACTTAGTTTATTTTCTCTTTAACATTCTGAAAGTCTCCTTTATAACCAGTCTTAATAGGCTCCACATGTTGCACTGAATAGATGTGTTGAGTTTTTGGTGTACCCTGCATAGGTGCGTTGGATTTTGCTGTACACTGAGTAGGTACGTTAAGGTGTCTGGCCTTCCACCAAGACTTGTGGTGCATTATAACCAGCCATCTAGGTGGTAGTCTGAGAATATCTTTTCTTGTTTTGAAGTTTCTAAGCTCCCTAATGATAAGATAAAATTCTGACCTTGTCCTCTAAAGTTTAACCTGTTTGTATCCAGATTTTGGCTACTTATTTTACTTCCCCATCTTGAGAAGTAATTGGTTTTTGTTTTGTTTTATTTTAGCTGCTCTACCAAATGAGGAAAATACTTTCATGCTACTTCTTGAGACCATTAATGTTTTTTAAATAATTTGGAATGTTAAGCCAATCACTAAAACTTCCAGAAATTGTGTTTCTAAAATACCATTTAAAAAGTTCTCCTGTGCCGAGCCCTGTTTTTTTTAAAAAGCAGACTTCACGTTTCTCCATCTCTTAGTTCTAGTTTGATTTAATTAAACAGTTTTTAAGCCACTTATATTCCCATTCTCAGAAGTTCTTATATTGTATTCAGAGAAATAATTATTTTCTTATTAAGTATTTAATAATGTGCCCCTGGAATCAAAGCACGTTTGTTCCTTTCTCTGTGGGATGTTTCTACCTTGGTAGGTGAAGAGAGGCACTTCCTCCTTCTGAAGCAAAGACTATGCTTGTTTACAACCCTGTAATGTAAAGATAGTATTTCTCTGCATATGCAAGGAGAAGCATACTTACTAACCATTATAAAATATTTGGGTTCCCTAAGCCCTACATTCCTCTCCAGTTACAAAAGTCACTGTGTGTGTAGGTGTCACCTGACTCTCTTTGCATCATCCTGTGGGAATTAGAGCTCAGGGAACAAGTTCCAAGAAAATGGTGATACTCTGACCACTGCTTCCTGTGAGTAACGAAGTCCTTTGGCTTTGATGCCCTGACCCACAAATACTCTTATCTTCTGCCAGCATCCATGCAACTGTGATAGGCTAACTTGTTAGCTTGCAAAATAGGGTAGAATCTCAGATTTTCACAGTTCTTTAGAAACATGTTCTGCTGGTGGAGAAATTGTGACTTAAAAGCAAAGTAAATAAAGCTTCATAAAATTAATATTTAGGATTTATTTTTCATTAATAGACTGCTAATGCTTCATCTTCCTGTTTTCCTTATTCTGAATGTTGACTATCAGTAGGAAATGACAATAATTGTTTTTCTTTGTAGCTTTGTTTTTGCCTTGTTTATCTGCAGTCATCAGTAGTTTCTCTTAATAAAAAGGAATTTGGGGGGATCTACTTATGCAAAATAGTATGTACGTAGTTTCTCCTGTGAGGCTTTAGTTATTGGAAATTGTATATTTTTTTGCCTTAATTTAACTTACATATCTAGCAGACTTCACCCATTGCTTGTTAATGTAATTGACCTATGTAGAGAGATTTCTGGGGAATTTTCTTTTATTACGGACATTTTAATTTGTAGGACAGGCTGGGCTCTTAATGCTAAAAGGAGGATGTGTGGCAGAACTTTCTAATTTTAGGGTGTATAACTTACTAATCTTGTTTAATCTGAGTATCCTAACTTCTAGTATCATGAAATCATACATAATTAAAATCATATAATTATACTCTGAAAAAAATCTGGCTTTTTTCACTATTATGTTTATGAAATTCATCCATGTTCTTGCATATAACAATAGTTTGTTCATTCTCCTTGCCCCATTGTATGGCTATACCACAATTTACATATTCATTCCATTGGTGATGGACATTGGATTCTTCCTCCTTTGGATTTTTATCAGTGGTGCTGCTATGAACACTTTTTGTACATTTAAAAAAAGACATATGTATACATTTCTGTTGTATGTATATCTAGGAGTGGTATTGCTGGCTCCTAGTTTATGCATAGTTTTAGCTTTAGTAGCTTTTAGTAAACCACCAAAGAGTTTTCCAAAGTGGTTTGCCAATTTAATCACCTATGAGGAGTGCCTGAAGGTTCCTGTTTTCCATATCCTTCCCAACATTTTATGTATCATTTGTCATTTTAAAACTTGTTAATAAGCCCCTCTGGTGGGGATGAGTGGAATCTCATTTTGTTCTTAAGTTACATTTCCATGATGACAAATGAAGTTGAGTGTATATTTGTGTGTTTATTGAATATTTTGATTTTTTGTGTGAGTGTGAAAATTATTTGCCCAATTTTTGAGTAGTAATTATTAATATTTAGAAGTTTTTATATATTATAGATGTGAATTTTTTGTTGATTATATTTATGTGAATGGTTTCTCCCAATATGTGGCTTTCTTTTTCACTTTGTTAATAACATTGTTTCATGAACACAGGTTTTTAATTTATTTTTTCCTTTATCCTTTGAACATTTGGGGTCCTGTTTTAATTATTTGCCTGTAATGCAGGTATTCTCTTCTGTTTCTTCCAAAAAACTTTATTGCTTTATCTTCCATATTTAGGTCATCTAAAAGGTTCATCTAAAATTGATTTTCATATGGTATTAGTTCAGGGTCAAGATTCATTTTCTTCCATATGTATATTCATTTGACCCAGCAGCATTTATTGAAAACATCATCCATTCCCTACTGCTGTTTATATATAGTTGTTACATAACCAGTGTCCAGATATGATTGCATTTGTTTCCAAAATTTGTTTTATTCTATTGTCTATTTGTCTCTCCTTGTGCCAATACCACACTGTCTTAACTGATGTGAAGAGTATAACTTTGTCAGTGTTTTTCTTATTGAAGTTCGGCTTGATTATTCTTGGCTCTTGGCATTTCCCTATGAAGTTCAGAATCAGCCTATCAGTTCCTACTATGAAAATGTCTGCTGGAATATTTGATTGGGGTTGTAATAAATCTAAGAATCAATTTGGAGAGAATTGACACCTTTACCATATTGAGTCTGCCAGTCCCTTAAAGCGTTATATCGCTTTATGTCTTCTACATCTCTGATCAAGTATGTCTGTGTGTTTATGTTGTGTTTTTGCTTGTGTTTTGTTAGCTTTATTCCCATTTATTTGATATTTTCAGATGCTATTGTAAATTTTTTAAGTTTTATTTTCTAATTATGTATTGCTTATATATAGAACTACAACTGATTTTTGCATATTTTGTCTTTAGCAGCCATGTTGAATTCTCTTTTCTTCTCATAGTTTAATCTGTAAATCTTTTTGTATTTCCTAGATAGAAAACCATTTCATACGCAAATACTATTCTAATTTTTGTTTTTAATTGGTTATTTCTGTGATTGCAAAATATACTTGAAACAGTTTTAGTATGTCTTTTACTCCTTTAAGCCACTAGAGCATATTAGAAATATTCTGAAAACAATTGCTTGTAATCCTACCAAGATCTAGGTGTCATCAATTAAAATTTGTGTTGATCTCTCCAGACATTCCAGATAGTTTTCAGCATTGGATCATAAAGGACATACAATTTTTCTTTTTTTTTTAGCCACGCTACACGGCTTGTGAGATATAGTTCCCCAACCAGGGATTGAACCAGGGTCCCCGGGGCCCTTGGCAGTGAAGGCACGGAGTCCTAACCACTGGACAGCCAGGGAGTTCCCAAGGACATACAATTTTAAAAATGCTGTTTCCATTTAATGCCATGGACACTTTTCCATGACAAATATTTTTTCCGTATACAATTGTTAATTGCTGTAAAATATTCTAATCTATAGATATGTCATTATTACTATCAAACATATTTGTTTTAATTTTTTGCTATTATGAACAACACTGTTGAAGAGACATAGATGAGTCTTTGCATTGCTGTGGTTTTTTTTTTTTTTTTTTTTGACATAATTTCCTTGTTGAAATCCCTAGAAGTAGGCTCTTTCTGGGTTAAAATGTATAGGTTTTTGAAACTTGCTGCCAAATTGCCTTCTAGAAATGTGTAAATTTTCATTCACACCAGAAGTACACAAAAGTTCCTGTTTCCAAACATCCTAGCCTTTGTTGAGATTCACACCTTTATTATATGGCTTCTTTTTGCATATGAGTTAAAAATAAAACCTATATAGCCTTTTATGAGAACTTGTGGTTTCATGGAAATGTTTTGCCCTTTTTTTGAGTATCAATTGCCTTACATTTTTGTCTTCAATTCCTTATTCTTTTGTGTTAAAACTGCAGGGTTTTAAAATTTAGCAAGTTGTTATCTCTCCTGACATTGTGTGAATACACTATCGCTTTTTTTTTTTAAGTCATCAAACCATTTCTGTTTAGTAGGAGAGTGGTAGTACACTCAAATTTCTAGGTTCCTCCTCTGTGAAACACTCCCTTGCCTTCCCTAGACAGAGTTTAATTACACAAATTTTAGTTGCAAAGATGAATAAGATAGTCCCTGTTTGCAAGGATCTCCATCCCCTTGGGTTCCCATAGCACATGAATCTTTTTCTGTGATAACCTGAGCACATGACACAACATAAGTTATTTACAAATCTTTCCACTTATTAGACTGTGGCTTTATTTAGATTTTTGTTCTGAAACTAGTACAATGTCTGGCACACATACGGCCTTTCTTGGGTGAATCACTTAACCTCGTTAAGCCTCAGTTTCCCCATCTCTATCTTGAGGATAAATATATTATCTGCCTCACACTGTTATTATGACAAACTCAGTACTCAATTTGGTGATTGGCAGATGTAAGTCATCAATAAATGGCAGCTCTCATTTTTTTTTCCTATTGGAAGTCTAAAGATCCTGAACTCACATTATTGTTATGGGTGCCAGGCTACCCATTGGTCTTTTATTCAATTCTTTGTGGATTCATGGCTACTTGAGCTTTTCACTGGATTTTAAAGTTAATTCAACGTGTAATTAAAGTGATTTATAATTGTAAGTGGCAAAAGGACAAATTAAAATACTTCTGGATTGGTGGGAGCTTGAAGCTTAGTTGGACCTTTTATGTTCTATTCCTTTTCTTTCTCTGCCTCTTTCCTTTTCCTAGATCTCTGCCAGCACACTGAAGTTCCTACAAATTTGTAAAACAATTTGCCATTAACGTTTTCTCTCACTAGGTTCATATCTAGGGGAAGAGCTTATAGAAACCACCACTCTGTGGTATTGCTACAGTTAGTTAAAGGTGTGAACAGTCATCCTCTGCCTTTCCTCCTCTACCCACAAACCTCAGGAAAGTATGTGGTAGCAACTTGAAATCCTCTTTAAAAAGTTAGATCCTTAGTGCAACAGTTGTAGAACTTTTTTTTTTTCCAGAAATAATTGTACTCTATTTCTCTTCTTCACTCATGAACCTGCCCGCCCCACCGTTGCTCCCACCTTCTTCCCATGGTGGGTATTTGGCTCAGCTGATCAAGGGAAGGGTATCTGTTGTACAAAGTTTTATATATAGTAAGTTAACCAAATAATGCCCTTTCTTTTTAATCCCTGTTACTACCCTTAATTAAGGTTCTGTTTGGAAGTTAGGTTTATCACAAGGGAACTGGGGGAAAGTCTCATTTGCACAAGGACTGTGCAAATGTAGCTTGCCCCTTTGTAAAGTGTCGTTCCAAAGTGTTAAATTAGACTACAACTTTAGAAGTTTGTTCATTTTTTAATAATTTGCTCAGGGAAATCACTGGTTATTCAGAAGACTTATGATCTGCATGCACCTTAAATATTAGGATGAGGATAATTTTTATGGTAATGGATATCGAAAGGTGTCTGTTTAGCCAGTCTGTTTACTTTTTCTAATATATGCACAAGACAAAATTCTCTAAACATTTCTATACAAAAGAGAAAACACCCTTCTTAAATCAGTAGTTCTTTGTTTACTGGGTTTTTTTTTTTACTTTGAGTTTTATGGTTCATGTCTCTTTTGTGTATTGAATATTTGAAATTTTAATTTAGAAAAGCAAACTGCTTCTTAGGCACTACTTCCAAGGTAACTATAATGAAGCTGGACATAATTGCATATCTACACTTTGCCATAAATCAATAGCCTTCTAATGTTATCAGAAGTTTTCATTGTTACTTTAAAACAGCAGCATCTTGTTAACCTTAATCAGAGCCTGATGTGTGTTTCTTCTAAATGGCTTCTGATGTGGTGTCTCTCTTCAGTTCTCTGTGGTTTCCTGTTTTTTTCATACATAGAGAAAAGCCTTTTGATGTATTCAGCCTCATAATCTTTTTCTTTTAATAGCATATCAAACACAAACTTTCTTATATATACAGCACAGCATTGTAAGCCTGTTTCACCATTCATTTATTCATCTTGCCACAGATCACTCTTTCTCTGGAATTCCTCCAGCACTTCCTTAGATACCTTTCTGTATTCTTTAGCATCACAGTTCTCATTTCTACCCTGAAAGAGTGTGTTCTTCAAGGGCAGAGATAGTATCTCGTATATCCATAATTGTATTTCTCCACAGTGTCCTGCCTTAGCAATGAATAGATCACGTAGACTGGTGACGCTCAGTGAGCTGCCCCCAGCCCAGCCACATCAGCATCACCTGGGAACTTGTTAGGACTGTAAGTTCCAAGGCCCCACCCCAGTCATGCTGAATCAGGACATCTTGGGTTGAGGATCAGAAATTTCTGTGCTCACAAGCCCTTCAGTGATTCTGATGCATGCTCAAGTTTGACAGCCACTGCAGCAGATAATTATTGAATGAATCTGAAAGTTTTACATTTATGGTACTTCTTCACTGGGAGGATTAGTATCAGATGGGGCCAATTTTGTCCATTCAGCCTGAGTTTTATTTCTCAAGAGATACAAGTAAAGAAAAACCTAAGATTTAAATATTTGCAACCTTAGAAGAGGGTGTATATAGCTTTTATGCTGTCCTACTATGAAAACTGCAGCTTAAAGTGTTTAAAATATGAAATGATTGCTTTCTTCCACCTGTTCAGGAATAGGCATTTAACATTCCAAAAGGAGGAAAAGTAAGGAACGAATAATGGATGTTACTCATTTTCATGGTGGGGAAGAGGTGGGTGAATGTTGGAAACTGGTCAGGTAGAGGATGGGTTGGAAGACTTTCCCCTGGGTACCATTCTATGCTCTTCTAAATTTTTGAACCCTGTAAGTGCATTATGTAGTAAAATGCTGATATGGGGTATTTAATAAGATTAAATTAATGAATAAGTTGAATAAAGAAGTTTCCATATGATAGCCAGTGGGGTTGGTTAAAAGTTATTAAAATTTCCCTTTGCATTAATATGAAAGGTTAGATAAAATGGCTTTCCATCTCTGTAGAACATTATTGGGGTGGTGGCAGAAATGTCTTAATGACTTTCCACCTGAACTTTCTTATGCAGTGAACAAAGAATTCTTACTGTTACATGAATCCATCATCTTGTTATTATTTTAAGAAAATAAATGGAGGGGAAGAATTTAACTTGATTCAAAGTTACATAACCTTGCATACACAAATGAAGAGGTCAGACCTACGGGACATTGATCTAATACCTTCTTCTGAAGTACTTTTAGAAGTATCTTGATAGGCAAGGAGAGAAAAATTGATTTACATTTTTGTCACATTCTTAGCAAATGGAAAATAATCTGGTTAGCAAAACCCATTACATATGTTCTGAATTATGAACAGTATTCTCAACTGTTTGTCTTTTAGTACAAATGCAATTATATTAATGGTATGATTGAATTGTGCTGTTTCAATGGAAGGTATGTCTTAAATGACAGTTGATTCAATTTTTTTTTTTTTTCTTCTCTTGCACAGAACTATTGTACCATGGAAAGTATTCAGACAGTGCCTTCATGAGGTCCATCAAATTAGCTCTGGTCTGGAAGCAATGGCTCTAAAATCAACAATTGATTTAACTTGTAATGATTACATTTCAGTTTTTGAATTTGATATTTTTACCAGGCTATTTCAGGTAAGCTTTGTATTTGCTTAATCCTGCCCTCTCTTCCACTTCCCTCCCTTCTGTGTGTGTGTCTCTTTTTCACACACACATGCATACATACAAATATATGGGAAATGGTCTCATTTTTGGTAGTCTACAATTTTAAAGCAAGTTTTTCTGGTCATTGCTGTAAGTTTAGAGTTAGAGTTTGGAGGATCTGGTGTTCCGAGCCTGGAGGTTGCGTATTAGCTTTGAGAAGAATGATGTAAAGGAGCTTTAAAGTCCCTATTTGGTTTCTCACTTTACTTTGTTGTTCATTTTAGCCCAGTAACTGATAGAATGCAGGTTTTTTTTTTTTTTTTTTTGCAGTACGCGGGCCCCTCACTGTTGTGGCCTCTCCAGTTGCGGAGCACAGGCTCCGGACGCGCAGGCTTAGCGGCCATGGCTCACGGGCCCAGCCGCTCTGCGGCATGTGGGATCTTCCCAGACTGGGGCACGAACCCATGTCCCCTGCATCGGCAGGCGGACTCTCAACCACTGTGCCACCAGGGAAGCCCAGAATGCAGGTTTTATAGGTGGGCATTTGCTGAGGTTGTATCCCAACTTCTTCTCCCCTTTGCCTCCCACATTCATTAGGTGAGAAGGGAAAATAGTGAACCTGGAGATAAATAGCAAACTCACCCTTTTCTGTATAGGAGATTACTGTGATGTGTACTGTTTTTACAGCTTGCTTTGCTCTTTGATCTGTATATCACAAACATTTTTCCGTGTCAGTAAGTATTTTCATCAATATAATTTTCAATTTTCAGTTGCTACAGAATATTCCATCAAAATAGTCTGTCATTAATTTAGCAAATCTCTCATTTGGGAAATTTAGATTTGTTTTCCTGGTTTTTTTTCCCCTAATATAAATGATTTTGAGATTAACCTTCTTGTCCTGTTTATTGTTTTTGGTTTTTAATCATTCTTTTATAATTGTCTTCACATAGGTATTCAGAAGCAGGTGTCACATAATAAAAGCTGGGTGCCATTATTTTGTATTTTTGTATGTGTTGATAGAATTACCCTAAACATGAAGACTTGAAATATACTTTGAATTTGCCTCTGCCACTAAATTGCGTATCATCTATGAGATTCATTTCAAGTAGTCACAAAGCGAGAACCCCACCTAAAATCTTTATGATCCTAATAATATCAATTATATAGCAAGTGATGTTAATTGATCAAAAACCAGGCTTGCTTATATTCTGACAATTTTTTTTATTATTTTAGTCTTCAGTAAAATTTATTCTGTTTGAAACATGCTTTCAACAAATGTTAGAGTATAATATTGGTTTTCATGTTTCTCATGTTGTAAGAATTTTGCTTCTCTGATTTATGACCCTGCTTGGTACTCACCCACAAAGATCGGGTAACTGAATTATGTAAGAAAACAAGATTGCATGGGATTAACTTTTAATTTATGAAAGAATCCATTAACAGAGGGCAAATTAACTCTTGCCAACAATACTTATAGAATACATTTTACTTTATTACAACTTTATAATCATAATTCTACCTAGACGTATAGAATAGGAAATTAGACAAATGACTGCAGGAAGTATGCTTTTGGATATTTTCAGTTCACAGTAGTTTCATTATTATTCCCTTGGTATATGTACGTTGTCAGTTAATGTTTTTCCAATGACGTTAGGATACATTTTAGGAAAAGGTTGTGTTATCTGATACTGATTATTTTATAATGGAACCTCTCCTTTCTTTAAAAGTTTCTGATAATTTTACAAATACTTAATTTATTTAACATGATACCAAGAAATTCTAATAGTAGATGCTTTGCTTCTTCCCCTTGAGAAGGAAGAGAACAAAAGTTATTTTCATACATTAAGCCTAGCTGTTTATTCTAGGAAGAGTGTATTTTCTGTGGGGAGCCTAGATGACTTTTCAGTGAGGAGGTTAAATACTAGAACGCCTCAGAGTTATATATCAAAGGTATGAGGGCAGCTTAATGTTGGTTAAGCACTTACCCAAACAGCTGCTTAATATGTGTACATATTTTCTTATAAGCTGTTTCACTTTAAAACAGCCCAAGTAATCTCAGCACTCTAAGGCACATATATCTTCTTTATGCTCATGGGGATGGGAGAGGAAAAGAATCTTTTAAGTAGAGCTACTATGAAAAGTATTAGATAACAAAACCAAAACCTTACTAGCGGACCAAAGAATGCCTAGTGTCTTTTAAAACTCATAATTACAGCAGTAGCTAAAGAACTTTTGTTAGCCCCTGTGTGTTTCTCAGATTCTTCACCTCTCCTGATTTCATTATGCTTAGACTGTAATCATATATGTGCTTTAAAATACAATAAAATTGGTTGTGTGCACAGAAAGTACATGTATTAACTTTTACTGATCTTTTATTTTTACATAACTTTAACAATTGAATAATATTTTCTTGTTATAGTTGTGTATTCTATATGAAAGATGTAAGTTTTGTAGCTACTGTAACTGCATGAACATATATTCTGCTGCATCTGTGATATTGGTGGTTAATTGGTAGTGACTCCTTCTAGCATTAAATCGTTGGGAATAGGGTATTTAACAGAGCGGCATCTGAAAGAGGGCAGGGTACACCATCAGGATTGAGGTTTGACATAGAAAACTAGCTTAAGGGTTTGCAGAAGGTGTTGGTGGAGGTGAGGAGACGAAGTTGAGACTTGCCTAGGAAATGAAATCAAGAAGCTGGTGGATTCTGGTTTCCCCTTTTTCCTGTCTTCCCTCATCCTCATGTTTTGCCAGAACTTGAACAAGTGCTGGGAGTCACTGGAAAGGTCTTGCATGGCCACCTTCCTCTGTCTACATTAAACCTTATCTCTCTCCCCTCCACGTAGTTCAGAGATGCTGGGATCGGCAAGTGCTCAAGTCCTGGAATGGAAAGACAGGGCTTTTGCTTTCCTCTTCCGTCTCCCTGGGGCTGCTGCTCCCTTCTCCTTCCATTTCCCCACTGTAAGAGAAGGCTGGGTTGTTGAGAAATGGGGCAGTAAATGGGATGAGTAGGTGCAGGATAAGGAATGAGTGGTTTGGGGCAATGTACTATTGACTGTGGAATATATAGCATTGTGGAACAGGGAGAAAAAGAAGAATAAGAAACTCATCTATTGTAGTGAGGATTAAGAGAGTATCTGGGCAGACCAACTGAGGCCCTACTTCCAATGTAGGTTGTAAGTCGGTAAATGGTGAACACAGTGGCTTTTGGGAGAATGGAGGGACTGGTCTTCTTAATTCACTTTATTAATTTCTGTAGTCATTTAAGAATCTCCAAATAACTTGGTGTTGGTGTGTGAGAAAAGATTTCCTATAACCTAAAAACAAACTGTGAAAACAACCATTCTCCCATCACTTTGTTTTGCCTCCTTTAAGCCATTAGTTGGCAAAATACTTTAAACACAGGTGTTTCTGACTGTGGGTTGCATTCTTAAGAAAAATAGTACCCAGACTCTTTCTATTACATAAATATTGTTGCAGTTAGAATCTGGCCCTCTGGATTATTACTAAGAAATGGTTGCTAAATACTGCAGCATTTGGCTCCAAACACCAGTTTCATTTTTTTTTTCGCTTGTATTTGATCGGTGCATTGGCTCTCTATAAAGTTCAGCGTTTTGTAAAACAACTCTTTCATTAATTTGTGTGGATTTTAATGGAAGTGACCCAAATATTTTGTATTTTTTTCATCCTTGTCCTTTGTAGATGAGGAAGTAGAACAGAACAAAACAAAACAAAACTCAGTGACTATAATAGTAATTTTTCGGTTTTTCTAAACGTATGCTAATACTCTTCCAAGTATTGTTTATGTCATTTTTAGTCATCCCTTAAGAAGAAAATTAAAAACATGTTTTTTGTTTTTGTTTCTTTCAAGTACATGGACAGAACCTCTCATAATAAGTGTCTCCAGAGCTCATTTTTCCCCAGTTAGGTATTTTGGTGTGGTGGGGAAATACCCTAAAGATTTTTCTTGTTATTTTGGAAAAGGTTAAACTCTTCATTACAAAATCATTCTTTCCTTTGTTATCCTCATCTCAAGGGATACAGTCCTTAAAGAATTGCGCCTTGTAAATGTGAAACTTGCTCAACAATCACAAGGAACAAGTCTCAAAACAGACAAAAGCAGGAGCCCTCCACCAGTAATCATGTCTAGGATGACTATTTCAACAACTATCACTTGGCAACACAAAATACCTTTTTTTTTTCCTTTATGTAGAAGATTTGAGTTAATAATCTGGCACATCAGATAGAGTATGCTGCCAATTCCTTTGGACAAATGTAGCTTCAGCCTTAAAGATATGGCAGAGATGATTCATTCACACCCTCAAGCAAAGTTGTCTATTACTGACTGCCTTTTTTCTCTTGCCATGGTAACTGGAGGGACAACTAATCCTATTAAAGAGACAACGATACAAACCCTTTATGTGTGCGTGCATGTGTGTTTGTGTTTATTTCTGCAAAAGATTTTTACAGAGCTCACCTCTAAACCATAAACTTTTTCTGAGTTTGTGATTGTACACGGATAAACCAAATGTGAGTACAGTAGTCTGTTACCATGGGAGTCGAGGCCTTGCAGACAAGTCACTCAGTAGAGGACCTCTTCAGCTCTTCCCCCAGCCTGATCACTATGCTCTGACACTGTGCATTAGTGCCTGGTCTCCCTTTGGGAAGCAAGACAGGTGTGTTCCTTGTTCTCATGTAGCTTATGGCCAATGTGTAGACTTGGCCAAATCACTTACATTCCATGATGGAGTCTTTTGTTCTACAAAGTGAGATGTCTAAATGCAGAGTAGTGAACAAAACAGACACACAGGGAGATGAGGCATGAGATGAGAGTTAGTGGTTTTAAATAGGGTGGTCTGAGAAGGCCACATTGAGGAAATGGCATTTGGAGAGGAAGCAGTCACATGGATATTTGGAGAAAGAATTCAGGTATAGGGATCAGCAAGTTCGAAGGCTCTTAGGTGAGAGAATATAATTACGTTCAGGCCAGCAGGCAACAAGGCCCGCGTGTCTAGAGGAAAGGCAGAAAGTGGGAGAGTCACAGCAGATGGGGACACAAAGGGAACTGGGGCTCAACCCTGCAAAGGTCTTTCTAGGCCATTTATAAGGACTTTGGCTTTTACTCAAAGTTAGAGAGTTTTGAACAGAAGAGTTGATGTGGTTTATGTTTCAAACTGATCACAACTGCTGTATTGGGAATAGAATTTGTAGAGAAGAGATTATGTGGTTTTCCTTTTTGCTTTCTGTATTTTATTCCTAAGAAATCTGTTTTCTGCATAATCATATTTCTCCAAAAAGAAAATACATAATTGCATGTTTGCTGTTAGGTACTAGAATTTGGCCTAAACCCCGTAAGCTCATATTCACTTAAAAAATATCCAGGAGAATTTTAGTATGTGTATTAAATGATGGGTTGCTGTGTAATTGATAGGTGATATTCTCTAGGTAATCTTTTAATTTATTTATATTTTTAGCCTTGGGGCTCTATTTTACGGAATTGGAATTTCTTAGCTGTAACACATCCGGGTTACATGGCATTTCTCACGTACGATGAAGTAAAAGCACGGCTACAGAAATACAGCACTAAACCCGGAAGGTAAGACTTTTTGGCAGTAATATTATGTGATATATGTAAAGATGAAAAGTCCTCTATGGTTCATTCCTAAGTAAATCAGTAACACCCATGGGGATGAGGGGAGGGAAATGCTAATAGACCAAAACAGTGCTTCTTAATTCAGTTCTTTAAATTGGTACGTTATGCTTGTTCTGAAATTTAGTGTTCATAAAGTGAAAGAGGATATGGTAGTATGTAATTCAATGAATTTAGAGAGTAAGTCTCAGAGTTTCAAATTGGAGTAGGATATTAGCATATTAACTGTTTTCATGACACATGTTTATGTATAAAATTAGATGTGTATATTTAAATACTTGAATATTGTGCTAATGACAAAATAAATCAGTTTCATGTTCATTATTTTAAGGTATTTTTTCAAGACATTCAATTTGGTTCTATGATAATCACATAATTACATATAAATACATATTAATGCATGTAAGTACATATAAGTGTACATATGCATGATAAACACATGTAAGTACATAGACATATAAGCCCATTGTTAACAATCCAAACCAGTTTCATGTCCTTGAGAACGTCTTCCATGAGACCTCATGCTTGATGTTGAAATTGAGTGAAACTCAGAGCTTGGCTGTGTGATCAGCCCCTCTGGCTTTGACCGAGAGAGCACACCTTATTAATGGCAAATCTGGGCGGGAGAAAGCCTGTCTCTCCCGTGGTGCAGGCATTTTCCCCACATGCGGTCTAGAAATGCACCAGGCACATAGTAGACATTCGTGCTGTGGCAAGCAGTGTGCTGGGTGCGACACTAATGACAGTGGAGATCTGCCCTCCTTCACTCTCATGTTTTAGTAGGAGACACCATCCCAGTGTTTGTGAGTGCACTGACTTTCACATAGGGGTCATTTCATTTTAGGAATGAATTCGGTGGTTTTTTAAATCTACCTTTTTCTTCTAATATCGTTTTATTTGATTTGTAGTGCAAATGTCATTTGTCCTTTAGCAAAGTCTTTTTGAGTACAGTCAGTTATTGATGATTCCTTTCTTCTCTGCCATAATGAAAAATTTCCACCTTTTTTATTTTTAAAAATTTATATGGTATATTAGAAGGAGGTAATGGGTACAGAAAACAGTGTGGCTCCTGTGGAGTCGTTGGTTTAGACTGAGAGCTGGTTCTCATTGTGACCACAAGAGCAGGCCAGATATTGCGCACATTGACAGTGGCTTAGGTGAGTCATTTTGTTTCATTCAGGGATCTCTCATAACCAGATTTTTCCATAACTTTTACACCCTTCACTGGCATCAAAGTATCTTCTTGCTTCTGGAGTATGATTTGAAAGATGTAATATGGTTGGAATCACGGAATCATGCAAATTTAACACAGACGTCATTTGGGAAATTGTCCAATTCTAAATAAATAAAGTAACTGAATCGCTTTTGTGTTCTCTTGTTCAAGGTCATGGAGATAATTAATGGCAGTGTTGGAAGCAAAAGCCAGGTCTCATTGCTATTGGAATAGTTCTCTTAAGATAGTACCCTCTGAAAGGATGTTTTCCTTTCCTTCCCTTCTTGCCCTGTAACAATGATTTCTTCTAAGTTTTAGGTAAAGATGAAATGATTAGACTGTGGTAAACTGTTACAGGTAAGGTGTGATGGGGTGTTTAGGAATACTCAGTGAACAAATCAAATGATTTTGACAAATATTTGCTGGATACGTGTTTAAGCGGTCCTTTCTCTTGGAAAGTGGTTCATCTCTTTGGCTTCATGGTAAAGAAAGTAGTTGGGTCTATTACAAGGACATTTGAGTTCTTCAGGATGTACTTTATTTGGGATCCAACTGACAGTCATAATAAGTCTGTGTGGAATTTGTGTGATTACGATTAAGGATCCTAATAAGGGACAGGTTGATATTTATTTTCCGGCTTTCTAGGGGAATATGTTCTTAGAGTTTCTTGAAAAGTCCTTTCCAAAATTTCCAAAACCAATATGAAGTTCTTAATATTTAAAAATCATAACTTCTGGGACTTCCCTGGTGGCACAGTGGTTAAGAATCCGCCCACCAATGCGGGGGACACGGGTTCGATCCCTGGTGTGGGAAGATACCACATGGCGCGGAGCAACTAAGCCCGTGCGCCACAACTACTGAGCCTGCGCTCTAGAGCCCATTAGCCACAACTACTGAGCCTACGTGCCACAACTACTGAAGCCCGTGCGCCTAGAGCCCGTGCTCTGCAACAAGAGAAGCCACCGCGATGAGAAGCCCGTGCACCACAACAAAGAGTAACCCCCGCTCCTCGCCACTAGAGAAAGCCCGCATGCAGCAACAGAGACCCAAAGCAGCCAAAAATAAATAAAATAACTAAATTTATTTTTTTAAAAAATCACAACTTCTTCCTTTCTTTAAAAACCCAGTTTTCTTCAAGGATGAAACCACTTAAATGGAATTATTATCATTGCTTGTTTTACAGATGAAAAAATGGAGAAGGAAAATGGTGTAAAAATAAGTTTGAAGATAGAAATTCTAAATGATTCTGTTTATTCTTTCACTTAAGAAAAATCTAAGAGATTGTTTGGTAGTAGTTAGCTTACATTTTGAATGTGATTAAACGTAATTTTCTTATGTTTCACAGCTACATTTTCCGGTTAAGCTGCACTAGGTTGGGACAGTGGGCCATCGGCTATGTGACAGGGGATGGAAATATCTTACAGACCATACCGCACAACAAGCCCTTATTTCAAGCCCTGATCGACGGCAGCAGGGAAGGATTGTAAGTATGAGACATGGGAGTTGGGGGTGCTTATTATTCACAGATGTGGAAGATAGAGACCGCTTTGCGATGGAGGGAATGGGTAGTGAGGCTGATGTTCAGGCTGGTCTTTATTTCAAGACTAAGAAATGGATGTTCCTTAGTTTTTATTGTTTATGTCTTAAAATAGTCATTTTAAGTCATAATTATTTGATATATTTTTTTCTAGCATGGTCTAAACAATCTTCGGGTCTCAATATTGTCTCACAAATATTAGAAGTATACAGTTGTATAGGTACAGTTGGAGAATGGACTCAGTGGAATGATTATTTCATTGTTCCCTACCTAGCTCTGCTCCTGTGCTCCCAAATTGCACTCCCAGTCAGTGTAGGGCCTCTGAATCCTGTTGGGATCATGAGCAGATTCTGACAGGCTCTGTTTTTGGGCCATTGGTGAAGTTGCAAAGGGTTCCCCTGTTTATGGGGTTGCTGCAGACAGCTCACAAAAGCAACCTCCCAAAGAGCCATCCATCAGCTCTTCTCTCTCAGAAAAATGCAACTGGTTATTAAATGGGCCTGGGACTTCATTTCCACGGGGAGCACCGTGCTGGTGTGTCACTGAAACGTGTCTTCCTTCTCTCCACCTTCCTCCCTCTGTTGCTCCCTCTCTTTCGTCCTTTCTGTTCTTTGTTTTTTTTGTGTTATTGTTGTTTTTTTAAATTGAAGTCTAGTTGATGTACAATATTATATAAGTTACAGGTGTACAGTATAGTGATTCACAATTTTTTAAGGTTATACTCCATTTATAGTTACTATAAAATATCGGCTATATTACCTGTGCTGTACAATGTATCCTTGTAGCTTATTTTATACCTCTTACTCCCCTTCCCCTATATTGCACCTCCCCGCTTCCCTCTCCCCATTGGTAACCACTAGATTGTTCTCTGTATTGGGAGTCTGTTTCTTTTTTGTTATATTCACTAGTTTGTTGTATTTCTTAGATTCCACCTATAGTTGCTATCATTGAATTTAAGTGTATAACATAGCAAATAAATTCCAACATCAAATTACAATGAGTTTTTGTATCTTTCACAGGAAAAGAACTTATTAACTAAAGGTAGTTTAAAATTAGATGTCAAACGGTATATATTGGGATAATTCTTTAAAATAATTGACTCCTATTGCCTCATGTAACCCTTAAATTGCTAGTTCTACTTTTTATGTTCACTGGTAATACCACATTTTCTTTTTCTTCTTCTTATCCTTTTCTCATCCCTTCCCTTCCCTTCTCTTCATGTCTCCCTTCTTTTACTCACATCAATAATAAATCCATATTCCAGAATTGTATGTTAATAGCTAAGTTCAGTTTATCTTAAGCTGTTTTTTTTAAATTTAGAAATAGATAAATTCTCCTTTGTTTTTTAGGTTAAGATTGCCTTTCTTCTCCATACATAAAGTTTAGACAATCTGATGGGTCCCTTCATAGTAAATATGTCTTTCATTCATTTTAGTCATATGCCATTCCCTTCACCCTTTTGTGGTATTTTCAGTGTCACCTCCATCTCACTGACTTTTCTTGTCCTTTGCCTTGCTGAGTAACTTAGAGACATATGTGCTGCTCCTACTTGCTGCGGCATGGACTGTGATAGAAGCCTAGCAAGAGAAAGTCCACCAGAAAGAGCAAATAGTTTAAATTTTCCAATAGCAAAAAGTTTTACTTTTCCAAAGTAATTGCAAAAACAGAAAGAAGAAAACGTGATGAGATCTATGTGAAGAGATAAAAGTTGTGAATTTTCAAGAAATAGTTACATAAGAATTGTATGGCAAACTGGTACCAAATGTCTATTTCCCTCTTTTTTTTAAATGATCATAAATTTGCTATTCTGTCATTTATACCTTACCTCTGGTGCATCAAAGATTCATATGTGTAGCTTTCTATTCACTATGATAAGAGGACTTTTGTTTTGAAGAAGATGTGCTTCAGAGTTTTAATTTATAAAAAAGAGGTTATGAGTGAGTATATCTGTAAATGGAGTAATTTTGATATAGCTTTTTTTTTAAACATCTTTATTGGAGTATAATTGCTTTACAATGTTGTGTTAGTTTCTTCTGTATAACAAAGTGAATCAGCTATATGTATACATGTATCCCCATATCTCCTCCCTCTTGTGTCTCCCTCGCACCCTCCCTATCCCACCCCTCTAGGTGGTCACAAAGCACCCACCGAGGTGATCTCTCTGTGCTATGTGGCTGCTTCCCACTAGCTAGCTATTTTACATTTGGTAGTGTGTATATGTCAGTGCCACTCTCTTATGTCATCCCAGCTTACCCTTCCCCCTCCCCATGTCCTCAAGTCCATCTCTACGTCTGCGTCTTTATTCCTGTCCTGCCCCTAGGTTCTTTAGAACCATTTTTTTTTCTTTAGATTCCATATATATATATGTTAGCATATGGTGTTTGTTTTTCTCTTTCTGACTTACTTCACTCTGTATGATAGACTCTAGGTCCATCCACCTCGCTACAAATAACTGAATTTCATTTCTTTTTATGGCTGAGTAATAATATTCCATTGTATATATGTGTCACATCTTCTTTATCCATTCATCTGTCGATGGGCACCTAGGTTGCTTCCATGTCCTGGCTATTGTAAATAGTGCTGCAATGGACATTGTGGTACATGACTCTTTTTGAATTATGGTTTTCTCAGGGTATATGCCCAGTAGTGGGATTGCTGGGTCGTATGGTAGTTCTAGTTTTAGTTTTTTAAGGAACCTCCATACTGTTCTCCATAGTGGCTGTATCAATTTACATTCCCACCAACAGTGCAAGAGGGTTCCCTTTTCTCCATGCCCTCTCCAGCATTTATTGTTTGTAGATTGTTTGATCATGGCCATTCTGACTGGTGTGAGGTGATACCTCATTGTAGTTTTGATTTGCATTTCTCTAACGATTAGTGATATAGCTTATTTATATTGTTATAATGCTTTACATCTATTTTTCAAAAGTCAATCAAAATTAACAGATTATAATATCATAATCAGTAGTCTAGCCTCCAAACTCCTGTGCAAATTACCTGTTAATATTTACACAAACACACACACAACACACACACATCTTCAGAGGGGTTTAGCTAGTTGAATTTGAAATTTAATGATAGATTACATTAAAATCTGATCAGATTAGGTTTTAGATTAGATTAAAATATTAGGATTTTAATTAGATAGGTTTTTTGTTTGTTAGCTTTTTTTCCTTAAGATCAGTAAAAACACAGGATATCATCTGGTCCAACTATCAGGGACAGCTCTCCTTTCCGTATAGTTAATCTGATATTGTAGGACATAGGTGATCAAGAAGTTTACTTTGATAACTAGCCAAGATTCCTTATTCCTTCACTGCCATTGGAAAGGGCTCAGCAGTAGCACCCCAGTGTACTGGGGACAGTAATCACTGAAATGCTCCTTATACATTAAATAGAACCATTTAACCTTTCCTCTAGTAACCTTATTGTCATTTTGTAATCTTTCATTTCTGAGTTCTTCCTAGAATTCTACGTTTTTGAAGTGTGATGAACAAAATACATAATAATATTTAAAACTGGCCATTTTAGGGTATAAAAAAAGAGTTACCAACTTTTGCTTATCACTCAATATTTGTAGGATTGTATCCCAACCCTATAATGGCATTCTAAATTTGTATCATAGTCAGATGTAGTCAACTCCTTTTCCTAAATCTTAAAAAAAAAAAAAAAAAAAAAAAAAAAAGACAGTCACTGATATGCTCCTTACCATGTGAGAATTATCTATCCTCTAGGTTCATTTTTTCCTGGTTCACTTGTGTAATTTAAAATACTTACTAACATTCTCATAGACTCTTTATTTAAGGATAGATAGTTTTTGTTACTTCACAGAATAGTTTTAGTATAGTTTTGCCCTTTAAAATATTCACCACTGTAGTATTATGTTCTTAATTTTTCATTCAAAAATCTAGAACAGAAAGATAGTAAACAAAACCAACTGTAACTTAATAAATTGATGAAATCCAGCAGTAATATTACTGCTTTCTTAATCTAAAATATGTGTTTACCAACACAGTAAACTTCATTTTTTAATGAATTTCTGAATGAGTAAAAGCTGGTTTAGTACAGCAAGACAGCACTATAACTTTTAGTTCTTATTTTAATTCTCTCTAATAATGGAACCTTATGTTTATAAACCATTCTGTTTGTACCTTGATTTGAAGTAAATGAAACATGGAATTGTAACATTTTTAAATTTCTGCAGTAAACGTGTATGTGTGTGTGCACATGTGTATATGTGTCAGGATAAGTGGAAGGTGAAACAGAAAGAAAGAGGATGGGAAACTGGAGAAAGAAAACACCACGGAAGTGTTTGAATAACTTTTGTTGGAAAATTGTGGGCTTTAATTCTATTTTTCTTTCCTGGTGGTACTAAGCATTGTGTAAAATGATACAGTTAATGTTAACTGTGCTTCAGATGAAAGACGTAATAATTGCAAATAGGTGTATATTCAAAGTATTTTGGAATAGAATATGAGTAACCAGGAAAATAAATTTTTAACTTACCTATACATATAGTAAAGGTATTTAATTGAAAATGATTGCTTAATGGCTGAGTCCATATTCATTGTATATTTCCTTTATGAAAAAGATTCCTAGATTTTAACTGTCCTAAAAATAACTTGTAGTATTATGGAAACAGTGATAGAATAAGTTCTTGATGTAAGTTACATAAAAAGGAAACATCCAAATGTCTGTTTGAATATAGAAGAATCTGATTAAATAACTTTAAATGCAATTAAGACTTGTATATTTATGTTAATAAAATTTCTGTTTATAACCCAGCTATCTTTATCCTGATGGGAGGAGTTATAATCCTGATTTAACTGGATTATGTGAACCTACACCCCATGATCATATAAAAGTTACACAGGTAAGGACAATTTCTGGAGACATATTTATAATTAATAAGTATCTCCAAAAAAAAATAAGTATCTATGATGACTTTGAAATAAATAAGATTCTTATACTATAGGTAAAATCATGTGCAGGTATTTAATGCAAAAGATATTTAAGGAATTTTAAGAGTGTTTGAAAAGAAATTACATTACTTTCTGCATTTTTTTGATAAAAGGTTCTGCTTTTAATATTCTTGCTTCCAATATAATATTGGCATTTATGTGGGGAGATAGATAAATAAACCCATAGGTAGGTAGATGGATATGAGGGGAGAGCTATAGTTTTAGAAAACTCCAAAGAAGATTAGGTTAATTATATGCATTAGTTTTTAGAGTCAAATGAGTAATTGAAGCCTATTGTAGACAATAATTATATTCTTATAAATCCATTGTTGGCAGCCTCATAGGTTATGAGTGGGAGTATAACTTGGTAAAGCCTTTCTTGAGGGTGATATTCAATAATTATCAAAATCTAAAGATCTTTGACTCTAGATTCCATATGCATATCACTTGCATATACACAAGAAGATCTATACACCAGGATGTTTACTTTAGCATTTTTCATAAAAATGAAATATTACAATATACCAAAATATTCAGTCATAGGTTAAATACCATTGTATACTCATACTTCATATACCATAAAGTCTTTAACAGGAGGAAGGTAGCTCTACTTATTCACATGGGAACTTCTGCATCTTATGTGAAAAAGTTATGTAAAGCTTAATTATGTAACATTTTATTTTGTAAAATTATATTACTTAAGTTCAATTTTGTAAATAAATAAGAAATTACCATATATGAACATATGAATGTGCTTTTAAAGACTAAAAATAGAAAAACACCAATCTGGCAACAGTCTTTAACTGAGAGAGAACTTGAATATTTTATTTTACATGTAGTTAAGTTTAAAAATTTTTATAATTTAGATATTTTGTGCTTTGTATAATAATAAGACTGTAATAAGAAGAAATAATACGTTTTGGGGAAGACAACAGATAATTTTAAATTTTATTTCTGGTTCTCCAGATTTCAGTCTCAGTGGTCTTGATATTATTAGGTGAAACACACTTCCTGACATGGGTACTGTGTGTGGGCAGTTTTTAAAATTTAATATATGAAAGCCATTTAAAAAATTATTTAGTGATTCTCTATTTTCTAATATATGTAAAAAGACACGAGATAATTCCTCATTATAAATCCATTGTTTTTTTAAAATTGTTTAAAAATTCATATTCAGGAGTAGCATCATTCTCTTAAATTGCTCATAAATATTTGATTAGCTTACATCTTAGGTTGCATTGAATTCTGCAGCTGTGATTTTAGCCTATTTTAATTTTTTTATAATTATAAATTGGCCCTTTGGATTTCATAACCAATATAGATACTTGTCTATTATTTTAGGGATTTCAGTGATATATAATTTATTTTGGATTATGTTAGACTTCTTTTCCATCTTGATCCATTTTCTTGTCTTTTTCCTTAATTTATTTTAAGATTATTTATATAGTCACACATACATATATCATGGTAGACACAATTTATATGTGAATGTGTGGGTATATGTGTGTATGTGTATCTGTGTATGTGTTTATATATATACTTTTTTCTCGAGATTGTAAGATCTTTCATTAGGTTAAGGATTAAATATTGTCATTTATTCATCCTATCCAGGGCCGTGTATGTATTAGGTACTTACTAGACTAAAACATTGCCTTATTTAAACAAATTTTTATTTCTATATTTCCTTTTCTTTGTATCCCTATTAAATAACACTATTTTTCATACTTTTTTAATTCTTACCAATATGTTTGTATCTTCTTTGTGACATAGATCTTTTCATTATCTGACCACTGAAAGTTTTACTGTGCCAAAAGCTTCTAAACTAGCAAATCAAGAGAATGTTGAATAAAACAATTTTTGGTTGCCGAAATGATGAGATTTCTTGATGGTGTTAGACTGGGAAAAGAGTATGCGAATTAGAGATTTATTATAGAATTTGAAGGAAATAATTTAAACTTACTGACCCTCATTTTTACTTGTTTTTTTTTTAAAATTCAGTGTATCTTATTATACTTTGGAGATTATGTGACATAATAAATGTGGACGACAGTACCTAGCATGCAGAAAGGCCTTGGCAAATGCTGCTTTACTTCCATTCTGGAATTTCTACAGATAGCTATCTAAAAAATAAAATTAATGATCAGCCATATTGCAATTTGACATTAAAATTAGATGAGTATGTGGCATTTACAAAGAAAATAAAGTTATTTATTATTGCCTTTTAAAACCATAAGTTGTGTCTCTTAAATCACTCTATTGATGCAGGTACCTTCCTAAAGGAACAGTACAAAATGTTAAATAATCCAAAGTATTCAAAAAGCTTATGCAATTGCTGATAGAATCTGTTTAATTTTGTAGACCAAATTGTGATGACCAATTTAAAACATGTCTTAAATGGCAACATGATCTGACAGGATCAAGTGTGAGGAATTTACTGTAAGTCATTGTATTTGAGAAAATTCAGTATTATCACTTCATACTAAAAATACATTAACATTGCCTTTTCTCTCCCCCAAATTCCAGGAACAATATGAATTATATTGTGAAATGGGTTCCACTTTTCAGCTCTGTAAAATTTGTGCTGAGAACGACAAAGATGTCAAGATTGAGCCTTGTGGGCATTTGATGTGTACCTCTTGCCTTACAGCCTGGCAGGTATAATCAAGATTTAATTAGCAACGTTGATGTCTTCCTTATATTCCCTGTGAATATTTCTCTTTTCAGTTTTCTTCATCTTAATGATTCAGGAAGTAATACTGATAAGTGCTTTGTTTGAATGGTTGTTAGAAAAAAATCTCATGTTTGAATCTTTCATTTATATGATTTGATTTCTTTTTGTTTTTATGTTTGCTTTGCATGTATAACTTAATTTTATGATATTAATCGTAAGTAGTTCTACTTCTGTAACACTGTTGATTTCAGAATGTAACTTATCAGTGTTACCAACTAACCATATTTATATTATTTATCATAGGTCAGATTCTATTTATAGTAGGTCAGATTTTCAAGCAATAAACCCTAGTAGATAAATCTTACGTTGATGTTTCAACACCTCTCTTCTCCTGAGAAGATGTGCCTTCTGTCTCACATATGGGGGTCTACAGTTGCTCTGTAAGGCTAAAATAGAATCAGACAGAAAAAGTTTCCCAAATACCTTTAGTTCCCACAGAAACAGGCACTAAATTTTCCAATTTACAGAAGCAGAATTTAAGGTGAGCTGCCTTCCACTCTGTAGGCATTCAATAAATATAAATTGATTTGAGGTTTTAAATTAACACCTAGGGAATAATTGGTTTCCCCAAGGGCTTATTTTTTTTTAAATATTTCTTTATCTGTAATAAAGTTTGGAGATTTAAAAATAGATCTTTGGACAGATTTCTAGTTTTGAATATTTAGAGGATTCACAGAATATTTTGCTCAAGTCATTTTTTTGTTGTCGTTGTTTTTTGTTTTTGCGGCACGCGGGCCTCTCACTGTTGTGGCCTCCTCTGTGTTGCGGAGCACAGGCTCCGGACACGCAGGCCCAGCGGCCATGGCTCACGGCCCCAGCCGCTCCGCGGCACGCGGGATCCTCCCGGACCGGGGCACGAACCCGCGTCCCCTGCATCGGCAGGCGCACTCTCAACCACTGCGCCACCAGGGAAGCCCTAAGTCATTTTTAAATTGCTCTGTTTAACACAGTCAGTATTGAAGTCAGTATTGCTGATGGGGTTTAGAAAACAAATAATTAAAATTTCAAGCCTTTTAAAAAATTTTCAGTTGAGTGTATCATCGGCATCCCTACCATATTCCTGAGCCTTCTCTCCAACCCAGAACCTGTGCATTGCCTGAGGAAGGATGGCTTCAGAGGATCACAAAGGGGCAATGCAGACTCATAGGAGCATTGATGTTTGTTGAGCTCATTACTTGGTAATAAAATGTTAATGATTTTCACATTTTCACAGTCTTATAAAGAGGGCCTCTTTTTTCCTTTGGGGACATTTTAAAAATGGATGAAAAAAAAGGGGAAGAACTGGGAAATGAATTACAATTGATTTACATTTTCAGAGTCATTTCTGTACTCCCAGACATCTCTGCTACCTCGCTAAAACTTGCTCAACATCCCTACACTTCTCTCTTTCAGTATGCATTTGGTTTATATTTTACCTGAGGTTTTCCTTGTTATCCTTGCCCTAATTTCCCTTTATCCCTTCATGATGCTTGTGAATTTTGTGTAGTACAGGGAGTTGTACTACACAAGTTGGAGGAAAAGGGATGCTGAGTATGGCATCAGCAAACTCTCAGCATAATCACATGATTGCTATTTAAGTTACCTTAGCAATAATAGTACTGCATATGTAGCAGTGTCTTTTTATAAATGAGTTTCAATAAATTTAGTTACGCTGATAGAAGACAAAACTGTCGGTTTGCAAGTGGGTTTCAAATGTATCAGTAGAAAGTATTATAGAGATGTTATTGACTCAGTGCCTGGCTGACTGGGAGGGGACTACTTTAGGATGATTTGTTGTACCTGAAACCCATTAACTATTTCAGGGTAAGTATTAAACTGATAGGGGCCAAATGTGTATGTCACCCATTTAGATTGACTTATGTCCTCAGTGTGGTAGTATGGTTCTCACAGATATGAAGAAACTAAAAGTTTGCTTTTCTCCCCAAAGAAAACCAGAATTTTAGGCTGGTACAAACTTCCAGGACTCTACCTCCGTACATGGCCTGTGTATTTCAGCCCCTTCTCTGGGGGCCCCCGGCTTGGAGCATACAAATACATACATATTTCAGGACTTAGCATCTTCAACTTGAAACTTACCTAGCATTTGGAAGTTAAGAGGGTTGAAAGTCGGAAGCTCCCATTTGGTTGGCAGAACCTTTGATTAGTAAAGATTGTTTATAGTGTCATACAAAGTAGTTGTTTACCTTGTGGCTCAGGGTGAGTAAAAGAGTAAGGCTGAACGTAAAGCAAGGAGGTTTCACTTATTTTACTTTCTGTATACTTCTTAAATGAAATTTATCTTTTAAAACTTTAGGGCCAGTGCTATATATTTAATTTAGTAATAAGTCTGTGAACTATTTGCAATAGGTATGGTATGTGCAAAACACACAGGAGTATTTCCCAGTTGTCATGGCTATGTTATTAACCCTTTGCCCTTTACATCACCACAGGTTTTCTATATATTACTCTGTAGTCTCCAGATGGTGCAGTTTCTCTTGCCTGTAGCTAAACAGTTCCTTGATTCTCTTCATGATTTTTCATGTTGATCTAATGGCCTTATATTAAGATAATGTCCAGTCATATTTGTAAATTAACATTTGCGATTTCTTTCTTTCTCTTTTTTAGTCTGAAGTACAGTACTTCTTAGTTTTACTTTTAGAGATTGAGGAAGTGCATAAATTGCCAAGTGCTAAGAACTGTCTGTGAGTAAAATTTTAGGAGAAGCTGTCTGAGAAAGTAGTACTAGAGTAATAGTTGACCAAGTTAAGTAGTAAAAAACTGACAAATTCAAAAGTGCTTAGAAGGTTGAAATAATCAAAATAAATCACACTCATGTCACTAGTGAATAATGTTATTATCCTAATGTAATCATAGAATTTGGCATATAAGTTAATGAAAAATATGCAAAGGCATTATTTCAGCCTCTTTAAAATTCTTCTCACACAAGACAGTTCATGATCAGTAAATATTTTTCTGATACATCTTGTATATGTCCCTGTAAGCTCTTACCTCCTTGTATTTGTATTATAAGCATTTACAATACATATTTACCTCTTTTGCCTCTAGGATGTGGATTGCTTTACCTGTTTTAGAATTCCTCTCCCCTAGCATGCTACCTCCACGTTGGTAGTTATTTGGTAAATATCTATAGACCGTGTGCTAGATGATGTAAAGGAAAGAGAAGAATAGGGCTAAGAGTACGACAAATAAAAAGACACTGATATTATGGATCAATTGTGAAAAGCCCTTGTAATGTCTCAGTTCTGTCCATTTCTCCTCTGCAAAGTATCAGTGGACTTTTCAAAGACCTTTTATCATGTTTAAGATCCGAGAATGATTCCTAAGAATTTTAAACCTCAGATCCATTTGTTCCATTTAGTAGCTGCTGGGTGATTCCCTTCAACTTTTCACATTTTGGTTTTTTTGCACTTTTTTTTTAAAAAAAATTCCTTGCAATATTACTGGCACTAACCTACAGGCAGGAAGACCAAGTTTCTATTTATTGCTTTTTTACACCGAGAAATATGCACAGTGATCCCTGATTCAAGTTTTCTCTACCCTGAAAAAAATTGTTAGGTCAGTGTTTGAGAATTTCTAAGTGATGTTCCATAGTCTCTACATCTCAATGGGGTTTTAGTGGTTAGAGAAGCTTCAACTTTTGAACATTTCTGCTTTTGGATAAACTGAATATTTCTACATTTTCATATAGATTTCACACTGTGCTGCCTCCTGCCAACCAACAGATCTGTTTTGGCAGTTTTCATATTTTTGTATGAACAGCAGTATTTGACAGTCATTTAAATACGTTATTGCAAAATGCCCCTGTTATTGAATAAAAATAAGTCTTATGAAATTATTAATCCATTTAAAATACAGTTAACAAACATTAGCTATACTAAAAACCTCACATCGTAGCCCCAATGAGCTGCTCACTGGACTTAACCTAATTGTTGGTCAATATGAGGACAAAAAGAAACAAAATTATGGAACATTTCCATAGTTCTGCACTGTATTGTCAAACATTGTATCTAAGCTTGTAGATGTAATTGGAAATGTTATGTGAGTAGTAAGTCTCTGGATATGAGTACATGTAGTAATATGTGTCTTTTTTTTCCAACTTCTTCCTTATTCAAAATGGTAAAAGGCTAGAGTCTGTTTTCTAACTTTAAAGCCAGTGTTTTTGTTTTTATATGCTTGCTTGTTTTTTCTATCAGAGAAAAAATTGAGTTTTCAAACGTAATTGTGCACAAGGATAATTTGGTTTCCCTTAACTGGCTTGGTAGAAGCTGACATAGAATATTTCATCCGTCAGGCTCCAAGATCTCAAATCCATTCGTTTTCATTTATTTAGCAAACATTCTTTAAGCAGCTTCTGTTTCCCAGGTTCTGTACTAAAGACACAGTCCCTACCCTCAAGAAGTTAAAATTAAATCTAAAAATTTTATCGAGGGGCATGGTACTAATAATCACTTGAAATGAATATCCTGTTATCTTTCAAATTTAATTATGGATGTGAGACATTTTTGTTACTTTCGACTACTTTGGTTGGGCATGCTGATATGAAAAGGATTTTAAAGGCTGCGTGTCTGCCAAGAAGCTCTGATAAATCAGGTCCAATAGGAAATATTAAACCCTGACCGTAACATGTTATATGTTCAACCATTGTGCATTTTTAGCAAGTAGTTCTTCACCAACTTTTCCTTCCATTTGATGCCCTACTTTGGTTTAATTGAAATTCATTGGAGACTTAAACTTTGTAATTAACGGAAACCCTAAGAAATGCACAGTAGAGGTGTCAGTAGTTATTATGGGCTGCAAGTGGTTACTCTTTAATTGCTGTCATAATGGCCCATTTAGTCATGCCTCTGAAGAGGTGTCAGATACTTTTTTCTTCTTCTGAAACTGTTATTTAATAAATTGAACTGGCAAGTCTGAGTTTGCACAGAATACTAAGTAAAATGAGTAATCACCTCTCTAGAGGCATTCTTTGAAGTAGTATCACTCTGGGTTCGGCATTTCTTTCTTTTTTTAAAAAAATAAATTTATTTTTGGCTGCATTGGGTCTTCGTTGCTGCGCGTGGGCTTCCTTTAGTTGCGTCAAGCGGGCGCTACTCTTTGTTGCGGTGCATGGGCTTCTCATTGTGGTAGCTTCTCTTGTTGTGGAGCACGGGCTCTAGGTGCACGGGCTTCAGTGGTTGTGGCACGCGGGCTCAGTAGTTGTGGCGCACGGGCTTAGTTCCTCCATGGCATGTGGGATCTTACCGGACCAGGGCTAGAACCCATGTCCCCTGCACTGGCAGGCGGATTCTTAACCAGTGCGCCACCAGGGAAGTCTGGGTTCGGCATTTCTGTTCCATCCTTGGCAATGCAATCCTTGGAGAGTTTTCTTTCACTTCCACACTATTCCATGAATATTAACAAAACATGTTTTTTTTTTTTTTTTAAACATCTTTATTGGAGCATAATTGCTTTACAATGGTATGTTAGTTTCAGCTTCACAACAAAATGAATCAGTTATATATATACATATGTTCCCATATCTCTTCCCGCTTGCGTCACCCTCCCTCCCACCCTCCCTATCCCACCCCTCCAGGCGGTCACAAAGCACCGAGCTGATCTCCCTGTGCTATGCGGCTGCTTCCCACTAGCTATCTACCTTACGTTTGGTAGTGTATACATGTCCATGCCTCTTTATTGCTTTGTCACCGTTTACCCTTCCCCCTCCCCATAGCCTCAAGTCCATTCTCTAGTAAGTCTGTGTCTTTATTCCTGTTTCACCCCTAGGTTTTTCATGACATTTTTTTTTTCTTAAATTCCATATATATGTGTTAGCATACGGTATTTGTCTCTCTCTTTCTGACTTACTTCACTCTGTATGACAGACTCTAGGTCTATCCACCTCATTACAAATAGCTCAATTTCGTCTCTTTTTATGGCTGAGTAATATTCCATTGTATATATGTGCCACATCTTCTTTATCCATTCATCCGATGATGGACACTTAGGTTGTTTCCATCTCTGGGCTATTGTAAATAGAGCTGCAATGAACATTTTGGTACATGACTCTTTTTGAATTATGGTTTTCTCAGGGTATATGCCCAGTAGTGGGATTGCTGGGTCATATGGTAGTTCTATTTGTAGCTTTTTAAGGAACCTCCATACTGTTCTCCACAGTGGCTGTATCAATTTACATTCCCACCAACAGTGTAAGAGGGTTCCCTTTTCTCCACACCCTCTCCAGCATTTATTGTTTCTAGATTTTTTGATGATGGCCATTCTGACTGGTGTGAGATGATATCTCATTGTAGTTTTGATTTGCATTTCTCTAATGATTAGTGATGTTGAGCATTCTTTCATGTGTTTGTTGGCAGTCTGTATATCTTCTTTGGAGAAATGTCTATTTAGGTCTTCTGCCCATTTTTGGATTGGGTTGTTTGTTCTTTTGTTATTAAGCTGCATGAGCTGCTTATAAATTTTGGAGATTAATCCTTTGTCAGTTGCTTCATTTGCAAATATTTTCTCCCATTCTGAGGGTTGTCTTTTGGTCTTCTTTATGGTTTCCTTTGCTGCGCAAAAGCTTTTAAGTTTCATTAGGTCCCATTTGTTTACTTTTGTTTTTATTTCCATTTCTCTAGGAGGTGGGTCAAAAAGGATCTTGCTGTGATTTATGTCATAGAGTGTTCTGCCTATGTTTTCCTCTAAGAGTTTGATAGTTTCTGGCCTTACATTTAGGTCTTTAATCCATTTTGAGCTTATTTTTGTGTATGGTGTTAGGGAGTGATCTAATCTCATACTTTTACATGTAGCTGTCCAGTTTTCCCAGCACCACTTATTGAATAGGCTGTCCTTTCTCCACTGTACATTTCTGCCTCCTTTGTCAAAGATAAGGTGACCATATGTGCGTGGGTTTATCTCTGGGCTTTCTATCCTGTTCCATTGATCTATATTTCTGTTTTTGTGCCAGTACCATACTGTCTTGATTACTGTAGCTTTGTAGTATAGTCTGAAGTCAGGAAGCCTGATTCCTCCAGCTCCATTTTTCGTTCTCAAGATTGCTTTGGCTATTCGGGGTCTTTTGTGTTTCCATACAAATTGTGAGATTTTTTGTTCTAGTTCTGTGAAAAATGCCAGTGGTAGTTTCATAGGGATTGCATTGAATCTGTAGATTGCTTTGGGTAGTAGAGTCATTTTCACAATGTTGATTCTTCCAATCCAAGAACATGGTATATCTCTCCATCTATTTGTATCATTTTTAATTTCTTTCATCAGTGTCTTATAATTTTCTGCATACAGGTCTTTTGTCTCCTTAGGTAGGTTTATTCCTAGGTATTTTATTCTTTTTGTTGCAATGGTAAATGGGAGTGTTTTCTTGATTTCACTTTCAGATTTTTCATCCTTAGTGTATAGGAATGCCAGAGATTTCTGTGCATTAATTTTGTATCCTGCTACTTTACCAAATTCATTGATTAGCTCTAGTAGTTTTCTGGTAGCATCTTTAGGATTCTGTATGTATAGTATCATGTCATCTGCAAACAGTGACAGCTTTACTTCTTCTTTTCCGATTTGGATTCCTTTTATTTCCTTTTCTTCTCTGCTTGCTGTGGCTAAAACTTCCAAAACTATGTTGAATAAGAGTGGTGAGAGTGGGCAACCTTGTCTTGTTCCTGATCTTAGTGGAAATGCTTTCAGTTTTTCACCATTGAGGACGATGTTGGCTGTGGGTTTGTCATATATGGCCTTTATTATGTTGAGGAAAGTTCCCTCCATGCCTACTTTCTGCAGGGTTTTTATCATAAATGGGTGTTGAATTTTGTCAAAAGCTTTCTCTGCATCTATTGAGATGATCATAGGGTTTTTCTCCTTCAATTTGTTAATATGGTGTATCACGTTGATTGATTTGCGTATATTGAAGAATCCTTGCATTCCTGGAATAAACCCCACTTGATCATGGTGTATGATCCGTTTAATGTGCTGTTGGATTCTGTTTGCTAGTATTTTGTTGAGGATCTTTGCATCTATGTTCATCAGTGATATTGGCCTGTAGTTTTCTTTCTTTGTAACATCCTTGTCTGGTTTTGGTATCAGGGTGATGGTGGCCTCGTAGAATGAGTTGGGGAGTGTTCCTCCCTCTGCTATATTTTGAAAGAGTCTGAGAAGGATAGGTGATAGCTCTTCTCTAAATGTTTGATAGAATTCGCCTGTGAAGCCATCTGGTCCTGGGCTTTTGCTTGTTGGAAGATTTTTAATCACAGTTTCAATTTCAGTGCTTGTGATTGGTCTGTTCATATTTTCTACTTCTTCCTGATTCAGTCTTGGCAGGTTGTGCCTTTCTAAGAATTTGTCCATTTCTTCCAGGTTGTCCATTTTATTGGCATAGAGTTGCTTGTAGTAATCTCTCATGATCTTTTGTATTTCTGCAGTGTCAGTCGTTACTTCTCCTTTTTCATTTCTAATTCTATTGATTTGAGTCTTCTCCCTTTTTTTCTTGACGAGTCTGGCTAATGCTTTATCAATTTTGTTTATCCTTTCAAAAAACCAGCTTTTAGTTTTATTGATCTTTGCTATCGTTTCCTTCATTTCTTTTTCATTTATTTCTGATCTGATTTTTATAATTTCTTTCCTCCTGCTAACTTTGGGGTTTTTTTGTTCTTCTTTCTCTAATTGCTTTAGGTGCAAGGTTAGGTTGTTTATTCGAGATGTTTTCTGTTTCTTAAGGTAAGATTGTATTGCTATAAACTTCCCTCTTAGAACTGCTTTTGCTGCATCCCATAGATTTTGAGTCGTCGTGTCTCCATTGTCATTTGTTTCTAGGTATTTTTTGATTTCCCCTTTGATTTCTTCAGTGATCACTTCGTTATTAAGTAGTGTATTGTTTAGCCTCCATGTGGTTGTATTTTTTACAGATCTTCTCCTGTGATTGATATCGAGTCTCATAGCGTTGTGGTCGGAAAAGATACTTGATACAATTTCAATTTTCTTAAATTTACCAAGGCTTGATTTGTGACCCAAGATATGATCTATCCTGGAGAATGTTCCATGAGCACTTGAGAAAAATGTGTATTCTGTTGTTTTTGGATGGAATGTCCTATAAATATCAATTAACTCCATCTCATTTAATGTATCATTTAAAGCTTGTGTTTCCTTATTTATTTTCATTTTGGATGATCTGTCCATTGGTGAAAGTGGGGTGTTAAAGTCCCCTACTATGAATGTGTTACTGTCGATTTCCCCTTTTATGGCTGTTAGTATTTGCCTTATGTATTGAGGTGCACCTATGTTGGGTGCATAAATATTTACAATTGTTATATCTTCCTCTTGGATCGATCCCTTGATCATTATGTAGTGTCCTTCTTTGTCTCTTCTAATAGTCTTTGTTTTAAAATCTATTTTGTCTGATATGAGAATTGCTACTCCAGCTTTCTTTTGGTTTCCATTTGCATGAAATACCTTTTTCCATCCCCTTACTTTCAGTCTGTATGTGCCTCTAGGTCTGAAGTGAGTCTCTTGTAGACAGCAAATATATGGGTCTTGTTTTTGTATCCATTCAGCCAATCTGTGTCTTTTGGTGGGAGCATTTAGTCCATTTACATTTAAGGTAATTATCGATATGTATGTTCCCATTCCCATTTTCTTAATTGTTTTGGGTTTGTTATTGTAGGTCTTTTCCTTCTTTTGTGTTTCTTGCCTAGAGAAGTTCCTTTAGCAGTTGTTGTAGAGCTGGTTTGGTGGTGCTGAACTCTCTCAGCTTTTGCTTGTCTCTAAAGGTTTTAATTTCTCCATCAAATCTGAATGAGATCCTTGCTGGGTAGAGTAATCTTGGTTGCAGGTTTTTCTCCTTCAACACTTTCAATATGTCCTGCCACTCCCTTCTGGCTTGCAGAGTTTCTGCTGAAAGATCAGCTGTTAACCTTATGGGGATTCCCTTGTGTGTTATTTGTTGTTTTTCCCTTGCTGCTTTTAATATGTTTTCTTTGTATTTAATTTTTGACAGTTTGATTAATATGTGTCTTGGCGTATTTCTCCTTGGATTTATCCTGTATGGGACTCTCTGTGCTTCCTGGACTTGATTAACTATTTCCTTTCCCATATTAGGGAAGTTTTCAACTATAATCTCTTCAAATATTTTCTCAGTCCCTTTCTTTTTCTCTTCTTCTTCTGGAACCCCTATAATTCGAATGTTGGTACGTTTAATGTTGTCCCAGAGGTCTCTGAGACTGTCCTCAGTTCTTTTCATTCTTTTTTTCTTTATTCTGCTCTGCAGTAGTTATTTCCACTATTTTATCTTCCAGGTCACTTATCCGTTCTTCTGCCTCAGTTATTCTGCTATTGATCCCATCTAGAGTACTTTTAATTTCATTTATTGTGTTGTTCATCGTTGCTTGTTTCATCTTTAGTTCTTCTAGGTCCTTGTTAACTGATTCTTGCATTTTGTCCATTCTATTGTCCATTCTATCTCCAAGGTTTCGGATCAACCTTACTATCATTATTCTGAATTCTTTTTCAGGTAGACTGCCTATTTCCTCTTCATTTGTTAGGTCTGATGGGTTTTTATCTTGCTCCTTCATCTGCGGTGTGTTTTTCTGTCTTTTCATTTTGCTTATCTTACTGTGTTTGGGGTCTCCTTTTTTGCAGGCTGAAGGTTCGTAGTTCCTGTTGTTTTTTGTGTCTGTCCCCAGTGGCTAAGGTTGGTTCAGTGGGTTGTGTAGGCTTCCTGGTGGAGGGTACTAGTGCCTGTGTTCTGGTGGATGAGGCTAGATCTTGTCTTTCTGGTGGGCAGGTCCACGTCTGGTGGTGTGTTTTGGGGTGTCTGTAGACTTATTATGATTTTGGGCCGCCTCTCTGCTAATGGGTGGGGTTGTGTTCCTGTCTTGCTAGTTGTTTGGCATAGGATGTCCAGCACTGTAGCTTGCTGGTCGTTGAGTGAAGCTGGGTGCTGGCGTTGAGATGGAGATCTCTCGGAAATTTTTGCTGTTTGATATTATGTGCAGCTGGGAGGTCTCTTGTGGATCAGTGTCCTGAAGTTGGCTCTCCCACCTCAGAGGCACAGCACTGACTCCTGGCTGCAGCACCAAGAGCCTTTCATCCACAGGGCTCCTTAATTTGGGATGATTCGTTGTCTATTCAGGTATTCCACAGATGCAGGGTATATCAAGTTGATTGTGGAGCTTTAATCCGCTGCTTCTGAGGCTGCTGGGAGAGATTTCCCTTTCTCTTCTTTGTTCTCACAGTTCCCAGGGGCTCAGCTTTGGATTTAGCCCCGCCTGTGCGTGTAGGTGGCCGGAGGGCGTCTGTTCTTTGCTCAGACAGGACGGGGTTAAAGGAGCCGCTGATTTGGAGGCTCTGGTTCACTCAGGCCCGGGGGTAGGGAGGGGCACGGAGTGTGGGGCGGGCCTGCGGCGGCAGAGGCCGGCGAGACGTTGCAGCCTGAGGCGCGCCTGTGCGTTCTCCTGGGGGAGTTGTCCCTGGATCCCGGGACCCCGGCAGTGGCGGGCTGCACAGGCTCCCCGGAAAGGCGCGTGGCCAGTGACCTGTGTTCGCACACAGGCCTCCCGGTGGCGGCAGCAGCGGCCCTAGCCGCTCTGGGCGGCCCTAGCCACGTCCGTCTCTGGGCTCCGCACCCCTAGCCGCGGCTCGCGCCCGTCCCTGGAGCTCTCTCAAGCAGCGTTCTTAATCCCCTGTCCTCGTGCACCAGGAAACAAAGAGGGACGTAAAAGTCTCTTGCCTCTTCGGCAATTCCAGACTTCTCCCCGGACTCTCTCCCGGCCAGCCGCGGTGCACCAACGCCCCGCAGGCTGTGTTCACGCCGCCAACCTCAGTCCTCTCCCGGCGCTCCGACAAAAGCCGGAGCCTCAGCTCCCAGTCCCGCCCGCCCCGGCGGGCGAGCAGACAAGCCTCTCGGCTGGCGAGTTCCGGTCGGCCCGATCCTCTGCGCTGGAATCTGTCCGCTTTGTCCTCCGCACCCCTGTTGCTGTGCTCTCCTCCGCGGCTCCCAAGCTCCCCCACTCCGCCTCCCGAAGTCTCCACCCGCGAAGGGGCTTCCTAGTGTGTGGACACTTTTCCTCCTTCACAGCTCTCTCCCGCTGGTGCAGGACCCGTCCCTATCCTTTTGTCTCTGTTTAGTTTTTTCTTTTGCCCTACCCAGGTACGTGGGGGGTTTCTTGCCTTTTGGGAGGTCTGAGGTCTTCTGCCAGCGTTCAGTAGATGCTCTGTAGGAGTTGTTCCACGCGTAGATGTATTTCTGGTGTATCTGTGGGGAGGAACGTGATCTCCGCGTCTTACTCTTTCGCCATCTTCCCGGAAGTCCCATGTTCTTCTTTACTTCCTCCATGTCTCCTTTTCTGTAATAAATATTATGCATCAGTGATATTGCAGGGTGATCACATAAGGTGTAAAGTAAGGAACTGTTTTTGTTCTTTCTTTCCAGGAATCTAGAAAATATCTGCTGCATACAGACTCTAAACTGTGTTCTTCAAATCTTTCTTCCAAAATAAAAATGGATACACATATGCCAATTGGATATGCAGCCTTTGTTTGAATTATTGCCAAGGACTTTCAAATTCAATTAAAAGCAAAGTTAATTTTCCTCTGATTATTCCTCCTGCATATTTTTTCAAAATAATTTAAAGGAAAGATATTGGAGTATTCAAAATACTTAGCAAAAAGTCAGCAGATGAAAATTAATAAGCTCGGATTTTAATATGACATGTGATTAAAGAGATTTATAGGTGTACCATATTTAGAGAGCATGACTGGGGAAGAAATGTGTAACTGTCTAAGAGAGGTGAGAAGCCAGCTCAAAGAATCGCATTCAAGGCACTAAGAAGTAATCTTAATATATCTGTTTTCAAAAGCAACCAGCCTTTAAATTTCTAGCCTCAGTGAAGCTTCATAACCTTAGTACTACAAATAAAAAAATATTTGCCTTTAAGAATGTTATAAATTAGTATTTGTCCTTGATTATATGTTATGTCTTTTTGTATAAATGTGATAAAGTGTTGGAGCTCCTCTTTCACTTTGAGAGTCGTGTAAGGGCTATGTTTCCTCAGCTATCTTACTTCTTTTCTTTGTTCTTGAGACTGTTTTTGTAGTAATTATACCAACTGGAATTTAAGTAGCACTTTGGAAGGCTTTGAATTAATTTATCTCACTTTATCTTTAAGATATCCCTTAAAATGTGCATTCTCTCATTATACCCTACAAAGAAGATGAAATGGCTTACCCAGTGTCACACAGCTGCAATTGGTGGGTATAGGATTCCAATCGAAGCTTCCAGATTAAGAATGTTTATGCTTCTTTCCTGATTCACTGTTTTCATGGTCCTTCCAAATTAAAACTAGAAGAGTCTAAATTTGTCAATGTCGTCTTCCCTTGCCCACCATAAAAGAACATCAAAACCAAAGATCTCTCTCTCTGTTACTTATTCTAAGATCACTATTAACCATCATCATTCATTCTTTATAGCAAGAATTTACTAAGTTTTTGTGGGATATATTGTGCTCTGAAAATGCTTAGTATGGACCCAAGCTACTCTCAGTATATGTATGTGTATATGTATCTATCTAGTTATTTATCTATAATTGTTTCATGTTTAGAAAAAGAGATTTATGGTAACTTCAAATTTGTGTGAAGTATAGCAAGGTAATGTACATTAGAAGTTACTGAGATGGGAAACACACATATAGTAAAAATATACTCATGAAATGAGTATATGAGACTCATGAAGTCTTATGTATTCTCTAGGGCCCTCCATTTATATTGTATTTGTGGGAAGGCATGAAATGATTGAACTTAAAGTGTGCCTTCAAATAATTAATCATCTTGGGAGCAAAAGAAATTGTACTATATATGATGTTTATCTTTTAAAACATTAAAAAAGTATTTAAGAGATAATATTGATCTGGACAACTTTTAAACAGAAATACTATGGAAGGTGACTGATACATGATGATGATGATGATGATGAGATGATAGTGACAATATTTATTTGGATTTTTACATAGGGTGTTATTGGGGAATGGGAATTTTGGGGGGAACTTAATTTTTTTTTTCTATTTCTCTGTCAATATTAATTTGTTCTCAGGTTACCTAAAGTTATATTTAATATCATTAACTTGCAGTATTTATGGTTGCCAAATGAGTCTGAGTAGTTTTATCATGAGCATATTACATAGTTAAGTTTCAGATGGTGTAGAACGCACTGATAACTTCTGTCTCATTTGGTTTGGGAGGATTTATTTGAGGAAGTGAAGTCTACTGAGTGAATTAGAACAGATGGAGTCCAAGTACTTCCTCTTAACTTTCTCAGAATGTGAATATGTTGGGGACTAGAGAAGGAATTATGTATTGGTCCTTCTTCTTCATTAACATATGTTCTGTGATCTTGCGTTAAGTGTATATTGACAGAAACATTATTTTAATTATTGAGGCACAATCCTGAAGAGTTAGGTATCTATCGAAGACATTCTTCATATGTGTTTAATCAACTATCTGACAGAAATGAGGTGGAGTACCAAAACAGCACCAAAATTTGAGATTATGAGTACCAAATTTGACAATATGGTCAAACTTAATTTGCATATGACAATAGTTTACAGAGAAAGTGGTGGGTGAAGTCATATTAGAGGAGGCATGTTGTGTGATCTATGTTTGCAAATCAGAATGGAAGTACATTGCAGCTGGATTTTGATCCTAGTAAGTAATGTAAATGCTCAACAAAGATAAAGCTTAACAGAAAATATATTTTGTGACATATACTCATAAAGCAGCTACTCTCACATCAGTAATTTGTATAGCATTAAACTTTAAGGTAGGAGAGATGGCGAAAAACCTAAATTCAGTTTTAGATGAACCGTTCCCAGTCTTTTTCTTGTACCATCAAGATGCTATTATTGCCTTTCACCTCCTTCCCTTTCCAAACACAGTCTTTTCAGTTACCCCTTATCAGGAAATAGATCACATAAACCAGAAGTTACCCTTAACCAAACAACATGCAAACTGACCCTGGAGGTTCTAAGGAAGTCTTTGAAGGGGAATACAGTTGCTTATGCATTCTAGCCACTGTACTCAAAAATAATATGACTTGTAATTATTTCGATTGAATAGATTAATTGTAGTTATGATAACTGTATTATACTTAGGTCTTAAAAGATTTTCTGGTTTTTAGGTACACATACTAAAACGTTTACAGATGAATTTATGTAATGTGTAGGATGTACTTCAAAATTATCCAGGGGCGGAGGGAACAAGTAAACATATAGCTGAAACAAGATTGGGTGTGAATTGGCGGGGGCAGTGTGATGAATTGGGAGATTGGGATTGACATATATACACTAATATGTATAAAATGGATAACTAATAACCTGCTGTATAAAAAAATAAATAAAATTCAAAAAAAAATTGGGTGTGAATTGATAATTGTTGAAGTTGGGAGATAGGTACATGCAGATTCATTACACTTTTTTCTCTGCTTTTGTTTATGTTTGAAAATTTATGTAATAATTTTAAAAAAATGTATAAATGCATGAAGTGTCTACTTAGGGCCCAGAGTACAGCTTTCCATCCTTCATGCATTAAAGACACAGGGAACATCAGCTCTTTTATATTTTAATTTTTTACTTAGTGGCATTCAGCTTACTAAAACTAAAGAAAAAAACTGTACACCCATTTCTCCTACCACCCACTCCCCCACCTCTGGCAACCACCAATCTGTTCTCTGTATCTGAACTTATTTTTGTTTTGAGTTAATTTTTAGATTGCACATGTAAGAGAGATCATATGGTATCTATCTGTCTTTCTCTGCCTTATTTCACTTACATAATGCCCTTGAGGTCCATCCATGTTGTGGCAAATGGCAAGATTTCATTCTTTTTTATGGCTGAATAATATTCCATTGTATATATGTACCACAATTTTTTATCCATTTATCCACTGATGGACACTTAGGTTGTTTCCATATCTTGGCTACTGGAAATAATGCTGCAGTGAACATGGGGGTGTGCATATATCTTTTCTAATTAGTGTTTTCATTTTCTTCAGGTAAATATCCAGAAGTGGAATTCCTGGATTGTATGGTAGTTCTTTTTAATTTTTTGAGGAACCTCCGTACTGTTTTCCATACTGCCTGCACCAATTTACATACCCACCAACAGTACACAAGGGTCTTCTTTGTCCACATCCTCACCAACACTTGTTATTTCTAGTCTTTTTGATAATAGGCATTCTAATAGGTATGAGGTGATATTTCACTTTGGTTTTGATTTGCATTTCCCTGATAATTAGTGATGTTGAACATCTTTTTATGTAACTGTTTGCCATATATGTATCTTTGGAAAAATGTCTCTTCAGATCTGTCCATTTTTTAATCAGATTGTTATTTTGTTTTTGTTTTTGCTGTTGAGTTGTCTGAGTTCTTTATGTATTTTGGATATTGGCCTGTTATCAGGTCTATGATTTGGAAGTATTTTCTCCCATTCAGCAGGTTGTCTTTTCATTTTGTTGATGGTTTCCTTTGCTATGCAGAAACTTTTTAGTTTGATATAATCCCACTTGTTTATTTTTGCTTTTGTTGCTTTTGATTTTGGTGTCAGGTTCAAAAAATGTTGCCAAGACCTATGTCAAGGAGCTTACCGCCTATATTTTCTTCTAGAAGTTTTATGGTTTCAGTTCTTACTTTCAAGTCTTTAATCCATTTTAAGCTAATGTTTGTGTATGGTGTAAGATAATGGTCCAGTTTATTTATTTATTTATTTATTTATTGCCATGTGGTTGTCTAATTTTCCCAACACCATTTATTGAAGAGACTGTCCTTTCCCCATTGTATATTCTTGGCTCCTTTGTTGTAAATTAATTGACCGTATATCCTTGGGTTCATTTCTAGGCTCTCTATTCTGTTCCATTGATCTGTGTCTCTTTTTGTGCCAGTTCCATACTGTTATAATTACTATAGCTTTGTATTGCTCTGCTTAGGGCCATGAATACCACTTTCCATTCTTCATGCATTAAAGATGCAGGGTACATTGGTTCTTTCTCATCTTGCTCTTATATATTAAAACTATCTGTTTGAAATTATCTTATGTAGATCCATAGGAAAATTCACTGCATACACACAGTATGGGTCCATTTTGACTTTTATAATAAGGGGATTTTACGTGGATGACAACCTATATTGAAAATGTACTTACATTTAATGTTCTTGTTATCAAAGATAGGAGAAAGGTTTAGCTTTCCTTAAATATTTGCTACTGTGTTAGAAAATATCAGTGTAAGATGGGAGAATTAAGTATCAGTTTTATCATCTGTAAAATGATGGAGCAAATACTTGAGTTGCCTTGAAACTCACCAGACTTGAGCACACGTGGCAGTAAACATCAAGGGATTTTGTACTAGCCTGTCTGTATCTCTTCATACCACCTTAGTTCAACTATTTTACCATTCCAAGTTTCTTTCCCAAATTATGTAGCAGTCGATGAATAAGGAATTGTTGCAGTTTCTTTTCATTAACCAATCCAGAAAGCATTTGTTTTTCTTGTTTTGACAATTTGTTTGGCAAAGGAGATGTTCAGTTTGTTAATCAGAGTGATGCTTGGGAAAGAATAAACTACGTACCACAGAATCTGCCACAGAGTGTATGCTAAGTAATTGTCCAGTGAAAGGAGAGTGTTACTCCACCACTGATCAGAGTGTCACTGGAGGGCAGGTAGATCACCACGTTCCCGTCGTACCAAGTGCATGGGACAATCTTAAGTACTGAATGGTTTCTTTAAAGATGTTAGCTCTTTTCATTCATAGTCTCATCTCTAAAAATGATGCCGTCATGCGATTTCTGCCTTAAAATGATCTTATAAGTTTTATAATTTTTTAAAATAACATACTAGTAAAGTCAGGGTATAATGGAGAAACAAAAATATGGTGGTGAATGTCACATACCATCTATCTCTAAAAGTCAGCATTATCTGCAGGGCAAGAAAACAGTCTTGTCCTGTTTCCCTCCCAACTGTGAATTCTTAATGTAGTTAGTTTTTGAGAAATAGAATTGGGAGATTTTCAGAAAACTTCAGTAATTACCAGTAAATGAATTTCTGGCCCAAAAGTATTTGCACAAATCCCTTTGCAGTATCTAGTTTGAAAGCAAGATGAGGTGCAAAACTTGATATCTCACATATTGTTACATTCCATATGAGCTGTGTCAGAATGACAGGCCCTCAGGACAGATGATGATTTCTGAAAATAAACTTATTTTTTCCCACTGATTGCTTATAAACCAAGGCTTTAAAAGACCTAGGCAATTAAAATGGAAATATGTAGCCATAGTTATGTGCACAGGAACTTTTCCAGAATTGATTTTGAAATGGATTGTTCTAATTGATACTATTACTTTATTTATAATGAATTTTTATCAAAATGTCCTTTTTATAGAATGTTTAATTAGCACTGGTGCCTTTTGGTAAAGAGGGACATTTAATTTCCAGTTTTCTGCAGGACTCTAAAGTTTTGATACATTAAAATTATAAATGAACATTCAGTAAAATAAAGTTAAGCTCCTAACTTTGATTTATCCTAAATCAAAGGTTTTTGTAAAGAAATTTTTCTTAAAAAATTTGAAATTTTAAATACTGAACATATATTTTGTTGGTTCCCCGTTCTACTCTACCACCTTCAAGGCAGATCTTCCTCCACCCCCACTGCCTACCTGAAAACCTATTTTTTGCAACTTCTTTTTATAGTAGAACTTTGGCCCCTCTCAGTAGTGTTTTATTTGAACAAAGACCAATCAGCACAATTTTTGTGTTTGTTCAGGAGTCAGATGGCCAGGGCTGCCCCTTCTGTCGCTGCGAAATAAAAGGAACGGAGCCCATAATCGTGGACCCCTTTGATCCAAGAGATGAAGGTTCCAGGTGCTGTAGCATCATCGACCCCTTCGGAATGCCGATGCTGGACTTGGATGACGATGATGACCGAGAGGAGTCCTTGATGATGAATCGGTTGGCAAATGTTCGAAAGGTAAAACTAGAAAATATAGGATTTTTTCAGTTGTTGTGTGGACATGAAAAAGAAGTGATGCTGTCGCAAGTTGGGTATGACGGAGTGTGGGTTTGGGAAAGAAAGATTCTGGAATCAAAAGAAAGGTGAAGATATAACTAATGTTGAAAGGCTGATGGAATCATAGGCTGAGAAAGAACTAGACTAATCAGAGTGCTTTCGCTGGTTTTAAACTCCAAAATGAGAGATGGTGAGAGCTTTCGTATAGAGAAAAACATCATCTGAGACTGGCAATAGCACATCTGTAAAGAAAAATTTAAGAAAGAAAATTATTAAAATTAACAGTGATGAAACTGATGAAAAATAGTCTTTGTTGAAGTCTAAAAGAAGTGTCTGATAGTTATTCTTCATATCAGGAAAGCCAGCCTTCTGTTTGGCTATTAAGAGGTCACATAAGATTTACCTTTATGAATTTACCATAGTCTGGGGTTTGCTTATCAATATTGCAGACTCAGAAAATTAACTTTGTCAGTTCACTGGGAATGGATGCTGCTGCCCAGTTGGAGTTTATGCAACCAAGCCCACAAGAGACTACTCAATGAACCAGAATGCCAATTGAGTAATTAACAAACCAGAAACATAATGATCAAGAGAGCTGGACTCTAAGCTATCAGGCTGTTCTCTGTACAAAAAGATACATGAAATTCAGATTACGCTCAGAAGTTTTTTGCTCCTAAAATCAGAGAAATGGCAGTGAGTGTTATGAAAGCATCTGCACACACAGTATGAAGATGCCCCCCCTTCCTTCTGATGGCAGGCATGGCTAATCAATCATGGTTCTCATTCCTGCTGAGTTCAGACGTGGCCTGCACAGCCTTATAGAACCCCCACTGCAATTCATTAGGATTTGGCAGGTAACATGCAGCCTATTTGCCATCTAGGTGGAACGATGATAAAGTGTAATGGCAGAAGATTGTATTTGCCATATGCGTCCATCTCTGTGGTAGGGAAACACTTGGTGCAGGAAACAGATGAGGTGATTTGGGGGTTACCCATTCTTTACGGCTGTGTCAAAATTTACTTCTTGGCCTCCTGCATCTTCTGTGTTCCAGTGTTCCATGCTCACCAGGTACTTATCCTTAGGATTTTTAAATAACAAATTTCTACATATGGAGATATATTAATACCACCAACATGGCTACTCTCAAATTCTACTTTGGTCTGGGGTGATTTTTATTATTCATCTCATTGGTTTTTCATAAATGTCATAATTTAACTCTCATAGTCATAGTTTCTCTCAAGAGAAACCACTCTCGATTCTAGCCTCTAATGCTGACAGCTACATTCAGTTTTTACTTTTGAAGTTTGTGATCCCTTTGGCCCAAGAGATGGAAGAAAGGAAGTAGTTATCCCTCAGTAACCCTAAAGGATGAACAAGAAAAAAAAAATCTCAAATTGAAGCAGGGAATTGAGACTTGATTTTAAGATGAACTCAATCAGTAACCAACATTAATATGTATATGAGCAAAACTCTCACATTTTATTCTCTCAACTTGAAGAGGTAAATATTCTTCTCATTTTCAGATAAGGAAATGAGGCTCAGACTAGTCATGTGACATGGCTACATTAGGAGGTTGTAAAGCCAGAATTCAAAGTTGTGTCTGCTGGATAAAAATAACAGTGATATATCCAACACTGCATATGTAGCTTCCTTACATGCTGAGTGATGAAATGGTTTCTACCAAGTCAGATTGTGGACTGTATCCCCAAATACTTGTCATATAACATTATTTTAATAAAGTAGTAACATTTATGATTTCAGTGAGCTGGCACTGTTCTGTGTTCTTAGTCCTTGATCTCATGTAATCATGCCACCAATCCAGCAGAGAAGCTCCTGTTACTGTCCTGTTTTACAATGGAGGAAACTGAAGAAGAAAGAGGTAAAATAACTTGCCTAAGATCCCAGTACTACTCTAAAGCAGAACTGGGGCTTTTTTCCTAACTTCAAAACTGTAGTTATGAGCCGTCATGCAATACACCTCTTTTGCCCTCTTTGGAACATGCTGCACACATTGTACTTCATAGAGTACGAGTCTGTGTTCTCTGAAGGTCTTTTCAGTTCTGTAATATAATGTACATCACGAATAGTTACCAACTCCCAATGAGATGTTAACCAGAAGTTAAGAACAATTTGAACTGTGATCTGTTGGTATTAACCTGTAAAGATATTTATGCCCTAATTGGTCACCAAAAACCCAAGCAAATTCAATTAGGCCCTGCTAATCGAGATATAAAAAAACTATTACATCTGTTTTTCCATATACAAGCTGTATGTGGCTATTTAAATGTAAATTTTAAATAACTAAGATTTAATAAAATTTTAAAATTCTGTTCTTTAGTCCATTCAACATATTTGAAATGCTCAACAGCCCCTTGTGTCTAGTGGCTACCCTGTTGAACTGTACAGATGTGGAACATTTTCTGTAGGTATTGAAATATCTAGTATAGATAGATATAATAGAAATAACTAATATCCAGTAGATAATTATATTGGACAGAGCGTTAGATCATTCCTGCAGGTTCTTACTAGAAGCAGCTAGGTTTTGTTGCAAAAAAACTTTTCTTTTAATTTAGTAACCTAATGGTCTTAGCTTGGTCTGAATATTTGACTGTGATCTAGCACTAAAATCAGCCATCTGTGCCCTGTTTTTGTTTTTCTGTGAGCTAATGATAATTTTACATTTTAAATGGTTATATATTTAACTGATTTTTTAAGTACCTACATAATTCCCTTGATTTTGCATCTTGGCTTGCAAAGCCTTAAATATTTACTATCTGGCCCTTGAAGAAAAACATTTCAGTCCTCAGGTCTAGGGCACCTTAAAGCATTTAAAGAATGCTTATTGAATGCATGGATAATAGGGAATGACAGAAAAGTATCTGAGAAACATACAACAACTCAGGTAGTTCCAGTGAATGAGGTGGTAATGTTTTACAGCTAGGAAAAAGGCATTTCAATTTTCTTTACTAAATGGGCTTTCTTCCTTCAGTGATTGCTGTCAGGGGACGGGGAGCCGGGCCTTAAGAGTAATTCTTTCAAGAACTTGGTACACCTTACTGCTTTGGGGAAAATGGAGTTTACTCTATATGAGTTTGGGAAAGGTTGCAGTTTCAGCCTGATTTCCACTGACTTAAGTTGAAGCTTGAGCTTTGCTTCAGTAGTAGCGCTGACAATTGAAGGGAATCCCTGGTAACATAAAATGAACACACGACATTCAAAGGTGACTGGTGGTTTTCCCTGATCTTTCACGCACTCTCAAACCATGCATGTTGTGTTCCCTCCGGCACACTGGTGAGCTTTTTTTTGAGGGAGCTGAGAGGTTTTGACAACGATCTTCCCTTTAGTTTACCCAAAAAGGAGAAGGCTGGTGCTGCTCTCAGACATCATTGTCCCAGCAGTCAGCAGTGTCATTTAACAGAGCTTTCACTCGAGTCAGTGTCATTTCCATACTTTCTTATGACAGTTAGAGATTGGAGAAATTTAAAGAACCTGTAATCATTTAAGTTGAGGAATCATATTTCAGTTAAATGTATTTATGTGCACTGATCTGCCTCTAGACAATTCTAAACAGATTGTGAATTTTATAATATTTTGTAAATCACTGCCACTTAACTTTCAATAAAACCTAAATTTTACTGTAGATACAAGCATCAATTCTTTCTGAATAATTGGGAAAAACATTGCTATGGTATTATGCTCCCATAATACTTTATAGGTACTTCTACTTCAGGAGTTACACTAAATTGTTACGTTTCATTTAGAGGACTGTCTTCTCCATTAGACTATTAATTCTTAAGGCCAGTGCCAATATCTTATTTATCTTTGTGTTTCTTGGTACCTAGCATTTATTAAGTGAAATAACAAATGCACATGCATGTTCACATGGTCTGTGAGGGCAGTGGCCTGATTTTGTGCATCTTTTTCATTCCAATCTGAAGACTGAGTATATCTGTTACAAAATACCAAATTATAGATTCTATTCAGTTCTGTCTTATAGATGAGGCTATGAACAAATATCACAGATCACTTTGACACAGTAGCTCTTCTACCTGATTTTCTTCCATTCTGTTTTTTTCAGTGATTCTGTTGCCTCATTCATTCATTCATTTTAAAAACATTTCATTCTCTCAACTCCACGAGTGACTGTCAGTCATGGTCCAGCAAAAGGAATCAGTTTTCTTTTATCTGCCATGTCAAATACTCATCTCTATCTTTCTCCTCTTTTATGAGCAGGTTGATGACTATATTGTGAAATTGTTTCTGTCTGTCTTAAGCATATTGCATTCTTTAAATTAGTAATGCTTCCATCATAGCATAGAGAACTGAGCTGTTTGTATATTCCTGTTGCCATGGTGATGTCCTGCAGCTGGAGTTTATAAATAGTAGCATACTGAACATATAGAATATAGTTTTATTGTTTGTTTTATAAGTTTATTTAGTAATGCTAATCATACAGAAGCAAATAGAACCTATACATCTATAATACAGTGTATTGGTTGCCTTTCTAGGTATAGGCTATTTTATGAGTTTCACTAGAAGGTGTTGCAGGTTTTGCTTGAAATTGTACCATTGCCTGAGTTCTCAAGCTGTCAGAATTGCTAGGATAATTGGATTTGAGTGAGCCCTTAGAGGAAGTCCAGGGTGTGATCAATAAGATCACATCCTTCTCTTTGACTTCAGTCAGATCAAAGCTAAGAAAACATGTCTATTGCTATTCAGAATTTTGTTTCATTTTGCCAAAGGTGTACAGAATCTCAGCAGTTCCTTAGCAATTACTTTGATAGAAAATGTTATTCATGAAACACATAAATTACAAACAAATGAAGATTTGATACAAGATATGTTGACAGGCTGACCTAGTGATGAACTGAGATTAATTCCTTTGCTCTTAAACATTATATTTTCTTAAAACAATATTTAAAATTTTAATGAATGACCATATAAGAGGAAAAACAGGTGTGACCAGAGGTCAAAGGAATTATTCTTCCTTTATCTTTTTTTTTTTTTTCGGTACACGGGCCTCTCACTGTTGTGGCCTCTCCCGTTGCGGAGCACAGGCTCCGGACGCACAGGCTCAGCGGCCATGGCTCACGGGCCCAGCCGCTCCGTGGCATGTGGGATCTTCCCGGACCGGGGCACGAACCCGCATCCCCTGCATCGGCAGGCGGACTCTCAACCACTGCGCCACCAGGGAAGCCCCTTCCTTTATCTTTTTTTATACATTCTCCTAATGCTGCCATCACCAATTAAAATACATATTGCTGATTGAAAACAATATATCATCTAATTCTTGCTTTTCCTAATAATGTGTGAAGAAAGGATCCATAGTGCTCCTGATCCTGAGGAAGGAATTCATGTGTATAGATCACAGTGTTTTTGCAGTGTTCTTAGGCGACTGTTACCTTTTTAACGTGACTTAGATTCCAACCGCAGGGCTCAAGTACATGCTGGAGCAGTAAGGACAAAATCTACAACAAAAGTGAAGTTCGAAAATAACAAGGCATTTGAAATGTAGAACATGGTTCTCAAGTATGGGCAGTTCTACCTCCTGAGGGTATTCAGAAATATGTGGGGACATATTTTGTTGGCACAGTGACTGAAGGGTCGAGGGAACCACTGATATTTAGTGGATGGGGTCAGAGATGCAAAACATCCTGCAACCGTGGGACAGTCCCACCTAAGAAGAATTATTCGGACCACATGTCAACGGTCCTCACCTCTCCCGCTGTGCAACACGGGCAGAGTCATGGATGACTGAGCAATCCAAAGTCACAGGTTCATTGTTTGCCATTTAATTGCATTTTGTTTACTGATTTTCTTAAATCATGCAGAATAGTAGCATTTTCTATATTAGTACGTGAATATCAAAAAAAAAAACTACCTTGTCCAAGTGCAATGTGATGATATAGGGCAGCAGTCCCCAACCTTTTTGGCACCAGGGACCGGTTTCGTGGAAGACAATTTTTCCACGGACCGGGGCCAGGGACGGTCATGGTTCAGGTGGTAATGCGAGCGATGGGGAGTGACAGATGAAGCTTCACTCGCTCGCCCACTGCTCATGTCCTGCTGTGGGGTCCGGTTCCTAACAGGCCACGGACTGGTACCGGTCTGCGGCCCAGGGGTTGGGGACCCCTGATATAGGGGACCTTGAAGACACTGTCACATATTCCTTTTGAATTTGAATATGTAGTAGTTTAGGAGAAGCTAGCACTTGAACTCTTGTACTTAGTTTTGGGTTGGCCTCCTGTGGTGTAGACTGTGAGCTCATGGTGGGCCTTGCTCTTCCTCAGAGACTTGCATAGTGCCTGACCTATGTTATATGCCATTGAGAAAGTTTTGTTTTTCTTTTTTTTCATTGAATGATCAGTGGTGACACTGTTCTTAACTGTACTATTCTTCAGAGAGCTATGGTCCCCAGAGTCCAGCAACCTGAGTTCGTGTTCTAGTTTTGCTACTTAGTATCTATGTGCCTGCATTGGTTATTTAACTCTCTGTGCCTCAGTGACCTTGTCTGTGAAACCCTACCTCTGAGAGTTGAGGTTAAATGAGTTAATGAATGTAAAGCCATTGGAACAGTGCTGGTACATAGTAAATGTTAAGTATCAGTTGTTATTAGCATTATTTTTATATAGTGTTATTTAAGACTCCTACAATATTGCTCTGCTTCTGAGAATTAAATATCAGTATTTTTGAGGTGTCTATGGAAGTATTTTTTTCTTTTAGGTACTATTACCTGTCATTGTTTAGGAAGAAATAGACACCACAACTGGATTGGTTTGGCAAGAATTGGTTGTATTTCTTTACTGTATTAATGTATACATAATTATGATTACATTACATGACCACATTAAATTTACTGTACAACTATCTTATAGATTTAAAACTCAGAGAAAATGCAACATTGCCAGCATGTCTGCTGGCATATTATTTTAAGGACTATGTAATTTAGATAAGCTTATTTTCTACATAAGTAAATTAAAATGATTAAGTACAGGGAACTCTAATCAATACTCTGTAAATGACCTATATGGGAGAAGAATCTAAAACAGAGTGGATATATGTATATCAACTATACTCCAATAAAAATTAATTTAAAAAATGATTAAGTATATATTCTCTAAAGTAGGGTGAAGAACCTAAGTAACTAAATAGCAATTGCTTATCGTTCAAAGCTACTGTAACTGGTATTTTGCCAGCAACAGGGCTTTCACATGAGGGCATTTTTCAGTGGCTAAAGATAATTCCCTTAATTCCCAGGATGTTCTTGTTTCTCAGCCATTTTTATGGAAATATTTCTAAATTATATGTCACTCTTCCCTGACTTCTCAAAATTGGTTATGCGGCTGAATGAACCAAAGGGCATAAGAAGCCACTATAATCAATGTGACATACTTCTTCAGGTTTACGTTTTGCTACAAGATTTAAGGGCAGGGCTTCCCTGGCGGCGCAGTGGTTGAGAGTCCGCCTGCCGATGCAGGGGAGACGGGTTCGTGCCCCGGTCCGGGAGGATCCCCCATGCCGCGGAGCGGCTGGGCCCGTGAGCCATGGCCACTGAGCCTGCGTGTCCGGAGCCTGTGCTCCGCAACGGGAGAGACCACAACAGTGAGAGGCCCGCGTACCGCCAAAAAAAAAAAAAAAATTTAAGGGGAGTTTGCATGCAGACAGGGGAAACATAACTTTGAATTAAAATCACATATATATTTGGATTAGAATGCAAAACTCATATAAATGTTTAAAGTAAAATATGAAACTTCAAAAGAAATTTCAGGGTTTATAGAGGCTGGTCACAGGCTAGGAGATTATGTCCCTCTTATAAAAGGTACTTCAGGGAAAAGCAGTATAGCTCTATGTAGCTAATAATGTTTAACATTTTAATGGAGAGGGCCCTTGGGGTTATTCTACTTGCGAGGCTGTTTGCAGTTCTTTAAAGTAGACCCTATTGCAGTTTTATTGACCACCTCCCTGTCAAACCTCAAAGAGAGCTCTTACTCCAGTCAGCTCTTACTCCGTATGTAAGTTTCTAACCATTTTCCTTCTCTTCATTGCTTTGAATTTGTAGTATCTAAAAATTTTACCAAAGTTATTAGTGGAATGTCAGCAATAATAATAATTTAAAATAATGAACCTCAGTTTACACACAAAGTTAATATCCATATTCTTAGTAAGCTAGCAAGGTGCTTATTCCTTGTTACTGTTCCTAGAGGGAGAAATACAGCAGAATTTTTCCATTGAGATGACTTTTCTTTTTTTATTTTTGGTTGGTTGGTTTTTTGGTTTTGTTTTCTAGGACTGTTAGAGCAGTTTTAGGTTCACAGAAAAAATTGAGGGGAATGTACAGAGATTTCTCATGCACCCCCTGCCTCCACACACGTGTAGCCTCCCCATCATCAACATCCCCCACCAGACTGATACATTTGTCGTAATTGATGAACCTACATTGACACATCATTATTGTCTAAAGTCCATAGTTTACAGTAGGGTTCACTTTTGGTGTGGTACATTCGTGGGTTTGCACAAATGTATAGTGACATGTACAGTATCACGCAGAGTATTTTCACCGCCCTAAACATCCTCTGTGTTCTGCCTATTCATCTCCCCCACCAAAACCCCCAGCAGCCATTGATCTTTTTACTCTCTCCATAGTTTTGCCTTTTCCAGAATGTCCTATAGTTGGAATCATACAGTATGCAGCCTTCTAAGACTGGCTTCTTTCACTTTGGAATATGCATTCAGGTTCCTCCATGTCTTTTCTTGACTTGATAGCTCATTTCTTTTTAGCACTAATAATATTCCATTGTCTGGATGTGCCACAGTTTATTTATTATCCATTCACCTACTGAAGGACATCTTGGTTGCTTACGAGTTTTGGCAGTTGTTAATAAAACAGTTATAAACATCTGTGTGCAGTTTTTTGTGTGAACATAAGTTTTCAGCTGTTTAGGTAAACACCAAAGAGCATGATTGCTGTATTGTATGTTAAGAGTATGTTTAGTTTTGTAAGAAACCACCAAACTCTTCCAGAGTGGCAGTAGCATTTTGCATTCCCACCAGCAATGAATAAGAGTTTCTGTTGTTCCACATCCTCATTAGCATTTGATGTTGTCAGTGATCTGGATTTTGGCCATTCAAAAAGGTGTATAATGGTATCTCGTTTTAATTTACATTTTCTTGATGACACATGATATGCAGCATCTTTTCATATATTGATTTTCCATCTGTATATCTTTAGTGAGGTATCTGATAAGGTCTTCGGCTCATTTTAAAATCTGATTGTTTTCTTATTGTTGAATTTTAAGAGTTCTTTTTATATTTTAGAGAACAGTTCTTTCTCATATGTGTATTTTCCAAAGATTTTCTTCTAGTCTGTGGCTTGTATTTTTGTTATTCTCTTGATAGTTTCTTTCACAGACCAGGAATTTCTCATTTTAATGATGTCCAGCTTGCCCAGTATTTCTTTCATGGATGGCACCTTTGGTGTTGTATCTAGAAGACCTTGTATTTGGTGGTCGCTTTTTAGATTTCTCCTATATTATCTTCTAGGCGTTTTATAATTATGCATTTTACATTTAGGTTTGTGGTCCATTTTGAGTTAATTTTGTGAAGGGTATAACGTCTGTGTCTAGATTATTTTTTTTTGCATGTGGATGTCCAGTTCTTCAGCACCATTTGTTGAGAAGACTGTCTTTACTACATTGTGTACCTTTGCTCCTTTGTCAAAAGATCAGTTGACTATATTTTGGGGGATCTATTTCTGTTCCATTGATGTATTATATGTCTATTCTTCTGCCAAAACCACAGAATCTTGATTAGTATAGCTTTATAGTAGGTCTTGAAGTCAAGTAGTGTCCGTCTTCCAACTTTGTTCTTCTCCTTAACTATCCTTTTGGCTATTCTGGGTCTTTTGTCTCCATCTAAACTTTAGAATCAGTTTGACCATATCTAAAAAATAACTTGCTGGGATTTTAATTAGGATTGCATTCAATCTGTAGATTAAGTTGGGAGAACTTTTCTTTTTCATTCCAAGCTTCTCCCTAAATTCCTACATATTGAGACTTCTTGAAGTGTGACTGTGGATAAGTATGAAATGATTGTACTACTCTTACACCATGTTCCTCATATAAGCATTTGTTATCTAAAAGGGAACAATGGTACAGTACTCCAAAATAGACAACATAAATCATTTATACTTATATTACAAATTACACATGAATATGTGTACATGTAAATGGCTCTGTAATGGATACCTTCTGAATAATATTCTGCATAGGATATTATTTTAAAGTCTTTTGATTTTGTTATGTTCACAAATGGATATGAGCAGAAGAAGAACCAAGAGGATAGTTAGTAGCAGCAAAATATTAGAATATTTTATTTTAATTCTATTTTATTAGAATGTTTTACTTAGAATATATTTTATGTGATAAAAGTTTTATCGATGTCCTTCATTAATTTTCACGCATTTAGAGAAATGTCGTCCTTTTCATCATCCTTATAATACATGTATCTACCTTGTTCAGATATGAAAATTCATTAAGTAAAAATCTTCTTAGAAATATTATAAAATTGACTTTGATTATCTCTGGGATTGTCAGAACTCTCATCTTATTAGTAATTGGAGAGGTTTTCTCTTGTCCTGTTTTTAATAATAGCCTGGCAGGGTTTGAAGTTTCTTACCAAATGTTTTTCCATTTCCATAATAATGGATCCTATTAAGGCTGTTATAAAATCGCTCTTTAAAAGGTATGGATAAAATGAAGAGTGACTAAAATAGAATGAGTCCCTGATTATTATTGGTAATTGCGGAGCATGCTGAGATGAGCTTTTGACTACTTACTTCTTGGGCCTTTTCTCTCAGGATTTTCTGTTAAAATTGCAAATTCAGATTTCTCTATTCCTTATGGTAGTCATTCGCCTCCTATTCTAAGTGCTAAAGAATTCTGTAAATTTTGTCAGAAAAAATAAAGAATAGCATTTATTCATTTCATGAAGCAAAGGGTTTGGAAAAATTGGGGAATATGTAGACATAAAAGAATCAAATGTGGTCTTTAAATTTCTAGAGCACCAGGATTTCAGCCTGTTGAACTTACTTATCAACAACCAGCATTAAAGAAGTTAAGAGAAATTGTTAGTTAGACAGATAAGCTGGTGTGATGATAATACAGGCAGGAATCAAGGCGCCCAGCTTTTGTATTTTGAAAGGTGCGGAAACGAAAAAAGATCATATATTCTGAAGTTCTGAGAGCAAGTGTAATACTAGAAAAAAGTGAGAATTACCTAAAATCAAGATAAAGGAATTATTCAGATCAGCTATCCTATAACTTGAAACTATGATTCCATCCTTCCCAGTTCTTGCAGTTACCGCTATATAAATGATTTTCTTTATATTGTGCAATAAATTCTGTAAAGTTAATTCTGTGTCCACATCCTAGTTTCTGCTTCCTATGCTTTCCTAGGTAATCTTTTCTTAGCTTTCCATTTCCTTGTCCTAATCTAATAGAGTGGACAGACAGAGATGAAGGAGTGACAAAGAAAGGATTTCATGTAATGCAGTGGCAAAAAGCATATGATCCTTTTAAGAATCCCTTGATTAATATGCCTTTTTATTATACTAATTAATTGTATTTATTCTCTAGAAGATTAAAACCAGAAGAGCAGTAGTGAAGACAAACTGAGAAAAAATTATTCCCCACAAATGAAAAAGATAGGGGTTCACTATCATGATATATAAAGAGCTCTTTCAAATCAATGAAGGGTAAATAAAAGAATATGGTAGATAATGGGACAAAGAACATAACATGAGTGGGCATGTGAAGCATTGTGTGAGACTTCTCTTCTCCTTAGACTTTCAAATAGGAAGGGAAAAAATATAATTGGTGATTACTCAAATAAATTAAAAGTGACCTTTAATGTGACCATCTACTAAAAATGTTTACAAATGTTCACAGTTAGCATTTGCATTTTACCAGCAATGAAAGTTAATGCAAAGTTTCAATATTCTAGTTGCAGAATTGTTCTCAGAGACAACAAAAAGGCTTCAGCAAAGAAAAATGCATTATTATCTAAAGGGCACTGTTAAATTATCTACTCTTACATGGGGATTTTACTATAATTTAGGAGAACTCTGGAAAGTGAATAAGCTATGGTGAATTTAGACCACATAATAAAGATAAAATATTTTTTGTTTCTTCACATACTCTTCACCTATTCTCCATAAAATCCTTCTGACTAAGCCAACTTACAGTTACTGTAATGCTTCAAAATGAATTAGTCTTTCGGGAGGGTAGTATAAAATCACCTTGAGAATGCAATATGAATTGTTCTTTTTTAAATATTTTTTATTTATTTTATTTTTGGCTGCATTGGGTCTTCGTTGCTGTGCGTGGGCTTTCTCTAGTTGCGGCGAGCAGGACTACTCTGTTGCGGTGCGCAGGCTTCTCATTGCGGTGGCTTCTCTTGTTTCGGAGCACGGGCTCTAGGCACACGGGCTTCAGTAGTTGTGGCTCACGGGCTCTACAGCGCAGGCTCAGTAGTTGTGGCGCATGGGCTTATAGCTCTGTGGCATGTGGGATCTTCCCGGACCAGGGCTCGAACCCGTGTCCCCTGCATTGGCAGGCGGATTATGAATTTTCTTAAGCAAGTTCTGCTTCAGATTACATTCACAAAGCTGTAGAGAGTATGCTTGTCTGGAGGTAACTAGAAGTTCAGGGTTACTTCTGCAGCACACACAGTTGTTTGGATGTCTGTCCAAAGGTTTTCAATATACCCTTTCAATATCTTAACAGTTCACCCACTTCAAATCAAGTCCATCCCATTATTTAAACACACTAGGAATATGGTAACTGCTTAAATATTAAATTAGTAGTTAAACCAGAAGTCAAGTTCTAATGATGATGGTGGGCTGCTGGATCTGTCAGGATTCTCCTTCCTGTTCCAGGTAATTAGGGAAGCAGGCAGGTAGTTGTGGAAGAAAAGTGCTTGGAGGAGCATAGGTCTTTGCAGTAAATGCAACAAGCAGTGAAAAATTTCTCTGCAAGTAACTGAAACAATGAAGTGCTATGTATTCTCTGTATATCTATGTAAAAATTATTTCTTTACAGGATAGGAACCATGTGGATAGCTTTGCTTCTTGAGTCTTTTTTTGTAAAGAATAATAACCAGATCAATAAAGGATTTTTATCAGGTAACATTTTTTCTAGTTCTCAGAGAATGTAACTTACCCTTAATGGGAATTTGGTGAATTAGATGTCCTGTGACATCTCCTGATCTGATTGCTACGAACTGTGATGCACTTAGTTTGACACGAGGAGTTTTTTCTATTCTGTTCGTGATCATTTTTGGATTGGTATTACTCCGTAAGGTTCAAATTCATGACCACGTGAGGCTCCATGACTTTTGGGGTAAAAGTCATGTTATTTTATTATGAATACTGGCTGCATGAAAATCAGCTTATGACTCTACAGTTTCTGCTTTTTCCCCTTCAATTAAGTAGGTAAGAGATATAAAAAAGAATCATGAAATTAATAAGAAAGGGGTCTTAAAATTTACATGTGAAAGTGCATCTGAATTTATTGACCTATTTTAAGTTATTTGGCATCTGTTGAGAGAGACAAAGAATTGACAGTCTAGCAATGTCATGGCAGTATTCCAGTATACCTGAGGTATGGTCTAGAAGCTTCTGCTTAGACACTCAAATTTATTTTTAAAAAGCCTTTACCAGGGGAAGCATAAGTCCCCACTCCTTCAGTGTGGGCTGCACATGGTAACTTCCTGGCAAAGAGTACAGTAAGGAAAATGGGAGAAAAAGTAAGTAGCTTTGTAGTGTAGAAGCCTTGACAATCAATGCCTCAGCCAGGTAATCAAGGTCAACATCAACAGTGATGAATCCCATTGATAGTGTAGACCCTTGATGTGATGTGGTTAAAGTGTTACTTTACCAACATGGCCTTCCTTCCAAAAACACACAATGCTAGTCTAATCATGAGAAAAACATCAGACAAACCACAATTTTAGTAAATTAGGAAAAAAAAGACCTTCCATGATGTAACTAAGTGTGGACATGAACACAAATTTATTATCACATCTCAGTTAAGGACAGAATGGCTAAATCTTTCTCACTATTGCTAGAATTGAAATTAAATTGTCAGTTGACATTGACTACTCTTACAAAGGTAAGTAATGTTAGGGGGAAATGGCTTAAAAACAAGTTTAAAGCTCCTTATAAATACTAGCACTAGGAAATAGATGAATATCAAAGCATGCTAGATTAATGTAGTAGGTATAAAAATTAAGCCTAGGTCTCCAAAGAGGTAGGTAGTAACTTAGCCTTGAGAAGGAAACTGCTTGATATTCCAGAACAGAATATTGTTATCCTAGTGAGGCTATCTGGTTAATTAGGATGGCTTTTATATCAAATAGGAATCAGGTTATGTCAAACACACACACACACACACACATACACACACACACACACACACACACACACACACTTCTGAAACAGAAAGGGTTACACACATACGTACAAATCAAAGTACTTGTTGATGGCTTTTTGGTGCTCTTTTATCTACCAGATAACATGGAAACCCTGTAATAGCATAGAAATCTATCAGAGTTTTAGAAGTACAGACTTTCCTAGATTTAATTGTTTTTAAAGAAGAACATTTAACTTGAGGATTTATTTTCCATGTGAAGGCTTGGGGGAAAATATCTGGTCTTAAACCTGTTTATTTTAAATACACAAATTTTTAAAAATCCTTGTCTGATTTAATTGGTTTATAGGAAAGTAGATTATGCACTGGATGCGTATTTTATACGAAACAAAATGATTTCTAAGTTCTAGAATGTACTATAAACCCAAAGACCTAAGAAAATTCTATAATACAGATAACCAAGAGCAATGTGCGTTACTGCATTGCATGTTTCTCATAAAATGTAGACAGGTTTCTAGAAGAATGCCTGCATTTGATTGGTTTTTTGTTGTTGTTGTTGTTGTTGTTTTTGTGGTACGCGGGCCTCTCACTGTTGTGGCCTCTCCCGTGCGGAGCACAGGCTCTGGACACGCAGGCTCAGCGGCCATGGCTCAGGGGCCCAGCCGCTCCGCGGCATGTGGGATCCTCCCGGACTGGGGCACGAACCCCTGTCCCCTGCATCGGCAGGCGGACTCTCAACCACTGTGCCACCAGGGAAGCCCTTGATTGTTTTTAAACTACCCTTTTGCTGGTTTTTTCCTAGACCCTTTCTACAATATGTAGGAGAAACTAATCCACTTATTCTTTACATAATACTGCTCTTGAGGGACAATGTGAGCTCCTTCCATCTATTAATCAGAGTAAACTAAGTGAGTTTATTTTAACAGATGTGCAATGGCAGATACATTCTCAAAACCAAATGTCTTAAGAACTGAAAGGTATGTACTTTACACCTCAAATAAACATCATTCTCTTTTTATATTCTAGTGCACTGACAGGCAGAATTCCCCAGTCACATCACCGGGATCCTCTCCCCTTGCACAGCGAAGAAAGCCACATCCAGACCCTCTCCAGATCCCACATTTAAGCCTGCCACCAGTGCCTCCTCGCCTGGATCTAATTCAGAAAGGCGTAGTTCGGTCTCCCTGTGGCAGCCCAACTGGTTCACCAAAGGTAAATCAATTTTATTAGAAACATAGATAATAATTTTATGTGATGATTATTGATTGCTCAGGTTTTTAAAATTCCGTTACTCATACTTCTTATGCTCTTGTTTATGAACAACTTTGATGGGTCTCTCATTTTGTTTATAGTGAGTCCACTATCATATTCCTTGCTTTATTGCTATAAAAGTTACATAATTATTCAGAGAGGGCACATGTCTGTAACAGCCCCCTGATTTGCTAAAATAAACAGCAGAGTAAGTATAGTTATTCTGTAAAATGGATTTAAAAGGTCATTACATGTATTAAAATAAATTGCATGCTCTTATTAAATGATATTTTACACCCATTTTCATAGTGTCTTGACAAGAAAAATGTTATGAGAGTATATTTGCATAGGGCTTAAGATGTGATAGATTATCACCCAAGTTTCAGGGTGACTCAGAAGAGGGAATTATATGTACCTTTTACACCTGAAGGAATTAATTACAAAGAATTACAGTATTTGCAAACTAATTGCATTACTGTTTAATATTAAAGACATAATTCTATCTGTACATCTAAGCCCACAGTTTTAGTTCTGTGCAGATTTTTTTCCAAATTTGAAAAGGGAATATTTTGCTTTATTAAATATAAGATTTTAAATATTAATCCCATGCGGTAATATGTGTTACGGTCTAAAACTATTTGGAAGCACAGTATTTTAATGGTATTAGACTTTTCTACATTATAATTAACATGGTTTTAAGATCATATTAAGACTTTTTAGGATGTTATTTAGTCAGAATTATGTAAACACACATTTTTTTGCTAATATTTTCAAACAATAAAAGGACAAATCATTCATCAGATGAACTATGTAAATGAAAATAAAAACTGTGAAAGTCACATAGATTCAGTTCAGGAGCTTATACCTTTGTATTTCCACATAAGAATCAGACTGATTTTTTTTTTTTAAGATCCATAAAACTCAAGTAAGGTCTGTAAATAATGCTGCTCTATTATTTGCGAATTTTCACTATTCTGGTAATAACTGTTAAAGAACTGGAGCACATTTCCCCCTTGTCACTTGCTCTGTATTATAGAGGTGAACACAAAAATAACAAAACCAACATTTTCAGTCTTCCAAAGATATTACAAATCAAGGTGCTCTTTTAAAAAGTAAAACAACAACAACTTTGATGGTTTCTGCTGTTTCTCCTAAATCACAGAAACGTGCAAATAAAATAATTAATGACATTATTATTTTAATGTCAACCAGTCAAAATCACCATATAATTTTGATATTCTGCTACATTTCCCTGTAGTCCTTATAATCCTAACATTTGAGTTTACGTGTTCATTTTCTACAAAGAAATCTTAATATATTTGAGTTTTTCATTAATATTTTAAACTTTCATTAGTTGGTGATAAAATAAACTCATTAAACGATGGCACAGGAATCTAATAAAGCCCTACTATGACTTAGAAAACAAAAGCAATAGTATACTAGTCTGGAAGTCATTTCAGTGCATGGAACCTCTTTTAATGTTTTTCCTCTTGTGTTTCTTTAGTCTTCTCCTTGCATGGTGAGAAAACAAGACAAACCACTCCCAGCACCACCACCTCCCTTAAGAGACCCTCCTCCTCCTCCACCTGAGAGACCTCCCCCAATCCCCCCTGACAATAGACTGAGTCGTCACTTCCTTCACATGGAAAGTGTGCCTTCCAGAGACCAGCCGATGCCTCTGGAAGCCTGGTGTCCTCGGGATGTGCTTGGGACTAATCAGTCAGTGGGATGTCGCCTCCTAGGGGATGCCTCTCCAAAGCCTGGAATCACAGCGAGTTCAAATGTAAATGGAAGGCACAGTAGAATGGGCTCTGACCCAGTGCTTATGCGGAAACACAGACGCCATGATTTGCCTTTAGAAGGAGCCAAGGTAAGAAATACTCAAAGCTGAAGCTAAATAATCTGCTTATAGTCTTCTGATAAGAGGTAGTATAAAAGGTTGAGTGGTGTTTTTTTCGCCTAGTGTGACACTTCCCTGCAGGTCTTTAATTATCTGCAAATTGTAAATAATCAGAAGCTCATTAAAATTTGAACCTAACAGAAGTCAGGAAGAAGGCTCTAAGTAATGATTTAATTTTCATATGAAGACACCAGACAATTTGCCAGAGATTTAGTTCACCTTCCCTTATTTCATCTGCAAATTTTTTTCCTATTAATGTTGTCAATGGGAGAATCAGCAGTCTTTTTTTATTTAACTCTCCTACTTCTATCTAATTTGAAAAGAAAGTTGTATGGTTATAGCATATCATCAATCAGTCATTGGAGTTATTGTTGCCTGGGACAGCACACCTTAGGCAGCCAGGTAGAATGAACTTCTCACATACATAAAAATACCAGGTCCAGTTCATTGTTGGAAAGCAAGGTCTTTCTCTATAAAACTGAAAGAGTGTCACACATGTTGAGTTCTAACATGAAGGATATTACCACTGTCATTTATATGTACAGAAAAGAATTTAAGCATACAGGGAACCTAAGAGGCAGCAGCAGAAATCATTGAGTTTCGAACCCTCAGTGGGCCCCTGGCAGAGCTGTTCTGTAATGTTTTCTGGTATTTGTGTCCACGATATTTTTGACTCAGATCAGATCATCACCATCTTCCTTCAGCTGAAGGAGGCTTTGCCTCTTTTGAAGACTGTAATGTTTAAGTGTTCCCATCTCTCTTGATCTTAAGTTGTTATTTTAGGGGAGTAGACTATTCCTTCAAAATAATAGTTTGTAGTTGGTGAGTTAATCAAGAAACAAAGAACTGTGAAGAATGACTAATGTACTAAATTCCTGTATGTGTGTACACACATGCGTGCACATGTGTGAAGGAAAACTCTGTATAAGATTTAATTATTCGTGATATTCTAGGGTAGCCAGGATAGCAAGAGTCAAAATTGTCTACTCAGGCATTCAAAACACAGGGGAAGAGTCGTGGTGGTTTGCCGTAACTCTATGTTAGTGCCTTGTTGGTACCTGCAGGCTTTCATCTATTATAAATATGAAGATCTGTAAAGGTTTTCTTCAAGGTCATGCAAAGGTGATGTAAATGGAAGAGAAGGCACTTATAAAAGCATTTTTGTAATGTTCTCTGAAAATGGAGAGCTTATCTTCAAAAGTATGTTTCTACAACTTAGAATCTTGATCAGAAGGACCTGCCTTTTTTTTTTCCAGTGATTTTTTCTTCCCTTTAGTCTCTATTACTTTTCATTCATACATGATCACACTTGCCTTAAGGAGAGTGTTCAGAAGAGCTCCGACATGAATGGTTATATCTTAGCAACATATTACAATTTATTTCCTGAATGGACTTAGAAATACTTAAAATATAATAATTATCTTGGGCAATTCACTGAAGACCTCTTGTTTCAGGGTTCTTCTTAGATAATATGTTATACAGTCTTAGCACTAAATAAACCGGCCCTTCTAAGCCCTAGAATACAGGCTATTAATTTTTGTATGGATGGTGGTTGTTTTAAATTGGGGTTATAATTTCTTAGGTTATAGGTATGAAATTTTATTTTTATTATATTAACTATAATATAAGTTATTAGTATTAGTAGTGATTTAAGTTATAAAGATTCCTTTACATGTTTTCTATGTGAACTTTCATGTCTTGATCATTGAAACATGTTAATATCCCAGAGAACATTGAGTAAAGTACAAAATTTATGTCTTATTGAAAGCTGAATTTGTTTAACTCTATCTAAGTTAGGCTCATTAAAATTCATGAAGGTCTAATCTCATATGTTGTGTGTATTAGCATTGCAATGATTATATTCTCAAAGTTAATTTCAAGTTACAACTAGATTAACATTTTTACCAAAATTAGACATCTAATATTTCTCATTTCAGTATAGTTGTTTGACTTTTAAGGCAGATTATAAAGAAGGATTCATACATAATGTATTAAATGCTATAAAACAGACCATGTCTCCCCTTATTCTCCTCTTTTATTATCTTTGAAGGTCTACTTCAGTAGACCACAAGGTATATCACAACTGACATAAAGTAGAAAAAGCCCAATTCCTCTTATTTCACTGTTGGGAGACTTAGAGGCTAGCTTCAACCGATGGAAAACTGCATCCATCTAGGATCCTGTAATTCTCAGTCTCTGCATGATCCTGGGTTGGAGTTTCTTTCTTTCTTTCTTTCTTTTTTTTTTTTTTTGGCCGTACGCGGGCCTCTCACTGTTGTGGCCTCTCCCGTTGTGGAGCACAGGCTCCGGACGCGCAGGCTCAGCGGCCATGGCTCACGGGCCCAGCCGCTCCGCGGCATGTGGGAGCTTCCCCGACCGGGGCACGAACCCGTGTCCCCTGCATTGGCAGGTGGACTTTCAACCACTGCGCCAGCAGGGAAGCCCTGGAGTTTGTTTCTTAACTTACGTCTCTGTAGTTCCTCAATCCAGATTGATTTAATTACGTATTTGTAAGCACTTTCTACATACAAGACTCTCCTAGTGTTCAGGATAACCAGAATCCCAATGTTCTCTCCCCTTTCAAATTTAACAAAATGTTTTTATAGAAGAGGAACTGTTCAACTCCTTTAGGCAGAAGTAAAAATGATAAGGCAAACCTGATAGCTGCATTTTAACAAAACTAAAAATCTGATCAACATAGATCCACCAGGCTCTGGAATCAGACCTGAGTTTTACTTCCTGCTCTAGAATTCACTGGCTTTGTGGATGCAAGCAACTTACTACATCTATGCCCCCAATTCCACTTATTTCCCTTACTTTATGAAATGAAATAATAATAGGACCTACTTTCTAGGAGAATAGTTACCCTCCAAATATCTAAGCCCCCATATCCCTTGGTTATGGAATAAAACCAAACTAGATGTGGAGTCTTAGTATAAGTTGTAACAGTTCATTTTCATTTAAAATAGTTGTCCTTATTTTTTTTTAATTTAAAACCAAAATCATTATCTCTTTCTCCCCTTCCTCTCTGCTTTTATTTAGCATAGTGGCTAATGAATTCTCAGCAAACACTCAATAACTGGGTTGCTGAGTTATTACAGTTAGGTTGATGACAGAGGGGGAAAGAGTATATGCATGCTGGGGTTGGAGGTGGGCAGGGGTAGGGCAGGAAAGGACTTGGAGGAAGAAGATGTCTATGGTACACTAGGAGTGTAGACAGTTTTTTTAATGTATTTTTCCAGCACTCACCTTCAGCCAAAGGTAAAATGTAACTTTCTTGTTTAAAATAGGATTTTTTACTTTTAGAGAAGTAGTCATTCTCTATAGATAGATCACATATTCACAATAAGAGGGAAACAAGGGAGAAGGGTTGAAGAAGAAGGGGAAATGAATTTGATTTAAAAAGACTTGTATATTAATGAAAATGGTAAGTGTTACAATATATTCTCACCCTCCATACCTAGTGTGCAGTCTTTAAAAATTTTTTTTTAAAAATGTTATCATGCGAATAAAGGGTATAGGGATTTAGATACTTGGAGGCTGATGTGTTATCTTCACATAACCCGTCAGTCTCTCCAAATGTAAGCAAATACATTTCTGTGTCAAAGAGTAACAACTATCGTTCAGACTAGTTTTCATTAAAGGAAATATCTCAAATTAAATATCATCTGCCCATTTTAAAGATAAGAAAACTTAGATGAGTACTAAAAGTTTAACATTAAGTGTACATATGTAACACCATAAGGGGAATTCATGAAACTAAACATTCTATAGAGTGAGGACTTGCTGCCCTTTGTTGTGTGTCCTATGTCAGTGTGCCAGTTCCCATCATCCATTAGAACCATTTGCCCTTTTTATTTGCATCTTTCCTAGATAAATGGTAAGGGAAGCAAGGATAAATTAAATTCTAATTACTCTATTTGCTAACTGTAAAGAGCTCTAAGGAAAAAAGCCCTCTAATTCATAATTAAAATGAAGTGTAAGAATTCTGTGACTTTAATTTACTCCCATTTCTCTTCTCCCTCCCACCTAGCATAATCAAGTTAACTAAATTAATACTTTACTTTTTAACATGAACTTGAAAGCTAAGAGTTGTTAGGTTTATTTACCTTGTTTTATTTTATTGGTAAGAGATTTCTTTCCTATAGGACTGTTTCCATTCCCTCAGATTGTAGCCACATTATAAACCTGTTCCTTACTTAATACTTTGTTGGCTAGATATTTAGTTATTGTTGTTGGTTTGTTTGTTTTAATTATTTTATTGCACGAAAATGTTTTAAAATATCATTGGAGACTTGAAATGTATCTCCTTATATCTAGATACTAACACTGTCCAACGATCTTTATTTGTTCCTCTTAAAAGATTAAGAATGCTACTGTTTCCTATGTGATAAAAACGATCTCTGACTTATGTTACTTCAAGTGACATTATTCTAAAATGACCTTGTGTACAATAATCTGTTGAAGATGTTGCTAGATAAATACATAGAATGATTCCTCTTTTTGAGATTGTGGCTTTTGCTATTTTGGTGGAGAGGCACATGTTTATAAGAATGAACTTAAACTTATCTGTGAATCTCAGGTGCTGTCTTTCAGAAAATAAGTCCTCTGTGTACACAGGTTTCATTTTTAATCTAATGTTTCTGAAGGATAAATTACAGTGATATTTTTGGTGTAGTGTATGTGTGCTCTTACATGTGTGGGATGGGGGAAGGGGGTTTTGTTTGGGGTTTTGTAATTAAAAAGGTTTTTCTTAATTGTGCTAAGATTATCACAATTGTGTTTGTTTTCCCTACATCTCAAGGGTCCCAAATGCTTTAACATTAAATTTTAGACAATATCTGAATCATAGGAAGATATTTCAAACTTAAAAATTAGGATGAAATGTTATCTTGAGGCATGTGAAAAATATTAATACAGGGTAACCTAGAGTAACCTAGAGTTTATAATAAATTTTGTGATAACTCAGATTATACTTCTTCCACAGGTAGTATAAATTCTCCTTAATGTATTCTTATTCGTTCAGCCTCTTTCAGTTAAACGAGTAGGATGTTCAAGACACTGTGGCGAATACAAAATGAATCAAGCACAGTCTAGTGAGGATGAGACAGGTATATAATTAAGGGATGAGGCATAGGCGAAGCATCCAGAATATATAATGTGGGATGCCCTAGGGGGAGAAACATTCCAACTGAGATGCAGGGTAAAAGAAGGAATAAAGAAAGCTTCGTGCAAGACAGATCTGTAGACATTAAAAGATCAGTAGGTAGGGCTTCCTTAGTGGCGCAGCAGTTGAGAGTCCGCCTGCCGATGCAGGGGACATGGGTTCGTGCCCCGGTTTGGGAAGATCCCACATGCCGTGGAGCGGCTGGGCCCGTGAGCCATGGCCGCTGAGCCTGCGTGTCCGGAGCCTGTGCTCCACAACGGGAGAGGCCACAACAGTGAGAGGCCCGCGTACCGCTAAAAAAAAAAAAAAAAAAAAAATCAGTAGGTGGTGGTGTTGTAGACATGACAGGAAGGAATAGCATGGAGGTGGGAAGGTAAGCACAGTGCAGGAAGTCAATTTTGGACAGACTCTAGGGCATACAGAGAGAGTAAGTATGGTAGGTAAAACTATGGCAATATAAACTGAAAGCAGTTATGGAGTGGAGTGTCTCATATTCTATACCAAGTTATCTTTAACTTGGTAGACAAAAAAGAGCTTTGAAAACTTTTTTGGCAGAGGAATGATAGGATCAGAATATTTAAGTTGGTAGCATGTCCGATGGAATTGTGGTAAATTTGCAACAGTGAACTAGGAAGGCAGAAGAAAAAGATGTTTCCTTAGTTGAGAGTTTAAGAAGGCCTGAATCAGTGAGATTTCAGTGTGAACTGCTTCAGTTGATACTATCAATCTACACATTTGAGGAACTACTGTTTTCTCCTATTTGCAAAAGGCTTTGCAGATTTCCAGAGGACATAAAATATTTATTTTTGGCTCAAAAAGTTGTGACTTACTGCAGTCTCTAAAGTAGTTTTGGATAAAATGATTTTGTCTAATGAAACGGATGCAGGTGGGAACATGGAGTTCAGAATGAAATAATCGTAAATCTTGTCATCCAGTCGCTTTAGATGAACAGAAACATGAACGTCATTTTAGTACCTGCATTTTTAGGTCCTTTACAAACATGTATGTATGCACATATGTAGTGTAATGTAAGTCAATCAGCAGTCAGTGTTCATTTGAGCCCTACTGTGTGTAAAGCATTGAAGGAATGTCCTCTAAAATGAGGAAATCAGAGTCTTTGTCCTGAAAAAGATTCACGTAGAACTAATACAACAGAAATTGTTATTCCCATAGCTCCCTTTTATTTTATAATTGCTGAAATTTTACTAGGTATCAACAGTGCATTAGATACTTGCTCCTGTTAAAACAAATAATTGCATATAAATCCATATTACATTTCCCAGAATGAATTTTAAATGTGTTTATGACAGAAACATCAAGGAGATTTGATTGCAGAAATCATACATTGTATCCATTCTGGCAACAGTTGCACAGGACTCAAATTAAGGATGACTTTATATGCCCATTATACAATGAGCACTTGTGATTTGACACATGTATTTGTTGGTTACAAGGGATTTTTTTATGTTAGGGGTTTTCATTGAACTGTATAATAATTAATATCTACTGAGACATTTCTTTTCTCTAGCAAAATCGAAAAAACTCTGCCTTGTTCTGTTATTCGGTCCATAGTCAGAAACCCAAAGAGATATTTTTGTCATAGTGTATCTCTAGTGTATTGAATCTAATGAGGAATCAAAGCTATATATAGCACAGGACTTTTTTTTAGAGTGATACTTTAATGCTATAAAATTTATATTTTGTAGTTTTAAATTGCAAACATTGATATATTTCAAATGGATTCTTTAAACATGTTCCTTTTCTTAAGTTGCTAGGGAAGTGTATGGCCTTTTCCATTTTGCACTTTATCTAAAGCTTCAACACCATTTTAGAACTGAGGGGTGAAAAAAGAATTGGTAGGTCATTGATTGGGTTACCTAGAACTATTCAAGTTACATCACATCCTTTTTGCCACAAACCAGCCTACACCTCTTAAATATGAACTAGTAAAGAGTTTGGGAAAGAGCTTCATGATAAAACCCTAATGATTAAAGGTCTTAAAATATGTTTAATCTGTCTTTGCAAAGTTACTCTTTTTTTCTTTTAAGTTGCTTTCATGTCAAGTTGTTGGATTAGTTAAGAGCAGTTGTTAGACAGTTCCCATATGTAACTGAGTAATCTGGAAACCAGAATTTCTGAATTCTGAGTAAACACTGGCTCTCTATGGTACCTTATGAGCAAGGTAACAATTTTGGTTTGTGTTGTTCACACACCAAAAATTATATTTAAAATTGCTTGCACTCTGAAAGCCAGACCAGGTCTCTAGTTACCAGTAGTGCTAAAGCTTCGGCCTTCAAAGAACAAAGGCGTTTCTGATTATACTCATGCATTGTTTTATCAAGAAGTTTAGAAATGTTCTGTTAACCCCAGAGAGATATAATTTAGAACACTTTTATTTGGGAGGAATTGAAATAAGAATTGCACCGGTGCTGCTTTTTTCTTTACTGAATCCTTACAGAGAATGCTAGCTTTTCAATAAAAACTGGTCATGTTTGGGGACTTTTACTATTTACCTAGCTATCTATATGATTTATAGAAATTATAGCATCTCCTCTCAATATAAGAGAGGTTGAATCAGGTTGTATTTTATTTTTTCACATAAAAAATGGTGCTACTTTCGGGCGGTGGTAAATAATCACGATGGTGCTCCTAACTCCTAAGTAAATTAGATGGTATTTCACTTGTTCAAATAAACTGAAATTATATATTCTCTTCAAAATTATAGATTGTCTAAGAACTGTTACTGTTTTAAGGTCCTCCAGAAGTTAAATTCTAAACTAACCCTTTGATTTCCTTTCAGGTCTTTTCCAATGGTCACCTGGGAAGTGAAGAATATGATGTTCCTCCCCGGCTTTCTCCTCCCCCTCCAGCTGCCACCCTTCTCCCCAGCATCAAGTGAGTTTTACTGAATCTGGAGATCAACTGTCCATGCATAAAGTTGTTATAAAGAGTAGTTTTGAGGTTCTTAGTACAGAAAGTACAGGGGTGAATATGCATCAATAAAAATGAACCAGCTGGATTTTTAAACTAAAGTACCAGAAATCGAGATCCTTTCTGATTCTTTGCTGATAACTACAGCATTTTTGAGACTTACCTACACTCTGAGATTACACATAAAGCAACAGAGAAAAAGCTAAGTCTTCCTGCATCCAGGAAGAGGCTCAAGTAGCACAATGAGCTCTCCTTTCCAATTCACGTCTCTTCCTTAGAGGTATCACATTTATCCCACTACCCAGTTTGACATGATAAGATAATCTTTGGTTCCTCCAGTTTTCTCATCTCTCAAATCCATCCCGCCACTAAGTCCTGTTGATTGTTCTTTTAAAGTTTTTCATATTCAGCTAATCTTCCCCATTGCCCTAGTTCTGGCTTATAACGGGACAATTGAAAGAGCCTTCTACCTGATCATACGATATGATCTCAGAATGGAATATCAATGGATTTTAAAGCTAGAAAAATGAGTTAAACTAGGTGTCTCATTTGAAAAAATGGGGACACAAGAAGCATATCAGACAGTTAAGGGATGGTGTCTATCCAAATCAAACCTGGATAAAACCAAGTCTCCTGATGGCCATTTCCCTACTCTATATTAAATCAGGCTACCTGTCTTTCCTCCAGTATATTTTATTCAGGTAGCTGATTTAATTTAAATTCTGCTTTCCCCAGATCACTTTCCTACTCAAAGCCCAACATTGTTCTTTCTTTCCTTCTAAAGTAATTCTGTGCTCTTCTGCTATATCAGTAAGATCCACAGAATTTTACCCAATTAAAATATCATTCAGGAATTCTAATGCTTGCCCTCTAATCTTGTCTTGATTTTTTTCCTGGTTTTATGAGTCTTTCATGCTGTTCCCTCCTGTGCACCAAGTTTTCAGAATCTTTATTCTGAAGATCCATGTCTCAGGCTCTATTTCTGTATGAAAACTTCTGTGACTTCAGTCATAATGATGGTAGTAAGACTGATTCTCATTCCTCCTCCTAGAGTTTATTTTCTACACATTTAATTATGTACTTTGCTCTACTGTTTTCTAATACTAAAGTGCCTCTCCACATTAAAAAGATTATAAGGTTTTAAGGGCAAAAACCTTTTCTCGTAATCTCTGCTTCTCCCTTAACACCTTACTGTTTGCTGTTTAATGAGTATACTGATAGTACTTGGTCGCTTGGTGGATTGACTTTATCATCTGCTAAGGTCCTCATTTCTAACTGAAAGTCTTAGAGCATCTTCACTCCTTCCTCTGCTGGTCACTGGATGCAAAAGAATCATAAGCTAGATACCAGCTCCCAAGATATTTACCATCTACTTTAAAATAAAGTTAACGTACATGAAATCACAAGAGAACATTATGCACTAAACTGTATGCATCTAACTTGTTAGTTTTTATATAAGCTTGGAGAATAGACTATTATAGACTTTGTAAGTCAAGGATGTCTTATAGAGAAGACGGAAATTTCCTGAGTCATGGAGGATGGGCACAATTGGGAAGGGATGTGCATGAGAAAAAGCATGAGTATGAAATTTGACATCATTTAGGGGGCAGTGGGAAACTAAGCATTGGACCATTCTTTAGTGGCCACTTTTCTTGGAGCTGGCAGATATGTAGCAGACATAGAAGTTAGAAGCAAATATATATATTCTGTGTAGTAGGTTGTACATCAGTAATAACATATGATATTGTAGCAACAAATGAACTCTGGATATTTGTATATGTGATTAAAACATCTAAGCTCAATTACCTCTAATTCAGAGAACATCAAAAAACGAAGTACATGAAATCTTGCTAATTAGAGATTAAAATTTTACATTCTGTTTATTAAATTCATATTGGCAAGTGGGATAAAAGGCAGAGGTCACCATTTGCTTCATCTATATTTAGTGTTAAGTGCTTGTTTTTCTATAAATAAAGAACAACAAATTCATAGTAAAATGCCTTCTATTGATACTTTTCTAACACTTCAGTTTGTATGTGTACCTGGATATACTCTCACCCCATTTACTCTTGATTATTTTCCCTCAAACAATGCAGTTGCTTTACTTAACCAGGGAAATAATTTAACAATGCATCCTTAACAGCAAATTAGTTTTCTATTTTGCATGCTGCAAATTAACCATAGTTAAAATTACAAGTGCTGGCTTTTAATGGCATGTTTATCTCTCCATTTTGTTTTTTATTCTGACATATAGGTAGCAGTTGTTCATTGTAGAAAATATGGAAAATATATAAAAGAAAAAAATTAAACAAATACATAAATATAAGCGTTTACGTACCCCAGATATCAATGCCCAGAGTTTTTGTTTTGTTTTGTTTTTCTTGAATTTTTGAATTTTATTTTATTTTTTTATACAGCAGGTTCTTAGTCATCCATTTTACACACATCAGTGTATACATGTCAATCCCAATCGCCCAATTCAGCACACCACCATCCCCACCCCCACTGCGGCTTTCCACCCTTGGTGTCCATACGTTTGTTCTCTACATCTGTGTCTCTATTTCCGCCCTTTCAAACCAGTTCATCTATACCATTTTTCTAGGTTCCACATATATGCGTTAATATACGATATTTGTTTTTCTCTTTCTGACTTACTTCACTCTGTATGACAGTCTCTAGATCCGTCCACGTCTCTACAAATGACCCAATTTCGTTCCTTTTTATGGCTGAGTAATATCCCATTGTATATATGTACAACATCATCTTTATCCATTCGTCTGTCGATGGGTATTTAGGTTGCTTCCATGACCTGGCTATTGTAAATAGTGCTGCAATAAACGTTGGGGTGCATGTGTCTTTTTGAATTATGGTTTTCTCTGGGTATATGCCCAGTAGTGGGATTGCTGAATCATATGGTAATTCTATTTTTAGTTTTCTAAGGAACCTCCACACTGTTCTCCATAGCGGCTGTATCAATTTACATTCCCACCAACAGTGCAAAAGTGTTCCCTTTTCTCCACACCCTCTCCAGCATTTGTTGTTTGTAGATTTTCTGATGATGCCCATTCTAACCGGTGTGAGTTGATACCTCATTGTAGTTTTGATTTGCATTTCTCTAATGATTAGTGATGTTGAGCAGCTTTTCATGTGCTTCTTGGCCATCTGTATGTCTTCTTTGGAGAAATGTCTGTTTAGGTCTTCTGCCCATTTTTGGATTGGGTTGTTTGTTTTATTAATATTGAGATGCATGAGCTGTTTATATATTCTGGAGATTAATCCTTTGTCCGTTGATTCGTTTGCAAATATTTTCTCCCATTCTGAGGGTTGTCTTTTCATCTTGTTTATGGTTTCCTTTGCTGTGCAAAAGCTTTGAAGTTTCATTAGGTCCCATGTGTTTATTTTTGTTTTTATTTCCATTACTCTAGGAGGTGGATCAAAAAAGATCTTGCTGTGACTTATGTCAGAGTTTTCTTCCTATGTTTTCCTCCAAGAGTTTTATAGTGTCTGGTCTTACATTTAGGTCTCTAATCCATTTTGAGTTTATTTTTGTGCATGGTGTTAGGGAGTGTTCTGATTCCATTCTTTTACATGTAGCTGTCCAGTTTTTCCCCAGAGTTTTAACATTCTGACTTTTTTTTCTTTTTAGCCTTTTTTTTTTTACATGATTTAGATTACATTGTAGAGATAATTTCATGTTCTCCTTTGTCACTTAATATTTTAATAAGCATTTTTCTTAATCATTTATGCTGTACTATATTTATCATGGAACCAGCATGGAATTCTGAAGTGACCATTAAAATAAAATCAGACTTGGTCCCAGACATGACTCCGGTATTAATATTTGTCTGTCTTTGAACAAGGTAACTTCTCTGGGCCTCACTTTCTCCATCCGATAAATGAAGGGATCTGTTTATCTTAAATGATCTCTAAAATTCTCTTGAGCTTCAACCTTTTAGGTTCCATGCAATGTTTTTTTAAGGGGTACTCATTTGTAGTATTAATTACATATGAATACTTGGCAACTTGAATGCTCATTTATAATTGGTTGGTTGCATCCCATTTTTGAAGCCAGTATAACTTGGATTACTGCTCTGGGTTTTTTGTTTGTTTTTTTGTTTTGTCTACTTCACCTTCATTAGAGTGTATAACCAGAGTACAATGAGAATAGATCTTCAGCTCTGGAGAGGCATAGAATACAGGTCTTAGCAAAATGTCACTCAGGGAAATAGGGATGTTGGATGTTCAAGTGTATTGTTTCCGTGTCAGCATCTTAGTACATGTTTCAAAATTAGGCCAAAGCAAAATAACAGATTGCTACCCATCATAGACTTTGATAGTTCTCACAAATGTTGAGAGCCCCAGTGTTGAATTCAGTAATGTCAAAGCTAATATTTACCTTTAAAGCTATACTGTGTTGTTATTAATATTTACTGAAGTATAATTGTTAAATTATTTGATGTTACTCTGATTCCCATTAAATTGGTGGAAGAGGCTACTCTCTGATAGTGTTTTCTTTCTTGTAAAACAGTATGACTGCAATTATATGACTTTTAGTGTGTAATTTATCTGGAGACCTAGAAGAATATAGAATTTATTTTGAAAGCATATTCTGTCATAAAAGTAAGCTGAAACTGTACTAGTGCATATAGGTTTACTTATTTTTTTTCCTAAATGGTTTCTACTTAAGATGATTGACACTTAGCTATAAATATAAATTCTTAAAAGCTTGAAATATGGGTAATCATAATTTTTTTAGGGGAAGAATGAAAAAATCTATGTGGATTATTTTTATTGTAGTGTCAATTTTCACTAAATTATTTTTATCTTGAAATAATTTGATTTTTCAAAATTAAATGAAACCTGAAACAGTTAAAAATACTTACTTTACTTAACACAAGATGTTGGCCAATAAGCAAAGGAATTACTCTAATAATGGAATAATTACTTCAGGTAAGATAATGTTCTGGAATGCAGAGGAATGTCATTTTTTAGAAGAATATTTTTCTTGTTCCTTGTCTTTTAGAAATGGACCTTTTGTACTTTTGACATATTAATCTTAAACTTTCAAATACATGTGAATCAATATTACTTAATATTTTTGTAAAAAGAGTGTTTTGTTGTTGGAGGTGGTGGTGTTGATCGTTGTTATAGATTTTTTCTAAACAGATAAGGTGCTAATAGTTTAAGCTCAGTGAATAGAGTATCCAGGTTTTGCCTAACTATCCTGTTTTCATTCAGTTGCGTACTGACTGGAGAGTCAGAGTGAACAAGATAAAATCCCATCCTCATTGGAATTTGTGCTCTAGTTAAGGAGAACAGCAAGTAAACAAATAACCATAGTATATTGTCAGGTAGTGGTAAGTGCTAGAAGGAAAAGTAAAGCAGGGAAAGGGATACTCAGTGATAGGGAGGTTTATACTTCAGATGAGGTCATTAGGAAAGGTAATATTGAACAGAAACTTGAAAGAAGGGAGCAAGCCATGAGACTGCCTAGGTGAAGAGCATAAAAGCTAGACAGTGAGGCAAGTGAATCCCTTTGGCTTATCTGGAGAACAGCTAGAGGGACAGTAGGGCTGGGGTTGAATAAGGTATATAGGAGCTAAATCATATATTGCCTTTAAGGCCATGATAAGAACTTTGGTTTGGTTAGTTTTAGGAGCCACTGAAGGTTTTGATCAACATGATGACATGATGCTGGTTTGTGTTTTTAAAGAGGGTCACTGGCTGCTACATGAATTGTCTTTAGGACAGCTGAAGTGAGACCAATGGAGAGTATAGTCGTCTGATGTGGTGAACCAGTAAGAGATGGTCAGGGCTTTGGGGTGATGGTGATGGAGTTACACAGTCCACTTTGGGTTGTATTTTGATCCAACAGTACCTGTTAATAAATCAGATGTCTGTGAGGTACAATAAATAGGGATGATTGATTTTTATATAGGTTTTTGCTTAACGAAACTGGGTGAATGGGTTGGTGCCATTTACCAGAGGGAGGGAAGTTGGAGAAGGGCAGGGGTGGGAAGGGGGCAGGGGTGGCAAAATTAAGACTTAAGGATCTGTTGGGTTTCGGTGCCGATTACACACACATCCGAATAGTGATGTTGAGGGGACAGTCGGACATACCATCTAAGCTTTCACCTTTATATTATATTCAAGTAAATACTTCAGTAGGTACTATCTAAAGCTGATAAAATGATTTCTACATGACCAGTGCCCAAATTTAATTAGATTTGTTATACTCTTAGACATATAAGTGTAATCCTAGAAGTTTTTTTCTAATATAGGAACTTATATATGAAAATATCACCTTATAAAACTATATCATTTACCCCTGAAACGTTGATATTGTAGAAAACGTATTTAGAACATTTCTGTGTGGTAAAAATTATAATAAACATTATCTATTATCATAATCTAAAACAAACTAGAAATGTGGATTTGTGAATGCAGCCTCAACTACTGCCACCTTCCAGTGAGTGATCTAAGAGGTCCACACCACCAAACAGCATCAGCATCTGTGCCCGCGTGTATGTGAGAGTGGTTGTTTTTAAATAAATAGTGGCCAAAATGGTCTGTAGATAGAAAAGTGCAAAAGACAAAACTAGACCAGTTTGACTGAAATGGTGGTCAAATTCATGGGAGAAAGGAAGTTTTGTTTTGTTTTGCTTTGTTTTTGACTGGGGAGTGAAAAACAGAAAGAAGAGATAAAAGCAGTATGCCACAGGAGCTATTAAAGCAAACATCACATTGTAATTTTTAAAAACTTAAGAGAAAGAAGCTTGATGGAAAATTTTCATCTTATATACTGTGCATACCGGGCTTCATTGTTTATGCTTAATGGCAAAAGAGCAGGGTAACATGTTCTGTTATTGTTCACCTGAGGGTTTGTATAGACAATACACACTTCAGTTTTACATTAATCCTGTTTATGTTCAATGATAAGAAATTAATTTCATTGATTTAAAGAAAATATGGTAGAGAACTTTAAATGGAAGATCAAGCTGTAATTAAGAGCTACTCTTTTCTTAACCCTAGTGAATGAACAGTGATGCTCTTTTGTTAATTTTTGAACCAGCTTTCATTCAAATACCTTAAAATATTTTCAAGATTTGTCAAGATGTTGCACTAGTTTTACTTGTTTTACCTTGGGTAGATAGAAAGGTGAACTAATATTGAAGATGGCAGTCCTTTGTAAGTTACAGTTGCCATGATGTGTATGGGATAGTGTGGGATGGGTCCATCTTTTCAATTTATTCATTATGATCACTATGGCATTCTTCTCTCATTGTGTATCGTGTAGAAATGTTTGTGCATTTGGTTTTGACCTATTGATGTGACTCAGTATTTGAAACTCAGACTTTATTTTTTCTGCATATTCTTATTGATTTATAAGTTTTGTTCAAATCTCCCATGAAGCAGCTTGACCATCCTAACGTAGGTTTTCTAATGTCTTGTGGTAAATCCCTAGAACCTGCTTGTTGACACACTGATGACAAGAATTGAGGGCTGCAAGCATATCATTTTAAACTAGTCTCAACAGAAAGAGAAATAGTGTGTGGCAAGGGTACAAAATAAATACTATGGGTATTATTTTTCTCCTTTTTATTTTAGTATTATAATTTCTAAATTCAGATAGAATCCCTCTCTCATCATTTGTGGGAAAATGGCATTTGGCGGATGGCTATAATCTGGGTGTGGGAATGCAACTAATTCCACTAATCTTTCATTTTCTCTGACTAAAATCTAAGATGAATACTGATATTAACACTAATCCCAGTAGTCTGACAAATCTGTTACTTGTAATTTACCATACAACTGATTTATGATCACAAATAATTAGGTAGCCTTACACAGAATTGTGAGCCATTGGATTCTATTTAAATATGCAATCTAAATTATGTTCCTTATACTGTCTCTTTTTTGTCCCATAGAGGCATAATTTGCTATATATTCTCCACTTCTCCATGAACATATTGATCTGTTCATCGAAAATGCATAGGGTTAGAATGAGATTCTATTTTCACATTAAGTGAGAGCATCTTGACATATTCCACCATATTCAAGCATTCCTTGTTTCTGTCCACATTTCTCTGTAGGCTCAAATAGAATTAGATAAGTTATTTGAAGGCCACTAGGGATATTAAGCATATTTGTTTGTGAAAGATGCTAATCTGCAGTATCTTAAATGAGTTAAAATGAATTTTCAACCTTAAAATGAAAATTTTCCAGTTGTTAAATTAAAGCATAATTTTCATATAGTAAAATTCACCCTGCTTTATTAACGTACAGTTTTATGAGTTTTGGTAAACGCACAGTCATGTATTCACTAGCACTGTCAAGATAGAAAACAGTTCCTTTACTCCAAAAACACCCCCCAGGCCTGTGTCAACTTTACCCTAAACCCTTGGAAATTATCAATCTGATTTGTGTTATATAATTTTGCTTTTTCCCAAAGGTCATATAAATAGAATCATATAGTATAGAGCCTTTTGAGTTTGGGTTCTTTCTATTAGCACAATGAATTTGAGATTCATCCAGGTTGTCAAGAGTATCAATAGTTTGTTCCTTTTTTATTGCTCAGAGTATGTATTCCATTGTAAAACACACTATGGTTTGTTTATCCATCCCTCTGCTAAGGGACATTTGGGTTGTGTCCAGTTATTGGCGATTATAAGTACTGCCACATTTAATATCACCGTGAAGTCTTTAATGTTCAACATGTATTGGAAAATTAGATTCTCAAAAAAAAAAGTTTCCTCAACATCTATCTTTTTGATTTCTAAAGCAGTCCCCTAAAAGTGTTAGAAATGAATATTGCCCTTGAATAAGTTAACTTAAAAATTAACCTCAAATTTATTTCTCCAGCTTAAAAACAAGTCAGTGAAAACTATACTTAAAGTATAAACTATACTTAAACTATAAGTGAAAACTTAAAATTAAAGCTTATATTCAGCCTAATAATATACCACACTGATTCTTCTGGATGTCATGAAAGAATCCTCAAAATTAGTATGTATATTTATAAAACCCACTCTTGAGATGCTGGGGAAATGGCTTACAGGTGGCACACGGGCAATCCTCATTTCAAATACAGCTAGATTTTGTTACCACTTCTCTGGGCTATGATTTCTCGAAGTTGGGTGTTTTGCCTGTTAGGATAGTTAGTACAAGAAATATGGACTAATGTATATGGCAGGCTCTGAAGATTCAGTTTTAATAAAATATTTTTCAAAGCCTTGCTTTCAGAGATTATTAAATAAGATTTTACATGTAGAAGGCAAGCAACATAATATATTTTAAATATTTTTCTACATTATGAAAGTATCCTAAAAATGATTTTCTTTCCCGTATCAGTTTGGTCATGTATTTCTCTAATAGCCTCTTGTTCTTTTTGTCTAAAAGCTGTGAGTGCTCCGTGGGACACACACCATGCCAGGCCTTGGTTGACTCAGGGTCTGCCCTTAAGCATTTTGCAGTTAGACAGAAATAGAAGAAAGACATAGATGAATATATAGAAAACACAATGTCAATGTATGAACACTTACCAAATACATATAAAAGATTAAAGTTCAAAGAAAATTACTGTTTTGTGGGATGTCACAGGAGGTTCATCTATAGACAGTAAAGATGGATATTTCTACTTTGCTTTATTTCTGGAAAAGTTGAACTAATCAAGGTATCAGGAATTGCTCAAATGAAGGAAAGAAAAGTACTTGGTAAGGGTAATGTTTGAGGTATGTTATGTAGGAAAAGCCAGTGGGATATGCAGAAGGTCACCCCTCTGATGCCTCTCACACCAGGAATGTAGAAGGCTGTAGAGGATTGTATCTGTGAGGCTTCATCTTCAAAATGCAAAAATCACTAACTAAGAAGAGCATTAGAAAATATATTCTTGGTTTGTTTCAAGTGTGCACATGCAGATAGTGGATGTATTCCTCATTAAAGTTTAAATAACACACATTGAATTTAACAAGAGGCGAAGGCTGTGGGGAGGATGGCTGTGTATCTTTAAGACTATGTGTCCTTGTGCATTACCAGTGTATTCATTCAGGAATGACAGCCGCAGTGCAAAACACTCTGTGAATGTCTGATGATAATATAAAGGGAATGAAGTACTGGTGTAAATGGTGGGATGGTTTACTTGGCAGTTTTAACGTGGAACCAGCCAAATAAAATTGATCTATTTTATTCCTCTGGTATCCTAAAAATTTCCCATGAGCTAAATCAATGACTGAACATTTTCCTATGTCCCGTGAGATATTTTCTCCACTACCAAAAGTAAACATACATGATTGCTAATGAAAATTCTCTGTTTTTACCACTTATCTAGTTGCAAGTAAAACTGAACCTACTTTTTGAATGAGTTTGTGAAGGGGAAAAAAAAATCCCACATGTAATTACAAATAATGTAATTATTTACATAAATTGAGTTTTCCCTTTTGCTATTTTATATACAAATTCTTCATCTATTTGTACCTTCCTTATTATTTTTTTATTAAGACTTTTTTTTTAGAGCCATTTTAGATTCATAGCAATATTGAGGAGAAGGTACAGATATTTCCCATATACCCCTGGCTCCCACACATGCCTAGCTTTCCTCATTTTCACCATCCTCCACCATAGTGGTACATTTGTTAAAAATGATGAACCTACATTTATACATAACCACCCAAAGTTCATAGTTTATATTCCCTTTTTTACGTGATAGAAATTGCTTTTATTTTTCCCTTCAGAATTGAATAAGATCAATTTTGTATAAAAATTTATATAATATTGAATAAAGTGCACTGGAATGAGATTCTTATAAATTGGCTTATTTTTAACTAGAATATTATACTAATATAAAAAGTTTGCTTTAAAATATAATAAGATAAAATATGACTCTTTAGAACTGTATTAAAATGGTGATAAGATATCTAGGCTTTTTTTTTTTTCAGATTTAGATAGGCAACAAATGCCACTCGAAGCCTTTCTTCATTTCTAGTATAATTCACTAAAATCCATTTAAGCTAATTACCTGCGACTAGTAAGTTTTAGCAGTAAGCCCCTATAATTCCATAAAATATTAGATAAGCTTTGCTTTTCATTTTCTTCAGGATACTCCATCTGTTGATTTGCAGCAAAGCTAAAGAGTAGGGGGAAGCTACCCTGATTAAATTCTTTATCATTGAAGATAAAATATAGAATCAGCCAGAACAAATGTGGTTTCACAAATCACCCATTCTTGTGTCATAGTGCAGTGCTTCTTTGAAAACTCTTACATCTTTGGAACTAAGCTGCAACAGGCAGATAGAACATTCCTGACATTGATGTGGTTGTTGAATATTTGGTCAGTAAGTCTTTTTCTTTTATACAGTATATGCTTAAATTGCAAAGGAAAAAAAATTCCTTGTACATGACAATATAGTAGGACATAGAAAGGATGTGTATTTTTCTCATTTCTTTTGCTAACAGAACCCACTCTGGCCCTTGAGTTAGCTAAATTTATATCCATGTTTATAAGAATTTATGAAAAGGTAATGTTTGAAATCCCTGCTGTAATTCCCATCAAATCACCATTTTGCAGTCCGTGTACTCACTGGCCTTCATTTGGGATGTACATCTTCCAAGGTTACACCATGGTAGGTGTAACCCTTAAGTTATTAATAAGGTTATTAGCTTGTGCTCTGGGTGGTGACAGTGGACTTCCTGTCACTGTATCGTTGTGCTTTCATTTCACCATAAACTGTCATTTGAATTCCAAGGTCGTTCAAACAAACAAGAATTCAAAAATCGGTATTGAAAAAAGTCTTCAAAGACAGATAAAAACACACTTGAAAAATCTTAGGAGAGATTTTTTCTTTCATCTCTGAACTTCCTAGAGACTCAGATATATAGTTGAAATTTGAAAACCTTTAGGTTTTTCAAAATGTCTTCTTGCAGTGGGCACAGAGAAAAGCCCTTAAAGTTCTTTTCATTCGAACTAGTTAGGAGAAATAAAAATGAAAAAGTTTTTTCAGTCTTGATGGTTCATATACCAAAGGCCTCTTGCTCCCTCTACAGAAGGTGCTTCAAAATTGCAGTCACAAATATTTAAAAAAAAAAAAAAAATTTAACGAAACAGATTTGTCTTGAGGTTCATGATTTAAAAAAAGGTTTGGATCCATATGTACCTCCAGTGTCCTGCAAACAGGTTGGTTGTCCTAAAGTTGGTCAGGGTAGGTTTGTGTGTTTCTACTTTGGTGTTTCTCAGTGGCATCAGCTTAGGATAAACTCCATTAGCAACAACTGTTAAAAAAAAAAGTACGTTTTTGTCGTTTTGTTATTAATTGGCTTTGTCTGTTTACTCAATGGATGAGTAAAATGCTTGGGAATTTCTTTTGATATTCGGTAATTGTTTTACATATTTGCATTCTTTTTTACTTAGCCAGGGAATTTAAGCCATAAAAATAATGGCCTCTACGTTAAAGACTTATAAAGTTCTCTTATTATCTACTTCTGATTGTTCCAGTCATTTTTAGATCTTTGTTAATTTTTGTCCCAACAACAACTATCTGAATTGTAACTTCACAGGAGAAAGAATTGTTTCACTTAACTGGATTTTTTCAACTATAAGTTATATTCATAAGAGACAGTTGAACTTTCTATAAATACTTCATTAATATATAAAATAACCTTGCATATGTATCATCTTAATTTACCAATTTAAGTTAAATAGGAACAAAATGTTAATATTTTGATAGCTTTGGTGTAAATAATTTTATGCATTCACTTACAACTCCAGGACCTTTTTATTTTATTTGACAGGTTACTAGCTTCTCTTATTGTGCCATTTTAAAATTATAAGTATGAAAACTCTTATTTCATCAAGAGTTTTAAAAGTCCTTTTAATTTGTATTTAGTATAAGAACAGCCCTTCTGATGTTACCCTGTAATTGAAAAATGAACACAAGTGACAAAGTAGTTTCTTTGATTTGAATATGTCACATCAGACTTGCCTGTCCTGAATTATTATGCTAAAACTAGACTGGATTTTTTTTTTTTTCCCTCTGGTAGGTGTACTGGTCCATTAGCAAATTCCCTTTCAGAGAAAACAAGAGACCCAGTAGAGGAAGATGACGATGAATACAAGATTCCTTCATCCCATCCTGTTTCCCTGAATTCACAACCATCTCATTGTCATAATGTAAAACCTCCTCCTAGGTAAGAATATGGGCCATTTATCATCACTTCACGTCTGCAGTAAGCATTATCACTTATGGCATTTGTTTTTAAACAACTGAATCACATCTGTTTAATAAAAACCCTTGATTTCTTGCTCAAAGCCTCCTCTACCTATAATACTATTTTTCTCCATGGCCTTTCAGAGAAAATGAAAAGATGTAGATTTCTATTAACTAGGAAGTCCTTTGACTAAATTAGTTGACTGGTAAGTCTAATGGAATAATTTGTTGCCCCTCTCCCCAAAAAACAAATTGTACCTTAGTAAAACTTTGCTGTAGGTTACATATAGTGGTGATTAATTCATGAATTTTCAGTAAGCTATTTTCAATGCATTTTATCAGTTCTAAGCACATAGCTCATGAAGAAAAATTAGTGCTTAGAAAATAAGGTATTATACCAACCTTCCTTAGAATTGTTCTTCATGAAGTAAGGACTAGTATAATCTATATTGATTTTCAGATCTCGAAGAATTGAAAAAAATTATTTCCCTTAGCTATTTTTATCAGGTACTATTTTACTTTTCCTTGGATCAAACAAGAATGTGAGGAATTGTGTTCTGTTTTCTTCTTGTCAGTTGTTTATTCTCACTGTTATGGAGACATCCTTGGTCTTTGAAGTGGCAGACCCATGGAGGTATAGGAGTTATTGAAAATGGGTGTTGTGTATTGAAACATTAGTTTGTCTTTAAGTAGAAGGACAATTCTGTGTTTATATAATTGAATTAGTAAATCATAATCTAATATTATTTTTGTTTTTTTAAATCTAATTGACATATATGAAGTACTCAGTAAGTCAAATCTCAGTTTCAGACTTATTTTCTGAGCTCCAGTTTTCTTTGTCTAATTACATCCCTGGAGCTCTGCTTGGCACATACAGAAGAGGGCTCAGCTACTGCTGGTGGCCCAGCCTTCTTGCCTTTCAGTATCTCTTTACTGACTGAGGAATAGGAGAGCTATTTAACACTTCAGTCATCTATGTCATCTTTACTTAGTGTGCCATTTCCTTTTGAGGTCAAGTCAATCAACAGAAAGCATTTTATGAGTGGAGTGTTCCTTTCTTTTCAGATGAAAAGTCTAAAAAATGTTTTAATGCCTTTCTTCAAGTATTGTATTGCAGTACTTGGAAAAGAGAAGCAAAACTCCATTTAAACCAGAGATCTGCCTTAGTGAGTTACAAGATTAGAATTATCAGCAGTATGCAGAATTAGTAACCATGGTTATTAACACTTTGCTGTCCAGGGCTTCATATTGCAAAGCAAGAGCCAAACCTTTCTTTGCTGATTGCTGGTCTTTAGGACATTTGTTGGTAACATTGAGAAGACAGAGAAATAACTGAGAGATAATAATTTGTTACGTTAGAAGAACCAAATGCCTACTCTTGTTATTAGAGAAAAAAGTTATTCCTTTACATCAAGTATAAATTCTTACAATTTTCAGTTCCCTTGGCTCTTACAAATGTGTAGTAATTTTAAAAAACTGAAATAAGATGAGCTTTTTTGGTCTCCTTGGGATCTCATTGTTTTTCACCACTGGATAAGCGAGTGGTATAATTTTAATACTTTAAATTTTAATTGTCACATCATACTGGATGAGATTTTTGGTGGCAGGCCTCCCAAATCCTGAAAATAAATTTGATTTATGACCACCATTACCATCTTTCTACAGTTACAGGGAAGTAATAAATGTTGATAATCCCTAATCTTAATTGGAGTGAATCTTCTGTCTAATTTGTTCTTGAAAGTCAATGGATGAAGTATCTTCTTAGGTCCTCTACAAAGCACTCTTTAAACTTAGACACATCCTTTCCTTCTGTGTTTTTCCTCTCTTTGGAACATCAGGAGAACTAAATTGTCAGTATATGGAAAAAGTTAAACCATATTATTCATAGATTCATAAACCATATTATTCCTAGATGAATAATTCCATTTCAGTAAAAATCCATCATTACTATGAAAATTCAATACATGATAACTATTTTTAAATGAACCATCTCTGGCCCCTTAAAGAGATGTGGCCACCAGAGAGAATGGAAATGAATTTCAGATGAAGCACTTTGCAATAACTATTCAAATGTCCAGTATCTCCTCCATTATGTATGTACTTTTACTTTGCCCCAAGAATTCAGAGTAAATCAGGGGAAAGTAAAATATAAACTCTGCCTTCTATAGCTCTTTGTGAGCACAGTAACTTGGTGAGCAGATAGTCAGTTGCTACACAGCTATATTCTGAAGACAAAATACGCTCCGTGCCTTCTCTTCCTGCTGCTACCTTCCTGTGCCCCGGATTTGTGCATTACATTCATAGTATGATTCGAAAGCATTAATACCAACAATAAAAACACTTTTTTTAGGGCTTCCCTGGTGGCGCAGTGGTTGAGAGTCCACCTGCCGATGCAGGGGACGCGGGTTCGTGCCCCGGTCTGGGAAAATCCCACATGCCGCGGAGTGGCTGGGCCCGTGAGCCATGGCCGCTGAGCCTGCGCGTCCGGAGCCTGTGCTCCTCAACGGGAGAGGCCACAACAGTGAGAGGCCCGCGTACCGCAAAAAAAAAAAAACCAAAAAAACCCACTTTTTTTAGTATTATCCTTTTACGGACACCCAGATTAAAATATTTGTTGTGTACCCAAGGCCTTTGCTAAAGTCATTTCTCTACAGTTGTCAGAAGTGCCAGTTTTGTTCATGGCAGTGGTGAAATTATACTCCAGACTCTAGGTCTTTGAATATGCCTATCTGAATTTTAATGGACTTTCTGAATATTTAATAATTCTCCTTCCTTGACAGGCTCTAGTTTATAATAAGGAAAGCTTAACTTACAGAAATAAAAATATACTGTTAAGTACCATTAACCAGTAATGATGTCATTAGGACTTTTACATATTTTTTGCCTGCATATTACATTTTCTTCTTCAAAACCTTGATAAGGTAATATTGAAATCTTCCAAAATGATATGTTAATTCCACAGGTGTGTTTAGGGTATCAGCAATTTTGTGGCCCTTGTGATTCTTAGTTTCACTTAAAAAAAGAAAAAAAACCTTTGTCTTCCACGGAATATTTACTTCTGCTTTGTAGAAGTATTCAAGTATCTAGATAATATTACTTTACTTTCTCTAGAAAAGGAAATTAATTATATTTATATCCTAACTTTATTACATGAGCAGCGTTGTTAGTTCCCATCATCTCCCCACCCCCAAATGACTTTTAAATGGAAAGTAATTATCCTTATGATTTTTGTCCTTTGATTTCTGCTTTAGGTCTTGTGATAACGGTCACTGCATATTGAATGGAACACACGGTACGTCTTCAGAGATGAAGAAATCAAACATCCCTGAGTTAGGCATATATTTAAAGGGTATGTATGAGACATATTCTCTTTGTAGTCTATGTCTTAATGGTCAGAATTTAAAGGCAAAATTCCATGCCATTGTTGTACTGAAAATACATTAAGATTTTGTGTTATCCTCTAGGAGATGTTTTTGATTCAGCCTCTGATCCAGTGCCATTACCACCTGCCAGGCCTCCAACTCGGGACAATCCAAAGCATGGTTCTTCACTCAACAGGACGCCCTCTGATTATGATCTTCTCATCCCTCCATTAGGTCGAAACCTTTCAAACAATTTCAAGCAAGCCTCCCTGCCACCTCTTCCAATTAATATCTGAATTATCAGAATTCTTAGTTCAGTGCAATGTAGACTCACTAGGTTATGAATCTGTCTGAATTCGAATGGAATCTCCAGGTGATAGTGGCTCTCGGTTCATGTGACCATTATTCCATTTAGATGACTGAAGCAGTGGTGTAAATAGCTGCATCAGTTAGGGATTTATCAAGTTGTCTCTTCATGTACTAAACGCAGTCTACAAAATCTTATGAGGGCATTGTTCATTCCCCCAGGTGCTTGCGTTCTAGTAGATTTGGAGTATTCAGCTGAGGTTTTCTTTAAGTGTAATTCTTAATGAATGCGTACTTCCTTTTTCTTTCAATATAAAATGACCCACTTCCACTTAGCTAATTACATTATGGGAAATGATATATTTTATTGTAGAGAGCTGAAAATAAATTCTGTCTTATAATCACTGCAACTAGAACACATCCAAAGAATCTCAGTTTCTTTGTTTCAAATTTTACCATGAAGTACACTTAATGTGTGTGTATGTGTACATGTGTGAAGGTACACACAGGTGTGTATTTATGTTAAAATTGGCCGGTGCAGGTGTTTGTTTATTTCATTAATTCTAGGTAGGAAGCTTCGCACCCTATTTTTAGAGGAGGACAATTAAGAAACCTTCACAAGTTAAGGCTTCACAATAATGAGTCAACATAGCATAAAATAATGTATAATGAAGGTTCATTTATAAGCTTATCTGAATCATTAGGCTACTAGAAATGAACCTCTCCATTTTTTTTCCCCATAAACTGGTGTTTCCAGTTATACAGTTGAATGTCTTGCAGGAGCAAGACATTCAGTTCAGTGCTTTACTCTCACCTACGTGGATTACAAGCACCTCCCAACTTCCTTCTTTACCTATAGTCTTTTTCTCTTCCACTTCTTCCTGTATGCTGTTTTTGACCTATTACCCAAGTCTTTATGACTAGATCAGCACTGTCCAATAGAACTTTATGTGGTGACATAAAAGATCTATATGTGTGACTGTAGAACTGAATTTTAGTTAATTTAAATTTAAACTAAATAGCTATATGTGGATAGTTACTACCATATTGGACAACGCAGATAAATGTTCCAACGTTTTTAACTCATCCTTCCTTTGGCTCTTCATGTACATCTCATATTTTATTTATGCTATTCACTCTGCCTAGTAGACACCATTCCTGTATTTGATGAACAAATGTTTTTGAGGCCCTGATATCCCAGGCCTTCCTGTTCTTGGTAATACCTTGCTGAATGCCACTTTCTGCATTCCTCTTCCCTCTTACAATGCATCTCTCTCTCCCTCTGGGACCTATTCACCTGTGAGTCTTCTGTGAACTTTTCTTAGGTCTCATTGTGGAATCCAAGCTCCTCGGGGTCGAGGACTTATGATTTTGATCTTCACATTACCCATGTGCCTAGCATGGTGCCTGACATTTAGGGGCTGATAAAGGATTTGAATAAATGAGATAATGTAGGAAATAGCTGAAGGTTGGAATGATAACAAAGCTCTTTCTTTCTCTCTCCTATACCTTCATATATTTTACATTAGAAAAATATTGATGATCATTAGAGAAAAAATTTTGAATACTTTTTGCAAGGCAAGCTGGATGAGTGGTGAAACCATTTATATTTAAATATACCTTTATATTTAAGTCAATGTATTTAAATCCATGAGAATTTTTATTACTAGAAGATGTAGGTATTTATACCCTGTTTCATTCACAAAGTATTTGTGAGTGCTTACAAAAATACATACACTGAAATTTTATTTTTTAAAGAATCAAGATGAGGGAAAATATGAATAGGATAGTAAGACGTGGCAGGGGAAACACAAGTAGACATAAAAGCATACTGCAGTATTCTACAGCTACTAAAGTTGGGAACTATGCAAATATAAATAACTAGCTTTGCGACCACCACAAGAGGTAGTTCTATTGATATATTTAACTGTTTCTCCCTAGAGATATCTGGTAAGTAGAAAAAGATCATATTCCTCTACTGCAGGTGCATTTTCTGTATATTTTGACAATGAAATATATGGAGTGTTAGTTTAAATGAATTAAAATGCCGTGGAGCAAACTTTTAAAAGATAATCTAAACTATTCTGTGACATTAAATTTTTGTGCATAGTGTGATTTTCTAATTAGAGGCTGTGAACTCTTATTGTTACACAAAAATTCTGTTTTGATGATGTGATCTGTAATATATTTAGTTCAGACCTCCAATGTCTTAATATTATAAAGGTTACAAGTGAATAATAAGCTGTTTCATAACCTGAAATACTGCTTTTTAATAGAAAGGGCTGAGAGATCGAAAAAGTCTGTATGCACACACGTGTGTTTGTGTGTCTGTGTTTCTCTCCAAACACCTCCTAGAAAATAATCAGCTCCCATTGACAAAGTCAGTGAACTGCTGGGTAAACACTGGAGGTGAAGTTGTTTATAAAGCAGCAAAAGAAAATCATTATTTTTGCCTGATACTGTGTTTTGATTAACGAAGTTCTGCTGTTGATAACTGACCTTTCTTTCAATGCAGGTGAAGATGCTTTTGATGCCCTCCCCCCGTCCCTCCCACCTCCCCCACCTCCCGCAAGGCATAGTCTCATCGAACATTCAAAACCTCCTGGCTCCAGTAGCCGACCATCCTCAGGACAGGACCTTTTCCTCCTTCCTTCAGGTAGGAGGGAAAAACCAAGCAAACCTTTTCACTGAAAGCAAAAATATTTCTAAGATGATACTGTCAAATAAGCATTAGTGATTCATTGGTTTCTAGCTCCCAAGCTGAAAAATCCCTGGGTGGGGAAAACAGCAGTTGGATAGGTTTGTCTGTCAATTGTTTGGTTTAATGGCAAAAGGATTACAAAAATGGCAAAAGCAACAAGGAATCGTAGAATTCAGAAATGGCGCTGAAGAGATTATCAAATAACACCTGTATGTTACAAAAGGTGAGAACCAGAAGTGCTCTGTGTTTGGGCTAAAAGTGATGGGGACAAATTTAGCCTTTCTCCTAATTCTGAGTGCAATATTTTTTTCAAATAATGTGTTTAAAAATTTTTACTAAATATGCTTTAGGGTCATAATTTTATTCAAAAATGTAATATCTTGGTAAATTATATTGTTGTAACATTAATAGATATGTTTTTCTGAAATATCTGCATTTTATTGTTTTGTTACTGTTTTGATTTTTAATGCCTCAGTGTATCTACTAAAATTATTGGTCTTCAAGGAAAAATTAATAGTTTTTAAAAAAGAACTCAAGTGAGGAGTGGAAATAAAAAGACTTAATAAACCATCCACTCCACTAGTCAGAATTATCAGGAAAAACTAAATTCAGTTATGTTGAATCTGCTGATATTAATTGTTCCCGTCAGTCCTACTGGTGATACTGTGATCTGTACTCTGAAATGTCTGCCTCCTCGACTTGGTTTGGTTAAACATAGGGTAAAGATTTTCTTTTTTAAACAACTGCTTTACATTTGTGTATGAGATAAATCATGAAAGCCTTCTAAGAGTGCTCACTTTGTCCTTTGGCCACCTACATGCTTCTTTGAAAACTTAGGAATCTTAACCATTATCATTCACCTTTAACATTTTTCTCATTTTTTTTCCATTTGGTTTGATAATTCAGAAGTTTGAGGCAGTTTGTAGATATGACCCACAAAATTATAGACATATAACTTGGAATATATAGCTTCAGTTTCTAAAAGTAGTTTATCTTCAAGGAATAATTTTTCGTCAGTAAATATTGAATTGTCCTCTGTGTCACCCACTCTGTGAGATGCCTCCCTGCCCTCATGGATCAGATTAATTCACTGAATGCTACCAATCAAAGAGCAACATTCATAACCCTTCTAATCCAAGCAGAAAGCATGGATAATTGTTAGGCTCTTATTCATACAGCTACATATACACGCTAACATTTTGCTCTCTTTTTCACTTATACTTATTCAAATCTTTGTTTTATACATGGACTACAATTAACATTTAAAAATGAATATATACAGCAGAAACTAACACAACATTGTAAAGCAACTATACTCCAATAAAATTTTTTTAAAAAATTAATCTCTCTAAATCTTAGTAAACTTAACCTTGCCCAAGGCAAACTTCTGGATAATTTCTAGCCAGATTCCTATAAGGTACCTGTCACCTTTTATATATGTAATTTAAGCCCCATTAAATGAAAGTTAAATGTAGTGCCTTCTTTTAAAATTAAGTCAAGCTTTCCAGGCTTGACTTAATTCTTACACTTTTTTACACAAACACACACTTTAACCTGTTTTTATCAAATGAATTAATTGTAAAATATTTCAGTTCTTTATCATCATTTCATTGTTCATATTGCTTTTGTAAACATCTTCAAAAAGTTTTTTCTCAAGATTACTAAAAAAGTCACTTCAAAATAAAAAGGCCCCCTTTTATTAGAATGAAAGTTGTATAAACTGTTTTATTTCATATTTAGCTTTGCTTGGCTGCCAGGTAGGCTCAGTAGCAGTTATCCTTAACCTGTGGTGTGAGGCTAACATGGGACCAGAGTAGGGTCATTTGAACCTGTTGGCTCTCTCTTGAACTCCTTTTATGCATGGAAGTATTCTAATTCCATTCAGGTAATGTTGATATCCCTCGATAATAAATACTTCTGAGAAACAAATGGCAACTTTTCCCCCCTTTCCAGTCTCATATAATTAACTGGACAAATTTCTAGTCTGTTGTCAGATCCTTTATGAGATCCAATGAGTCAACTGTTTTTATTCAATTTTAAGCCACATGTATAGACCACATCTTTTTCAAAAGAAATATTTTAATTCTTCTTAACATAATGATATCGTAGAACATGAAAGTTTCTTTCAGCTTTAAATAAGCACCTGACTGTATCATTTTGCAAAGTATTCAACACATTACGCTGTCTAAAGAAGTGTAATAGAAAATTTACAAAAGCAGTTCTTCATGCTGAACTGAACTTCATGAAAGAATACTCTATAAATGCTAAACAAAAGTTTAACTTAATAGCTGTAGAACCATACAAGGTAAACAATGGTGATTGCTAAATTTAAATGGACTATATGAGCACTTTACTGCTATTATTTTCACTATAGTTTAATCTGTAGAATTTTAGTCCAGTGTAATGATAAGCCTTTTCTGGCATTATGAAGATTTGGTTTCCTTGAGGAAGTCATTATCCCTAATTAAAGACAAAGGTTGGATATCCCCATGATGTTGTATTAAATACCTACTCAAACCTACCTCTTTATTCCAGCATTCAGTGCCCTGCACACCTGAGTCGGGTCCACCTTCCCAGCCTTATAGCCCAGTGGCTGCTCTATAGTAGTTGTTTTCAAACTACAGGGTCCTGTGTTTCTGCAAAGGAGCCTTAGGACTCCTGTATGATCAAGCGGGGGAAGCGAAGCAGGGGCACAGCTCTGATGCTGCTTTTATCTGTTTTCTATTTTAGGCCTTCATGCAAGATTTCTTTTGGCAAAATAGTAATGCCCACTGCTGTACATGAGCCATCTACTCTGGACAGGCCAGTCATATCTTAACAAAACCTGAAGAGTTCTCAAAAAAAGCTTTACACTTTACTGTCTCCAAACCCAGGGCTACTGCTAGCATATATGTGCTTTTGTCCGAATTACAAAAAGGCATTTCTTTTGTGTTGGTGGGTTGAAATAGGCACCCCTCCCTCTGCTTTGTGCCAGGGCCAGTGCTCCAGGAACAAAGCCAAGGCTGTATTTAAGTCTGCTCAGTCCCATTACTGCATGTCTTTGTGCAGTGCACAAAATACACAACGTATTTGGCAGCCCTTACTGAACCTTTTTCTCACTGTATTTCTAACCTGGAATCTCTTTTGAAGTCCTTATCCAATCTTAAAGTCACAATTCAACTCTAAAAGCTAGCCAGATTGACTTTATTAGAGATGAAGGAAGGTTTTCCACGGGATCCAGAAATGCAGTTGCATAAGTAAAATACAAAGAAAACTTGCATCATTAGTAGCAGTTATTGGAAAGGGTTTCTAGGGGTTTGGTTGACTGTGACCTTTATGAAGCACACTCATGACGTAGTTACCAGGGACTCTCATGCCCTCTGAGGGTTGCACTCACAGAGTTCAAATCAGAGATCGAGTGAGGCAAGGTCCTCCCCCAGGCTCAGCCAGTGTGGAGACTACTGTGTTCAGGTGTTGAAGGATTGATGGGTAGAGCCGTGGTTCTCAAATTGTGGTCTTGAGACCAGCAGCATTAACACTACCTAGAAATTTGTTAAAAATGCCAATTCTTTAGACCTACACAAGACTTACTAAATCAGGAACTCTGGGAGTAGGACCCAGCAATCTGTGTTTTCATAAGCCTTTGGGGGTGGTTCTGATGCATGCTCAAGTTGGAGAAACCCAGGGCTAGGCTATATCTGGAGGACTGCAGCCAGGATGGGAAAGGGAAGTAAAATCACACCATGTAAACTATGGTAGATTAAAGGAACTGAGGATGTTTAACCGACAGAAAAGAAGATGTTGAGTATGTATTAGAGTTGCTTTCAACCACAGTATTTGTAAAAGAATGATTAGATTTCTTCCATGTCTCCTGAGACAAAGAAAGACTGACCAGTGAGGAGAATTAGGAGTGGAAATTTCAGTCCTGTTAAGAAGCTTCCTGGATTATTAATACTTCTTATATCTCAGAGGGGTAGTGAGTTCTCTAACACTTGAGGACTTGATCAGTGACCAGATCACTACATATGGGGGTGTTATGAATGTGAGTTAAAGAGTGAGGAGCTTTGTCTCACCTAAATAGGTCTTCAAATCCTCTTCTATCAATTAGATCTAGCATTGATATTCTTTTAAAATTTTCAGAATAATTGATAAATCTTTCAGATGGCTTTTGGACAGCCCCAGAGGAAATACGCCACTGTTTTAACTGTTCAATTTTATTTGCCTCTTTTCCTATGCTTGAGTAAAAAATTGGAAGTGTTTTAGATAGTGGGGGAAAAAAAAGAATTAAGAAAATTCCATAATGCCTCTTCCCAGAGATAACCACTTGATAGGTTTCCTTACACAGCATAATTTTGATTGATGCGTATTTCCCCACTTCTTTCATAGTTAGCAAACCTTTCCCTCCCAGTGTTTCCTTAGTTTTTAATACTCTCTTAAAATAAGTCTTAAAATTTTTCAATTTAGCATTACCATACTGTAAATCACAGGCACTTGTACTTTGCTTTTTAGAGTGGACTACCCATCGTGTTCATTCATTCATTCATTTCTCAAACGTGTATTACTATATAAATGGTACATTGGCTATGGCATTTTCAATTTGTATGTTTTAATCCTAAGTCTGGATATAAAATTTTACTTTAAGGAATTTTTGAAGAATTTACTTTTAAAAACTTTATTGATTTTCAAATTTGGTAATTATTGTACTCTCTGTAATAATTGTATTATATATAATATCTTTTCCCATCGAAGCAGGAATGCTTCCAACTTTATAACTTGCTACAGAAGCCCAGTTTACCCTATACCTGACCAGTAGCCAAACTTAATATGAAGCATTTTAGTGGTTCAGAACTGAACTAAGTATTTCGTGCTATTTTTGGTAATATTTTTAGCGTACCTAGTGACCTTTTAGGTGCAACAGATTAATGGAGCAATATCATACAACTGTATATTTTGTACTCTATTTATGACTCAATAATGTATCCAGAATCTAATGTTTACTCTTAAATAAATAGATGATTAGAAATAGCATATCTAACAAACCTATAAATTTACCCCTAAGGAAATAAAAAAGTGTAATTATAAAAGATAGTCTTTTCTCTGACCTAATATTATATCAGTGATGTTTTAGAATGAACAAGAATTGAAAGTAAATTTTATTGAAAATTTAGCTGTAAATCTTTGGGAAATTTCTAAATTTATGCAGAAATCACCACATTTGGTTCCTTTGGTTAGCCTTCCAAATCAAAAGACTAACATTTGTTGCATGGAATTTATCTTCTTATTCCTTCCTAAAATGTTTCAACAAAATTAATGAGGCTGAACCATTGACTTTTCAATTATTGAAAACTCAGAATCTAAGACTTACTTTAATCTCAAAATTAATGAAAGCAAATTAAGTAGCCTTGCTTAGGTTAAAAAATAAAAAGTCTCCAGTAAAGCTGGAGATAATTATTGTACGCAAATAGGGGGAAGGAAATAATGACTTCAACTAGTCAAAATTAATATAAATAGGCATGTATTTCCTTCTCAAATAATCAAAGTGTTACATATTTTTAATATCAAACTCAAATGGAAGTTAAAACAATGAAATATTTATCAGGTCTTCTTTAATAGTTATAATTTTAGCCTTATGTTAGCAATACAGATTTCACAGAATTTGAATTTATGAAAAATCTGAATATGAGTTAATTTGGGTAGTTAAAGGTAAATATTTGTGAAGTGCAGGCTATTTACCAAGCCGTATACTTGGTACTGTGTTTCTATTAGGAGATACAATTCAAACACAATTGAGTAAGATAAGGTCCCTGCCCTGAAAAGAACTTACAGTACTTTTGGAGATACGGGCAGACATAAAAGAAAGAAAGTGTTATGAGAGAGGGAAACAGAGGAACCCGAGATGGCAGTGGTGGCAGATGATAAATTATTAGTGAACCAAAGGTTGCAGAGGTATGTTCATCTACTCAGAAAATGAATCAGTTCTATGGATTTAAACTCATATACTACTAATTTTAAACCAGGTAGGTTTATGGTCCTAATGATTTAATATAGTAGCACTGATACAATCTTTTTCTGCCATTAGCTCTGCCATTAGCTTCTGCCATTATTCTTTTTTTAATAAATATAATTAAGAAGTACAATAATTTTTAATTTGTCTGCAATTCATATTTTTCACTATTTCAGATTCCCCCTCTCTGTCAAGGTGGTTAAAAAAAAACAACACATTTTATTACTTATACAAACCTTAATGTTAATAATAGCATAATTTTTAATAATTGAATTTATTGTCCAGTGAGCCAACTAACAATTTTTTGCATAGGATGCCCAATGTAGTATTTTTTTTTTTTTTTTTTTTTTATGGTACTCGGGCCTCTCACTGTTGTGGCCTCTCCCGTTGCGGAGCACAGGCTCTGGACACGCAGGCTCAGCGGCCATGGCTCACGGGCCCAGCCGCTCCACGGCATGTGGGATCTTCCCGGACCGGGGCACGAACCCGTGTCCCCTGCATCGGCAGGCGGACTCTCAACCACTGCACCACCAGGGAAGCCCTCAATGTAGTATTTTAAAAGGCACATTATATGTATATGTACAGGAGATTTCATAGACATGAATTCATTTAATCCTCACAAATCCCAAATGTCAGGTCCATTTTACAGATTATGTCTGCCTAATGCTTAGAGATTAACTGATATAATATTCTTACAGGCAAAATTCAAAACCCATTTTTTTCTTTGACAACAGTTTCTATTCATTGTACAGGACAGACTGGGACAGAAAATTAAAATTAGAAGCAGTTTTTGCCATCAACAATTTTACCATCAAGTAAGAGATCTGAAAACTACAAAGTTAGTAGTGTGTATTAATTAGGAATAAATGGGAAAAGCATATTTGAGCAAGTGATGAATAAATTAGAAAATATGCAAATTAGAAAGTGGTACTATCAGTCATGAAATGTTTTATTTTCAAAAGTTGATCTTTATAGAGAATTTCTATTTTTTTTCTTTAGCCAGTTAGCAGAGATAATAGTTTTAATCTGAAAATTATCTTTATTTTTAAGATCCCTTCTTTGATCCAGCAAGTGGCCAGGTTCCTTTGCCTCCTGCTAGGAGATTACCAGGTGAAAATGTCAAATCCAACAGAACATCACAGGACTATGATCAGCTTCCTTCATCTTCAGGTGAGTTGGCTAATAATAGTAATAATAATACCTTATGTTTGTACAGTGCTTTTCGGAGCACCTTTTTATTCAGTGTATAATTGAGCACCGCCAGCCTAAGAAAGTATTTTTATCACCATTGCATTTGCTTATAAAGCATGTATTATGAGAAGAATGCCTACAAAATTGTCTCACGGAAAAGAAAACATTAAGCCTTAATATTAACTTTGATATGTCAGTAAAGCATGTTCTGTGATTCAAAATCTATTCATTCTCTAACTTCTGTTTTGCCTTATCAGACATGAGAAATGGGATTGAGGTCTTTATATACCGAACTGCTGCATTCTCTTATTTCTCCATTAAAGGAAGAAATCTCTTTAGAATTAGTATTAGCACCAAACTATTCATTTTCATAGCTTATTTAGGGCTATCATGCAGTGCTCTACTGCCAGTCATCAAGTAGAAGCTTGTTCCATTTTAGTAAATACAAGTCGTACTCATAACCATTATTAATGGAATGTTGCTGCTTTGCTTCTTTGGGAGGTCTTCCTCGACCACCATATCTAAAATAGCTCCCCCTACTTGACACAGTCACTTTCTATCCCCCTCTTTTGCTTTATGTTTCTTCATAGCACCTTTCATTCATTTATTTGCTTGTCTATCTCATCTGCTAGAGTACTGCTTTGAATATACACACGTGGTTTGGTTCACTGCTTTATCCCCAAGTGTCTAGAAGAGGGCCTAGCACATGTTCCTTGGATGAGTGGAGGGGTAGAAGGGAGGAGGGAAGAGTCGCCGATATCTGTGTTATGGTGAACATACACATATTTTGAGCAACTGAAAAAATACATTTGTCTCATAATTATGAACATCAGAAGTTTTTCCTATGTAGATTTTTGTCCTATATCAGTATTTTTTTCATTAACTGTATTTTGACTTTTTTTGAAGTATAGTTAATTTACAATGATGTTTTAGTTTCAGCGGTACAGCCAAGTGATTGTTATATAACTGATATATATATATATAACTGAATATATATATTCGTCTTCAGATTCTTTTCCATTATACGTTATTACAAGATATTGAATATAGTTCCCTGTGCTATACAGTAGGTCCTTGTTGTTTATTTTATATATAGTAGTGTGTATCTGCTAATCCCAAACTCCTAATTTATCCCTCCCTGCTCCTTTCTCCTGTGGTAACTATAAGTTTGTTTTCTATGTCTGTGAGTCTGTTTCTGTTTTGTAAATAACTTTGTATCATTTTTTTAGAGTCCACATATAAGTGATAGCATATGATACTTGTCTTATATTTACTTCACTTAGTATGATAATCTCTAGGTCAATCCATGTTGCTGCAAATGGCATTATTTCATTTGTTTTTATGGCTGAGTAATATTCCATTCTGCATACATATCACACCTTTTTTTTTAACATCTTTATTGGGATATAATTACTTTACAATGGTGTGTTAGTTTATGCTTTATAACAAAGTGAATCAGTTATACATATACATATGTTCCCATATCTCTTCCCTCTTGTGTCTCCCTCCCTCCCACCCTCCCTATCCCACCCCTCCAGGCGGTCACAAAGCACCGAGCTGATCTCCCTGTGCTCTGTGGCTGCTTCCCACTAGCTATCTACCTTACGTTTGGTAGTGTATATATGTCCATGCCACTCTCTTGCTGTGTCACAGCTCACCCTTCCCCCTCCCCATATCCTCAAGTCCAATCTCTAGTAGGTCTATGTCTTTATTCCTGTCTTACTCCTAGGTTCTTCATGACATATTTTTTTCTTAAATTCCATATATATGTGTTAGCATACGGTAATTGTTTTTCTCTTTCTGACTTACTTCACTCTGTATGACAGACTCTAGGTCTATCCACCTCATTACAGATAGCTCAATTTCGTTTCTTTTTATGGCTGAGTAATATTCCATTGTATATATGTGCCACATCTTCTTTATCCATTCATCCCATGATGGGCACTTACGTTGTTTCCATCTCTGGGCTATTGTAAATAGAGCTGCAATAAACATTTTGGTACATGACTCTTTTTGAATTATGGTTTTCTCAGGGTATATGCCCAGTATTGAGATTGCTGGGTCATATGGTAGTTCTATTTGTAGTTTTTTAAGGAACCTCCATACTGTTCTCCATAGTGGCTGTACCAATTCACATTCCCACCAGCAGTGCAAGAGTGTTCCCTTTTCTCCACACCCTCTTCAGCATTTATTGTTTCTAGATCTTTTGATGATGGCCATTCTGACTGGTGTGAGATGATATCTCATTGTAGTTTTGATTTGCATTTCTCTAATGATTAATGATGTTGAGCATTCTTTCATGTGTTAGTTGGCAGTCTGTATATCTTCTTTGGAGAAATGTCTATTTAGGTCCTCTGCCCATTTTTGGATTGGGTTGTTTGTTTTTTTGTTATTGAGCTGCATGAGCTGCTTGTAAATTTTGGAAATTAATCCTTTGTCAGTTGCTTCATTTGCAAATATTTTCTTCCATTCTGAGGGTTGTCTTTTGGTCTTCTTTATGGTTTCCTTTGCTATGCAAAAGCTTTGAAGTTTCATTAGGTCCCGTTTGTTTATTTTTGTTTTTATTTCCATTTCTCTAGGAAGTGGGTCAAAAAGGATCTTGCTGTGATTTATGTCATAGAGTGTTCTGCCTATGTTTTCCTCTAAGAGTTTGATAGTTTCTGGCCTTACATTTAGGTCTTTAATCCATTTTGAGCTTATTTTTGTGTATGGTGTTAGGGAGTGATCTAATCTCATACTTTTACATGTACCTGTCCAGTGTTCCCAGCACCACTTATTGAAGAGGCTGTCCTTTCTCCACTGTACATTCCTGCCTCCTTTATCAAAGATAAGGTGACCATATGTGCATGGGTTTATCTCTGGGCTTTCTATCCTGTTCCATTGATCTATCTTTCTGTTTCTGTGCCAGTACCATACTGTCTTGATTACTGTAGCTTTGTAGTATAGTCTGAAGTCAGGGAGCCTATTTCTTCCAGCTCCCTTTTTCGTTCTCAAGATTGCTTTGGCTATTCGGGGTCTTTTGTGTTTCCATACAAATTGTGAAATTTTTTGCTCTAGTTCTGTGAAAAATACCAGTGGTAGTTTGATACGGATTGCATTGAATCTGTAGATTGCTTTGCGTAGTAGAGTCATTTTCACAATGTTGATTCTTCCAATCCAAGAACATGGTATATCTCTCCATCTTTTTGTATCATCTTTAATTTCTTTCATCAGTGTCTTATAATTTTCTGCATACAGGTCTTTTGTCTCCTTAGGTAGGTTTATTCCTAGATATTTTATTCTTTTTGTTGCAATGCTAAATGGGAGTGTTTTCTTGGTTTCACTTTCAGATTTTTCATCATTAGTGTATAGGAATGCCAGAGATTTCTGTGCATTAATTTTGTATCCTGCTACTTTACCAAATTCATTGATTAGCTCTAGTAGTTTTCTGGTAGCATCTTTAGGATTCTCTGTGTATAGTATCATGTCATCTGCAAACAGTGACAGCTTTACTTCTTCTTTTCCGATTTGGATTCCTTTTATTTCCTTTTCTTCTCTGCTTGCTGTGGCTAAAACTTCCAAAACTATGTTGAATAAGAGTGGTGAGAGTGGGCAACCTTGTCTTGTTCCTGATCTTAGTGGAAATGCTTTCAGTTTTTCACCATTGAGGATGATGTTGGCTGTGGGTTTGTCATATATGGCCTTTATTATGTTGAGGAAAGTTCCCTCTGTGCCTACTTTCTGGAGGGTTTTTATCATAAATGGGTGTTAAATTTTGTTGAAAGCTTTCTCTGCATCTATTGAGATGATCATATGGTTTTTCTCCTTCAGTTTGTTAATATGGTTTATCACATTGATTGATTTGCATATATTGAAGAATCCTTGCATTCCTGGAATAAACCCCACTTGATCATGGTGTATGATCCTTTTAATGTGCTGTTGGATTCTGTTTCCTAGTATTTTGTTGAGGATTTTTGCATCTATGTTCATCAGTGATATTGGCCTGTAGTTTTCTTTCTTTCTTTGTGACATCCTTGTCTGGTATCAAGGTGATGGTGGCCTTGCAGAATGAGTTTGGGAGTGTTCCTCCCTCTGCTATATTTTGGAAGAGTTTGAGAAGGATAGGTGTTAGCTCTTCTCTAAATGTTTGATAGAATTTGCCTGTGAAGCCATCTGGTCCTGGGTTTTTGTTTGTTGCAAGATTTTTAATCACAGTTTCAATTTCAGTGCTTGTGATTGGTCTGTTCATATTTTCTATTTCTTCCTGATTCAGTCCTGGCAGGTTGTGCATTTCTAAGCATTTGTCCATTTCTTCCAGGTTGTCCATTTTATTGGCATAGAGTTGCTTGTAGTAATCTCTCATGATCTTTTGTGTTTCTGCAGTGTCAGTTGTTACTTCTCCTTTTTCATTTCTAATTCTATTGATTTGAGTCTTCTCCCTTTTTTTCTTGATGACTCTGGCTAATGGTTTATCAATTTTGTTTATCTTCTCAAAGAACCAGCTTTTAGTTTTATTGATCTTTGCTATCGTTTCCTTCATTTCTTTTTCATTTATTTCTGATGTGCTTTTTATGATTTCTTTCCTTCTGCTAATTTGGGGTTTTTTTGTTCTTCTTTCTCTAATTGCTTTAGGTGCAAGGTTAGGTTGTTTATTCGAGATGTTTCCTGTTTCTTAAGGTGAACTTGTATTGCTATAAAGGTCCCTCTTAGAACTGCTTTTGCTGCATCCCATAGGTTTTGGGTCGTCGTGTCTCCACTGTCATTTGTTTTTAGGTATTTTTTGATTTCCTCTTTGATTTCTTCAGTGATCACTTCGTTATTAAGTAGTGTATTGTTTAGCCTCCATGTGTTTGTAGTTTTTACAGATCTTTTCCTGTAATTGATATCTAGTCTCATAGCGTTGTGGTTGGAAAAGATACTTGATACAATTTCAATTTTCTTAAATTTACCAAGGCTTGATTTGTGACCCAAGATATGATCTATCCTGGAGAGTGTTCCATGAGCACTTGAGAAAAATGTGTATTCTGTTGTTTTTGGATGGAGTGTCCTATAAATATCAATTAAGTCCATCTTGTTGAATGTATCATTTAAAGCTTGTGTTTCCTTATTTATTTTCATTTTGGATGATCTGTCCATGGGTGAAAGTGGGGTGTTTAAGTCCCCTACTATGAATGTGTTACTGTTGATTTCCCCTTTTATGGCTGTTAGTATTTGCCTTATGTATTGAGGTGCTCCTATGTTGGGTGCATAAATATTTACAATTGTTATATCTTCTTCTTGGATCGATCCCTTGATCATTATGTAGTGTCCTTCTTTGTCCCTTATAATAGTCTTTATTTTAAAGTCTATTTTGTGTGATATGAGAATTGCTACTCCAGCTTTCTTTTGGTTTCCATTTGCATGGAATATCTTTTTCCATCCCCTTACTTTCAGAGTGTATGTGTCTCTAGGTCTGAAGTGGGTCTCTTGTAGACAGCAAATATATGGGTCTTGTTTTTGTATGCATTCAGCCAATCTGTGTCTTTTGGTGGGAGCATTTAGTCCATTTACATTTAAGGTAATTATCGACATGTATGTTCCTATTCCCATTTTCTAAATTGTTTTGGGTTCGTTATTGTAGGTCTTTTCCTTCTCTTTTGTTTCTTGCCTAGAGAAGTTCCTTTAGCATTTGTTGTAAAGGTGGTTTGGTGGTGCTGAACTCTCTCATCTTTTGCTTGTCTGTAAAGGTTTTAATTTCTCTATCAAATCTGAATGAGATCCTTGCTGGGTAGAGTAATCTTGGTTGCAGGTTTTTCTCCTTCATCACTTTCAGTATGTCCTGCCACTCCCTTCTGGCTTGTAGGGTTTCTGCTGAGAGATCAGCTGTTAACCTTATGGGGATTCCCTTGTGTGTTATTTGTTGTTTTTCCCTTGCTGCTTTTAATATGCTTTCTTTGTATTTAACTTTCGACAGTTTGATTAATATGTGTCTTGGCGTATTTCTCCTTGGATTTATCCTGTATGGGACTCTCTGTGCTTCCTGGACTTGATTAACTATTTCCTTTCCCATATTAGGGAAGTTTTCAACTATAATCTCTTCAAATATTTTCTCAGTCCCTTTCTTTTTCTCTTCTTCTTCTGGAACCCCTATAATTCAAATGTTGGTGTGTTTAATGTTGTCCCAGAGGTCTCTGGGACTGTCCTCAGTTCTTTTCATTCTTTTTTCTTTGTTTTGCTCTGCAGTAGTTATTTCCACTATTTTATCTTCCAGGTCACTTATCCGTTCTTCTGCCTCAGTTATTCTGCTGTTGATCCCATCTAGAGTATTTTTCATTTCATTTATTTTGTTGTTCATCGTTGTTTGTTTCATCTTTAGTTCTAGGTCCTTGTTAAATGTTTCTTGCATTTTGTCTATTCTATTTCCAAGATTTTAGATCATCTTTACTATCATTATTCTGAATTCTTTTTCACGTAGACTGCCTATTTCCTCTTCATTTGTTAGGTCTGGTGGGTTTTTATCTTGCTCCTTCATCTGCTGTGTTTTTCTGTCTTCTCATTTTGCTTATCTTACTGTGTTTGGGGTCTCCTATTTGCAGGCTGCAGGTTCGTAGTTCCCGTTGTTTTTGGTGTCTGTCCCCAGTGGTAAGGTTGGTTCAGTGGGTTGTGTAGGTTTCCTGGTGGAGGGGCCTAGTGCCTGTGTTCTGGTGGATGAGGCTGGATTTTGTCTCTCTGGTGGGCAGGTCCACGTCTGGTGGTGTGTTTTGGTGTGTCTGTGGACTTATTATGATTTTAGGCAGCCGCTCTTCTAATGGGTGGGGTTGTGTTCCTGTTTTGCTAGTTGTTTGGCATAGGGTGTCCAGCACTGTAGCTTGCTGGTCGTTGAGTGAAGCTGGGTGCTGGTGTTGAGATGGAGATCTCCGGGAGATTTTTGCCGTTTGATATTATGTGGAGCTGGGAAGTCTCTTGTTGGCTCTCCCACCTCAGAGGCACAGCACTGACTCCTGGCTGCAGCACCGAGAGCCTTTCATCCACACGGTCCTCAATTTGGGATGATTCGTCTATTGACGTATTCCACAGATGCAGGTACATCAAGTTGATTTGGAGCTTTAATCCGCTGCTTCTGAGGCTGCTGGGAGAGATTTCCCTTTCTCTTCTTTGTTCTCACAGCTCCCAGGGGCTCAGCTTTGGATTTGGCCCTGCCTCTGCGTGTAGGTCGCCGGAGCTTGTCTGTTTTCCGCTCAGACAGGACGAGGTTAAAGGAGCTGCTGATTCGGGGGTTCTGGCTCACTCAGGCCAAGGGGAGGGAGGGGCACGGAGTGAGGGGTGAGCCTGTGGCGGCAGAGGCCGGCATGTGTTGCACCAGCCTGAGGCTCGCCGTGCGTTCTCCTGCGAAAGTTGTCCCTGGATCCCGGGAACCTGGCAGTGGCCGGCTGCACAGGCTCCCCAGACGGGACGTGCGGATAGTGACCTGTGCTCTCACATAGGCTTCTTGGTGGCGGCAGCAGCAGCCTTAGCATCTCCTGCCCGTCTCTTGGGTCTGCGCTTTTAGCTGCGGCTCGTGCCCATCTCTGGAGCTCCTTTAAGCAGCGCTCTTAATCCCCTCTCCTCGCACACCAGGAAACAAAGGGAAGAAAAAGTCTCTTGCCTCTTTGATAGATCCAGACCTTTTCCAGGACTCCCTCCCGGGTAGCCGTGGTGCACTAACCCTTTCAGGCTGTGTTCATGCCGCCAACCCCAGTCCTCTCCCTGAGCTCTGACCAAAGCCCGAGCCTCAGCTCGCAGCCCCACCCACCCCAGCGGGTGAACAGAGAAGCCTCTTGGGCTGGTGAGTGCCGTTCGGCACCGATCCTCTGTGCGGGAATCTCCCCACTTTGCCCTCCGCATCCGTTGCTGCGCTCTCCTCCGTGGCTTCGAAGCTTCCCCCCTCTGCCACCCGCAGTCTCCACCCACGAAGGGGCTTCCTAGTGTGTGGAAACCTTTCCTCCTTCACAGCTCCCTCCCACTGGTGCAGGTCCCGTCCCTATTCTTTTGTCTCTGTTTATTCTTTTTTCTTTTGCCCTACCTAGGTACATGGGGAGTTTCTTGCTTTTTGGGAGGTCTGACGTCTTCTGCCAGCATTCAGTAGGTGTTCTGTAGGAGTTGTTCCTCATGTAGATGTATTTCTGGTGTATCTGTGGGGAGGAAGGTGATCTCCGCGTCTTACTCTTCCGCCATCTTCCCCTCGTCCTCCACATCTTCTTTATCCATTCTTCTGTTGATGAACACCTAGGTTGCTTCCACGTCTTGGCTGTTGTAAACAGTGCTGCTATGAACACTGAGGTGCATCTGTCTTTTTGAATTAGTTTGTCTTTTCCAGATATATGCCCAGGAATGGGATTGCTGGATCATATGGTAACTCAATTTTTAGTTTTTTAAGGAACCTTCCTACTGTTCTCCATAATGACTGCACCAATTTACATTCCCACCAACAGTGTAGGAGGGTCCCCTTTTCTCCACACTCTCTCCAGCATTTATTATTTGTAGACATTTTGATGATGGCCATTCTGACTGGTGTGAGGTGATACCACATTGTAGTTTTCATTTGCATTTCTCTGTTAGCGGTGTTGAGCATCTTTCCATGTGCCTCTTGGCCATCTGTGTGTCATCTTTGGAGAAATGTCTATTTAGGTCTTCTGCCCATTTTTTGATTGGGTTTTTTTTTTTTTTTATATTGAGCTGTATGAGTTGTTTGTATATTTTGGAAGTTAATCCCTTTTTGGTCACATCATTTGCAAAGATTTTCTCCCCTTCTGTAGGTTGTCTTTTTGTTTTGTTTATAATTTCCTGTGCTGTGCAGAATCTTTTAAGTTTAATTAGGTCCCATTTGGACTTCCTTGGTGGTCCAGTGATTAAGACTCTGTGCTTCCACTGCAGGGGGCATGGTTCAATCCCTGGTTGGGGAAGTTCCACATGCAATGTGGTGCAGCCAAAAAAAACAAAAACAACAACAACACAGGAATTAGGTCCCATTTGGTTTTTTGCTCTTATATCCATTACACTAGGAGATGGATCCAAAAAATATTGCTGTGGTTTATGTCAAAGAGCATTCTGCCTAGGTTTTCCTCTAGGAGTTTTATAGTATCTGATCTTACATTTACGTTTTAAAACATTTTTTATGTTTTAAAACATTATAAAACATTTTATGTTTTAAAATGTTTTAAAAACATTTACGTTTTTAAATCCATTGAGTTTAGTTTTGTATATGGTGTTAGAGAATGTTCTAATTTCATTCTTTTACATATAGCTGTCCAGTTTTCCCAGTGCCACTTATTGAAGAGACTGTCTTTTCTCCATCGTATATTCTTGCCTACTTTGTTATATTGGGTTGGCCAAAACGTTTGTTCAAGTTTTTCCATAACATTTACAGAAAAATCTGAACGAACTTTTTGGCCAACCCAATATATTAATTGACCATAAGTGTGTGGGTTTATTTCTGGGTTTTCTATCCTGTTCATTGATGTATGTGTCTATTTTAGTGCCAGTACCATACTATTTTGATTACTGTAGCTTTGTAGTACAGTCTGAAGTCAGGGAGCATGATTCCTTCAGCTCCGTTCTTCTTTCTCTGTTTCGACTGTTCAAGGTCTTTTGTGTTTCAATACAAATTTTAAAATTATTTGTTCTCTGAAAAATGCCATTGGTAATTTGATAGGGCTTGCATTGAATCTGTAGATTGCCTTGGGTAGTATGGTCATTTTAACAATATTGATTCTTCCAATCTAAGAACATGGTTTCCATTTGTTAGTGTCATCTTCAATTTCCTTCATCAGTGTCTTGTAATTTTCAGAGTACAGGTCTTTTGCCTCCTTAGGTAGGTTTATTCCTAGGTATTGTATTCTTTTTGATGTGATGGTAAATGGGATTGTTTCCTTAATTTCTCTGATATTTCATTGTTAATATATAGAAATGAGACAGATTTCTGTATATTAATTTTGTATCCTGCAAATTTACAGAAATCATTGATGAGCTCTAGCAGTTTGCTGGTGGCATCTTTAGGATTTTCTGTGTATAGTAGCAAGTGGTCTGCAAACTGACAGTTTTACTTCTTCCTTTCCAATCTGGATTCTTTTTATTTTTTTCTTCTCTGATTGCCATGGCTAGGACTTCCAAAACTATGTTGAATAAAAGTGGTGAGAGTGGCATCCTTGTCTTGTTCCTGGTCTTAGAGAGAATGCTTTCAACTTTTCATCATTGAGTATGATGTTAGTTGTGGGTTTGCCCTATATGGTCTTTATTGTGTTTAGGTTATGTTCCCTATATGCCCACTTTCTGGATAGTTTTTTATCATAAATGATGTTGAATTTTATCAAAATCTTTTTTTCATCTATTAAGATGATCATATGGTTTTTAGTCTTCAGTTTAATATGGTTGATTGATTTATGGATATTGAACAATCCTTGCAACCCTGGGATAAATCCCACTTGATCATGGTGTATGATCCTTTTTATGTATTGCTAGATTTGGTTTGCTTTTAAGCTCAAACCTCAGTTCACAGATTTGTTAATAGTGAGAGCTGTCCATTCTGTAACTTCCGAATCAAGATAATTATTTAGCTGCTTTGAGAATTATCAGCACAGTAGTTCTGTACTTGATGACATGCATGGGAGATGCAAAAATCCCTCTGCAGTTTTGTAAGTTTTTACATTTGACTATAACTCAGAAAAACAAACAGAAAATTTTATTAACCATTTCAAATTTTGGTCTGTGCTGTTTTTACCAATTTACTTCTAGTCATTCCAATATTTCAGATATATCCATGGGTACCCACTGAAACACTGTATTTCCATTTGAAAGGGTAGATTTCCAGAATGATGAAAAAATGTGAAAGTCAAGAAGAAGGAGAGAGACAGTACCTTACAATATATATAGGAGAAGGAAGCAAATCCCTTAAGGAAATAACATTAAAATACAACTTTGAGAAGAGTGCCATGACTGATTTAAAATAGCATTCAGTACCACCAGCTCTGGATTAACAGAAACATATACTCAAGTTATGAGAAGAGTTGTGGCCTAAATGCTCTATTTTCACAGCTTCTTTACAGTTTGCACTGTAACATGCAGGTATTGTTGAGCCCAGAGGGACATCATTCACATATATGATTTCAACTGGTAGGAATTCCAGTTAGTATTACACTAGAAATTTCAAGGAAGAACTTTAAGTCACAAACCCTGTTGAAACATCCCCAAATATGCATTTACCAGAAACCTAAACTGGCTTTACCTGAGTGATAAAATAGTCCTGATTATTACCTCTGAGGGCCTCAGCTAGGTGTAACATCAACTATTTCAGCCTATTCCCTGAACTCTCTTTACAGACACAGTCAAACCACAGAAAATAAGATACTTTTTTCCAACAAGATATTTGCTCACATGCTGCTTCACAGGGCTACCAAGCTGTCCACTAGTTTATTTCACACCAGGAGAGGGACTCAGCTTGCCTTCTGGATTAGATCTTTCCATCAGAAACTTAAGACTATGCAGTGTGCCTTTGGGGTACTAATAGTGCTTATTTTGCAGTAACGTTTTTATTGATATTAAGGCCTTTTTAAGACAATCGTTGAGGATTCTGGTATAACTGCCACATCTTATAAATTCCATTTCTCCTATTTTTTATGGTGATGTAAATAATTGATGGTGACTTACTTACGTATATAAGCTTTCTATGAAAATAACTCAAAAAATTTAATTGATTTAAAAATATTTTCCTTTTTCTAAAAAGGATGTGTGCATGTAAATGTATGTCTACATATACAAAGAGCCTTCCAAATGTTTTATTCCTCCCCCCATAAAAGTTTATAATTTTCTGAAGTTTGTAGATGTAACAATATTTAATGATATGAATATGTCATAATGATAATCAGAATATGTGGATTTTACCGGCATGTGTTAAACTTACATATACCTTATATGGGCCAAATGTTTTTGCTAATAGTCTGCTTATTTCTTCACATAGGGTTCATGTCTGTACTAGCTATGCATGAGTTTTTAGACATTTTTAAGTTTGCTTTTCTCTTGTGGTAAGATATAATGTGCTACAGTTTGAATACCATTCTTTAAAAACCCAGGGAATCCAACTTATATTAGAATATAAAGTCGTAATGATGATGTGTTTGTGCTCATGCTGATGAAGTACAGCTGAGCTCTTGAGATTTTTTTTTTAATATTCTTAGTATTTAAAAGGACGTTCAAGGTAATACTTAAAAATAACACTAGAATTTCAGAATATGACTTGTATTAAATGTGTTTATAACTGGTAACAGATATTATTGCCAAGTATACCTACAAAATAAAGGAGGTCTCATAAAAGGAATTAATTCCAATACTACTTTTCCTTTACTAGCTTAAAGGAAAAGTGCCCAGATGTTGAATGAATTTTATATTAAGACCTCAACTGGAAATCACGGCTTCATTTCACATAAGAGTGGGAGTTGTGTATTGTTATAAGTGATGTTTTAAGATAAACGGTGTTTTTAAGATTTTGTTTTGTGTTTCAACAAAGGAAATTGCTGCATTACAGAGTTTTACCATAGTTCAACTACCTAAAATGTTTTTCCTTACATACAGCTTCAGTTTTAAAACCACTGAACATGGGGTCAGTTTTCTTACAAATCTAATACTAATGTAGTTCTTTTATAACCATTTTCTGGATGTATTAAAAAAGTTATGTCATAACCTTGGCCCTTACAATCATAATTACCTACCTTAGTGTATGTGAAGATATTTTATTTGTAATTTAGTGAAAACTGTGTATTAAAACATGTCCTAAAATTCAGTAGTATAAAAACATGTCCTTCTAAAATTAAATAGTATATCTGTAGTGGAAGCAATTCAAGTTTACATAAATGAGTTCCAGAAATAATTGTTCCAACTTACAGGAGAGTAGCAAAGTCATAATGATGATGTGTATGAGATTTCTTTTATGCCTTGATAAGTTAATTTATATTTTTTCTTTTAATTCTCAGATATTGTTATACTTGAAAAAATCTGAAAAAATCTGTAGTCTAAGAGTCTTGATGTCCATCCCAAGTATAGTCAATGAATTACTAAATAATTTTAGAGATTATGTCTCAAATTGTATGTAGTAATCATTTTTAAAATTTGTTAAGCACTTACTATGGGACAAATGTTATGCTAAGTATTTTAAATACAGATAACAGAGATAACTTAATACATAACATACATTATTGTATTTATAGTTGCACATGTAAAATATATTTTATATAATAGTGTCTATATTGTATATTAATGTTTTGAGTAGTTTAAATGTAAATTTACTATAAGATACAGGTCTAATAAAAATATTTTTTTACTTTTTATTTTATATTGTAGTATAGTTGATTAACAATGTTGTGTTAGTTTCAGGTATACTGTGAAGTGATTCAGTTATACATATACATATACATGTATCTATTCTTTTTCTATTCTTTTTCAAATTCTTTTCCCATTTAGTTTATTACAGAGTATTGAGCAGAGTTCCCTGTGCTATACAGTAGGTCCTTGTTGATTATCTATTTTAAATATAGCAGAGTGTACGTGTCAATCCCAAACTCCCAATCTATCCCTCTCCCCCAACCCTTCCCCTCTGGTAACCATAAGTTTTTTCTAAGTCTGTTTCTGTTTTGTAAACAAGTTCATTTGTATCATTTTTTTAGATTCCATATATAAGTGATATCATATGATATTTGTCTTTCTTTGTCTGACTTACTTCACTTAGTATGATAATCTCCAGGTCCATCCATGTTGCTGCAAATGGCATTATTCCATTCTTTTTTAATGACTGAGTAATATTCCATTGTATATATGTACCACATCTTATTCTTCTGTCAATGGACATGTAGTTTGCTTCCATGTCTGGCTATTGTTAACAGTGCTGCAAGGAACACTGGGGTGCATATAGCTTTTCAGATCATGTTTTTCTCTGGATATATGTGTGGGATTGCAGGGCCATATGGTAGCTCTATTTTTAACTTTTTAAGGAACCTCCATACTGTTCTCCATAGTGGCTGTAACCATTCACGTTCCCACCAACAGTGTAGGAGGGTTCCCTTTTCTCCACACTCTCTCCAACATTTATTGTTTGTAGACTTTTTCATGATTGCCATTCTGACTGGTGTGAGGTGATATCTCATTGTAGTTTTGATTAGCATTTCTCTAATAATTAGTGATGTTAAGCATCTTTTCATGTGCCTCTTGGCATCTGTATGTTTTCTTTGGAGAAATGTCTATTTAGGTCTTCTGCCCATTTTTTGATTGGGTTGTTTGTTTTTTGGATATTGAGCTGCATGAGCTCTTTGTAAATTTTGTAGATTAATCCCTTGTCAGTTACATTGTTTGCAAGTATTTTCTCCCATTCTGTGGGTTGTCTTTTCATCTTGTTTATGGTTTCCTTTGCTGTGCAAAAGCTTTGAAGTTCCATTAGGTCCCATTTGTTTATTTTTGTTTTTGTTTCCATTTCTCTAGGAGGTGGCTCAAAAAGGATCTTGCTGTGATTTATGTCATAGAGGAAAACATAGGCAGAACACTGTAAGAGTTTTATAGTGTCTAGCCTTACATTTAGGTCTTTAATCCATTTTGAGTTTATTTTTGTGTATGGTGTTAGGGAGTGTTCTAATTTCATTCTTTTACATGTAGCTGTCCAGTTTTCCCAGCACCACTTATTGAAGAGGCTGTCTTTTCTCCATTGTATATTCTTGCCACCTTTGTCAAAAATAAGGTGACCATATGTGTGTGGGTTTAATCTCTGGGCTTTCTATCCTGTTCCATTGATCTGCATTTCTGTTTTTGTGCCAGTACCATACTGTCTTGATTACTGTAGCTTTGTAGTATAGTCTGAAGTCAGGGAGACTGATTCCTCCAGCTCGGTTCTTCTTTCCCAGGATTGCTTTGGCTATTCGGGGTCTTTTGTGTCTCCATACACATTTTAAGATTTTTTTCTTCTAGTTCTGTGAAAAATGCCATTGGTAATTTGATAGGGATTGCATTGAATCAATCTGTAGATTGCCTTGGGTAGTATGGTCATTTTGACAATATTGATTCTTCCAATATTTTTTTCTTTTAATTCTCAGCTATTGTTATACTTGAACATATCTGTAATCTAAGAGTCTTGATGTCCATCCCAAGTATCATTGAATTACTAGAGATTATGTCTCAGACTTTAAAAAATATTACATACAGTTTTAAATATAAACAGAGAATTTAATACCTAACATTGTTATATTTATAGTTGCACATACAAAACATTTTATATAATTGTTTATATATTGTATATTAATGTTGAGTAGTTTATATAATACAATGTAATGTTATATATAAAATATAAATAAATGAATGTAAATTTACTATACAATACAGATCTAGTCTTAATTTTATTTCCCACAACCCCTCTGAAATAGGTATTATTAATGTCAATTTATAGAAGTAAGTGAGACACAACAAAGTTTAGTAATTTACCCAAGGTCTCACAGCTAGTAAATGATTGATTGATAGGATTTGAGTCAGTAGGCTGTGCTTTGAATCAGTAGGCTGTGCACCCATTTATGTTGTTGTTAGCCAAGTTTATGTTGTAATCCCACCAGTAGTCAGTCAGGCCAAAAATTAGGTTTAAAAACTTAACTCACGGGCTTCCCTGGTGGCGCAGTGGCTGAGAGTCCGCCTGCCGACGCAGGGGACACGGGTTTGTGCCCCGGTCCAGGAAGATCCCACATGCCGCAGAGCAGCTGGGCCCGTGAGCCATGGCCGCTGAGCCTGCGCGTCCAGAGCCTGTGCTCCGCAACGGGAGAGGCCACAACAGTGAGAGGCCTGCGTGTGGCAAAAAAAAAAAAAAACTTTAACTTACACATTCATATAACAGTGATTGCTAAGCTGAGTTTGGAGATAGCCAATCATAAAACCAAATGAGTAGTGATAGAAGAGGGTACTAAGAATTCTAAAATTGTAGTAGAGATTTCAAAACCTGGATTGTGATCATTTTTCACATGAATTTAGGAAGCCACTATGTACTTTCTGTACTTTTTATACCAGCAAAATCAATCTCTGTCTTAGATTCTTGAGCAGCTCAGACCTGTAAAACCAACAGATGGGATCTGAGGCTTTTTTTAAAGTTATGAAAGTGGTACATACACATTAGAGAACAAAGTAGAATTAAAAAAAAACAAGAAAAGTCACTTAGAACCCTGTCATCAGTAAGGAACATTATTGCCATTTTGGAGTCCTTCTTTCTAATGATCTGTCCATACACATGTTCACACAGTGGAGATCATACTCCACAGTACAACATAGTATCATAAGTTTCTCACCACATCATTAAATTTTTTTAACGTCATTTTAAATTATTGTATGATTGATAGTCCATTTTTATATGCTGTCAAACTATTGCTTCTCAAATCTTTCTCCCCACCAAAGAGCTAACTCCGAATGACATGGGGACTAGAGATTTAACTAAAAGTGGACAATCACATGCAGGAAATTGCTTCGAAGTCTGTATTATTTCAACAATTTATAGAAATTTTGCATTTTACTTGGTATATCTACATTTATTTTCATATTTAAAAATATTAACTCTCTCATATCCTTGAGTAAAATTAGTGCTCCAGGAAGATGTACTGTTTATAGCCTATGGCTCCACACCTTCTTGCACTTATTTGGATGTTGTTGCCCTTGCTCATAGGAGTTCAAAAATACCATGAGCACGGACAGCAGCACCAGAATAAAACATGTCCTTCCAATCACATTTCTAAGGATGACATGTATTCAGGTACAGAAGTCCCCATAGCGCTGGCAAAATTCATAGTCATTCCAGTGTACTCCAAAACTACAACATAGCAGCTTTGGGAGAACTCTGAGAGAGGTTCATCTGCTGCTTCATTGCTCCTTTGCATCATCTACACATTACAAAGTGAATAAGGACCTGGTATCTCCTCTTTTAGACATTGTGAGAAAGAAGAAGTGGAAACAATGAAGGCTGTTCATGAGGTTTAAGAAGAGGTGTCTAGAAAGAGGGATTGGCTTTAAGTGCTTTGCTGTAATGATCAGCATGAAAATTGCCTGTTTTTTTTTTAACGGCTTTTACTATTAGTTCAGGTTGTAACAGATCTTTCTTGTTAATATCTTGCTTAAAAGTTTCATATAGAACTAGGCACTCACTACAAATTCCAGGTTTTTGTCCTCTTCCACATTTGAATTCCTATTAATTCATAGTAACTGCTGTTCTATAGCACTGTAGTATAGTGGTTATCATTACAAATAATACTTAGTAGATTTGGAGAGTGAGAATTATGAAAGTAAACTGCTTAACTCAAAGTCACTCAAAATCTTAGCGGCCAAACTGAGATGCATCTAACCAACCTCGGTGCTCGTCACCAACATCCTCATCTTGAAAAGTTGTAGCTGTCATCAGTTACCTGGTGCAGAGCTACACTATCCAATTAAAACAAACAAAAAATTAAAACGTTCCAAATTGAATAAATATTCAGCAATAAATAGAAATGTATATAACAGGTGGCAAAAAGTTGCAACAAAGCTTCCACGTTACTTCCATTTGTGGGCTCTAATACATGATACAGTTCAACTCTGGGCATTTGTAAGATTCCAAAGAGATGTCAGCACTGTTTCGGGGAAACAGATTTTGAGTTAGGGCAATGAGGACTAGGATTAAATGAGTTGGGATATATGAGTTTTGTGTTTAAAAGGAAAAAAATCTATCTTTTGGAAAAATTAATCTTTGCTTCAAAGTTTTTTCTTTTTTTACTGAAAATATCTTCAAAATCTATTGTGATTCCTTCCAGAGATGGTTTGAATCATTTCCTCTAGTTGGTATTACAGATAGATCAGAGATACCTTCACTCCTCTAGCTAGTTTTGATTTAATCTTTTTGTGTGTGTGTGTGTGTTTTCCCTAACATTTGGTTTAACCTAACTTAGCCTTCCTGAATTATGTTTAGTACTTATTTTTTTTCAAGAAAAGAATAGCTTTCTCAAATAAAATTTATCATCTGCAAATTCCATTGCATTTGGCCAGTATTAATTATAGCAGCCTCACAGAGTGGATAGATTTCTTGGGGGGGTTTTCCTGGTGACAGGTGCCATCTGCCAAGATCAAAGACACATGTTTATTACATCTAGAAGCTCTAAATCTTAAGACTTAATTTCCAATTATACTGTTAGATGGGTCTCTCGCTGCCACAGCATCTTTCCCAGTTTAGTAGTATTCATAGCTGTACTTTTCAGAGATGCTTGATATTCACGTGCCCTTCTCAGTATTCAGACAGAAACAAAATAACAATATTAGAAAAGTTCTTCGAAAATTACCAGTAGAATACAAGGAATTTAAACTTGTGTTTAATTCTAGATACTCTTCTCACCTAAAAGTAAGTCAGAACAGACAATATTTCAATGTATAAATTCTGTGGTAACTGATTAAAGGAAAGCTTGCTAGAATCTCTAATAGTTTTTGGAAGTAATTAGAAGCAAAGCATAATTTATTATCCCTCTCTGCATGACATAATGGAAATACTTAATAGAAAAATAAATGAAATCTCAAAACAGTAAGAAATGCAATTGACTAGACCATAATAATTTGCGATATTTAGTTACAGATACACAAAACAGTATAGACTTTAGCAAGAACCAGAAACTAATGTGTGTTCTTATGTATGACCAGAGTAAGCTTTATCTACAGCTATAATATTTTTTTCAAACTGGATATCATTCTGTAAGAAAGGAACAATTAGAAATAAGACTATCATCCAATTTTGTGTAGAACTAAATATTTTCATCCTGGAGGCTTTTGTTTTGTGTATGTTATATTGATATTGCTAGAATTGCAAACAGGATGATATATTTTTTTTACAAGTTACCTTCCCAGAGAAAAATATCATACTTATGAGAAAAATATGAAATAATGTATCAGATAATTCTTTATAATTTACATTTGATTATTATTGAAAGTATCATCTTATAATATTTCCATAGGCCATCAGGAAAGTTGGCAAGGGAGCAGAGACCCAGAGGGACAGGATGAGAACAGGAGTCAAGAGGGTTCTAGCCTCACTTCTTCATTTATTTGTGTCCTTGAATTTGGCACCTGTCAGTGGTCTAAGAAGAAAAACATTAAATAACTGTTGGCGTCTACTGTATCTTAAACCCATAAATGTTTCATGGAATAACTTTGACAATTTTTAACCTTTTTTAAAAATCTAGGCTTTTGATATTAAGTCAGATACAGATAAATGGAAATCCATGATAAAAGTGCCACCTCAAGTTACTAGCCCATCTCCTGGTGATCTGTATGGGATGGTGGTCTATTAACTAACTTTCTTTTCTCCTAATAAGATTACTTTCCATTCATGGATACCAGTGTCATTGGGTTTAACTTTGAGAAACTATTATCAGGGGACTGATCTGGAACCGAGTTCTCCACTAATGTTTCTGCTGGCTTTGCTTTTTCTCAGGCTAAGCGTTCTACATTGGAATCTGGATAAAGTATTTCAGCAAAGCACTGAGTTTACTTCTGTCCAACCTATGGACTAATAGCAGACTCAAAGCATCTACTATTTCATTATTTCCCCCCTAGCATCAGCAAGGTATCACTTTACAGCATTATTAACTTGAAAAATATGCTACAAAGCATATTTCTCAGGAGTTTTGCTCTGACATGGGTGGGGTGTAGGGCCTGGTGGGGATGTTCTGCCAGGAGTATCCACGAGCTGGTAACAGTTTCCTCTGGTAGAAACTTCCCAAGGAAGTGCCTCCACCATAGTAGAGAAGGGCGAGCTGCATTGCCAAAGTGAAAGCTTTTCTGTTCCAGTTATTTTTGTTTTTTTTCCTTCTGTATCTTTTATTTCATATGGTTTAAAGAACAATATGTAGAATTGGGAAAAATTTTGTGTTAATTTCTCAGTTAAATTTCCAACACACCCTACCTTAGTTTTCTTGACGTTCAAAATGGGGACAATATAACCTATCCAACCGTAGTATATACAGAATGGAAAATGGTTTTTGTAGAAACAATGAAAAACTGTTTTCATATAAAATAATGAGATCATACTAATGTATAATATCTTTATTTTTAGCTCATTATTTAAATATCTCTTTAAAAATCTATGCAGATGGTTCACAAGCACCAGCCAGACCTCCTAAACCACGACCCCGCAGGACTGCACCAGAAATTCACCACAGAAAACCCCACGGGCCTGAGGCAGCATTGGAAAATGTCGATGCGAAAATTGCAAAACTCATGGGAGAGGGTTATGCCTTTGAAGAAGTTAAGAGAGCCTTAGAGATAGCCCAGAATAATGTCGAAGTGGCCCGTAGCATCCTCCGAGAATTTGCCTTCCCCCCTCCCGTCTCCCCACGTCTAAATCTATAGCAGCCAGGACTGTAAACACCAGAACACAAAGCAATTGCTGAATATTCCAGATGTGTGGAAAGGAGAAAAGTGAGATGGAATTCAAGAGAGAACGTCTCCTCCTCACGTGGCATCTTGAGAAGAGAAAGGCTCGGAAGTGCTGCTTCTCAGAAGACAGCTTCTTGCTCAGGATGCCAATGGCCACGGCTTCCTTATTTTTGCTAGCCATACTTCTAAATCAGGGTTGAACTGACAAAAATAATTTAAAGACGTTTACTTCCCTTGAACTTTGAATCTGTGAAATGCTTTTCCTTGTTTACAAGTTGGCAAAGTTGCAGTTTGTTTTTTAGTTTTGTTTGGGGACTTTTTTGATACCTGTACTGTGTTCTTGATAGACCCTCTGTACAGTGGTCAGGTCTGCTGTAACATTTTCTACCAACTCCCTTGCTGTCTGCGTCAACAGCTAAGTCACATATTCATTTTGATCGCTCCCATCCCACCCACCCACCCCCAAACCCAGGTCCAGTTCCATTTCTCCCATTTACAAGATGCTTTAAAGGTTCTGATTTTCAACGTATCAAATTAATGCAAAAAAAGTGTGTGGCCTTCACTACTGAGTCTTTTCTTTGGAAACCATCACTGTTGAGAGATGGGTAAAAATCTGAATGTATAAAGCATTTTTTGGTCAATGAATGCCTTTTATAAGGGGTTTTCATATAATATAGAAGAGCTTCCCTTTTTGTGTAAGTTTTGTGATCTTCCACACTCTCATCTTTGTCATCCCAGGGGTGTCACGGCGCTAAAAACAAAAACCTACAATATTAGAAAGCAACTACCGCAGAGGTGGGAGAATACGCTTGCACATGACAATGCCGTATTGAAGTTGTATAATGAGGTCCCCTGATATTTATGCCGCATTACCTTGAGGCATGCTGAATAAGAGGGCCGTCTCCCAGAAATACATTAATAATTTTCAGATAAAACTATCACCATACCTTTCCCGAAGTGGAATCGAGTTCATTTCCTGTTTGAGTGATTACACTCTGGTACCTAAAAAGTTTAGGAACCAGTTCATATTGCAGTGGAAACGTTACATCTTTGACGCACTGTTAAGTGCTAATGCTACTGTGGCACTGTTTATTTTTCTTTTGCAAAATTCTTAGTAATTTTCTCTCTCCCATCAAATTAGAGTTCGTATTTAATTTTTCGATTCTCTCATTCATTGCTCCACATTGCTCCATCCAGTCAGGTATAAGACATTTATATAGTTTTGCCTTTTTTGCAAAATGGAGGTTGGTTCTTCAGAAACCGTGTTATTACTTTTAATAAACCTACAAATATTTATTGGGCATCTATGATGTGCTCCACGCTGTCAGGCACTGTGTTCTTAAAGCACAAACCGTCACAAACTGATTCCATTGTAATATTCTGTTATCCTTTATCTGCCCTTTTGATGGTGAAAGTGTCTCTGCTGGACAAAGCCTGGAAGGGTTCCACCAGCGCTTTAGAATTTTCAGGCAATCTGCTTTTTTTTTTTTCTTATTTAGTGAAGAAACTAGACAAAACCAGGTCTGTGTTAAATGCTTGAACCCACAGAAGGCTTCCTAAACGTGGACTGATTGCAGGTTTGTGCACGTTTCTGCCACTCCTTTAACTTCACACAGTGTGATGTAAAAAGATGCATCTCATAGTGAGTCTTTCTTCAGGATTTGAAAGCATGTAACCAAACATGTGGCAGAGCCAAAGGAAATTAACAGTCAAGACTTGTGTAGTCATTGCATTGACCTGGGGAGGGAACTAACGCATTCCTTTGTGAGCTGACATGTGCCCTTACTTGACAGTTTGATCTCCTGACATGAGGTACCTGAGGAGTCACAGGCCTTGGATAGTTTGTGCTTATATTTTAATTTCTTCAGCTGATTCTGAGCTGGTTCATGTCCCTGGAAGAGAATTTTTAATTTGCTTTAGATGTTCTTCCTGTAAGTAGGTATATGAGGGCAGTTTTTTACACTTTTAAAAAGTGCATTGGCTAATTCTCCATTGCTTTATGAACCCCATGTTATGTCATCATGCTTTTTCATTTATTAGTTTCTGATGTCATGTTGCAATAGCACTGTGGTTCTTTTTTTTTATGACTTGCTGATCTTAGGTACAGTCTAAAAGCCAAAAGTTGCCACTTCATTGTGATAATATTGTTATAACATTCTTAATAGATTAGGGAAGGATGTAAAATACGAATGTTAGGAAGTATAGTATATTCTCATTCAAACAATTCTCAAAAATGTGAAAATTCCCAGTGAGGATTAGAAGAAGACTGGTGACAATATAGAAAATTTAGGCCTGAATTTTTAAAAATCTATTTTGCAAAGAAAACTTACTAGCCTCCACCAAAATCTCTCTGTATCTAGTACTCAATAGCAACAATTAGTTTTATCATTAAAAAGAACGAATCAAAATTTTGTATGGAATGGAAAGAGCGAAACTTTCTATCAAACATTATCATGAAAAACCTATTGCTACCTATTACCTATGACTTATCAAACTCAAAAGTTTTTTTTTAGGAAATAATTAAACCAAAATACATTTTTAAATTATAAAAGTGACTAGCCATTAATGGTTGGAAATGAACCAGGTTTGGTTTCACTGTGATCCAAGAAGTTTGACATTCCTCCCATGTCTCAAGACTTGGTAATATGATTATTTTTAAAGCCAGTATGATATATAATTCATATAATTAAAACAGATTGTGGCCAACATTAACCTGCTCTCCCCTGTCCCCCAACATATTCTGGGGGTAGAAATACTTATCCTCAAAGACAGTCCAGTAAATTAATCTCCACAATCTCTTTTTCCCCTTGATGTCTGTAATATCTATCCTAGCCAGATTTTCTAGAATTGAATCAGCAGTGCTTACGGTGATCTTGAACTTCCTTCCACAAAGATGACCTTGAGCCCCTCCCCATCCATATTCCCTTGCCTATATTGCAAAGAGTAGTAGAGCCCTAACTGCAACTTCAAAGGGCCCATTGGTTAACTCAATATTTCACACACAAGAACACTTGCAAAGATTTTTTCGTAATGTGAATTTTTTCTCTTTCAGTTCCAGAAGCATTTCCCACAGTTTGGACATTATTTTTCCTCTCGGATCTTCAACTTGAAGCTTTAATTTGCACTGAATTATCTAACCTGGTTAAAAATTTAATCTTTCTCTTACGCTGACAGATTTGGAAGCAAATTACAGTATGTTTTCAACAATACAGATACTGCCTGTTGACCTGGAATTTTAATGCTTCTAGGAAAAGTTTCCAGAAAATGACAGCAGTTGAGTGAAGGGTTTTCTTCCCAATTTACTATTTTATTTTTTTAATGCCTTTTTTAAACTTGTCTAATATGGCAAAATAGTTATGTGTTCAATTAATTTATATTTTATTCATCCTTTTTCAATTCTGGTTATTATGTAAACGCCAGTACTTTATCTGTTCTTTTAAGGTATTTTATAAAATGAATGTTAACAAAAGCAGAGTTGGTATTTTATTTTCAAATGAATGCAAACATTTCTTTCACAGCACTTCTATGTTGTATTTTTTTTCTTCGTGTTACGCAAAAGACATTTGACTTAAGAGCTAACTGGCCAAAGTGGTACAAAGTACCCATCCCAGATGATTTAGTTATTAAATACCAAAAACATATCATTTAAAGATATTTCACATAGATAAGCTACTCCCATGTCTTAGAACTGAAAGTCAAAGTTATATTAAGGTTCTGAGTAAGAAACATCATATCTGGGAAAGGCTGACGGTCTTCTGATGACATACCATATAATTGTTCATTCTTAACCAACAGTAACATTTATTCTTTACATTGATTTTTCTAATCATTTGTTACTGGCCAGTACATATTAGGGAGAGAACAATGGCGATAAACCATGTTAATAAGTGCTTTCATATCAGGAACCATAGCAGAATGTTGTGAAAATCATTGGTACATGCAAAATCTCATGCATAGTAGTGCTTCAAAGCACACATAATTAAATGGAAGATACAAGCACGTAATTCCAATACAATAAGTACTGTACATAAGTTACCACATTGTACTGGCATTATGTGCTTATGGTAAGTGCAGAAGAACTATACTGGGCCCTTAACATATGCAAGGAACTTAGTATCAAAGCATTTAATGCTTTGTGACCACCTAGAGGCGTGGGATAGGGAGGGTGGGAGGGAGGGAGACCAAGAAAAAGAAAGTGAATAAAGCATTTAATCCTTTCAACTACCACATGCCTCTTCTAGGACTGTGAAAGTAAAGCAGGGTATGATGCGTTCCTTCTGGTAAGCTAGACAAATGATAAGGCTGATTAGCATTTTGTCAGCCTGAAAGAGAAGCAAGGTTTTTGCTGTTAAGAAAGAACCCTGGAGGTAAAGCTTTTCAAACAGGAACAGCACACATGATAAAACACTTATTTAGGCAAAGTAGTAGGACCTACGGAACACAGAAGAGACTAGGAAGGGTATACTGATGTCTGAAGGTGAAGGACCATGCCAGTCACTCTCAGATCCTAGGAACCACAGGATTAGAAATCACTTGCTGGAGGTCAGAGATGCTAATATCCATGAAAATGCCCAGAGAAATTAGGGTGTGTCTAACAGGAATTGCCACATCAAATCATCAGGCAGTAAACTAAGGGAAATTTAATTTTCATGGCTTTCTTTCATGTCCCTCTTTTGTTTGATTTTTTTCAAGGGAATCTGGGCAGTATTCTTAACTACCTATTTTTGCTTCTTTTTCATCCTTACTGCCACCACCCTCTTTTGGGTCTGAATTTTGACTGCCCTAGAATTTTAAATAGCCTGTAATTGACCTCTGTGGCTCTAGTGCAAGACAGAATGAAGTTTCTGAAATTAAAACTCCTGATGACTTTCTATGGTAGGGATTCCTTCTCTGCATTCCTCTTTCTACTCATCTCCCACTCCAGACCCTCTTCACTTCTGCTGAGCTGGCAACTGCCCAAATGAGCTCCATGTTTTGTACTTGCTAGTCCGTCTGAATATTCCTTTCCCTTTTTCCAGCCTGGACTATTCATTCTTCAAAACCCAGCTCAATCATTTCCTCTGTGAAGCATTTCCTATCTTATCCCACATGTCAAGTTGAGCATGTCATCTACATCTCACACGGCACCAATATTCTAATGCTTACCATGTAGTTTTTGCAATTACTTCATTCTACAGATGGCCCCAACTAGACTGAACTTCTTTAGTCTAATATATGTCTGTGTCCCAAGCTCCTAATATAGAGCCTAGCACATCGTAAACAATAAAACGTTTCGAATAAATGGAAATGGCACTCTTAAGCAGCCAACAGTGGAAACAGTCCTGAAAGCTTAGTAAAGCTCTGCAACTAGCTGTGTGGAATGCCATCTCTTTGATTCGTCTTTCTCCACCCATGGACTAGGAAATACAAAAGCCTACTCACTAACGTGATTACAGTAGATGCCTTAGTTTTTCTTCACTGTTTGGATGGGGAGCAAAAGTTATTTCATAACAAAAATAAATCATTCACAAAGTAAAAGCTAGGAGGTTTTAAAATTTGAAGATTTAATTTTTTTTAATTTATTCTACCTTTTAGTAACTTGAGAGGCTAAGAGAATACTTAATTCTTCATAAAGAGGTTATGACAAACATGTCTGTTCAAGAGACTGCTGCTCACATATTCCCATGGCAATGTAACAGTGGTTAAGAGTGCAGGCTCTGGAGCCAGACTGCCTAAGATCAATTCCTATATCTGCTCCTTCCAAGTTATATGACCTTAGACAGGTGTCCTAACCTCTTAGTGCATCAGTTACCTCGTCTGTAAAATAAGAATAGCAACCAAACCCACCGTAAAGGATTTATAGGAGGCTCAGTGAGTGAATACTGATAAAGAACTTAGAACATGTCTAGTACCATTGAATGCTCAATAAATGGCAGCTCTAATTACCACATACCCTAAAGAACTTAAGCCACATTTCATCTCCCAGGACCCCCAGAGTAGATGGCAAAGAAAAGCATGTCAGATTTATCCTTTCATTTCACAGAGCAAAAGGTAGACAGCAGTGTAACAAGTTTGTTCTGGCTAAACTGAGAAAATTGTAAACTTTGGAAGGTAATGAGCTACACATTCTACTGACAAATTGCAGAGTTGAGTTTTTCATGTAAAACATTTACTATCATCATGCACTCTTCCTGTAGTTGTACACAAAGTACACAAAGCCCAATACAATGAAGGTAGAGATTAGAGGTGGTGAGACGGCTAGATCACCAACGTTAGTCTGGGCTCCTCCAGAGCTGCTTTCTTCCGCATTGACCACCACCTAGACCAAATACTCAGAAGCTATTTTATTAATAGATGAAAGCTTTTTTTTTTTTTAAGTTTAAAATCTAGTTCAAGCACAACAAATAATTTTGTCTTTGGAATACAGAGAAAAGTGGCATAACTACTGGGTTCCTTTAGTCACTTCATACTAAACCAGAGGTAGAAGAAGATTTTCCCTAAAATGAGGCTATAGCCCCAATGCTGAAAACCACAGGTACTAACTAAATGCCTCTATATTCTACAAACCCACCCAGCGAACTTCTGCAGGACTCATTGAGAAGCTGGTAGCAGAACTCTCATCCACAGCCTTCAAAATATATACACAGAAGATGACTGACCTGGGAGAAGTGAGTAATGGGTGAGAATGTTATGGACTGAATCCACCTCTCCTAATCCAAGTAATGTTATTTGCAGAAAAAAGTCAATTACAGAGATTAAGAAACTCATTTTATTCTACTGAATGCCTACTTACACCGTGGACTGATGTGCCATCTGGGAGTATTTGAGCAGAGTGAAAACAAAACGGTCAAGAGGGACTTGCAATGAATGACCTGAGAAACAGCCTCACCACTGGGAGGGCAAGGACACACATTCTTACAAGACAAGCAGACCCCTGTTGAGGCAGCTGACCTTAAGCCATCTTGACACAAGAAGGCTGCCTCTCAGGCACAATAAGCCAAGCATCAAAAAACTTTGAGATGTATGCCACTGGACCAGGCATGAGGGAACCCTGCCAGTGAATATCTTTTGTGTCAGATAGTAATCCAGTGAAAAGAGAAAATTTTAAAAGCAGCAAGAGAAAACCATACAAGGGAACCCCCATAAGGCTGATTTTTCAGCAGAAATTGTGCAGATCAGTAGGAGTGCCATGATATACTTCAAGTGCTAAAAAGAAGAAAATAAAACCTACAACCAAGAATTCCCTATTTGGCAAGGTTATCACTTGAGAACTGAAGGAAAGACAGAATTTCCCATACAAGCAAAAACTAAGAGTCATCACCACTAAACCAGCCTCACAAGAAATGTTAAAGGGTCTTCTTTAAGGGAAAGAGAAAAGGATATAGCTAGAAATAAGAAAATATATTTTAAAAATCTCTATATCACTGATATAGGCAAATACATAGTAAAGGCAGTGGATCAACCACTTAAACAGCTAGTATGAAGGTTAAAAGACAAATTCAAAACATCAGCTATCACTACAATAAATAATTTAAGGGATATATAAAATAAAAAGATATAAAATATGTCAAAAACATAAAATATTGGAGGGGTGGTAATAAAAAATCCTAGAGCTTTTAGAATATGTTAAGACTTAAGTGACTACCAGCTTAAAACAGACAAACAGATGTGAACCTCATGGTAACCACAAAGCAAAAACCTACCATAGATACATTAAAAACTAAAGATAAAAGAACCTAAATATAACATTAAAGAGAGTCATCAAACCACAAAAGTAGAGATTTAAAGAAGAAAAAAGAACAGAATTACAAAAGCAACCAGAAAACATTGAACACAACAGCAATAAGGACATACCTATTGACAATCACTTTAGATATCAATGGACTAAATGCTCCAGTCAAAAGACACAGGTTGGCTGAATGGATAAAGAAACAAGACCCATCTATATGCTGCCTACAAGAGACTCATTTCACTCACTTTACAACTCACTTAAAAACACACAAAGTGAAAAGATGGAAACAGATATTCAATGTAAATGAAAACAAAAAGAATGCTGAGGTAGCAATATTATATTAGACAACAGACTTCAAAACAAAGACTATAAGAAAATACAAGGAAGAGCATTACATAATGATAAAGGGGTCAATCCAAGAAGAGGATATAACATTCAGAAATATTTATGCACCCAACACAGGAGCACCTAAGTATATAAAGCAAATGTTAACAGACATAAAGGGAGAAATTGACAGTAATACAGTAATAGTAGGGAATTTTAACACTCCACATATAGCAATGGAAAGATCATCCAGACAGTATATAAGGAAATACTGACCTTAAATGATACACTAGAGCAAATAAAAAATATATATATATGTGTATGTCTGTGTGTATATATATATGTATGTATATATATATGTATGTGTGTATATATATGTATGTATGTATGTATATGTATATATATGGAACATTCCACCCCAAAACTGTAGAATACACATTCTTTTCAAGTACACATGGACCAGTCTTCATAACAGATCACATGCTAGGCCACAAAATAATTATCAATAAATTTAAGAAGACTGAAATCATACCAAGCATCTTTTCAGACCACAATGGTATGAAACTAGAAATCAGTTATAAGAATAATACTGGAAAAGACAAAAACACATAGAGACTAAACAACATGCTACTGAAAAAACAATGAGTCCCTGGAGAAATGGAAAAGGAAATTTAAAAAAACCTTGAAAAACACAACCATACAAAATCCATTGGACGCAGCACAAGCAATCCTTAGAGGGAAGTTCATAGCAATACAGGCCTTCCTCATAAAACATGAAAAATCTCAAATAAACAATGTAACCTACCACCTAAAAGAATTAGAAAAATAAGAAACAAAAGCAAAAAACCTAAGTCAGTGAAAGGAAGGAAATAATAAAGATCAGAGAAGAAATAAATAGAGATTACTGAAACAATAGAAAAAAATCATTAAAGCCGAGAGATGATTCTTTGAAAGGGTAAACAAAATCGATAAAGACCTGGCCAGACTCACCAAAAAGAAAAGAGAGAAGTCCCAAAGAAACAAAATAAGAAGTAAAAGAGGAGAAATAACAAGAGATACCACAGAAGTACAAAAAACTATATGAGAATACTATGAACAGTTATACGCCAAAGAATTGGACAACCTAGAAGAAATGGACAAATTTCTAGAAACATAGAGCCTACCAAAACTGAATCAGGAAGAAAGAGATAATTTGAACAGACTGATCACTAGAGGTGAAATAGAATCTGTAATTTAAATATATATATATATATATATATATATATATATATATATATATATATACACACACACTTGCTGCAAACAAAAGACCAGGACCAGATGGCTTCATTGGAGAATTCTACCAAACATGCAAAGAAGAACTTATACTGATCCTTCTCATTCTTCTAAAAGACTGAAGAGGAGGGAACACCCCAAAGTCATTCTATGAAGCCTCCATTACACTGATACCAAAACCAGACAAACATACCACCAAAAGAACAAAAGAAAATTACAGGCCAATAACTTTGATGAATAAAAATGCAAAAGTTCTCAACAGAATATTAGCAAACCGAATCCAACAACACATAAAAAAGATCATACACTGTGATCAAGTTGGATTCATTCCAGGGTCACAAGGATGGCTCTACGTATGCAAATCAATCAATGTGATACATCACATCAACAAAAGACAAACACCATATGATCATCTCAATAGATGCAGAAAAAGCATTTGATAAAATTCAACATCCATTCATGATAAAAACTCTCACCAAAGTGGGTATAGAGGGAACATATCCCAACATAATAAAAGCAATTTATGACAAGCCCACAGCCAACATAATACTCAACAATGAAAACCTGAAAGCCTTCCCACTAAAATATGGAAAAAGACAAGGATGCCCATTTTCACCACTTCTATTCAACATAGTATTGGAAGTTCTAGCCACAACAATCAGACAAGAAAAAGAAATAAAAGGTATCCAAATTGGAAGCGAAGAGGTAAAACTGTCATTACGTGCAGATGAAATGATACTATATATAGAAAACCCTAAAGCCTTCACACAAAAACTACTAGAACTGATAAATGAATTCAGCAAGGTAACAGAATACAAGATTAACATACAGAAATCTGCTGCATTTCTTTACACTAACAATGAAATACCAGAAAGGGAAAGTAAAAAACAATCCCTTTTAAAATTGCATCCAAAAAACTAAAATACTTAGGAATAGACCTGACCAAGGAGGTGAAAGACTTATATGCTAAGAACTATAAAACACTGATAAAGGAAAATTAATATGATTCAAAGAAATGGAAATATATCCCATGCTCTTGAATTGAAAGAATTAATACTGTTAAAATGGCCATGCTACCCAAAGCAATCTACAGATTTAATGTGATCCCTATCAAATTACCCATGACATTTCTCACAGAACTAGAACAAATAATCCTAAAATTTATATGGAGCCATAAAAGACCCAAAATTGCAAAACCAATCTTGAGGGGAAAAAAAACAAAGCTGGAGGCATAACCCTCCCAGACTTCAGACAATACTACAAAGACACAATGATCAAAACAGTGTGGTACTGGCACAAAAACAAACCTATGGATCAATGGAACAGAATAGAGAGCCTAGAAATAAACTCTCACACCTGTGGTCAATTACTCTTTGACAAAGGAGGCAAGAATATACAGTGGAGAAAAGAATTTATTTAGCAAGTGATTGGGAAAGCTAGACAGCCACATGTAAATCAATGAAGTTTGAACACTTCCTCACACCCTACACAAAAATAAATTCAAAATGGCTTAAAGACTTAAATATAAGACATGGCACCATAAAACTCCTAGAAGAGAATATAGGCAAAACATTCTCTGACTTAAATCGTAGCAGTGTTTCCTTAGGTTAGCCTCCCAAGGCAATAGAAATACAAGCAAATATAAACAAATGGGACCTAATGAAACTTATAAGTTTTTGTACAGCAAAGGAAACCATAAACAAAAAGACAATCCACAGAATGCAAGCAAATACTTGCAAATGATGCGACTGACAAGGGCTTAATTTCCAAAACACACAAACAGCCCATACAACTCAATAAAAAAAAAACAAACAAACAACCCAATCAAAAAATGGGCAGAAGACCTAAATAAGATATTTCTCCAAAGAAGGCATACAGATGGCCAAGAGGCAAATGAAAAGATAATCAACATTGCTAATTATTAGAGAAATGCAAATCAAAACTACAATGAGGTATCACCTCACACCAGTCAGAATGGCCATCACTAAAAATCTACAAATAATAAATGTTGGAGAGGATGTGTTGAACAGGGAACCCTCCTACACTGTTGGTGGGAATGTAAATTGGTGCAGCCACTATGGAAAACAGTATGGAGGTTCCTTAAGAAACTAAAAACAGAGTTACCCTATGATCCTGCAACCCCATTCCTGGGCATACATCTGGAGAAAACTGTAATTTGAAAAGATACATGCACCCCAATGTTCACAGCAGCACTATTTTCAATAGCCAAGACATGGGAGCAACTTAAATGGCCATTGACAGATGAGTGGATAAAGAAGATGTGGTGTGTGTGTGTACATACACACACACACACACACACACATACAATGGAATACTACTCCACCTTAAAAAAGAATGAAATAATGTCATTTGCAGCAACATGGATGGACCTAGAGATTATCATACTAAGGGAAGTAAGTCAGAAAGAGAAAGGAAATTATTGTATCATTTATATGTGCAATCTAAAATATGATACAAATGAACTTATTTACAAAATGAAAACAGACTCACAGATATAGAAAACAAACATGGTTACCAAAGGGGAAAGGAGGTGGGAGGGATAAATTATGAGTTTGGGATTGGCAGATGCTAACTACTATATATAAAATAGAAAAATGACTGAATCCTATATAGCACAGGGAACTATATTCAATATCCTGTAATAAACAATAATGAAAAAAATACCTCGAAATGAATGAAAATAGAAACACAACTTTCGAAAATCTGAGATGCAGCAAAAGCAGTTCTAAGAGGGAAGTTCACAGAGATGCAGACCTACCTCAAGACATAAGAAAAACCTCAAAGAACATAATTTTATGCCTAAAGGAATTAGAAAAAGAACAAATAATCCCCCAAAGTTAGTAGAAACAAGGAAATAATAAAGATCAGAGTGGAAATAAATGAAATAGACACCAAAAAAAATTAGACAATATCAAAGAGGTGGCTCTTTTAAAAGATAAACAAAACTGACAAATCTTTAGACAGACTCTTTAAGAAAAAAAAGAGAGGGCCCAAATAAAATTACAAACAAAAGAGCAGAAGGTCCAATTGATATTGCAGAAATACATTTAACCCTTGAACAATGCAAGAGTTAGGGTGCTGACCCTCTACACCATCAAAAATCTGTGTACAACTTATAGCTGGCCCTCCTTATACATGATTCCTCCATATCTGTGGTTCCACATCCACAAATTCAACCAACTGTGGGTCATGTAGTACTGTAGTATTTACTACTGAAAAAAATTCACATATAAGTAAACCCATGCATTTCAAACCAGTGTTTTTCAAAAGTCAATTGCACAATCATGAAACTACTACACAGATATGCTAACAAACTGCACAACCTAGAGAAATGGATACATTCCTAGAGACATACAATCTGCCACGACTAAATCAAGAAAAAATAGAAAATCTGGCCAGACCAATTACTAGTAATGAAATTGAATCAGTAATCAAAAAACTCCCAGAAAAGAAAAGAAGTCCAGGATTAGATGGCTTCACAGGGGAATTCTACCAAACATTTAAAGAGGAGTTAATACCTATCCTTCTCAAACTGTTCCAAAAAATTGTAAAGGAGGGACCACTTCCAAACTCATTCTATGAGATCAGCATTACCCTGATACCAAAACCAGACAAAGATACCACAAAAAAAATTATAGGCCAATGTCCCTGATGAATATAGATGCAAAAATTATCAACAAAATATTAGCAAACTGAATTCAAGAATACATTAGAAAGATCATACACCATGATCAAGTAGGATTTATTCCAGAGATCCAAGGATGATTCAATATTCACAAATCAATCAATGTGATACACCACATTAACACAACAAAATGACAAACTCACAGCTAACATCATACTCAATGGTGAAAAGCTGAAAGCTTTTTCCCTAATATCAGGAATAAAACAAAGATGCTCACTCTCACTACTTTCATTTAACACAGTATTGGAAGTTCTAGCCACAACAATCAGACAAGAAAAAGAAATAAAATCCATTCAGATTGGAAGGGAAGAAGTAAAACTGCCACTATTGGTACATGGCATGATACTATATATAGAACACCCTAAAGACTCCACTAAAAAAACTATTAGAATAAATAACATTTATTTGACATAGTGATTTGATATTTGTATACATTACAAAATAATTACCACATTGCAACACTGTAGTACACAAAATTAATACACTGAAATCTCTTCATTTTTATACACTAATAACAAACTATCAGAAAGAGAAATTTAGGGGAAAAAAGCCATTTACAATTGCATCAAAAAGAATAAAATACCTAGGAATAAATTTAACCAAGGATGTGAATGACCTATACTCTGAAAGCTATAAGACATTAATGAAAGAAATTTAAGGCAAACAAGTAAATGGAAAGATACAGTATGCTCATGGATCAGAAGAATTAATATTTTAAAAATACCCATACTACCCAAAGAAATCTACACATTCAGTGCAATCCCTATCAAAATACCCAAGGCATTTTTAACAGAACTAAAACAAATAATCCTAAAATTTTAATGTAATCGCAAAAGACCCCAAATAGCCAAAGCAATCTAAAGAATGAAGAAAAAAGGTATCACACTCCCAGATTTCAAACTATACTACAAAGCTATAGTAATCAAAGCAGTATGGTATCAAAACAAACAGCTCAATGGAACAGACTAGAGACCCAAAAGTAAACCCACACTTATGTGGTCAATTAATTTATGACAAAGGAGGCAAGAATATGCAATGAGGAAAAGACAGTCTCTTCAATAAATGGTGTAGGAAAAACTACAGGTACATGTAAAAGAATGAATGTAGACCATATTTGTACACCATATACAGAAATAAATTCAAAATCAATTAAACACTTAAATGTAAGACCTGAAATCATAATACTCCTAGAGGAAAACATAGGCAGTATGATCTTTGACACTGGTCTTAGCAATATTTTTTTTTGATCTGTCTCCTCAGGCAAGGGCAGCAAAAGCAAAAATAAACAAATGGGACCACATCAAACTAAAAAGCCTTTGCATAGCAAAGGAAAACATCAACGAAATAAAAAGGCAACCTACTGAATAGGAGAAGACAGTTGCAAATGATATATCCCATAAGAGGTAATAACCAAAATACACAAAGCACTCATATGACTCAATAATCAAAAAAACCAATCTGATTAAAAATGGGCAGAGGATATGAATAGACATTTTTCCAAAGAAGACATACAAATGGTCAACAGGTACATGAAAAGATGCTCAACATCACTACTCATCAAGGAAATGCAAATCTAAACCACAATGAGATATCACCTCATACATCATACAAGAAACAAGTGTTGCTGAGGATGTGGAAAAAAGGGAACCCTCATGCACTACTGATGAGATTGCAAATTGGTATAGCCACTGTGGAAAACAGTATGGCGGCTCCTCAAAAAATTAAAAATAGAACTACCACACAATCCAGCAATTCCACTTCTGGGTATTTTTCCAAAGAATACAAAAATACTAGTTCAAAAATATATATGCATCCCCCCATGTGCATTGCAGCATTACTCACAGTAGCCAAGGTATGGAAGCAACCTAAGTGCCCACTGATAAATGAATGGATAAAGAAGATGTGGGGTGTGTGTGTACACATGTACACACGTACACACACACACACATACACACACACACTGGAATACTACTCAGCCATAAAAAAGAATGAAACCTTGCCATTTGCACCAGCATGGATGGACCTAGAGGGTATTATGCTAAGTGAAGTAAGTCAGACAGAGAAAGACAAATACCATATGATTTAACTTATACATAGGATCTAATACACTAAACAAACATAACAAAACAGAAACAGACTCACAGATACAGAGAATAAAGTAGTGGTCACCAGAGGGGATGGGGGTGGAAGAACGGGCAAAATAGGTGAAGGAGATGAAGAGGTGCAAACTTCCATTTATAAGATAAATGTCACAGAGATGTAATGTACAGCATAGGGAATAATAACTTGGTATACTGACAGTAATTAGACTCATAGTGGTAATCATTTTGTAATGTATAAAAATATCAAATCACTATGTCAAACGCCTAAAGCTAATATTGTCAACTCTACCTCCATTAAAAAAAAAGACAATAACCCAGTGACAGTGTTTACACACATTAACTCAATGACAGTGTTTACATTTAGGGACTTAACACACAGATGAAATAAATAAAAAATGCACTACAATAGCACTTGTGAAGCAAAAATAATTTTGCTTCCTTCAGCTCTTCCTCCCCTGTCCCAATCCTGAAGAATCAGAAACATAAGTGTGAATAGAAGTAGTAGAAAAGAGTAAATCTTACACCTTCTCTTCTCCTAGCCCTGAGGTTGAAGCCTGGCCGGGGCTGGGAGACAGCGGACAGGTTAGACTGAATTAGAATGCTGGTGACCAGACAAAAAAAGAGAGAATCAATCATCAAAACTAGTGATTAGAGAAAAAACATCATACATTATTATCTTGGCAGACTATTAGTTTCAAAGTGTTCAGTTAATGGGTTACTAAAGATAAAACAAATATCATTTCATTTCAAATGGACTTCGGTGGTGTCCTTAACTTAAAAAAAAAGTATTCAAAGGCAGGTGGCCATCATTAGAGGATCCGTCTCTAGGAAGATGCTGTGGGAGCTGGGCAGATCCATTTTCTTTCTCTAGAAAAACTTCCTGCCTGGCAATTGGAATCTGTCCAGCCCTCACGCTGCAAACTCTAACCGCCACCATCCCCAACAGTCTCTTCATCAGAGATCCTCTCCTCTTTGTCACCCAACAGTTTAGGGTCCAATCTCATCCCCAAATCTCCCTTCACAGTAGACACTCCTTCTCCCCCAGTAAACTACTCAAACCTCATTTGTTAGCTTGTTTATGGAGTAAATATGTGGGGCATGAAATGCAACATCTGGCAGCAACTTACCCAGAATATCAGTGACTGTGGTGAAATTACTCTCAAAAGGAACCGTACGTTTCCCTGAAGAAATGTTCCAATGTAATATACAAGGTATCTCTGCTGAAAATTAATCACAGATACCTAGGCCCTAAGGCTACTCAGACATGAATCACAAACAGCGGTACCAAGGTACTTACTTGTATAAATGTCTAATCAAGAGCGATCGGCAATGTTATTTATCTGGAACTTCTTGCAAAATAAGGCAGACTAGATGGTCAAAAGCAAGACTAATGTATCTCTATTGGGCTTTTTAATCAGTGCTAACATCATTAAACATTTACATAGCACTTCGGGTTTGGGAAAATTTTATATTTTGTTTTCAAGGTTATGTTGAAATGGGTACAATATACTTGGTATCTTCTCTTCGCACACAGAATTCATAAGCTAGAGAACAAAAATAACTTTCCCTGAGTCACTGGACAATTCACAAGAAGAGCTAGAGTTATAATCCATCAATTATTCCCACTCTACACATTAGATATTAAAAACAGACCTAAAAACAATCTACACATTAGATATTAAAAACAGACCTAAAATCAATCCGGCAAAGATCTAAGCAATCCTTTTGTGGACAAGGAACTAAAAATGAGCAAGTTACTTTCACCTCTTACCTGCAGCAGGTGTGCGCCAGAATGATAAACACGTTTGCTTCCTGACCAGTTGTTTTTTTATGAAGAACAGTTTGGTAATTGGTAAACACCATCAACAAAGTAAACAGAATCACATAGCTGAAGCTGCACTGTGCATTGGAAATTCTGCAAAGTGATTAGCAGCTTGAAAATGTGCAGAACTTAATCTGCATTCCAAAGTGGCTCAGCACTATGGGTCATTCCAGCTAGCCATTTTCAATGTGTATAAAATACTTATTTTGTTAGTAATTTACTGTGCATATTAAAAAGAGGCAGAGAAAAAGATATGTTACATCCTGCCATTTCTCAGCAGACGTGGTTAATTGCTTGATTCTGTGAAAAGCCAATAAACAGGGAAAGGGAACAAATTAACATTCTCACAGGTTAAATCAAAAAAGCATCTGTTTCATTTGTGGAGCTCCAGTGTGTAACACAGAAGCACTTTTGGCCGCCAGGCTGTTAATCTCTGAGAGGCTATAAACTTGTCATGTTAAGGACACTGCAAATTCAGCTTGAATATACTTTGCTTTTCACATTAATAGCATGTAAGGACACTTATGCCTCTCATCATCACTTCAGCGCCTTGAGAAGACCAATGTTCTTGTTATCTTCTCAGAGGACCACTACTACTTCAGCGCATGACTTCTCAATCTTTTGTGATATTAACCCCTTAAATTAAACTGACTTGGAGTTGAAGATTGCTACAAGAGCACTTGCTTCCCTTTAGAGATCACACACTACCACTCCACCTGGAAAATTCAAAAGTATTCAAACCCTCCACTGTTGATTAAAATCTGTTCTGATATCAGTAAGGAGATTCAAGCTTTCATTTACTCAGGAGAATGGCAGGGATTTGATAAAACATCACAGATAAAATGCTAAATCACAGCACAGTTTAGCAGTGTTCATGCTCTCATTTTGTGTTCTTTAGCTAAGTGAAACTGTAGCATCCTCAGACTTTATTTCATGTCCACATTTCTTCACCTAGAGAGAAGAGTTAATATGTGCCACAAGACACCGTAAAAATCTATGGGCAAGTTTAAAAGACTTTAAATGAATTTGGTGATTCTCTCTACATTTTTTAAAGAATATATTCTTGGGACTTCCCTGGGGGGTCCAGTGGTTAAGACTCTGCGCTCCCAATGCGGGGGGCTTGGGTTCAATCCCTGGTCAGGAAACTAAATCCCGCATGCTGCAACTAAGACCCGGTGCAGCCAAATAAGTAAATAAAATAGAGAAAGAAAGAATATATTCTTACATCATTTACACTTTTTACAAAGATCAGGAACCAGAACTCTGTTTCACTGGTTGTTTATAGACTACTTTTTCCCAACCACGCTAATATACTGCCTCCACGTATTGTTCCATCTCATCCCAGTTCTTAGGGGGAAATTCTAGAAACTTGGTCGTCTCAATGGGAAAACTCCCCAGAAAGAGTTGTGGCCTCTAACATTGTTCATCCATAACTTCAGAAGTCATCAGTCCATGATCTCATTCTACTATTAACTTTCTTGTCACATAAAGACACAGGAGAAATGTTCTACTCTCACTGAAGTCAGATCAGTGACCGCCATTTTGTTTTTGAACCACTAAGCAAGTCATGTCATCTCTCCAGGCTCATTTCCTTGCCTGCAACACATCAAGTTTGAACTAAATTTTTTCTACAGATTCTTTCAAATCTAAATCTACTTGGGGAGGAGGACATCACTAAAATGGCAACATAAGAGGCTCCTGATTGTCCCACCTCCCACAGATGTACTGAGTATACAGCAACACACAGATCATCTCTCTCTGAGAGAAATCCAGAAACTAGTTAAGTGACTCCTACACATTGGACAATTGACAAAATCTAAACACATCTAAACAGGTAAGAAAAGCTAATACACACTCTTACCATAAATCCCACACCAGCACAGCACCATTCAATCCCAGAGGGACCCCCCCCCAACTCCTAGCTTCTCCCTGAGGAGTGAAGGTATTGATAAAAGGGTACAAACTTCTGGTTAGAAGCTAAATAGGGCTGTAAGTATAGTTGATAATATTGTATTGTATAACTGAAATTTGCTATCAGAGTAGATCTGTTTTCTCCAAAAAAAGAGGTAAATATGTGAAGTATGGATGTGTTAATTAACTTGATGTGGGAATGCTTTCACAAGGTCTATGTACATCAAATCATCACGATATATGCTTTAAATATATTACAATTCTATTTGTCAATTATACTTCAATAAAGCTAAAAAATAGACACACAAAAAAATAAAGCTATATAGCAAAAATATTCTATATAAACTACTTAACCTCTTGATCAGGACTGTGAAGACAATCAAATCTTACATTTCTCTGAATTTGAAAACTTGTATTTCCTTGACATTGGAGAACTGGTAGAGCTAGCTTAATGACCCATGAGTCATAGACACCTAATCTGATTGTTGGGACCTCCATGAATAATAATCCACAAGCAATATGCATGACGCTTTTTAGACAAGGGTATATTTCCTTGAACTTCAGCAATTCAGGAATTTGGAAGCCAACACAATTTAAGGCAGAACTGCTGGGAGACTTCTGCACCAGCTTTCAGTTCACCTCTGGTATGTTATTAGGGAGATTAACTTTAAGCACTTCCTGGTTTAGTTCTGAGCAAGATGAGTGAACTTTTGTTCCATTAGGGCAGTGGGTTTGCTATAAATCCCTAAGTGTTACATTCTGGGAGCCTAGAGATAAGCAGTGGCTGAGGGCTTTACATTTTCTCATGTTATCTTAAGACACCCACAGCACATACTGCAAAACCTACCCACTTGAAGAAATCTTTAAAGCCCATGTGCTAAATGGGAACTTATTTGAGGCATTACTGACGAGCTATGTTCATAGATGGATGGAGCTGGAAGGGCCCTCAAGAGCTCATCCTGTTGGACTTCCCGACATCATTGCTTTGTCCTCGTTATCTTAAGAGATATGCACACCACGTACCATCCAGACCCAAGCTTGCCTGGATTTCTGACTAAGAGCTGTTTGCTATTCTTGGTCATTTCATAACATTCCTTCCAACTCTAAGAGGGAATTCATAGCCTTCACAATATTTTTCAGTTATGTAAATTGAAAGCAAAGACATATTCTTGACATATTGCAAGACTGCCCAAACTTCTGGTCATATGCAAATTTTTAAAGTATATTTAGAGACAATTAAGTTTCCCTTAGGTTAAAATATATATTCTGGCTCCCTATAAGTCAAATATTATCAGTGCTTTACTCAAAAATATCCACCTTAGGGACTCACTGCCTAATGGAACGGAAAATTCCACACTAAAGATCTTTATCGACAAACTTTAATATTAGAGCCAAATCATTGTAAGCTCTCTATATTAATTTTTTTTGCGGTACACGGGCCTCTCACTGTTGTGGCCTCTCCCGTCGCGGAGCACAGGCTCCGGATGCGCAGGCTCAGCGGCCATGGCTCACGGGCCCAGCCGGTCCACGGCATGTGGGATCTTCCCAGACCAGGGCACGAACCCGTGTCCCCTGCATCGGCAGGCGGACTCTCAACCACTGTGCCACCAGGGAAGCCCCTCTCTATATTAATTTTACATCAATTAACTGTTTGTGTGTGTGTGTGTGTGTGTGTGTTGAGAAAGGATATACAGTCTGAAATTGATTTAATGGAAAATACCCTGAAATACTAGCTGTGCCATGATTCTTTACACGATGATGAGAAAGATCACTGAAAATATTTGTGACCTAGTTTCCTTATCCATAAGGAAAAATAGTACTATAGCCCCTTATTCATTTAAAATAACTTGGTAAAAATTAAATAAGCATTATCTTGAAAAGTTCTGAAAAGATTATTCAAAATCAATTAATAATATCATGAAGGATACATTGCTTTGACCATTGTGAATAAGTGTGCTCGTGTATGGTTAGTGAGTCCATCTTTAAAGTGAGGGAAGGAGGCATTTGAGAGACAGTCACACCCTTACTTGAGGCATCCCTCCTCCCACCCACCCCCCATATTAATCGGCACACAGCAAATCTCTCTAGTCGGCGTTAAAATTGTGACAACCTGCTACACCTGCCGACTTGACATAGCAATTACAGTTCAGGAACAAAACATTACTATCAATCTCTAGCTGCTGAACCAGTGACAGTCGCCCCAAAAGGGAGTAAGTCAAAAGAATTGGAAGAAAAAGACAAGGAGACAACTGCACAGAGAGAAAGGGAGCAAGGGAATGCAGGACACAGAGATAAAACAAAGCTCTAGAGGAGAATAAAGATATTAGAAGGACAGAGAAAATATGGCACCAAAAATTCACTACTGAATCACGCTTTTATTTTCAACAGGCACCTTTGGCAGATTTAGCATATTTAATGAGCATTAATAAATAAAACATCAGAATTTTTGAAGTAAGATGTGAGCCTGTGATTTATTTTCCACCATGAGAGATTTGAGAGAGTAGGACTAGTTTCAAGGAAAAAGTGTAAAGGAGGGCAAGGTCATTTTGGACGATTTGTCAGCCCTTTCCATTTAATTCAACATTCATTTATTTGTTGAGCGTCTACCCAGTGTCCCATATAAGATAATGGAAATGAGACACAGTCCTTACTTCAAGTTCAAGGTCTGCGGATATGGTGGGAAACATTCATAACGAGTTAGAATGGAATGAATCAAGGATCTACTTGCAAGTGTGAACAGTCTCTCCGTTATTGCTGACACTTAACCCAGAGGATGGGTACCCTCAGGGCAGCTATCCTCACCCACAAGCTCAGCGCTAGAGGTCTTTTTGATTTGACTTCTTTTTGGCAATCCCCTGTGCTCTGGAATTTTCTCTTCCACGGTACCCATGTCCAAGAACATTCCTGGAAATTTCTGTAGAACCATTGCTGTCTACTACTTACCTACATAAGAGAAACTTCATATTGTAATCTGGGAATGTGATCTAGAAATTTACCCATAATCTAGGAATTAAACATATAGACTTGGAGTCAGGAAACATACAGTCCAGTCACTGGACTGCATCTTACTACCCTCATGATTTTTGACAAGTTACTCATCCTTTCTAAGTATTTTCTGTAAAATAAAGATAATATGTAATTGTATTTATCTCATAGAAAAGTTGAGAGGATTAAATGAGCATTTAGTAAACACTTAAAATGTTAGCTATTATTTTCTATTTGGGGATTGTATTAGTTTGCCAGGTTGCCATAACAAAACACCACAGACTGAATGGCTTAAACAACAAAAATTTATCTTCTCACAGTTCTGGAGGGTGGAACTCCAAGATCAAGATGCCATCATGGTTGGTTTCTCCTAAGACCTGTCTCCTTGGTTTGCAAATGATCACCCTCTTGCCACCTCTTCACAGGGTCTTCCCTCTGTGCACACATGACCCCGGTGCCTCTTTGCATGTCCAAATTTCCTCTTCTAATAAGGATACTGGTTAGAATGGATTAGGGCCCACTCATATGACCTCATATAACTATAATTACCTTCTTCAAGACCTTGTCCCCAAATACAGTCACATTCTGAGAGTGTTAAGACTTCAACATGTGAAGTTTTGCTGGAATTCAGTCTATAACAGAGGGTATAACATGCTTACAGTAAATTTACACACACACACACACACACACACACATCTGTGACTAACTCTTAGAAGATGATATAGAAATCTTTCCTTCACTCCAAATGCTCTATCATGTGCTGTCCCAATCATTACTATGTCCTCTTCCAGAAGTGACCACTATTTTTGACTTCTATAATGACAGATAAATTTTGCCTGTCCTTGAAATTCATATAAAGGAAATTATACAGTGTGTACCCATTTGTGTCTGGCCTCTTTTAGTCAACAATATATCTACAAAATCCATCTGTCTGGTAGGTTCCATGTTGCAGTAGTTTGTTCTTTTTAACTGGTATGTATGAATATACCATATTTTGTTCATTCACCCAGTGAAAGGCATTTGGGTTATTTTTTGTTTGGGGGTATTATGAATAAAGCTGCTATGTACATTCTTACACATTCTCTTCATGAACATATGCATTCATTTTTCTTGAGTGGAACTGGTTATTTAGGAGTATATTACTTCATTTACAAAAAATGAAATTTTCTAGTTATCTTTTATTTCTAGTTTAATTCTAAAGTAGTTAGAAAATATACTGTGAATTATTTTACTCCTTTGAAATTTGTTGATATTTGCTTTGATGCCAGTGTATAGCCAATTTTTATAAATATGCCATATACAGTTGAAAACAGTCTATCCTGCAATTGCATACTACAATGTTCTATAAACGTAACTGGTGCCAATTAAGTTGGTTACTCATGTTTTTTTCATCTTATATGTATTTACACTTTTGATTATTAAAATATCTAGTTAATTATGTTTTTTTCTGTTTCCTTTTTTGTTTTACTAACCTTATTTATATGTTTTGAAACTATAGTATTAGATGCATGTAAATTTTACCTGTTACACATTCCTATTGAATTGACTTGTCATTATGAAATATCGCTCACTAGCTCTGGTAATATTTTCCCCTTAAAACCTATTTTTCTTATACAATAAAGCCACACCTATTTTGTTTTGGTTAATGTGTTCATGATACATTTTTTTCAATACTTTTACTTTCAACATTTCCTTCTCTACATATTTAAAGTGTATTTCCCATAAACATATAAAATTATCTTATTAGCCAGCAAACTCACCTTTGTTTTTTAATTGGAGTATTTGGACCAAAAGAATTTCAATTAATTACTCATACACTTGGGTTTAAGTCTATGGTTTTGCTATTTATTTTCATATATTTTTGTGTGTTTCTTCATTTTTCACCTTCCTTTGCATAAATCAAACTTTTAAAAATAATTCCAATTTTTTATTCCGTTGTAATGATACAGTCATTCTCTTGGTAATTACAAAAGTTATGTTTTTCTGTTTTAAAACTGAATTTCTCTTTGACTTACAGTTATAAAATCCAAGAATATTCTGAAACTACAAACACATTTCTGTTTTCTTGAACATATTAACTGCATTTATTTTAAAATCCTTTTCTGAAAAATATAAATAGCTGAATCATATCTGTATCTCCTATTAGGGTTTTTTTTTCTTTTGGCTTATAATTCTGATTGGAAGCTAGACATTGTGGATGGGAAACTGTAGAGGCTCTTCATATTTTCTTTCTCCAAAAAAGAATTTTTTTTTTTTTTTTTTTTTTTTGCGGTACGCGGGCCTCTCACTGTTGTGGCCTTTCCCGTTGCGGAGGGAACTTGGCCAGGAAAGCCTGGCCTTTCCCAGGCTCCGGACGCGCAGGCTCAGCGGCATTGCTCACGGGCCCAGCCGCTCCACGGCATGTGGGATCTTCCCGGACCGGGGCACGAACCCGTGTCCCCTGCATCGGCAGGCGGACTCTCAACCACTGCACCACTAGGGAAGCGCCACATTAAAATATTTTTTAAACGTATTTGGAGTTCAGGTTGATCACTTAATATTTCTTTCTTTTTTTTTGGATCACTTAATATTTTAAGGTTAGTTTTAGTCTTTGATAGGCCTGGACTATTTCAGTTTTGCTCTTAACCCTAGGATATGACCTTTTGGGGCCTCAAGGGGATGGCTGTTTACTGGGACGCTCTGATTTGACAGGATTTGAATATACATCTGTATATCCCCTGAATAGCACTGAGATCTCCACTAAACTCTTCAAGTACCAGCTGCTGCTATTTTCTTGGTTTTGTAAAATCGTTCTCTATGTTTATGCAGTTTAGGAGTAAGTTAAGGTAAAATTATACACGAATTTTTATCCTCTCTTCTTTACGGCTCCACTTTCTCTAGGATTGTACCCCTCTGGCAGCCCTCATATGGGTATCCTCAGCCCATTTAAATCAGTGTTTTGGTTTGTGCTCTATTCTCCTGCTTAGTTCCTCTCCAGTACCATTAAATACACACACACGCACTCCATTTCTTATTTGTTGTTTATTGGCCAATGGGTTGATCCAATACAAACTACTCACTCATAAACAGAACAGGTACTTACTTCTGGGCTACTACTTTTAATATATTAGTGTGGTCTCCCCCAGATTTGACATTTATCTAGGGTTTTAAGAAAGTGTACAGTGAGAAAAAGTGAATAAGTGAAATGAGAGGAGAGTAGGGAGTTGGTAATTATGTGAAAAATGGACGTCAAATAAAGACCATGAAATCAAACATGTATGGAGTACTTGTGTATTAGTCCTCTACTAGACACAGTGGTAAAACTGAAGGCTATTTATTTCGTGGTATTTGACCCCCAAGAAGTTTATAATATTCTTGAGAAAAAAAGATTAAATGGAAAATTGTAAATAAAAATTCAAGCACTATACAGCAATTTAGAAAATAAGATTTCTGAAAGAAGTACAAAGTAGAACTCAGCAGGTGTATATTGAGCTTAAACTTTTCTCCATTTAAAATAAGCTGAAGTGAATAAAACAAACAAGCAGGACATTTAGCTCCAGATAGCAGCAGGATAAAAATTTTAAATTTCTGTATCTTCCAAAAATGAAATGATGCCAACTTGCACTTTACCACCACATAGGGTAGCAGGACAGAAAATCCTAGTTTGCATGCCCTAAATAAAAATGTTATGATTCAAATATTATGGTTATTTTTCTGTTTGCTATCAACAAATTCTAGGGCTAGTTGGATGCTGGTTAGCTACAGTTTAGACTCGGTGGGGCACAAGATTATTGAGGCCATGAGTTTCAGGACATGTTTGAAGTAGGATTAAGACTTAATTCCATTTATACATGGCTGCACCCTAGATTTACTGAATCACAATCTCAGATTATGCTCACCAAGCTCTAAAAATTTTTCTAACATAGAGCCAGGTTTACAAACCACTGTTTCAAACTAGGAATTACATTTTATCACTCCTTAATTTGCACAGTGCCATTCAAAAACTGAACACAGAACACCCCTGCATGTTCAACTTCAGTAAAATATTTTATAAGTCAAAAAAGGTAAGAAATATATTCCTCCCCCAATAAAATTAATAGATAATTCCAAAGATAAAGAAGAGCTAGGAAATCTTTCTTGACCATTATGACTCTTTTTTTTTTTTTTTGCGGTACGCGGGCCTCTCACTGTTCTGGCCTCTCCCGTTGCGGAGCACAGGCTCCGGACGCGCAGGCTCAGCGGCCATGGCTCACGGGACCAGCCGCTCCGCGGCATGTGGGATCTTCCCGGACCGGGGCACGAACCTGTGTCCCCTGCATCAGCAGGCGGACTCTCAGCCACTGCGCCACCAGGGAAGCCCCTGACTCTCATTTTTATATGTGATTCCTTGAGAAGCAATTTTCATTTTTGATGCTTTAGAAAATAATATAGAATCTCTGGTCAGGCAACATGACTGTGGAACTGAAACATTTCCTCCTCAAAGTAAGTAGAGATGCTGAACACAATAAAATAAAAATAATTTGGAATTCATAACAGGGCTTGCAAGGATGAAAAGAAAATCTCAAGGTGTAAGAAAAAAATAGTGAACTGAAAACTAAGGTAATAATTATGAGAATTCATGTTGTTGCTGCCCAAGCGGCTGTTACTGTAATGAATCATGGAGGGACTTATTGTATAAAGTTCATGCAAAGAGAGTTGATAGGACTGTGGGCCCTTGCAAAGTAGGAGCTAAAACTTGAGACTCCTACATAAAGCTAGGATCTCAAAGGGCTAAAAACTCAGCAAAAGGCAGATTATTAAAAACTCTGCACATAAACCCAGGGAACTGAAAAGGAAGCTTACCTGTATCGACCTAGACTATAGATAGAAAATAAGTATCATTTGAAAATTTGGAGAGCTAAGTTTTGAAAACGCCTGCATATTTACATCTTGAAATTACAACATCTTTAAACTGATAACGTGAAAAACAGCACAAAATAAATATGAATAATATTTACTGTGGTAAAGAAAAAATTATAAAGATGAAAAAAGAACAATAAAAATTTGAATAAGGACCAATTAGAACACCTAGATATAAAGAATGAATAACTAGAAGATGGATCTAATATATTATAGTGAAATTCCTAAAGGCCATGTTAGAAAGCTGAAAAGCAAAAACAGCAGAAAGATCACACACAAATGAATAAGCAGACTAATAGAAAAGTTCTGACTTCTTTCCAGCAATGAAGACATAACAAGAACAAGACTTAACCAGAAAAATGTTTGAAAAACAACTGTTTTCAGACACTGAGCAACAGGCAGTTTCCAGACCAGGGACAGAAAGAGGTAAAAACTAAACAGTATGTAGCATCTTATAGAGTTGATCAGTTGGAGGTCAGTGTTAAGGGAGACGAATGCAAGAGAAATTTGTGGACAGAGTTCCAGGAAAAGAGAGAGGTATGCAGAAAAATTGCCCCCGATATCTACACAGGCTTCTCCTTGAATCTTTGGTAAGGACTATGCCTCACATGCATACAGTAAAACTCAACAACATAAAACGAAGAATGATGAGGGACTTGTAAGGAGAGCAATTCCCAGAGCTCACAGTGGGTAGGGAGTTATCTCAGTTGCAACCAGAGTGGAAAGTCCTCAGTGGTCATCAGCTCATTCAGTGGAGACCCAGCTAAATCATGCCTTAGCAGTAGGACAGAATTATTCCCAGAGTGTAGGCTATTCTAGACCCACTTTAACAAAGCTTAAAAGAAAGACTTCAAAAAGGTCAAACTCATCTGTAAATAACTTAATTACTTGTTAAAAGAAAGCCCAGCAGCCCTTCGAGTTAGACAATAAAATCTAGACCTTCAACAAAGTGATCATCATAATGTCCAGCATCCTGTCAAAATTACTAGATATGCCAAAAAGCAGGAACACGTAACTCATCACCAGGAAAAAATTCAATTGATGGAATCAGATACAGAAATGCCAGAAAAAACATAAAAGTATATCACAAATTTATATATGACATTATTTAAGTATTTAAAGAAAGACATGGATAAAATTAGATAGAGAAATGTTAGATATTAAAAAATAAAAGGAACTTCTAAAGATGAGAACCACAATGTCCGAAGTGACAATATCACTGAACTGGCTTAACAGCAAATTAAACATATTATTTGGAGAAATATCAACAACATATATCCGAATGAGGCATAAAGAAATAGACTGGAAAAGAAGGAGCATCAGTTGACCTGTGATCTAATTCCAAATGTTCTAACATGTATATGATTGAAGAATCAAGAGGAAAGGAGAGAGGGGCATAGAAAAAAATACGTGGAGAAATGTTATTTGAAAAATTTGAAATTTGGTAAATACTATAGACACTGACTCAAGATGTTCAACAAATCCTAACATAAACACTAGGAATACCGTACCAAATCACAACATTTTCAACTCCAAAAGACAAATATTGAGAGAAAAATCTTAGCAGTAGCTCCTTCCCTGTCCAAAAAGAAATATTACATACAGAAAAATAACATTTTTAAAGTGATAAAAGAAAAAATCTCAAACTAGAATCTGCAACCTCCAAAAAAAAAAAGAAAACTAAATACAATTTTCTTTTAGACAAACAAAAGCTGACACCATTCAATTTAAGCCCAAGATGACTAGAAGAACAGAAATTTCCTCAAGAATATCAAGAGTAGAGGAATTCCAGGTTTCCAGTTCAACACCATTTCATTCGATGTCCAAAAGATAAGGTGACCTTTTCTAATATTTGGGCTATGTATGTTGTAATTTTGAACCAGTGGGGAAAATTTAGGCTATCAAAAATGGCTTTGGGAATTTTAAAAGTATAAATTTAAGTTGCTATCTCATACAAGAAATTTGAGCTGGGTTAGAGACTTACATATGAAAGATGAAACCATAAATGTGCTAGACTACATTGTGGGAAAACATATTATCTCCTTTTGGGGAAGACTTTTTTTTTTTTTTTTTTGCCGTGCTGCACAACATGCGGATCTTCCCCTGACCAGGGATCAAACCCCGTGCCCCCTGCAGTGGGAGTGCTGAGTCTTAACCACTGGACTTCCAGGGAAGTCCCAGGGAAGACCTTTTGAAACCAGACATTAAAGCCAGAAAACATAAGGGAGAAAGTGTGTGTGTGTGTGTGTGTGTGTGTTTGTGTGTGTGTGTGTGTGTGCAATGGATGGACAAACACATAACTTCCCTCTTTTCCCTTCCCACTTTTCAGAACGATTTGCAGAATAAGGCTCATGAGATGGAGGTCAAAAGATCGGTTTTATTACTGATAGAGCTGACTGGGGAACATGACTTTACTCCTCAGCCAGTTTGCTCTCCACCATGTGAGATAGTGGACTGAATAGTCTCCGCCTCTGTGGGGGGAACTTGGGGCGAGGGGAATGAAAGCTCCAACAGATAAAATTCCTAAATCTGATAACGCAAAATCATATCAGCAGTCACAGGTAGCAAAAGAATATTCAGTCCATATCTAGGGACATTAGTCCCAAATTCCCACAATTTATGTGCTCTGACTGGCTCCAGAACATAATTTTTGTGCCTGCACCAAGCAAGTGGATGAATTTTTCTGGAGTTTCCATGTTTAACTCCTTGAGGGAGAGGGTGGCCTAACCTTTCTTCCCTGTTCCTCTTCTATCTGATCGCTCCGTAACTGTTTTCCTCACATCAATAATAGATGCCTCCAGTGAGATAAACAGGGCAGCAGACCCACAGATTCTTTATGTTACTGACTCTACTATTCCTTCCATTCAGTATGGATAAGTATCTTTAAGAATCTGCAGAAACAGATTCTAAAATACTATCACCTCCGGGTGGTGAGATCATGTGTTATTCTTAATTTCCCCCCGGATCTCCTTATTTTCATCAACAAAGGTCAAGAAGGACCATCAGATCCCACAAGCTCTGCTTCTCATGGAATTTTATTAAATCGATGACCTCCCCCTTACTGTTGCAGTCCTTTACCAGCTCCTGGGTCATTCCCCATCATTTCTTAATATAAGTCCTAGATGCATAAAATTCTCTCTCACACTATTACTGATGTAAATCTTAGTGATTTTAATACATAAGTTAACAATCCTTCCAACAGAGTAGCGTCCTAGCACTTTGACCCTCTCCCCTCCAATTATCTTGTCTTCTATTCCATCTCAGCCACTCACTCCAACGGGCATACCCGAAACCTCATCAGGGCTAAAACTGCGACCCTCGATACTCTCAACTTCATGTAGCAAGGCATCTGACCATTATCTTCCCCTAGGATCCTGACTCCTGACCCCTCAACCCTACCAGTGACTCCCATCTACTGACTCTGCCATCTAGTCATTCTCCATCATACGCTCGGTGTCCTCTTTCCCCTCCTGTCACAGCTTAAATTCGAGGCCAATTATTATAATCCCTGCACACACTCTCCACTCCCTTGCTCCTCTCTTGTTGTCATATTTTTTTGGCCATACTAAACCCTGATTAAATTCAAGCCCAGGTTAAATCAAGTTCTCTGCCTACTCCATGCTTGCAGTGATGAAGCTGAACATGGCAAAAGAGAAATACAAACATTCTGACTGGTCTCACTTTAGAGTCATGACCACGAACCTCGAGAAAGTCTGTAACACTGGCCAGAAATGCTGCCATATCTACCCTGGCCATTTATTCCCACCGTTGTCTAGGAGATTCTTTTACCCACCTCTCTCCTCAAACATCCCAAACCTTCTACCTTCACTCTCAGCTGATTTTGCTTCCACTTCACTGAAAAAATTAGACAATTGAAGCAATCAGTAAAAACTCTCTAAGACTCCCACTACCACATGCACCCACTATGAGCGCCTGCACTCAGCTTCCTCACCTGACAAGGCAGAAGGCTCCCCTTCTCCTAAGGGAAGCCATCCTCTACACGTTCGCTGGCTTCATTCTCTCTCCAGGCCTTCCTCTAACAATGGCAGGGTGCGGGGCAATAGTAACAAATGAAAGTCTCTCCATGTACATATATTTATGTATATACATGAATTCAAATATTGGGAGATTGGGATTGACATATATACACTATTGATACTATGTATAAAATGGATAACTAATGAGAACCTACTGTAGAGCACAGGGAACTCTACTCAATGCTCTGTGGTGACCTAAATGGGAAGGAAATCCAAAGAAGAGGGGATATACGTATACAAATAGCTGATTCATGTTGCTGTACAGTAGAAACTAACACAACGTTGTAAAGAAACTATACTCCAAAAAAATTTAAAAAATAAAATAATAGTATCCTGATATACATGTAACATGTACATTATATACTATGTGTGTATATGGGTGTATCTAAAATGGTGGTGAGCATAAGAAAGCAAATTTAGGCACAAAATACTGTTTAAAAGGAAAAGATGATTTTTCTAATCAGTAAGCAAAAGAAGAAAATGAAGATTTGTTGAACATCTGCTATGTCCCAAGCACTGAGCTAAGGTCTTATATCATCTCATTTACTATATAAAGTAATGTATAAATGGAAATCGAGATTTTGAGCAGTTACATAACTTGCCCAAGGTCACACAGCTAGTAAAATGGTCAAACTGGGTTCTGCTCCAAGGATGGTCTGACTCCAAAGCCCATGCTTTATTCATTGTGCTATGAGAGAAAAATACTATACTTTCCCATATGGCTGGTCCCAGTGTAAAGACCATGCTTTGTAATACCAGCTTCACAGCACTGAATCGACAAGTGGTTGGTTAGGCTGGGGCCTCCTTGCCGCTGTCTGAGTGTGGCTCGGCTGTCTTGCTAAAGAGCTGCCAGATAGCCCCACAGGCAGCACTGTAGGTGTGCTGATTCCTAGATGTTTTCTAAGCAGGTGATAAAGTGCTCTGGGATTCCTCCGGATACAATGTACCCTATAAATGCAATGTATAGTTTCATTTGCCTTACAGTTGGGAGCTGCCTGGTGATTTAATCCTAAGTGCACTGTATTTTTTAAAGTGCATTTAAAAAGCATCTTTCAACTACTGGCAGACTTTGTAAACTGCTCTCAGAAGTTTTCAAAACAGGGGGAAATTCTACAGCAATTTTTTTTTCGAATTTTATTTATTTTTTTATACAGCAGGTTCTTATTATCCATTTTATACATATTAGTGTATATATGTCAATCCCAATCTCCCAATTCATCCCTCCACCACCACCCCCGCCGCTTTCCCCCCTTGGTGTCCGTACGTTTGTTCTCTACATCTGGGTCTCAATTTCTGCCCTGCAAACTAGTTCATCTGTACCATTTTTCTAGGTTCCACATATGTGTGTTAATATACAGTATTGTTTTTCTCTTTCTGACTTGCTTCACTCTGTATGAGAGTCTCTAGATCCATCCACGTCTCTACAAATGACCCAATTTCGTTCCTTTTCGTGGCTAATTAATATTCCACTGTATATATGTACCACATCTTCTTTGTCCATTAGTCTGTTAATGGGCTTTTAGGTTGCTTCCATGTCCTGGCTATTGTAAATACTGCTGCAATGAACATTGGGGTGCATGTGTCTTTTTGAATTATGTTTTTCTCTGGGTATATGTCCAGTAGTGGCATTGCTAGGTCATATGGTAATTCTATCTCTAGTTTTTTTAAGGAAACTCCATACTGTTCTCCATAATGGCTGTATTAATTTACATTCTCACCAACAGTGCAAGAAAGTTCCCTTTTCTCCACACCCTCTCCAGCATTTGTTGTTTGTAGATTTTCTGATGATGCCCATTATGACCGGTGTGAGGTGATACTTCATTGTAGTTTTGATTTACATTTCTCTAATGATTAGTGATGTTGAGCAGCTTTTCATGTGCTTCTTGGTCATCTGAGTGTCTTCTTTGGAGAAATATCTATTTAGGTCTTCTGTCCATTTTTGGATTGGGTTGTTTGTTTTTTTAATATTGAGCTGCATGAGCTGTTTATATATTTTGCAGGTTAGTCCTTTGTCCGTTTACTCATTTGCAAATATTTTCTCCCATTTGGAATGTTGTATTTTCATCTTCTTAGTAGTTTCCTTTGCTGTGCAAAAGCTTTGAAGTTTCATTAGGTCCCATTTGTTTATTTTTGTTTTTATTACCATTACTCTAGGAGGTGGATCAAAAAAGATCTTGCTGTGATTTATGTCAAAGAGTGTTCTTCCTATGTTTTCCTCTAAGAGTTTTATAGTGTCCGGTCTTACATTTAGGTCTCTAATCCATTTTGAGTTTAGGGAGTATTCTCATTTCATTCTTTTATATGTAGCTGTCCAGTTTTCCCAGCACCACTTATTGAAGAAACTTTTCTCCATTGTATATCCTCCACTGTATATCCTTGTCTCCTTTGTCATAGATTAGTTGACAATAGGTGCATGGGTTTATCTCTGGGCTTTCTATCCTGTTCCATTGATCTATATTTCTGTTTTTGTGCCAGTAGCATATTGTCTTGATTACTGTAGCTTTGTAGTATAGACTGAGGTCAGGGAATCTGATTCCTCCAGCTCCGTTTTTTTCCCCTCAAGACTGCTTTGGCTATTCGGGGTCTTTTGTGTCTCCATACAAATTTTAAGATTTTTTTCTTCTAGTTCTGTAAAAAATGCCATTGGTAATTTGATAGGGATTGCATTGAATCTGTAGATTGCTTTGGGTAGTAGAGTCATTTTCACAAAAATGATTCTTCCAATCCAAGAACATGTATATCTCTCCATCTGATTGTAGCATCTTTAATTTCTTTCATCAGTGTCTTACAGATTTCTGCATACAGGTCTTTTGTCTCCCTAGGTAGGTTTATTCCTAGGTATTTTATTTTATGGTGATACAAAGCAGGAGTAAGCACAGTTTCCTCATCTGTTAAATAGAGGGTTGGATATTCCATGACTCTGTGAAGCTTATAAAGTGACATCACGACATGTAGACAAGTAACTTTATGGTACACTTGGGTTCTATGATACAGTTCACTGACTGAAACATCCATCACTTATTTTTGTATGTGGAGACAGAATTTTAGGGAGGAAGAGTGCTTTATAAATCATTTAGATCAACTCCTCATCTAATATGTAAAAATATTGCCCCAATATTCCCGTCTGGTGGAAATCCAGCCTTAGTTTAACTTCGCTTCCATTTTAGGTCAACCTTTATTGTAAGATTTTCACCTGTTTTGACAGTTTTTCTCCAGCTGAAAAGTTTCTTAATCAATTACTACTGTCTTTGGTAGGGGACACAGCACAAGAAAGAGACTGTTGAGACCACAAAACGAGTGGCATGGATCTAGTGTGTAAGGCTAAATTTTTTTCCAAAACTGTTTTGAATTTTTCTTAAAATATTTAAATTGTGATGAACTGATGAGACTGACAATCAAAAAGGTGTTGTCATCTACTGTTCCAGAGTTCTTGATTAGTTTTGGCTCTTTGCACTAAGTGTTTTAGAAATTAATTTTCACTTATCTTTTGGTTAGATTTCTTTTCTATCTCCCTTGAAGAAATTCATAGCCGTCTATGCATCACAGCAATTTAAAGGTGGGCAAAGAGGACTTCAGAGACTGTAGTTATATAACACATTTTTGAATGAATGATCTCAGTTGTAGATAAGAAATTGGCAGGTTGAGACTGTAGTTATATAACACATTTTTGAATGAATGATCTCAGTTGTAGATAAGAAATTGGCAGGTTGATTTAGAAATGGGGGCAGAAAGTCATTGAAGTAGATTTCATCTTCTCAAGTTCAGTGTCTCACGAAGAGGCACCTCTGAATCCTTCCACAATTGAAGAATTACCCAAAATACTTCTCATTTATATTAATAATAGTTATTGTTATTAATTCTCACTATTCATTCTTTTGAGATTTTACTGTGTTCTTAGATGTGAATAATATGAAGGTCTTTATCATAAATAAAAGAAAGAAATATTACTTTATTGAGACCCAGGATAGATTTCTTTGCATTCAATATTTGGTTGCACAATATCTGAAGAAGAGGGATATAAAGGCACCTGACTCATAAGGAAGATTTAAAAGGTACACATTTGTCTATTTATCAAAACAAATGGAAAGTATATCTGTATTTGAACACTGCTCACAAGGAATCCAAAAGGATAATTTAGTTATTTTATTGTAATATAATCCAGGACCATCTGGGGGCAGTTCATGGGCATGTAAGTGACTCAAGCAATTGGTAGACTGCTTTTAGACAGAACTGAACTTCTCTGCCCATTTTATACTTTTCAAAGACGTCAAACATCACTTTATTTCTATTCAAAATGTGCACAGTTTTACTTTTTCATTAATTCAACAAATATTTATTTGGAAATTCCCACTATGTGCTGGTCTCGGGTGCCACTACTAGATATTGGGAACACAATAACGAGTAAAAGCATATAGGGTTCAAATATTCATGGCTCTTTCATGGAAAGGCACTGCACAGATAGAGATGCTAATGAATATCTATAATGAACGGACGTAAATTCTGAGAAGGAAAGAAGCTGTCCTAGATTTAAGGATCATCGGGTGTGTACTCAGCAGCTTTCTAAAGGTGGCCCAACCAGCCAGTCTGGGAACCCCAGACTGACACACCCTCTATCCCTCTTCAGACAGAAGTCACAGAGATTGTACCAAACACCTTGAATCAAACACCACTGCTAGCCTTCTAACCCTCTCCCTTTACTCCAAAACTACCCAGTAGTGGTAATAGCTTCAGAACCACACTGAGCAAGTGTCCTAACAGGCCTCAGTCTGCCTCCAGGGCAAGCCAAAGCTGTACCTAAGTGAATGCTTCGTCCACTCTGCTAGGAAGGCTGAGGTGCCGGAGCCCTCCCTGGAAGGTCCTCAAGAGCTGATTATGCACATCTCTTTCCATTTTCAATGGCATCATGTTGGTAGCTCCACATCGGCTGGCCATGATCTCAGAGGGAGAACTTACATTCTGAAAACACTTAATGCACAAATCAGGGCTCCTCCAACCCCAGAGTTATTTTACCATCCCACCACTGTAGAGGTGCCCCCAATTTTTTTAAGTGTCTTAGGGTCCTGTGTCATATATGAGGCATAGGATGATTAATGTGCCAGATCTATGGTCAGTATCCCTACTATGAAATAGGGAGGCCTGTCTAGGCTAATCATCTGGGTGGTACATCAGACAGGTCCTGAGAATGAGCTCAGTGCCCTTCACAGCAGTCCTGTCTCCAGTCTACTGGTCACCTACTTCCTGGGCACAGACAGAGCCGGATCACTATCAGAATGAGGGCCAGGCATCCTGTAATCTACAACAGAAATTGTAGGATTTTAACAACACATGACTCCATATGTGACTGAAGGCTGCAGGACAAATCCTTAACGAAACAACTTCACAAGGCGTGTCTTCACTGCATAAATTTCTACTTTTTTTGTGAGAACACGTAAGTTGTAATCCCTCTGCAAGGTTAAATTATGCAAAACAGTGTTAACAACTATACTCACCATGTTATACATTAGATCCTCACACTGAATTCATCTTATAACTGAAAGTTTGTACCCTTTTACCAACATCTCCCTGATTCTCCCACCCACCCCTGGCCCTGGCCCCAGCCCCAGAAACCACCATTCACTGTTTCTATGACTTTTTTTTTTTGATTCTACATATTAGTGATACCATTCAGTATTTGTCTTTGTCTGGCTTACTTCACTTAGCATAATGCACTACAGATTCATCCATGTTGTCCCAAATGGCAAGATTTCCCTATTTTTTTTAAGGCTGAATAATATTCCATTGTGTGTGTATATGTATACATAATATTCATAACATTGCATGTATATACATATATATACATATAACATCATGTCTGTGTATATATACTGATATACATACCACTGTGTATATACATAACATTGTATGCATTTATAACTGTGTGTATGTATGTGTCATATATATGTATGTATATATACATACATATACATAACATATTCTTTATCCATTCATCCATCAATGAACAATGAACACCTAGGTTGTTTGCATACCTTGGTTATTGTAATAATGCTGCAATGAACATGGGAGTACAGATATCTCATTGAGATAATGATTTCATTTCCTTTGGATATATTCCTGGAAGTGGGACTGCTGGATCATATAGTAGTTCCATCTTTAATTTCTTGAGGAACCTACATACTATTTTCCATAGTGGCTGTACCAATTTATACTCTCACTAACAGTGCAAAAGATTTCCCTTCTCTCCATGTCAACACTTGCTATCTCGTCTTTTTGATAAAAGCCGTCATAACAAATGTGAAGTGCTGTCTTGTGGTTTTGATATGCATTTCCCTGATGATTACTGTTGTTGAGTACCTTTGCATGTACCTGTTGGTCATTTGTATGTATTCTTTGTTATAATGTCTATTCGGGTCCTTTGCACATTTTTTAAAAAGTATTTATTTTTCCTTATTTATTTATTTGACTGCAGCGGGTCTTAGTTGCAGAACATGGGATCTTCATCAAGGCATGTGGGATCTTTCATTACAGCACTGGGCTCTTCGTTGTGGTGCTCGGGCTTCTCTCTAGTTGTGGCATGCGGGTTTTCTCTCTCTAGTTGTGGCACGTGAGCTCCAGAGAGCGTGGGCTCTCTCACTGAGGCATGTGAGCTATAGTTGTGGTGTGGGCTTAGTTGCCCTGTGGCATGTGGGATCTTAGTTCCCCGACCAGGAATCAAACCTGCGTCCCCTACATTGGAAGGCAGATTCTTTACCACTGGACCACCAGGGAAGTCCTCCTTTGCCCATTTTTAAATAGTTTTTTTTTTAATTGAATTGTATGAGTTCCTTGTTATCTTGGATATTAACTACTTATTGGATATGTGATTTGCAAATATTTTCTCCCATTTGGTAGGCTGCCTTTTCATTTTGTTGGTGGTTTCCATTGCTGTGCAGAAGCTTTTTATGTTGATTTTTGCTTTACTGTCTTTGCTTTGGTGTCAAATCCAAAAATTCCCTGCCAAGACTAATGGCAAGCATCTTACTCTTACCCCATGTTTTCTTTTAGGAGTTTTATGGTATTGGGTCTTATTCAAGAGTAGATCTATTTTGAGTGTGTGTGTGTGTGTGTGTGTGTGTTGTATGAGGTAGGGGTTCAGCTTCACTCTTTTACATGTCTATATTCAGTTTTCTCAGCACCATTTATTGAAGAGACTATACTTTCTCCATTGTATATTCATGGTGCCTTTGTTGATAACTGACCATATAGGCATGGATTTATTCTGGGTGGTCTGCTCTATTTCACTGATCTATGTGTCTGTTTTTGTGCCAATATCATACTGTTTTCATTACCATAGCTTTGTAATATAGTTTGAAATCAGGAAGTGGGATGTCTCCAGCTTTGTTCTTTCTCAAGACTGCTTTGGCTATTTGGGGTCTTTTGTGGTTCCACACAAATGTTAGAAAAGTTTGTTTTCTACTTCTGTGGAAAATGCCACTGGAATTTTGATAGGCATTGTATTGAATCTGTAGATCACTTTGAATAATATGGACATTGAAGCAATATAAATTCTTCCAGTCAATGAACACAATAAACACATTTATTTCTGCTTTCTTTCTTTATATATTATTAGTTTCATCAATACTTTATAGTTTTCTATGTACAGATATTTCACCTGCTTGGTTAAATTTATTCCTAATTTTTTTTTTCCTTTTGGTTGTTTTTGTAAAAGGGATTGTTTTCGTAATTTCTCTTTCTCATAGTTCTTTGTCAGTGTATAGAAATACAACTGATTTTTGTGTATTGATTTTGTATCCTGTAACTTTACTGAATTTTTTTATTAGTTTTTTGGCAGTCTTTAGAATTATATATGTGTGTGTGTGTGTATATATACACACACACACGCACATACACACACACACACATATATATATGTATAAAATATCATGTCGCCTGCAAAGAGAAACAATTCTACTTCTTCCTTTCCAATATGGATACCTTTTATTTCTTTGTCTAGCCCAAATGCTCTGGCTAGGACTACGCTGAATAAACATGGCAAGAGTAGGCATTCTTATCTTTTTCCTAATCTTAGAGGGAAAGCTTTCAGCTTTACACCTTTGAGTACGAAGTTAGCTGTGGGCTTGTCACATATGGTCTTTATTATGTTGGGGCACATTCTACCTATACCTAATCTGTTGGGAGTTTTTATCATGAAAGGATACTTCATTATGTCAAATGCTTTCTCTGCATCTATTGGGATGATCATATAACATTTGTTATTTATTTTGTTGATGTCATGTATCACATTTATTGATTTGCTTATGTTGAAACACCCTTGCACCCCAGGAATAAATCTTACTTGACCATGGTGTATGATCCTTCTAATGTACTGTTGAACTTTGGCAATATTTTGTTGACATTTTTCATCTATGTTCATTAGGGATATTTACCTGTAATTTTCTTCCCTTTTTAGTGTCTTTGTCTGGCTTTGGTGACATGATAATGCTGGCCTCATAAAATGAATGAGAATGTATTTTCTCCTCTTCTAGTTTTTGGAAGAATTTAAGAAGGATTGGCATTAATTCTTGAAATCTTTGGTAGAATTCAACAGTGAAGCCATCTGGTCCTGGACTTTTGTTGAGAGGTTTTTGATTACTGATTCAATCTCCTTACTAGTAATTGATCTGTTCAGATTTTCTATTTCTTCATGATTCAGTCTTGGTAGATTGTTCATTTCTTGGACTGTACCCATCTCTTCTAGGTCATCTAATTTGTTGGCATATAATTATTCATAGTAGTTTATGATCCTTAGTATTTCTTGTTATCAATTGTAATGTCTCTTCTTTCATTTCTGATTTTATTTGTCTCTTTTTCTCTTAGTTCATCTAGCTAAACATTTGTCAATTTATTTTCTCCAAAAAAAAAAGGAAAGAAAAAAAAAAACAGCTCCTAGTTTCATTGATCTTTTCTATTGTCTTTCTAGGCTCTACTTATTTCTACTCTGATCTTTGCTATTTTCTTCCTTCTACTAACTTTGGGTTGAGTTTGTTCTTCTAGTTCCTTGAGATTTAAAGTTAGGTTGTTTATTTGGTATCTTTTTTTCTTAATTTATTACTATAAACTTCCCTTTTAGAACTGCTTTTGCTGCAACCTGTAAGTTTGGAATGTTTGTTTCCATTTTCATTTATCTCAAGTTATTTTTTGATTTCCCCTTTGATTTCTTCTTTGATTGGTTGGTTGTTCAGGAGCCATTCTGTTTCATATCCACATTTGTGTATTTTCCAGTTTTTCTCTTGTAATTGATTTCTGGTTTCATACTTTTGTGATAGCAGAAGATGCATGACAGGATTTAAATCTTCTTAAATTTGATCTAGTCGGTTATTGAACCCCTTAACTTAATTTTTCAGTTCAGTTATTGTATTTGTCAGTTCTATGGTTTCTATTTGGTACTTTTTAATATTTTTTGAAATTATATTTCAAATAATATTTGTTGAAATTCTCACTTTGCTCATGCATTGGTCTCCTTACCTCAGTGGGCATCTTTATGACTATTAATTTGAACTCTTATCTAAATTCTTATTTATTGGGTAAATGACTTATCTGTTTCATTAAGGTTGGTTTTGGGGAGATTTATCTTATTCTTTTGGTTGGAACATATAACCCTGTCTCTTCATTTTCCTTAACTCTGTGTTGGTTTCTGCACATTAGATAAAACAGGAACTTCTCTCCATCTTGTCAAACTGGCCTTGTGTAGATGAACCTTGTCAATTAGCCAGACCAGAGCTCCTTGTTGCCTCTCAAACCTCTGTGATCATCTAAGGCACCGTCTTGGTAATTAGTGGCTCCCGGAAGTTGAAGATATGCCAAGACCTGTCAGTTTCCCAAAGGCGTGGGAAATGTCCTTATGCCTGTTCAGGCTCCAGGATGACTAATAATTGCTTGGTCCTTCAGCTCCCCAATGCAGACTAACTGGAAGCTCGACTTTCAGGCAGCAGCTGGGAAAGTCAGGATGTTAAATATGCAGTCCAGCCTCTAACAAGGAGAAACTGGAAGGTGGGTATTTTGCCCATTCACTCTGTGCTGAGCCAGAGGGAATAGTCTCTGGAATTGTTTATGTGCCCAAACAGAACTGCTTTTTTGTTTTGTGTAGTCCCTTGGGACTCACGAATGCCAATCCCTGTCAGCTCCTAGTGCTAGATTTGGGAGTCAATAAGAGTTGGGTGACAGCCATAACAGTTGGGGTGCTACATATGTGGATAAGCTCCTTCCAGGGAGAAAATGGACACTTGGTTTTATTGTTGGAGGAAGCTGGGGGGGAATACCAAGGGATGTGCCCACCAGCTCTCTCAGGTTCCTTGGAGGATCCCAGTTAGCACACGCAGTGATTAGAAGCCAGAACCTCAAGCAGCAGCTGGGGAGGTATGCAGTCAAATCCCTTCCAAAGACAAATTGGGAGGTGAATATTTTTGCCTGCTCCCTCTGTGCTTAGCCCTGGGTGGACAGCTGCAGGAAGTGTCTGTTTATCCATTTGAAAATTGCTTTATTTTGTTTAATATGGTCCTGTAGTGCTTGTGAAGGCTGAGCCCTGTTGGCTATCAGAGCTGCTGACTTGCAGGCCTCGGTGGAGTGGCTGCCTCAAAAGTTGGAACATCAAATGTGTGGACAAGCTCCTTCCAGGGAGAAGGTGACGTCTTGGTTTTATGGTTGGAGTGAGACAGAAGGGAGACAGAGGAAGGCAGGGGAAGTGTATACTGACTCCTCTGGGCTCCTGGAAGGATCACAGTCTGCAGCTAGATTAAGTCTGATTAGAAGCTGAACCCTCAGTTACCAGCCTGGTAAGTATGTAATCAAACTCCTTCCAGAAAAACACTGGGAGATGGATGTTTTTGCCTGCTCTCTCTGCACTGAGCCCTGGGGGGAAAGCCACGGCCAGTGCACCCATGCCTGTTAACAACTGCTTCTTTGATTGCTATGGTCCTACAGGACTCATGAATGCAAGCCCTGTTGGCTTTCAGACTTAGGCGATTTGGGGGCCCATCTCTTGGGTCGAGGAAGCATTAAAATTGGGGCTCTAGATGTATGGCCCAAACCCTTCACTCCTTAGAGAAAAGCTGGGAGTTGGGAGTTCCCTCCCAATTTTATGGCACTGTGACTGGGGTGGGGTTTTTGTTGAGAGTGTGTCTCAGACTTTCCTGTTTTGATAATGGTTTTTCTCAGTTGCCTGATGTGTAGGAGACACTTAGCTAGTTTCCAGATTTCTCTCAGAGGGAACTGCTGTGTGAAGCTGTATATTCAATGTGTCCATGGGAGGAGGGAATTCAGGAGCCTCCTATGTCACCATCTTGGTGACACCCAGATTTCCACTTCTGATAAAAATTGAATAAGGGCTCACTCATCCTCTAACCGACCATCCTATTAGGTTGGAAAGGTGTCAACTCTCTTTTCCAGACTCCGTTGCAACTTAGATTCTTTATCTGATTTAGATCCTGTTATATGAACTGGTTTAATATTTGGAAGGCTTAAGAGAGGCAGTGTTAAGAGGCAATGTTTAAGTGTCTATTCTCTTTCTTCCTCCATGTTAAGATAGGGTTTCCATGACAGCTTCTTATTTCCAATTTTACAAAGCCCGAATCAGAACCCCAAGGGTGTTCTTGAACTCTTAGCTCTAGTATTGGCCTCTAGTGAAATAATGCTTTTGTGAGTCAGTCCTGTATATATCTGAAAGTCAGCCTATAGACCAAACCTACAACTTTCTCCTAAAGCCCTTTGAATGATGTTCTAGCCATCTAATTTTCTATATTAAACTTCTTCTTCTGAATATAAGTGGTTTCTTTTTTCAACACATAAAATATTTGGAGAAGTTAACACTTAATATGATCATCTGTGATTATTTTACCTGGTTTGGATTAAAGGCAGTAATGGCATGATGTCATTGGAAAATGGGAACGTGCAAAATAAAGTGCATGAATGACCAAGAAAGTTACTGAAATTATTATACAGTGTCACCTGAAATAAAGACTAGACTTTGTTAAAACAATAGATGTCTAAAATGGGCTGTGACAGAGACAAAAAGGCATACAGAGACTGTAATTTGGACTGGCAGTTTGTAATTCCATCAGATATAGATTAAGGAGAAGGGGAAAGAGAAGGAGGAAAATGGGAAGGGAGGGAGGGAGGAAAAAGAGAGGCGGGGAGAGACAGAACAAAGGATAGAGGGGAAAAAGGAGGATGCTTTGAAGAAAAAGACAAAAATCAAGATTTTTAAATTCTTTGCTTAAGGTAATGGTATTATCAAGAAGTCTGTGCCTGCCGTAAAACGATCTCTTATTAGTATGATACAGCTGAAAATCAAAGGCACAAGCTGACTATGTAGGCTACCAAATTAAAATACATATTGAAGTACAGTGTCATCAACTCTCTTACACAATTTAGCGCAAGTTTTCAGAAAAAAAATTCTCCCACTTGGAATGAACATACTTAGGTGGATTCAAAGGAATCTGAGCTCTCTGGCCCTCCAAACCTACTCATCTTCCCATGTCAGCAGAAACAGCCTCTCCTTCCAGTCTTATAAAGCTGATTCTACTTTGTTTGGAGATCCTGTTAAGTCCTCACATGAGGCAGTTACTGATAATTTGTAAGCAAACACCCACTCTCCTTATGACACAGGTACAAAATCATTGCCTCTTGACTAAGAATAGTCAGACTCTGCATACCCAGGGACCAAAATCAAAACCCAGCATGGGATGAGATAGCTTTACAGCAAACATTTTCTAGATTTTGTTAATTTATTTGGCATCAATATAAAAAAAATTGTTCAAGAATAGATTCCTGAGGTCCTAAATAGGAAAAGAGTTTCAATTTTTTAGGTTAGGTCTAATTTATCAATGTGTGTACATTTTCCAGAGATTTGTAATTCAGTGTGCTAGCTCAAGTATCTGGGAGTGCTTCTGACTCAAGATTGGCTTATGTAGAATGAAATATACATTCCAGAAAATTCTTAGTATTATAGAAAGAAGAATGTAAAGATTTAAGAAGATAAGAATGATAGAGCAGATTTGTTATCTATAGCTTACTTATTCAAACTGAAATTAACGTCTGTAGGAGAACCCAAAAAGCACACTCTTCACCAAAGCACTGAGAAATGCATAACTGAGAGAAGTACCAGATTATCATAAAGCTCTATAGACACTGTCCCTTACAGGCCAGCATTAATGTGGTAAATGCTGCCATTTACATGGTCTGACTTATTTCACTGAGTGGATGGATCCCCAAGAGAGAAATGTGGTAGTTATTTTTACGTGTCAGTTTTGATAGGATATAGTGCTCAGTTATTCAATTAAACACTATTCCTGAGTGATTTTGTACATGAAGTTAATGTCTATAATCAGTTGACTTTAAGTGAAGATTAATCCTGATAATCTGGGTGACCCTCACCCAGTCAGATGAAAGCCTCAAGAGCAAAACTGGAGGACAGCAACATCACCAATACAGTGACATAGGTTGTTCCTGACTTCACTCTACCTCACAAGAAGAGGAACTAATAACTGTTCAAGAACAAGACATCAGGGGGGAGCTTCAAGATGGCGGAAGAGTAAGACGCGGAGATCACCTTCCTCCCCACAGATACATCAGAAATACATCTACACGTGGAACACCTCCTACAGAACACCTACTGAACGCTGGCAGAAGACCGCACACCTCCCAAAAGGCAAGAAACCCCCCAAGTACCTGGGTAGGGCAAAAGAAAAAAGAATAAACAGAGACAAAAGGATAGGGATGGGACCTGCACCAGTGGGAGGGAGCTGTGAAGGAGGAAAGGTTTTCACACGCTAGGAAGCCCCTTCGCGGGTGGAGACAGTTGGTGGCGGGGAGGGGGCGGGGGGGGGAAGCTTCAGAGCCGCGTAGGAGAGCAAAGCAACAGGGGTGCGGAGGGCAAAGCAGAGAGATTCCCGCACAGAGGATCAGTGCCGACCGGCACTCACCAGCCCAAGAGGCTTGTCTGCTCACCCGCCGGAGCGGGCGGGGCTGCGAGCTGAGGCTCGCGCTTCGGAGGTCAGATCCTAGGGAGAGGACTGGGGGTGTGAACACAGCCTGAAGGGGGCTAGTGCGCCACAGCTAGCTGGGAGGGAGTCCGGGAAAAGGTCTGGAGCTGCCGAAGAGGCAAGAGACTTTTTCTTGCCTCTTTGTTTACTGGTGCGCGAGGAGAGCGGATTAAGAGCGCTGCTTAAAGGAGCTCCAGAGATGGGCGCGAGCGGCGGCTAACAGCGTGGACCCCAGAGACGGGCATGAGACACTAAGGCTGCGGCTGCCGCCACCAAGAAGCCTGTGTGCGAGCACAGGTCACTATCAACACCTCCCTTCCGGGGAGCCTGTACAGCCCGCCACTGCCAGGGTCCCGGGATCCAGGAACAGCTTCTCCAGGATAACACACAGCGCACCTCAGGCTGGTGCAACATCATGCTGGCCTCTGCTGCCGCAGGCTCGCCCCGCACTCCGTACCCCTCCCTGCCCCCGGCCTGAGTGAGCTGGAGCCCCCAAATCAGCTGCCCCTTTAACCCCGTCCTGTCTGAGCGAAGAATAGACACCCTCAGGTGACCTACACGCAGAGGCGGGTCCAAATCCAAAGCTGAACCCCACGAACTGTGCGAACAAAGAAGAAAAAGGGAAATCTCTCCCAGCAGCCTCAGAAGCAGCTGTTTAAATCTCCACAATCAACTTGATGTATCCTGCATCTGTGGAATACCTGAATAGACAACGAGTCATCCCAAATTGAGGAGGTGGACTTTGGGAGCAAGTATATATATATATATATTTTTTTTTTTTCCCTTTTTCTCTTTTTAAGAGTGTGTATGTGTATGCTTCTGTGTGTGATTTTGTCTGTATAGCTTTGCTTTTACCATTTGTCCTAGGGTTCTGTCTGCTCGTTTTTTTTTTTTGTTGGTTTGTTTGTTTGTTTTTAAATATACTATTTAGCATTTGTTATCATTGGTGGATTTTTTTTTTGGTTTGGTTGCTCTCTTCTTTCTTTTTTTAATTTTTTTATTACTTTCTAAAAAACATTTAATAATTATTTTATTTAACAACTCTATTTTTTTATTTTATCTTCTTTCTTTTTTTTCCTCTTTCATTCTGAGCTGTGTGGATGACAGGCTCTTGGTGCTCCAGCCAGGCGTCAGGGTACTGCCTCTGAGGTGGGAGAGCTAAGTTCAGGACACTGGTCCACAAGAGACCTCCCAGTTCCACGCAATATCAAAGAGCAAAGATCTCCCAGAGATCTCCATCTCAACATCAAGACCCAGCTCCACTCAATGACCAGCAAGCTACAGTGCTGGACACCATATGCCAAACAACTAGCAAGACAGGAACACAACTCCATCCATTAGCAGAGAGGCTGCCTAAAAATCTTAAGGACACAGACACCCCAAAACACACAACCACACGTGGACCTGCCCACCCAAAAGACAAGGTCCAGCCTCATCCACTAGAACACAGGCATTACTCCCCTCCACCAAGAAGCCTACACAACCCACTGAACCAACCTTAGCCACTGGGGGCAGACACCAAAATAATGGGAACTATGAAACTGTAGCCTGCAAAAAGGAAACCCCAAATACAGTAAGTTAAGCAAAATGAGAAGACAGAAAAACACACAGCAGATGAAGGAGCAAGGCAAAAACCCACCAGACCTAACAAATTAAGAGGAAATAGGCAGTCTACCTGAAAAAGAATTCAGAATAATGATAGTAAAGATGATCCAAAATCTTGGAAATAGAATGGAAAAAATACAAGAAACGTTTAACAAGGACCTAAAAGAAGTAAAGTGTAAACAAACAGTGATGAACACCACAATAAATGAAATTAAAAATTCTCTAGAAGGGATCAATACCAGAATAACTGAGGCAGACCAACGGATAAGTGACCTAGAAGATAAAACAGTGGAAATACCTGCCACAGAGAAGAACAAAGAAAAAAGAATGAAAGAACTGAGGACAGTCTCAGAGACCTCTGGGACAACATTAAATGCACCAAAATTCGAATTATAGGGTTCCCAGAAGAAGAAGAGAAAAAGAAAGGGACTGAGAAAATATTTGGAGATTATAGTTGAAAATTTCCCAAAACAACAAACTTCTTGTTTTGGGAAAAAAAAAACAAGACCCGTATATATGCTGTTTACAAGAGACCCACCTCAGACCTAGGGACACATACAGACTGAAAGTGAGGGATAGAAAAAGATATTCCATGCAAACAGAAATCCAAAGAAAGCTGGAGTAGCAATTCCCATATCAGACAAAATAAACTTTAAAACAAAGACTATTACAAGAGACAAAGAAGGACACTACATAATGATCAAGGAATTAACCTAAGAAAAAGATATAGCAATTGTAAATATATATGCACCCAACATAGGAGCACCTCAATACATAAGGCAAATACTAACATCCATAAAGGGGAAATCGACAGTAACAATCATAGTAGGGGACTTCAACACCCCACTTTCACCAGTGGACAGATCATCCAAAATGAAAATATATAAGGAAACAAGCTTTAAATGATACATTAAACAAGATGGAATTAATTGATATTTATAGGACATTCCATCCAAAAACAACAGAATACACATTCTTGTCAACTGCTCATGGAACACTCTCCAAGACAGATCATATCTTGGGCCACAAATCAAGCCTTAGTAAATTTAAGAAAATTGAAATTGTATCAATTATCTTTTCGGACAACAACACTATGAGACTAGATATCAGTTACAGAAAAAAATCTGTAAAAAATACAAACACATGAAGTCTAAACAATACACTACTTAATAATCAAGAGATCACTGAAGAAATCAAAGAGGAAAACAAAAAATACCTAGAAACAAATGAAAATGAAAACACGATGACCCAAAACCTATGGGATGCAGCAAAAGCAGTTCTAAGAGGGAAGTTTATAGCAATACAATCCTACCTTAAGAAACATCTCAAATAAACAAGCTAAACTTACACCTAAAGCAATTAGAGAAAGAGGAACAAAAATTGCCCAAAGTTACCAGAAGGAAAGAAATCATAAAGATCAGATCAGAAATAAATGAAAAAGAAATGAAGGAAACGATAGCAAAGATCAATAAAACTAAAAGCTAGTTCTTTGAGAAGGTAAACAAAATTGATAAATCATTAGCCAGACTCATCAGGAAAAAAAGGGAGAAGACTCAAATCAACAGTATTAGAAATGAAAAAGGAGAAATAACAACTGACACTGCAGAAATACAAAGGATCAAGAAAGATTACTACAAGCAACTATATGCCAATAAAATAGGCAACCTGGAAGAAATGGACAAATTCTTAGAAAAGTATAACCTGCCAGGACTGAATCAGGAAGAAATAGAAAATATAAACAGACCAATCACAAGCACTGAAACTGAAACTGTGATTAAAAATCTTCCAACAAACAAAAGTCCAGGACCAGATGGCTTCACAGGCAAATTCTATCAAACATTTAGAGAAGAGCTAACACCTATCCTTCTCAAACTCTTCCAAAATATAGCAGAGGGAGGAACACTCCCAAATTCATTCTACGAGGTCACCATCACCTTGATACAAAAACCAGACAAAGACGTAACAAAGAAAGAAAACTAAAGGCCAATATCACTGATGAACATAGATGCAAAAACCCTCAACAAAATACTAGCAAACAGAATCCAACAGCACATTAAACCGATCATACACCATGATCAAGTAGGGTTTATTCAAGGAATGCAAGGATTCTTCAATATACGCAAATCAATCAGTGTGATACACCATATTAACAAATTGAAGGAGAAAAACCATATGATCATCTCAATAAATGCAGAGAAAGCTTTCGACAAAATTCAACACTCATTTATGATAAAAACCCTGCAGAAAGTAGGCATAGAGGGAAATTTCCTCAACATAATAAAGGCCATATATGACAAACCCACAGCCAACATCATCCTCAATGGTGAAAAACTGAAAGTATTTCCACTAAGATCAGGAACAAGACAAGGTTGTCCACTCTCACCACTCTTATTCAACATAGTTTTGGAAGTTTTAGCCACAGCAATCAGAGAAGAAAAGGAAATAAAAGGAATCCAAATCAGAAAAGAAGAAGTAGAGCTGTCACTGTTTGCAGATGACATGATACTATACATAGAGAATCCTAAAGATGCTACCAGAAAACTACTAGAACAAATCAATGAATTTGGTAAAGTTGCAGGATACAAAATTAATGCATAGAAATCTCTTGCATTCCTATACACTAATGATGAAAAATCTGAAAGTGAAATCAAGAAAACGCTCCCATTTACCATTGCAACAAAAAGAATAAAATATCTAGGAATGAACCTACCTAAGGAGACAAAAGACCTGTATGCAGAAAATTATAAGACACTGATGAAAGAAATTAAAGATGATACAAATAGATGGAGGGATATACTATGTTCTTGGATTCGAAGAATCAACATTGTGAAAATGACTCTACTACCCAAAGCAATCTACAGATTTAATGCAATCCCTATCAAACTACCACTGGCATTTTTCACAGAACTAGAACAAAAAATTTCACAATTTGTATGGAAACACCAAAGACCCTGAATAGCCAAAACAATCTTGAGAATGAAAAACGGAGCTGGAGGAATCAGGCTCCCTGACTTCAGACTATACTACAAAGCTACAGTAATCAAGACAGTATGGTACAGGAACAAAAACAGAAAGATAGATCAGTGGAACAGGATAGAAAGCCCAGAGATAAACCCACGCACATATGGTCACCTTATCTTTGATAAAGGAGGCAGGAATGTACAGTGGAGAAAGGACAGCCTCTTCAATAAGTGGTGCTGGGAAAACTGGACAGCTACATATAAAAGAGTGAAATTAGGACACTCCCTAACACCATACACAAAAATAAACTCAAAATGGATTAAAGACCTAAATGGAAGGCCAGACACTACAAAACTCTCAGAGGAAGACATAGGCAGAACACTCTGTGACATAAATCACAGCGAGATCCTTTTTGACCCACCTCCTAGAGTAATGGAGTAATGGAAAGAAAAACAAAAATAAACAAATGGGACCTAATGAAACTTAAAAGCTTTTCCACACCAAAGGAACCCATAAACAAGACCAGAAGACAACCCTGAGAATGGGAGAAAATATTTGCAAATGAAGCAACTGACAAAGGATTCATCTCCAAAATTTACAAGCAGCTCATGCAGCTCAATATCAAAAAAAAACAAACAACCCAATCCAAAAATGGGCAGAAGACCTAATAGACATTTTTCCAAAGAAGCTATACAGATTGCCAACAAACACATGAAAGAATACTCAACACCTTAATCATCAGAGAAATGCATATCAAAACTACAATGAGATATCATCTCACACTGGTCAGAATGGCCATCATCAAAAAATCTACAAACAATAAATGCTGGCGAGGGTGTGGAGAAAAGGGAACCCTCTTGTACTGTTGGTGGGAATGGAGAACAGTATGGAGGTTCCTTAAAAAACTAAAAATAGAACTACCGTACAACCCAGCAATCCCACTACTGGGCATATACCCTGAGAAAACCGTAATTCTAAAAGAGTCATGTACCAAAATATTCATTGCAGTTCTATTTACAATAGCCAGGACATGGAAGCAACCTAAGTGTCCATCAACAGATGAATGGATAAAGAAGATGTGGCACATATATGCAATGGAATATTACTCAGCCATAAAATGAAACGAAATTGAGTTATTTGTAGTGAGGTGGATGGACCTAGAGTCTGTCATACAGAGTGAAGTAAGTCAGAAAGAGAAAAATAAATACCGTATGCTAACACATATATATGGAATCTTAAAAAAAAAAAAAAAGGTCATGAAGAATCTAGGGGAAAGACGGGAACAAAGACACAGACTTACTAGAGAATGGACTTGAGGATACGGGGAGGGAGAAGAGTAAAGTGGGACAAAGTGAGAGAGTGGCATGGACATATATACACTACCAAACGTAAAATAGATAGCTAGTGGAAGCAGCCGCATAGCACAGGGAGATCAGCTCGGTGCTTTGTTACCACCTAGAGGGGTGGGATAGGGAGGATGGGAGGGAGGGAGAGAGACGCAAGAGGGAAGAGATATGGTAACGTATGTATAAGTATAACTGATTCACTTTGTTATAAAGCAGAAACTAACACACCATTGTAAAGCAATTATACTCCAATAAAGATGTTAAAAAAAAAGAACAAGACACCACTGAAAGAATCCTACAACACGGGGGTAGGGCTGAACCCCCCACCGAACCAGAGTCTAAAACATACTGCATTAGATGGGTAAGAGAAGTGGCTACATGTTCACTGCATTGCCTCTCCCCCGGGCCAGCTCAGCACCATGCAGAAAAGTCTCCCTTGAGCCTCTGGTTCCTCCAGTGAGAAAAGACATCAGCCCCCTCCAGCACTGTGGGTTATCCTGTGGGAGGCCCTACTCTGATCTTTCACCATGGGGATTGCAGGGGCGTCTGTGGAGCCCAGCCTCTAGGAATCTCACGGGGATAGAGAAGGGGACTTGCAACAAACCAGCACACAGAGCTCACACTTGCAGTGCCTAAGTAGATCCAAACCAGAGGATTTGCTCATCCACAAAACCAAGTTGGTGGCACACTGTGAGTCAGGGAATTCAGCAGGGTGCAGATCTGCCTGAGTTGGATTCTCAAATAAGGAGTTTTGCTGGCCCTAGAGGCTGGTTTTCCCATGCCTTGGGCAAGGAGCTGAATCACACCTCCAGCTGCTGTGGAGAGTGGCTCCAGGTCACATCTGACTAGAGGGCCTGGCAGGAACATCTGGAAGCTCTGTACTTCAGTAACCCTCATACCAAGAGGTGGGCAGGCAGAGCTGACTGCTCCCAGAGCAAAGTCAATACTGAGCGTGGAGAGTTCCCCTGCTGTGAATAGGTAGGGGAGTTAATTCACAGCCAATTAACCAACATAGCTGAGTTAAGGCTGTCACTCAGCCCCTCCCAACTGGTGAACCTGTTTGGGAAATTGAGAGTTGCCTAGAGTGGACCCTCCCCTTTCCACCCAGGCAAGGGAGCTGAAACACAGCCCCACTCCCTGTGGCTCCTGGCCCCATTTGACCAGAGGGCTGGCAAGAACACCTGGAAGCTGTGCACCCAGGGGGTGCTCAAGCCAAGAAAAGGGAAGACAGAGTCAATGGTTTACAGAGCATAGCCAGTGGTCCTGTTCGGCCAGGGAGCTTAGGGCATGGATCAGCTTAAGACAGCAAAGAGCTTTACCAGCTTTAGAGTTGCTTCTCCCACTGCTCCCATGCAAGGAAACTAATTCACAGCCACATTCATTGCTGAATACACTCTCAGCCCACATGACCAGGGAACCTAACCAGAGCACATGGGAAGCTGCGTAGCCCGTTCAACAATGCTGCTTATAGTAGCACTTCAACAGCACAACCCATGCCTTTCCCTATCGGCAGAGCAAAACCAGTGGTCTCATCTGACCAGGGAATTAAGTGTACACTGTTGCCTAATTCAGGTTCCCAAACAATGAGACGTACAGGCCCTGAGTCCCATCCTGCTGCCCTGCCACGGCAGGGAAGCTAATTCATAGCCCATCTACTACTGAATATAGTACCCACCCTCAGTTATCTAGTAAGCCTGAGCAGAGAATCCAGGCAACTGTGGAGCCCATCCTATGGCCTCACTTAGATAGGGGACCAAGTCAGCAGTCCTATCCAACTGCTTTTAGCCAGTGCCCCACCCCTATCCCCAACCTGAGAGCTTAAGCAGTTGCCACACCCCCAAAACAGACCATAATAGCAGGTCCCTCCTGCTAAAGGACATTACCAGCAGACACGCCCAGAAACCCACACCAAGCTGCCTGGTGAATATCTGTCTCTGTCAAAGCAAACCTGTAAAGTACGGAAGAGGAACCCAATTGCTCAAATACACAGATACCAACATAAGGAATCAGGATCATGAAAAACCAGGTAAACATAATGCCATCAAAGGAAACTAATAAAGCTCTAATAACTGACCTCAAAGAAACGGAGATCTGTACTGTTAAAGCATTCAGAATAATCCTCTTAAAACTGTTTAGTGAACTACAAGAACACAGACAACTAAAAAAAATTAGGTGAACAATGTATGAACAAAATGAGAAGTTGGACAAAGAATAGAAACCATCCCAAAATACCCAACAAAAATCCTAGCACTGAAAAATAACGAACTGAAGATTTTTTTTTTTTTTTTTTCAGTACACGGGCCTCTCACTGTTATGGCCTCTCCCGTTGTGGAGCACAGGCTCCGGACGCGCAGTCTCAGCGGCCATGGCTCATGGGCCTAGCCGCTCCACGGCATGTGGGATCTTCCCAGACCGGGGCACGAACCCGTGTCCCCTGCATCAGCAGGCAGACTCTCAACCACTGCACCACCAGGGAAGCCCTGAACTGAAGAATTTAATAGAGAATTTCAAAAGCAGACTCAACTATGCAGAAGAAAGAATTAGCAACCTGGAGAATAGGACATTAGAAATAATCCAGTCAGAGGCGCAAGAAGAAAAAAGAATAAAAAAGAATGAAGAAAACCTATGAGACTTACAGAATACAATGAGAAGAAACAATATTTACATTGGAGAATTCCAAGAGAAGAGAAAAGAACAGAAAGTATGTATAAAGCAATAATGGCTGAAAACCTGGGGAGAAAAATGGACATCCAGATCCATGAGGCCCCAAAAGACCAAAACAGGTTTAACCTGAATAGGTCTATACTGAGACGCATTAAAATTAAATTGTCAAAGACAAAGAAAGAATTTTAAAAGCAGCAAAAGAGAAAAATTGCACACAAGTGAACCTCTACAAGACTAGAAGCAGAGTTTTCAACAGAAACATTTCAGGCCAGGAGATAATGGGATGACATATTCAAAATATTGAAAGAAAAAAACTGTCAACCAAGAATATTACACCTGGTGAAGCTGTCCTTTGAAATGAAGGACAGATAAAGACGTTTCTGAACAAACAAAAGCTGAGGGAGTTCATTACCACTAGACCTGCCTTAGAAGAAATGCTAAGGGGAGTTATTTGAGTAAAAGTAAAAGGACACCAATTAACATAATAAAAACAGGAAAAGGTAGTGTAAAATTCACTGGTAATGGTAAATATAGAGTCATTGTGAGACTCTGTAAATTGGTAATGGTGGAGCATAATTAACTTACAACTCTAGTTTAAAAGTTAAGAAAATAAATGTAAAAATAACCATAACAACAATAATCTTATTACACAACATAAAAATATGAATATTGTAATAATAGAAGTAACCTAAAATATGAGGAGGATGAGAAGAAGTAAAAGTGTAAAGTTTAGGAATTCTATTGAAGTTAAGTTTTTTTCAGCTTAAAATAGTGTTATAATTTTAAGATATTTTATGTAAGTCTCATGGTAACCACAGGGGGAAAACCTGTAGCAACTACACAAGAGAATGTGATAAAGAAGTCAAAGCACTCCAGTACCAAAAGACATCAAAAAAAAAAAAAAAAAAGAACTGCAGGATAAGGAATACGGAATAATGGGAACTTCCCTGGTGGTCCAATGGTTAAGACTCCATGCTCCCAGTGCAGGGGGGTCCGGGTTCAATCCCTGGTCAGGGAACTAGATCCTGCATGCTGCAAGTAAAGGAGCCTGCATGCTGCAACTAAAGATCCCACGTGCCACACCTAGGATCTGGCACAAATAAATACATATATAAATATTAAAAAACTAAGGAATAATGGATCTACAAAACAACCAGAAAACAATTAACAAAACGGCAGTAATAAGTCCTTATCTATAAATAATTACTTTAAATATAAACAGGTTAAATTCTCCAATCAAAAGACATAGAATGGCTGAATGGATAAAAAGATCCAATGATATGCTACCTACAAAAGAGATTCACGTTAGCCTTAATGACATAAACACACTGAGAGTGAAGGGATGGAAAAAGTCATTTCAAGCAAATGGTAACCAAAAAAAGCAGGAGTAGCTGTACTTATAATCAGACAAAATAGACTTTAAACTAAAACTAGTAAAAAGAGACGAAGAGGTCATTACATAATGATAAAGGGGTCAATCCATCAAGAAGATTTAACAATGTAAATGTTTATGTGTTCAACATCAAAACACCTAAATATACATAGCAAAAGCTAACAGAGCTAAAAGGAGAAATAAATAGTAATACAGTATTAGTTGGGGAACTTTAATACCCACTCTTAACAATGGACAGATCATCCAGACAGAGAATCAGTAAGGAAACAGTAGATTTGAATAACACTATAGACCAAATGGCTAATGGACTAAACATAATCAGAACATTCTATCCCACTTCTGAAGTACACATGGAACATTTTCTAGAATAGATCATATTTTAGGCCACAAAACAAGTCTTAGCAAATTCAAGAAAATTGAAATCATACCAAGTATCTTCTCTGACCACAGCAGCATGAAACCAAGAATCAGTAACAAGAATAAAGCTGGGAAAACCATGAACACATGGAAATTAACACTCTCCTGAACAACCAATGGATCAAAGGAGAAACTAAAGGGGGAATTCTAAAGTTTCTTGAGACAAACAAAACACACCAGAACTTGTGGGATACAGCCAAAGGCAATACTGTGAGGGAAGTTCAGAGAAATAAACATCTATAGTAAGAAGAAAATTCCCAAATAAACAACCTAACTCTATGCCCTAAGGAACTAGATAAAGAAGAACAAACTGAGCCCAAAGTTAGCAAAATAAAGGAAACACTACAGATTAGAGTAGAAGTAAGTGAAACAGAGAACAGAAGAACAATAAATAAGATTAATTAAGAGTTGGTTATTTGAAGCCAGGACATAGAAGCAACCTAAATGTCCATCAACAGAGGAATGGACAAAGATGTGGCATATATATACAATGGAATATTACTCAGCCATAAGAAGGAAAGAAATTGTGCCATCTGCAGAGACGTGTATGGACTTAGAGACTGTCATACAGAGTGAAGTCAGAAAAAGAAAAATACCGTATAATATCTCTTATATGTGGAATCTAGAAAAATGATACACAGAAACTTATTTGCAAAGCAGAAATAGAGACACAGACATAGAGAAGAAATGTATGGATAACAAGAGGGGAAAGGGGGGGATGAATTGGGAGATTGGGATTGACATATATACACTACTATGTATAAGACAGATAACTTATGACAACCTAATGTACAGCACAGGGAACTCTACTCAATGCTCTGTGGTGACCAAAATGGGAAGGAAATCCCCAAAAGAGAGAATATATGTATACATATAGCTGATTCACTTTGCTGTACAGCAGAAACTACACAACATTGTAAAGCAACTATACTCCAATAAAAAAAGTTTTAAAAAGAGTTGATTATTCAAAAAGAAATGAAACTGACAAACCCTTAGCTATACTAACCAAGGGAAAAAGAAAACACAAATCAACAAAATTATGGATGAAAAAAGATACAACTGATACCAAAGAAGTGCAAAGAATCACAGGAGGCCATTATGAATGACTATACTACAAAAAACTGGACAACTTAGAATAAATGGAAAAATTCTTAGAAACATACAATTTAGTAAGATTGAATGAAGATGAAATTAAAAACCTGAATATACCAATTACTAGTAAGGAGATTGAATCACTAATCAAAAATCTCCTAACAAAGAAAAGCCCAGGACCAGATGGCTTCACTGGTAAATTTTACCAAACACTTAAAGAGGAACTAACACCAATCCTTCTCAAACTCTTCCAAAATATCTAAGAGGAGGGAATGCTTATTTTATGAGGCCAGCACTGTCCTAATACCAAAACCAAAAAGGACACTACTAGAAAAGAAAACTACGGGCCAATATTCCTGATAATACAGATGCAAAAATCCTCAACAAAATATTAGCAAACCAAATTCAGCAGCACGTTGAAAGAATCATTCACCATGATCAAGTGGGACTTAATCCCCGAAATGCAAAGATGGTTTGATATATGCAAAATCAATTAATATGATACATCACATTAGTAAAATAAAATAATCATATGATCATCTCAACAGATGCAGAAAAAGCTTTTGAATTTTTCAAATTCAACATTCATTCATGACAAAAACTCTTCACAAATTAGGCATATATTAGACATATATTTCAACATAATAAAGGCCATAAATGGCAAACCAAGCCCACAGCTAACATCATACTCAATGGTGAAAGGTTGCAAGCTTTTCCTTTAAGATCACAAACAAGACAAGGGTGCCCACTCTCACCACTTCTATTCATCATGGTACTGGAAGTCCTAGCTGGAGCAATTAGGGAAAAAAACAAAATAAAAAGAATTAAAAAGTTGTAAAAGGCATCAGAATTGCAGAAGGCATAATTTTATATATAGAAAATCCCCAAAACTCAACCAGAAAACTGTTAGATCTAATCAATGAATTCACTAAAGTTTCAGGATAAAATTAACATACAAAAATCAGTAGTGTTTCTATACACTACCAACAGATTTTCTGAAAAATAAAGAAATTGATCCAACTTACAATAGCATCAAAAACAATAAAATACTTAGGAATAAATTTAACATAGGAGGTGAAAGATCTCTACTCTGAAAACACAAGACATTGATAAAAGAAACTGAGGATGACAGAAACAAATGAAAAGTTATCCCCTATTCATTGACATTGTTAAAATATCAATACTATCAAAAGCTACCTATAGATTCCATGAAATCCCTATCAAGATTCCAATGGCATTTTTTTTAACAGAAGTAGAAAAAACACTTCTAAAATTTATATGGAACCGAAAAGACCTTGAATAACCAAAGAAATCCTGAAAGAACAAAGCCAGAGGCATCACACTTCCTAATTTCAAGCTATACTATAAAGCTACAGTCATCAAAACAGTAGACCAATGAAACAGATTTGAGGGCCAAATATAAAACCAAGCATAGAGAGTCAACAGATATTTGACAAAGGAGCGAAGAGTACTCAATGAAGAAAATAGTCTCTTCAATAAATGGTACTGGGATAGTTGGATATTCACATGTAAAAGAATGAAACTGTACCCCTATCTTAACCACGTACCACAATTAACTTAAAATGGACTAAAGACTTAAATGTAAGACCTAAAACCATAAAACCCCTGGAAGAAAACATAGGAATAAAGCTCCTCAATATGGGTCTTGGTAATGATTTTTTTGGATATGACACAAAGCACAAACAACAAAATCAAATATAAACAAGTGGGACTACATCAAACTAAAAAGCTTCTGTACAAAAAAGGAAATAATCAACGAAGTGAGAAGACAACCTACAGAATGAGAAAAAAATATTTGCAAACTATATATCCAATAAGGGGCTAATATTCAAAATATATTTAAAAACTCACATAACTCAGTAACAAAAAAAAAAGCAAAACACAAACAACCCAACTTAAAAATGGGCACAGGACCTGAATAGACATTTTTCCAAAGAAGACATACAAATGGCAAACAGGTACATTAAAAGATGCTCAACATCCCTAGTCACTAGGGAAATGCACATTAAAACCACCACACCTGTTAGAATGGCCATCACCAAAAAGACAAAGAGAGCAAATGGTGGCGTGAATGTGGAGAAAAGGGAACCCTGTGTACCACTGGTGGGAATATAAATTGGTACAGCCACTATGGAAAATAATATGAAGGATTCTCAAAAATGCCTAAACATAAATACTGTATAATTTAGCAATTCCACTGCTGGGTATATATCCAAAGAACACAAAAACACTAACGTGAAAATATCTGCACCCCTCTGTTCATAGCAGCATTATATTTACAATAGCCAAGACATGAAAACTACCTAAGTATCCACCAATGGATGAATGGAAAAAGTAGTTGTATATATACACAATGGAATATAAAAATGAGGACATCCTACCATTTGTTACGGTGTGGACAGACCTTGATGACATTATGCTAAGTGGAATAAATCAGAAAAAGAATACAAATAGTGTATGAACTCATATACAGAATCTTAAAAACATAAAAAACAAAACAAACTCATAGAAAAAGAGGTCAGACTTGGCATTACCAGAGGCTGAGGGTTGGGGGAGGGGAATTGGAGGAAGGTGGTCAAAAGGTAAACGTCCAGTTATAAGAAAAATAAGTACTAGGAATTTAATGTACAACATGATGACTATAGTTAACACTGCTGTATGATATAATACAGGAAGTTGTTAAGAGAGTCATCCTAACAATTATCACAGGAGAATTTTTTTTTCTTTATTCTTTCTCTTCTTTTTATTGTATCTACATGAGATGACAGATGTTAGCTGAATCTATTGTGGTAATCATTTCACAATATATGTAAATCAAACCATGAGGCCATGAACCTGGAACTTGTACAGTGGTGTGTGTCAATTAATTCTTAATAAAACTGGGGTAAAAAAGAACAAAACTGAGGTGTCCCTGAGTTAGAAGAAATTCCATCTATGGGCTGCAGTTAGCTCCTGCTTGAGAGTTGCCAGCCTGCTGGCCTGCCCTGCAGATCTCAGACTTTCCAGCCCTCCAATCATGGAAGCCAATTCCTTGATATCTCTCTCTCCCACTGGTTCAGGCAGAAAGACGGACAAATGACAGCACCAGAATCAGTAAGCATGGCCGCTGTAATAGAAATCAAGTCCAGATTATTAATCAAAATGTTTTGATAATTAGGAATCATCCTCAGTGGCTTAAAATATTTGGGTAGAATACTGTTGCCGAACAGATTTTTGTATGAACCACTGTAAGGCCAGCAGGTCCGGGGAAGGGCCCAGGGAGTCAGACGGAACCCCCGCCAGGGTGGTTGATGCAGCCAAACCCACGAGTGGCATCAGCCCGGGACTTTCCACCTGCTCAGGAAACAGACCCAGGACTTTCCACTCGGCCCTGGTCTTCCCTCTCCCCGAGGGGCGGAACCAACGGCTCTGAGGCTGATGCAACCGACACCTGACATTGCCACAACACCCAAAAGATTACCAAAAAAGGGGTCTGCTTCACACAGCAAGCGCCTCCCCTGCGTCCACCCCTATAAATTTTGTTCACGCCCACACCCGGGCACGACTTCTCTGGCCCCTTTCTCTCGGACCAGTGAAGCTGGCCCAGGAGCGTTCCCAAATAAAGCTTGTTTAAGCTCTCCTCCGTTTTTGGTGACGTTCCTTACATTTGGTGCCGAAACCCGGGAGGGGTACCCAACCCCACAAATTACCGCGGGGCCACCCCTCCCCACCCTCAGGGGACGACTAGGGACCTCTGCTCACCCACCCGATCCGGCAGAAGCGGGGTAAGTTCCTCCTTCGTTCCCCTCGACCCCCGGGGTCCCTACCCACCGGACTCCCTGTCCTTAACCGCGGCCGCGTCAGGGACTCCTCCATCCTCCCTCCGAGCCCCGGGCGATTGTGGAGACGTCCCAACCGCCTGACTGCTCTCCGATCCGCCGTGACCGACCAGAGACATCTCTCTCTTTCTCTGTTCACCCGGGGACAGACCGGAGGTCATGGGGACTTCAGAATCCAAACCAGATCCTAAGGCACCCGTGGGGTGTCTGTCTCCTGGCCAACTTTACAAAACTCGGCTTTTCTCAAGATCTCCGCCGCAGGCGGCTCATAGTTTATTCCACCGAGGCCTGGCCACAGTACGCTCTAGACAATCAATCTAAATGGCCTCCTGAAGGGACTTTCGATTTCAACATCCTCCGGGATTTAGATAACTACTGCCGCAGGACGGGTGAATGGTCCGAGGTACCCTACGTCCAGGCCTTCTGGTATTTACGCTCCCGCCCTTCCCTCTGCATCGATTGTTCCACTTCCCAGATCCTTCTTGCCAAACAGACATCTCCTATATCCAAGCCCCTAATTTCCTTTGACGATGACCCCTCTTCCACTAGCCGACCCACCCGAATCTCTCGCCTCTCCCCCCTCCAGAGCTCCTCTCCAACCCCCACCCTACCCTGAGGCCCCTCTCCCTCCTGAGCCCACCCCAGCGCCCCCCACCGCTGCCCCGCTTCCCCTGGCAACCTCCCCCTTGGCTTCCCCTTTCCCTGCTTCCCCCCCCTCCACCTCTCTCTCCTGCCCCTCTCCTCGCCTATCAGCTCACACACCCGCTCTCACCACCACGACTCCCAAGACCCAAACCTTCTCTGTCCCTTAAGAGAGGTGGCCGGAGCGGAAGGATTAGTTAAGGTTCATGTTCCCTTTTCCCTCCAAGATCTCTCTCAAATAGAAAAGTGATTAGGCTCCTTTTCTGCCCACTCCTCCCGCTACATCAAAGAATTTCGCTACCTCTCTCAAGCTTACGATCTAACCTGGCACGACATCTTTGTGATCCTATCTTCTACTCTGACCCCCGACGAGAGGGAAAGAATTCAAACTGCTGCCCGAAACCACGCAGATCAGGTCCACCTCACTGATAACTCTATGCCCGCCGGAGCCACTGCCGTTCCTGGCACCGATCCGGGCTGCAGTTATCAGGACAGCCAAGACGGTCGCCGCAAACGCGATCTAACGATCCAAAGCCTCTTGGCTGGTATGCAGGCTGCCTCCCACAAGATTGTCAACTTCGAAAAGCTAAAAGAGATAACCCAAGAGCCCAATGAAAATCCAGCCGTTTTCCTCAACTGCCTTACAGAGGCCCTAACTCTCTACACCCGCTTGGACCCTGACACCCCCGCAGGCGCAACGGTCTTGTCCACCCACTTTATCACCCAATCAGCCCCTGATATCAGAAAAAAACTTAAGCGGGCGGAGGACGGCCCCCAGACTCCCATCCGAGACCTGATAAAAATGGCCTTTAAAGTCTACAATGCCCGTGAAGATTTGGCCGAGTCCAGCCGACAGGCTCGGATGCACCAAAAGGTGGCCCTCCAGACCCAAGCCCTCGTAGCCGCCCTGCGGCCGGCCATCTCCCTTGGACAACATCCACGGGACCCGCCAAAGGCAACCCCACCAGGGGCCTGCTTCAAATGCGGAAAAGGGCACTGGGCTCGCCAATGTCCCAATCCCCGGCCTCCTTCCAAGCCCTGCCCTGGCTGTGGGCTAACAGGCCATTGGAAGAGTGACTGCCCTACGGCCGGCCCTCCCTCAGCACCTCCACGCGGAGGGCGAACGGACCCGAAGGTTCTACCACTCGAACTCCTGGGATTGGCTGACGACTGACATCACCCGGACTCGAAGACTCCCAACACCCTCGCCGAGCCCAGGGTGACGCTACAGGTAGCGGGTAAGTCCATCTCATTCCTGGTGGACACGGGGGCTACCTATTCGGTCTTGCCTACATATTCCGGGCCAGTTTTTCCTTCCCAGATCTCGGTTATGGGCATCGACAGTAAGCTGTCCTTCCCGCTCCAGACCGGCCCCCTCTCATGTTACATCGAGAGGCTCCCTTTCACTCATTCTTTCTTAGTCATACCGTCCTGCCCGGTTCCTCTGCTAGGTTGTGATGTTCTCTTCCACTTAGGGGCCTCTCTCCAACTTGCCAGACTTGATCCTAAGGCCTCCTTCTCTCAACTCCTGCTCCCCCTCCTCGGTCTGGCAGCGGAGCCCTCTCCCTCCTCTCTTCCTCCACCCATCTCCCCCAACCGGATAGACCCCCAGGTCTAGGATACATCAAAACCCATAATTGCGACACACCACCCCCCTGTCCTAATCCGTCTAAAAGACCCCTCCAAGTTTCCATCCAGGTCCCAATTCCCCATCTCTGAGACTCATCTAAGGGGCTTACAGCCTATTATCACCAGACTCTTAGACCAGGGGTTCCTCGTCCCCACGGACTCTCCCTGCAACACCCCCATCCTGCCTGTCCGCAAGGCCTCAGGAGATTACCACCTGGTCCAGGACCTCCAACTGATCAATGAGGCGATAATTCCCCTCCACCCAGTCGTGCCAAACCCATACACTTTGCTCTCCCATATTCCCCCGTCCACCACCCATTTTATGGTCCTCGATCTCAAAGACGCCTTCTTTTCTATCCCTCTACACCCTGATTCCTACTTCCTTTTTGCTTTCACCTGGACAGATCCGGATACCCAGGCTTCCCGCCAGCTTACCTAGACGGTTCTTCCCCAGGGCTTCCGCGACAGCCCCTGCCTCTTTGGCCAGGCTCTGGCGCGGGACCTCGCTTCCTGCCCTCTCACCCCCAGTATAGTCCTCCAATACGTGGATGACCTCCTCCTCTGTAGCCTATCTCTCAGCCTCTCAAAACAACACACTGCTGACCTCCTCAATTATCTCGGCTCTCGCGGCTATTGGGTCTCTCCAACCAAGGCCCAACTGTCTACACCCTCAGTAGCCTACCTGGGGATTCACCTTACCCCCACAACAAAGAGCCTGACAGCCGACTGCACCCAGGCCATCCGCGACCTCCAACCTCCAGAGACAGCTGACCAGATTCTCTCCTTTCTGGGCCTAATAGGATTTTTCCGACACTGGATCCCTAACTTTGCTCTTCTTGCTAAACCCCTATATTTAGCTGCTAAAGAAACCCCCCAAGGACCCCTTACCTCTCCCTCCACTGTTCGACGGGCCTTTCTCACCCTCAGAGACACGCTGATATCTTCCCCTCCCCTTTCTCTGCCTAACCCCGACCGTCCTTTCCACCTCTTTGTAGATGAATGGACTGGAATAGCTACTGGACTCCTTGCCCAACCCGTAGGGCCTTCCTATCGCCCCGTGGCCTACCTCTCCAAACAACTTGACCCAACCATTCGGGGATGGCAACCACGCCTCCGAGCTTTGGTAGCAGCAGCCGAGCTGACCAAACAAACACTCAAACTGACCCTGGCCCGCCCGCTGACTGTACTCTCCTCCCACCGACTGGCCGACCTCTTCGGCCATAAGTCTTTCTCTCTCTTGGGCCCCTCCTACATCCAGGAATTCCACCTGCTATTCATTGAAAACCCTGCTATCTCCCTCGACCTCTTCCCCCCGCCTAAACCCGGCCTCCCTCTTGCCTATCTCTGACACCGGGACCTCCCCTTCCCACTCCTGCCCCCAAGTCGTAGAGGCCCTCAGCCCGCCGAGGGAGGGACTCTTTGATACGCCACTGTTAAACCCGGACCGCACCCTCTTCGTAGATGGCAGCTCAATACTCAGCCCCGACGGACGCCGCCGGGCGGCCTACGCAGTAGTAACCATCTCAACCATTATCGAGGCCAACCGCCTCCCAGAATGGACAACCTCTCAAAGGGCTGAACTGATTGCACTTACATGGGCCCTCGATCTCTCTAAGGGCCAAAGGGTCAATATCTATACAGATTCTAAATATGCCTTCCTGATTGCGCACAGCCATTCAACTCTTTGGAGGGAGGGCGGATTTTTGACCAAGGGTTCCCCGGTGGTCAATGCCTCCCTCATTGCAAAACTCCTGGATGCCCTCCAGCTGCCTGAGGAGGTGGCAGTCATCCACTGCAGGGGCCACCAGTCTCCCTCTAACCCAATAGCACAAGGTAACTCAAAGGTCGACTCCGTGGTCCGCAAGCTCACCAAAGAGGCCCCTCCAGCTCCGATCTTGTTCATCACCACCTCAATCCGACCCGCATACGACCCCCATGAAGAGAGCGCCCTACTATCCAAAGGGGGCCACAAGGCCGAAAAAGGATGGATTTTTATGGACAACAAAGTTGCCCTCCCTTCAGCCCAAGCGGCCAGCCTCCTATCAGACGTCCACAAGTCCCTACACATTGGCCCGAAGGCGATGTTCCGTTTCCTAGATCCCCTCTTTTACATGCCTGGACTCAGAGATGCCATCTCAAAAACTCACGTGGCTTGCCAGACTTGCACGTCCGTCTCTCCACAAGGAGGCCTACGGCCCCGAATCCCTACTCACCAGATGCGCAGACACCAACCTGGCAAGGACTGGCAGATTGACTTCACCCATATGCCCTGCTGTAAACGCTTCCGATATTTGCTCACTCTCGTTGACACCTTTTCAGGTTGGATCGAGGCCTTCCCAGTGGCCCGAGAAACGGTGGATACGGTCGCCACCATCCTTCTCCAACATATCATCCCCCGATTTGGCCTGCCGATCTCCATCCAGTCGGACAACGGACCCGCCTTCGTCTCTCAGGTGGTTCAACAGGTATCCGAGGCTCTTCAGATCACCTGGAGACTCCACATCCCCTACCACCCCCAGTCATCCGGTAAGATTGAGCGTGCCAACGGAATCTTGAAAGACCACCTCACCAAGCTGTCCCTTGAGGTCCGTATCTCATGGCCCAACCTGCTCCCCCTTGCCCTCACCCGAATCCAAGCCTCACCTCGGACCCCTACTGGTCTCAGTCCATTCGAACTGCTCTACGGCCGCCCTTTTCTCCTCCATAACCTACCAACCCAAAACCCACCCCTAGCTTCCTACCTCCCCTACCTGTCTCTGCTTTGCCACCTTCTCTGTGAACATGCTGACCACAACCTGCCGACGGTCACTGCCTCTGAAACTTCCTCTCTCCCTCTACAACCCGGCGATAGCATCCTCCTCAAAGAATTACACCCCCAATCTCTCAAGCCACGGTGGACAGGCCCCCATACGGTGATCCTCACCACTCCCACGGCAGCTAAACTCTTGGGACACCCCTCCTGGTACCATGTCTCCCGCCTTAAAATGGCCCCAACTTCAGAGACTTGGACGGCCCTACCGCTGGGTCCCACGAGACTAAGGCTTGCCCGTCACCCTGTCTCTCCTCCTGCTGCTCCTCCTGCCACCCAGGACTCACCAGATGTCCCTATGGCGCTTCCATGTCCACGGGACATGGCAAGCTAAAGGTCGGACCCACGCCTGAGTCCTGGGCACGGGAGACTGCCAACCAGATGGGTTCCAGGCCCTGGTAACAGTCCAGATCCCCATCTCTAACATAGAAGGTGTTCCCCTGGGATGGTCCACCCCCGCTGTCTGCTTCACTTACGATCAGACCCGAGACTACTGTCAATGGTGGGATGAGACCTATGGGGGGTGCCCCTATCACTCATGTAACATCCATGTGGCAAAACTAGATACCAGGAGCTCGCTCCAACAATCCCACCTGCTCACCACAAATGGCAAGGGTCAATTATTCATCAACCTCAAAGATCCCTGGGACACAAGATGGTAAAAGGGGTACAAGGAAAAATCTACCGGTGGGCAACTGATGCCTACCCTGTGGGCTCTATCAGGGTCTTCCGCCCATACGTCAGAGTGATCCCTGAAATTATCCAGCACTTGAGCGAGCAGGCCACCATGGTCCTGGAGATGGAACAGGCCCTAGAATGCCAACTACCCCACCCTGACCACAAGACGGACCCTTTTTCTTGGTTGGCCCTCATCTGCCAGGGGGTGCAAATGCTTAATCACACCAGGATAGGCAACATCTCTGCTTTCTATGTTCCTCACTTGGCAGACCACCATTAACTGCTGTCCCACTTGACCAGCCCTTCACCTCTACCCTCCTCAATTCCTCCCAAAATTTACCTTTTCCCCCTTTAAGAGTCCCCATATTTCTTGATTTAGAAAAAAAGAACCTCACAATTTGCTATGGCAGCCGCCCAAACTTAACTAATGATGCACTCCCTTGCAATTCATCCCTCCCTGTAACTATGCCAATGGGGGCCTCACCAGGCTTGTTCTTTTGGTGTAATGGCTCCCTTACAAAAGAGGTCAACTCTTCCTCCCCATTCCCATGTATCCCCGTCACCCTTGTTCCACAACTCACATTATATGGCCAAGCCGAATTTCTCTCACTTACCACACAACTTTTTGGCCGACAAAAAAGGGCCATCTTTCTCCCTATGGTCGCAGTCATTTCCCTCGCCTCCTCTCCCGTTGCTGCGGACATTGGGGGAGGAGCCCTAACACACAGTGTCTCAACATCCCGCGACCTAGAACAGAAACTCCAGCTAGCCATCGAGGCTTCTGCTGCCTCCATCACCTCCCTCCAGTGCCAGATCACCTCAGTAGCCCAAGTTGCCCTCCAAAATCGATGTGCCCTGGACCTTCTGACAGCCGACAAAGGAGGTACCTGCCTCTTCCTACAGGAAGAGTGCTGCTACTACATCAACGAGACAGGGGTCGTTGAAGACAATGTAGATGCTCTCCGATGCTTAAAAGAAGAACTCCAACGCAGGCAGCGACAATCCACCTCCCCCATCCCTGACTGGTGGCAGTCCACCCTCTATACCCGGCTCACACCAATCCTAGGCCCCTTAATCCTTATCTGCATCCTATTCATGCTTGCCCCCCGTTTCCTCAGGTTTCTCCCCAGTCGCATACAAGAAGTCTCTTGGGTGGCAGTGAATCGGATGCTCCTCCACCCATATGCCTTACTACCCACAGAACCCCCCGCTGCCGCCCTCCCCTAACCTCCGGACCGTTGGCCGCCTGACTCCCTTCCGGCGCCCCCGTACAGCAGGAAGTAGCCAGAGACCAAACGTCGCCCCATTACACCAAAGAAGTCAGGATGTAAGGCCAGCAGGTCTGGGGAAGGGCCCAGGGAGTCAGACGGAACCCCCACCAGGGTGGTTGATGCAGCCGAACCCACGAGTGGCATCAGCCCGGGACTTTCCACCTGCTCAGGAAACAGACCCGGGACTTTCCACTCGGCCCTGGTCTTCCCTCTCCCCGAGGGGCAGAACCAACGGCTCTGAGGCTGATGCAATCGACTGCTCCCCGAGGGGCGGAACCAACGGCTCTGAGGCTGATGCAACCGACACCTGACATTGCCACAACACCTGAAAGATTACCAAAAAAGGGGTCTGCTTCACACAGCAAGCGCCTCCCCTGCGTCCACCCCTATAAATTTTGTTCACGCCCGCACCCGGGCACGACTTCTCTGGCCCCTTTCTCTCGGACCAGTGAACCTCGCCCGGGAGCGTTCCCAAATAAAGCTTGTTTAAGCTCTCCTCCGTTTTTGGTGCTGTTCCTTACAACCACCACCAAAAAACCTATCAAACTATAGGTCTGACCTGTGTACACCTAACTTGAATCACTATCATTATAATGAAGTGTCACTGCCTCTCACCCACTTCCCAGACCTGCTTTATCTAGACTGGCCTATCTAAGGCCTTTGACTCAAGAGATAATGTGTCCCTTTTGACACATACTTATCACAAGGATGTAATACGAGGTTTCTTCGGCCTCCCTCCAAAGGTGCTGCACCTCTTTACTAGAGTTACAGTCAACTAGGAAAGGGCACTGGCTCTGGGAGTCTGAACACCAGCATGAGACAAGACAGGCTGAGGGCACGGGATCAGGAGATAAATGGAATTTCATTCTAAGTCCGTATCAGAATAGGCTTAGTGAGTTTGCAGATACACTCTGAGGTTATTTTCCTTGTTTCTGAACGCACTGTTGGTATATACATGAACTGCAACTACATGCAATCCCACTATTGGCTCCCTGACCAATGGAGTGAAGGCTACTAAAATAGAAAGGGCATATTTGAAACCTCTGAAGTAATCCTTACCCATAAAACACAAGACTGAATCTTTGGAGAAATTTCAGAAATGAGTACCAACGTCAAGTCTTGAGAAGATACTGGGGTGCTGTTATGGGTTAAATTGTGTTCCCCTCCAAAAGTTTTGTTGGCATCCCGGCCCTCAGTATCTCAGAATGTGACCTTATTTGGGAATAGGGTTGCTGCAGAGGTAATCAGTTAAATTAAGATGAGATCAAACTGGTGTACGGTGGGTCCTTAATCCAATATGACTGGTGTCTTTTTTTTTTTTTTTTTTTGCGATACGCGGGCCTCTCAGCGCCGTGGCCTCTCCCGTTGCGGAGCGCAAGCCCCGGACGCGCAGGCTCAGCGGCCGTGGCTCACGGGCCCAGCCGCTCTGCGGCATGTGGGATCTTCCCGGACCGGGGCACGAACCCGTGTCCCCTGCATCGGCAGGCGGACTCTCAACCACTGCGCCACCAGGGAAGCCCTGACTGGTGTCTTTTTAAGAAGAGAAGAGAGACAGAGAAGAGAATGGCATGTTAAGACACAGACACTCACAGAGGGATGATTCCATGTGATGAAGGGGTCAGGGACTGACATGATGTAGCTGCAAGCTAAGGAATGCCAAGGATTGATGGGCACCACCAGAAGCCAGGAAGAGGCAAAAAAGATTCTCCTCTGCAGATATCTGAGGAAGCATTGTCCTCCAACAACTTGATTTTGGACTCCTAGCCACGAAGACTGTGAGACAATAAATTTGCTGTTGTTTTTAGACATGCAGTTTATGGTACTTTGTTACAGCAGCCCTAGGAAACTCATATAGACGGTATCTGTTTCCCATCTTCATTTAACTTCCGTTTCATCACTGAAAAAGTTAGATGGGCGTTGAAGAATGACATCGCAATATGTTAACAGATCAGGTGGTAACCTTAATCAGAACTGACTAATCAGATATGCCTTGACTGAAGAAAATCAACTAAGCCTCTAGTAATTGGTATGAAGTTATTGAGAAGGCAGAAGATTTTTTTGAATAATAATAAACCAAGTCTATCAGAATCCATTTTCTTTCACTTGGCAGAGCCGACAGTATTTTTTACAATCTTAGTTCATCTCTATGTTACCTTTCTAATTCTCTATCATATCTAGGTCCATAGGGATTTTCATCATCTCACATTTCCACAGAACATTACCTGTCCACTACATTAAAGACATCATATCTACTGGACCTGATGAGGATAATTCACATAACATCAGGAATAAAAATGCATGCAAGGTAATGGGCAATAAACCCCAAGAAAATTCAAGGACATGCCAGTTCAGGGAAATTTCTGGATGTCTGTTTTTCAGGCATGTTACAGCCTTAAAGGAATGACAATTGCTGCACTTTGTCCTACGAACCACAGAGAAAAAGTTAAACATTTAGTGAGCCTCTTTGATTTTTGGATGCAACATAAATCATATTTGGATGTGCTGCTCTGACCATTTGCCAAGTAACCTGTACGCCTTTAAATATAACCTAGAGAAGGCTCCGCAGCTGTCCGAGGTTGCATTACAAGAGCTCTATCACCTGAGCCTTCACACCCAGCTGATCTAATGGTGCTTAAATTTCCCATGGGCTAGTTGAATGTTCAAGGGAGCCTGCCACAAACCTCCATGAGTGTTTCAGAGTTCTGAGCAATAAAATTCTCCCTTCAGCAACTACTCTCCACTTGAGACATAGCTCTGGATTGTTGTGGGTCCTAGTAGAGACTGAAGAAGTCAGTCACCATAGAGCCAGTAACCAGGAACTTGAACTACCCCTCTTACACTGAGCGTCATCCACTCCCCTAAGCCGTATCTGGGCATGTGCAGCAGCACTCCACTAGCCACTGGAAGGGGTATATATGAGACTGGGCTTGAGTAGCTCCTAATGGCCCAAGAAATTTGCATAAGCAGGTGATTGATACAGCACACTTCAACCTAATGCATTGATTTCTCTCCCTCAACCCCCATTTTTGGTTTCATGAGAAAGCTCCCTGTGACAGGTTGACTGAAGAATAAAATGGCACCTGCTTTACTGATGTTCTCTTAAAAGACCTGGAAGATTTGTCCCTTTATTGTGATTTCCCCTGGCGGAGTTGTCCTGGCACGTGAGTTGTTTATGTTTGAAATATAGCAGAATCCCTTTTTTTTTTAAACCTGTATTTTTTTAAAATCTTTATTGGAGTATAATTGCTTTACAATGTATTAGTTTCTGCTTTATAACAAATTGAATCAGCTATACATATACATATATCCCCATATCTCCTCCCTCTTGCGTCTCCCTCCCACCCTCCCTAGAGCTCTAATTTGAGCCATAAAACACGCGTATTAACTGACTGGTAATTAACTTCTGCTCTAAAGATATTTTGATTTTGTTTTATTTCTTTAATCAAAGATGGGACAGCTGAAGTGGTGGTGCTGGGATCTGACAAATTCACAGGCAACTCTCAAGGCTGAAGGAGTCAGAGCCACATGGGAGAATACCAAGCTAAAAATAAAAGTCTAAAATCAAAATGTGAAATGAAAATCATTAATAGAAAATAGAGAAGGATGCAGAAGTCAAGATAAGTGCCACAGATGTTCTAACACATAAGGGCAGCAGAGCAGATTTGTAGTTGTCTTGAAGGTACAATAAAGTTAATTGGGGGAGGGAGTTAATTGGGGGAGGGAGGGGGATATATGGAAATAACCTATCAGGGAGATTTTTCAGAAGAGACCAGGCAGACAAGTATTTGAAATTTGGGGTTAGGTTGGATGTTATTGACTATGTTTTATCTAGTAAAGAGAATACACACACTAAGTATTTAAACCTTCACTAAACAACCAAGCTTTTAAACATTTTCTTTAAAAACTAGGAATTCTTATTTGGAATTCTAATATTTAAAATATATAAAAGCAAAGACACTGATTGGATGGGAGACATGCTGGAAGCTGACAGTTCCCTCGCCTTGGTCTCCTTCCTACCGTTAAGCTGCCACTGGTTTAAAAACCATCAGTGTTTATGCAAGTTTTTACTGAGAACAAAATCACTGCTGCACTTTTTTAAAAACAGCAATTAATTAAAATGGAAGACAACCTAAGTTTTCCCCCAAAATGTATTTGAAAGTTATAAAAATGGTAGCTATAAATTCTTGTCCTATATCTTTGACAACTTTACATTTATATAAGTCTCATTTTCTTGCAGTCTTAAAAAAGTCTCAGTGTGATTCTAGAAGCACAGAGTAATGTAAATGCTTGAAATAGGGATAAAATATTTGTTTACCAATTGTGTCTGGGCCCCATGGGAACTTAACAGTCTTATCCTACACCTACCTTGAAGCGGGAATTAACATTTCAGTAAAACCTATAGTAGTTTCTAAGGCTTTGTGAAATCAAATTTGCTTTGGGGGATTCAATAAAGATTTTGTAGAAAAAAGGAGGAGAGCGTTGTATTTGCATGCCACACAAAAATACTCATATAATTCCCTTAGACATCTGAGTTCTATCTCCAAAGTTCTAATGCATCTAAAGTCATGTCATTTCCCTCTCACCATTCCAGAACCCAACGTTCGCTTCGGTTTTTCCCCACCACTCCTATCCTCAGGTCTTGCTATAATCCTTCCCTTACTTCTTCCCCTAGGTACAGAGCAATTGAACAGCATTCCCAGCCTCACCATTTGCTCAGCAAAGAATACAATCTCCCCATACTCCATTCCTCTGAGAAGTCAGTAAATAGCTGATTATTTTTCTGTCATTTTTTCTTTCATATTTTTAACTCACTTAGCTTCAGATAACTGGTGGAGTAAATCCCCCCTGACAACCAGTTATATATTTTTCCTATCTCCTTCATTAATTCTATATTTCCTAGCCCTACCTCTACCTAGGGCCTCTCCATGGCATATTATGGCAAACTCTCTAATATTGTATAGGCTAGACTGGAAAGGCTAGATTAAGTTGTAGTAACAAAGAAATCCAAAATCTTGGTGACAGAAAAAAAATCTAAATATATGTCTTGCTCTTTCTATTTACCTATCGTGCCTTTCCACCACACTCCAGAACCTAGTCTGATGAAGCAAACACCATCTCAAACATTGCTGGTCACAGTGACAGAGGGAAAGAGAGCTCTGGGAGGCAGGTGGCGGGTGGGGGGGGGGGATGATCTCGCAGCAATAATTGAATGCATAGGCTAAGATGGGATCTATTTCTTATAACTCATGGCCCATCCAACAAAGGAGCCAAAAAGCATGTTATTCTATACACCCAGAAGGTGGGAAGCCAGAAATAATTGCAGTCGTCACTAATGATTACCACACTGTGTTAATAACATCTCAACCCACCTCTCATTTTTCTACCCCACAAATGCAGAGGTACAGTTCTAAGGTTTTGACACTATTTGTGCCCTGCCCACTTATTTTATTTCTTGCAAAAACAGCTCATTCTACTCTGCCATCTGTATTGCCTCCTTTTTCTCTTTTTAATCTTCACTTTCCTTTTTCTAAGTATTCTCAACAAAATATTTTGTCCATGCTATAGAGAAGCCGGAGGATGAAATGTGGAATTTTGCCAAATTCACTCTAAAATGTGGTTTGAAAGATTTCCTGTGTGAGAACTGTCAGAAAATAATCAGCAGATTCTCTGTCTCTTCAATTATCCCAAGAAATGATAAAAGCTAGCCATAGATTTGTGGTGGATAGAAACCAAAATTAATTTTTGTCACTTGCATCATTTTAGTCTATATGGGAGGGCGCAGCAGTAATTCACGACTGGGTTATAACTGATTCTGAAAATTTTCTATTTAGATTGGAGGTGATTTGTGGCTGGTATTATAATTTATTCTTTTTCATCAGAATATCCAATACTGATTTGCACATAGTAGGTGGTTCCAAATTGTTACTTATATTGTACAATAAGACCCTGATTCCTGCTTAGGAATGTTTAAATAGGCCAGTAGAAGCAAGGACCACTTTTCTTTCTGCAAAGACCCCTTACTGATTATAATTACTGTTAATACTCTATATAATCCACTTTCATATACAATTTTACACTTAATTCTCACAACAATTTTACAAGTATCCATTATCTTCCCAAATTTGAAAGTGAAGGAACACGTTCTCAGATTAAATTACTTTCCCAGTTGTAAGTGACAACTTAGTCGTCAGGGAAATCTGCAACAGGAACTCATATTTTCTGAATATAAATCCAGGTTTTTTTCCATTGATTATCTATTATAACTCTTGAAGCCAGATGTATTAGTTAGGATCAGGTTTGGCCGCATATACCAACAACAACAGAACAAGACCGAAGTTCTTTTCCTTTTGCCTCTATGTGGAGGTGGGCAGACCAGAGCCGCTGTGGTGACCCTATGGAATCATCAGGGACCAGGCTTCAGTCTTTCTTCCTCACCGCCTAGCACGTGGCTGCCACCCTCAGTATCAGTTTATGTTCCAAGAGGACAGGTGGTTTCCAGGGTTTCCAGCCATCACCTCCCTGTTGAGGGTTATGCAGAGAATTGCAGAGTGTTTCCCAAACAAGTCAGCTCTTTTTAAGCAATGTTCTCTGAAGTCCCACACAAAACTTCCATCTACGTGTCATTGGTTGGGACTTAGCATATGACCACATCTCACTCTAAGAGTGGCTGGGAAATCTGGGGAATATAGTCTTTAGTTCTGAGAGGCAATGAACTCAAGGTAAAACTCAGGGATCTGTCACCAAGGAGAAGGGGGAGAATGGATATTGTATAGGACAATGGCAATCTCAGCCAGTTCGGTACCTGATTTCAATCTGAATTCTCTCTCCAACTCCAACCTCCAGTGAATAATTAACCAAGAGACTTACCATGAAATTGATAGTACTGTATTTTATCATTGTGAGGTGTACTCTTCCACCAACACCTTTTCACATGATGTGACTTACTATAAATAGAATCAATAAAATCAGTGAGAATTTTGATTACCATTACTTGTCACCTGTCCTAACAGCCAGATTCTGTTTGTCTTAGTTTGTCATAGATGCTGCAGAGATGCTGCCTACATGTAGGCTTGCAAGAGTCCTAGGACCTGAACCTCTCCTGAGGAAGGACAGTGCTCCATGCCCTGCCATGCTTGGACTCAACACATTTATTCATTAAGTTATTATTCTTTCATTTACTCAATAATTCAAAAATATTTCTTGAGTACCTAAAGCCAAGTATTGTACTGGGCCCTGAGGACACACCAGAGAACCATGCCTTTTTAATGGGTATTGCACTCTTCTGGGGACAATGTGACAGAGACAACAAATTATACAAAAATATATATACCAGAAGTGCTAAGTGCAAAGAAAAATAGAACAGGGTGTGGGATAAGGGGTGTGCCTGTGGGGAGTGGGGGACATTTTAGAATTTATAGTCAAAGAAAGTCCATGATAGGTGATATTTGAGTGGCTACTTTATTGAAGCAGAGTGCCGATGTGAATACCCAGAGGAAGGACATGCCAGGCAGTGTGGGATTTAGGATTAAGCTACTCTCTCAGACCCCATACTTGATCCAGTGACCCTGTGATTAAAAAAAAAAAAGAGCTATCAAACCATGAAAGTACATGGAACAAACTTACATGCATATAGCTAAGTAGCCAGTCTGAAAAGGCTATCCAATGTGTGATTTCAATATATGATGTTCTTGAGAAGGTAAAACTAGAGACAGTAAAAGATCAATGGATAGATAACAGGGGTCTGTGAGGAAGGAGGGATGAATGAGTGGAACACAGGGGATTTTTAGGGCAGTGAAACCATTCTGTATGATACTGAAATGGTGAACACATAGTATTATGGATTTATCAAAACCCACAGAATGTACAACAGAATGAACCCTAATGCGAACTATGGACTTCAGGTAATAATAATGTGTTGATATTGGTTCATCAATTGTAACATACCACACTAATGCAAGATGTTAATAATAGGAGTGTGTGTGCATGCAAGATAGAGAGGGAGAGAGAGGCGGGTGGGAGAAAGGGAGTATATGGGGAATCTGTTCTTTCTGCACAGTTTTTCTGTAAATTCAGAATTCTCTAACAAATAGTCTCTTTTTTAAAAAGGGAAGAATACATAACGGGATGAGAAGAATTTGTGACTGCTTTTGCAATCTACCACAGCATCAAAGACCATCTGCCAAACCTTACCCTCCAGATTCACTTCCTAATTCATCTACCCAGCCTCCTGGTCCAATGACCTACCAACCCCCAACCCAGTCCCTGATACAACTGCATTTCTATACCCAGGTGCATTTTCTGATGTTCTTCCCTTAGCTGGGCGGGCTCTGAACTCCTCTTCTCTGTGTTTTAAAGTTCTGTTCATTTCTTAACCAGACTCTCTTACTTTCTCCATGAATCTTGTCAGTATCCTTTAGTCAAAAAGAATCCCTTCTTCCTTTGCATTCCAGCAACACCCTGCAAGTACCCTATTACTGATCCTGGTTGGCCTTATATTATGCTATTTTTTATCTGTTTTCCTTGAAGGCCAGTTCCTTGTCTTAATTTTCTTTGATTCAACTATAATGCTAAACACAGTGCAAGGCACATAACTGGAATGGAGTGAATGTTGACTGGAAACTGTAATTAAATGTAGAAGAGATGTGATAATTTAGTCATGAAGGTCCTGTTTTCTTGGCTTTTTTCTTAGTTTGGATTTCCTGGTCCTCTTTCGCTGTTAATGACCCAAATGCCATTTTATTTGTAAAATATAAAGAATGGTATAGAGAGAAAGTTATTAAATTACACAAATGATAATAATAGCAAATGATTTCATGTAAAGTATGTGGTGGAAAGGGAAATTGGATCTATTGCATATAAAGAATATCACATTTAACTTATGGGCTGTGGTGAAGGAAAATACATATAAATTATTAGCTATTACAGCCAGTAGATTCCTACTGTAATTGACAATGCTAACATTATAAACATAGAGTTTCACAAGAATGAATTTGGTATTCAATACTGTACCATTTGGGGGTACATTTTTCTTTATTACTTTGACAATCGGAAACAACAGGAATTTGAGCTGCTGATTTTAATTGATAAGCAGATTGCCTTTTGCCAACTATTGAGCTCTAATGGCCCAAGGTCTGTTCATTATTTCAACATCATTTCTGTGCAACTGAAATAAAATGATCAATTAGTCTTTTAAGCACAGCATCTGTGTTTTCAGGGCAAGTTGAGAATGGAAGTAAAAATTGATTTTGTGGACGAGTCTCAGAGGGGTACTGGCTCTTTCCCTTCAGGAAAGTTCCCATCTCTGAGCAGAAGGCAGCTGCTAGAATTAGGGCACAAGTGGCAGATATGGGTAGGTTTAGTACACAACCTATGGAGCAGTTTTAAACTGGTAACAACTGACATAAGTGAGAGCTAATCTAATGCTACATTAGCTGAGAAAAACAAGTGAGCAATACTTACTCAGTGTTACACACCTGGAAGGGAAAGAAGACCATGACCCGAACTATACGTGGGCTCTACCGCTGCCACTATGAGGGACAGGTAGGGCTGGGATAGGAACCAAGGAGGGAGAATCTCCATTGATGGGAAACTCTATCTTCTCCAAAACTAGATAATGGCTTCACATAATTCCCTAGGTTTTGTAATATACACTTATCAATACAAATGCTTGCATGGATGTGCTTAGTGAGTGCTGTTTATTTAGAAAATGGTGCTCAGAAATGTATGTATTCTAAAGTGTATATGTAGGACTTAGATAACACCAGAAGAAATAGTCTGTAGTAGTCAGAAAGAATCTTAGGTTAATGCATGTAGCCCAGAATGTAGGGGAAAAAAGAGCAAGACCATGATATGCATAAACCCAACTGACCATCAATATCCTACGTGACAAGCAAGACATGCCTAGTTGGAAAAGCTCCATAGATTCACCGACACCCCAAATTTTGATTAAAAAGATAGCCTCCTGTTGTTTAGTTTTCAGTGATGGCGCCTAGAGTTCATCAGATCCATTCCACTGCTGTGAACACTAGCCTAAGCAGTCATCTCTATCCCTCCCCCTTCCAACACACACACACACACACACACACCCCTTCAGACTCAAAGGGGAGGAATGACAAAGTTTACTTATCAAATCATAATAAAAAAATATTTAACTCATTTGGATGTTTTGATTATTAAATGAGCCAAACTTTATAAAATGCCTTGCACATGGTAATCTCATAAAAATTGCTACTGCTGTTATTACTGCTGCTGCTACTGTCTGGCTCTGAGGCAACACATAATCTAGGTATTAACAATTATGCATAATGAGTCAGTTGTGATATAATGTAAAAAGCTGATCTTGGAATCACATCAGCCTGGGTTTGAAACCACTTACTAACAACCGAGAGTTTGGCTTATTTACTCAACTTCCCTGAATCTCCACTTCTTCCTCGGTAAATGGAGCAGTAACATTTACCTCAGGATTGTTGTAAGGAATTAATGTAGAATACCTAGGAAGTAGGTGGTGATTGATAAATGTCAACGTCTTCTGAGATTTCCTCCTAAACATTTCCTGTGAGAGTCTCCACTCCAGACATGAGGATGCAGCACGGGAATAAGTGGGTTGTACACCCGATATTCTTTCCAACACTGAGTGATTGATGGAAACCTGTTATCTCTTTCTGAGCAGCAGCTGCTGTTGACTGCCACACAAGTGCCCCCGGAAACATGCTGTCAGCAGATAGTGATGGTTTATTGCCCATAGTCAGCTGATCATTTCTCTGGAGGAGCGAAAATCGCAAATACAGTGTGTGAACCAATGTGGCCAAACTATTCAGAATTTGGTCCCGGATAGATACAAGAGTGATCACATCCTTAACTACCCCATTTCCAGCAACTTTGCATGCTTACAAAGCACTGAAAGGCCATTCATTATAAGTGCCCACCTACAATGCCCCAGTTTATACGTTTATCTTGGAAGCCAATTATATTCCTAAGTTTGTTTTGCAACTTTTCTCCCAGGAAATTTCTAGCCATTCTCTAGAATTAAGCTGTTGTATGACTTTTTAATCTCCTTCCAGAATCCTTCCCCACTCTATGTGGCACCTAGAAGTTGGCCATGAGATTCGAAGTGAATACTAATGTGACTCCTGTACTAGCCCTTCTGCAAAGAGGCAGAGTAATCTTGGAGGCAAGGGCTTTACAGTATGATACAATCCTTATTATCTCCCTGTATGGGACCTGTATTAGTTAAGCCTCACTTCTGTCAATTGTGAAATGGGGAGAATGCATTCTGGTAAAGAATGGTTGATGCTTAAGTGAATGCATGAAAGGAAAATGCCTAGCAGGTAGTTGATACTCAACTTTTTAATGGGTCTTCCATTTTTATACAGATTTGTTCAATCTACCTTCTTAATCCCCCTTGTTAAAAACTTCCTCTGAACCTCTTGCCCATGTCAACTCAGCCCTGTCACAACTTGAGAGAAGCAATCTGTGAGCAAGTAGCTGCAGCAATGCCTCAGTGCTTCAATCCCAAAGCTTCAGTGCTTGGTGATGGCTTGGGAAGGATGGTGCCTTCCTTGGAAGAAGTGACACTATGGTTCCACCTTCTGTGAGACCACAGGCAGCCTGACAGACAAGAACATTTCCTGGGCTCCCACTGGGCTCAAAGCACCTGATTAGGTTCAGCGAGGGATGACAAAGGAAGGAGAAGATGGGCCTCCTGCCTGGGTGCTCCCTCCACTAACTGCTTAGAAGCCTGAGAGAAGCCGGGGAGTCAAGGTTAGCTGGAAGATGTCACACCACAGTGCCCTCTACTCAAGGAGAGCTCATTTTGAGTTGGCAAGTATTCTATCTGTTAGCACAGAAAATATTCATTCCTGGAGTAAGGGAATTGGGAGTTAACCAGATCCAGGGCACCCAGGAGGCCTTGTAAATCACAGAGACACTGAACAACCTCAAAACTCTGCTGAGAACACTGAGACTATGTATTCCAGTCACAAAGGAGCACAGAAGCCTTTTGTAAACCAAGGGAAGGTAGATGCTGTGGGATTGCTTCGCAGAGAGGACAAAATCTAGGACAGCAGCTACAATAAAGCCACAGCTGAGCCACAGTCCTCCTGGTGTCTATCTTTACTCAGTTCTTCTTAAAATTTCTGATTTGTCTTTTGTGGATATTGCCTGATCAAAAGGAAAATCTCTTGTTTGACCAGAGAAGGGCTGGGAATGGCAGGGGAGGTGTGCAGAGGACAGGCGGGGGCTTGTTTATCTCTATGGTGGATCCGTCCCTCCTTCGGAAGAGCAGGCTGTTCCACCCCGAGATAATGGGGAGCATAATGCCCCGTCGTCTCATTTCTGAAATTCAAACTTGCAAGGGCGGATTCACGTGTTTGCGTTTAGGAGAAAACCCAAGGCCTCCCACATAGTCGTGGGCTTTGTTCACACGGTTTTCTTCTGAGAGTTTCACTCTCCCCCGGGATAACTAGATTCTCATAGAAACTAAACTGAAGTGCAAGATTAATCCAGGTTGGTTACATGCCAGCTGTTTCCTACAAACCTTTGAAGGTGGATGTGTGACAGACATTTCTAATTATTTATAATGACACTTCTATTACTATGGCTCTCTTCTCCTAAGGACTTTGTGATTTCAGCATGCTCTAGAAGGCTAGAGTTATTCATCACAGCTTATTTATTTAAAAATTGAGGTGAGGTGAATATGGAAATAAGCAATCTAAAACTTTCTTTTAAAATCATATTTTATACATCTTTCCATTATTAACATTTTTATATTGCCAAGAGTGCTTACTTTCCTGTTCCAATTCAGTTATATATATATATATTTTCAAGACAAATTTCAAAGTTGTAACTTAAAACAATTTAAAACAATCAAAGTCAATAATGCTTAAAAGCAACTTTAGTATAGGAGAAAAACTCCAGATTTGAGACAAAACACTACGTTTAGTTTAGCTGTACCACTTTAGAAAATGTTATTTAACCTTTCCAGCCTCAGTGTCTTTAGGTATAAAACAAGGATGAAGATGTCTACTTGACTGAAGTGTGGTTGAGAGTTGAATGTGATTAATTAAGTGCATGAAAGCTACCAGGTGAGTTTGATAATTAGTGTTTTCCTGGGTAAATATCATATAGAGACCAATGTTCACAGAACTGAAGAATAGCTTTGAACAGAGGTTCATATTTGAGGATCATGGATAAAGGTTCAAAGATGGGCTTCTTCAGGAAGCCCATGAATACCCTGAAAACAATGTGCAAAACTTCTGGGCATCTGTGTATGTTAGGACTCTGGGTTGTGACAGAAACTGAACCCATACCAGCTTATTCTATCAAGAAAGTACAGGTAGAAGCCTGGGTAGCTTGGGAACAGATGGAATCAGGGCTTGGAATACAGCCAAGGTGCTCCACCTAGTGGCTCTGTTTCTTCTGCAGATGGGCATTATCTGTAAGCAGATAGGGTGAGGGATCCTGGAGAAAGACCAGGCATGACTTTCTTGACACAAGCCATTTTGGCCTAAACTGTTTTGTAATCTAAGCCTGGCCATTATGCTTGCCCTAGAACAGGTCTCAGTAACTAATGTTCTTAAGGGAAGTAAGGGAATGCAGGAACGAAAGAAGTAAAAGCAGTCAAGAAACAATAGTTCAGCAATAAAAAAGAGTCCTAGTTCCTCCGTAAGGGATCTACATAACAATCTGATACAAGTCTGAGTTCTGCAGGGACTAAGCCCCCCACCCAGCTGGAGGATTGGAATGATGATGTTGACTCTCCTGACTTCAATCAACTAAAGCCTGGACTCTGGCAACCGTTGCCCCAATGTTATGGTGAATTCTTCTCTGCTCAAGCCCCTTCATGAGTATGCATGTTCCCTTAGCTTAGAACTTCCCCAATTTTGCTGTTCGGGGAGACACTGCTTTGGGAAAGACCCCTGGTGTTCTCCTTACTCGCTGCAGGTAATGATAAATCCTTCCTTCTCCCGACCTTTGGCTTGGTTTTGTCTTTCAGCTCAACGCCCACCAAGAGGCGAACCTAGTTTTTGTTTAACATATTCACTTTTACACAGGTGACCAGCTTCTTGAAAACACATTGAGGGGCATGGATTCAGACGATTACATCACCCAAACTAGAGAGGAATTGGTTCTCTCTCTTCCCAAGTTAAGAAGTCTCAAGAAAGGACCCTGATCCTTCTGTCTTGATCGGAACATCACGGTGGCCAGGAGGCAGGGAATTTAAGATGCTAGTGGGGACCACTTGTATGACAGAGTAGAAAAAAAAAACATTTCCTAGGAGAAAAAGGGGCTTGAGTGTGGCTCCAGGGAGACAAAATTCACATAAATGGACTATTTTGTGGGACTTATATATCAGATTTTCAAATGTTTTCATTCACCATAGAAGAACCACACATCTGCAGATTTGAGAATTCAGAGGTTGTTTCCTTTTGTGGAAATATCTTGTGGCAGATATTTCTTAAAGAAACCCAATGTTTCTGTGAATATGTAAAAAGTTTTCACTTAACTGCAGTCCTGTGATTAAAAAATTAATGCAAAGTTATTTATTCATAACCTTCACATAAATTAATATTCCAACTGAAGTGCACAGAAGACTCCAATTAAGTTTAATAATTCTCAGTGGGCATCTTAGGTTCCATAAAAATGGCTAATATCTGTAACATGCTGTCAATTTAACTCAACAAATATTTGAATACTTTTTATGCATAAGATTTGAGCTTAGATAATGTTAAAAGAGAGTTGACCACTTGAGGAAAACATCCTTAGTATCTGTGATGATTAATTTTACGTGTCAACTTGTCTAGGCTATGGTGTCCAACTGTTTATCAAACGCCAGTCTTGACGTTGCTGTGAAGGTATTTTTAGATGTGATGAACACTGAAATCAGTAGATGAGTAAAGCAGGTCAGTTTCCATATTGTGCGTGGAGACTAATCAGCTGAAGGCCTTAAAAGCAAAGACAAGTTTCTCAAAGTGGCAATTTGGCCTCAAGACCGCAGCTTAAAAACCTTGCCTAAATTTCCAGCCAGCAGACTTCCAGACTGCAGATTTTGGACTGAACAATGTAACAACGGCGCTGCCTGGAATATCCAGCCTGCTCTACAGATTTCAAACTTGCAAGTCCCCACAATCATGTGAACCAATTCCTTAAACTAAGGCAGAGTCTCTCTCTCCTATTGGTTTTGCTTCTCGAGATTCTTGGCTAATACAATATCCCTAAAATATAAAGGGTATCTATAATTTAGAAGAAAAAGCCAACAACCCAAGAATAAAATGAGCAGAAGAAGCAGACCTTCCGCAAGTTCACCTACCTTGGCGTGAACCTCGACCACCTGCTTGGCCAAGTCCTACCAGCAGCTCGGGCCGCGGGGCTGCGGGGCGGCGGGGCGGCGGGGCTGCGGGGCTGCGGGGTGGCGGGGCTGCGGAACCAGCCTGCGGAGGACGCCTACTCCCGGCTAACGCGGCTGCGCAAGACCAAGACCGAGGCGCCGCCCACGAGAAGCCGGACGTGGTAGAACCGCACCTGAGGGTCATAATCGTCCTGCCTGAGATGGTGCGTAGTATGGGAGGGGCGTCTACAACCGCAAGATATTCAACCAGGTGGAAATCAAGCCTGAGATGATGGGCACCTACCTGAGCCAGTTCTCCACCACCTACAGGCCCGTGAAGTACAGTGGGCCCAGCATCAGGACCACCCACTTCCCGTGCTTCTTCCCCCTCAAGTAGCCTGACAGCCAATAAAGGAACAGCCTTCTCAAAAAAAAAAAAAAAAAAAGTGTTCTGTGACTGTTTCACATAAAAAGAAATACAAAAGATACTTAATGTTGCTCAAAATGAGGGATGTCACATTAACAGTAAGTTAAAATATCTATCTTACATATCAGAATGACAAAACGTCAAATACTTTAATTTCTTATTAAAAAACAAATGAACTCAATTGTTGATTATGTAACCACACAGAGATGAAATTTACTTCAGGTTAAAAAAATAACTTCAAGTGATTACTTTTAGTAGTAAATACATCGTTATTTTAAAACTACAAAAGGTGTGTTTAAGATAAAACTAGGTACTTACATTAAGGTAGTTAAGGGAGGGGTTTTCATCATGAGAAAACGGAGAATGCATACACATGTAAAGTAAAACAAGTTAAATATAAACCTACAGTCTTAAATTTGAAACATTTTTTTTCTCTTAAAAAAACCCCTACATTTCCTGACTCTGTCCACAGAAAAGGCCTAGTAGCAATGAGAAGTTGTGTGGTTTGTAAATAATTTTCCACTAAAATATTCTAGGACTCTTGGTGAAACAACTGTTTATAGCCAGACCTGGGGCAGATAGTGGGAAGATGAACCTGAGACATCTTATTGAAACAGGAAATAAGGAATTTATCTAGACCAATGTACTCATATCGAGAGAAAACAGAAACCAAACGGAAAGGACTCTCTCCCCAATGGTCTGAAATAAGATAATGTGAGCATCAAAAATAATAATAATAACGCCAACCATAGATTGAAACACACACAATATATAAAAACCCATTAGCTCATTAATAGTCTTAAGAAAAAAATATTCCTTGGTTACCATTTGGAGTTCATAAGACCCACTGTCATTTCTCTAAAAACTGACATCTGTTCTTCCTTTCCTGTACACACTTTATTTTAGGGTAACTAAGTAATTAATGTGTGAAGTTCTTTAATAGAAGAATCTTTTCTAATATATGCTGAAAGAATTAGAAAATCATTATTTGCAACCTCTAGGTTATCAATGGAACTGGGAAAAGATCATTAATTATTCAACCATTTGCTAAAGGTTAATAGGGAACTTCATAAGAAGTACCCTGCATCCCCAACTCTAATCATCATTAAAGTGAGACTAACACTTAAATGTTGGTGATGATGTGGAAAAGTTACTACCCTTGTGCACTACTGGTTGGCATGTAAAATGATACAACTGTTGTGGAAAACAGTGTGGCAGTTCCTCAAAAATTTAACAATAAAATTACCATATGGTGCAGCAATCCCACTTCCGGATATAAACCCCCCCAAAATTGAAATCAGGGTCTTGAAGAGATATCTGTACACCCATGCTCATAGCAGCATTATTCACAATAGCTAAAATGTGGAAGCAACTTAAGTGTCCACTGAAGGATGAATGGATGAGCAAATTGCAGTATATACACACAATGGAATACTATTCATGCTTAAAAAGGAAGGAATTCTGCTACAAGATGGATAAAACTTGAGGATATAATGCTAAGTGAAATAATCCAGTCACAAAAAGACAAATATTGTATGATTCCTCTTGTACTTAGGATAGTCGAAATCATAAAGACAGAAAGTATAATGGTGGTAGCCAGGGGCTGGGGGAAGGGAGAGTGGGGAGTTATTTTTCAATAGTTTTAAAGTTTTAGTTTCACAAGATGAAAAAAGTTGTAGGGATGGATAGTGTTGATGGTTGCATAACAATGTGAATGAATAAATACTACTGAACTGTACACTTAAAAATGGTTGTGCTGGTACATTTTATGTTATGTGTATTTACCACAATTTTTTTTTTTAAAGTGAGACTACCAGGTGCGTGCGTCCTGATGTGATACAAAAGGAACTACGTATTACAACCTATAAGAGATGTTTGCCTAGATAATTGCAACTAAATCTACTCAAGCATCCACATTTAACCACCTGCTTACAGGGAGTACAGAGTGAAAAATGAATTGAACTTGGAATGGTAAGCAGAACTTTGAAGTCTGACAGGAGGAGGGAGGGCTGAGAGGAAAGCATTAAAAGCAGGGATCAAACCACAGGAACAAAGGAGCAGCAAGCAGTTCCTGTGGGAAATAGGCATTGAGCTGCTTTCTGAAGACCTTGAATGTCTGACTGAGAAGTGAGAAGACACAAACAAATAAAAATAATGGCAGTCACTTGTGAATGCTTTCTAGGGACCAGACACTGGGCTTCTTGTGCTCATTTATTTCTCACCACAATCTTTTATGAGAGGCATTATTTTCATTGTTTTACAAATGAAGAACCTGAGGCTTATGAAAGGCTAAATAACTTGCCCAAGGACACCAAACACTTACAAAGAAGGGTTCAAAAGTTCAACATCATCGCTTTCTTGACTGTAGAATAGAAAATTCATTGAAGAAAGTATTGCTTATACCTCTCTAGCTAATGCAAATCACTCTTTGTGACTTGTCCTTGGCTTACTTATTTAGCACATACTATATTTCATTGATTCAAAATGCCATCAATTGCAAGACTCACAGTTACTTCATGTACCAAGAAAAATGCCGTCAATTAAAATAAAATACCGTGTTTTATCATTTAGAATTTTTATTTGCTACCTATTGAAGGAATCCCTATGATATTATTTAGACATTTATTTTGAATCATATATCACTTTTATCATACATAAAATCAACAATATTAGCAAACTATGTTAATTCCTAAAATTTCTTACCATTCATGACTTTTTCACATTGCTTTTCAATTCAGTCAGCAAGGTCTCTGTTCTTCCACATATTTTCCTTTGTGCCATCAAGACCCAAGATATAATCAAAGTCCACTGGTTTTGGGCTCTTAAGTCAGTTTTGCCGTGATATAGAGGTAGTCTACTTTTGAGTTCCATTTGGAACTTAACCCATTTTTTTCATGTCCTTCCCACCTCCTCCTGCAATTGTTTATATCCTACGGGTTAAAAGAGTGTTTCTGATTTTCCTCCAATGTACTGAAATTTAATTTTGCAAGTTTTGAGGCTGAAATTTTCATATTTTCTTATAAAATGACAACTATGTCATGATTGGTGCCAGGCAAAATAAGGCGTTCATTGGGCATAACTTGTATCTTGATTACAGAGGTGTTAAAATGTGACAAAGAAAAATGCAGGCCTTAGGATTGCTAAATATAGTAGTTAAAAATAACATATTTGCTTAAACATTATGAGATGTGGAGACAGAATTAGAGTAGCTAGCTGGGAGACTGCCTGGGTTTAAATTCTCTTCTTCAGTTACTTACTTCCTGTGGGTCCAGGGGCAGTCTCCCTCTCTCCCTACCTTCTCCCCGTCTTCCCTTCCTTCTTTCTTGCTCGTATTTATTGAACATCTGTCATGAACTAGACATTAGTATAGGTGCTTGGAAGTCATTAGAAAATAAAATAAGGATCACACCCTTATCCATTTTGATTCTAGTCTTAAGGAAGAGAAGTCTTAAGAAAAACATTTTAGATGTGGACTACCACAAGTAAGTCAACAAAGTCAAAATTAAAATGTGTTTTTTCCTACTATCAATTTAGACTCTTAAAAAATTACTTTTCTGATCTTCAAATTCTTTATTTGCATATTACATGAATAAATTGTGTATGTGTGCATATTTGTATGTGTATGTTACTCTTTAAAATCAAAATACAGATGGAGCTATTTCTACAGAATGTCATGTATTCTTCAAGGTGAAGAAGAAAAACTTCTGCCTAAAATGATGATCAGTGAAACGCAAAAAAGGTAACAGCATGGAAAATGAAACATAAATGAGGTTTATAAAATTATCTTGGTTATATTTCTCTATGGTGTTGTCTGCAGCCCAGATGACCCTCTCATTTAGCACATGAGTTCTTGGTTAACTAAGTTACCTCTGGAGTTACTTTACTGTTGTTCATGTGTGTTATGAATTTTATTTTTCCTCCCTTAAATCCATGGAGAATATATATCATCCCAAATGCACACTGTCATTTTGAATTTGAAATATTTCCTTGGACTCTTCATACAGGAACAAATCTATTATTTTGTACAGGGAATATTTTTTCCTTTGCTTGACATCACAGGCTAAAGAGCATATCATCTTCAGCAATTTAAATTTAAATGAATCAATGGGCTAACATTGATTTGCCTCTGTTCCTCCACAGCCACATACAGTAGTTTGCATTAATTAAATTAGTAATAAAGGAATTAAAATTGCTAGCTTCTAAGGGAGGGACATGTCAGTGGTATTAAATGTTGCACTTGGAATGATTGTCCTTGCATGTTAATTATTAGCTGCCTGAGATGCAGAGGAAGTTCAAGGAAATGATACTCTAACCATGTGTTATCTTAATTTGGGAAAAGTTCCTTTAAAGGATGAATTGCATTGCAATGGGTTTTCTAATCAGACCATGCACTAATTTAGAATCAATGACCTCTAATCCTTTAAATCCACTATCACTGGCAGTAATTGGGAGGCTTCTGTAAGGCTGTTTACAAGTTACCTATCTGGACACAACAAAAGATGGATTTGTTTACAGATTCGAATTTGTAATTGTGTGCGCTAGAAAGCTCATCTCTTTAGTTGCAGTGGTGATCAGGTCATTTGTGGCATCGTATTATTGGTGTATGCGTAGGCTTGCGAAAGAGGAGAAAGAGGAAGAAAGAATAAGAAAGAAATGACCACTAATGTGGTTCTTATCAATTGCCTAGTTTCTTTCGGCAGCCTAACTGCTGCCACTTTTGGACTGCACAGTGCAGATGACCATTTTTCCTTTGTTAAGCCTAGGTATACAAGCAATAATGGGGCAAGATTAGCAATTGTTTGGTTGCTGTAGCATCCATTCAATGACTTCCGGTCTAAAGAACAAGACACCTCAGCAGAAAAGTTTTCTTTTTGAGTTCCTTACCCCTGGTTGGAAACTTGGGCAGGACTCATGGCTTTTTGGTTCACTGAGAGATAATAGACAGTTTTGTAATTACTTGAAATCACAAAACACAGTCTCAATTCAATCTTCATTGTGAAGTAAGGCTTTCATTTTCCATTTTGCTCTAACTAAAGCTTGACCACAGAAGTGCAGTGTGAATGCTTTTTTCCCCATTCTCACCACACACTTGCTTTGTATCTGTAGCTTCGACTCTGGACCTGGAGTATGGGAAAGGAGGTGGGAAAAGGCTTAGGGAGGTAGGCTTCAAGGTCTCTGGCCTTGGAGGATATTTAAACCTGTGTCTTCTGATTATTTAATTTTTTTCCCTCCAACATAGCATAGTGGGTCACAGTTGCAATAGACTAAGAAACAAAGGAAGCAAGTAACTAACCTGATTGAATCGGAAGACTTGATGTCACCCCAAACTTCACTCCATCAATCTTAGCTATACTGGGTCACCTAAGTCCATGTGGCTGTAAACTGCAGTAGACAAGGCCAAAGTAAGAAGAACACACATACATCCAATATCTCCTATACAGCAGGCGCTGCGGTCCTTTTGACTATGTCAAACCTTGACATTGCCATCGAGCCTGCTGACAGCGGCACAGACCTGACTTGAAGCTAGAATGAGGACAGTTCTGTATGTGTGGAGACCATTTCCAAGAGTAACTACAAACAGGTAGGCCAGCGTTTGCCCAAGAGCTAATCTATTGGACCAGATACCACCAGCAAGTCAGCAGTTCTCAGAGACTTTGTTTTCCCAGTGTGGGAAAAGATACTGCTCGTTGTTTTCATATTTAACAAACATATCTATTTCTTTGCTTACTGCCTCCATCTTTGTAACCTATACTTTGTTGAACTGGGCTTCCCTGCCCTGCAGAAATCTCCAATTTGCACTCAATAGTCCACGCGGAGTCATTTTCTTCTTAACATGTGCATTTTATTCTTTAAAGGACAACAGGCTCCAATGTAATTGGTATTCCTGACATTTTACAAAGGAGGCAACTGAGGCTCAGGGGTTTGATGTTGTGCTCCAGGCCTTACTGCTAATAAGTTACAGATCCACAGATCCTACATTCATTTAGGAGTCCATTCAAGGTCTGCTTGTTTTTAAAGACTATAATTTTTCCATTAAGCTAATAAGTACATCTGTCCCTCAAGAATGCCCTGTGCCATTTGGGGAACACAAAAAGCAAAGTAACCATCTCTCCCTTCACACCATCGCCACCATAACTTCATCTAGGATGTGGTGGATAGTCAGGTCTGCTGGATCTGCGAAGGATTTGGTGAGGGTACGTACATATGTACATATGTATATGTAGGTCTGTTTAATAACGCCCTCCCAATTATTTGTTATTTATATAGTCCTATCCATATTTTCCTCTCCTTACATTGAACCTTCCTGCTGAGCAGTTTTATGTCTTCAGAACTTGTGCCTGAAATGTGAAAACACAAGGAAAAGGTTAATGAAAGCAGTGAGAAAACTTTTCGGATATCTTTCAGGACGTTGCCTGTGATCTTTTAGATTCATATTCCGATTTACTGCCTGGATACCTGAGTGCTTACTGATCAGTATGATTGTCCAAATGACCAATGACGTGAATTAATGAAAACTTAATTAGGCCTTTTGAGCTAAGAATATTTTTTAAGAGACTCTGACATTTGGTGAGAAATGTGGTGTCAGCAGAATATCTAGCCTGAATATAATTTCTAATTTGGGGATGTAATTATGTGAGCATATAGAGAGAGCAATTATATGAACCTGCCTTGAGTGCTGAACTTTGGAACAATGAAAAGGGACAAATGTGGGCCAGAGACAGACAGAACACATAATGTGCCCAGTCTGCCCAGAAACTTGTATACAGGCTTAAAATTTATACGCTTAAGATCTCTAAATAGCTACCTGGCATTACTACAAATAATTCTTATGTGTTGATGCCAAAGAGTATTTAATACCATACAGAGGGATTCAAGGTCCTGGGGGAGGGGTGAATGTTGGTCCCAGAAAGGTCAGAGAAGAGGGAAGCATTTCAGAAGCACAAAAATCTAACCATTGGGGTTTTAATAAAATGTCTCTGATTTTTTGAGGAAGGAATCTTCTTGATATTATCCTGACCTAATAAGCCATCCAGGAACTCAGAGTTGCCTCTGAAGAGGTGTACCAGTTCGTTACTGTCACATAACAACAATCTCAAAGCTCAGTGGCTTAAAACAACCCTCATTTATTACTGTAACGCCTGTGTCTGTGGGTCACAGCTGATGTGGGCTATGCTCAGGTGATCTTGGCTGGGCTTGCTCATGTGACTGTGGGCTGGGTAGGAGCTCTGCCCTGGCCTGGGCTTGTCTGAGGCACCTTACCTGGTGCAGATCTGCTCCATGGGTCCTCAACCTCCTCCTGGCATTAACAGGCTTGCCTTGGCTCATCCTTCTTATGGTGATGACAAGAGGGCAAGAAGAAACATGGTAGGCCACTTGAGATCTAGACTCAGAGCTAGAAAATGGTCACTGGTCACTTCTACACAATCTTATGGGCCAAAGCAAACCATAGGGCTGAGTCTAGTGTCAAGGGGTGGGAAAATATGCTCTGACCCTTTTCTGGGAAGAGCTACAAAGTCACATGCAAAGTGTATGAAGACAGGGAAGGGTAAATAATCAGGATAATGCATATTATAATATAATATGCACATATATATAATATATAATGCATATAATGCATATTAGCTACTAATGCAACAGATGGACCATAAAAGAAACAGAAACAGGATGCTTTTTGCAAAAGCATTTAATTTTAGGAAACGTCTTCTGAAACATACAAAGAGGGGAATGGAAGGAAAGGACTTATCCTATCGTATAGCTGTAGTTGCTTCTTCTAAGAAGAAAATATGAACCAAGGACAAGATCAAAGGCTGTACAAACTGTTGTGATATGCTTCATCACACAAAGTCATCTTTTAGCAAAAGATCAGTTAACTGCAATTATAAATACAAGTGCTTTAAATCTGGAAACTCGAGCTGATCGGGAAACCAAATCATAACTGAACGCTCCCTGTGCTCATCAAAGTTTCCAAACGTCTGCTGCTCTGTTCTTCTCTTCCATGTCTAAATTGGAATATAAATTATTTTGGTAAAGCCCATTTGACTTTGCTCCCAACCACATGGTTTCCCCATTGGATCAAATGTCCAGAAAAACCATTTTAAAGAAGAAACTGAGAAGTTGATTTCCACCCCAGCCTATACACATACATATCCTACTTCCACTAGTAAGAGTGGGGAATAATGGAGCCGACCCAACAAGAAGTGTCTACTGCCAGTTTCTCTTTGGTGCAATGCAAGAGTCACGGGGCAACGATGCTGAGGGGATCAATGTAAATTTCACTTCACTGATGTTGCAGAAACACCATAAATACTACAGCATTACTATTTTTAAATCTGTACAACCCTTTGAATTGAACACAAATTTCATATATTGCTATTGTCAGCAGGACAACAAAAAATATAGTGAGTCCTTGGTGATAACTATAAAGTACGTATTTCATATTTTAATGACTTTATTTTATTATATTCAAGAAAAATTAAACTTAAAAAATGAAAGAGTAATCACTACACGCAACTTTTAAATTGCATTTCTCTGAAAACAGATTATCTGTTAGGAATATGGAGGAAGCTCTATTTGTTGTTTTTGTGGTGTTGCCAGTGTGACAAAAACCCATCATCTTTCAAGTAGCTTAATATGCAACTATTATATATGAAGAACAAAGCTCTCTAAATTAAGAAAAGTCACAGACGATTATTCCTGTAAATGAACCTGAAAATGTTTGAAAAAATCATCTTTCCTTTTGGAATCAGACTCAACAATAGGTAATGTCTATTTGTCTGTCAATGCAAACACTATCTTAAAGCTTTTGGTGGCCATTCTAATCAAGGTAAGAAAAAGGAACTTAGTTGTTACTGCCAACAATGTAGAAGCCCAGAATTTGTGGGTAAATTGGGTTTTTACTAACAGTTTAGCATTAAGGAACGACTCTGATGCTTAAACATAAAACTTTTCTTATCAGAACCATTCCATTTCCTTAATAAGCCATCCCAGGGAGAGTCCCATGAATCAATTTTCCAGCAGTAAATACATCTCATTTCACTAATAACATGTTTTTTTCACCGATGAGAATTCAAAGAATTATTCAGGGTTGCCCAAATTTCAACTATTATTTCTGTGGAAGTGAACATCTCGGTATATGAATCGAGCCATCAATTTAAACTTCTAATTGAAGCTCAATTTATGCTGGCCTAGCTGGGAAAACAATCAGAAAAAAAATATTATAGAAAAAGTTGAGATGACATTTTGATTATTTATCTCACAAATAGTCCACATTGAGCTGCTGTCAGCTTCTGAAGGCATGTTTTGTCAAATGCTATACCTTCTGGAGACCATAGCCTGTGCTCTCTGATAATACACATTTTCTTAAAGAATATAATAATTTATGTTGAGCCTCTAGATGTTGAGGACCTCATTTATTTCTTGGTAGTATAGAGTTTATGCAATTAGGTTTACTCATACAAATTTCATTGCAACTATTGAGTCTAACATGTGCTATTATACCTTTTGTTACAATTATGAATGCCTCCCATCAAAGTACCATGAATATTTTTACCCCGTAGCTGCTTCCTATTTGACAAATATTTTGTAGCTCTTCAAACAATTCCTTTTCTGATGAGCAAATCCTATAGCCTCCCTTACAGGTTTATGGGGTAAAGTAGCCCATAATGTGTGTGTGTGTGTGTGTGTCTGTGTGTGCGTGTGTATGCATGTGTGCGTGTAAACACCTATAAACGTAATTGAATATCTTTGAATTCACTCAGCTGCTTGGCCATCACAAGGTAAAACCTTTTCCTGAGCTAGCTAATAAAAAGAGACAAGACAGGTAACTTGAGAATGCCATCTGCCTTTGCAGTCTTATGCTTGTGTGTTCATTTTCCAATGAATATTTGTGCATTTGAGGAGCATTTATAAGAAAAAATGAGAGATGGATATTTGCTGAAGAAAAAGAAATTGGATTGGAACAGGTAAAAAGGGGGAAAAAATGAACTCCAGTATTCTGACTTCATGTTTCTAGTGTTTTTAAAATACTTTTTATTCAGAAGCTTAGATAAGAAATATACATTCTACGTTTAACTGAAGTAATTTTTATTGTTAAAGTATGATACTTGTAAAGCCAAATCTACTGCATTTTTTAAAATAGTACACTTAATTCCTTAGACATGTAATAAAAAACTAACATTTATATAATAATTTATTGTTTTCAAAGCAGTTTTCACATATTTCTTATCATATTACTCTGAATATGAATGGCATTAGTTACGAGGGGGAACAAGTAGGTTATTCAATGCAAATCTATCTTTTGGCACTCTCCCCAAGCATAGATTAGATGTATATTCAATACAACAGGGATGATAAACAATGTAGTGAATAGAACTTAAACTTGGTCATCTTGAGCATGGGTCCTAGGTCAGCCACTCCTGGTGTCTGTGATTGGAGACAAACTTATTTACATTGTCTTCATGTGTAAGATAGGGACAGCACCTCCTGTAGCAGAATGGTGGGTGGATTCAAATGAAGCAGTGTAAATAAAACACCAATATAGTCCAGGTCTCACAATAGGTAACTAGTATCTGAGAGCAGTATGTGTGTTTAATATGTAATGTGGTATATATATATATATATAGTGTGTGTGTGTGTGAGATTTATATATATATATATATACATATGGGGGGAGGTATTTAAGTGTGATGTGATTGATATATATATGTCACATCACATTTTTAAATACAGAAGTGTTTTAATCATATATATAATGTCTAATACTCCAAATACAGTTAAAATATTATAATATTTGCCTATTAAGTGATTTGAATATCTTGGAATAATCCTTTATAGATGGTATAACCAGTTCATGTATTAATTAATGTTTTTCAATTTTACATATTCTAAAAAGGAAGATTTCTTTATTAAAGAAGTGTGGGAATTATAGTAGACTGGGGTGAGCATGGCCTTTAGAATCAGATCGGTTTGATACCTGACTTATCTTCTTAGAAGCTAAACGTACTTGGGAGTTATGGAATCTCTCTAAACCTCAATTTTCTGCTGTGAAACGGGGGATATTTAATACTATTTATAACCGTTCAGGATTAAAAAAGATAACGTATAGATGGCCCAAGCACACAGAATGAGCTCAATAAATATTAATTACTTTCTCTGACGCACATAGCTGGCTCTACCTTACTTGGAGGGGGAAGCATTTCTAGGTTCATGCCTAGGTAACTCCAGATGGTATGCTGAACAGGCAAGGGTCCTCTTAAGTCAGTTCCCAGGACAGCCACGTGGGAGGCCCACAATAAGTGTGACTCTATGGCTGAAAAGGGAGATACACGCATTATAGAAATCACCCCTTGTGAAATCGGGGACTAGCTGAAGCGGCTTACCTGACATCATAGGAGGGCATGGACAATTTTATTTTGCTGAATTACTTCTCCAGGGAGATGGGGAGTCACAATGAGTTTTCCACTCTTTAATAAAGACAACTACTTTCTATGCATGAACATCCTAGTTTAGACAAGAGGCAGACAGCTGTGAGAGATATGTGAAGACATATTTCAGTTTTATTATCTTTTAGGCATAGACGGGTATGTTAATCCATTTCCACATACAAGTCCTGTAATCACAGATAGGGAGTGAACCTTGAACTGGCAAAACCTGTCTCCTGTTGCCAGAGAGTTAAGTTTGGAAAGACGAAACCTCAAAGGTTGAGGATTGTGCATTATATTCCTTCCCAGCCTTGCTGTGCTTATGGCTGCAGTTGCACACATAAGCTTTCCGTTTTATCCAGGCATTGATTCACTGGTAACGATGTTGTCTCTTTTTTCCCCAGGCAAACTTTCTGCTTTCAGTCCAAAGCTCAGAGTTTCCCATGTTCTGCTCTCTAGGTTCTGACAGCTGTTTTTGGACTTAGTTAACCATAGACGCCAAGAAATAATTGCAGTAAAAACCTCTCTTTCTATTGTTGCATTGCTTCTTTATGCAAATGTCTCTTAGGAATTAAACTTTGAACCTTTGATCTCTCACACCAAAAGATAAAAAGAAAAAATATTTATATGGAAATAAGTTCATTTTAGTGTTCATGGTTTATTGTGGAAAGCAGGTGTTTAAAAATTTTAGAATTTTTTTAACAAAATTCTAAAGATAAAGGAAAAAAAATCACAGTATTTACAGAGATAACAGAATGGCGTAGCCATGCAAAACAATAACTTTGGTTTTTCCCCTTTCACTTTGGTTTAAATATTGACCAAGATTCAATTTTTTCCTGCCAAATAAAACTTCAATAAATCAAAGTTTAGAGGCAAAATAACATATTTTCTTTTTTCCCATAATATTTTATACAGCATCGAGTCTAATAGGATATTTTATGTATTTAATTCATACCAATACACTATAGGAAGCTTTTATTAAACTGAGTCACTATTGCTCAGACAGCAAATGGTTTACAAATGTACAACAATGTGTGTTTCTAAATAATGCAGAAGTGGCAAAGTATTTATTCCTAATCTTCATCTGACTTTAATCTTCAATTTATTTTTCATTGCCTTCCTAATTTTTTATTCCATCAATCTAAAAAACAAACACGAGTCTTCCTTTCCTCCAAAAGAACACAGTTCTATACCTGGAAATCTGATGTTCATTTTTCTTCAATAAAGTTATGTAAATCCGTGACAAAAATGGCCATGCCGTGTTCTCCCAGAAACCAGGCTTCTGCTTGAAAGAGCAAAGTTTAAAAGTCTAGTCCCAAGTAGCTATTGGCCCATATCCAGCCTACTTCAAAAAGTTTCCATTTACACTACCACCCTATAAATTTCCTCCAGCATAAAACATGTTTATAAAGTTACAAATTTGAATGTAATTAAAGGTATATAGACATTTTATTATTATACTTTTTGATGTACTGCTTGATAAATTATGTACCAGTTAAAAACACTAAATGATCTCAAGGTGCATTCAATATCTGTAGCGTAGTTAACAAAAACACACGAAAAAAATATATATTCTATATTCTGTGGAAAATAACACAGCTTTGATAATGATCACTGTTAAAAATCTCCAATTCTGACTGATACCTTTTTTTTTTAAAGGAAATAGGTATAATTTTAAGGCAGTGGATAACCCAAAGGATTTAATTCCAATTTTCAATTACAGTGATTTACATAGTGACCTATGAAAATGGGAATGTTATCCATGATATTTTCAAACTGTCTCTCATTCATTGATTTGTTTTCTTATTTTGACAGAAAATAATTTACTAGCAGCTGTCTCTAAAGGTAAATGCTACCCAAATTCTACGTGATGTTTTTTTCAGAATAGGCAAAATTGTCAGTTTGGGAGCACCATTATTATGTGTGTGTCCATACATGCGTGTGATTTCCTTGAGAGTCAGCTGGTGGCATGTACACAGAAGTAGTTCATCTGGTGCTTATCAACCTCACTCTTTGCCTCCTCTTCCCTAGTGATAAAAATCAGTTTTTGATTAGGGCAACGTGTGTCCCCAATCGTCACAAGCTGCCACCTTTGGGATTTAGGTGCTTGTGAGAGAGTCTGGGGGCATTACTGATAGCAATCAGAATCAGAAATGTACCTGCTCAGATTATCCATATAAACAATTGAAATAAAAGCGTCACATTATACACCAGATTAACAGCAACTCTCAGAACAAAGCTTACAGTGTATAAAAATAGCTACGTAAAAAATTTACATAAAAGGCAAACCAAAAAGGAATTCTCAGTGCAGACATTTACAGAAAAGAAAATCAAACCAACACAACATATGACCTATTATCATGGCTGCCAAAACTTGTTGTTATTGTTTGTAATTTCATTTCATTGTTTTATTTGAGATAATTCTCTAAAATCCTGTGACAGCTTGGTAGAATGAACTGCTTAACACTTGAACCATGAATTGCTGTCAATGTCTTTGTATATGTCTTAAATACAATCCACGTTCATGCTTCAATTGGTCTATATAGTTTTCTTTTCTCTGAAATGATGAAAAAAACCACAATTCAGATAAGTTACCATAGCAATCACTTTTCACAATCAACATATGCTTTGTACTGAAAGTGATACTTCATAAGAGCTTTTTTTTTTTTTTCATAAGAGCTTTTTATAAAGCTCCACTGTCCCGGAACCTAACTGTAATCCCAGGTATTGCTGCAGCTCTTCAACTAATAATCTTTTTGAATTGTTGAAAGTATTTTTGTGAAAACTGCTTAATTCTTATGAAAATTATAAGGTTTTTCAGGAAAATATTTCATTCTGTTTCTCTTCAGGTTAACAAACTCACTTATCCCTTCAAATCACACTCCATTTTGTGGGTTTTGTCCTCAAGCTCAATTTTCCTTTGAGAATTTACTCTATCTGATTTTGAAGAAAAAAGACGGCAAACTCTACATTTACAGAGGATTGAGGAATGAATCCTAGAGAAGCAGAAATAAGAATCAGGTGGGAATGCTGTGTACTTGGTCTCCAGTGGAAGGCAGGATAAGGGAAGGAATTCAGATCTCACTCCTTTCACCCAATCATTTTGAAATTCTGGTTTCCAGATTATAAAAATGTCTTATTTCAATCATTCTTATTTTTCTTTCCTGTGTGCATTCTTCTAATTGCAATTCTTTCCCTTGCTCCCTATCTCCTCTATGGGATTAATTTAGGTGACCTACTCGAATCATAACTTGCAGTTTATTTATAATGAACCAAAGTTTTACTATGGCTGTTGGGGATTTTTATATATTTGAGTAAACTATAGTAACACTATTCTCAAGGACACAAAAAATAATTTGTCCAAATGGCTTCTCTGTTTGACTGGCTCAAGAGAACATAAATAAAAATAAAAAGTTCAAATTGAAAGTGGCAATACCATGGAAACATACCTCTTTTGGAGATTATCTTAAAAATCACACTCATATAGCTATTATATATTGATGTATGCAATATATGTGCATGCATATATATTATATTGATATATACGTAATACACACATACATATATATGCACATATAGATACATACACACATATATAATATATACACTATTTGGAAAAGTGTGTGTGTGTACACACACACAAATTTGTTAGTCAGTTCATTAGAATGATTTGAGAGATGGCTGTATAAATATGCTGACACTTTTAAGTATATTAAATCCTTGGATTAAAATTTTTATATTTTAAAATTATTCTCATAATTGCTTTTAAAAATAAAGTATGAGAATTTCTTCTCATCTAATCAAAATATCAATTTATAAAATTAAGATTTTTGCACTCAGCAAAATTTTTGGCATTAGAATAAAAAATGCTCATTGAATGTTAAAATCTCAAAATTGATTTCAATTATTCTGAGGATAATGATTTTTATTCAGAGGATGGGGAATCCGTTGAGATTCCATACTTCTGAGAATACCTTTCTGAGTAACCAAAGTTTCCTTTTGAAAAACTCTCTTCCTGTTGGAAAGCTGTAATTATAAGGTATCTTAATGTCAAGGCTTTCCCTTTCATCTCTAGGATGTTTCATACTTTCCTGGGAATTATTTCTGTAAACCTCAAACAGCCTACCCACCTGGACAACAAGTGGAACAGTTTCTCTCTTAGGCTTCTGTTTTGTGATTGTTTTCTTCTAACTTTTTGTTTTCTTCCAGATTACCAAGATCCTTGTTTACATGTTTTGATGCAGTCCTATGAGAGAATTAAACATTATCACATTGACACACACATATTTAACCTTTCTTATTTTTAATTTTAGGGTTCACATTAATGTATCTTTGAAAAGCAAATGTTATACATCTAATACAGGTAAGCCCCTAGGACAAACAATTCCACATCTGTGAGCCTTGACTGGTAACAGAACACATTCCACTGAAATTACCTTGGTTGTAGGGTTGCATTAAATGTATGCTAAGAGAAAAAAAGTCAGTTATTTTGAACACAGACTATACATACTTAGTTGCATCATGTTTTTGGCTGGGTTGATTTTCTTTCTACTTTCCGGGAAGTAATTATTATCATTTGATAGTCAAAATTTTCATTCTGGGAAAATACATCCTGCAAAAATTTTCTGAAGAAGTTTCATTAGGGGCTTTCAGTTTCTGCATTCCTATTATGCATCCATGTTGAACCAATGTCCTGTATCCTAGCAGAAGATAAGGCAGCTCCAGTGTGGTGGTTCTCAAACTGTGGCCCCAGACCAGCAGTATCAGCACCCCCTGGGAACGTGACAGAAGTGAAAATTCTGAGGCCCCACCATAGAAGCATGTAAAAGAAACTCTGGGGATGGGGCCTGCAATCTATGATAAACAAGACCTCCTAGTGGTCCAGCTGCATGCAATTTGAGAACCACTGCCCTAGTGGCTTCCAGGGTTACACACGACTACTAGATTCTCTCTTTTAAGAGCTGAAATCAGGTTTTCTTAAACACACAGCTAAATTCCTTGGTTTTGTGACCACTTGAGAGAAATCATAACTGTATTTCCAAGAGTGTACTATTTCCTTACCTCCTTCCTCCCTCCCTCCCCTCTCTCTTCCTTCCTTCCATTCCTCCTTTATTCCCTAACTCTCTCCTTGTTATAAGCACATCAAGGGAATCACAGTGATATGGTACTTCAAATTATTACTGCTATATAATTCCTAGTAATACTTCTACATTTATATAAAAATTATATAGTACCAGACGTGTCTCTTGGTTAAGGAAGCTAGGGTAGAAAACTCCATTTTTCCCTAAAAGTATTTCTATGCTTTAAATAGAACTCCTTAACTCATTTGCTAAGAATCACAACTTAATAGTGTGATAGTGTTAAGAGTGTCATAGTGTTAATAGTGTGTAACTGTGTATGATTTATGTCCAAGTGAGATAAAGACATATGGCTCATTCATACTGAGACATTCATTATATTTAGCCTAAATTTAATTTAATTTGTGATTTTAAAATTCTTAATTTAGCTTAAACTACAGCCTTCTAAATTGATTCATAAGCAGGAGAGCAACCTCAAACCCTGCCAACATGATTGAGTCCTATAATATGAGACAGTATATATATATATATGAATTTACATGTATAAAATAGAGGTATATATGCCATCTACATTATATATATCACATTTTATATATATATATACATATATACATATATATATATATACACATATATACATATAACAGATCTTTTGAGGTCTAGTCTCTTTTGCTAATAAGTTACTTAACTAGTAATGAATAAAATCTTAGTAACCTCAATAATATCCACACAAGATAATGTACCTATCATAAGAGTACAGTTCAATGAATTTTCAAAAACTGGGTGCATGAATGTAACTAGTACCTAGTTCAAGAAATAAAATAGTTGCAGATGAAGAAATCCCCAATTATACTCCCTTCCAGTCACTTCTACTTCTCCAAAGGTTACTATAATCCTGATATCTCACAGAATGGTTTTACCTGGTTTTATAATTTGTTATAAATGGAATCATACCACATGTATTCATTTGTCTGCCTTTTATTTAAACTCAACTTTATGTTTGTGACATTCATATATAATGTTGCATGTAGTTGTAGGTTGCTTATTTTCATTGCTGTATAGCTTGTTATTGGGCTTATTTATCTATTTTACTGGTGACAGACATTCTTGCTCTTTATTCTTTCTGGGATTTCACTTATACATAAATTAGACCTTTTGTGTGTGTCCCACATGTCTCTCATTTTCTTGTGTATCTTATCTATTCTTTTTCCTCTCTGTGCTTCAACTTGGATGTTTTCTATTGATCTGTATTCCAGTTTACTTCTCTTATGTTCTGCTGTGGCCAGTCTGCTTTTAAATTTATCCACCAAAGACCTATTTTTTTTTTAAAAGGTCAAGTCTTTTATTTATATATTTATTTATGGCTGCATTGGGTCTTCGTTGCTGTGCACGGGCTTTCTCTAGCTGTGGCAAGCAGGGGCCACTCTTCGCTGCAGTGCACGGGCTCTAGGCATGTTGGCCCCAGCAGCTGTGGCACGCGGGGGCTCAGTAGTTGTGGCTCGTGGGCTCTAGAACGCAGGCTCAGAAGCTGTGGCGCATGGGCCCAGTTGCTCCGTGGCATGTGGGATGCTCCCAGACCAGGGCTCCAACCTGGCTCCCCTGCATTGGCAGGCAGATTCCTAACCACTGTACCATGAGGGAAGTCCCCAAAGACCTATTTTTTAATATTATCTGAAGTCCCCCCAAACCTATTTTTTATTAGTATCTTTTTCAAGTCTAAAATGTCAATTTGATTTTTAAATATTTTAAAGTACATTTCTATTTTCTATTCCATTCATCTCCTTTGGCCATCTTTTCTTCCCCTTTCAATATCTTATTTATAGTTATTTTAATATCCTTGCCTGTTAACTACAATATCCAAATAATGCATAGATCTGCTTGTCTATTTTTCCTCTTGATTATTGATTATATTTTCTTGACTCTTTGCATATCTAGTCCTTTTTTTTTGCATGACACCATATATAAAATAACAGAAGAGACTACATATGATGCTATTTTCCATCACATAATGTCCCCCCTTTACTGCAGATAGGTGAGGAGATAGGGTCTGAAGCTCAGTTGCAGTTTTAGTAAGACTCAGTCTACATCTGGTTTGTCCCTACTCCTAAGTCATGGACCTCTCAAGTTTCTGATTGAGACTCTGGCATGTTTTGCTTTCTTCAGATCTTAAACACAGAGAGATCCAGCTCTTCCATTCAGTGAGTCTCTACCCAGACCTCCAGCCATCTGTCCCATGACACTTCAAATGTGGCCAATCTCTTTAGTCTCCCTGAGTTGAGTGTAAGCTCCTTGATAATAAGGACCATGTTTTATTATATCTTACTTTATGGTAGGCGTCCAAAAGATATTTTTTTCCTGCATTGAACTAACTGACTTTATTACAGTTTGTATCTAATCCCTTTTACTGCTCCTGATGATATTAGTGTTCAGCAATATGAAGTCAATACTGACCCAGCTGCTTTTTTACAGATAGGTAAAATAGAGAAAATACTACATTGAAATGACAGAACTTGAGTGACGTCTTACTCCAATGTTTTCAGGTAAAACTGAACAAAATTATATGCATAAACATGTACCTTGATTATTCTAATAGCACCTTGCTATATATTCTAATATATACTAATAACTATAATTTCTATAAATCAGTAAGATATTGTGGCAATCAAGGAAAACTACATGACTCTCAAAACCTTTTTCTTTTATTCTCCTTGCATCCTCTCACCTCCCTGACTTTTCCTTCATTCCTTTTCTCTCTACTTTTCTTTTCACTCCCTCTCTTTCTCTTTTATTCTTTCAAACTCACTTCATTAAATAATATTCTTTCCTCCAAAGTAAAAATTCCAACTTGCAGGGAGCCAGTAGAGAGAGAGACAGATAAAAGAGTCAATGTTGTATAAGTATAAAAATAAAATAAAATAAAATAAATTTAGCAATGTAATAAATCAATTTTGCAATTGTGTTTTTTTTCAACCTACTTTGACCAGTATGGGAAGAAGGAAGTTATAATAAGTTTGAGGACATAATATTTTCACAACTTAAAAATAAATCATGGACCAGTCCCTCTCATCAGGAAACTTGCACAAGCCTCTTAGATAGCCTCATCCACCAGAGGGCAGACAGCAGAAGCAAGAACTACAATCCTGCAGCCTGTGGAACAAAAATGACATTCTCAGAAAGACAGACAAGATGAAAAGGCAGAGAGCTATTTACCAGATGAAGGAACAAGATAAAACCCCAGAAAAACAACTAAATGAAGTGGAGATAGGCAACCTTCCAGAAAAAGAATTCAGAATAATGATAGTGAAGATGATCCAGAACCTTGGAAAAAGAATGGAGGCAAAGATCAGGAAGATGCAAGAAATGCTTAATGAAGACCTAGAAGAATGAAAGAACAAACAAACAGAGATGAACAATACAATAAATGAAATGAAAACTACAGTAGAAGGACTCAACAGCAGAATAACTGAGGCAGAAGAACAGATAAGTGACCTGGAAGACAGAATGGTAGAATTCACTGCTGTGGAACAGAATAAAGAAAACAGAATGAAAAGAAATAAAGACAGCCTAAGTGACCTCTGACACAACATTAAACGCAACAACATTCGCATTATAGGGGTCCCAGAAGGAGAAGAGAGAGAGAAAGGACCCGAGAAAATATTTGAAGAGATTATAGTTGAAAACTTCCCTAACATGGGAAAGGAAATAGCGACCCAAGTCCAGGAAGCACAGAGAGTCCCATACAGGATAAACCCAAGGAGAAACACACCAAGACACACAGTAATCAAATTGGCAGAAATTAAAGACAAAAAAAATTCTTGAAAGCAGCAAGGGAAAAACAACAAATAACATACAAGGGAACTCCCATAAGGTTAACAGCTGATTTCTCAGCAGAAACTCTACAAGCCAGAAGGGAGTGGCATGATATACTTAAAGTGATGAAAGGGAAGAACCTACAACCATGATTACTCTACCCGGCAAGGATCTCATTCAGATTCGATGGAGAAACCAAAAGCTTTACAGACAAGCAAAAGCTAAGAGAATTCAGTACCACCAAAACAGCTCTATAACAAATGCTAAAGGAACTTCTCTAAGTGGGAAACACTAGAGAAGAAAAGAACCAACAAAAATAAACCCAAAACAATTAAGAAAATGGTCATAGGAACATACATATCGATAATTACCTTAAACGTGAATGGATTAAATGCTCCAAGCAAAAGACACAGGCTTGCTGCATGGATACAAAAACAAGACCCATATATATGCTGTCTACAAGAGACCCACTTCAGACCTAGGGACACATACAGACTGAAAGTGAGGGGATGGAAAAAGATATTCCATGCAAATGGAAATCAAAAGAAAGCCGGAGTAGCAATACTCATATCAGATAAAATAGACTTTAAAATAAAGAATGTTACAAGAGACAAGGAAGGACACTACCTAATGATCAAGGGATCAATCCAACAAAAAGATATAACAATTATAAATATATATGCACCCAACATAGGAGCACGTCAATACATAAGGCAACTGCTAAGAGCTATAAAAGAGGAAATTGACAGTAACACAATAATAGTGGGGGACTTTAACACCTCACTTACACCAATGAACAGATCATCCAAAATGAAAATAAATAAGGAAACAGAAGGTTTAAGTGACACAATAGACCAGATAGATTTAATTGATATTTATAGGACATTCCATCCAAAAATAGCAGATTACATTTCCTTCTCAAGTGCGCACAGAACATTCTCCAGGATAGATCACATCTTGGGTCACAAATCAAGCCTCAATAAATTTAAGAAAATTAAAATCATATCAAGCATATTTTCTGACCACAATGCTATGAGATTAGAAATGAATTATAGAGAAAACAACATAAAAACACAAACACATGGAGGCTAAACAATACATTACTAAATAACAAAGAGATGACTGAAGAAATCAAAGAGGAACTCAAAATATACCTAGAGACAAAAGACAATGAAAACACAATGATCCAAATCCTATGGAATGCAGCAAAAGCAGTTCTAAGAGGAAGGTTATAGTATAAAAGCGTACCTCAAGAAACAAGAAAAATCTCAAATAAAATATCTAATCTTACACCTAAAGGAAGTAGAGAAAGAAGAACAAACAAAACCCAAAGTTAGCAGAAGGAAAGAAATCATAAAGATCAGAGCAGAAATAAATGAAATAGAAACAAAGAAAGCAATAGGAAAGATCAATAAAACTAAAAGCTGCTTCTTTGAGAGGATAAACAAAAGTGATTAACCATTAGCCAGATGCATCAAGAAAAAGACGGAGAGAACTTAAATCAATAAAATTAGAAATGAAAAAGGAGAAATTACAACAGACACTGCAGAAATACAAAGCATCCAAAGAGACTACTACAAGTAACTCTATGCCAATAAAATGGACAACCTGGAAGAAATGGACAAATTCTTAGAAAGGTGTAACCTTCCAGACTGAACCAGGAGGAAATAGAAAATATGAACAGACCAATCAAAAGTAATGAAATTGACACTGTGATTAAAAATCTTCCAACAAACAGAAGTCCAGGACCAGATGGCTTCACAGGTGGATTCTATCAAACATTTAGTGAAGAGCTAACACCCATTGTTCTCAAACTCTTCCAAAAAATTGCAGAGGAAGGAAAATTCTCAAACTCATTCTATGAGGCCACCATCACCCTGATACCAAAACCAGACGAAGGTACTACAAAAAAAGAAAATTACAGACCAATATCACTGATGAATATAGATGGAAAAATTCTCAACAAAATACTAGCAAACAGAATCCAACAACACATTAAAAGGATCAAACACCATGATCAAGTGGGATTTATCCCAGGGATGCAAGGATTCTTCAATATATGCAAATCAATCAATGTGATACACCATATTTACAGACTGAAAAATAAAAACCATATGATCACCTAAATAGATGCAGGAAAAGCTTTTGACAAAATTCAACACCCATTTGTGATAAACAGTCTCCAGAAAGTGGGCATAGAGGGAACCTACCTCAACATAATAAAGGCCTTATATGACAAACCCACAGCAAGCATCATACTCAGTGGTGAAAAACTGAAAGCATTTCCTCTAAGATCAGGAACAAGACAAGGATGTCCACTCTCACCACTATTATTCAACATAGTTTTGGAAGTCCTAGCCACGGCAATCAGAGAAGAAAAAGAAATAAAATGAATAGAAATTGGAAAAGAAGAAGTAAAACTGTCACTGTTCACAGATGACATGATAATATACACAGAGAATCCTAAAGATGCCACCAGAAAACTACTAGAGCCAATCAATGAAATTGGTAAAGTTGCAGGATACAAAATTAATGCAAAGAAATCTCTTGCATTCCTATACACTAATGATGAAAAATCTGGAAGAGAAATTAAGGAAAAACTCCCATTTACCACTGCAACTAAAAGAATAAAATATCTAGGAATAAACCTACCCAGGGAGACAAAGACCTGTATGCAGAAAACTATAGGACATTGATGAAAGAAATTAAAGATGATACCAACAGATGGAGAGATATACCATATTCTTGGATTGGAAGAATCAATATTGTGAAAGTGACTATACTACCCAAAGCAATCTACAGATTCAATGCAATCCCTATCAAATTACCAATGGCATTTTTTATGGAACTAGAACAAATAATCTTAAAATTTGTATGGAAACACAAAAGACCCTGAATAGCCAAAGCAGTCTTGAGCGAAAAAAATGGAGCGGGAGAAATCAGACTCCCTGACTTCAGACTATACTACAAAGCTACAGTAATCAAGACAATATGGTACTGGCACAAAAACAGAAACATAGATCAATGGAACAAGATAGGAAGCCCACAGATAAACCCACACACCTATGGCCAACTAATCTATGACAACGGAGGCAAGGATATACAATGGAGAAAAGACAGTCTCTTCAATAAGTGGTGCTGGGAAAACTGGACAGTTACATGTAAGAGAATGAAATTAGAACACTCCCTAACACCGTACATAAAAAGAAACTCAAAATGGATTAGAGACCTAAATGTAAGACCAGACACTATAAAACTCTTAGAGGAAAACATAGGAAGAACACTCTTTGACATAAATCATGGCAAGATCGTTTTTGATCCACCTCCTAATGTAATGGAAATAAAAACAAAAATAAACAAATCGACGTAATGAATCTTCAAAGCTTTTGCACAGCAAAGGAAACCATAAACAAGAAGAAAAGACAACCCTCAGAATGGGAGAAAATATTTGCAAATGAATCATCGGACAAAGGATTAATCTCCAAAATATATATATAGCTCATGCAACTCAATATTAAAAAAACAAACAACCCAATCCAAAAATGGGCAGAAGACCTAAATAGATATTTTTCCAAAGAAGACATACAGATGGCCTAGAAGCACATGAAAAGCTGCTCAATGTCACTAATTATTAGAGAATTGCAAATCAAAACTACAATGAGGTATCACCTCACACCAGTTAGAATGGACATCATCAGAAAATCTACAAACAACAAATGCTGGAGAGGGTGTGGAGAAAAGGGAACCCTCTTGCACTGTTGGTGGGAATGTAAATTGATACAGTCACTAAGGAGAACAGTATGGAGGTTCCTTAATAAACTAGAAATAGAATCACCATATGACCCAGTAATGCCACTACTGGGCATATACCCAGAGAAAACCATAATTCAAAAAGACACATGCACCCCAAATATTCATTGCAGCAGTATTTACAGTAGCCAGGTCATGGAAGCAAGCTAAATGCCCACCTACAGACGAACGGATAAAGAAGATGTGGTACATATATACAATGGAATATTACTCAGCCATAAAAGGAACGAAATTGGGTCATTTGTAGAGACGTGGATGGATCTAGAGACTGTCATACAGAGTGAAGTAAGTCAGAAAGAGAAAAACAAATATCGTATATTAACGCATATATGTGGAACCTAGAGAAATGGTACAGATGAACCAGTTTGCAGGGCAGAAATTGAGACACAGATGTAGAGAACAAACCTATGGACACCAAGGGGGGAAAGTGGCATGGGGGTGGGGGTGGGGGTGTGATGAATTGGGTGATTGGGATTGTCATGTATACACTGATGTGTATAAAATTGATGACTAATAAGAACCTGCTGTATAAAAATAAATAAAACAAGTCAAAAATTATAAACAAACAAACAAATAAATAAAATAAAATAAAGCATGGACTATAAGAAGCTCTTGTAATAGTAATGATTAAAAAAGCAACCCACTTCTATTTTGTCAATTCTTACATTTATAACATTATAAACTCTCAGGAAAATACAGAATAAGCTATATGGCTATACTTGAGCGTAACAAGAAGAAATTAGAAACTGAAGGAAAGTTGACCCCTATACTGGGTGAGCTCTACTTTTGCATAAGTTTTCCTCTGAGGGCATCTCCCATTTGCAGAGGCATAGGCTAACTAGAACTAAACCTTGAAATCAAGGGTAATAAAATCTCAAAAAAGGAGAGAGCCAAAGAGTGGTGAGGAGCCCAGATTTGTGTGTAAACTACACAAATGATCTCTAAACTGCATGTGTGGAAGAAATTTCATGTAGCCCAGAAGAAAGCAACACCTGGAAAGCTTAAAAACCTGACATAGATTTTAGCTGTTACCCATACAGAGGAGACAGAGTTTGTAGTTGAACCTCACCAAGCCAGGAGTTATTGGCAATCATGTCAATCTTTCTATTGAAATCCCAGAAAAACTTAGTAAAGACTATGTGTCAAGATTCAGCATTCACCCTGAGACAGATGTGAAATATAAAATGTAACAGTAACTGTGACATGATCAAGGAAATCAGCCAGTAATCTAATTCTCTGCCAGAAAAAACAATCCATATCCTTTAGCCTATACAGTAGAACCTAGGATCTCTATAACATATCACCAAACAAAGAATAGTTATGAATAAGAAGTTACCACACATAAAAATGAAGAGTAAAATAATGTAACACAAAGCCCAGAGAATATCCTTGGATAATAGAGACTGGAAATAACAGTTAAGAACTTTAAATCAGTATTACATAACATGTTCAATGACTTAAAGAAAAGTGTGGTAACAATGAGAGAACAGATAGAAATCTCAGTACTGAAAATGTAAACGAAAGTAATTCTACAACTTAAAACCACAATATTGAAAATTAGCAGTTCACTAAATTATCTTATCACCAGATTGGAGGTGCAGAATAAAGACTCAGTGAACGTAAGGACAAAAAATATAAATTATATATTCTAAAAAATTGAGAGAAAAATAATAGAAATAAAAGAAGCAAATCCTCAGTGACCTGTGGGACAATAGTGAGCAATCTAACAAATGTGTAATTGGAGTCCCAGTAGGAGAAGCAAAAGAGAATTGAGGCATAAAATATATTTGAAGAAACAATGAAAAATATTCCTAGATTTGTTGACGTCCATTAACTTGCATCCAAAATGGTCAGCAGCTCCCAAAGAGGAATGATAAAAAGAAAAACACATCTAATTACATCATACTGAAAGTAACTGAAAGCAAATATAAAGACAATGATTTGAAAGTAGCCGTAGAAAATTTGTTCAGGGGAACAATGACATGAAAAGCAGCTGATGTCTCATCAAGAAAACAATGCATAACAAAGTTAATTCAACATCTTTAAAATGCTGGAAAAAAACCCTCAAACTAGAATTTTATATCTAGTAAAAATATATTTTAGTCAAAAGCAAAATAAAGACATGTTAAATTGAATAAAAGAAAACTGGGAAAAATTATCACTAGCAGACCTGTGCTAAAAGAAGTATTAAAGAAAGTTCTTTGGTTGAAGGAAAATGATACTGGATGGAAACTCAGATATATAAGAAAGAATGAATATAGATTGTATATGTGCTAAAATATAAAATACTATTAAAATTTTTTTACAAAGACAACCAACTATTTAATGCTATATATATCCCATTATATACGACCTTTGAAAAACTGTATTTTCATTTAACCTCTTCCATCTTTTTTGCTCTTGTTGTCATATCCATTACAACTGCATACATTATAAACCTCACACTACAATTATATGGAGGAGGATAAATGAAGTTATAATGTTTTGGGGTTTTAGATTATTACATAAGTTGACTGTTATAACCTGAGTTCTTATTGAAATTCCTAGAGCAACCACAATAAAAGAATACAAAGACATATAGTTAAAAGGCCAGTAGATAAATTAAAATGTAATACTAAAACTTATTGGAGTGTCTCAAAAGAAGGCAGGAAAAGAGAAACAGAGGACAACTAGAAAACAAATAGGGAGCTGGTGGTCTTAAATGTAAATATATCAATAATTAAGTAAAATGTGACTTGGCTAAATCCTCCAATTATAAAGTAAAAATTGTCAGACTATAATAAACAATCAAGACTCAACTACATGCTGTATACAAGGGGTTAAGATTTTTCTGAAAGGTCCGGATAGTAAATATCTTAGTCTTGTAGGCCACATGGATTTGTTTCAACTCTTCTGGCTTTGCAGCATAAAACAACACAGGTAACATGTAAAGAAATGGGCACGGCTGTGCTACCATAAAACTTTATTTATGAAATTAAGCAGCAGCCTGGGAGTCATAGTTTGATCAGTCTCTCTGTACATGAGATGCACTTTAAATATAAAGAAATAACTGAAAATAAAAGGGTAGAAAAAGATACACATGTACACTGTAAGCATATGAAAACAGTATGGCTATATTAATATCTGACAATGTAAAATTCAACACAAGGAGTATTACAACCATAATGAGAGACATTTAATAATTATAACAGGTTCAATACATAAGTAGGTCACAACAATTGTTAGTGTATGTTCCTAATGAAAGCCTAAAGCAAAAAGTGACAGAACTAAAGGGAGAAATAGCCAAATATACAATATTAGAGAATTTAACAGATCTTTCTCAGTAGCTGATAGGGTAAATGGACTAAAATTCAGTAAGCATGATCATAATGAAATAACTAGTACTGGGCTAGCTCTAGTACTGGAAATGTATGCTTGTAACCTTCTTATCAATGCATTATATGTGAAGTCTTCATATAATTTGAAAAAAATCTATAAGAATAAGAGGATTTAAACAAACTATTATCTACTTTAACATAATATACTATAGAACACTCTACCCATCAGCCACCATACAAGTATTTTCAAGTGTTGAGTAGCATCCACCTGGAAATACTGCATGCCTGCATGCTAGGCCAAAAAAAACAAAAACAAAAACAAAAAAAACCTCAATGCATTCAAAAGACTAAAAGCATACAGACTAGGCTGTCTGAACAAAATGGAATTAGATGAGAAATGTTTTGAAGTTAATAGAGTTCTAGTTACATGGCTCCAAAGTAGAAACCACAAGAGGAATATAAAAATATTTTGAACTGAGTAAATATGAAAATATAACATACTGAAATTTGTGGAATGCAGCTAACCCATTGCTGAGAGGGAGATTAAAATTTTAAAAGCTTAAGTTATAAAAAAAGAAATGCTAACATCAGTGATCTAAATTTTTCATTTACTTCATGAAATTAGAGAAAGAAGAGCAAGTCAAACTCTAAATAACTAGAAGAAAGAAAATAGTAATGACAAGAGCAGAAAAAAATTTAAATTGACAATAAGCAATAGAAACAAAAACAAAGCAAAAAGTTAGTTATTTGAAATCATCAAGAAAATTGAAAGCTCCCTAAAAAGATGATACATGATATATGATATATGATAAAGGAACAAAACATAAATTAAGAAAATTACAGAACAATATTCCTCATGAATGTAGACAAAAAAATCCTTAATGAAACATTGGCAAATAGTATCCATCAATATATATATAAATTATGATACATCATAATAGAGTGGGATTTTTTCCAGGAATGCAAGATTGGCTTAACATTGAATCATCAATCAATGTAACTTACCATTGTATCAGAATAAAAAATATGAGAAAACAATATGATTATTTTTAGAAATAATGTAGATACAGATAGAATATAATATAGATGTAGATATAGAAATGGCATTTGAGAAAATTCAACAATGATTTGTTATAGAAACTCTTAGTAATCTAAGAATATTAAAAAATTTCTTCAACCTGTTAAAGGACATTGTGTTGGAAGGAATTTGGCCTTGCCCAAAGAGAGGTCTGGCCTTCGTGCTCAGTTCCTGGGAGATAATCTCTAAATAGTTAGAATTTTCTGAGTGATAAGAGTGGCTTTCTTATTTGTGGGGGGCTTCTTGGATCACACCTGATAGTTTATGCTGAGGAGATGTCTCAGGGCAGGGCCATCAACACCCAATCATCTTGGGGTGGAGACTGGCCACACCTGAAAGAACAATCATACAGTTTAGGATGGGGGCTTTGGGCCATTTGATATCAGCCTGACATCTGGGGAAGGGAGAGGCTGGAGATTGAGTTCAACCACATGGATAATTAATCAATCAATCATGCCCATGTAATGAAGTCTCAACAAAAACTTTGGACACCAAAGTTCAGGTGAGCTTCTCAGATCAGCAATACTCCATGCTTTTGCCACTCATTGAGGCCAGTAGCGTAACAGGTCCCTGAGGACAAAGGAAACTTCACATTTGGAATCCTCCCAGACTCTGCCCTGCACTTCTCTTCTCTTAGTCAATTTTAATGTATCCTTTACTTGTCATGAATATAACCATGAGTTCTGTGAGTATTCTAGCAAATTATCAAACCTGAGCTTGAGTTGATAGCAGAAATGAGGGTAGTCTTATGTGAACTCTTCTCTCTAACTATGTATTTGGACCCTAACTCCTTGCAGCTGGAGTCAGAAGTCTTGGGCAGACATGGCAGTCTGGAGGACACTACCCTTAACTAACTCTGAGTAGGGAAATATGAAAAACGTACAGCTAATATCATACATAATGGCAAATACTGAACAATTCAATCTCTAAGATTGAGAATATGTAAAGATGTCTGCTCTCCACATTTCTATTCAACATTGTATTGAAAGTCTCTATGAGGGCAAAAAAATAAATAAAAAGCATATGAAATGGAAGAAAAGAAGTAACATTATTTCTATTTGCAGATAAAATGATTGTTTTCATAGAAATCTTAAGGAATTCACAGAACAACTAACAGAACAAGCGAATTTAGGAAGATGGTTGTATGCATTTCAACAGCAAAAATTAATTATATTTCTATATACTAATATTAAAATGGAAAATAAAACTCACAGAATAATTGCATTTATAATAGCTGCAAAGTACATAAAACATAAGAATGAACTTTGTAAGACATATCAACTGTCTACATTAAAATTTATAAAATATTGCTAAGAAAAAAAGGAAAATATTTAAGTAAATGGAGAGATATAGGATGGTCATGGTTTGGAAGACTAAATATTTTTAAGATGTTAAGTATATCCAAACTTATCTAGAAATTCAAAGCAACCATAGTCTCACAAAGCTTTAAAAATTGGGGTGGGGGGGAGGTAGAAAGTAACAAGTTGCTCAAGTTTATATGGAAACACAAAGATATAAAATTACTAACACAAGCAGAACATCAAAGTTGAAGGACTATTATGATGATGAGGATGAAGATGAGGATGACAAATATGCCAAGGCCAAAAGGAAGTTTTTTAACCAATGGTGCTAGAATGACTTGATATGTATATGCTATATATATATATATATATATAGCATAAAACAAGCAAATAAACTAACTTTATCTTGCACCACACACAAAATAGCAGATATATACTCAAATGTAAAACTATAAAATTTCTAGAAAAAGACATAGAGAAATATCTTTTCCACTTTGGAATAAGCAAAGATTTTGTAGAGTGGACACGGAAAGCAGTAAATATAATAGGAAAAACATTGATAAGTTGTTATTCATCAAAATTAAAAACTGCTCATCAAAAGACAGCATTAAGAAAAGAATAATCAAACCACAGACTTTGGCAACATATTTACAATATATAACAAAGGTTTTTGATATAGAATATGTAAAGAACCCTTACAGAGCAATTACATAAGACAAATAACAATAAAATCATAGGCAAAAGATTTGAATAGTCGCTGTACAAAAGAAGCTCACCAATAAGTACATGGAGCTTAAAATCATTAGGTCTCAGGGAAATGCAAGTTAAACCCAAAATTAGATATCATTTCACACCTCCTAGAATGGCTAAAATTAAACAGAACAACACCACCAAATTTATGCAAAGATGTAAAAGAACTGAAACTTTATATATTGCTGGTGGGGCTGCAAATAGGACAACTACTTTGAGAAAGCTGTTTGGCAATTTCTCATGAACAAGTATCTACCCTACAGCCTAGCAGTTCCATTTCTAGGTATTTGCCCAAGAGAATGAAAACATATGCCCACGAAAAATGCTTATATAGAAAGTTGGTTTTAGCCATATTATTCATGACAGCCCATACTGGCTTGAAACTATCCAAGTGTCCATAGATAAGAGAATGGATTAAAATAATGTGATATATTCTAACAACGGACCACTACTCAGCAATTCTAAACAATTAAATCATTAATACATGTATTGATATCTCAGAAACACTGTGTTAAAGGAAAGAAGCCAGATACGAGTACATTCTGTATAGTTCCATTTATATTAGGTTCCAGATTAAGAAAACATAATCTCTGGTGATAACAATCAGCATAGTGGTTGCCTAAGGGAAAAAGGATGGCAGGGCTGGACAGGAAGGAATTCCAAGGGAACTTTCTGAGGTGATGGGATGCTCTATATCACGACTGGAGTAATGGTTACAAAGGTATATAAATTTATCAAAACAGATTTAATTGCATATTTAATGTAAGCGAGTTTTACCTTAATATAACAACATCATACAGCGAAAAGCTAAAGCATGATCCTTATGGCCAGGGAGTGAAAGAACCAGGCAAAAAGTACAATGAGAATCTGGATACCTTTTCCATTTCCAATACTACTTACTTTCTAGGTGGATTTAGTATTTGTCTAGGGATGAAAAGTGGTTTCTGTGATTTTACCAAATTCTGTCAAATAAAAGAAGGAGGTATTCAGAGGAAAGGAGTAATTAGAATTCCCTCGAAGGAATTCTGTGGTATTCAGGGCAAATCATAATATCTTTCAGCATACCTTTCAGGTAAAATCAGGCTAAGAATCACTGCTCTCAGTCTGGCATTACAAAAAAGCATTTGTTAAGAGCAACATGAAACATATTTGTAGAATAAGAGCTGAATAACTTCAAACTGATATTTTTCTTATTTTAAAGTTACAAAACAAAAGTAAAAACAATCTCCCTTCTTTTCTTAATTTCACTCTCCAAAATCATAACTGCTAACACTCTTATAATGCCTTAATATGCCAGGCACTGTTCTAAGTGCTGCATAGGTATTAAATTATTTTAGCCTTAGGATATCTCTGTTTTACATTGAGACTAATAAACTTGCTTGTGGTCATAGAGCTAGCAAGTAGCAAAACCAGGATTCAAGCTCCAGCAGTCTGGCTTCCCAGTCCTGTTCCAAGTTATACAAATAAGCTAAGTGTTAACCACTGTGAAATGTACTAAATAGAAATAAAAATAGTGTTGCTGCTGGGGGAAGGGGTATTCACTGAGTCTATGTATATAAGATTTACTTGGAATTTTTAATGAATTTCTCCATTTTTGTTACTGAGAGTCCACTCTCTCTTGCAGGGAAAAGCCTCTAAAAATTATTCTGATTACTTTTGGGCTCAGTTTTGAGATTGATGTGGTAAAAATAATATAATTTTATGGAAGTGTCCTTTTTAATTTGGGGAAATTTCAGAGATTTGAAAGCAGGTTAGATTTCCATCTACTACTGGAAGAGAACAAAAATTTATTTAAACCATTCCCTTTAGCAATATTTTCAGTCAACATTTTTTTTTCAGTCAACTGATTTGAGGGATGAGTTTAAGGCATTAATAAAGAACGAGCACTTGGGTTAAAATAAAAATTGTTACAATTATTTGTCTTAAATGTTCTCAATCAGTCAGCTTTTTTTATAACTTTAAAATGAGATAAAATTTAAATAATAGAATCACAATAAATTAATATTGGAAGACTCTCTAATTAGTGAGGCAGAGAGAAGAGTCTTGACCTTGGGGTCAGTGAGTCTGGGTTCTCATCCTCATGTGTCAAGACTTAGCTGCAAGTCCCTGGACAAGTCCCTCCTCTTAAGATGCTTGCCCTTCTGTAAATAGGGGACAATAGGATCTACTCACAGGGCTGGTGTGAGGATAAATGTATAGTGTATGTGAAAGACCCCAGCAGGTGACAGGGACTCACAAAACTGATGGTGAGTAACGGACAGCTGCCCAGGCCACATAGCTACTGAGTGGCCAAAGGGAGTTCAGTCCTCGCTCTCAACTCCCCTTCTGTGTTATTTCTGTAAGTGCAGGGCTATTAAAGGTTCAAGTTGCTTTTAAATAACTTTTTAGAAGATTCTTAAACATTTTTGTGAGATTTTCCCCAGTACCATAAACTTGTTTCTAGATCTCCTTGAAAGGAAGTAGGGAACTAATCTAGTAGTGTCTTCTAAGTGTGCCTTTATTTATTTATTTAATTTTTTCGGTACGCGGGCCTCTCACCGCTGTGGCCTCTCCCGTTGCGGAGCACAGGCTCCGGACGCGCAGGCTCAGCGGCCATGGCTCACGGGCCCAGCCGCTCCGCAGCATGTGGGATCTTCCCGGACCGGGGCACGAACCCGTGTCCCCTGCATCGGCAGGTGGACTCTCAACCACTGCGCCACCAGGGAAGCCCAGTGTGCCTTTATTTTAATGCTTCAGAGTTGCTAAGAGACTGGATGGAGGTGTTATTAATGCTACAGTAGAGATCATACTGCAGTATATAAATGTATCAAATCAACATGTGGTACACCTTAGATTTATACCTTGTTATACGTCAATTATATCTCAGCTAACAAATAGGTTAGAGGGGGATGAAGGAGATAGGAAAAGTGAAGGAGGATAGGAGTTGCACACATAACCAGTACCTCACAATCCTGGAATGCGGTGTCATTTGAAAAGATACATAAAGTGTTATAACAGAAATGTATATTTGGAAAATAAAAACAATACCCCTGTAAAATAATTCACACATGAAAGAGTTCATAAGACTTTAGGTTTCCCAAGTGTAGGCATATGTATAACAAATTTGAAAACTCAGAGGCAACATGAGGAATTATTATCACTTCCTCATTTAGAGGGGCATTTTCTGTGATTTCTCATTTATAGCATGCCTGAGACACAGCACAGAAGGGCACCAGGACTATGGGTATTTAAGACTGGGACCCTGGCGGTGTGGAATTGCCACTTTCAGCAAACCAGCCATTGATACCTGTGCAGGTAATTAGGGTCATACCCATGAGAATAGTTATTTTTCTTTCTTCCCTGGTCACAGCTCTCAGCAAAGTAAGTTTCCTCCTGGGCCAAGCTTAATAAAGAGCTAGAGGAGGAGAGGAGGGCTCTAACCACTGCATCTTAGAAAGACAGTTGTCAGCAATTTCTGGGTTTGAAGAAGGAAACAAAGAAGAATAAATAGTTGGACTTATTACAAGTTTCAATTTGATATCCTTAGCATTTCTAAGACTCTCCAAAGAAACTCTCCATTAAAATAGATTTCCTAATGTCTTCAGTGAAAAATAGAGAATGGCTTTCACTTGGGCAATAGTAAATATGGGAATCACCATTATGTAAAGTATCAGTAGATCAAAATAAATGTAACAGTACTGAATATGCATGAAAGCAGGATGCCACTGGCATGTATTCAGCATCATCGTTCAAAGTGTTTCCTTTAGGTGGGTAATGTGCTAACACAGCCTGGGCAGAGGCAGATGCTTGAGGAACAGGATTTCCCTTCACCTTTGAAACAATAATTAAACCAAACACATGAAATTAAAAAAAAATAAAGTGAAATGCTAGAAGAGATAAAAATTGAAAACATTATGTTTTGATGCTATCTCTTTCCTCTGGAAATGTTTCAGTTCACGTGTAGTAGGAGAGGGCAGGGCCATGAATGGTTCTGCCCTTTGGGTGGCCAATGACCTTGTGATTGACTAAAGGGGGACTCCAGCATTTCCACATTATCTTATTTCCCCTCTAGTCTCCCCTGTTATTTATGCTTTGATAGAATAATGGGGCATTTTCTTTTCTTCCTTCTTTTGGCTGCCTGCCAAGCTATGGGTAGGGAAGGAAAAAGAAACGAAAACTTGGATTAGCTTGACGTCTAATACAAGGTGAGAGGCCACATCAGCCCTGCACTTGAGAGCACACCCTTCCACCCCTAGCACTATATTAAATGCTAGCAGGCAATCAAAGTCAGAGACGAAGTTTTAATTCCAAAGAAGTCCTGGTGAGGCAGCAAAATATATTTGAAAGTTTATATGGGATATGGAATAAGATATTGCATGTGTTATCGTAGGCAGATTACACTCACTGAGCCTTAGATACTATGAAATATGGTTACCTTATTAAATTTACCTCATTAAAATTTGAGGATTTGAGTAAAAGTACAAAAAGAGAAGAAGATGCTTACATAGTAATAAATGAGGAAAGTCACTCAAAATGTGCTATAAATGGTCCTTCAGCACTATATTTTCAACTTATTCAGCAGGGAGTCTGAATAAGTTCCCTCATGGGAACATATATCTGATTTTAGACAGAGTATTGATTGGAAATAGAATTCAGTTAAAATCAACTTTCTTGCAAGATCCTGTTCCATATATTAAGAGATACTAATAAGAAGGGTTTTAGAAAGCCTTAATTTAACAGTATTTCTTGAAGTTTGGGGGTTATAGGCAGTCTTCTTTAGTCTTTTGCCAATTTAGGACTGTCTTTTTTTTTTTTTTTTCTAAGACAGTAGAATAGTAAAGCATTATAAAAGGCAAAACTGACAAAAGATATTTGTGATTTTTAGACTTCCATATTGCCTACATATTGTACAAAAACTTCATGAAAATAGTCATGAGTTCCACAGTTGCAAAAGATAAATCTCTTGGTAAACTTCCAGTATTCACACAATGTGTATTTTGAGATTACAAATGTCTGGTTAATGCTTACTTCCAGTTTAGTGATAAGAAGTATGGTGGTGGTCAAGGGTCTCTTAAATGCAACCAACCTGGAAATTATGGTTTTAATACAGTTCTGAATAAGTTTGTGGCTACATCATGCTACATTTTTCCTTTATCTTTGACTCTTTTAATTTTTCATTAGTTCTTGTAATATAAGATATGCAGGAGAGAATTTCGAACTCAAATAGTAACATTCAACTTCCTGCAGATATAAAAACAATGTTCAGAGAACAGGATGGAGAGAAAGGGAGTAAATAATTTAAAAAGTCATTGAATTATCTCTAGGTCTTTAATGTTTCCTATCTGTTAAACAACTAGATATGAACTGGGTTTAGTCAATTAGTACCTTTTGCCTGGAACTGTCAGTTAATACCCTACATACACAGGAAATGATTGGAGTCATCCATTCTCACTATCAAAATATCTCAAATTAAAAAAAAAAAATTCCAGTGAGAAGTTATATGAATCAAAACAGCAGAGGAATCATGAGCCCTTATTCTGCAATGAATATACCATATCACAGTGTCAAGCACAACTGCTAAGCATACCCTTTCCATATTTAAAATAGATATAAAAATATGTATCTCATATTAATGGAATGGGGAGTGCATGTTATTTGAGTAGCCACTAGGTATGTTAACAAATGTATTCTTAAATTCTACTTGGGTATAAAAGATTGTTTCCCTCATTTCTCTCTCCACTGGCTTTTTAGATTGCCAATGCAAAGAACTAATATAATTGTGGCTCAAAGCTGTTTGCAATAATGGGTGACTCACTAAGATTGTTGATGGTATTATTTTACAGGATGGTAGACACAAGGGTATATTTCTTTAGGTATCTGCGGAAAAAGTATGGACCACATCTTTATTAAAAATCTCTCATATCCACATAAAATGGTGATGAATTAAGCTAAGACAGAAATGAAACTCTCATATTGACTTGTAAAGGTGAAGTTATCTAGAAGAAAAAAAAAGAGAGTATAGTAGACCCGAAAATAGACTTAGCAATTCTTACCCTGAAGCACTTACTCTGGACACAGGTGTTAACAATAACTCATAGCAAAAGTGCTTGCTTATCTCAGAGGGCAGTAGAAAGAATAACTAGTTAGAAATGTGAAGCACTTAGCAAATCTGAAAAGTTCTGCAAATTCTTAATAAAAACATTTTGATGCTTGGGGTAAGAATTGAAATTTATTATTTTGATTACCAATAATACTGACACTAGAAAAGTTGGTGCACTTTTCAATTAAATAACAGTTATTTAGACAGATGTTCATGTCAGATGGTAAAATAAGCACTTAATTTAATGAAGTACTTTAAAGGAAATGCATGAAGTCTTAACCCTTAACCTAAAGACACTATGAAGTTAAATGTCCAGTATGTTTTTACCCATGATTTTAATTTTGGGTTACCGTATGGTAATGACAAATGACATAACCAAAAAAACAAAAAACACACACCCAATTTTTTTCTATTCATAGGACGACAAACAGGGTATGATGAGACATTGGCAATCAGAATAGGATGATTAAGGATGCTGGGGGAGCTCCAAGAACTTAACATTCATTTGAACATAATGTAGAGGACTGCTGTTTATTGTTCAGCTCAATTCCAGGATACAGAGAAATTTTATTTTCATTCTTTTAAGAAATAAAATTACTTTGGAGTGCATCAGAAACCCTAAATAAATAAAACCAAAATACCCTAGAGGCCAAGCTGTTAGATTTGTGAGCACCTCACTGTGGATTATAAAGGTAGGATAAGATTTTGATAGTCAGGAAACACACACAGAAGGAGAATTTCTGTAAGATAGATACCACCTCTGGGCAACTGTTTGCACTTCCTTTCTTTTACGTAGTACAGGCAATCTTCTAAATTTTCCATGGAAATCATGGGCACAAAGCAACATGAAGTGTTTGTAGGTAAAATTTTCGCTGAGAAAAAAACCCACATTTGTTATCAAGTGATAGTGCAGACTGTTCAAGATTGAGGACTGAAGTGCCAAGATTAGAACTGACTGTGCCCTAGTGTGAGTGGACATGTATATCAACTACAACACACAACAGCAATGTGTTTCTGCCTTATGTGACTGAAAAAGAGAAAAAGGCATAACAAGAGAAAATAAGAACTAGTAATTAAGCACAAAGATTCTAAAATATCACTGCCTTAAATCGAATATAACTATCCCTTACAACTGTGTAATCTCAAGCAAGTCATTTAACCATTCTTTGCCTTAGTTTTTTCCAATGTAAAATATGTATAATAAGAGTACCTACTTCAGAGATGGATTGTGAGAACGAAATATAACTCAGTACATGCTCACATCACGTGACTTTAAAAATTCTGAGCCACTGCCTCCATTTGATGGCAGCTCCATTCAAATATTACTTCACTGACATTTGTATATTCACAGGGTGAGATCATGGATCTGATTGAGTCTGTTTTTTCTTTTGATTTTCTTTTAAGTTAACTTACCTGAGTTGTTGAAAGGGGTTATATCAAGACATCAAGAAAATATAAAATAAAGTCTAAAGTTGCCACTAGCTATACATATCCCCTTGCAAAATTCGATTTCCTCATTTATTAGATACAGGAGTTTGAAACCCATGTTTGAAACCAGGGGTACACCACATAATCACCAATAGAACTTTTAAAAACTGCAATGCTAGAATTGCGTCTCTGACCAGTTGCATCTGAACCTAGGGTCAGAGCTGGGGCAATGAGGAATACTAGGCATGTGTGTATGTTAAGAATCTTCATTGGTCAACCAAATTTTCATTATAAACCACTGTTAGATGATTTGTGAGGTTGATACCATATGTATTATTTCATGACTCTAATAATCTTTAAACATCATCTAAATCATTTTTAAAGTAATCTTGGTACTTTGTCTAATCATTGTTTTAAAACTCAAGACAACATAATGATGACTTTTTCCCTGAATTAGATTCTTCTATGGAACAAAGTGACCTAAGTAGAATAGAGAAGTAGTGACAACAAGATGGCTCTACCTCACCAACACTTGCACTGCTGGCCAGACCTGTCACTGCAAAGACACCCAGCTGTCCTTGCAGGATGTACTCACCGCTTTTACTTAATCTCCAGCAACCTCAGCCAAACTGTTTAGAATGGCTGACTTCTAGGCACTAAGTGCCTTTTAAAAATCTACCTAAGCATTGAAAAAAAATCAGATAATTGAATTCAGACCACTGACTGAGAAAAATAAGGGGACACAGGTGAAATCACTCCAGGTCATGTCCCCAGTCTTGGTAATATAGTCACAGTGAGCTGAAGACAAAACATGATCAGCCTGATTAGGGGGATATGTCTTTCCTATTATAGAAATTACATGCCCAGCTGAAATGAGCATAATGAACACACTGTATTTTCTCCCAGTGAAAGTCAATGAACAATGAAGATCTTTTTTCTACAACTTACTTTGATTTCTTCATGTACAGCCAATAGACGACACCAGCAACTAGGGCAGCGAGGAGGAGACCAACAACGATTCCCACAATTAGTTTTGCCTGGTCATTCACCTTTTCTTTGTTTTCATCTACAACAAAAAAGAAAAGCCCATGCAATTACAGACAATGCCAAGCATTTGTGAAAATACGTCAATCTAGTTATTATTTCTTATTAAAAATGACTGAGGCTCACTACTAAGAGTAACATGCAAACTTGTGCTTTTAAAGGATTAAAATTTTAGCACTCTTACTCTCTTGTCTCATTTGCTATTTTAATTCAAGTCAAAATTGTGACAGCTAAGAAAATTACTTATACAATGACACTTCATAAATCTTGAGCGGATAGTCAAGGAAGAAGAGTCGGCAGCATAGTACCTACCACTTATCTCGTCTGCCTCATCGTGTTCTGGAATACTTACTGAAATGAAAAATGTTAATATGAAATTAAAAACAAAATTTGTTGATATATGGAAGTCACCTTTACCATTATAGTATGATGTAAAAATACTCAAAGATAAAATATCTATTCTACAGCTAAGGGTAGAAAAAAATTTACACTTAATAGAGTGTGAACTTCCCTACCAAGAAATTCATCTTGTTTTAAAGAAAGGAGAGTAGTTAAAACTGCAAAGGTATTAATCTACCACAGATAACTTCACAACTGACAAGCTATAGTATTGATCTGAAATCCATATTAATTTCCCCACTATCTACCACCTTTTAATAGGACTTCTTTTTTAAGAGAAACAAGTTGCAGTGTATGAAATCTTCAATGTAGTGTTTCTCAACTTTTTTCCAATTTTCTGACCTCAATGGAGGAGAATTCATTTTCATCCTCTAGTGTCAGGGATTTACCACTAGAGACATTCTCAAAGTGGTAGGGGTGGAGGTTAAAACTGGGGACGTGGGCTTCCCTGGCGGCGCAGTGGTTGAGAGTCTGCCTGCCGATGCAGGGGACACAGGTTCGTGCCCCGGTCTGGGAGGATCCCACATGCCGTGGAGCGGCTGGGCCCGTGAGCCATGGCCGCTGAGCCTGCGCATTCGGCGTCTGTGCTCCGCAATGGGAAAGGCCACAACAGTGAGAGGCCCACGTACCGCAAAAAAAAAAAAAAAACCACATCAAAACAAAACTGGGGACATCTCAGAGGTGAAGGGGCAATGTATGTTGATGCTTGTAAAAGCCCTCCAAGTGACTCTGATAGTGCCGTGCACCTGGCCCATGTTAAGGATTGTCACTGTGGTGGATTATCATCTAATATTAGACTAAATAAATATTCTTCTATGCACATGGGCTTGCATCAGAACTTCCAGTGATGTTTGTTAAAATGCAGATTCCTAGACCCCTCCTCATACATACTATATTGGAATTTCTCGGTGCTCAGTGAACTTGAAAATGACGGTATTAGATGTTGATCAAACCACTGCAAGGTCTAGAAAACCACTATTCGATGGGTTAGAATAAAAAGAGAGACTTGTGTTCAGGAAGAAAGGATAAGTTCTCTTTTTAGGTAGGACAAATCAATACTCGCTGAATTGAATTCAGAGAAGTCAGTACTCCTATTTTAGAGTTATGTTCGTTTGGTTCTTTTCTCCTGTCAATCCAAAAGGCTTTTAAATTCCAGTCATATTCTGTTAAGGACCATTATCTTTAGATAATTATTTTCTCCTAGCTCCAGCTAATTCCTATCTAGTATATCTTTATCCTGCTAATGTCACATACAGGATTCCAACTGACTGAAGAATGAAGGTTTGGAGGGTCAGTTAGCATCTTGTCCAGAACTGAACCTCATTCTAAGCCAGCCCTGATTTAAGACGGACATGACAAAAAAAAGAATTACAGAATTGAAGATGAGAGATAATTTCAAATTAAATAAAGAAGCTGCTACTGGTATGTTTCCATTACATGATTTCAACATTGACAGATTTTTTTTGTCACTTTCTCTGAGATAATCTCATTTGTTTGTTTTTGTAACCTATGATTCAAATATGATATTCAAAAGCATCAATTTTTGAAACTAGATTTCAGGAATTCTGGTATCAGTTTTACTACCAACTTGCTGAACGACTTTAAGCATGTGGCATCCCTGTGCAAAATACGAATAGGATAAATACTACAAAGAATTGAAATGCAAAATGATAGATTAAGGGGAATTAAAAAATTACCAAAATTAAAATTGTTACAGAAATGTTTTCAGATAATCTTTGAATTATCTGTACTCTGAACACAAAACATGGATTAAGTAAGAGCAACTTAGTCCTTATCCTCTGTTGATCTTGGAAATATTCCTGTACAAGATAAAGTCTCTGACCCATAAAACATGAAATGATTTAACTGTCAAGACAAGGATTGTACAAGAATGGATACCAGGAAAAAAGAAAAAAGAAGAACCTTATGATGATGATACCAAATGCAAAATAAATAAATAAAACTTACCATAATGCAGCACAGGAAGATGGAATTGAAGATTTTAAACTAATGAAGAATAACTTCAAATTTTCTTACATTTTTAATGCCAGAAATGAAATACTCACTAGCAGAGACATTCAAGGAGTTTACTGTTCTCTCCAGCTGGTTTTCTGCTGTGCAAGTTAATGTAACATTCTCTTCAGGGGAAATGATAATTTTACTATAATACCTGCCATTGATATAAGGAGATTCCTCTGTCTGGAAAAAGAAAAGGAAAATGGATTTAGAAATGGAAATGAATTAAAAACATGAGAAAGAGTAATATTGAATGAAATGGGATAGGTGTGGTGTTCTGTCGTGTTATCTGGTGTTCAAGGGTACATGTAAGGTCATAGATAAGACCAGTTTAGGTTTATAACCACAGCATGGAGGAAAAAGAGTAGTGAATCCATACCTGGATTTCTGTTTATGCTTCTATTATTAATTCTAATAATTAAATCAATTAAACTCTTCTTTTTCAATAGATGCTCAGGTTAGTCATTATTTTGACATGATAGTACCTGTCTCAAAATAATTAGAGATTAACTCATCACCAATTTTCTCCTAATAAACATGAATTTAATTCTATTTGTAAACTATGTCATTGTTCTTCACTACAGGGGTGAATCCCTTTATCTTAAGCCATGATATCTAAGTGCATATGTATGTATGGTTTTCTCATGGGAAAAAGACTATTTTTTTCCTCGATTTTCTTGAGCTAAATACAGAGGATAGGTTATTTTTTCAGTGACTGGTAAGTTCATTTGGTTTTTGTGAGGTATTAATGAGGATCATCACTGCCATTTAATTCCTTCAAACATAAGAGAAAATTCACTTTAATCTCTTCCCCAGGACATGACTCCTAAGTCCAACTCCACTAAAGCAAGCATGTACTTGTATTCTTTTCTGAGGCATATTATACACACCACATCCTGTATTGTTCTCAATGTGCTTTCTCCTCAACTACATCTTAAAGGCCTTGAGGACAGGAGAGAGCTTCATGCTTAGAGACATCATGGAGCCCCTGGGGTAGGGGTGGGGCACAAGTAACAGTAGTTGTAAAATAATAGATTCACCATGTGATTGAGGAGGGAACAAATAAAAAATTATGGATGTATCAGCACAAACCTAGGACAAGAAAAATAACATATCACCTAGTGGGCCAGAATCAGTCCTTCTTGACAATGAAGAATGGCATTATTATTTTTATCCTCATAGTAAGTTCACCTGCTTCTTTTCCATTTCTCACTAGTATTTTTCACATAACTTTCTCACTGAGTCTTTGTTTTTATTATGTTTATCTCTACAATACATTTGCTTATTTCTAGGATGGCCTTTTAAATCTTTGTATCTTTTTATTCATCAAATATTTACCAGATGCTTATTTTTCTATTTTCTTTGTTTGCATTACCCAGTACCAAAAGTTATTTTTGCTGTAATTATTACTAAATTGAACTAGAAAGAAAAAAGAATAGAAAAGAAACAGTCATTTTTTATGCCAAAAAATAGATGTGTACATTGTCAGCAATTCAGGTCTTTTTTCTGAAATCAAGAGCCTTTTTGTCCTCCTCAGGCATGTTCTCTCGCTTGTGTGTCCGCATCACACTTAACCAAATCAGGAGGCATTTGCTTGTGTCCACTCCTTTGGGGACCTTCCATACTTGAGCTATGCAAACTTATATCCATCACCCATAGGTGAAAGAGCCAAAATTCACCTTGCTCTGCAAAACTACATTGCATAAGCTGGACCAGCAGCCCAACTTCCCCAGACAAAGAATGGACATTTTAACTTTATATTGAAACTCTGGTTTATGCATGCCTTCTCAGATTTCAACTGGGTCTGAAGCTGGGAAGAAGGCAGCACAGAAGGTTCAAACAATCAAATGGCACATCTGGGTATTCCTGAAGAGTCTTTAGGTGGCTGCACTGTGAAGACGGACATGAAGACTGTCTTAGAGAAAATGGAATTAACAAGTATGTCAGTAACTCAAGCTGACTGGCAATTTAATGGAATTACAGCTCTGAACTGTTAGTGATAGACCATATTCTCATCTTTGTGTGTGTGTGTGTGTGTGTCAAAGAAAATTAATGGTAGTGTTCATAAGTTCTTAGCCCTTTACTACTACCAACTAAAATGGTGTGACAAAGGTACAAATATTACTGTTTATTTTATGAATATTTTATGAATATTTTTGTTCAGCAGGAACGAACCTAGACACTATATATTTAGCTAGCCTTACTCTGGCCCTGGCACACGCAAATCAGACCATATGTTCACAGTATACTATGTTCTTCACCACAACCCAGGGCCCAGTTTCAAGAAGAAATAACACTTAATGTGCATAAGTAAGCAAAGTATAAGTGAGGCCACTTATACTCAGATGTGGAAGTCCATGATGCAGGAAAGCATATACCTTACTGCTTTAATCACCCAAGTTTCAGGAATTAATGATCATGGAACAACACTTAATTTATTTCCTTTTAAAAACAGATATTGACCACAACAAAATGATTCTTCCATTCTCCATGGCCCTATGATTTTAAATTTCTCTTTGAGTTATGGTCTTCCTTTGGGAAAATTAAGAAGTTAGCAAAAGCTTCTTCTGAAAATATACTGCAAATTTCATGTTGATAACAAGCTAGCCTACAGTTTAGGTACCTAAATAAAACCCCACATTGGACCAAGTTCAGCACATAACAAGAAGACAAATACTTGCTTGGTTTATGACGCTTCCACTGCCAGTAATTGTCCACTGTATAGCTGGCTTCGGAAAACCTTCCACATGGCAGATTATTGTTTTAGACAGTCCACTGGGATCAGTTTTCTTTGTCATTTTGATTTGAGGTTTTCCTAAAATGTCATTACACTTAAAATAAGATGTTGAACTGAGATCATAAAAGAAAGAGATATTAAATTCTCAAAGAAAAATTTAAATTGGTGCTCACGTATTTTATTACCTTCTACAATCAGAGTCAATGACTCTCTTTTCTTTAGTCCTTCAACCTCTTGCAGAGCAGTCTCACAAACATAGTTTCCAGCATCTTGATAATGGAGACTAGAAAATGATGGGCTAGATCGAAGCCTGATGTTATCCTGATTAAATAAAAAGTTAATTATGTTACATGGCACAATTATAACTCTCCATGTATTTATTACATAATAATGAAGCCCAAAATTATACTTCTGGGTCTAATGAAAATGAAAGCTTCTTTTTTTAACTTCAAATTCTTTCAAAAATAGATTTCCTTTTTCCTCTGTACTTTTAGAGTTAGACATATCAGAGTTTTACGTCAGACTCTTCCATTTACTGAATTTATAATTTGGAACAAGTTCATAAACTTCTGAGACTTGGTTTCCTTATTTGTAAAATGGGGTAGTAATCTTACCATATTGAATTGTTATGAGGACTTAATTATATGCATAATATAATGTGTTTACATTCAGGAGAATTCTCAGTTGATAGTAGCTACTCCTTATAGTAAATGTAGATGAATTTGAATTGACAGATATCGGAGACGTGTGCTACATAATCAATGATGGATATAAATACCTGAAAGTCATTTTATAGGAGACAGTTTTCAAGACAGGGGATCCATTACACACCCATGGCAATTATGACAAAAATGATTTTTAAAGAAACCTTTAATAACAGATTACTACCCTAATTCCTATGAACAAAGGAAATGCAACATTTAATTTTGAAAATCATTTTATAGACAGAAAATAATGCTATTTACCAGAAATTGAAATGCTCCTAAGAAGACAACTAAACACAATCTTAAGATTATGTGGTACTTGTTCACTACGAATTTTTTTCCATTTCCATCAGCTAACCAATGGCCAGGCAATATTGATCGGCACTACTGACATGAGGTATTTAATCAACAGCAGTGACTGCAGCTGATGTGGAAACTGGTTTAGCCAAGTAAACTTAGTTTCTCCAGTCCTGTAGTAAGACACACTATGAGTGTTCATATGCCTAGAACTTATCTAGCCCTTTGACCATTAACTACTACAAATACCTCATGTTAAATATGCATTTTAACTATCTGAGTAAATAAGAAGTTGTGATGAGGTTGTGTTTAAAAGAAAGTGAAATAAGAAACTGAGCTTTAAGAGTAAGATAACAAGTAACAGAGGATCCAGCATGAAAAGAGATAAGAAAGCAGTAGAAAATAATTAACATTTTCATCAAGAAGAAACTCTAGCAATAAATTTCCCACAATTTTTTTTACAAAGATAATTCTTGCCAACCCCTATTTTAAGTGGTTTGTATGTGTTTTGTCAACACATCACTGGTTAAGTGCTTCTGTTATATGCCATGTTCTAGTAATAAATGGACTGGGTGTTCAGATACACTAGCCAAGGATTCGAGTGGAGGGATCATAGTTACAACCTTTCCCTTTGGTGATAACCTTGTCTCAAATCACCAATTACCAATTCTACTTTCTCACTCTAAAAAGATAATAACAATGTTTGGGTCCCCAGGTAATGGCCTACATTTCAGACAATTACAATAATATAAGTACTCAGGAAATACAGACAAAATTCCTAGTATGTTTCAGATGTTCTACTATGGCCCAGGGGTGAAAAGAGATCTCTGCCTTCAAGGAGCTACTAATTCATGGAACCCACATTCAGACACTTAAGGTCAGTTTCAGCAGAAAGGCAGAAGGTTATGTGACTAGAGTGCAGTATTTATGCTGGGTAAGGCCTGAGCTCGTCTCCACTCTGTCACCTGTGGCTCTCTGATTTCTCCTGCCTCAACTTCTTTTGAATAATGTGGGGAAATACTCATTTTCCTACATATTTCACATGGTTGTTGTAAACACACTGTTTATAATGTTGTGGATTAAAACACATTGGAAGTTGTTAATCCCTAAAGTATATAACTGTATATGTGTGTGTAACCATGTGCATGTGTGTATGTGTATAATTACTCAGTAGATACACATAATTAAATTAATGCCCCAAACTAAGTTTTAGAGAATCAATTATGGATGCCATAGTGATGCTGAGTACCTCTAAAACAGTTTATTGTGGTAGGATTTGTATTATATAGAGAGAAACAGAGTATGAGTGTGGGTGTATAAACATATTGTATAAATATATAAGAGAAGCCTAAAAAGAAATCAGTTCAAACAGTGGAATATTACCAAGGAATATTACTTACTTTCATCCATACCACAGTTGCATTCCTACTAGCAGATATTGTGCATGACACAGGCAGAGCATCGCCAATCTGCTTGGTCACTTCCCCACTTGGGTTTAAGGACAAATCCAAATCTGTGAAGCAGAAAATATGCTTGAAATGCAACTCCAGAAAGAGAGTCAAAATATTTTTTGAGAAAAAAATAGATGAAAGAAAAAAAAATCCTTCTAACTGCACTTGAAATTCAGAAGTGATTTATGTGACTGAAATAACTGAACTGTAGCATAATCAGTCTAGCTTTTCAAGCCAGCTTTGAGATCAGTTTGGACAAGTGAATGGTCAATCTAATTGATTATGCATTTATTTGCAGTTAACATGATTGATGTTTTGACTGCATGTAAGTGTTCACCTGGGGCCTATCACCTTTAGAAAAAAATTCTTAAATCACTTCTGGAAGAAAACAAAGAAAGATGATGACTAAGTAAATATTATAAAAAGAGCTGATAAGGCACACCATGGGAAAATCAAGTATATTTAGACAGCAGGTGATAAACTAAAAAACCATTAGGTGTCTACGTGTTTCTTCAGAGAGAATTGACTATAATGGTTAGCTATTTTTCAAAAATGCTATCCCGTTTCTCATGCAGTTGAAATATTAAATAAGATTTATTATTAGGTACACTGTCAGCAGATACCATTTTTTAAAAACAGAGTATAAATACATCTAAGGAAGTAAAATCTTTCAGATGGAAAGTAATTTCTATAAAAATCTTACTGTCATAGTATGATCTGTATGAGGAAAATCCAGTTCAATAGAACATTTATTGTACAACTACTATGTTCCAAGCACTGACAGGAGATACTGAGATGAATAATGAGCTTACAATTTACAATTTGAGGTAGAGGTAATATGCACTCAACTCTGTGATGACACTACATGGCAGCATGAAATCAGCACCTAGTGGCAAACGTGCTATAGATTAGGAGCTCAAGAAATATTTGCTGAAAAACTAGAGTAAGGGCTACAAACAGAGGTACAAGCGAAGACTTATGGGAGTGTGGAGAACAGAACCAACTTGGCTTTCAAAGCAGTAATCAAGGCATTGCATGGAGGCAGTATCTGTTTGTGGCCCCTGATGGTTGAGAAGGGCTTTGATAAGCAGAGATGTTGGGAAAACTTCTGCCACATAAGCAAAGGCAAAGAGGTGAGAGAGCTTGGCAGATTTCACAGTGGTGAGTAAACTGGTATGAATGGTTATAACACATGGAAGGTAAACCTATACAAGTAATTAAGGCCAGACTAAGGACTGTGCTTGCCATGCTAAGAGTTGGGACTTTATCCTATGGCAGTGGGATTTGCTATTGCATCCTGTGCTTCTCCTTGGTTTTACATGTTATAATTGTAATTTATTGACTCTTTACAGCATTATTTTTAACACTTGTTTCGCCTGCTAGGCTGTAAGCATCTTTGGGATAGGGACCATGACTTGAGTTGTCACTGTGTATCTACAGTGTCTGCCACATTGTAGGCCCTCAAAAACTATTGTTGAATGAATGAAGGGAAGAAGCATGTTTCTCATTAATATTAAAATAGGCATTATCACATAGAAAAGTGGAGTTTCCTCAGAATATTTGGTTGAATTATATTTAGATGAAAATTCAATTCAGGGCAAGTTAAAGCTTTTCTTAGCTGGACAGTTAACTTGCCAGTGAGAAGATAAAAGAAGTGATTTTAAAGGATGATGATGGACTTTGAAAGCTTAGATGAAGAATCTATATGTGCGTGAATTGGCAGAGGACTAGTAAATGCTTCATCAGCAACTATAGATCTGTGGGCTAAAAGCCTGATGAGAGGTCTGTTCTGCTAATATGTGCAAGTACTGGTTGGTGCTTCTCTATCTGCTCCCTTTAGTCATCTATGGAAAGGAAACAAATCTTTTTTGAAAGCAAACACTTTAGAATAAATGGGCAAAAATAAGATTTTTATGTTTTCATTTCATGTAATTTAGAGTAAAATCTTGATTTACTTGCAATGCTATTTTAGCTTTTTCTTTTTAATAGATTTTATTGGAGTATAATTGCTTCACGATACTGTGCTAGTTTCTGCTGTACAACAACATGAATCAGCCATATAAATACATATATTCCCATATCCCCTCCCTCTTGCGTCTCCCTCCCACTCTCCCTATCCCACCCCTCTAGGTCATCACAAAACACCGAGCTGATCTCCCTGTGCTATGCTGCTGCTTCCCACTAGCTATCTATTTTACACTTGGTAGTGTATATATGTTGATGCTACTCTCACTTCGCCCCAGCTTCCCATGTCCTACCCCTCCCACATTCCTTGTCCTCAAGTCCATTTTCTATGTCTACTTCTTTATTCCTGCCCTGCCACTAGGTTCATCAGTACTATTTTTTTTTTTAGCTTCCATATATATATGTTAGCATATGGTATTTTAGCTTTTCAGAGCAACATAGGCCTTACAGCCCAGTGTTAAAGCCTACCTTCCAAAACCAAAATGTATTTAAATCCAATTAAATGCACTGAAATTCAATTAAACTGTTACATGCTTTTGTTTACTTTCTTTTTAATCGCACCTAATCATTGAGGTATTGTGTAGCTGCAGCACAGCCTTTTGCCTAAACCTTCTGCCATCTATCCTTCTCTGCCTGATATACAGGTGATATAAATGAGAGTTCTCTTTCTTTAGCATCCTGAGTAGCTAGCATCTCTTAAACATAATCAGGGAGCTTCCCCGGTGGCGCAGTGGTTGAGAGTCCGCCTGCCGATGCAGGGGGCGTGGGTTCGTGCCCCAGTCGGGGAAGATCCCACATGCCGCGGAGCGGCTGGGCCCGTGAGCCACAGCCGGTGAGCCTGCGCGCCGGAGCCTGCGCTCCGTAACGCGAGAGGCCACAACAGTGAGAGGCCCGCGTACCTCAAAAAAAAAAAAAAAAAAAACCAAAAAAAACACAAGCAGATTGTACCATCACTAAGCACTGGAGATTATTGGTTATTGGCCCAAAGATTTCATGAACAATGATATCAGAAAGTTATTCCACAGGCAATTTTATCTGCTGGTTATATTCCCTCACTTCACTTCTTTTCCCCTATGGAACAAACTGGATAAATGTCCTCAGAGAAAAAGTAGCACAGTTGTTATCCTGACAGGTCACTGTTTTCTCTCTAACTAGCCCCTGATGGCAGACACACTCAGATATGTTCAACATGAAAATGGAGCAAACAGAGAAGTAGCTTAGCTGTGAATATTTCTTAACAGTTCACTGTAACCACAGGGCTCCCCAGGGTGTGCTCCCAACATCAGACACTCAAAAGCAGCCATCTGGTTACTCTATTCCCTGATGTACCTCCTTCAAACTTCTAGCTCCTATCCTACGTGTTTTCCAAGCGTTATGGGTAGAGTAATAGATTTAGAACCATTTCCTCAGAACAGTTTCTAATATCTCTTTCAATTTTGAAACAAAGAAACACTCATATTCAGTGGGATTGTAGTGGATCATGTCTAGAGAAACCTTACTGTAATGGATCATGTCTAGAGGTGCTGTTGGGTGCAAAGGACTTATTAGAAAATTTGGCTTATATTTCCAAGCAAGACTGACATTTGCCCAAAGCACTCTGTGTATTCTAGTGTCACCAGGGAGCAGTTCAAATTAGTTTCCCATTTCTACAATGCATAGGGTACATCAATAATACAGACTGTCAGGAATTACAAAATGAAGAACTCAAGTGAAGTACCTGTTTTCTATGCATATTTATTTTTTTCTATCTACTGGATTAAATATAACTTTTGGAGTATCTGAAGTATAAAAGTGGGTTAAAAGTTCTGGGTGATTTCGAAGTGGTCCTGTTTCTAGAAAATTTCTGTTGCTTGGGCTTGGGTGTTAAGAGTACTCTGTAATTTAAAAAAGATACTTAACCTACACTTTTCTTGGCCAAATGCAAACCTTGTAAACTTCGAGAATATCCAAATATTTTCTTAAGATATAAAATAACTTATTTCTTTAAGATGCATGTGAATATTTTATTAATACCACAAACTGAAGACATTTAGAAAGAAGGTGGAGGTTTATCACTGCCAAAAGTTGCAATTATTAGATCCATTCAAGATTTCAATACTGTAGGGCAAATCTGGACCAAAGTTGGGTTCACACTGATGCTCTTTAGTAAGTCTATTGAAACCACATTATTTAAGAAAAATATAGCTGCAATTTATTTGAAGAGATAGCAAAGTTAGACTATGAGAGGCCTTTAAAGTGAAGCTGGTAATGAAGAATACGGTGACTTACAGTGAACTGTGATGGCTGTTGAAGCAATCATGCTTTTTTTGTCTATCAGGGAGCATTTATAGTCTCCTGTTGCATTGCGCCTCACATCTGCCAATGTGTAAGTATTTGAACTTCGTATTCCTTCGGGCTGTCCCTTTTGATAGAGGCAAAATGTCAGATGATTACACTTGGTAGCTACAATAAGAACAGTTATATTTCTTGATTAAAATGACATTTTCTCAGATAAGAAAAAAAAAGGAATGTATTTATTCGATTGGACAAATGAGAGTAGAGTTTGTATTATCTGAATCCTGGAAAAATAATTGGTAATTTGATTCTAAGGAAATTGAGAAGCTAATTTACATTGTATTGATGACATCTATTTTATTGACAGCATGGCTTGTGTTTGTTAAGGCAGATTTTAAAAAAATGTCTAATATTTTATTTTTACATTTATCCCTTGCTTAATCTGACAAAAAGATTTGAGGCAGCTTAAAAGAAAACATAACATATAATCCAAATTAGGAAGGAAGGAAGGGAGGGAGGGAGGAAGGAAGCAGGGGAGGGAGGAAGAAAGAAAGAGAGGGGGAAAAGAAATTTTAAAAATAGAAAAGAAAAAGAAAAGAATTAATAACTAAGAATTTAAAAAATATATAGATGAATTAGGAGGATATAGTAACAAAAAAGATAATTGTTGTTAAAACTAAGACACAAATTTGGCTCTGTCATCCCTAAAAAATCAAGGTAGAAACATAATTAGTTTCAATTTTTCATTTGTGCTTTAGACAAAAACAATATGTCAGTTTATTAAGATAAACAGAATTTTCTGTCAACATTTAAGTAGAAAGGAAATCACTTATACTTGTCTTCTGAGTAATACAGTGGATGATACTCTTAAACATTACTGAACAATGCAGTGGGTGACATTTGTGAACAGATCCCTGCAGTAAATGCAGTACAGAGTTGTATATGGCTTCTCCCAGTGGAAGGTTATGTCAAACGCCAACTTGGGAAGGCTGTGGGAGAGCCAGCAAGTGTCCTCAGACAGAGCTCTCTCCTAGTCTGGCTCCACAGCATCTAGAACACAGCCGAATTATCCTCTAGACATCATTTCTTTCAGCTGTGATACTGATAAAAGTTGAGAGAATGGCTGTTTAAGACCACATACAATGGCAAGATACAGCCCATTGCTTTATTCTATCAAGCTAAATATAATGTGCAACAGAAGTGTCCCTATATCAGAAATTCAGGGACGTGTTCATGAATGCACTGTGTATAGATTTAGAATCCACATCAGACCATTTGCTGTCATCATTCTTCATTTTATATTTGTTTGCTTCTGAAGAGCAGATTCTTATAGTTTATTTGGATAATGAGACCTTGAGTTTCTACCATTACAGTTTCCTATGATCAGATTTTTTCCTCTTTGCCCCTGATTTCCCTTAACAGTGAATTAAAAAAAGGCAAGAGCACTGGCAGATGCCAAAAAAACTTTTAAAGGACATTCCACAGGTGTCCCTTGACTCCAAGAATAACATCCTTTCCTCACTCACGCTGCCCAAGAATATACAATTCTTAACGTCAGCCAGCTGCCAAACAACAGGACAGAATGATGGTGGTCTCACTCAAGTAGTAATTCTGAAGCACTTACTGGTAAGTAAAACAAAAACTCCTCAGGAGGAGGGTTACCATTTCCCAAGCATTTAAGAGTGATGTTGTCCCCTTCTTTGATGGCATTTTTTGATGGAAGCACTTGTATTGTCACCTGCTCTGTAGGATCTGCAAGAGTCACAGACACAAGTTAACCATTTCATCAAGTACCAAATTACTCAGTACATACAATGAAAATGACTAAATTATACACAATTTTCTCAAGAAGCTAGTAATGGTAATTGCTTAAATGTATCTTTTTATAGAAGGATTGAAGTTAATAGCTACTTGACAAGTACTAATCTTGGTTAGAGCAAACTACAAAGAGACCCTGTTACATAAAAATCAACTTCTTCTTAGCAAAATGTCTTTACCTGAGGTAGGAATGACCATAATTATTTTATGTGTAAAAGACCAGTAGGAACAATCTCACTGTATAATCTCATTATAAGGACATATAACTATATTATATGTATCTTACAGTTTGGAAAGACTGGAGCAGCTAGCAAAGGAGCTAAAACTATTAGCCCCTCCCCCACACTTATTACACAATAATACCTTATATTAAATAAAAAGGGACATGAGCCAAACAATACCAGCAAGATTTTTGGCATGCCGGAGAGTAGATCTGCTTACAAAAAGATAAATCCATGAACTGAGGGAGACCCTTAACACAATCAACAGAACTGTGAATGTATTGTAATTTTTTTCTGTTCATTGGAGCCAAGATGCAACTTTCATTCCATTTCGGTCATTTTTATGGTGAAAATAGGGCTAAAGCGTATTCTTTAGTTGAAGCTACTGCTCAACAGTAGAATGCTAAAGAAATTAAAAGCTGAATACACAGTGGACCATATCCAGCTAATAGGAAAGAAAAGGAGGTGGTGTTGGCAGTTATAAATGACCCACTTTCTAATGTATCCACTTGTTATGTAGCTGATGATACAATGAACAATGAATTTTGAAATCATATAATGCAAAGGTTTATTTTAGAGAACCTCTTCCACAACGCTTAATAACTACTGAGGCATGTGTCTATATTTCCAAACCGGCAGCACCAGAAATTATCTATGAAGACTTATTTTGCTATTAGCTAATAAAGTGAGACGAATAAGTGGTAGATTTTGAGGCTTTTTTCTATCTCTTGCAGTCATTTACTTACCTTTCTAAGATTAAAGTGCAGGAAAAACAACCTAGAAGGATTGTTATGGATTGCTTCTCTGACTTTTTCCCATGCTTGGGCATCTCTGAATATTTGCCCAGAATGTTCTGAGGCTAATCAAAGATTGGTTTAATATACTTGTTCATTTTTCTGAATTTGCCTGAGGTAGTTCCCTGACCAGCAGTTCTCAGTTAAGTCAGAAAGTAAATAAAGTTTGTCCTCCACTGGCCTTCCATTTCTAGGCCTCCCTCACTCATTTTCATGGCCCTTCTCTGACTAGCTTGGTCTGTAGCACGTCACTGCAGCACATCTCTGACCAAAGCTGATGCCAGAACAGCTAGGAATCATAATCGGTCTGACTTCATGCTTTATTTTAAAACTCCCCTTCTCTGTGTCCCCTTTGCAATAGGCTCTGCTCTGTACTAGAGAGTTGAAGAACTACACTGAGATCAGAGGTTAATGTAACACATTTGAGTTTTAACAGTAGCCTTCTGGTTGCCCACTATTTTTGTTGCGTCCAACAAAATTAAAGATCTCTTGCTCTCCCTTTGACTTTCAGTTTGACTCTATTAGTGAATCATCAGTCTGCCAGTTACTCTGGCTTTCTCCTTTGCCCTCTCTTATCCACTCAATCACCCATTCTTAATGATTAATCCTTATATTTTGCATCTGATTCTCCCCTTCTATTCCCACACTTCTCTAGCACAGGCTCTAACTAATCTACAACACCTGGAACATTGCCTCCAAACTTCATTTGGTCCTTCACTGTGAGCCTTTCTCTTTTCTACATCTTTATATATATATTTTTTTCTCTAAATAAGTTTTTGAAGTAGTGCTTTGAATATTACAATGATATTGAAAATTCTTCACGCATTCCCAATATGTAAAAATTGAAATAAAAATGTCTTAAACTGGTATCCACAATTGCCTTGAACTTAGTTCAGGTAAGACTCTTATATCTCACTACTCCATAAATACCCCTACGTAATGATCAAAAGAGTCTACTCAATTTTTCTTTCTCCCTTCTCCCCATTTATCCTCTGTCCACTCATTTATTCACTCATTTGGGTAATATTTGTTTTGTGCAGGCACTAAGTGCAAGAGTTACAAAGTCAAAAACAGCAATTCCCTGCCCTCAGTGAACTTTCAGTTTATTTATGATGACACCAAACTTATCAATTAAAACTGTAACAACACAAAAACTGCCTAAGATGCATAAGCATAGTAATCACTGGTAGCTTACAGATCCGCCAGACTGGGAAGCTTCCTGTAGGAATTGACCCTGGAGCTGGGTTTTGAAGAATAAGGAGGTGTTTGCTGGATAACAAAGGTAAGATAGTGACAGCATATGGATAGGAATGTACATAGTATTCTACAGGAGGAATCCTGAAAATAGAACAGACTACAGAAAGTAGTTAAATGATGAAGGTTGAGACATGTCAGGACCATGGCTATAGGGGACTCAAGGCATTTTGAAATTGGGAGTTTAAAGATTAACCTGAGAGATCTGGGGAGTCGCTGAAGAGTTTTAACCACAGTAGTGACATGTTCACGTTTGTGTTTTAGAAAGATATTTCTGGCAGGAGCTTGCAGGGCAGTTTGGCGTGAACAGACAGGAATACTATTTTAGAAGTTGTTACAAAAATACCAGCAATGAGGAATAGTGGCATAATCTTAGGCAGTGTCAGAAGGCAGAATCAGACACATACAAAGATAAAAGAGCTAGATTCTATAAAACTTCTGACTGGATTCTATAAAAATTACTGACTGGATAGGGTAAAGGAGTGGACCAACGTGTCTTTCTCAGGCTTCCTCAAGATGAACTGATCAAATTTCTTTTTCTTGAATGTACTCTTCTGTACTTTCCATTTAGCTCCTCCTTCACTTCTCTAAAGTCACCCTAGAGCAGTGGCTCTCCAGCTGTGGTCCTCAGATGATTAGCATTAGCATCACCAAGGAACTTGTTAGAAATGCACAGTATTGGGCCCCTCTCCACAACTACTGGATGAGAAGCTATAAAGCCAGGTCCTGTAACTTGTTTACTAACAAGTCCTCCAGGTGATTCTGATGCATATCCTGAAGTTTTGGAATCACTGTCCTTGGGCACCTGAGCTTTCAGGACTGTCCACTAAGTCCCTGCGGCACTTACCACTTGCAACTTTGCATTGACAATTTCCTTCTGATGTACATGTCTTACTTACGTATTGGAATAGTAAACCCCTTGAATGTCAGCACTATATATTAAACACTTTTGGGTCTTTGCCATGAAGCCCAGCACTGCATACATTGTGCCTTCTCAAAAGCTGTGCCCAGTGCTCCCCACACAGCCAGCCACAGTAAAATCATTTCCTTCTTCCTCATCCAAGGACTTTTCTGCCCATCTATCTGCCCATGCCTGACACTCACATACATTTCTGTTCTTTCTTAAGCCAGTTTCCCAATCCTTTTCACTCATCTTGCTGTTCTTTCCTATCTTGTACTCCTGTACTTACACCAAGATAGTTTATTTCCAACTGAACATCTTTGAACAGAGTTCTGCTTCCACATACAGAAATAATAGTTTGATTTTAGATAAGCTGTACATGATGAAATCCTTTCAATCCTTGCTTTTAAATCAAGTTGAAATTTATTTACAAAGTTTAAGGCAAAACAACCCATTACGGTTAGGGCATGTGGAACTTCAGTTCTGTTCTTCTATAAGGTTCTGCACTTCATGGAGCCAAAATAAAAATGTAGCTGAGATAAAACTCTTTGAAGGTTCAGTGGGCATTTCTACCCTTTCTCTCAAATAGACGTAGAAGTACTAGGTTATTCTACAACATAAGGCAGTATTATGAGAATTTCTGATTCACTAATAAGTAATAATAAAGTTTTCTTGCATCTTTCCCCGAAATATATCTCTAGCCTATGCTTATGAAGTAATAATGATTATATAGTAATAATGATGATAGTATTTAATAATGAGCATTTAATGTGCTATATATTGTGCTATTTTAGATTTTTGATTTTACTTAATCTCCATAATAACACCATGAGTTAAGTATTACATTAATATTTTTCCTATTTCAAAATAGGAAAACTGAGACCTAGAGTAGTTAAGCTTCTTTTCTAGAAATACAAACTAACAGCACTGGGACTGGATTGCCAGCATCTTTGCTCTTAATCATATTATCTTGGCTCCTGTCTTACAGGAAAGAGCACAGCATCGGAGAAAAGGATTCTAATCCACTTGCCACAGCTAAGTTAGGGCAAGTCTCTAGGTCTCACTTTACTGCTAGCTAAAATAATGGACTTAGATCAGATGATCAAGAAAGTTCCTTTGTAGTCTAATATTCAAATCTATTGTTAACCAAAACATGTTGGAATTCAAAATCCTATTTAACTTTTATGCAATTGATCTCATTAGTAAAATAAATTTATTAAAATGGAAATTCCATATTTAAAAAACCAATCAGTCATAAGCTTCTATTCATCTGTCATTCATTCAGAAAACCATCAGATGGCATTCTGAACTCCTCCAAAATCCAAGGCTGTGCGTCAGGGCTGAGGACTACCAGAAGAAATCAGACTAGGTTAGAGATCTTGTGTTTAAGGAACTCAGTGTCTAGTGGAATACAGAAGAGATGATTATAAATAACAAAGTAGAGAGTGAAAGATATCATAGATGGGTAAGCATTTATTCTATAGGTCTTGCGAAGAGGAAGAGATTATTTGGGTACCATGCAATGGGGATGGGGGTTTGGAAGTAGATTCCAAAGAGCTTTTGGACTGGGACTTAAAATAGCATTGGAATATTTTTTCTAATACATAAAAATTGCATAATTTTATATTGAGTTACTTACAGTAAATATCAAAGACTGCTTGTTCAGAGTAAACTGTTTTCTGGCCAGATGGTCCATAATATGTCACAGAGCAGGTGAATGGCATTTGAATGTCAGCCTTGGTTGTCTTGTACTCCAGGGATGAAGTCATGATATAGAGCTGAGTCACTGGGTCCATTTGCTTTTTAAAAATTATGACCACCGCTGAAGAAAATAAAGAACACTAATGGTAGGATCTTTCATCGGAAAATCACAGTCCTTAATTAACTGTCACAGCAACTTTGAGAAGTGGTTTTGTCCTTCTTACTGTATTTAACAGGAGGGAAAATTGACATGTAGTGAGGTAGATGTCTTTTCAAAAACATGAATCAGAGACATGGACAGAAATAGAATCCTGGAATTCTATCTCCCACTCACTTTAATTAACTTTTAGAACATGCCATATAGAGAAATAATTTTCTCTGCTCTTGATTCTTCTGCACAAGGCCTAAAATGATGTTTTAAAAATCCCTTCTGATTTAATGGATACTTAAAGTAACAAAGTATAGAGTCATAGATCAAAAGAGGGCAATGCATTTAGACTCAGGATAGTCTAAGGAATGCTTAGACAAGAGAAAGGCAAAACAGGTCATCTGAATTTATTGCCCACTTCTTACCCACCTCCTTCAAGGGGTTGCAGAACTTTTCCATTCCTGTACCACGTGATGTTGCCATCCGGATAACTGTCTTTTGAAATGCACTCACCCAACTGCAAAATAAAGAGGAAATATTACAACCTTGGTTCCATCAGTGGTTGTCCATTTGAAAGCCCCAGACTCCGCAAGGGATGCAGAGTTACTCCAACGATTTCCTGACCCATTCATTTTCCAAGCCTTGACTAAGGACTGAATGAATGCACTCTTGTATAAAAACAATGTTTTGTGCTTAAAATTATGGTCTTGCCCATATTAAAATGTGCAATAGATGCTGCCACCATTAATGAAATCACATTCATTTAAAAGCATTACCCAATTCATTTTGACAGTATTCAGTTTTAACATTAACTAAATAACATAACTATATTAACATTGGCTATTACCATGGTTCATAGATCTGTGTATTCAAGAATCATTAATGGTGTTAAAATGAGGCTGCCTCTCCAGCTTCATGCTACATTTATTTCAGATGACATATACTTACCACGATCTATAATCCCCACCACTTTATTTCACATGTGTTCTTAATATTTAGTGTTGTATTATGCAGTCAAATTCATTCTGATTCAAAGAATTCTGAACTTGTTTTTTCCCCCAGCCAAGGAAAATTTGGCTATTTTAGTTAGTGAAAATGAGATTATGAATCAAGTGGTGTGTTCATATATGGAACTCCAGTTTTGTCCCTCCTTCAATACAGACTTCCTTCAAACCTCTGCTACTGTGATTGTTTAAATCTGATCTTATCCCTTAACTTCAACTTTTCAATAGTTTAATTTGTCAATAAGATAGAGACCAAGCACTATACATGACAGAAGCCTTGTCATAATCCAGCTTCTCTTTAACTCTCGAGATTTATCTCTTATTGCACTCTCTTGCCCACTGGCTAAGCACCCAAAATTCCAGCAACGCAAATAATGTGTTTCTCAAACATGCCATTTTCTTTAACATGGTATTATTTCATATTGTTGGAAAGCCCTTTTTACCTTTGGTCTGGAGAAAATCTACTCATGTGTCATTACTTCATTAAACATCCATTTCGTTCAAACAAGAAAGACTTATGCCTTTTTTAACTCTCATCTCCCTCTCCTCCCTTCAGAAATGACCACGCCTTCCTCTGTGTCTCCTCTCTACCTTGTGCAGATTTTCTGCCTGGCACCTGGAACACTGTCAGCTGTCAGCTCCACTGAGCAAAGTCTATCTTATTTGTCCTGGCATCTGAGGCCAGGAGAAGGCATTCAACACTAGGCTAAGGAAAGACAATTAATCAAAAACAAGTTCTTACCTTTTTAAGCTGCTCTGTTTCAAGAAATGGGGCTTTGCTTACAATTTCGGGTTTAGATGGTTGCTCTAAAGTTAAGTAGAGAAAGATTTTAAGCGCATGTGGGAGAAGAAAATGAACTTTTGTGGTTTGGTTTATAGAAAAATAATTCATTTACTCAAAGTAGAAAAATAAGCAACAAAATAAAAAATAGATTTCTCATATAATCTATAATTAAGAAATCTGGTTAGTTTACCCCTTCCAAATATTTGTTTTATTATATTAAATATTATTTTAAGTGCTTATTATTCCTGTGAATAAAATACTGGTAATGTTTTCTGGATGCTTTATAAACAGTGAGTACGGTTTAGATTGTAAACAGAGGTTAATATACTAAAGAGGATATGTTATCTGCAATTGGTTACCATGTGCACTTTCTACTTAATAATTTCCATCTCCTTAGATGAAAACCTGAGTCCACATGAATCTGAATCACAGGGGTGCTTATTTAAAATGCAGATTTCTGGGCTCTACCTGGCCAACTAAATCAGCATATCTGGGGAAAATCCTATAAACCTACTTTTTAAACAAGTTCCATTGGGGATTCTTGGGCACAGTGGAGTTTAAGAATCACTGCTCTAAAATCATGGGAAATGCAAAGTGGCTAAGGGATGTAGAAGCCCAAGTTTCCTGTGTATCTCACACCTTATCTTTTAAATGAAGTTATATTATGAAACTATAAATGTGAGAAAATCTTTCACATTTGGAACCTGAGATAATGGACAGAAGCGTTTTAAATATAGGAAGTTCTGTAAGCATAAATTCTAATAGAGGCTTCGGGAAAAATTGATTACAAATTGCAGCAAGAAGGTATTATTTAAACTTATTTTATTCTTAGCTATCAGTTATCTATCATTTATGGATTTTTAAACTTTTTAATTAGCTCTAACAATTAGTCTATAGAAAATGGATATTGTCTCATTGTCATTGATTTTTGTGAGTCTCATGGAGAACTATTCTATTTTCAAATAAATAGACAAAAACAACCAGCTATTCTCTCTTCTATAGTCTTATTGTCTACCATCTCTATACTTTTAATTTTGACTACCAAACTAAACTAAATTGCTTTTGTATAATTATTACTCAATTTGGAATTCAGTTATCAGACATGTTACCTACCCAGACCATTATAGAAAACAAGGATGAAGACAAAAAGTCTTTGGAACAGCAAGATGGGTATCACCAAGATTGTATGCAAAAATAATGTAGGCTTCTTCAGGTTAACATCCTGAGTTAATTTTCCCTTTGCAATTGTTTTATATTAGAAATTAGAATAATTAATAATAATAGTGAATCTGCCTATCTGTTGAGCTTACACTTTAATTATAAGAGGCCTATTTACTATTAATTCTAGAAGTATAATTCTCTTGATACAATTTTCTGAAGAGCGATTATCTATATTCTAAATGCACAGATTGGAAAGAAAATATAAGAAAGATAAAAAAATGGAAAAAAGAAACATAGAAAAATAGAAAAGCATAACAGACAATTATATTAACACAAACAAGAAGTGGCACCTGGCTACCTGATTGTTAGGAATGTGACCAAAAATATAAAAAACTGACAAAATATAAAAAACTGGTCCAGCAATTTCACTCCTGGCATATATTCAAAGAAAAGAAAAACTCTAATTCATAAAGATTCACGTACCCCTATGTTTTTAGCAGCATTATTTACAATACACAAGATACGGGAGAAACCTAAGTGTCCATTACACATAAAGAAGATGTTATGTGTGTGTATATACACACACACACACACACACATATAATGGAATACTAGTCAGCCATATAAAATACTGAAATTTTGCCATTTGCAACAACATGAATGGACCTGGAGGGTATTTATGTTTAGTGAAATAAGTCTGACAGAAAAACACAAATACTGTATGTTATCACTAATATGTGGAATACAAAAAAGAAAACAAATGAATGAATATAACAAAACAGAAACACATTCACTGATATATAGAACAAACTAGTGGTTACCAGTGGGGAAAGGAAAAGGGGTAGGGACAAGATATGTGCAGGGGGTTAAGAGGTAAAAATCACCATGTATAAAATTAATAAGTAACAGGTATATATTGTGAAGCACAGGGAAATATAGCCATTATTTAGTAATAACTTTAAATGGAGTATAATCTATAAAAATATTGATTCACTATGTTGTACACCTGAAACTAATATAATATTGTAAATCAAGTATACTTCAATTTAAAAAATGTTTTTCAATTAGAAAAAATAAATTATAAAAATCAAAACGACATAAATAACAGTTCCTGGGAAACATGTGGTAGGGGATTAAAGCCTTCTCCAATACACATCAGTAGTCTTGGTTTTACCATTATCTTAATGTAACATCATTAATGTTCATAATTACAACTCTGATGTATTGAAAAAACCTTAAATTATGTTCAGAATTCAATGTTTTATGGCAAATGTCTAATACCTTTGAGAGAGGGCTACATCCAAAATATTTAAACAGAACAAAAATCTTGGAGCTTGAGTAAATGTAAGTTCTCTGGGAACTAAAATCAGTTATTCAGTGACACCTCTCTGAAAGTTCAAGAGAGGTAAGATATTAAATTAATTTTTGCGGTTGATCAAGTGTCAAGATTAACAAGAAAAAAAGAGCAAATAGTTTTTTGTTTCCTCAGTACTATCTATGCCTGGAATATATAGAGAGATTTGAAAAATTCCTCCAAAAAGTTAGGCTCTTAATAGAAAATGAGGATGGGCAGTTTTGTTAAGTTGTACTAATTTCTAGTTCACCAAAATCAGATACCATTTCAGTTGGAACATACTTCCTCTAATGTCAAATATATTCCTCTACTTTGACTTATAAACGCCATATAACCATAAATACTGATGTGTTACAATTGTTAGTCTTTTCCACATGGCCATGTGTGCTTTCTTTCCATAAACACTTTCTAAAATTTATTCTTATTTCAATAAAATAAAACTGCAGCAAACCCAGGAAAACCTGATGAAAGTATGCTAAAAATTTAGTCCTCTTTGTACTGTTATTCACTTTTCCATTTAGAAGAGAGAGTCACAGTGGGTATTGAGAAAGTGATGGTAATACCTATTGCATTTCTCTGAGTTATTTTCTCAAACTTTTGTTTCAAACCCTCTATATTAAATACATATTTTGTATGTAACTTTCTCTTATATTAGCTTGTAACAATCGACGAGTATTAGTTAGAAGACCATAAAAGAGGATGTGTACTATTTTAGCAAAATTGCATATTGATTCCAAAGTGTTTTAAAAAAACTTTATGTGAATTATGTCTTAATACGATTCAAGGATTCATAACTAAGTATAGAATTGAAAGGGAAAGTCATACTACAAATTTATTTGCATTAGTAAAATAATTTTGTCAAGAGTTTCACAGCCAGTTGAGGATGGAGTGATGAATGCAAAACTGCTCTATATCACCCAAATGCATGAGTGTTATTCTCAATAACCTCACACAGAGGATGTGGCTCAATTGGATATGGGAGGAGAGCAAGAAAAGGCAGGTGCACTGGTTACATTGAGTCAAGGGTGCTTCTCTCAGTACTCTGTCAGCAATCAACCCTTGATGTACTTTAAGTAAATCACTGTGAGCATGAAATCATAGTTTATTTTCCTTATGAGATGGGAAAAGGTATTTTTTATATTTAAAGAATCAAAATGAAATATACAGTGTAGATCTCATTTGTTAAAAAGATATTTTCTGCTTCCTTCATTCTGAAAAAATAAAAATGACTTGCAGTTGAAAGTTGAATAACTTTCACAGGGAGGGTGGGAGGAGGGATGCTCAGTTTTGATAAAACATTGAGAACAGTGTCCCAATGAAAGCTCAAATAACTGTGATGTCAACCATCACTAGAAGAGCTGGTTGGTCCAGGTGGAAGTCACGGGAACAATCTTCCTTTTAATACCACACACACCAGTGCAGAAGATTAGGCTGGATTGTGGTTTTCAAATGCTTTTTAGTACACAAGCCCTTCTCCCTTTTTTCCCCCTGAACAAAATATCATGAAAAACTTCGAAATATTGAGTGGGCGAATTATAGCTAATCAAGTAGAAGCAGCTCCTCACCCACCTCAGCCCTATTCATTAGCACGTCAAGAGGATCCTAGGAACAGAGTGGGAAAACTACCGCCTAATCCAAAGTACTTATTTACTGATGATGAGGGAATCGAAGCCCCTGCCCTGACTGGTGAAGTCACTTGCCCAAGGTCAGAAATTAGCAGCACATCTAACAAAGCCAGATCTCCTGATGACCAGTTCAGTGATTTTTCCATTGTACCACCGACAGCCATTTGGCTCTCTGGGCAAGCATTCAACCTCTAAGATCTACTCTTGCTAAGGGATGGTTTTATTAACTTCAAATGTGCATTAAATGCAAACAGTTTGATTTTGATGCCATTCAACTAGTAACCAACCAACCAAACAAAAATGCCTCATTAGTGGTGACAAAGCATGGGACTTACTTGGATCTGGTCTGCTTTATGGGCATGACTTCTTGCATCTGAGATATAGCTTAAAACTGAATAAACAAACTTACATCAGAAGTAATAAAGTCATCAGTCATGGCCTCTAGTTTGAATAAAAACAGTTTGTGCTCATCAGGAGGACACCGCAGCAAACTGATCTGGGATTTGCTCACGTTAACCACACTCATTGTGTGGTACACAGTGCACGTTGCTAGGTGCTAGGTGACTCGACAGAAGGAAACAGAGGACTGATTGATGAGCCTAGTAACTCTTAAGTGATTGCAATATATACATGTGTAGAATGAAAGCCTCCATGTCACAGCTGCTATTTGCTTCACAAATAATGATCCAGTGTAAATTAATTATTTTTAAAAAAGCAAAGCCCTTATATGCTCTTGCAAACTCTTTCTTTATCACGAGCTGTGCTGTTTATTTAATTGGACTTGGAGGGTCCCACAGTTTCTAGTATAAAACCCCATTTTCAAAAGTGTGTAACTTGTCTATTTAAATTCTCTCTGGCCCAGAGCCTGGAATGCAAATTCTGTTTCTGAGAATCACTTTGTTTTCAACAACATTCAAAAGAGAAGCGGGTAGGGGGAGCTGATGGTATGCAGGGTGTAAGTTTGTTTTTATAGCCATAGAAATCCTCTGTATTCCAAAACAGCTTACAAATTTTATCAAATTAGGCCAAATGAACTTTTATGACATTAAAAAAATTATATTCTGAAAATTGTCACAAATGTTTCTTCGAAATGGAACAACCTGAATTTTCTCAACTTTCTTGTAGACTGTCTTGATATTTGGTAATTTTAACATAATAACAAAGAAACATGTCAATGACAAATCAATACACATAACTTTAAAATGCTGTGACTTAATCTCTGTACCTACTGCAGTACATTCTTGTGTACTTATATTTACGATGTCATGGCCTAATAAAAAGATTTTGGTTGCTCTCTTTAGAAAAAGTGTTTTTAGCAGCACACCATCCATCTTCCTAATAACATCAAAGTGAAATAAAAGACAAGAAAGAAAAAATACATGAGACTTCGGCAAATACAGGATGGAGATTATCCGGGGTGTTTAATGGAAGGGGGCATAACTGGGAAACGCTTGGTACTTCGTTTGATCCATAAAATGATTGAGTTGAGTGGATGGTTTCTGGAAAGTACCTTCTAAGTTGAAAGGTAATAAACTGAAACGTGTACCATGCTTTTACAAGGTTCTTCGGGAGAACAAAGGTCTCCTTGATAGGATAAGCACTCTTTGAATCCTTGTCATGAGTCCATAGGAGCACTGAAGTCCATATAAATGCTTAAGGGACAGTCCTACTTAGTTGTATAGGCTATTACGAGAGAAACAGGAAAAATCCACGGTTAATTGCTGTAGTAGCAAGGCCCTCTGGGTTTCTTTCTTCCCTGTTTATTTTAATAATTTCTAGGTGCTGTCAAGTTATCAGAAAGCAGAGGAAAAAACTGAAAAGTGAGACCTTCTTCCCTAATTAAAAAAGACTAGCATTCTGAAACTTTCGAGACCTATTTTTCTCCCTGTAATTTCTAAGATATTAAGATGTAATGAAGGTGGGATATTTTATTAGAATATTAAAAGATAAAAAGTTTTAATTAGAACTTCTCAAGTCATTCATTTGCATAGCTAGTTGTACACACACATTAACTATATATCATCATGAAGCAAAGTAACCTCCAGTAATTATTCCAAGTTTCTTCTACAACCTTTTCTTGTTCCAACCCTCCCCTACTTTTTCCCCTTGGTGGATTCCATGTACACATTTAGAGTGGGGTGAACTTCTTTATTTTAGGGCAATTTTCTAAACTGCTTGAACAGTCTCAAGAAGTAAATCAACAAGCATTAAGCATTAAAGGTCAAAATGTGTGTGTGTACACACACATGTATATACATATATAGAAAACTTAGGTCTCCTGTTTGTATTTTATTGTTTTTACATATCAAATGACAACTTTTATATGGTTTAGCCAAATGCATATATATGTAAGCATGATATGCATGAATATGTGCATGTATTATATATCTATGTCTCAATATTTATCACAGAACATTGATTTGTACGTCAGTGAATGTAAAGGATCACATGTCAGTTTTCATTTAGCAGTACTTCATATCACAGGAAATTTTACCCAACAAAACAACAGAATATTCTTTTATTTCCTCATTGTAAAGCTCCTATTTGCATTTCAGGTTTTCTGTTTTCCTCACTGACAGCATGCACGAGCAGAATGAAGATCTCTAGAAGTCCTCTTACATAGATGCCTACTGTGGAGACACTACAGAGAGTTCAGTCTTCTTTCTAAAGAACATTTTCTAGTACCAGCCATCAATCCCACTTAGCAGTTACACTGCAGACTACTTACTGAACACCTTGACTACTGTAGGTGCCTCAAACACGTTGTCCTCAGTTACGAGCATGCACACAAATCTCTTTTCATCACTGATCTTTGCGTTACTGATAGAGAGAGTGTAGTTTTCTGAGAGGTTCAGTCTGTCTTTGTATTCTGGTACATCGTCGTACTGCACACTTTTCTTTGTAGAGGACCTGAAGGCAATAAATACTGGGGAGCCATCAGGCTTTTCCTAAAAATTGAAATAACAATACATTTTTTAAAAACAGGCATATTTAGATGTTTCAGGATTACAGCCAGAACAACAAAATTTTCTTGGCCGTATTATTCCACCAAAATTTGTAGTTTGGTCCAAGAAGAATAATTTTAGATAAGTGCCTCATATAAATCTTTGGTTATAGAAAATTACTCTTCATAAGAAGAGAAGCTGTTAAGTTCTTTTACAGGTATCAATTTAAATATACAAAAATGAAAGGACAGAACTTTAGGAATCCAAGCTTTTCTTGCATCTGGAGGACAGAATTAGTAACTGTTTTGAAAATGACAAGGGTTGGCCTTATGTCTAATGTAAAAGAAAAAATATAGATGAAAACAAACATATAAGTATTATGTTACAAAAGGATTTTCAGCTAACTATCAGAGCAAGCATACACTTGAGCTGCAAACACTCATTTAGAAATCCTGGGCAATTATCTTTAGCATGTTCATTACTTTAATCCACATACTTTATGTGTCCACACTTTTCAGTTTCAGCCAGAACTGGCATAGCTGACCTTTACACCTAACATAGCTTAATGAGTCTTCATAGAGGAACAGTATTTGCCCTTGTGAAATGATCATGTCCATTAAGCAATAGAATTAGATTAATCACTAAAACCCATAGTTTTGCTATCTGAATCTTAAAACTTAGCTCGAAGGGTTTTCATATAAAATCTGGCATATACAATTATGCCAAGAGCACTGAGACATAATTCATTTCTTTCTCTGCTCCCACAAACATTCTCTTACATACTAACAATAATCTAAAATAAGGGCCAATCCCTCTTCTACTTACCTCACAAGGCCTTTGAGAAAATAAAATATGATAAAACATTCTAAAATGCATGAAAAATTTCAAGGTGCTATAAGGAGTAACATTTTAAAAATTATTAATATTTACTAATGTTATGGACTAAATTTATATGCCTAAGCCCTAACCCCCAATGTGGGATTAGTGGAGGTGGGCCCCTGAGAGGTGTTGAAGTTTAGATGAGGTCATGGGGATGGTACCCTCATGATGGGATTAGTGCCCTTATAAGAAGAGGAAGAAACGTGAGAGCTCTCTCTCTCAATGAGAACACAAAGAAGAGGTTTTGTGAGCACATAGCAAGTGGCAGCTGTCGGCAAATCAGGAAGAGGGCCCTCCGCAAGAAGTGAGTCAGCTGGCACCTTGATTTTGGACTGCCCAGCCTCCAGAACTGTGAGAAATAAAAGACTGTTGTTTAAACTATCCAGTCTGTGGTATTTTGTTATAACAGCCCAAGCTGACTAAGACAATTACTAAGCTAATCTTGGAGTCCAAAAGGTTTAGCTGGTTGGATATCTGAATACATCAGTAATATTCTCCTTAAATCTTTTAATTTTGCCACAGGTTTACAATGCAAATCCTTGTATTAAATCATTCCTTCATTAAGAAAAATATGTTAGACCAGTATCTTAAATTTCTATAATATATTTGTTCACTTATGCAAGAAATAATAGTTATTAAATTTCGATCACTTAACTGTATGCCAGTGTACTTTCTTTGGGCTTTTCATGCATTAATGGATTTAATATTCATAACAACCTTGTAAATTACACATAATATTGTCTTCATTTTTAGACAATGGAGACAGAGATTGGTTAAATAACTGGTCCATTGCCCCAACCAGTGTATCTGAGCAGGGCCAAGACTGGAGCTCCACAGCCTGGCTCCATTATAACTACACTATATCATTCTCGACAGCCATTAGATGCCTCTTCTGTACAAGGCACAGAGGCAGATGCTGGTGAAGAGGTGGTGGGAGTGAGGTAGGGCGGGGTGCACAGGGAGTTATGATCTCCATTCACAGGGAGATTACGGTGCAGTAAGAGAGAAACTAATCCATCTTTCCTCTGTGTTTGCTCCCTTTCACTCTTTCCAAATCTGCTCTTTGTCTTTTAGGTTACATTAAATTAGAGGTTGTAGAGTATGTCTGCGAATCAGGACTGCTTTTAGAGCATATGGTACTTCAAATGTATCTCATCAGTTTATTACTGAAGGTTTTTATTTCATTAACAATTAGAAAATTGTCATTATTATTTGTTTTCATTGCCATTGTGCCAGTTACATTTAGGTGAAAATTATTTCCTGGGCATCAGTAATGTCTATAATCACAGAAGTTTTCACCACTGTATTCCATTTATTTTAGCATTAAGTTTGACTCAATGGTGAATGAGGTGGTAGTCTCCCAGACCCTTGGAATTTTAGGGGTGCTAATAGACTTTGTCCTCATAGGCCTTAACTTCATATTTCCATTTTTATAGGGAGCCAGAAATAGTTAAAAATTACCCAGTGTGAGCTGGATAACAGGAGGAGGGATCAGGGAAGTGCTATGCTGCCTCACCTCCTTCTTTTGCCTTCACCTGACCTTCACACAGTGTGTTTAGAGCTTAGTAGCCCCACACTCATAACAACTTACACTTTTCGTGCAATTACCATGTGTCAAGTACTAGGTAAGTATTCTGATATGTTACTTCATGTAACCTTCACAACACTATAAGGAAGATTATTATTATTTCATTTTTTTTCTATGAGAAAATGGGGATTAATTCACTCATCCAGAATCCCACAGCCAACACATGGTAGAACATGTCAGTCTGACTTCACAACCAGATTTTAAAAGATTGTGTTATACTACCCCTGGGGTGCAACTTACGTACATTTCTATTCTGCACAACGTTTGTTCTTGCAGATATCTGAGAGGAAAAGTTGTGTGGTTCAATAAACTTAAGAAATGAATGAACTCAGACAATTCATCATGTATCTTAATATAGGAAAGGCTCTGAGAAGTACTGCAGTAAAAAAACTTTTCAAAAATTATTGGACCATCACAAGAACTAAAGTAATATAGAAGTGTGATTGGATTTGAAGTAATTCAGAAGTGTAAGATGCTTTCAGGAATATATCAACCAATTAATTCTGCTTTTTTTTAACGTGTGTAAGAATAATACATAATAAAAATCTATGCCCAAAGTCAAAAAAAAATATTGGACCATCAAATCCTTTTCCTATTCAAATACCTTTTAACATTTCATGGACCTAGGGAAAATTTGCCAGTTGTGTTCAATGAAATATATGTCCTCTTTTTAAGCTTGCAAACCATTGTGAGTCTCATGTGATCTAGCACTGGGAAATTGTGCCACACAGACACCTTTTGTTGGTCTTGGTAATGAAATTGAGATATTTTATCAAAGTTACCTAGCCTTTCCACATCACCTACCAGGATATCTACCCTTCATTTCCAGACCCATCGGTACCTTGATACCTGAGAAAATATGATTTTGCTACCTGCAAAAAATGAGTAAAATCAGCAATGTTAAATTTTAAAAGGACCTACCACTTCGACTGAGTTCTAAGACCAAGTACCAGTAACAGGCTTCTAATACTGATGACTAATTTTCAGTGAACATTTGAATGCTCTGGCTTCTGGTGCATCTTGCCTTTGCAGTAACTACACCAAACAAAACATGAGTGTGTAGAGAAAGGCTGCCATCTTCCACTAAGCTCTGTCCTATACTCCACTGATTTTACCCTGGAACTCTGCCTTTTCTTCTGCCTCAAACACTTCAGGGTGAATCTTTCAGACTAATTTGAGCTAAGAATTACCTGTTTACTGGCTTTATTTTAAAATAGCATTTGTTATGTAAGACTTAGGGATTATTCTTTTGAAATATTCGACACATTAATTTCACCTTTTTACATTTATATCCACAGTTGAATATTGTCATTACGTTAACTTGAAATTCACATCTACTCACAGAAGGAATTTTCTTTCAAAAACTAGAGGCAATTAACCAAGTCCAAGGTAGGTCACACTTACATATTTCCATTTGCCAAACATGAGATTCTGAGGTACACTGAGTCGGCAAGGCATGACAATGGTATCTCCATATGCTGAGTTTACAGTATACCATCCAAGACCTTTAGAAAAAAAGGAACACAAGAGAGAGAAGAGTTTAAATGTTTTCTTGAAATAAAGTTTTTTTTTTTTTTTTTGCGGTACGCGGGCCTCTCACTGTTGAAAGGCCTCTTCCGTTGCGGAGCATGGTCTCCGGACGCGCAGGCTCAGCGGCCATGGCTCATGGGCCCAGCTGCTCCGCGGCATGTGGGATCTTCCCGGACTGGGGCACGAACTCGTGTCCCCTGCATCGGCAGGCGGACTCTCAACCACTGCGCCACCAGGGAAGCCTCAAGATGCATTTCTTAATGAAGGTTATGTATTATAATTTTATCTTAAATGACATAAAACAAAGTATGTAGTTAGAACATATTTCCTATAAATATCAACAGCTCTTATTTAGCTACTAAGGCTTCAAATGTTACATAATTCAAATCTATAAACCTCTCAGTTTAGCGAGGAATAGATAAGTAGTATATGCCAAAGGAACAGTGTGGAATCTGAGGGTTTATTTTCACCTTCACTATATTTCATAAGAAAAAACTTCACTATATTTCATAGAAATGTGGGACTATACAAAGAGATTAACATGCTTAAAATTCTCAAAACTAGCTTTAAATATGTTTGTTTTTTTCATTTGAAAATATTGTTAAGCTTAAATTCGGAAAAATTTAAAAACTGAGAACTAATACATATAAGACCACAACTGAATCTTAAATATAAGTGGCAAAATGAGCATGAAAATGGCCTGCTTTACAGTATTAATGGTTAAAATACTAGTTTTCATTTTAATTATACATAAAATATTAACAGGAAAAGAATTTGTAAGGAATTCCCTGGCACTCCAGTGGTTAGGACTCCATGCTTTCACTACTGAGGGCGCGGGTTCAATCCCTGGTCGGGGAACTAAGAACCTGCAAACTGGGGATCCCCTGGTGGCGCAGTGGTTGAGAGTCCGCCTGCCGATGCAGGGGACACGGGTTCGTGCCCCGGTCCGGGAAGATCCCACATGCCACGGAGTGGCTAGGCCAGTGAGCCATGGCCACTGAGCCTGCGCTCTGGAGCCTGTGCTCCGCAACAGGAGAGGCCACAACAGTGAGAGGCCCGCGTACTGCAAAAGAAAAAGAAAAAAAGAACCTGCAAACTGCGTGGCAGCCAAAAAAAAAGAAAAGTATTTGTAGTATGAAATTTCTTCATGAAGTGATTACACTGTTTTTTGGGTAGACAATCCAACTTAAGCAATAGTTTGCTACTAAGGTAAAGAAAACTTCCTGGTCTTATTTAATTCTTTATTGAAAAGAATGTGATGATCAATAATTAAATTATCAACAATACCCACATTTTTGCATATGTATGTAACATACTATTCAAATCTGTATATATTTATGAAGTTTAAAGAAACATAGGCATTTAACTTGGCAATTGTATAGTACTTAGGAAATATATCAGATCTTTTTACCTTATTTTGTTTACAACTATCTTCAAAGTTAGATACATTTACAATTAAATACCTGTTAAGATATGTCACAGTTGGATATAGAGTGTTAAGGGGCTAACTTTATTTTAAACTGAAAAGAAAAAGAAATGATATTTTGTCCACCAGGTGGTGCTAAAGTGCAAAGCTAAGGCAATTTACAACACATGAATAAGACCATCTTATGACTTTCTGAAGAAACAAGATACGGTGGATACTATCTCTCTCTGTTACCCATCAACCACAACATATAAAAATTTCATATAGGGAAAAAATCATTAACATTAGTAAAGAAAGAAAAGGTAATAAAATTCCTATTTTAAAATTCTGTCAATTGAGGAATCTACTTTCCTCTAAAGCAATTTTGCTCCAGTGAACAAAAGCATTACAAAGAACACAAATTTCATGTAAATATACTGCACAACTACTTTCCAGAATTTTTAACATTGTTAAAATAAAGAATACAAAGTATAAGCCATGAGAATGTGTTTTTAACTTGCTATTAGAGACAAAATTTTACTAAAATTTTTATTACATTCTGTTTTATAATGAAAAATTACTGGGTGGGAGGGAGGGAGACGCAAGAGGGAAGAGATATGGGATATGTGTATATGTATAACTGATTCACTTCGTTATAAAGCAGAAACTGACACACCATTGTAAAGTAATTATACTCCAATAAAGATGTTAAAAAAATTACAATTTTCCATCAATAATGTTTAATTGTTTAGTGTCCACCATACTTTAAATTCCTTTTTACTATAAATAATTGAAGAGCATAAGACTATAAGGTCTCTTCAGCCTTGTTAAAATAAAACTTGTGAGGATTTAGATATGTGGTGGCAGACAGGCAAAGTGATGACAGTTAAGAAATTGTTTTATTTCACAATATAGTACTTGTTTTCTACAATACTTTGGATATTAAATATGGAACTTGTATCATGTATTTTAGGATCTGTTCATGCAGGTTTGTCAAACCATGGAAACCATTTTGTGATTTAATATTTTGTTTTTTTCATCAATATATAGCAAGACACTTGAATATGTAATGACTCTAAGATAATGTGAATCTCTTCTTAAATTATGGTAAGACATGCACCTCTAATTATCTACTATAATTATAAAAACATACCTTCTTTTGACAACTGACACTGCTCCCATGAACTCCATGGTTCAAGGAGTGAAAACAGTTTACACAGCTTAGGTATCAATGAGGTGAATCCTTCGCTAGGCACAGGGAAATAAAAAATTCCTTTTCCAAAAAATGTAATGCTTTGCTCTTTCTTACAGACCATTTTTCTTTCCTCTTCTCTAAAGAACTTTAATATACACCAAATTTTATAATTTTATATTTTACAATTGATTTAAAAATTTAAAAATTTTATAATTTTTATAATTGATTTTAAAGCTGTATGACTTTCAAGTACATAATGTATTAGCATGATGAAAGCACAATCACAGCAGGAAGAGGACCATATATATATATATTTTAATATTTTTATTGGAGTATAATTGCTTTACAATGGTGTGTTAATTTCAAGTTATACATATGTTCCCATATCTCTTCCCTCTTGCATCTCCCCCCCACCCTCCCTATCCCACCCCTCTAGGTGGTCACAAAGCACCGAGCTGATCTCCCTGTGCTATGCGGCTGCTTCCCACTAGCTATCTATTTTACGTTTGGTAGTGTATATATGTCCATGCCACTCTCTCACTTTGTCACAGCTTACCCTTACCCCTCCCCATATCCTCAAGTCCATTCTCTAGTAGGTCTGTGTCTTTATTCCTGTCTTGCCTCTAGGTTCTTCATGACCATTTTTTTTTCTTAGATTCCATATATATGTGTTAGCATATGGTATTTGTTTTTCTCTTTCTGACTTACTTCACTCTGTATGACAGACTCTAGGTCCATCCACCTCACTACAAATAACTCAATTTCGTTTCATTTTATGGCTGAGTAATATTCCATTGTATATATGTGCCACATCTTCTTTATCCATTCATCTGTCGATGGACACTTAGGTTGCTTCCATGTCCGGGCTATTGTAAATAGAGCCGCAATGAACATTTTGGTACATGACTCTTTGAATTATGGTTTTCTCTGGGTTTATGCCCAGTAGTGGGATTGCTGGGTCGTATGGTAGTTCTATTTGTAGTTTCTTAAGGAACCTCCAAACTGTTCTCCATAGTGGCTGTATCAATTTACATTCCCACCAACAGTGCAAGAGGGTTCCCTTTTCTCCACACCCTCTCCAACATTTACTGTTTGTAGATTTTTTGATGATGACCGTTCTGACCAGTGTGAGATGATATCTCATTGTAGTTTTGATTTGCATTTCTCTAATGATGTTGAGCATTCTTTCATGTGTTTGTTGGCAATCTGTATATCTTCTTTGGAGAAATGTCTATTTAGGCCAATTTTTGGGTGGGTTGTTTGTTTTTTTTTGATATTGAGCTGCTTGTAAATTTTGGAGATTAATCCTTTGTCAGTTGCTTCATTTACAAATATTTTCTCCCATTCTGAGGGTTGTCTTTTCATCTTGTTTATGGTTTCCTTTGCTGTGCAAAAGCTTTGAAGCTTCATTAGGTCCCATTTGTTTATTTTTGTTTTTATTTCCATTACTCTAGGAGGTGAATCAAAAAAGATATTGCTGTGATTTATGTCAAAGAGTGTTCTTCTTATGTTTTCCTCTAAGAGTTTTATACTGTCTGGTCTTACATTTAGGTCTCTAATCCAGTTTTAGTTTATTTTTTGTGTATGGTGTTCAGGAGTGTTCTAATTTCATACATTTACATGTAGCTGTCCAGTTTTCCCAGCACCACTTATTGAAGTGGCTGTCTTTTCTCCACTGTATATTCTTGCCTCCTTTATCAAAGATAAGGTGACCATATGTGCATGGGCTTATCTCTGGGATTTCTATTCTGTTCCATTGATCTATATTTCTGTTTTTGTGCCAGTACCAGACTGTCTTGATTACTGTAGCTTTGTAGTATAGTCTGAAGTCAGGGAGCCTGATTCCTCCAGCTCCGTTTTTCTTTCTCAAGATTGCTTTGGCTATTTGGGGTCTTTTGTGTTTCCATACAAATTGTGAAATTTTTTGCTCTAGTTCTGTGAAAAATGCTGGTTGTAGTTTGATAGGGATTGCATTGAATCTGTAGATTGCTTTGGGTAGTAGAGTCATTTTCACAACGTTGATTCTTCTAATCCAAGAACATGGTATATCTCTCCATCTTTTTGTATCATCTTTAATTTCTCTCATCAGTGTCTTATAATTTTCTGCATACAGGTCTTCTGTTTCCTTAGGTAGGTTTATTCCTAGATATTTTATTCTTTTTGGTGCAGTGTTAAATCGGAGTGTTTTCTTAATTTTACTTTCAGATTTTTCATCATTAGAGTATAGGAATGCAAGAGATTGCTGTGCATTAAATTTGTATCCTGCTACTTTACCAAATTCATTGATTAGCTCTAGTAGTTTTTTGGTAGCATCTTTAGGATTCTCTATGTATAGTATCATGTCATCTGCAAACAGTGACAGCTTTACTTCTTCTTTTCTGATTTGGAATCCTTTTATTTCTTTTTCTTCTCTGATTGCTGTGGCTAAAACTTCCAAAACTATGCTGAATAATAGTGGTGAGAGTGGGCAACCTTGTCTTGTTCCTGATCTTAGTGGAAATGCTTTCAGTTTTTCACCATTGAGGATGATGTTGGCTGTGGGTTTGTCATATATGGCCTTTATTATGTTGAGGTAAGTTCCCTCTATGCTTACTTTCTGCAGGGTTTTTATCATAAATGGGTGTTGAATTTTGTCAAAAGTTTTCTCTGCATCGATTGAGATGATTGTATGGTTTTTCTCCTTCAACTTGTTAATATGGTGTATCACATTGATAGATTTGCGTATATTGAAGAATCCTTGCATCCCTGGGATAAACCCCACTTGATCATGGTGTATGATCCTTTTAATGTGCTGTTGGATTCTGTTTGCTAGTATTTTGTTGAGGATTTTTGCATCTATGTTCATCAGTGATATTGGCCTGTAGTTTTCTTTCCTGTGACATCTTTGTCTGGTTTTGGTATCAGGGTGATGGTGGCCTCGTAGAATGAGTTGGGGAGTGTTCCTCCCTCTGCTATATTTTGGAAGAGTTTGAGAAGGATAGGTGTTAGCTCTTCTCTAAATGTTTGATAGAATTCGCCTGTGAAGCCATCTGGTCCTGGGCTTTTGTTTGTTGGAAGATTTTTAATCACAGTTTCATTTCAGTGCTTGTGATTGGTCTGCTTATATTTTCTATTTCTTCCTGGGTCAGTCTCAGAAGGCTGTGCATTTCTAAAAATTTAGAACCATATATTTTTAATCATTGTATCCCAGGGACAATGTCTGGCATTCACTGGGCATCTAATAAGATGATTTTTCATTTGAATCTTGTGCCATCCTCTCCATTTTGGTTATCAAATTAGCATCTTTAAAAACCAGGGAGGAGTTGACCACACTGGAACTTTGAGAATTCTTTTTCCTACCAAATACTGCAAAGTCTGTCATACACTGTCTTCGATGTGTAAGGAACATGGATTTGGGCTTGGATGGCCCTCTCTTACTTGAAGAGAAACAAACACAAAGCCAACATTCTTACGAGTTTATGGATTAAACTACAGGAGAGGACATTTCTCCCTTCCCTTTCAAGAGAAATTAAGGATTGTTTGTGCTATGTGATCTGCAAATGACACTAAGAAGTGACTTTTTCCTTACTTGTGATGAGCACAAAGCAAAGAGTTGTTTTTAAAAGTATTTGAAAATTCATGGATTGAGTCTTGTAGTGACTGCTCGATATCCAAAATTATCCAGGACAGGACTCTTCAGAGCACAGCAAATGCAAGGGAAATAAGAGATCTGACAAGAATGAGGGCAGTAGGTAAAAAGGCAATAGTTACAGATAGAAGCCCTGGTCTACAGACTTAAGGCAGAATACATGATAATCATTTGCATTATCACTTGTGGCATTAGGAGCCACAGTCATGATGATTTTAGAAATAATTTTCAAGTTTGTTATAATCATCAACTTTCCTCTTCAGGTAAGACTATAAGGGCTCTAGGTTCATCTGATAGAAAAACCAAGGCTTACACATGTGGGAGGGCTAATATCTCTAACCCCCTAGGGATACAGTAGCTACAAAGACTACTGTGATTTGGTGGTGAATTAGCATCCTGATTTCTAGAGACGTCTCAGTCTTTGAGATGAAGTGCCAGGGAGACCCAAAGCACCTGTCAACACAAATAATTCTGTTTATACTTTTCATAGAAGCAAGAGATTTTTATCTTTGAATTGCCAAATCTGAATTAAATTTAGCCTACTAGAATTCCCCTGCAATTCTCTCCCTGTAATATTAGTTGGTTAATTTATTCATGGTTTTGTAGCATAGAGATTATTGGATACAATTGCAAATACAGAATGCCTATGCTGTCCTTCCTCAAAGAGGCAAAATATAAAATATAGAAGGAAATGTGTGTGTGCACAAGGGTGTGAATTTCTGTGCTATACGTGTTATGTCTACTTGTATATTGTATGTCATAAGATACTTTAACCTGGGCTAAATCACCTTTTGTATTAAATGTTTTAAAATTTTAACATAGTGTTATGAATTATTATCACTGTTGCTATCAAAATGTCCTGACATAAAGTAAAACATAAATATGTTTGGTAGTGTATATATGTCAATGCTACTCTCTCACTTTGTCCCAGCTTCCCCTTCCCTGTCCCCTGTAAAATAGATAGCTAGTGGGAAGCAGCTGCATAGCACAGAGATATCAGCTAGGTGCTTTGTGATCACATAGAGGGGTGGGATAGGGAGTGGGGGAGGGAGATGCAAGAGGGAGGGCACATGGGGATATATGTATACATATAGCTGATTCACTTTGTTACACATCAGAAACTAACACAACATTGTAAAGCAACTATACTCCAATAAAGATGTTTAAAAAAAAATACGTGTTATATTTGAGAAGCAGTATGTAATAATTTAATGATTCTTATGAAGAGTTATTAGCTAAAGGTAAAGAACAATAGAACCTAGAAAGGCTATATAGGAGAATTCAGTGGGAATAAAATGAGATAAACACAGCATAAGAATAATCTCTTGACCAAATAATTCTCACACGTAGAATTCTCAGGCAAGTGATCATAAAGTACAAGATAATTATAGTTATGCATTTTATATAGCAAATAATTTAAAGAGGCACTGAAACAGACTGGCAACCTTTTGAAGTTAGGTGAACACTTTATATTTCTAAGTAAAATAATAAAACTGTAATAATTTTGGCAATATTGATGAGAATTCCTTTTTCTGTATAAAGTAATTCTTAAGGACTATCAAGGTCAGAGTAATCATTCTCTTTGCATAGCTGACAACTAGACATTTGAGTTGAGGTCACTTAAACATCAGAATCTGCTACCACGTTTCAAGCAGAAGTACAGCAAATAATATAGAATAATATAGGACCAGAATTCATCAGGGTCTACTTTACATGCTGTAATTTAGCATGGTTAATTATTTTTTATTGCACTGATACTTTAAAAACATCATCATCCTTGAAAGCTTTTTTCTCTTTTTAGCTCTGTATCCCTGTTAGGTGCCATAGAAGGGTTAATCACATTATAAATTGGCTCAGAGCTTACAACATAAAAACTAAATTCCAGTTCTACAGAAATTTTAGAGATATATTTGTGCAAATGAATTGTTGGGGAGGAAGTGGGTAAAAATGAGAGTTATCCTTAGAAATTACGTTCATATTTATTTGACTGATTTTGACAGATAAACATGCTAGTGTCCTTATTTGCTTTATTAATGAATTAAGATATGTACAACTCTAATTAAAACATGTAGTGTTTCTCACTCTCATTACTATTGACATTTTGGGCTGAATAAATCTTGATTGTGGGGCGCTGTCCTATGTACGTTTAGCAACATCCCTGTCTCTGCCCATTGGATGCCAGTAGCACCTTCTCCTCATTATGACAAGAAGAAAATCCTCAGACATGACAAATATCCCCTGGGAGGCAAAACTGCCCCCTGAAATCCCATCTAGTTGAGAACTACTGATTTAGACCTTCACTCATTTGATAAAACTGTGGTTTCCAATAAAGGGATCATTGTTGTAAAACAGAATCTTAGTGTAGGACTAAATAATCACTGAATATGAATGAAGGGATGGAGGAAGCAATGGCACATAGTAACATTTGTTATTATCAAATTTGTTTTCCTCACAGAAACATATTATATTAAACTATAATAGGAGGATTGATTTCTAACTTTGAAATATTGGGATCCAATCCAATCCAAGAAATTACAAAAAATATACTGTTTTAGCAAATCTACTTCATATACTACAATCAAGCACAAATTATACCTACTATATATGCTTTCTAAACTGTACATATCATATATATTTTATTTGATATGATAAAATATCATAGTTCTACTGATAGAGAATAAAGCTGATGCCTTTAAAGAGTCTTCCAAACCTGATTTTATGATTCAATGACACAAAGTTATCTTATCTCATAATTCCTCCCATAAATTTATTATATGAAACAAGAGTTTAAAATTTTTGTCAAGGTCGTGTAATATATAACAAGTAAAATTTGTTTGTGTGTGTCTGTGTGCATGTGTGTGGTACAAGGGCCTATAGTTCCCAAGTAACTTGGACTGCATGGCAGGTGGGAGAAGACATCTGAGGGAATCGAATGTCATTTTGAGAAATACTGAAAACAGTTATTCTATTCCCCCTCCCCCCCCTTTTTTTTTTTGTGGTACGCGGGCCTCTCACTGTTGTGGCCTCTCCCGTTGCGGAGCACAGGCTCCGGACGCACAGGCTCAGCGGCCATGGCTCACGGGCCCAGCCGCTCCGCGGCATGTGGGACCTTCCCAGACTGGGGCACAAACCCGTGTCCCCTGCATCGGCAGGCAGACTCTCAACCACTGCGCCACCAGGAAAGCCCCTCTATCCCCTTTTTCATTTTCTCTTTATAAACTTGGGTACTTGGGGGTCAAGTTGGGTTTTTGCTTAATCAGAGGTAGGAATACATTTGTTCAAACTTTACTTTCTACCTTGCCTTTCACAAGTGTTATATATTATAATGTAGGTATAATTGGGTAATGCCTACATATAAGAAAAAGAGTAATTCTTCTTTTCTCTTTCTCTCATCAGTTCCTATAATTTTATAAATGCATTATATTATACCTTTTAGATAAGTGTTATTCCACTGTGGAATAACATTTCGATGGGAAAAAAACATCTTACCAAATTATTATTGCTAGTACTCAGGAATATGTTTTAATATATGTGTTCTTTATATTACTTCCAAGTTCGGCATGTCACTTGGAAGTGCTCAAAATATTTATCTTTTTAGTGATGTATAGGTCAATGTAATAATCCATATTATGCCATAGAAGGGAGATCTATAAAAACAATACAATTTAAAAAATACAGTACCAGTATTTGCTGTGCTGAAAATTATCTTCTCAATTTACCACATGCCGCATTATACTCTAAGCACAGAATGATCTATGAGGCTGGATAAGTTACAATTCTTCTCAATTAGTTTAGGCTTTACCCCATCTCTGCTTCATTTTTTATCATTGTTCCTTGGGACCATCTGCTCTGGCTCAATTCCTACATATCCTTCAAGGCCTATCTCAAAAATCATCTATTCATACATTCAAACATGCATCAAGTATTTACTGAACACTTATTATAGGCAGAGTGCTAGATGTTCTTTGTGGGGGAAATATATAAATAAGATACTGAGGCCTACTCCTGAAGGAACATGATGGAATTTGTATGAGCTGCTTATTAGGTAGAGAAAGTGGTATGGCAAAGCAGAGAAGGGAATCACAGCAAAAAGCTTGAGGGTATTGGTTTAGGATTCTTGGAGGAAATTTCATCTGATCTGAACACTGAATTTCTATAAATGGGAAGATGAGAACTACTTCACCAGTCTGTCATAGCCAGGGACCGACCAGGCAGAGGCACTGAGTGATACTTGGTTTTCTCTCTTATGGCAAACTCCATTTTTTTTTTTTAACATCTTTATTGGGGTATAATTGCTTTATAATGGTGTGTTAGTTTCTGCTTTTTAACAAAGTGAATTAGCTATACATATACATATATCCCCATATCTCCTCCCTCTTGCATCCCCCTCCCACCCTCCCTATCCCACACCTCCAGGTGGTCACAAAGCACTGAGCTGATCTCTCCGTGCTATGTGGCTGCTTCCCACTAGCTACCTATTTTACATTTGGTAATGTATATATGTCCATGCCACTCTCTCACTTCGTCCCAGCTTTCCCTTCCCCTTCCCCATGTCAAATCCATTCTCTATGTCTGCATCTTTATTCCTGTCCTGCCCCTAGGTTCTTTAGAACCATTTTTTAGATTCCATATATACGTGTTAGCATATGGTATTTGTTTTCCTCTTTCTGACTTACTTTACTCTGTATGACAGACTCTAGGTCTATCCACTTCACTACAAGTAACTCAATTTCGTTTCTTTTTATGGCTGAGTAATATTCCATTGTATATATGTGCCACATCTTCTTTATCCATTCATCTGTCAATATAGACATTTAGGTTGCATGTCCAGGCTATTGTAAATAGAGCTGCAATAAACATTGTGGTACATGACTCTTTTTGAATTATGGTTTTCTCAGGGTATATGCCCAGTAGTGGGATTGCTGGGTCGTATGGTAGTTCTATTTGTAGTTTCTTAAGGAACCTCCATACTGTTCTCCATAGTGGCTGTATCAATTTACATTCCCACCAACAGTGCAAGAGGGTTCCCTTTTCTCCACACCCTCTCCAGCATTTATTGTTTCTAGATTTTTTGATGATGGCCATTCTGACTCGTGTGAGGTGATACCTCATTGTGGTTTTGATTTGCATTTCTCTAATGATTAGTGATGTTGAGCATCCTTTCATGTGTTTGTTGGCAATGTGTATATCTTCTTTGGAGAAATGCCTATTTAGGTCTTCTGCCCATTTTTGGATTGAGTGGTTTGTTTTTTTAATATTGAGCTGCATGAGCTGCTTGTATATTTTGGAGACTAATCCTTTGTCAGTTGCTTTGTTTGCAAATATTTTCTCCCATTCTGAGGGTTGTCTTTTCATCTTGTTAATGGTTTCCTTTGCTGTGCAAAAGCTTTTAAGTTTCATTAGGTCCCATTTGTTTATTTTTGTATTTATTTCCATTACTCTAGGAGGTGGGTCAAAAAGGATCTTGCTGTGATTTATGTAAGAGTGTTCTGCCTATGTTTTCTACTAAGAGTTTTATAGTGTCTGGCCTTACATTTAGGTCTCTAATCCATTTTAAGTTTATTTTTGTCTATGGTGTTAGGGAGTGTTCTAATTTCATTCTTTTACATGTAGCTGTCCAGTTTTCCCAGCACCACTTATTGAAGAGGCTGTGTTTTTTCCATTGTATATTCTTGCCTCCTTTATCAAAAATAAGGTGACCATATGTGCATTGGTTTATCTCTGGGCTTTCTATCCTGTTCCATTGGTCTATATTTCTGTTTTTGTGCCAGTACCAGACTGTCTTGATTACTGTAGCTTTGTAGTATAGTCTGAACTCTGGGAGCCTGATTCCTCCAGCTCCGTTTTTTTTTTTCAAGATTGCTGAGGCTATTTGGGGTCTTTTGTGTTTCCATACAAATAATGAATTTTTTTGTTCTAGTTCTGTGAAAAATGCCATTGGTAGTTTTCCATTTTTTATTATAGAAATTTCTACAGATTAGATCTTTTTTTTTTTTTTTTTTTTTTTTTTTTGCAGTATGCGGGCCTCTCACTGTCGTGGCCTCTCCCGTTGCGGAGCACAGGCTCCGGATACACAGGCTCGGCGGCCATGACTCATGGGCCCAGCTGCTCCGCGGCATATGGGATCTTCCCGGACCGGGGCACGAACCCGTGTCCCCTGCATTGGCAGGCAGACTCTCAATCACTGCGCCACCAGGGAAGCCCCAGATTAGATCTTTTATCTTCATAAGGAACATGTCCTAAGACTGGCAGTTTTCCCAAATTCATAAATGCACATAAAATTTTCCTAATGAAATGCAATAAACTGTAACACCTTTTTACTTTTTCTTTACTTTCATCATCAACACTAGCATTGGATTCCATTTGGGGTCACTTTTAAATTATAAGCAAAAACTTTATTTAGAGATGATTTAAAAGTAACAGAAACGATTTAATTTGTAGACCCTTATTTTTATTTTTTGAGAAATGCCTCGTGAATTTTACATCAGCAAATGTACAGATTTTACTGTGCTTGTTAGAATTTCTTAACTTAGGATCCATGAATGGACATTAGGGCATCTATGAACCCTCTAAGTTATTTTAAAAACTCCCATATTGTTGTACACTGAAACATCTGTTTTTAAAGAAAGAGAATTCAAAGCTTTCATCAGGTTGTCAAAGGTAACCTTGAATTAAAACATAAAATGTTTAAGTTTCATTCTAAATTGAAGAGAAGTTGTGGAAGTACAATTTGATGGTATCTATCAAATTTTAAAATGCTAATACCCTTTGATCCAGTAATTCTACCACTGAGACTCCCTCCTACAATTAGTTTCGGCACAAGTGCAGGACTGTATATAAAGATAACGGCATTAATTTGAATACTAAAAAACTGGAGGAACCTAAATGTTTATTAATGCAAAAATATAAACTAGAGTGTGTATCCACACAATGCTCTACACAAACCCCCTGAAGAGAAATGAGAGCCAAATACATTGTTTCCTTTTTTCTATATATATTTCAGTGTTTATAAATTTTTGTCATTCATTCATTGGCTACTGAGTGCCCACTTTGTGCCTAGTGCTGTTCTACGGTGGGCTATCCAAATTGATAAAAGGAAAAAACCCTGCTCTCATGGAGCTTAAATTCTAGACATTTATATTTATTCATGTATTTTAAAGTTTAATTTCTTTCCCAAAGAGGGAAATTATCAGTTTAATTTATCCACTATGTTGCAACCTATTTGAAGGAAAAGCCTACATTTCGCTCATTTTGAAATTCACTGCAGCACCATGAAGGTTGCAGGTGCTCAATAATAATGCATAAAATAAAGTCCCACTGCAGTACACTGAAAGGAACTCTATCAGATCATATTCTCACGGCCCATATTCTTTAGTCTGCATTTAATATTCCAGAAAACCATATACTATTCTTTGAAATTCTAGGGAATCCAGGATGGTGGGGAGGGGTGGCACTGTGGTGATTAAAAATCAATACCTTAACATTGTTCCTTGCCAAAAAGTTATTTTTGCTTTAAAAATATTTTTAATGGAATATAACATAAATGCAAAATAGTGCACTGATCTAGATTTACATTTGAAATGTCACTAAAAGCATCAGGATTTAGGGTTTCTTCGGCAACTCTCCTCACATTCTTTGTTCTGAGGATGAGACTGGGATTTCCAAAAATTTGTCCCACAGGGGAGCTCTGTGTCACCAAGTCCTCATTCCTCAGTGATGAGTTTTTGACTGGGCTATGGGGTCTCTGTCAACAAGCCAAGACACTGGTCTTTTCTTAGGGATAAACTCAAATAAAAACACTTCATGCTCTGTGTGTGTGGGTGGCAGGGGGCGGGGCAGGGAGACTACACTGAACCAGAAATTTCAAATTTGTATATGAAAAGAACAGTATTCTACATTTTATTTTAAAATAGATTTTCATAGTGAAGGAGACTAAACAAAAGAATGTTTAAACATATTTTCCTTTGTATTCTACAGTTTACTCATTGTAAAAATTAAAAACATTTATGTATTAATAATTTATGTAACTTGAAGTGCACAAAGTTGACTATTTTCTACTATCACGCTTCTCTCCTAATTACCTAGGACTTGATGTTGTGTCTTTAAGGAGAGTCCAGTCAGACAATTGATACAATGAAAAGAACCAGTAAAATATTATTTTCCTTTTGTTTCTCTCCCCCAATTCAATTTCTTGATTAGTTCTTGCATTGTCTCTAACCAGATCCTGAGGAACCTGGATCATTCGGAACCAGCTTAACCAAAGAGGTAGGTAGAAGGAACCCATATTTGAATACTCCCCCAGGTTAAAATACTGCAAAGGAAAGATGAATACATTTATGCTCCACGTTTAATTAAGAGTATCAGTTCTATTTGAATGGTGAAAAATTACATTTTCCTCTGCATTTTGCCACAGAAGTTGTACTGAAATTGTGAATATGATTTAATTATTTTAGCAAAGACAATAGCTGTACTGTATTCATGAAAACACTATCAACAGGAAAGCAGGCACAACGCTTCACAAATGACTTTTAACTGTATCATCTGAACTAATGGAAACTTTTTGGAATTTAGCTAGAGCCTGTCTTCAGAAAGAGTTCATAGTTATTGTGACATTATTAAATTTGTTTTCTGCAAATAATTGAATGCCATGACAACGAAAAGACCTCTTGATTTGAGATAATCAAAGCTGTCCTTGAAAACACTCCCCAACCCCCAAACAACAAATTCCTAATAGCTTTGATATTCCTCAAAATGCCTTAGAAAAAATATATCACAAAGATTTTTAGTCAATAAGATCATCATTGTTTTCACAGAGAGCTTCTGTTAATAACAGCTTGTGCTAAATTGTATTGCTTTAGCATTTAAAGTAATCAGCAGCATTAGCGAATTTTATCTTATAATTGAGGTAGTGAATTACCGGGGATAGCAAATAAATTGTCAGGGCTCCTCAATGAGCAGAGTAGTAAACTCTTGCTTCTGAATTGGTTGAGTGATCTTGTCCAGTATGCCTGCTTCTGGAATATTCCCCGTTAAGTATTTAACTAGGTACCAAAAAATGTTTACATGGGTTGAAATAGCTTTTTGCTCTTTTCTTCACATGAATCCCAATTAGCATTGCCTATGTCTCCTGAGGATATAGATTTGTACAATAAAACATAGTAAGTAATAAAGGTTAAAAAGCTATTTAGTAGGTTTTCCCACATATTTGGTGCAGATTGCTGGCTGATTTCCAAGACTTAGATTTGTGAAATTCCAGGCTTTCAACTGACAACTCCCCACAGGGGTTGTAATATAAGTTAAGGTCATAGGAAGAAAATGATGGCTTTCTATGGCATTTTCCCTTTTTTAAGAACTAAACTCAGCTTACTATGAAATCTAGTTTCCTAGTTCTGAGGGGGAAGGAGAAATAGAAACATTCATCCAATATAATTTTTGAAAGAGATTAAGAACACAGGAAAGATAAACTTTTCCTTAAAATATTTAAAAGTAAAACAAATAGTTGCATAACAGGAAACAGAATAACCTCTTATATGAAAATGAAATAATCTTCCAGCCTTAAGAGATTTTGTGTTGCCTCAAGGACCAGGTAAGCATAGAAACCGGTACCCATTGTAGCTTGTCCACAGTGGGAACTCAATGGTGTTGCTCTGAAATGCATGAACTTAGACAATACTGTCATCTATTAATATTAACTTTTCATAGATGCCACTTTCCCTGGCAGTCATTATTTTTAATTGATGAGTGGGAGGAAAAGTGGGAAGGAGAACAAGATAATTTAGGAAGGCAGTGAGTAGGAATAAGAAATATAGGAAGCTGTATTGAAAGGTAGTTTTATCATTTCTAAGGATGTCAGAATGGAGGAATGCTTTTAAAGATCTTTTAAGATCTGGACCTGACTATGCCTCTAGCTTTGAAACTCTCCCTTACTCCCAAAGATTTTAACTTGCTGAACACTTTGTCTTACACCCTCAGAGGCCCATCGTAACTTTAAAATGTGCCATATCTTTGCTCTGATTTAGGAAGTGGTTTAATAATCTGCAGGATTTCTGGAAGACTAGCCATCATGGACAAAGTGGCAAAAAATAAAAACCAAAAAGCAACAACAACAACAAAAAACATCTAGAAAGGGAGAACAAGTTCTTACAGCAGGAAAATGGCTCTTCTGCATTCAGTTGGTTTTCTGTGCTTGTTAAGGTTTGCATCATATCTCACCTGCCTGTTTCACATCTTCATATTCTTATATAAGCATCAACTAAATAAATGCTTTCTCTTTATTATTCAAGCGAAAAAATGTTTGTGAAGTGTGATGGACATTAAAATGTACCTCACAGACCCCCCAAATGCTGGGAATGTAACTTAACAAGGACCCCAACTGCTGCACTCTAATCCATCACCAAGTTTGTTTTGAGGCCACACTTTCCAGGAGTTGTTCCCAGCTCAGGACTGAGCACAGCAGGGATACTAAGGCAGACAAGGTTCTTCCCTGAGGGCTGCCTATGGCTCAAGGACTCCCTGCCAAACCTTCTTTAGGCTGCAGAACAGTCTAGGACGTGTCCATCCAACCTTCCATCCCTTTCTCTTTTCCTTTGACCATTTTTTTGGGGGGCTGCACCATGCAATATGCAGGATCTTAGTTCCTCGACCAGGGATCGAACACGCGCTCCCTGCAGTACAAGAGCAGAGTCTTAAACATTGGACCGCCAGGGAAGTCCCTCTTTTCCTTTGAAAAGATTTATAATGCCATCTGACATTTCTTCCAGCCCACTAGCTCCTCCTCCATTGTTTTCTCACATTGATGTTTCCCCTAATACAATCCTGGCATGTTAATCCATTCTGGTATAATATCTGCTTCTCAGAAGATCCTAACACATGACTGAAATTAGAATATAACTATATTGACCCTCCAGCATCAGTAGACTATTGGAGTCAAGAAAATTCAGATCGCAATAGAGATGTAGTGAAAAAAAGAAAAACCCTACAGCTTGATTTAGTAAGGGGTTAGCCAAATTAAAAGTAAAAATACACTAGAACAATAATAGTAATAATAATGGACATTTTATGGTGCTTATAGTTTGCAATACTCTTTTATGTACATTGTACATTTTTGCATTTGAGTCTCACAAAAGCCCTGTATGATGAGCAAATAAATGTGTGTGGTGAACAGATATTATGATGCTTCCTTTGACTGATAGGACACTGTTTGCCCTGCAAAGCCAAGAGACTAAACTAACACCACCAAGCCAATACGTAGTGGAGCCAGAGCTCAAAATTAATTCTCAACTCAAGTCCAATACTCATCAAAATGATGACATGTTCTTATTTCATTTTAAATTGTGGTTAAGTTAGGAATATTGTTTGAAAAGTATTAAAATGTTTTCCATATTTAGTATTAAATAAAATTTCCATATTTAACATTAAAAAACCTATAGATCAGGAGGACTAGAAAGAAAATAAACTATTAAGTTTGATCACCTCTTTCTCAGTGGGATGTCATGTAGCAAATGAGCATTTATTGCCAGGAAATATACAAAGTCCTGTCCACGATAGCTCATCTGATTCTCAAAACACAGTAGAAAACTGCAAATAGCTGAGGAGGTAGGCATCTTTCAGATAAGGAATCAGAGGTATAATAAGGCTCTTTAATATAGACAAGGCACACAGTTGACAGGCAGAGTAGCACTTTATGCATTTCAAACACCCAGCACTGTAGAGATAATACAGTAGACTACCAAGAAAAATTTATTGGATGAATAAAATGAAGGTTAAGATTCAAATCAAGTCCTTCTAACTTCAAAACCTATACCTTTCCTCTCCATCAAAAATACTTTTCACAATTACAATTTTTAGGTGAGTTGAAAATGTAAGTTCGCAAGAAAACCTGAACATGAGTGTTTATAGTAGCTTTATTCATAATTGTCAAAATTTGGAAGCAACCAAGATGTCCTTCAGTATGTGAATGGATAAACCAACTGTGGTACAGCCATACAATGGAATATTCAGCAATAACAAGAAATGAGCTATCAAGCCATGAAAAGATAAAGGAAACTTAAATGCACACTGCTAAGTGAAAGAAGCCAATCTGATTAATATTCTGTATCAATCTGTATGACTCCAACTATAGGATAATATAGAAAAGGCAAAGCTCTGGAGACAGTCAAAAGAGGGGTTGCCAGGGGTTTGATGGGAGGAAGGATGGGACAGATAGGCAGAGCACAGAGAATGTTTTGGGTAGTGAAATTATTCTGATACGATAATGGTGGATACAAATCATTATACATTTGTCAAAACCCATAAAATATATAACACAAAGAGAAAAACCTGTATAGCTTATAGATTTTACTTAATAATGTAGCAATATTGACTCCTCAATTGTAACAAATGTGCAACACTTATGCAAGATGTTAATAATAGGGAAACAGGGATGGCGAGTGTTGAAGGAGTATATGGGAACTCTCTACTTTCCATTCAACTTTCTTATAAACCTAAAACAGATAAAACATATTCTATTAATTAAAAAAACTGATACACATAGTTTCTTCAGCCTATGGAATGCATTCTCTATTTAGACAATCTAATCTAAATTCTCTTGGTTAAGATGGAAGGAAGAACATAAAATCTTCAAGGGCAAATCTTTGCATTTACCAGCAAAGGTAATCTCCCCAGGCAGATCTCTGCAGGTGCTGACAATTCCAAGATCTCTGCTGAACGGTGTCCTGGGTGGCCGTGCTGCAGCCCAGCAATTGCTGTTTTATGATTATGTTTCCCACATATTCCCAATCCTACTGAGGTGCTAATACATTGGTTCATCTTTCCATTTAAAAGAGACAATGTCTTTGACAATTTGTTCATGGTTACTGCTCAGGAAGATAATGACACTCAAAATTTCCCTAAACTGCATATTATAATATTACCTCTTTGGCTCTGCTATTTTTAACAGCTTTTAAAGACAATAGTGTCATTAAGGTTAAAAAAAGTTCACCATTCCTACACATTAAAAGAATTCCAGGTTACAGAGATGAGCTGTAAGAGGGTTAGCAAGGCTTCAGATTGTATTATGCCTTTTGTTTATGAATCTCATTTAAGTTCTATAACTGAAAAAACTCCTAAAGCTTCCCCCCACAGGAAGAAATTACTTAAAAAACAAACAAACCGAATAGAAAAGATTGAGATGCTTAGACGGTGTCCCTGTCTGAAAATCCAATGGCAAGTTTCAAGTTAATTCCCCCTTAAGAGTTCTGCCAAAACATGCTGTACGTGTGCATTCTTCAGCCACAATTCTATCACTCTGTGTATATACAATAGATGATAAAGAAGTCTCTGGAATCAACTTTAAAACGTTTTCTTCTTTATCATTTTTGAATTTCCAGCAGCCTCAACATACAAATATGATTATTGGTGCATGTTCAATCTTTCTGTATATATTAAATACTTTCCAGGTAATCAGTATGATTTTAGAGTGTGTTATTCAGAAATCCATTGATTCTTAAACCTCTAATTTTAAAAACTGGAAGCTATACTACAAAGTAAATTTCCAACCCAACATCTTACTTAACAGTCACCTGGAAGTGTGCTATTTATTCTAAAACCTTTATAGCTAAGACAATTTATAATGATGTACATGGGAAAGCCAGTGCAATCTACTGAAAATGTAAAATTGCACGTGCCTGAAGAATAGTCGATAGTAAATATGGGTTAAACATTTATCCAATATTGTTGATGTAACTGAGAAACTGTAAAAGATATAAGCTAAACTCCAAGAGCCATAGGATGTATCTCAGTATAAGCTTTTAATTACTGATCTGTGCTGTATTTTCCTTAATTTTTCTAAGAGTTTTTTCTATAAGCTTTTGAAAATAAAATTTCCCTTAACCCAAAAGATTCTATTTCATAATAATTTAAATACATTGTGCCATAAAGCAATCGGTTGGCTACAGTATGTCAGATACTATATTCCTGTTTGGCACACAAACATAAATAAGTTATCTACTCAAAGGAGATTAAAATCTAGAAGAGGCAACAGACGAGACTGCATGGGTATGATTCCAGCCCTGCTACTAATAAGGTAAGTGACCTCCAGAGTTACTTGACCTTTACGTGCTCATGTTTCCCAACCATTAAATGGAAGATAACAACAGTATCAACCTCAAAGGGCTATTGTGAATATTAAATACATTAATATGTATAAGATGCTTAAAAGAATACTTTTCATACAACAAATGCTCAATAAATGTTAGCTATTATGAAAAGATGCTCAACGTCATTAATCGTTAGGGAAATACAAATCAAAACCACAAGATAGGGCTTCCCTGGTGGCGCAGTAGTTGAGAGTCCGCTTGCCGATGCAGGGACACTGGTTCGTTCCCTGGTCTGGGAAGATCCCACATGCCGCGGAGCGACTAGGCCCGTGAGCCATGGCTGCTGAGCCTGCACGTCTGGAGCCTGTGCTCCGCAACGGGAGAGGCCACAACAGTGAGAGGCCCGCGTACCGCAAAAAATAAAAACCAAAAAAACCCCACACAAGGTATCACCTCACGCCTGTTAGGATGGCTCTTACTAAAACAGTCAAAAGCTAAGTGTTGGTGAGGATGTGGAGAAAAGGGAGTCCTTCCTTCTACACTGTTGAGGGGAATGTAAATTGGTACAGCCATCATGGTACAGTACAGATAAAACTAGAACTACCATATGATCCAGCAATCCCATTTCTGTGTATATATCCAAGGAAACAAAATCACTATATCTAAGTTATATTACACTCTCATGGTCACTGCAGCATTATTCGCAGTAGCCAAGATATGCAAACAACTTAAAGGTCCATCAACAAAGAAAACGTGATATAGGCACATGAACACACACACACACACACACACACACACACACACACACAATGGAATGTTATTCAACCTTAAAAAAGAAGAAAATAAGGAAATTCTGCCATTTGTGACAACATGGATGAACCTAGACATTACACTGAGTGAAATGACAGACGCAGAGAGACAAGTACTGCATAATCTCATTTATATGTGGAATATATATATATATATATATATATATTTTAAAGCCCAACACATAGAAATGGAGAGTAGAATGTGGTTGTCAGGGCTTGGGGAAGGGGAGATGGGGAGATATTGGTCAAAGGGTACAAACTTTCAGTTATAAGATGAGTAAGTTCTGGCAACCTAATGTACAGGTGATTATAATTAATAGTAATGTACTGTACACCTGAAATTTGCTCAGAGTAGATCTCAAAGTTCTCATCATCCCCCCAGCCACCAACACACAAAAGGAAACTATGTGAAGTGGTGGATACACTGATTAGCTTGAACGTGGTCATCACAATGCATATGTATATCAAAGCATCACATTGCACACTTTGAATATATACAATTTTTATCTGTCAATAGTATCTCAGTAAAACTCAAAAAATGTTAGCTATTATATCTCTGTCTTTTATTTAGTGGAATTAAAGAGATTATGTGCCAAATGTTGTAGGAGCAGAGGAGAGATTAATGGATAGACTGAAGAAGGCTTTACTCCAAAAGGACATTCATAATGACCTTCACAGACAGGGATTTCAAGTGAAAAGGAGAATGAAGGAAAGTCCACGCAGATGAAAGGCTAGGAGCAAGAGGCATGATCTCATTCAGCCAGTGTGGCTGAGACTTAGGGCATGTGAGAAGCAATGGAAGGAAACATAGCTGGGAAGGTAGCTTTGGGAGTGGTACTTGGAAAGCCCTTAAATAACCGCTTTAAGAATTTGGGTTTTTATCCTGTAAGGAATGTGGAAGCAATAAAAGGTTTTTGGTGTATTTTAAGGATGGCAGTGAACTGGTCAGATTTCTGCTGTTGAAAATTATCTTTAGCAGTAGTGTGGAGGATGACCAACTGGATAAGGGACTAGGGGAGAATAACCTTGTTAGAAAGTTAAAATGTTAGAAGGTCATGTAATCATAGCAAAATAGGGCCAGGGAATGAAGAAGAGAAAGCACAGTGAAGAGGAGACATTTCCAAAGTGGAGTCTACGTGCGCTTCAGTAAGTGTGACACATCATGAGACTACAAAGTTCACATTTCCCAACCTAGCTGAGTACACTGTTCACGGGAAGAAAAGCTAATACTTCGTCTCTGTAGAAGCACATCATGCACTGTGTGTGAAATCACACACTCACTAGGCAAATAGGAAAGCAGCCTTTTAGTGTTAGCTCTTTGGAAACAACTTGAGACTAAATAAGCAGAACAGTCCAAAGCAAATATTAACTCTGGTGGTGTTAGGTGCCTGGATTTCTAAACGCAAATTATTAATGTAACATGCATTTTGGTTTTAATACATGCAAGCCCTTTTTGGTTATCACTGCAAAATACAGAAAGAAAAAAGCCCAAGGTGCTGGAACTTAAATAGTCCTAAAGAAATCTTGCTGCTTTTTAAAGACTTTGTGCTTACCAGTTAGCGCTTTGATGAAAAAAGCACAAAAATGGAACGTAAAAGAAAAAGACCTACACTATTGTGCTTTTTAGACACCACTAATTTTTCTCTTTTAGAGCAGTTTCTGAATTCATTTGGGACTCCAGAAGTGTTTCTGCAAGCACAGATGAGTGGATCAAGGACCTCATAAAGCTCTGATATAAAGTACAAAGCATCGTACTATTATTGTTTAAACATTCCAATTCAAGTGATAGTGTGACCAAAGATGGTTACCAAAGGCTATTCCTGCTAACTTTAGTTAACAGTAAATTTCAGTCTTGACTTGATGTACAATGTCCCTCCCACAAAGGGAAAGGGTGGAAAATATTACTTATCTGTCTTTCAAAGAGCTCTTTCCAAAGTCGCTGGTAGCTGGGAGTTAGCAGCCTCTGCTGTTGTCTTTCTTTCCCTGCTGTACAAAAGGGTAATTGAGCAATCTGTGCTCTGGTCTGCCGGGAAGTCAATCCATCCAACTAACCTGCACCTGCCTGGCTAATGTCCTTTCTCTTATTCACGATTCAGTTGCTTTTGTGTGCTCTCCTTAAATGCCCTGACTTTAGGAAATGATTTCCAAAATTATGGCCTCAAGACCCCAGGATCATGGACTGTCAAGTCCATCCAGTTTTTCATTCTTAAAATGTCTGCCATTGATGTTATGTAGATGATAAGAAAACTTTATTAAAAATTCAGTATAAAATATCAGTTCTGCAACTCATAGCTGAAAGAACTCTGGTGTAGGAGTCTAGGAACGTGAGTTCTTGTCTCATACTTACCTCAAAATCATTGAGAACTTGCTTTCCTGGGCCTCCATTTATTCATGTATAATATGATATAAAACAAGGCTTAAATATTCTAGGATTAACATTCCCCTATATGGGAAAAGCATGCAGTTAATTTTCAGCTGGGATTTGAAGCCATATTACTTTTGTGTCTGGACTGGCAAAATCTTAAAGAAAAAAGAGAACATGTCAGATTTCTTATTTTTGCTGTATAACTTAATTTGCTGTTGGAGTTTCCAATGAATATTTTGGAAACTTGACACTGAACAAAGTTTGGTTTTGATTTCTAACTCTGTATGAATTGATGGGTGTTTTTAGATGTAGCTTGAGTTTGCTTTAGATTGGTTACCACTATCACTTAAGAATTATTAAAAACTTTTATTACATTGCCTCAGCACGTAATATGTTTTAAGTATTGACATATACCATGTTTTGTATCTCTCTGACAGTGCTATCATAATAAGCTCATGAGGTTAGAAAGTGTTTCAGAAAATTCTGAACCAAGCATAGAATAATTTTGTTTAAATATGGAGCGAAATGAATTAATATTATTTTATCTTAATTACTTCCATTATGGATAATAAAAAAATTAATTGCCTTTCAAAATTAGAGTAGTACTTCATAGATTCAGTATTATTTAGATATAATTTTCTAGGTAATTGAAATCTAACATCTTATCGACCAAATAGCTTTTAAATTTTTAATTCTTTTAGATGGATAACATTTGTACAACATTGCATATTGTCTTGACTTCAAATCAAATTATATGATAATACCTAACATTTATACAGTGCTTAAAAATGCACTTTCCAAGAACATCATCTCTTAAACCAAGTATCATTCAGAATATAAATGAACTTTCTTGTGATAATTCAGTTATTTCTACAAGCATACACTGTGCTATAATTCAGAGAGGATCTTGGGAACTACTGAAATGACTAAACCTATTTGCCAGTATACTAAAGAGCATAGCCCAACAGGATTTGGACATCACTATGTTTGTCTGAAATTATTTATCTTTTCTCTCACTATTCCTGTCAGTTGTCACTCTTGCTAATGATAACAGCTCACATTTGCACGGTACTTGAGAGCCTACAAAGCACTTTCCCATACATTGCTCCATTCTGTGATTGCCTCCTAGTCCCTTTCCAATTTGCCACCAAAGTGCCAGGCCTTTGAAAACAAGATAATCAGACTTAAAAAGAGATTCTATTTAAAGAGTAAACAACCTCTGAGTGAGGGTCCCAAGGAGTTTCCTAAAAAATAAGGTTTAGATCATGGACAACAGCATTTATTTTGGCTGCTCAGAACCTATGTGTTTCCCACAGATTCTTGGCTGGGCTCTGAATGGTTGAGGTTGGCGGATAAGAAGCCTATGGCTCTACAAAATATTTCTGTTATTGCACTTTACAATGAATTGTCTAGTGATTTAAAGACACTGCATATTGGAATGAGAAATAACCTTGGAGATTACTTACTGCAGGTTACTCATCATATAACTAAGGAGGTTGAAGACCAGAGAATTTTTAGTGCTAAAGGCAGAACTGACTTAAGGAAACAATCCTTCTGACTCTCAATCAATGTCCTCTCTATTAACACGACACCATGCATTTGTTCTAAATGACCTTGGTATTTTTAAGATACTGAGTTTTTGGAAGTTTGGCACAAGTGATATGATGAAGATAATATATTTTCAAGTGTATGTACTATGACATGCACTGAAGCATGTAATAGAACGACTGCCTTTCCTGCTATTAAACTGTAAATATTTCATCAGTATTTTCTCCATAGTTTCAAAAGTTGAAGAGAACACATTTTAAAAGAGATACTGATTTTTTAAAAATGTTATCTGACTACTCCCCCAACATACAAACCCTGTATCTTGAAAACACAAAATCCTAAAAAGAAAAGAAAAAAAAAAAAGGAAGGAGAGAGGGAAGGAAGGAAAAAAGAAAGAAGGAAAGGAGGGAGGAAGGAGGAAAGGAAGGAGAAGAGCTGGGGAAAATTAAATCATTCTTTGCATATTAATATTAAGGAAGCTTAGCAATTTTTGTGTTTCATAATTTTCTCCTATCCTAATATTAACTATAATTAGTTTGTGGTTAAATCAGCATAGGTATTTCAATTACCTTTCTGGCAGCAGGGCTAAATTGGTCACTTCTAAGTGATGGTGTGTGAAAAAACTTACTACTATTCCCCCTAAATTCTTCACTTTCAACTAACCAACACAATTAATACCAAACATTTTGGTGTTCAAGTGAATGACAGCTTTGACTTAATATGTAATTCTTCTTAGGGGCTGAGAGTAGGAAGAAAACAGTTGCCTAATACAAGCTAGTTCATTCTCTTGTTTGTCAAATGACCACACTGGAATAGAAGAAAAATGGAGCAAGGGCTTTTAAGATTATAGTATTTCATCTCAACAAAAAAATGCATAACGAAATAAAAGTAGTCTATATATCTCACTGTAGAAAAGCCAGATTTTTAGGTTTTTATTACCTAACAACTTTGCACCATGTTTATACTTAACGACAACAAAAAATGAAGTACACTTTTCCCCTTAGTTAGGAGAAATTGGCTTTGAATATTTGCAGATTTATTCTCATGACAAATTTATGATGATTCACATATTTAGCTTTGGGAGTAGAATTCTAGGGAAGAAATTCTACTATCAATTAATGTGGAAACTGTGCTGATAAATCAAGTATAACATCTAAGAAATAAATTGGAGGCTTTTAATTGGTCGATATGTGTCCTAAACAAAACCTATAATGAGGACCCTGAGTAGACTGTGTGAGTGAAGCCAATCCACAGCACCCTGACCTTCTTCAAAGAGGCTCTGAAAACAAAGTGGTTGTTAGGTAACGTAATTTGAAATAAAAAACAGGAGATACCATATTAATTTAAAGAACCAGTATTCATCAGTACAGCAATTCTAAAATTCCTATTTTAAAAAGCAGCTCTCCTGGGGATTCCTAGAGTTAAGTGGAGATGCAGCAGTGAAGAATGTAGCCATATTTGAACTGAGATGATTTGGGTAAGCTGTTCTCTCTAGAAATCACAGCAGCTTTCCACCAGAGGATCCTGAGGATATGTGTTTGCTTCTGCCTGCCATCCCTGCCAAAGTTTACCCTATTTAATCATGTGTTTACAGATGTAGAGAAGAAACATATGGACACCAAGGGGGGAAAGTGGGGGCGGAGGTTGTGGTGGGATGAATTGGGAATGACATATATACACTAATATGTATAAAATAGATAACTAATAAGAACCTGCTGTGTGTGTATATATATATATATATAAAGGTGCATTGTGAAAAAAAAATCATGTGTTTAAACATGATAGGCTAATTACATCAAAAAACCACTCCCAGCAGATTTTAACCAATGAATAGAAATTAATTGGTATGTAGAAGGATAGACATGAACTAATTTATAGAATACATATTTAAGGCAAAAAATATTTCTTTTCTCTAGAAAGATAGGATTAAAGGGCTTTTCTATGCATGGTTGGAAATCAAAACCATGTTAATGTTATATGAGTTTTTTTGGCTGGGAATCTGGGAAAGAATTAATAAAACATATCTTATCACTGGGCCTATTGACTAAACTGGTAACATTATAGTATGAAGAAAAAACTGCATAACTTCTACATTCTTTTTTAATCTATAATTTAACATTCTAGTCTGATCTTTTGTCTTAACTGTAACTCACTTATCAATTTTTGGTTTCCTCTTACCTAAGGTCTTTTACTCTTAGAAGGTATGAAATACAAGCACATTTTTAATTATTTTTTAGCTCTTAGATATTAAAGATATGAGATCTCCACTCTAAATGGCTGTGAAAATTCTACTTTGCTTGGATTTTTACAGTGATTTAAACATCATTTCTATTCAGCTGGTACATTTTAACCACTTTCATGAACTCAGAAATAATTTTTTGACAATATACTATTGTAATTTATTGCCATTCATTTGCTTTTAAAAAAGGTGCCCTTAGGTTGTGCCCTTCCTATTGCTAAACATATATTTTGAATATATATCAATAAAATTTTAAAAACTCCAAAAAATATTAGTATTTATATAACATATTGAAGAAATTGTTTCACTTTATTTTACAGCAGTTTGTGATGAACCACATCTTCACAAATGGAACAAAGTTACCATCTAATGTCACATTGACCAGATGACAGCAAGACAGATAAACACATACTATATATTATACTAATAAACAGATAGATAGTTAAGGCACCACACACACACACACACACACACACACACACACACACACACACAGACACACAGAGCAGGCTGACAAACATAACATGCTGGTAAAAAGGTTACCAAACTTAAGACAAACTACATTGTGATTCTTCTCTATTTAGTATGGAGACCTAAGACCAGAGCACACTATTCACACATTTAATATTTAGAAAACTTCTCAGTAATGCTGATGTTTCACATTTAGTTTGCCTGGCCAGAAAGTACAGAATAGTGAAGCAGAATATTGCAGAGCATGGGGAAAAAGCCCAGAGGTTTGCTATTCAAATGTTCTGGTTTGAACCCTAGCACCATGACTTCCTAGATGTATAGTCTTGAATATATTGTTTATCCTCTATGCCTCTCTACTTCACAAACTGTAAAATGGGAATAATTGTACCTGTCTTCCAGCATTAAGTAGATAATGAATGTAAGACATCAATCACTCCACACATGGTGGGTGCTTCACAAAGGATAGCCCAATTTTCACTTTCAAACAATAAGAGCCAAGGAAATCCTGTTTGGCAACATATGAGTTCAGTGACCACATCTTCCAAATGAAAAACTGAGACACAGTCTGCCAAGAATGAGTGCATTTTTGGTGACAGGAGGAAAGAATATTTGAAACTGGAAATGTCACTGCAAAACCTTGATGGGTATTTATCATGCTATGAGAAATGTAGCCATCAGGAGAGCATCCAAGAACATTCATTTTTAAAGGAATTTTATTTAACAAACTTTGGTGTTTTCACTTTAAAAAGAAAGGAGACTTACTAGAGCACAACACCCCAAAAGTCATTATCTCTGAAAAAAGATACCTGCATTATACTTTTCATGTTATTATAAATTGTAGTGGTATCCAATCCTGATATATTACATATAGGTTCAAATACAAAGACAAAGAGAACTTAAAGGAAGTTCCTTATCATTTAGGATGGCTGGGGAATGCTCTTCCTCTTTCTCTACCTCCTCTTTCTATTTAGTGTCTAGAGAGAAATCACTTCTTATCTTCAATACATTCTGTGACCTTTTAAAAGTCCCCCTTTCCTAGTGAGAATGAATCAGTGTTACTTAAAGATAAATAAAAAGAAAACATTCTCATGGTTTTCTGGGTTTAGGTGGGAAGTACACTTTATTTGAATTTTTTCCTTAAAGGATACCATAAAACTTTCTTTTCTTCATTGACTCAATTCAAAAATAGAGTAGAAGACTTTTCTTCTTTAGCTACTAAGAATAGTTAGAAGGAGGTAATAGGTGAAAGAGGAGATGTAAAAGGCCTATTCATTTCATATTTGAGGGCTAGTCTTTACTGCACTTCTTCACTGCTCCCTCTTGTCTCTTCCTTACACTTCTGCAATAAACACACACACGGACATTTTTTTTTTTACAAAACCACATGGCAAACAAGCCAGAAACTTTATTTTCAATTTACAGAGCAAAGAATTAAATATTTTAATATGTAAGAAGCTCTTACAAATTAATAAGGGAAAGACAAGGGTAAGACTAGGAAATTTACAAAAAAATAAATCCAAAGTCATTCAACATAAAACAAAGAACATAAATTAAAACAAAACACTATTTTTCTCTTATAAGATAGACAGAAATGAAAAATATATACAGAATTGGACTTGGTATAGGGAAATAGCATTCTCAGATCTTTTCTGAAAGGCATTTTTAAATATAGCATTTTCAAAACACCAAAATGAGCACATTTCCTTAACCAAGCAATTCCACAAACAGAGAATTTATCTTAAGGAAAAAAATATGACAAGCTTGTAAAATGTTTGTACAATGATGGTCCATGCAGCACTGTTAAAAGCAACAAAATAAATTCATATAATAAATTACATATATATTTTTAAATAGCTACTATTTATGAAGCATATATGAGCTAATTATATATATTACCTCATTTAGTTTTCACAAGAATTCTGAGAACTATTATTCCCATTTTTATCTGCAGATGAGAAAATTGAAGTTCAGAAAAATAATGAGATTTGCTAGCTCAACAATCTAGTAAGTGGCAGATACAGAATTAGAACAAAGTTGGTCAACTCCAAAAGTCAATGTTCTTTAATTTAGATTACATGCCATATGACCCAGCAATCCCACTAGTAGGTACATACCCAGAGGAAACCATAATTCAAAAAACACATGCACCCCAATGTTCACTGCAGCATTATTTACAATAGACAGGTCATGGAGACAATCTAAATGTCCATTGACAGATGAATGGATTAAGAAGATGTGGTACATATATACAATGGAATATTACTCAGCCATAAAAAGGAACGAAATTGGGACATTTGTAGAGATGTGGATGGACCTAGAGACTGCCATACAGAGTGAAGTAAGTCAGAAAGAGAAAAACAAATATCGTATATTAACACATATATGTAGAATCTAAAAAAAATGGTATAGATGATCTTATTTGCAAAGCAGAAATAGAGACACAGAGAACAAACGTATGAATACCAAGGGGGAAGGAGGGGTGGAATGAATTTGGAGATGACATATATACACTATTGATACACGTATGAAATAGATAACTAATGAGAACCTACTGTAAAGCACAGGGAGCTCTACTCAATGCTCTGCGGTGGCCTAAATGGGAAGGAAATCCAAAAAAGAGGGAATATATGTATACATAGAGCTGATTCAGTTTGCTGTACAGTAGAAACTAACACAACATTGTAAAGCAACTATACTCCAGTAAAAATTTTTTAAAAAATAGAAGACTGATTACAAGAGTAACTGGTTTTGACCTGATTTAATTACAGTGAGTCTAGAATCTCATAAGTATAATGCCACTTATTACTTTTAGATATACTTTATCATGTTGACGATACAGTCATTCAGATCTAATTTGTCATGAAATGTTTAAATAAAGAATGTTTTAAAATATTTTCTTTCACACACACACACATTTTAAAATAATTGGACAACCAGAATATCTAACCTCACTGAGTACGGTGAAAAGTAATCTCTTCAGAAACAACCTCTTGTAGTAATAATAAATTACCCCACAACTTTACCTAAGATTGTCTTATCTACCTCAATCACCCTGTTCTGTTAATGTTCTTAACACCAAGAATGTCAAAAGACCTTGTAGAAAATGGAGAATGAGAGGGGGCATGCAGAATGATGTCTGCAAAGTCTAACAAAACTGAAGACAATCAGGGAGGTAGAAAATATATATTTCTTCTTCAGTGACTGAAGAGGACAGAAAGCTTTATTAAAAACTCTGTTTGGATGATACTGTGTAAAACATTAATTTTTCATCTCCTTTCCCTCCATCCTTAGCCCATATTTCCTGCTTTCTTTGCACACACAAAATAAGAAGCAAAGCTCTTTGTAAATTCTTGGAACAGAATTGACTTTTTCTTAAAGGCTATCAATCCATATTGAATGACATTAAGACAATAATACGAAATGTTGTTAGGTAATGAAGATATACGAGCAGCGTCACGCCTCTCTCTAAACTAAAAGAATTTGCTAAGAAATCATTCACCTGATTTGCAAAATCTAGATATATCCCTCTATGTGACAAACATTATTTAATGTTAAAAAATGCAATGTATTGTTGCAATTTGTTGTCATGATGTGCAATGTTTCACATGTAGAAAAACTTTTCTGATCATATTTCTCTTTTCACAGGTCCCATAAGTTTTTCTTTTTTGTTTTAAAAATTAATTAATTAGTTAATTAATTAACTTTTTGGTTGCATTGGGTCTTCATTGCTGCACGCAGGCTTTCTCTAGCTGCCCTGAGCAGGGGGCTACTCTTCGTTGTGGTGAGCAGGCTTCTCATTGTGGTGGCTTCTCTTGCTGCAGAGCACGAGCTCTAGATGCATGGGCTTCAGTAGTTGTGGTGCGTAGGCTCAGTAGTTATGGCTTGTGGACTCTAGAGCGCAGGCTCAGTAGTTGTGGCGCACGGGCTTAGTTGCTCCGCGGCATGTGGGGTCTTCCCGGACCAGGGATTGAACCCGTGTCCCCTGCACTGGCAGGCGGATTCTTAACCACTGCGCCACCAGGGAAGTCCCAAGTTTTTCTGATAGAAAAAATAATTGGGTAATTTCAAAATCCACATATTTTAAAGAAAGATATTGCCATTTCTCATTTTTTACAGAACTAGAACAAAAAATCTTAAAATCTGTATGGAGACACAAAAGAGCCCGAAGAGCCAAAGCAGTCTTGAGGGAAAAAAACGGAGCTGGAAGAATCAGACTCCCTGACTTCAGACTATACTATAAAGCTACAGTAATCAAGACAATATGGTACTGGCACAAAAACAGAAGCATAGATCAATGGAACAAGATAGAAAGCCCAAAGATAAACCGATGCACATATGGTCACCTTACTTTTGATAAAGGAGGCAAGAATAGACAATGGAAAAAACACAGCCTCTTCAATAAGTGGTGCTGGGAAAACTGGAGAGCTACATGTAAAAGAGTGAAATTAGAATACTCCCTAACATCATACACAAAAGTAAACTCAAAATGGATTAGAGACCTAAATGTAAGACCAGACACTATAAAACTCTTAGAGGAAAACATAGGAAGAACACTCTTTGACATAAATCACACAAGATCGTTTTTGATCCACCTCCTAGAGTAATGGAAATAAAAAACAAAAATAAACAAATGGGATCTAATGAAACTTCAAAGCTTTTGCACAGCAAAGGAAACCACAAACAAGATGAAAAGACAACCCTCAGAATGGGAGAAAATATTTGCAAACAAATCAATGGACAAAGGATTAATCTCCAAAATATATAAACAGCTCATGCAGCTCAATATTAAAAAAACAAACAACCTAATCCAAAAATGGGCAGAAGACCTAAATAGACATTTCTCCAAAGAAGACATACAGATGGCCAAGAAGCACATGAAAAGCTGCTCAACATCACTAATTATTAGAGAAATGCAAATCAAAACTACAATGAGGTGTCACCTCACACCAGTCAGAATGGGCATCATCAGAAAATCTACAAACAACAAATGCTGGAGAGGGTGTGAAGAAAAGGGAACCCTTTTGCATTGTTGGTGGGAATGTAAATTGATACAGCCACTATGGAGAACAGTATGGAGGTTCCTTAAAAAACTAAAAATAGAATTACCATATGATCCAGCAATCCCACTACTGGGCATATACCCTGAGAAAACCATAATTCAAAAAGACACATGCACCCCAATGTTCATTGCAGCACTATTTACAATAGCCAGGTCATGGAAGCAACCTATATGCCCATCGACAGACGAATAGATAAAGAAGAAGTGGTACATATATACAATGGGATATTATTCAGCCATAAAAAGGAACGAAATTGGGTCATTTGTGGAGACGTGGATGGATCTAGAGACTGTCATACGGAGTAAAGTAAGTCAGAAAGAGAAAAACAAATATCGTATATTAACGCATATATGTGGAGCGTAGAAAAATGGTACAGATGAACCGGTTTGCAGGGCAGAAATAGAGACACAGATGTAGAGAACAAACGTACAGACACCAAAGGGGGAAAGCCGCGTGGGGGTGGGGATGGTGGTGGGATGAATTGGGCGATTGGGATTGACATGTATACACTGATGTGTATAATATTGATGACTAATAAGAACATGCTGTATAAAAAAATAAATAAAATAAAATTTTTAAAAAAAGATATTGCCGTTTCTAATAAGCATTTTAAACCTACCACGAATGGAAGTATTTAGGCTTTGAGAACAGTCAGTTGTTGAAAGTTAACAAAAAGCAAGAGCAAGAAAGCAGAAATAGTTTAGTTCTCATTTGTAAAAAGTTTATATGCATTGCTCATAAAACGTACTCTGTAAATCTATGATTTTCCATGCCCTTAACAGTTTCTTTATCTTTAGGTAGAATCATCAACCCATTCTCAGCTAATCATTTATTTGCTGTCAAAGGTAGTCAATGGCACTTTGATCTTGTTTGCTAATTTTAGACATAAACTGATTCTAAGCTCTTGCTACACTGTGTAAAATGTATCCCACCCTGCTTGCATACTTTGACTACAACCTCAGGTTCTACAAAAACAAATTCTTATTCATGTTGCTTTTTTCTTTTTTACAAGTTTGGCACCTCACTCTTCCATTGCCAAAGTTTGAGTCTGTCATTTTTTTTTTTTTTAAACCAGGACTCTATCTTTCACAGATTCTCTTTCTGTCTACACCCATCATCATGTTTTTCTTTTCCTTTGTAAAACAAAACAAGTTTCATTCTCCCCCTCTTCACACCAAAATATCCTTCTTGTACTGCAGTTCATATCAAAGGATTCTTCTTACAGAGAGTCTGAGATACTGCCAACCCCTAAGTGGCCTCAAGGGCTTGCAGAACCAAAGAAGAAGAAACCAAAGGGCTAAGATACCTTTGGTTCTCCAGCTTCCTGATGTGGAATGCAGTGGTGCAGTGTCAAAGAGACCTCATACCTCTCAGGAGTTTGAGCTCATCACATCAGATGTCACTCAGACACAGAAGAAGTGGTATTTCGGTGAAGAACATATAGAATGTTCAAAGCCCCCAGGCAAAATAATCTCTCCCAACTTGAATGAGTAAGGAGGGAGTTTGGAAAGCTTTTGAAAGAAGGGGGAAAGAAGCATTAATGCATCAAAGAGAAGAGAGGCATCTGGGAGTAGCAATAAGAATAAAAGAGAAGATAAATAGATGGGGGGGGCATCATAAAAGTGAAGACAAAGTGTTGCTTCCTGGCAAACTGACATTGAACATATTTTTTTAAATAGAGACCTAACCTTTTTTCCTTTTTCTCAGATAAATGAGTTTAGCTGCTTAGGGTGAAAAGGAAAAAAGAAAGAAGGAAAGAAGAAAGGAAAAAGGAAGGAATGAAGGAAGGAAGGCAGGAAGGCAGGAAGGAAGGAAGGCAGGCAGGCAGGCAGGAAGGAAGGAAGGAAGGGAGGGAGGGAGGGAGGGAGGGAGGAGGGAGGGGGAGGGAGGCAGGAGGGAGGAAGGAAGCTTCATCATCAAATAAAAAATCCTTTGCTACATTCTAGAATATGTCAGACTAGTGATGATATGCTTTATTCTTCCCTTATAAAATACTATCAAAATCATTCTGATTACAAGAAAAGTAAAGTTAATGACTTTAGAAAGAGAAATGAAACTAATTTTACACAATGAACACAGTGATTTTTTTCCAAAGGACCCCAAATCCTCACAGAGGTATCCTCACTGGCCCATTTTTCCAGCAGGCAACTGGTAAAGAAAAACTGGTTTCATTCTACAGTAGGAGAAATAAAACAGGAAACTATTACTTGGTTTTATATATAAAGGCATTTTAAATACATCATCTTTAGTTGAACAAAACAGTCCTGGGGTCAAATGCTGGCTTTATCATTTATAAGCTTTAAGCTTGAGAAGATATTCAAACACCTTAAACCTCAATTTCCTCATGTATAAACTGAGGATAATGATAGCCTTTATTTCTTAGGGTTGTGAGGCCAGAATGAATTAATTTAAATTACTGTAGCAGAGAGCCTGATACATCAGAATTTTTTTTTTATTGCTGCTGTAACAAATTATCACAAACATAGTGGCTAAAAAAATAAGAATTTATTATCTTACAGTTTCTGGAGGTCAGAAGTCTGACCTGGGTCTCACTGGGCTAATATCAAGGTGTCAGCAGGGTTATGCTCCTTTCTGGAGGCTCTGTGGGAGCATCCATTTTCTTGCCTTCTGTTGCCTTGTAGAAGATGTGTGCAATACATTCCTGGTCTTATAGCCCCATTCCTCCATCCTCAAAGCCAGCAACATTGCATGTTTTTCTCACTGCAGCAGCAAAGCTTTTCTGCTTTTAAGAACTCATGTAATTAGGTTGGGATACCTGGACAATCCAGGATAATCTCCTCCTCATCTAAGTGTTCTTAACATTAATTACATCAGCAGTGTCCCTTCTGCTATGTAAAGAAATATATTCATGTCTTCCAGGGAACAGAAGGTGGACATGTTTGGTTGGGGTCAGGTCATTATCCTGCTTACCACAGCCTGGTACTTCAGAATGTACTCCATAAATGTAATTAGTTTATTATTTTTATCATTATCATTACTATTTTATTGGCATTATCATGGTCATACGCCTATAGATTCTCGTAACTTAGGTATCATGAGTGACACTGACCTCCCACACACATCCACACCACTCATTTCTCAGTTGAAGAATTAGAGACCAAGAGACAGGAAATGATTTACCCAAGGCCATCCAGCCAGTTGATGCTGATTTTCCTCAGTTCATAGTCCCTGACTCAACATAGTGCTTCCCCCATATTACCCTGCTGAGAACAGTAATCTAAAATATACACCTAATATTTATGCCTAATTTGAAGTTTATTTGCATAGAATAAAATGTCAAAAATGTCAAATTAAATTCTTAATTTGCATAACCAAGAACATAAATCAAAACAATAATTATTCTACTTTTCATAGAATGCTCTTAAGAAATATTAGGGAGAATGCTTATAATTGCTAAACTTCACTGAAGTCAGGTTAGAATTTAGATTTGGAAAAAGTGACTTTTTAGAGCACATATATTCTATCTCGAAGCCTCTCCTCTTCCTTGTTTTTTCTTGTATCTTTCTTTCCTTTCCCCTTTTTGTTCCCATAGTTCTGAATGAATATGCTGTTTATTCAGCGGAAAAAATTAACACCTCAAGAAGACAACAAATTATTTCATTTCTAATTACAGTGACACCTCTTTTATATATCTTTCCCTGGAGAATAAAATGTTCTGGATGAGAAAATTTTCAAGATAACTAAAATATACCCATTTAATTATAAAATTATATTAACAAAACAGGCTTTGACATTTTGGGTGGCAATTTCTCTAAAAGGCACTGAACACTCCACTGATTTATCCGTCAAACTTGGTAACAGGCTGAGCATAACCTATCCTATTTTAGATGACATGAGGATCAAAACTATTGTCCTGTATTTAAGAGAATGAATTCCCTGGGAGGTACCATGTAGTCTGAGTGTGTTGGACCATCAACTAAATGCCTTCTGAATTGCTGTGTTTTTCTATATTCTGATTCTTCAATCTCCTTCATCACTGTCAACCATCAATTCTTTAGTGTGTCTGGTTTAAGGATTTTCCCTTCCTTCCCTTGCTTCTTCTAAACTATCTTCCACTAGAATGAACTAAATCATAAGAGGGAATCAGACAACTGAGATAAAATCCAGCAGCCTTAACTATTCACACAAGAACCTACACAGTTGACTCCTAGTTTTTTTCATTAGCTAAGTCCTGGCAGCAATTTCTTCTTCTTGCGTCAGGATAGATACAGAGCTAGTTCTAGATGAATATTACTGTAATAATTGCCAAAATATGACGTATGAATAAATATGGTATACATGGATTTGCCTTCTTTCACCTCAAACCATCAGAATATAACATGTACTGGGATATGAAAAAAAATGTGCTACTTATTGATATCACATGGGAGTTTGCTAGGAATAAGAAGCTCAGCATCATCCCCACCTTCAAGATCTACTGAATCAGGGGCTTCCCTGGTGGCGCAGTGGTTGAGAGTCCGCCTGCCGATACAGGGGACATGGGTTCGTGCCCTGGTCTGGGAAAATCCCACATGCCGCGGAGCGGCTGGGCCCGTGAGCCATGGCCACTGAGCCTGCGCGTCCGGAGCCTGTGCTCCGCAACGGGAGAAGCCACAACAGTGAGGGCCCGCGTACCGAAAAAAAAAAAAAAAAAAAAAAAAAAAAAGATCTACTGAATCAGAGTTTTGACAATATCCCCACAAGATCTTTATGCACATTAAATTTGAGAAGCACTGATTTAGAACATAATACTCTCCAACAATAGGCTCTCCAATGATGGAGTTTCATTACTACCACCTGAGAAATCAGGATTTTCTGTTCTTAGAACTCAATTTTTCCCTTTGATACTCTTCAGTCTACCTTCATGAAGTATTTTCATTATCTAACATACCCTTAGCAAAATGTTATCTTCAAGAAAAAAATCTGAGTTTAAATAAATTTGTTGCAAATAAATAGATACATTATTCAATTCATTTAGAGCCATGAATCTTAGATTTTTAGATCCTTGAGGAACATTATAAATTACCAGGTTCAATCTAATCCCCTCAATTTGCACAAAAGAAAACTGAAGTCCAGAGAGATGAAGTGAGTTGGTTTAACATGTTTTCAAGTATTAACATGCTTTTTACTCTGCTTTTTACTCTTATCTTAATCACAGATCCACTCATTCAATTATGTCCACTCAATTCCCTTTTGTTTGTCTGTTTTTTAAATTTGCTTTCTGTTGAAATTCATGTACTCACTCTTTTTCCACACATCAGTGTCAAAGCTGTTTAATGGGTTTATCCTCCCTTAGATTCCTCTCTACATATCTTTATCAAGACTTATAGTAGGAGTCCCATTTATTTATCCCGCACACTTAGTTCAATTATTGCTACTGGGCCTGTGCCTAAATTAAAGCTTTATTCATTTTCTGCTGGAGTTCTCCTGGTCTCCATTTCTGCCTGGATTGACCTTTGCATTCAGGTTGGTGGCACTCTCTGCAAGCTCCTTAAATTTTGCTGGCTCAGCCTAGGAACTCTTCTTAAAGTAGTAATTTAATCTTCCCCTACAACATCATCAGTTCTCAGGAGCAAGTCTTGCTCTCTACCCTGTAAAGTCTTTAGTCTGGGGTTAGGATAAAAAACTCAACTCCACCTCCCTCTCTGACCTCATAACTCTTAACAATAAGTACTAAAGTTAGTCATGGCAAAGGCATGATTGTGGGAGATTATGATCTCTGGTGAAAGAAACTATTATTAAGAGCTCTTTTATTTCCGGCCTCCCTTTCTTGGGATCTGTTATAGCTCTTGGATTACTTGTCCTCTTTGCGTTATTTTTCTCTTATTCTTTCTGTGTAGCTAATAGGGGAACATGGGACAGGAACACTTCATTTTCTTCTCACAAGCCTATGACATAAACCAGAAAAAAGGGAAGAGGAGTTGACCTCAAAATTAGATTTTAGTCTAGGCCTTACTTAGATATACATTCCATTACGTAGAAGTTCAGCCCAGCTAGCCAAGAGCACAGATTACATATGGCTTTAAGTTTAGACCCTAATGGGTAATAAAAAGATATAATTTACCTAGAATCTCTCCTCACACATAAATCTCCATGAGGATCTGGGAGATGGATGCAAGGGGAAGAAAAGAATGGGAGGAGACCTTCTGATTAAAAATGTCAGTGGGCCCCAGACAATTTTGTATAGTTAGATTTTTTAAAAAATAGTTATTCTACCTCTAAAATGTATGCTCTTGAATCTTAGCTGATTTCCCCAAATGAACGCTTTCCTTTTTATAGGGCTTATAGATAAAACTCTTGCAAAACTAGGCAAAAATCCTCTTCCTTCATTGGTAACCTATTTTGAATCTGAGCCTAGTACAGCAACTAACTAAATAAATACATTAGTACTCTGCTCAGAGAGATAGCATAAGAATAATTCACTGTTAAAAATAACCTAATTTTTAATGCAGGTGTTTATTTTAAAAATATAATTCATCCATTTTAAAGTTAGACGTCATGCTAACCAATCCGAAAATTAATGTTGAAAGATAAATGAAGCTATTTCCTAAAGTATTTTTCATCTATATTTTTAGGAATGCTTTTGGATTGGTTAACTATCAGAAGCTGACCTTCCTAAATGCCCATATCTAGCAAATTAATTTAACAGTCTGTATATGCATCCTGTTTTGTGGTAAATTACTAGTAAACAACCACTGTAATTATAACAGGTACATACTCACTAAGATGCATAAGGTGAGAATTCAAAATGATGTAGAACACATTCTCTCCTTATTAAAAACAAATGCTAATTCCCCATAATATGGACTTTGTCATGCAATTTGCTCTCTTTCTACTGGCCTCTCCCTTAAAGAAGAATTACTGAGTTACAGTTAAGTATAATATAAAGACACAATTGAAGTTTGTTGAATGCCTACTTGGAACATTTAATAACAGACTATTATTAACTGATATAACAGTCTTACTCATAAAATTGCACTTTATGTGAAAATTCAGTAAGTGCCACAACATCTCAAATAACTTGAGTACAGTAAGCAGCCTCTATGCATGAAAGCATTTTTAAAGAATCAAGCTGAGCTTTAGAAGTATCTATCACAGTTTTACGATCTTCATTCAATAAATTGGACTGGTGTCTCTCCTAGTAGGGCTATCGTTGTAACGACACTGTCCAGCAGGATGCTGTTTTCTAATGCATAGGAAGATCAATGCTTTCATCTAAAAACATTAAATTTAGAAAGGTTCAAAGTTGCTACATATAGATTAACTCTTTTAATGCTTTAGTTAAAGGTTATTGAAACAACTGTTTAATGCAAAAAGTATTGTAAGCAGTAACTTTCTAATAAGAAATCTGATCTTGCTATTTTGGTAGCTGGTAAAACATCAAGAGGAACAAGGCCTTGCTTGACACAGATTGTAAGAATTATTCTTTTTAGTAAATTGGTATAGTTTGCGCTAATCTGTCTAACAGAGTCAAAGCTTAAATTTGCATGTCATTATTTGGATTCATATAAATTTGTGCTTTTCTTAAATTGTCTTTACAAGTTGTTAATTAACATTTACCATTAGAATACTCAGTGATAAATCAAATACTAGGTTCAAAATATGAACTAGCCCTTTTTGAGGTTAAAAATGACCACAGGTAGGTAATTTCATATTGTTTAACCTAAAACCAAGGTTGGTAGATACATAATTTCATTAATACCATGATTATTATTCAATAACCCAGATGGTTGGTCTGCACTACATATTTATTGAATGAGTAAATAAATAGTGAATAGTTGACATAACTCCATCTGTCAGTCGTCTTATAGACCTAATACTTAAATCCAACTTTTTGGGTTAAACCATATTGATTTAATGGGTCTTCTGCATTCCAGGAAGCATAGAAGCACGTGAATTTCTTCTATATTTTTTTTGTTACAGGCAATGCTTTTACCTCTACCTCTCTCTTCTCTTCTCTTTCTTCTCCCTCTCCTTCCCTACCTCCCTCTCTCTCTCTCTCTCAAACACACACACACACACGCACACATGCACACACGCGCACACACACACACACTGTAGTCCTGCTGTCTGGCATCTCCAAAACAATCCTAGACTATCTACCAGTATTCCTTTCAGGACTTGTAATTGCAATCTTGTAATTGCAAGATTTCTTTCAAATATAAATCAGTGAAGTACTCAAGGCAAAACGCAAGGGCAGTTTTTGACCAGAAGCAGTCAAAAAATGTGTCAGCATTGATGCCAGCAATTTGGATGGACCATTCACAGGCTTCTTTTCATACTGCATTAGAGATGCAATATTTGATTTTGCAAGAATATCTACTTTTATTTTTGTCTTCATATGTAAAGCAGAGTTTTTTTTGTAACTCAACATTTGATCATTAAACATTGGATAATGAATAAAATATTGTTATACATTTTAATTTTTGAGAAAATGTTTATGGGACATTTGGTAAATATTGAGCATGCTTTTGAGATTTCTACTATTTTCCAAAGAAATCCTTCCTGATTGTAAGTTTGTTTATGGGCTTAGTGAAAAGTATTTGCTTTCCTAAAGTATGAGCATGTACTGGGTCACTAGCTTCCAAACTGTTTCTCTAGTTGAGTGAAGTTTTCATTTTGGTGGCACATTTCCATGACAGCTGTTTATCCCACATGTTTATATTGAAAGAATATTAATCTGAGCACCTGGGGTAATTAGCATCAGGTACAAATGTCTTTGGATGTTGATGATTCCTCTTCTCCCCTCTCTCTATTGTCTGAAACCTGATGTTATTAGGTACTAGTATCTTTGGGTCTTTGTGGTACTGATAACACCCTAAAAGTCATCCACATTGACTTGGGTTTAGAAAGCTTGAGTTTTGGTAAAAATTCTTCAGTTAACTGTGTATAACTCAACAAACAGATCTTTCTTTTTTTCTGCATGGAGGTATGTATTAATATTGACTTGGTAATAATAATGTGACTCACTGATCTTTGTTCATCTGGAATCATTTAGATTTAACAATTTTTTCCTTGAGACCTGGGTGTGACAATCATATTAGATGTAATTTGGATTAAGCTTGTGAGGGAAAACATTGCCAATGCCCTGATTATTGAGATTCTTGATTTGGTCTCCCAATTGTTATATAATGAAAGTAATTCATCCAGTAGAGCAAACACAGCAAAAGTTGCTCTTGAACTTTCCTATTTGTACGACTTCAACATTTTCTTCCATCATTGATCTTCTGATATATGATATGAACTTGACATATGATGGCTCTATTTGTCTACTTTTATCCCCTGGGAAATAGCTTCTGGTCAAGAATGCTTACCTGCTTATTTCCAATACTGAATGTAAAATATTGGCTCCAGAAGGATCATTTTATTGAGTTTCTAAATTTTACAAATAAAGGAAAAAGATATATAGACACATTGAGATTTGTTTAAGAACCCTCAGCTTGTTAAAAAGCACTTGTAACTTAATTGGGTTTTGCAAAACCCCAGACAGCCTAAGCTCTGATGTTCAGAGGAAAGCAAACTATAAATCTGATAAAAATTATTTGTTATCACATGTACTTCATTTCACCCCCTTTCACCCCAATGTAACTTGTGGTCACGTGTGTCCTATAATACATATTCTTTGTTTGGCGTCGATGGTATCTTGCTCTCCTGCTACTCTTCTATCCTCTCTGAGTAATTCTTCTTTCTCTGCCTGCCTGGCTGTTTAAGTTATTTCAACTGCATCCAGTTGCCGGGATCTCTCGGTTTGTATATTCAGTCCTGACCATGCTTCTGTGATCCAGACCCATCTTTGCAGTTGCTCACAAGTCTTCTTCACCTGAATGTTTTACATCTTATTAAACTTAATATGGCCCAAACGGAATCAATTATTTTCTTACTCTCCTCACTCTATCATCCAAAGGCAAGAAATTTTTCTCCTGTATTTTCTACTAGGTCACTAATTCAACAATCTATACAGGCAATCAAATTGGGCAGGTGGGTGTCACTCTAGATTTCTCTACCACCCTGAGTTCCCCACACCTAATCAAAGTCCCCCTAACATCTTATATGGATGTCTGTCATCTGTCTCCTCCTCACTCTCCCATTCTACCACAATTCATTGTAAGGCCTAACACACAGTAGGTGCTCTATAAATTTTTATGGATGAATGAGTAGAACAAGAATGAGCAAATGAATGATGACTTGGACATAGTTTCTACCCTCATTTAGCTCACTGTCTAGCAAATGGAGAGAAACAAAGAGACATGCATTGATGCACGCTATGTTCCAAGAAAAGTCATACATAAGAGGTACTTTACCTAGCTGGGGCTCGAGGAAGTCTTTCTGAAGAATGAAAACCTAGGTAATGAATAAATCTATTTACTCATTTATAATCTACTTAGTTTTCCACTAATCTCTTCAGTTTGAGTAGCAGGAGAAATTTGGATGGTGACAAAGGGAAATTCAATAGTTTCCATAAAGACCAGTTTAGCTTTTCTACTCCCCGGGTAACCATGACTGCTTAGATGTTCTTGGGTACAATTTTTCCTGAAAGACCTCCTATCTCTGTTTTACAAAATTAATGACTCACAGAGAAAGACTTGGCCCCTGATTTTAGTCACAAATCATGAAACATGAGGCTTTAACTAGCAGATTATATTGTTCTGTAAACTTAAATGAATTCTTATGTTTTAATATAAAGTATAGGTTAAATAAATATACTGATAAAGCTATAGAATAAGATTCAGTCTCAACCTTCTTGTGAGGTGAGCTCCATGGGTTGGTCTCAGCTATGTGGTGACACTCCAAATGAACAGGTATTTCTAGTGCTCTTTACTAGATTTATTTGCTCTGAGGTGGACAAACTACATATTAATAATAATAATAGTAATAATTCAAATTTTCCTAATATATTCTCTAGAAAAAATTCTCCTTGAAAATTTAGAAAATTTCTTCCTATATAATATGAATTAATATTAGTAGTAAATGGTCAAGTTTCAAGAAGTATTTCCTGGCTCTACTTTAAAACTTGTTTTCCATTAAATTTTCTTTTCAGGGTTAATTAGTCTACAGTTATGAAACTTATCAAATAATAGCCTTGTTTACTCTCTAATTACCAGACAGGATGCAGTAAATAGTGAAGAGGCCAATAGATTTAATTCTCATTTTGAATTTAAACATACAAATTATCTTCAGTGAATTGGTCAAGCAGCTTAAAGAACATCTTTACAATTTTATAAAGAAAAGACTAAGCATACCTAAACAACAAAGGGAAAACATAGCTTTAGTTTATTTTTTTCCATCAAGAAAACTTCTCATTCCTAAATTTGTGGAAGTCTATGTCTTAATTCACTTTATGAAATATGTAGAGAAATTTAACAAACAAAATATTCCCCTCTTTGGTTCCTTTTGGTAAAGGCACCATTTAAAACCTGTATTTAATGCCACATAGCCAAAAGAATCTTCTGAAAGAACAACACTGGAGGTTATCATGCTCCCTGATTTAAAATTGTAAAATACAAAAGTATAGTAATCAAAACAGTATAGTATTAATAGAAAAACAGACACATAGATTAATGGAACAAAATAAAGAGCCCATAAATAAACTCACACCTATATATTGAATTAATTTAAAACAAAGGAGGCAAGAACATATAATGGGGAAAGGACAGTCTCTTCAATAAATGATGTTGGGAAAACTAGAAAGATTCATACAAAAAATAAAAATGGACCACTACCTTGTACCATATACAAAAATTAACTCAAAATGGATTAAAGACTTAAATGAAGACCTGAAACCATAAAACTCCTAGAAGAAAACAAAGGTGGTAAGCTCTTTGACGTCAGTCTTAGCAATGTTTTTTGGGATCCAACTCCAAAAGGCAAGGGAAACAAAAACAAAAATAAACAAATGGGACTACATCAAACCAAAAAACTTCTGCATGGTGAGGGAAACCATCAACAAAATGAAAAGGAGAGCCTACTGAATGGGAGAAGATGTTTGCAAATCATAATCTGATAAGGGGTTAATATCTAAAAAATATATAGAACTCATACAACTCAATAACAACAACAAAAAAACCCCCAAATAATCCAATTAAAAATGAGTAGAGGATCTGAATAGGCATTTTTCCAAAGAAGACAAACAGATGACCAAGAGGTGCATGAAAAACATCACTCATTGCCAGGGAAACGCAAATCAAAACCACAGTGAGATATCACCTCACACCTGTCAGAATGGCTATTATCAAAAAGACAAGCTATAACAAGTGTTGGCAACAATGTAGAGAAAAGGGAACCCTTATACACTGTTGGTAGGATTGTAAATTGGTGCAGTAACTATGGAAAACAGTATAGTGGTTCCTCAAACAATTAAAAATAGAACTACCATATGATCCAGCAATTCCACTTCTGGGTATTTTTCCAAAGAAAACAAACAAACAAAAAATTTGAAAAGATATAGCATCCCCATATGTTCATTGCAGCATTATTTACAGTAGGCAAGATATGGAAGCAACCTAAATGTCTGTGTATAGATGAATGGATAAAAATGATGTGGTGTATACATTCAATGGAATACTAGCCATAAAGAAGAATGAAATCTTGCCATCTGTGACAACATGGAAGGACCTTGAGGGTATTATGCTAGGCGAAACAAGTCAGAGAAAGACAAATACTGTATGATTTCACTAATATGTGGAATCTAAAAAACAAAACAAACAAACACAACAAAACAGAAACAGACTCCTAGATACAGAGAACAGATTGGTGATTGCCAGAGGGGAAAGGGGTGGAGGAGGCAAAATAGGTGAAGGGGATTAAGAAGTACAAACTTCCAGTTATAAAATAAATAAGTCATGGGCATATAATGTACAGCATGGGAAATATAGTCAATAATATTGTGTTAATTTTGTAAGGTGACATATGGTTACTAGACTTATTGTGGTGACCACTTCACAATGTATACAAGTGTTGAATTACTATGCTGTACACCTGAAACTAATTAATATTGCGTGTCAACCATACCTCAAGGGAAGACCAAAGCATTTTACATTAAGTCAACTGAAAAGGGAAAAATAATAAAATAAAATCAAATCTGTATTTAGTCTGGACTCCTTGTAGAATTAGCTCTTGAAAAAGATAAGAAAAAACTACTGATGCAGAATTACACACCACATTTTACCATCATTTCCCTCACTTTTTCTTTCTTTTAATGCCAAACATTACATTTTAACTTAGTGACTTGTATAACCTGTGCTATGAACGTTCTGGCTTTTAGAAAGTAAAGGCATCACTTTCATCAGTGAAAAATGAAATTTGCGTTGTTTCCCAGTATGGGAAGATGAATAGCACTAAGCTATGCATAATGTAAGTTGGCCCTGGTTCCCCTTGCAGTCACTGAATAACATTGAAAAGGTGGATTATGGACTACAGTTATGTGCTCAGTTTTTGGTTTGAGAAAACAAAATATTTTTGTATGTCTTACATAAGTGCCAAGTCTGATGGCATTTGCTTTATTAGTCCCATTAAACAACCTGAGTTCACCAATTTTCTCTTAGCTTTCTGGCTAAAAAATACATTCTGCTTTCCACTATCATGACTGCTGATGGTTCTGTTCTTATAAATAGTGTTCGAAAAAAAAAATCAAAACTTCTCATCTCCCAAGGTTGTGCTACTTTCAGCCTCTCTGGGGGTCAACGGATAGGGCAGTGAGAGAAGTTATGCACTGTCACAGGCTGAACAAAATCTCATCAATCAGAGAACAGGATTTCACTCTCTGGTGCCTTCTTTTCACTAGAGTGGAAGCAAAGGAAAGAATCCCCAAGCAAGCAATTCTGTTGAATTACTGTGTAAGACTAGGGGAACAAATGACAGCGCTTGTATCTTGAGTAAGCAGTTTCTAACATGAATAAATTGTTGTCAGAAAAGACATTGTATCTGAAATTTTATTTCATAAACACAAGAGGCTCAAAGTAATAGCACATAAAAGTTTTAAAAATCTGAAGTCAAGCTTTATTCTATGTACGGAGAAAAGTTCTCATTCTAACAAGAACCTTTTTTGCTACGTGTTAGCCTAGCATGCCCCTTCCAAAACCTCAGATGTCTGGTCATGCTGAAGCCATGCTCCGGAGGGATTTGGATCTGAGCTCTATGATTTTCTGTTAAGTCAATGGCTCTGAATTCTGCTCCCTTCTCAAACCACCTCTTAGGAACTATTTCAAAAACTTCACAGTATACACACACACACACACGCACACACACACACACACACACACACACACACACACACACACTCCAGCAACACGAGGTTTAAATAACACTAGCTAGACCAGAAATTGGAGGCCAATGAATGAATAAACTGTTAAATTATTCTCACTTCCACTATTTTTCCCAGATATCTTTGTTTGCTAATGGATTATGCCAAAATGTGTATTTCATACTGTTAGGATAGTTAGTAAGGAATACAGAGATGCTACATTCCAGATTGTGCCTGGTATGGGGTAGGAGTAGATTAGCCACAACTGAGTGTAATCTCCATATTATATGATCTGTTCAAAACTTTGCAGATACAGACATTAGGTGTAATTACATTTTATGGGACTGATTCACACTATCTAAATTCATAAAGAATGGCTACTTAATTCAAGTACAAAGAAATAGTTTCAAAACAGATATATGTAAAAAAAGATTGACCATGCTAATAGTAAACATAAGAAACATATAACATGGGTATTTTATATCAGATAAAATAGACCCAAACAAAGAGTATTACTAATATAAAAGAAGCTTTTCAGAATGATAAAAGAATTAGGAAGATACAGCCATCATAAATGTATATGAACCTAATAACAGAAGTACATGAAAGCAAAAACGTATAGAAGTAAAGGGGAAAATAAATAATTCTACAATCATAGTTGGAGATTTTTTAACATCCTCTCAGCAACTGATAGAACAAGTAGTCACAAAAACACAGTACAAATGTAGATAAACTAAACAACATGATCAAGCACCTTTAACCTGTTGATATTTATATAATATAACCCAGTAAATGCAAAGTACACGATCTTTTCAAGTACACATAGTATGTACCCAAGATAGACATATGTTGGGTCATAAAACAGCTCTCTCAAATATGAAAGGATTAAAATCATAAAAATATTTTCTCTGATCATTATGGAATTAAATTAGAATCAACAACAAAATATCTAGAAAAAAAATTTGTTACTTAAAGTGCCAAGCTTTTGTTACTTATGAAATATAATTATGAAGACAATAACCTTCCAAAACAATAGATATGATGTATTACTCTAGTATACTCAGTTGTTCATAGAACTGAAGAGCTGAAAAAGTGCTCAGAGGTAAGCAAAAGTCTGGGATCTTACTTCTAAATGTCTTCAAAATATTTAGATACATGTTGTCAGTGAGCTAGTTAGTGAAAGTTTTTCAGAACTTACGTGTTTTTGTTTAAGACCTTAAAAGGAAGGAATATGAATGTAAAAAATAATTATGAAATTGGGTATTTTTTTTTTGCTACACTTCCAAAAGCACTTTAATTTTGCAAAACTCATTAATCAGTCTTTTGTATTCAGTACTTTTCACTGATTGTACCTATTTGTAAATCTATTTGTTATTATACAATTAACCTGGAAAAGAAACTTCTGTTAAATATGTAAAGTATGTTTACAATAAAAGAAGAAAATGTTTGTAAAATATTGATTCCACAATTTAAAATACAGTAATGGAAAAATCTGCAACCTGAACAAACAACAAGAAAAGTTTTAATTCAATTCTTTGTGAATAACAGAAATCTCAAAAAAATCTTAGTAAAGCTCTAAACATTTATTTTTATTTGACTTATATAATCAAACATTTATTTTGTATTGTTTTAGTTTTTAAAGCACTTACATTTTCAAATCTAATTAGAGAAGAAAATTTTCACTCATTATGTATTTATTAACTTGATAATTATTTTAAAAATACCCTCTGTACATGTGAGGCATCATGCCAAAAGTTAGGGATGTAATCATATTCTCTGTTCTAATAAAGTTTATATTCTAGTGGGGAAGTTAGAAAGCAAATAAGAATACAAAAATAGCTAACTATTTAATTATAACTGTGCTATGAAATTAAAGCAAATAGTGATATCAAAGCATGTAGTAGATATCCTCAAGTGACAGAAAATGGAACTGAGCTTTGAAGAATGAACAAAAGTTAATTAATCAATGGAGAGAGTTTTAAATAGAGGGAGGAATAAGTGAGGCTTGAATCAGAAAGGGGAAAATGTGTTTGAAGGACCCTAGGAAAAGCCTGTTAGTGAAGCACAGAGAGAAAGGAAGATGGTCTCCAGGTAAGGCAGGCAAGGTTAGCTGAACCTGGCAGACCAAGTAAATTACTTTTTTCTCATGTTGCAATGGATAGCCATTTAATGCACTTTAGACGGGGGATTTAAAATGGAAAGGGATAGCAGATATTATGAATTTGGAGAGTCAAAGAGAATAGTAAACAACAGTTCTTAGGTTTCTAGCCTAAGCAACTAAGCAGATGGTGATGCCACTTGCTGAGATGGGAAAGACAGAAAAGGTAGAAATCTGTGGAAGAATTATAGAGTACTTGTTGGGACAGACTGAATTTTAGTGGAGGTGCTGTAAGATATTCAGAGGAAGAATTCCCGTATACAGCTCAATATAGAATGGACATCAGAGAAGTGTTTTGGTTTAGAGGTGTAAATTTGAGGATCATGAGCACAGAGATGACAATGAATGCTATGATTATAAATGAGAACATTTAGAGAAAGAGAAGAGAATTGCTATAGAAATATGCCATCAGACGCTCATGGAACTCCACCATTTAAAGGTTAGGTAGATAAGAATGAGCGAGCAAAGGAAAAAACGAGTTTTGTGTAGTGCGGTGAAGGGCAAGAAAATAGTGTCTGGAGGAAGGAATCATGATTAGCTTGTGGTGTATCAGAGAAGCCATATAAAATAAAGAATCAAAAATCCCATCACTTTAGCAACATGGGCCACTGTTGATCTTACAAGGAATCACTTTTTTGCTAGAGGGCTGAAGCTTGAAGGAAAATTAGACCCTGAGGAGAAAGGCATGCGTTGTTAAAAAGGGAGTTTGGTTGTTAAAAAAGAAGAAAGAGAAAGAAGGTGGTGGTTTGAAGAATGAAGAAAACGGGAGATATAGAAATACATTTTTTAACATGGCAAAATTTTGAGCATGGTAATGATGGCAAGGATCTAGTTCACTGGGAGAGAGTATAGACAAAAGAGAGTGTGAGGGCTTCCCTGGTGGCGCGGTGGTTGAGAGACCACCTGCCGATGCAGAGGACACGGGTTCGTGCCCGGGTCTGGGAAGATCCCACATGCCGCGGAGCGGCTGGGCCCGTGAGCCATGGCCACTGAGCCTGCGCGTCCGGAGCCTGTGCTCCGCAACGGGAGAGGCCACAACAGTGAGAGGCCCGCATACCGCAAAAAAAAATAGTGTGTGAAGTTCCTGAGAAACTGGGAGAAGCTATGACAGATATGAGTTAAGTTTTCAGAGTTAGTCCAATAATCAGAGACAACATTTTAGAAGAGTTTTCTCTTAGACTTATTCAAATAATCTGATCTTTTACTGAGCATAAAATTTATAACATAGTTATATTTGATGCTGAGAAACTTTACTGCCAAATTATGTGTGTGATTGTCTTCTTTATTTAAAACTTATGCCCCAGTTAATGAAAAGTTATAGATATGTCTTATCTACTCAGTAAAGACTATTTTAAAGGGAAATGCTAACTTAACCAGCAAATTAGTTTCAGGAAAGTACACTACTGAAACAGATGAACAGAACACATACTGCAATTTAGTGTTTTATTTCTATAGATTTACCTGAGTGATTTCCCCTCAGAGCAACCAGAGTGTTTTTAAAATCTCATTTAAAATTTTTCTAGCATACAGGCCAACCTCACATGAAAGATGTTATATAGTTATCTGTACCATTTTAAAATGTATTCATTGGGCTTCCCTGGTGGCGCAGTGGTTCAGAGTCTGCCTGCCTGCGTGTCCAGAGCCTGTGTTCCGCAACGGGAGAGGCCACAGCAGTGAGAGGCCCGCGTACCGCAAAAAAAAAAAAAAAAAAAAAAAAAAAAGTATTCATTGAGGAAACTTAAAACCTTCTGCGTTAATAGACTTTGCTTGATGGTTTAAATTCAAAATCCAGGCTTCAAAACAAATGCCCTCTGCCTACTGACAATGTAAGCAAACACTATCAAGAGAAAATAGGTTAGAAAGTGCACTGCCAGATTTTTAGCCACAGCAGGGGGATAAGTAGATGAGTTTGGCTGTATCTACAAGAACATGGCAGTTGTTAGATAATCAGATATTATTTGCTCTAATTGAGCTGTTGTGGGGATGATCTTCAATGGGCCAGTTGAATCAATGCACTGGCTGGAACCTGTAAAGCATTTTATATGTGACACAAATAAAAACTGGGAAGGCAAAGGAGACTGAAAAACAATAATTCTTATAAATATATTAAAATGGTAAGTGAAACATTATAGTTTATAATTAAAAATTATAGTATGTCTACTGCCAATGATATCAATGTTCTTCATTGTCAAGGTAGCAGATCGGTATCACCTACTCCCAGATATGAAGAGAAAGTGACTAACTTTTGAATATAAATGATAAAGCTCCTTTTATCCCTTTTTTTAAAATAAGGAGAGGCTTAAATCTGAATATTTTTCATTTGTCATTGAAAGCAGAGCTACCTATAAAATTAGACCAATTATGAATGAAGGTACATATGGTTGCTATAAGTCTCTTAGGTATTAATCTTATGTTTTGGGACAACTTAAACTGAACACCCTCTCACAGAACAAGAGAAAATACACTGTTATAAAATTTTCCATATAATACTTCAATCTGGTCTAAGAATTGCAGTATGGAACAAACTGGAGCACATACATAAACACACGAAGCTGCTTCACGAACACCACAGAGAGAAGCTGACATGCAGGTTGCATTCCAACAGTTCTATTTAGTGTCTAATTACATCTTTAATTCAAAAACATGGGAGGGCAAGCAACAGAACAGCATCAAAATTTTGTAACAAGGTCTACATAATTTATTTGACATTGTTGGAAAAATAGCATATGTTTTGGGTAATTGCTAAAACCTCAAAGGATACTTTTCCAACTTCTGACAGTGAAACAGAATGCTACAAACTCTAACCATTACCTGTGGTACTGATAGAATCACAGGTACATAACCACTGCGATGGATTTGATAGTTAAGTAGTCATTGACCCTTAAAAGCATGGTTTCAACCTTGAATGTAACTTTTTGAATAACTGAGTATAATAGACATTTGAAGACAACCACTTTCACTTTTTAAAGAAAAATTGTCTTGTTCCTCATTGTTATCAGGAACCCACATTGGCTAGTGGCTTTATTAACCTAAATACCTCTCCAGGACTTCAGAGGGAGAGGATGGGGTAGGAGATGGAATGTGCCATGAAACTGTGGGTAGGAGTAATATACATATATTCCTTAGTCATAATGCTTTTTGGTGAGAAAATGTAAGCATATAAGAAAGAAATCTGCTAACCTTTTAACAAGACAGTAATCAAGCTTTTTCAGCCAAGATGTTCTTAGAAAATGGCACTGTTTCTTCCCATAAGTTTCTTTTTCATATAACTTTTTTCCTTTTCTCAACAGTTTGGCCAGAGTAAATTTAAATTCTGGCTTCCAAAAGAGAATGATTTAATCATCAAACAAAAAAGAATCTTATTCCCCATGCTATCAAATTTAATCTCTTCCACACTAATAAAATCTTCCAAGCAATACTCAAATTAAATGAAGATAAACCAATAAATTAACCTACATGTATAAGAATAAATGGGCCTCCTATTTCTCCTATTTTCTTCCTTCTCCTTTCCCCAGCCTCATTCTTTTTGGGGAGGTGATACTGAGAAGAAGGACAGGAAATTAGTGTAAAGGTAAATGTAGCATTTCACAGAGCAGCTTGGAGATTTGAAATATTCCTTATACACTAACAGTACAAAGCTCGGAAAATGGGACGTTCTGACTAATTAGATTTTCTCATGAACTTAAAGTAAACTAGGGAGGAAAAACATGTTTTTAAAATTTCAATCCTTCTTTAAAATCTTTTGAAAGTGATTTAATCCCCTTATTGGCTTATTAAGTATAATCTATGGAGGAGAATGAACATATTTGATGAGTTAGATTGTATGAATCAGAATCATCATTATGAATAATAATTCTCACTGCATATTTCTGGGATGATGTAGGAGTTTGGATAGATTATACAAAATCTTCAAGAAATGCCATAGAAGGTTCTCTTCTGAATAAATCCTGTTTATCACTTTCTCTTTTTTTCTCTTTTCTCTTTCATTCAAATCTGAGTGTTATAAAATTCTGAAAAAGTGACAACTATAGTTAACCCTATTTATAAAAACTTTAACTTTATATGTACAAATAATTTTCAATTGTCAAAATATGAATTATTTTAATTATATTTTAACCCCTATGCACTTGCTTTCTAACTTCCACTGACATGGTTGATTAGCTAATTTTTGACACGAATACATTCATTATTTACTGTGGCAAAGAAGAACCTGGAATAATGGTTCTTTTTAGTTATAAATTAATTGTGTAAGTTCTTTCTCATCCTGGTAAAGATATGAAGAACTTTTAAGGTGGGAGAGATTATATACCTTCTTAATATGGAGTGCACAGAAGATAGAATGTTAATCCAAAGGAGAGGACAGGAAACTGCATAGTAATCCAGGTTTTTTTAAGAATAATTTTCAGTTTATCTATTTATTAAATATTATTATGAACCTACTATGTAAAAAGCACCCTTGAATTTTGCTACCTAGTTCCCACCTTATAAGACTTTAGAGAACAATTGAAAAAAGGATGACTTTCAATTTGGGTAAAAATTGTAGGCAGAAATTAAATCTATAATTTGCTGAGTATTTACCACATTAAAGTATCAGCCACATTAAAATACTATATATATATATGTATATATAATGTTATACATAGTATAATATACATATATATAACACAAAACCACACACATACAACATATCATAGTGTCCCTAGGGGTTCAGAGTTATTATTTCTGTGTTTATAGATGTAAAAACCTAGGCTCAGTGAGGTTAAGTAAGCCAGAGAGTTTATGAGTTTATGTTTCAATATGAGATGGAAATCACACTGTCAGCTGGAACAGTAATGGTATATATTTTCTGCACACACCTTATTTATTTGGTCTGCAGGCAAAATCCTATAAAACCAGGAAACTTATCTGAATTTACCCAGTGCCATTCTCTATTTCTAAGTTCAACTGTCAACTACTCTCTGCTTTCTGCTTACTTTTGGTCTCTCTTCAGTGTCTTCAAGTTATATAAATAACAGTAAGACCCATAGTCTCACTGGCTTAACAAAACCAGAGTTTGGAGCTAATAGCATCTGAAGAGTGAGGGGGGAAATCTTGGAAAAGAAAGAGCTGGAGAGAGGCAGGGGAAAAATACTGTAGATAAACCCTGCCTAATATCTAGCAGAGTCCTGAACTACATATGAGCAGTGAAGATTCTAAGAAACCCAATTAAGGCTAAAAGATCTGAAAAAAATGTCAGCTACTTCCCCAAGCTTGGAACAAAACTTGGAATTCATTGCCTCACAAAACAAACAAACAAACAATCAAACAAAAATCACTCTTTGGGAGAATATAACAGAACCCAGAGTTTCCACAACATATTATTCACAAGTCCAGTACACAATCCAGAATTATCACACATATAAAGAAATAGAATGGAAATAAAAACAAAACTAAACAAATGGGACCTAATGAAACTTAAAAGCTTTTGCACAGCAAAGGAAACCATAAACAAGATGAAAAGACAACCCTCAGAATGGGAGAAAATATTTGCAAGTGAAGCAACTGACAAAGGATTAATCTCCAAAATTTACAAGCAGCTCATGCAGCTCAATATTAAAAAAAAAACAACCCAATCCAAAAATGGGCAGAAGACCTAAATAGATATTCCTCCAAAGAAGAAATACAGATTGCCAACAAACACATGAAAGAATGCTCAACATCATTAATCATTAGAGAAATGCAAATCAAAACTACAATGAGATATCATCTCACACTGGTCAAAATGGCCATCATCAAAAAATCTAGAAACAATAAATGCTGGAGAGGGTGTGGAGAAAAGGGAACCCTCTTGCACTGTTGGTGGGAATGTAAATTGATATAGCCACTATGGAGAACAGTATGGAGGTTCCTTAAGAAACTAAAAATAGAACTACCATACGACCCAGCAATCCCACTACTGGGTATATACCCTGAGAAAACCATAATTCAAAAAGAGTCATGTACCACAATGTTCATTGCAGCTCTATTTACAATAGCCCGGACATGCAACCTAAGTGTCCATCGACAGATGAATGGATAAAGAAGATGTGGCACATATATACAATGGAATATTACTCAGCCATAAGAAGAAACAAAATTGAGTTATTTGTAGTGAAGTGGATGGACCTAGAGTCTGTCATACAGAGTGAAGTAAGTCAGAAAGAGAAAAACAAATACCGTATGCTAACACATATATATGGAATATAAGAAAAAAAAAAAAGGTCATGAAGAATCTAGGGGCAAGACGGGAATAAAGACACAGACCTACTAGAGAATGGACTTGAGGATATGGGGAAGGGTAAGGGTAAGCTGTGACAAAGTGAGAGAGTGGCATGGACATATATACACTACCAAACGTAAAATAGATAGCTAGTGGGAAGCAGCCGCATAGCACAGGGAGATCAGCTTGGTGTTTTGTGACCACCTAGAGGGGTGGGATAGGGAGGGAAGAGATATGGGAACGTATGTGTATGTATAACTGATTCACTTTGTTATAAAGCACAAACTAACACACCATTGTAAAGCAATTATATTCCAATAAAGATGTTAAAAAAAAATAGGATAATGTGATTCACATGTACTGAAATGACAGTCAAAGAGAACGGGCCATTGTGTGACCCAGATGCTCAAATTAGCAGGCAAGGACTTTAAAGCAGCTATTATAAGTACACTCAAAGACATTTACTAAAAAAAATAAAATAAAATAAAATTTAAAAAATCAGTAAACAAATAGGAAATGACACCAAGAAATAAAAAGTAACCAGATAAAATTTTAGAACTGAAAAATGCAATATCTGAAATAAGAGGTTGGAGTGGACATATAGCATTCATTTAGATAAATACCAATCTTTTCAGACATGCCAGCTTCACATTCTAAGTATGAACTCACAATAAAACTGAACTGAATATTATTTTATGTGCTCTTGGTCACTGTCTATGGCTCTGTTCAGCCCTGTTAGTAAGACATTCTTTTTCAGAAGAGGAATAGAGATGGCAGAGTAAATTATATCAGCAACCTGTCACATGCATTGCCCACCACAGACATGGAACCACAGCCTTCTTCCAGTGGACATGCCTGTTCATGGATTGATTTTCCTGCAATGCTGACAGGATACAAAAAACATTCATATTTTCTATTACTCTATAAAAAATAACAAAGAAATGGTTTCTGGTCAAGTTTACAGATACAGTCTGTAAAAAATAAAGAGTTCACTATATGATATTGCTTAGGAAGGGTATAGAGTAGTCAAAGCTATGTCATTAGATCTCTTAGTATTACTATCTAATTAACCAACAGTTGATCAACGAAACTTCTTACTAACTTGCTTTTATTAAGTGGAAATTAGCAAGGTAGTTTTATTACATATTTTATAGTTATCCTAGTCTGTAGCAGTGTCAGAGAAAGAGAGCAGTAAAGTCAAGAGTTTAGTAAAAGGCTGTCTTACTATTCCTTGGACAAACTTCAGGTACATGTTCAGTTTGAACCAGACACTTTCCTTCTCCTAAAACAAATTTGTTCTCCTATTACACCATATACATGGCTCAATGATGAAATTAGCCCATTCTATTTTAATTGTCCTTTTCTTGCCTACATCTTTATCATAGTCAAACTTCTTGAGAGAGGGTATAAATTACTGCTACTTTCTCATGTGGCAATAGGCAACCACATGGAAAGAGTCACAAAAACTTGATTCCTACTTCCAGACCTCAACAAAACTGAAAGATTTAAAGTGAGAGATGAAAAAATGATTAAAAAAAGTTTTACAAGTTGTCTGAGGCAGTGGTGGACAGATGTATAAGATTACAAGAAGCACAGTGCTATTTTGCAAAATGAGATCCCTCATTTTTATTGTCCATAAGTGTAATTTTTACTGGGTACACTGCAGGCACCAAGTAAGTTTTCTCACTTCAAACTCAGGGTTTGAAAATCATCTGATATTTAAGCTGATAAGAACGAACATAAATCTATAGAAATGACAACCTAATCACTCCTGATAAATTTAAGGTATCTCCAAACCTCACTAAAGATCCTGAAGTATTTTCCTAATCAAAAATGCATCATAAAAGATTAGGAGTTAAATTAGCTAAGCAAGTCATCTTCTAGGAAAGACCATACTATTGGAAGTATGCAACTAATAAGGAATATTGAAGAATGAGAGGTTTATAGTAAAATGTTTTCTGTATGTCTCTTATACTCTCTACGGAAGAGGTTTTTTAAGGCTAAAGTCCAATATTAGTTATCTACCCAGAAATATTCCTAGGTTGAAGAAGATCAATTCATTAAGCCTGTACTAGATGAAAATATCACTCTCTGTATAATTCTATGTTTATAAAATAGCTGTTTAATCTGTAGATTGACTTTCTGAAGGAATCTGCCTACTAGTGCACCAAACTTTCATTAGATAAACATTTCTTTGCTCAACAGGAATGAAGAAAAATAAAGTAATATTTATTTAGCCCATAATACATTCCAGAGAAGTTCCTACACACTTTTCATGTATAGACTATGTAATTCTCAGCAGAGTCCTGAATAAGTATTATATTCATTTTACAAATAGGAAAATTAAATTCAGAGGGATTAAATTATACATCCAAAGTTACACAGCTGTTAAATGGTGAGGTTGAGAATTAAACCCCATTATACATGGTTCCAAAGTCCATGCTCTTTCTTTTCCACTGTGAATTGATAAAATGCCATTTTGCTCCATAAATCAGTTTCTGATGAGCTTGCTTAGTGCAAATCACTTCTGCACAGCCTACTCACCCTATGCGGTACTGATAAAATCAAAAGTCATATATTCAGCAGAATATTACTCAGCCATAAAAAGAATGAAACTGAGTTATTTGTAGTGAGGTGGATGGACCTAGAGTCTGTCATACAGAGTTAAGTAAGTCAGCAAGAGAAAAACAAATACCGTATGCTAACACATATATATGGAATATTAAAAAAAAAAGAAAAAAGAAAAGAAAATGGTCAGAAAAACCTAGGGGAAGGATGGGAATAAAGATGCAGACCTACTAGAGAATGGACTTGAGGATATGGGGAGGGGGAAGGGTAAGCTGGAACAAAGTGAGAGAGTGGCATGGACATATATACACTACCAAACGTAAAATAGATAGCTAGTGGGAAGCAGCCGCATAGCACAGGGAGATCAGCTCAGTGCTTTGTGACCACCTAGAGGGGTGGGATAGGGAGGTTGGGAGGGAGGGAGATGCAAGAGGGAAGAGATATGGGGACATATGTGTATGTATAACTGATTCACTTTGTTATAAAGCAGAAACCAACACACCGTTGTAAAGCAATTATACTCTAATAAAGATGTTAAAAAAATACAAAAAAAAAAGTGTAACTCATTTAAACAGTTGAGACTAGACCCTGGGTCTCCTGGTGGAAAAATCCAACAGCCAGGTTGGTAGCATCTGAGACTAGAAGTCAAATACCTGCTTGCTCATTTGACCTGGATCTAGACAGAATCAATTCAGCTCATTTGTCACTAATTAATATGTGCTGAAACAATGTTCTAAACATTCAGAGTTTATAACCTTTCCATTCTGCATGTCTCAGAGATACCAGAGTACAGTAACCTCTTGATTAAGCTGGATGGACAAGTTAACCTTTGAGCTACATCCTGGCACATGAAAAGAAAAAGAATGGCTTTGATAACTAATGAAGCTGGGAAGAGAAGGATTTTTTTAAATAAAAAAAGAACAAATGGATATAAGAAGAGGACTTAAACCTTCATATACAGGAGCAGAATCTTCAGGACATATGCAGCCTTAATAAATGAGTAACCAAACCATAAACAAGATGAAAAGACAACTGTCAGAATGGGAGAAGCTATTTGCAAATGAAACAACTGACAAAGGACTAATCTCCAAAATTTACAAGCAGCTCATGCAGCTCAATATCAAAAAAGCAAACAACCCAATCCAAAAATGGGCAGAAGACCTAAATAGATATTTCTCCAAAGAAGAAATACAGATTGCCAACAAACACATGAAAGAATGCTCAACATCATTAATCATTAGAGAAATGCAAATCAAAACTACAATGAGGTATCACCTCACACCAGTCAGAACGGCCATCACCAAAAAATCTGCAAACAATAAATGCTGGAGAGGGTGTGGAGAAAAGGAACCCTCTTGCACTGTTGGTGGGAATGTAAATTGATATAGCCACTATGGAGAACAGGATGGAGGTTCCTTAAAAAACTAAAAATAGAACTACCATACTACCCAGCAATCCCACTACTGGGTATATACCCTGCGAAAACCATAATTCAAAAAGAGTGATGTACCACAGTGTTCGTTGCGGCTTTACAATAGCCAGGACATGGAAGCAACCTAAGTGTCCATCGACAGATGAATGGATAAAGAAGATGTGGCACATATGTACAATGGAATATTACTCAGTCATAAAAAGAAACGAAATTGAGTTATTTGCAGTGAGGTGGATGGACCTAGAGTCTGTCATAGAGAGTGATTTAAGTCAGAAAGAGAAAAACAAATACTGTATTCTAACACATATATATGGAATCAAAAAAAAAAAAAAAGGTTCTGAAGAACCTGGGGGCAGGACAGGAATAATGATACAGATGTAGAGAATGGACTTGAGGACATGGGGAGGGGGAAGGGTAAGCTGGGATGAAGTGAGAGAGTAACATTGACATATATACACTACCAAATGTAAGACAGATAGCTAGTGGGAAGCAGCGCATAGCACGGGGAGATCAGCACCGTGTTTTGTGACCACCTAGAAGGGTGGGATAGGGAGGGTGGGAAGGAGATGCAAGAGGGAGGAGATATGGGGATATACGTATATGTATAGCTGATTCACTTTGTTATAAAGCAGAAACTAACACACCATTGTAAAGCAATTATACTCCAATAAAAATGTTTAAAAAATAAATTAAAATGAATAACCATTAAATAAAAAGGTGAAGATGCTTTAAAGAAACATTAAAGAATGCTTTTGCCTGATCTCTGGCCCCTGATTGCTGAAATGGCTGTGATTTGCACTTAAGAGCATCATCACCCTGGCCTACTCATCCATGCTTTCTTGGAGAACATTCAAGATGACCAGAAAGATACTTATTAGGTGTAGATAGCACTGGAAATTATGGGAATCTGGACCTACAAGAGCATGAGCTCCCTGCCAAATATTGAAGAGTCAAGAAAGTATAATCATAAAGCATGGATAGGGGAATTCCCTGGCAGTTCAGTGGTTAGGACTCTGTGCTTCCACTGCAGGCAGCCTGGATTCAATCTCTGGTCCAGGGACTAAATCCCAAAAGCCGTGTGGGGTGGCCAAAAAATTTTTTTAAATTAAATAAATAAATAAAGCAGGGATAATGAAACAGTTATCGTCACATTCTTTGAGTTAGAAATCAAGGACCAAAAAATAAATGGTGGAAGAAATTTTTAAAAAGTAGATATTAGGGACCATTTGACTGTTTTCAATAAAAGATGAATGCAAAATTAATGTTGTGGCATTGCTTTGATTGTTAGTGAAACCATTGTAGAGTTGGGGTTTGAAGGACAACAACTGTCCTTCTTGTGGTATTTTTCCTGGTGTTTAAAGTCAAAACCTATTTACCCCTTTGGTAATAGGCACTGGTCTAATTCTGTAGTCCGGTTTAACCTGAGACACAGATTTTTTATGAAAGATTAAAAGCTATAAAAATTCCATGTTTGGAGGAAGGATTTCATTAACAAATGCGTTTTAATGCTTACCTATAATAACAAAATGAAAAATCTCCTAAATTTGCTAAAGGATTATCAACCATGTTGTGTTTAAATAAACACATTGTCTCTTTAAAGCTAGAAAAAGAAATCAGGTATAAACTGGAGATAGTTACTTTCAGATATTATGCTAAAAGTGGTCACAAGCTCTTCAAACCACAAACCACAAATAACCAGAAGGTGTAAGTGCCTTACTCATAATAACTGCATTCCCTTCATTTTCTTTTTTTTTTACCAATTTTTTTCTCTATGTATTTTTTACTGTGCTCTAATTATCATTACACTTTTGATCATCTGCTGAACCCATCTTGCCCATAATCAATCTTGGCTAAATTATGTCTTCTGATTCCCCTGAACCTACTCCAGCTTAGAATTTGCTGGAAAAAGTCATGTAACAGTGTTGACTGACATCATTATGAATTTATGTTTACACATCTTGTTACCTCCAGTTCAGAAAAGATATGTTTTTACTCTTTCAAAATCACGTCATTACTTATGCCCTCTCTCTTGAATCCTCTAGCTCTTTCTCTGCACAAGTTCTTTCCCTGAGCTCATGAACCATGTAAACAAGTCTCTTCTATCTTGACAAAACCTTCCTTGCCTCTTCTAACTACTAGGTGTTACTATTTTTTTCTCATTTTTTCATTATCAAAATTTCTAAGTATATATCATATAATTTCATTTATAAGAAACTCAAGAACAGACAAAACTAATCTATGACATAGAAATTGTAACTGATTGTCTCTGGGCAGGGGTAGGGGAGATTGACTGGAAAGGGTCATGAGGGAATTAGCTGGGATAACAGAGATGTTCTATTTTGGTTAGGTTAGCTGAATGCATTGTCAAAACTCACTGAACTGTACAATTAAGATCTAAATTCAAATTACACCTCAAAAACATGTTCAGAAAGTGTAGCATGTATTATATTTCCTCCACCAAACTAGTCACATACTTTCATCTCTTATTAGCTATTTCTACCACAATATTATTTTGTAGCTACTTTTCCAATGACAACCACAGTCAGTCCTCATATTAAAACCCCATTAATCAGCAAATGTAGTCACCTATTCTGGGAAGGATTATTTCTTGATAAGACTATTTTCTTTCTTTTGATGATAAAATACATTTTCCTATAAAACAGAAAATATACTACATTATTCTACATGGGCATCCAATGCAATAAAATTTATTTGTCCCAGTGTGCTTACAGTTAAGAAGGAGAAAATATAGAGAAAAAACTAGGCACCTCACCTGAAGACCCTTGAAATCTCTTTGTAGACTGAGATTTGCCTGTCTTGAATAACCAAAAGTAACAAAAATTTAGAAAAAATTCCTTTCTAAAATGCTCACTACTTTTTTTTTTACTAACTAAAAACTCTGTATACAGAAACTTTATGTTTGGGAACCGGGATTATGAATAATATAAACAATGCAAACTTACTAATTATTTTCAATTATTGTTCTATTACGTTGCATTTCATGAGTCAAATATTGCTCTAAGTAGAAGCTTTCAGTGAAAATTTTGGTGAAGACTTCTGAATTTACCAACACTCTATAATGCACTTGGACAAGAAAATAAACATACTTAACTGTCTAAGACATAACTGTCTGTCTCTGTTCTATGCATTACCTTGCACTGACATGGAGGTTGACAGATTGGCTCTTTGAGAGCAGCAGATATTTTACAGGCACTAACTATGGCAAAAGAAACTGCACATTTTGTTAGCTTATTTTAATCTTGCTTGTGGTGAACAAATATCTGTGCATTATAAAAAACCTTCCTTAGGAAGGATGCAAATTTTATAAATTGCCAATCATCCAGATAAAGTAATCTGTAGTCCCTGGGAAACTGCTATTCCTTCTATTGACTAAGTGACTTCAGGGAAAATACTTCAGTAACAGAACAAAATCTCCCCAATTCCTAAATAGCTTCATCTCTTCTCTGAATCCATGGCCTCAATATTCCACAGTTATATATTATAACACATTCACTATGAAAAATGTAGTCAACAAAGGATTTTTTTAGAGTAATTGCAAATTTTAAAATTTCAAGAGAATTAGTTTAGCCTTGTGATGCAGGTGGTACTCATTGAGTAATCCTCTTTTTCTCAAAACCCTCCAAACTCCCAATTCTTGTAAATAGCAAATCAAAAAACTTAACAAGAAATTTTAATTTTTTTATCAAAAATGCCTTAAGAAAGTGTGTCAAGTTGTTCATTGTTAGAAAATTCTGTTTTTAAAGTTATGTCACTTAAAGGTTGCTGCACGTTTACCTTCTCAGCATATAGACTTACTGGACACAGAAATAGACAAATTAGGAAATATATTTGTGAAGATAAAAATTCCATCAGAGCAGGCAGTAAAAGGTACACAAGAGAGCCACCATTAAAGACACAACAACCCTAATAGCTGCTGCCCGAGATAATGTTGTGCTGACACAGTAGAAAGAGGACTGAGGAAGGTGAAATATTACTGAAATTCAAATGCTGGGATGTTCCTTTTGGGTATATAGTTTTTAATCAAAATTATTAAGCGATATTGATTTGTATCCCTTTTCATGATTGAAATATGGTTTTCTGAAAGGTATGCAACAAAATAAGGTTAAACTGCATGTAGTATGTCAGCTATGAAAGAGTAGCTTTTAAAAATAATATCCAAGATACAGATTTAAGATGGCCATGCTGACACTTTATTTTTCTTGTACATATGGATCTGATCTCTCTCAATTTTCAAGTTAAATTTAGAGAGTGCACAGCTAATATTCTGTGTGTCTTGGAAGAGTGCCAGGATAAGAAGACTGTGAGAAACGGATAGAGAGGCTAGGCCAGCAATATAGCATTTTTGAGCTGAATGTCACTATGCAATACAAGCTTTGTAAGTACATATTTTATATTAAACTACCTAGACTTTCATGCTTTTGGAATGGTTTCCAACTGTTTGATCGTGTTTTAAGAGTAATACTGAGTTTGAAACATCAACATAGACTTTTGTTTTAGCTTTATGTTCTGCAATTTATTTTGCTATGGGCAATGAACAATTGAATAAAGCTTTCCCCCGCCCAGTACTTACTCATATTCATTGATTAACCATGTAATTACTCTTTAAACACATTACATTTTACACTGTTAAATATGGGTCTTTTGATATATATGTCAATCTATAAAATTAATATATATGTCAATCTATATTTTAGAAAGTACAAAGGTATTTGCTGAAGCTAGAAAGCCAAGTATCTTTATATTTATACATGTATATTGTTTTTTCATAAAATGAAATGTTATATATAATGAAAGATTTTTGGGGGGACACACCAGTATTGCTCCCACCCCCCAAAATAGTTGTTCTTTCTCTTTTAGGCTCTCTACCTATCTCTCCGCAAATCTATGTGGCACCTTCTCAAAGTGCATGAGAGGTGAGGAAGCAAAGTATAAAAATATTACTTATACTGATTTTAATATTTGTCCTGATGATAAATATTCATTTTGATGGCTGCTGAATGGAATTTATTCATTAACTGACCAAACTGTTGTTTTAGTTTGACTATCCACTTCTAATTTTTTATAAACTTTTGATGAACATGAGATTGTTTTATACCCATTTGCTTCTAGAAATATTTGACACGAGTATATTTGACATACTATAGAATCTCATATTCAAAATATTATTTTGATTATATTTTAACAGGATTATGGAAATTCTCAAATAATTCCACTTTCTTCTAAAATAATTAAAGTGTATCTAGTGTGACTGTCCATGTAATCAATTTGTAATAAGGTTGGTTTGACCAGTGTCCATACATATGGGAGAGCATGTATTAACAGGAACTGTCATCTAGAGCCTGAACTAGTGCTTGGCACAGAGTAGGTATTCAATAAATATTTAGTTTCTTAATGAATACCTCTATTTCATCCTAAGTCAAGATAGGAGGTGACAGAGCATGGAGGAGAAAAAAATGGACTAGGGGTTAGAAGAAACGGTTTTAGTCCTTTCTTTGTTCTCACTTAGTATAAGCTATTCACTGTCTTCCCAAATTATCATCTCTAGGCTTCATACTACTTTTGTTTGGAATGCTTGCCTCTCCTGCTTACTGTGACAAATAGCCACTCATTCTTTAAGTTTCAGATAACATCACACTCCTTCACATAATTCTGGTTTAACCACAGCCAACATTGAGCTCTCCCCTTCTACACTTATAAATTTGTCAACTGACGCCTCATTTTATTTAATTTAACATCTAATTATGTAATGGCTTATACTTCTTTTGAATTTCTTAACACGTTGTGAGTCTTACTTCCCCAGTAAGACTCAAATCCAGAGGTCTCAAACTTGTAGCTCAATTGTCCCAAATACGTGTTTTATTTGACCATCACAAAATTTCAGTGTTTAGCTAGTTGCAGATATTCATTTGAGAATGCATGACAAAAAAATAGTTTTCTAGTTTCTCTTGGAAAAATACAAAGTATGGTCCCACTGGGGCTGCTTTCTCGTTTGGCAGTGACCAACCAGAGCTGAACAGCTATTGCCCATTTAGTCCAGGCACATATTTCCATTAATCCCGACGTAGCTTGAACCTGTGGGATGTATGAGATTTTAACCCCTGATGATACTTCATCCTAATGTACCCACTCCAACACCCCAACAAACAGCTCCCCCTACCACACTCCAAACTTACTTGAAGTCTCTAAAAAGACCCGAAGTCTCTACCTAGGTATCTCTTAGGCATTTCATATTCAAAATGTTTAAATTTTTAAAAATTATCTAAATTGTCAAGTTATCTTCCTGTTTTCTATGTATCCATACAGCAAGATTCAATTAAAAAATGGTGTTAAACCTACTTCTTATTTCCCATCTTCACTAACGGCACGTTGAGCAACTAGAAATCGAAAAGCCATTTTGACTTCTACATTTCGTTATCCAGTGATTTCCCAAGTTCTGTCAGATTTACTGGCAGAGAGAGCAGTTAGGGTGGTGGAGGGGGACTCATTTTCTTCTCTCCACTCCTATTGCCTCTGCCCTCAGAGTCTGCATTTAGTGAAATGATGCTCCTTGCTCTGTGAGCGTACCTGTCCTTAAACTTAACAGAGCCGCACTAAGAGACTCCATTTAGCTTTGATTTCAGATTCCAGAAACCAAAGTCAATTTATAGTCAATAGTAAGAGTTGTTTCAGAGCTCAAATTTACTTTCATGGAGCTTGCAAAATGGCACTTCAAAACATTTACAATGATCTAAGAGACGATTGGTGAAATGTTTTGGCACCAGCAAGTCTGGCATGCAGCTCTCAAGACAAGTGGCATTTCAACCTATATCCTACTTGACTTTATTAGAAGCACTGTATGTGAGAGAAACAGGAAATCTGCACAGCACTTTTAAAGCAATGCAGTGAATTATAAATTAATGAAGGTTTAGTATGGGAAGGGAATAACATCTGCAGAGGAGCGGATTTCATAAAGACAAAAGGGAAAAACGTTTCCCTTAATAAAACATACCCTTTCTGCATGCACAATCAATTCTCAATTAGTCATACCAGAGAGAGTCAGACTGTCAAACTGCCTCACTTTAACTGCTTCCTTCCCCCCACACTGTTTTCTGATTCTGCCTCCTCTCACCCACAATACTCCTTGAACTAATATTTCCAACAATTTTCTTCAATCTGTTTCTGCCATCAAAAAATCCAATTTTCTTTTTATTTTGATGGAGTCTCTACTGCATGATATAGCTTTTCCTCCCACAGTTTCCTGGCCCTTCTCTGCCCAAGCCTAATGCTTAGTCAATCAGAGTGGTAGCAAGCCAGAAGAGAACAGGAATTCAGAGAAGAAATGATTTCCCTAGGAAGTTCTCCAATTCCTTCTTTATACCCCTTTAATGAGCATACAGCAATGAAGTCATCATTTTGGAAGTTCAAACAGACTACAGAGAAATATGTTGGAGTGCTTTCAAAATTCAATTCAACAATTATGGATTGAGTACTTACTTACTATGTGCAAAGGCTTTTACTAGGTACATAGGAGAAAGAACTCACTGCCCTACAGGGCCTTACTGTCTAACTGGAAGGGAAAGTAGAAGATAATTTTACAAATAACCAAGACATACAACAGGGCTTGTATCACAGTAGCACCATCAATGTATTGCCCATCTGAAGCAGGGAGGTGGCCATTCAGTTATTTCTTCAGTAGACATTAACCAAACATTCACTATTTGTTAGATGTCCTGTAAAGCTCTGGGAATACCAAGATGAACAAGATAATACCCGTCTTTACAGTCTATTAGGAAAGTAATGCAAGGAAACAGTTACAAACATCAAGATTAAAATGTTCACTTAAGTGCTAGCTAGAAAAACATGGCTATATGGGCACCAAAGAGAAAGTTTCTATCCCCGTCCAGTAACGGGCAGGAGTGCCAAGAAGGTTTTCACAGAGAAGGAGATGCGTCTTGAAGGGTGAAGAGAGAAAGGAACTTCACACTGAAGCACCAGGATGTGCAGAAGCTTGGAAGTGTGAGAGAACGTTCTGCATGCTAGAAGAGTTCATAGTTCTGAATGGTGAGCGTACTCACAGGATCTGACCAGGGGGTGCTAGGAGATGAATCAAGGAAGAAATACGATTCTGGAAAGCTTTTATATGTAAAGCACCCAGTACAGTGCATAGTGTGTCAAAATTTTGTGTGAATGAATAAGTGAATAAGGAGTTTGGCTTTTATCCTAAGGATGTTGCATATGTATAGAAGGATTTGCATTTGGGAAAAGTCTCCAAAAGGTGAATGTGATGGTTGGAATGGAGGGGCTAAGATGAAAGGTACAGAGACCAGACAGGACATTCCTGCAGTCATCCTTATAAGATGATATGAGCCCCCAATAAAGGAAGAGTTGACAAACTGGAGTAGAGCTATTTCAGAAGTTAAATGGCATAGCTTGTGGAATAACTGGATATGAAGAGGTAAGAGAGAGCTCAAACATGAAAATGTTTTTCACATTTGTAGTTTGGATAATTGAATAGCCTTTGGTGCCCTTCATATAGATAGGGAATCTGAAAGAAAAGCAGGTTTAGTATCCACCTAAGCTACCACATGCTTAGCGGAAATTCCTCAGGTACCTATTTGAGGTTCATCTTATTTTATTTAGATAAGTTAAAAATAAGCCTAGGGAATTCCCTGGTGGTCCAGTGGTTAAGACTCACCGCTTCCACTGCAGGGGGGCACGGGCTCAATCCCTGTCAACCCCTGGTCAGGGAAGATGCCGCATGGCGCAGCCCAAAAAAAATTAAAAAATTAAAAAAATTAAGCCTACATATCTAGTTTACCAATTCTTCTTAAGCTAGAAACTGAAATTTTTGAGTAGGTAGGTTTCAAAGAGCAGTAAGAAGTGATAGCCAATAGCTTAATTAGAGAAAGAGACAAAAAAACAAAAAACCTTAAAAACAAACAAACAAAAAACCTCACCAACTAGAGCAGTCTTTATTTCTGGCATGCTTAATGACATTTAACATTTCTCTACATGCTGAAGTAGAATTCTGCCTTGGCCCACATGTGCCTGGGTTTCTGTACAAAAGACAATGGTACACCCAGTTTCACTAACTGGTGAAGCACACAGCTCCTCATTTAAAGGAGCAGCATAGGACCACTGCTTTCAAGGTACTTTCCAGGGAAAGTAACCTTGAACTTAATACTGCTTAATACATAGTAGTCCCGCCTTATCTTCAGTTTTGACTTCCTTGGTTCAGTTACTCTTGGTCAACTGCAGTCCAAAAATCTTAAATGGAAAATTCCAGGAATAATTCATACATTTTTTAAATTGCCGGCTGTTCTAAGTAGCATGATGAAATCTCGTGCCGTCGGCTCCATCCCAAGCGGGACGTGAATCATCTCGTTGTCCAGTGCATCCAGCCTGTTAGTCACTTAGTAGTTGGTCCCTTAGTAGTCATCTGAGTTATCAGATCAACTGCTGAGCTATCACAGCGCTTGTGTTCAAGTAACCCTTATTTTACCTAATAATAGCCCTAAAATATAACAGTAGTAATGTTGGCAATTCAGATATGCCAAAGAGAAGCCATAAGTGCTTCCTTTAAGCAAAAAGGTGAATTGATAGGAAAGAAAAAAATTGTATGCTGTGGTTGCTAAGATCTATGATAAGAAGGAATCTTCTATCCATGAAATCGTGAAGAATGAAAGAGAAATGCATGCTAGTTTTGCTGTAGCACCTCAGCCTGTAAAAGTTGCAGTCACAGTGCAGGATACATCCTTAGTTAAGATGGAAAAAGCATTCAATCTGTACAATAAGATATTTTCAGAGAGAGAGAGAGAGAGACCACATTCACATAACTTTTATTACAGTAAATGGTTATAATAGTTCTATTTTATTATTGTTGTTAATCTCTTACTATGCCTAATTTATACATTAAACTATCATATGAATGTATGTATAGGAAAAAACATAGTATATACAGGGTGCTGTATATTGGCGGTTTCAGGCATCCACTGAGGGACTACTGTATATCAAGCATTTGGGTGAAATAACTTCTTAAGATTGTATAATGATTCTTAATCCAACCATTCCTCTAAAATTTATCTCTGAGTTGAGTCCCCTAATTGCAGATGTGTTGGTTCAGCTATAAAGTTGTTGTTGTTTTTCTGAACTGCATGTACAATAAGGAAGATTAAAAGAAATAGCTCTAAGAAAGTAGCTTTTTATCTTTATAATGAGTATATTGTTTAAGAAGTTCTTTAGTACAATACCAGTACCCTTTCATTCATTCAAGATATAGTTATTGATTATCTGTAATTTTCCAGACACTGCTAGGTTTTGTACAAAATATAATGAATAACACAGAGCCACTGCTATTAAGAAGCTTTCAAAATCATGGTGCAGAAAGATGATTAAAGAAATAATTATAATACACTGTTTTAAGTGCAATGATACTGATATGTCTCAAATGACAGTATTACAAAGGAGGGGCACCTAACAATGCCATTCTAGGAATGCATCACGGATTTCTGAGCAGTGTTTTGAGTAAGTCAGTGAGGAGTGGTAAGACATGCCAGGTAGAATTAGAGAGCATATGGGAACACATGGAAACACCAGAAAGTTTTTCTCAGTACCAGAAATAGTTCTGATTCTTCTGCACATCTGAACATGAGAACTTGCAGTACATGTGACATATCCCTGTCTTTGTTGGCTGTTACTCACTTGTGCCTTCCTCTAACAAATAAACAGCACTTCCTAACATGCACTTTGTACTAATATCATCCCCAGCCTCATTTTATTAGTTTTACTTAATTCATTTGTGTCTTGATTGCCTTGTTTTCTTAAAATTATTTAAGTCCTTAAAAATGTATTATTTTGTAAGGAGCATTAAGCCCTTTAGCATAAGATGGGGTATAGATAAATAAATAACTCTAATGGGGGTCATGATAATAGTAACGTCATTTAGAACAAAGGCAAATAATCCCAAACACCTGAGTGCATCAGTGTGTAACTGATATTCATGATGTTCACCCCTAAATCATTAAGAAAGGTTTAAACTTTATATGTTCTATATAATAAGGCACTTTAGTTTCGAATACTCAGATCATTTAAAAATGGTTAATTTTCCATATTTGTGTGAATATTTGTGTAAATATTTGTGTGAATACATTTACAAACCTTTAGATTTGTAAACTTACAAACCTTTAGATTTAGAGAGAAAACATGCCTAACTGGAATCGTTTTTCCCTGAAGTCTATATTAAGCAGAAGCTTTCATACGTTTGACTTAGAAAGAAACACTTTTAATATAATGTAGCTAAAAATCTACCTATGGACTCTGCTGTACTCATTTAAGAAGAAGCATGTCACCTTTCTGTACTTGAATGAGTTTGAGCTGACTATATATCCACATGCAAAATACAAACAGGAGTCCAGGGAAAACCCATTTAGTTGCTTTATAAGTCTCATCCAAGCTTGGATAAACACTTATTACACAAACTATGAATATGCTTTTGCTGAAAATGCATAGAAAAACAGCAGGTAATGATGCTTTGTACCTACTATAACACTGAAATTGTTTGTAAGGGCTCAATTTAGTGAATAACTTACCAGTACCTATTTGCATTTTGCCATTGGCAATTTATAACTTTTTAAGTCATTCAATTTACACTTTCATGTTTTTTATGTGTATCATATCTACATTGCCTTTTCTATATTTTGAACTTATCATCTCTAATACATGTTTTCTTACAGAAATCAAAACTTGGGTAAAATATCACTGTACAGCTAACAAAGCTTATGAATAACATTTTAACTTCAATATCTTAAAAAACAGGGGTCTGCCTTAACCTCTTACAGTAACTGAACAAGTGTTTGTTATTACATGGTGTCATTCATTCAACAAATTTTAATGAGCACCTACTGTGTGCCAGCACCATTCCAGGTGCTATCTAGCAGTAAACAATGAGGAAGAGTGTATTCAGAATTTCTCTTTCTAATGGGATATCACTGGAAATTACTAGTTAATAAATGAAGGAGCCAGGACAGAAATACAAGCTGACTCATGGTCCACCTTCCAAGCCTTTGTGATACTCAGCTTCCCATGTTAAAAAATGAAGTTAATACAGAGGAAAGCATGTAGAGAGATAGGGAGAGACAATATCCTATGACATGTTTTAGTACCTGAATCCAGCCAGACCTAAAGTCATCTGTACCCTGTACTTCCTAGCACTCCAAGCCAATAAATTCTCTTTTTAGCTTAAAATAGTTTGTTTACTGTTAGTTGCCACTAAATGAAACCTAGCTAATAGATAATCTCTTGGATAATTCTGTGATTAGTCTCTATGAATATGAATAAGAAACGTATTATTTGATTATAGAATTAGTTGATAAAAGCAAGACACTTGTCCTGATCCTGCTAGAATTTTCAGAATTACATTAAAAATATTATAAATATAATGTTATCTCCCTTTCAATAGGGCAGGTGTGTGCTCTTGAGCAAGTCATTTAATCTTCCAGTGCCTCAGTTTTCTCATGTGTATAATGGGTAAGATAATAGCACATAGGAATGATTTGAAGATAAGATTAAATGAAATAATACACGTTTTATATAAAAATTAAAATTGTACCTGACAAATGAAAAGTACTGAAGTATAATACAAATATTATTATTACTATTAATCTTCTCAAAGGGGCTTATGGCACCCACACAATTAAAGAATCACTACCCTATACTTTCATGACTATTTTATTTTAGAAGTTATGTGGGATAACCATGATTGATTCAAAGTATTTTAAATCCTTTTTGTAATGCTAAATGGGTCTATGTGAGGTGGTGTTGGGAGATGACAGTTGGCCCTGGGCATTGAGAAGATGAAGAGGAATGATATGAAATCTGCATACCAATTTTGGTAGAACTTCTACCAAAATGCCTCTGCTTCTGCAGGGCAAAAAGGAATGACACTGAGGCGATAATATGGAGTCTCAGTCAATATCAGGAAGGAAAGAATGAAAGAGAAGAGAGATTCCAAGCATGGAAAACAGATAAGGAGATGAAAATACTGTGACCCTGTGATTTAATTGATGGAGTATCTCAACCACTACTTGGAGTGGCTACTCTATGTTGTACGTGAAGCACCTTCAAACTAGTAAATTTGTTGTAAATATTCATGGTACTGTAATTGGAACTATTAGTAGCATTTGGGAAGCGATAACTAGTGCCCAGAAGGCAGTAAACATGTGGAACACTTTCTTCTTCAAAGATACAAGGACCTATCATGCTTTATTTGTTAATTACAGATGTGGTAGTGTAGCATAATAGACTAGTTTGGGTTCAACCAGCAGCATTTTTAAATTCATCGTTTGGAAAAAAAATGAGAAAACAATCCCTTTGATAAAAGGAGTATACTTCCATCGAGGTATACAAACAATGCCATCATTCTTTTGGTGATTTTCTTCCTCTATTTCTCATTAGTTTCATCCCATTAAAATTTTTGGCAAACGTAAATCTTATCAGGCTGATTGGTTTGATTAACCTAATAAAGAAAAAAAGTCAGCCACTTATCAACCTTCACCTGACATTGACATAAAGTCTTTACATGGCACAGTTCCTGGGTTTTGTCATTTGCAATGGGGCGAGGGATAGATAGAAGAATGAATAGAGTTGCAGTGCAACAGATTAATTAAGCAGCTCTCAGGAACGATATTGAGACATAACTGATTAATTGAACACTGAAACCATCTAATCAAATAGCAGACACAATAAATATGTTTCTTCAGAGGTAAATTATGCCCTGATTAGCATATTCATTTTTAGAGTTGAATTAACTCTTTATGTGCTTTTTAAGCTTTGCTTAGCTGGAAATAGTCACCTGCTACAGTTTCTCTTTCAGGTTACTCTAAAAACGCCTGGTGAACATGCCTGTATTCCTTCAAGATGTGAGCAGTTTATTCATTAAATATTCAGGCTTTCTGTTCACAAAAAAGGTAAAAAAAATCCACTGAGTCATTATTATTATTCCACACAACCTGCAGTCAGACAAAGCATACAATAGTATTGAAGATGAGTCAGTAAGAACCTATTTTATGCTGAACCCAGTGTTTAATAAGGGAGAACACAGTTGTGAAAACATTAAAGCCAAAGATCCACCAAGCCATTTACATATGAAAAAATATCTTTTGAGGTGTGAAAACAGGATTATTATTTTTTTCATATGCACCTATGGAAGAGATGGTCACTTTACAGCTATGAAGTTTCAGTAAAATAAAGCATGGATCTTAAATCAGGGCAACTGGGGAAAGATAAATTCACAGAGCATAAAGCAGTTCATTTGTATTTAAACTGTCTTCCCTTTTGCTTATACTGAAGCCCTGCCCCCTATTTTTGGCACCCGGGCAGGATCCAGTTGTCACAGCTGTGCAGCTCAATGAATAGCAAGAGTCTGCTTGTGGATGCTCCTCATCAAAGGGGGTCTGTCACCCTCTAGTCCAGAGGCGAGTTCCCTGCCAGCCTGGAGGAACCGAGCTTCATGGGGGAAGGGCAGAAAATCCCAGAGATAAGAAACATGGCCTTGTCAGCGTCTGAGCCCTGGCAGCATCTAGTCCTAAAGCAAAGTCCTGTTTGAATTCCTGTGTCAATGATTTTCTAACAGAAATTCAAGCTCCACCCAAGGGAGAGCTCTCCAGGAAAGAGGTCTTGTGAATGCCTCTGCTGCCACAGATGTCATGTGGAAAATTGGATGGAGCCATGGTTACTCATCTCTCTGAGTTGGAATTGGCTAAGAAGGCAGTATCACGTGTAGAGGCAAGATGTCACAGAGCTGTTGGCTGAAAAGGGATTCAGAAGATTACTGGAATTGTTTATTTTAATGAAACTAAAGAAGTACAAGTGACATTTTTCCTTTAGCTTAAAAGAATTTAATCGTATCAGTGGTGAATAATCTTATACTGCCTAATATTTTATGCATATATATGTATTTTATGCATATATGTACAGATGAAGATTGCTTAAAATTGATCAGAAAGAGCAGGTCTCTCTCTGTGTATGTCTCACTTCCTCTCTCTCTATTTTTTATTATTTATTTACCACATTTCTACTGTTTATAAAATCCTAAAGTTCAAAGTTCTGTAAACAGAAAGAAATAATATGTAAACTATACTTTATATATATGATAATTATTTTGAATTGATCAGAAAAAGAAAGTCTCTAAATTGGAACTGAAATGCTTTCAGGAAGTTACTGAAATACAGTTCAGCTTCAGATGACCTTTAAATAACTAACCTCTCCTCTAAAAATAAAGTGTCTCCTATACCATTAGAACTTCACAATCACAACTCCTTTTTGTTAGTGGTAGTGGTGTCTATATATCAAGAGTTCATGTAAAACACATCCAATTGCAGAAATCTAGAAATCTATATGAAAAATAATAATCAGGACAATCAAACATCTTTCTCATGTTTTTGGTCTTCTCCTTAGAACATTATAAAGAGAAAAAGAAGTACATCTTTTCATTCTGTTCATGTGTTTATTGGTAACAATGCTATGAAGGAAGACTGAACCCCATTCCACTGCCAAACACCAGCATTATCTGATAACAAAAGCAGAACACTTGTCGAAAACATGCTAGAGTTTAGAGGATTATATGTTTTAAAATGATAAACATAAACTTGTCTTCCTTTTAATAAGACAGGTTGTGATTTACCTTTAAAAATATATTCGACCTCTTTAAATTCTGAAATTCACTCCTGCACTGAAATTGCAACCCTTTTACATCTTTCTCTCTTAGCTAATCCTTCCAAATTTTATTTTTTAACTTTTTGTAGGATGAAAAATAATTTATTCAATAACTTAGCTGAATAAGCATTAATGCTTCCAAATTTTAAAGGTAAAAAAAACTACCTGTTCATGTATTACTTAACATTTATCGTATTTGAATATGTGGCAATTGTGTGATGACTTAATTTATATATATCTTCAGTGTTAATTTCTCCAATTATTTTTGTTGTTGTTGCTCTTTAAGTTCATTATAAATATTATTACTGTCTTACAGACTAAGATGAATGACGGTCGCAAAAATAATTTGTTACATATATCATACATCAAATAAACTGTTAGCCGTTTCCTAGATGTACTTGCAATGTTTGAGTTATATATATGTATATATGTATACATACATATATATATATATATATATATATAAAAACTTCTTTCTAGGGTAGCTTTCAATATTCTCAAAGGAAAGGTCATTGTTCATATTTGTTAAGATCTGCATCAGTGATTACTTACCTGACTACTTGTCTTAAAAAAAAAAAAAAGATAAAAGAGCAGAAAGATAAAAAGCATGATGAATACTTTTTAAAAGTATGTGTAAACAAAAATAATATTACCAAGCATTTTGGTTCTAATTATGAAGATGAATACCTTGCACGCTGGAGGGACCTGATTTAGATAGTCACTGCATTTTAAATTATTTTTTCATCTTCAGAACAAATTTTAAGATGTGTTTTGTGGCTTTTTGAATTTACTTTATTATATTTGGTCAATATTGTTGTTTACTTAAAGAAAAATCCCAAATAAACAATCTAACATAACTATTAAGGGAAGAAATTGAAATCTGAACAGACCAATCACTAGTAATGAAATTGAATCAGTAATCAATAAACTCCCACCAAACAAAAGTCCAGAACAAGACGGCTTCACAGGTGAATTCTACCAAACATTTAAAGAAGAGATAATACCTATCCTTCTCAAACCATTCCCAAAAAATCGAAAAGGAAGGAATGTTTCCAAACACATTCTATGAGGGCAGATTTACCTTGATACCATAACCAGATAAAGACACTACAAAAAAAGAAAATTACAGTCCAATATCCCTGATGAACATACATGTAAAAATCCTCAACAAAATATTAGCCAATCAAATTCAACAATACATTAAAAGGATTATATAACATTATCAAGTGGGATTTATTCCAGGGATGGTTCAATATTTGCAAATCAATCACATGATATACCACATTAACAAAATGAAGGATTAAAAATCATATGATCATCTCAATAAGTGGAGACAAAGCAGTTGAGAAAATTCAACATCCATTTATGATAAAAACTCAACAAAGTGTGACATACACCACTTTATTATGTTGGACATACACCAACATAATAAAGACCATGTATGATGAACCCTCTAAGATGAGGAACAAGACAAGAATGTCCACTATTACCAGTTTTAATCAAGATAGTACTGGAAATCCTAGCCACAGCAATCAAACACACACACACACACACAGACACACATACAAAAGAAAGAAAAAAAGAAAGAAAAAAGAAAAATAAAGAGATAAAAGCCATCCAAATTGGAAAGAAAGAACAAAACTGTCACTATTTGCAGATGACATTATGCTATATTTAGAAAACCCTAAAGACTTTACCAAAAACCTATTAGAGCTAATAAATGAATTCAGTAAAGTTGCAGGATAAAAAATCAATATACAGGAATATGCTGCATTCCTCCACATTAATAATGAACTATCAGAGAAGTTAAGAAAACAATTGCATAAGAAAATAAAATACCCATGAATAAATTTAACCAAGGAGGTGAAAGACCTGTACTCTGAAAAATATAAGACATTGTGGAAAAAATTGAAGCTGACACAAATAAATGGAAAGATATACCATGCTTATGAATCAGAAGAATTAATATCATTAAAATGTCCATACTACACAAAGAAATCTACAGATTCAATTTAGTTCCTATCAAAATACTCATGACATTTTTACATAGAACTAGAACAAATAATCATAAAATTGTATGAAACTCCAAGATCCCTAAGAGCCAAAGCAATCTTAAGAAAGAAGAACAAACCTGGATGTATTATGCTCCCTGATTTCAAAGTATACTACAAAGCTAAGTAACCAAAACTGTATGGTACTGGCATAAAAACAGGCACATAGACCAATGTAACAGAATAGAGAGCCCAGAAGTAAACCTACACTTATGTATTCAATTAATTTATGACAAAGAAGCAAAGAATATACCATCAGGAAGAAAGCGTCTCTTCAATCAATGGTATTGGGAAAATTGGACAGCTACATGCAAAAGAATGAAATTGGACCACTTTCTCACTCGTAAAATATGTAAAAATAAACTCAAAATGGATTAAAGACTTAAATGTAAGACCTGAAACCATAAAACTCCTCCAAAAAGATATAGACAGTGTACTCTTTGACACTGGCATTACCAATATCTTTTTGAATCTGCCTCCTAAGGCAAGGGCAACAAAAGCAAAAATAAACAAATGGGACCACATCAAATTAAAAAGCTTTCGCACAGCAAAGGAAATCATCAACAAAATGAAAAAGGCAGCCTACTGAATGGGAGAAGATGTTTCAAATCATATATCTGATAAGGGGTTAATGTCCAAAATATATAAGAACTCACACAGCTCAATATCAAAAAAACAAACAATCCAAATAAAAAATGGACAGAAGACCTGAATAGATATTTTTCTAAGGAAGACATAACAATAGCCAACAGACACATGAAAAGATGCTCAACATCAGTAATCAGTAGGGAAATGCAAATCAATACCACAGTGAGATATCACCTCACACCTGTCAGAATGGCTATTACCAAAAAAACAAAAATCAAGTGTTGGCTAGGATATGTGTTGTTGGTAGGATTGAATATTGGTATACCCACTATGGAAAACAGCATGGAGGTTCCTCAAAAAATTAAAAATAACACTACCATATGATCCAGCAATTCCACTTCTGGATATTTTCCCAAAGGAAAAAAACCACTAATTCAAAAAGGTATCTGCACCACTAGTTTCACTACAGCATTATTTACAATACCCAAGATATGAAAACAAAATGGAATATTACTCAGCCATAAAAAAGAATGAAATCTTACCATCTGCAACAACATGGATAGACCTGGAAAATATTACACTGAGTGATATATGTCAGACAGAGAAAGACAAATACTGTATAATTTCACTTATATGTGGAATCTAACAAACAAAACAAAAAATGAGCAAAACATAAGCAGACTCACAGATACAAAGAACAAACTGGTGTTCGCCAGAGGGGAGGGAGGTGGGGAGTTGGGTGAAATAGGTGATGAGGAATTCAGGAACAAATTTCTAGTTATAAAATAAATAAGTCACGAGGATGTAATGTACAGTATTGGGAATACAGTAAATAGTACTGCAATAACTTGTATGGTGACAGATGGTTACTAGACTTGTAGTGATCAATTAATAATGTATATAAATGTTGAATCACTATGTTCTACACCTGAAACTAATATAATGTTGTATGTCAACTATACTTCAATTAAGATAAATTGCAATAACATTGTAAAAGTAAATATAACTACCTTTTATTTTGAATGCATTATAAAAAGCAGCATTCCTTGCTCTGTGATGAACAAATCATGCTGTTCTTACAATCATTTTCTTAAAAGGCCCTTTAAGAAACGAGTAGTGGTTTCATTTTATTTAAAAGGGATAAAATTAGTTCAGAACTTAGACTGTACTATACAATTACCCCAGATTCTTTTTATCATATTGGGAACTTTATTAAAAGTTCAGTCTGTTTTTGGCATCATGACAGCAGTCTTCCAAAACTGGGTATAGATTGAATGAAAGTAGGCATTAAAGAAACATTTGATTTATCTTTCTAATACTGTGAAAGTAGGAGTTTTGAATTCAGTTCAGAAAGCTATAACTGGCCTGATTTGAAATTATGTATGTCAGCAAGTTTATATGCAGAACCGTTTGAAACTTGTCTAAGCCTATTTTAATAACAAAGATGTTTCATTCTACATTTGTCCAGTGTTTAAGATCCAAGCCTCCCTCTCTCTCTCTCTCTCTCTCTCTCTCTCTCTCTTTATATATATATATATATATATATATATAAAAAATAGTTTCAAGGGAAATCATTTTAAATTAGATATATATTTTCTAGTTTAAAAAGCTTATTATTTTTGAAAAACCTCAGCTATGGTTTTAATTAATGAATTATTGAATTTTATTGTATACCTCTTACTATTATTCAATGTGTTTTAGATAGCCATGATTTAATTAATGGTTCTCAACATTTTTTCAGATTTTAGGAAGCTCATTTGCACAATATCCTTACCCAGAAACACTGCAAGTCGACAGAATAGTTTTCATCACAGTAGAAATGGGGGAAACAGGGAGGAGGCATTTCAAATCTAGAGAAAGCTGGGGAGGTAGGGATGCAGTTTGAAAAAAATATCTCTAAGGTTCATGATTTAAACCCCATGAAATTATGTTTGTCCTCATACAAAAATTAATGATTAAATGAATAATCTTTTGATTTCATTTTCCAAATAATACATACTAACATTTTAATAGTATACTTGATATCTTAGAAAGGGTGCATTCAAAAGAGAAATAAGAAAAAAATCTTTGAGTTGAAATAACTCTTTTTATGAAAAAGAAGTATTCTACTTCTTTTAATAATGTTTTGATATATTAAATGCTTCTTCCATCTGAGAACTTGGAATTTACTCATTTACACAAAAGTATCTCTTTATTTTAAAAAAATATTTTTTCCCCTTCAAACATTTGATATTTTTCTTATTTATCCTAAGGAGCAAAGTGAAAAGATATTTTCATTATTCCCTTGCAGTGGAAATAAGTTTCAATTTAAAATAAATTTTAAAAGTTACTTGGCTCACATCATTCAATGTTTTAACACACTTTGAAACCAATAAATATCATTAAGCTCATGGTATCTCTGAGAGTTAGGATGGCCCTATGTGTACCCTGGTACCTTAAACCCAGGAGACAAAAGGAGGTATAAAGGCCAAAGATAGGTTGGTTCTGGTCATAATCTAGTCCTAATTAACAATATAAAATCTCATTCAGTCTCAAATCCAGTATCGACCCATTTTCAATCTTCTATTCTTCCCAGTACTTTCACAAATATATACAGAGAAAAAGAACATACATTGGTGTATATTAAATCCCCCTGGTTACTTTTAAAAGCGGATAATGAAAAATCTTCACTTGTAGTAAATAATGAAAATTGAGGCTTGACTATGAAGTATCGAAGCTTGAAAATACTGAATAGGTTCTAAATGCCATCCCAAAAGAACAACAGCAATAACCTTCATGTAATGGCAATACCCTTGGAATAAAAGTATTGCCACTCAGGGTGACTCCTTAGAAATATGCAGTATTCATTTAGATATTTAAGTAGAGCTGGATTTCTTTAAATACCAATCTTGTTAACTCATTATTTTATAGTCATACCTCAAAATTGAAAAGAAATGCTAAGCCCTTCTTTTATGAAACTTACAATATAATAAGGATTGGAGCCTGTTACAGGGAAAAGAAAGAAGTTTTACAGAAGCTTAGATAATGTGTAGGAAAAACAGATATTTGAAGGTGAGTTGTGAAGGGGCTGGAATACTATGTCATTTATTGATCACAGGATTTATAAGAGGCAACTCCGGAAGGATGCATATTCAAGGTCAGCTGCACCTTTATATATAAGTTCACACATTAACTGATGAGATACAACTCCGTATGTTTCCTACTGAAAATCTGTGAAGGCTTTCTCTTTCAATTGATTAAAAGCAAAGGAAAGTTGACAGGGGAACTAATGAGCTATACATAATGAATAAGGTGGCAATGTTCTCTTCTAGTCAATCTTTTTATAAAAATGGGAACAGAAACTTGATTCTATGCATTTCCATAGGGGCTGATCTGTGAACTTCGGCCACTGTAGCTACTATTAGTTACCATAATTAAACGATATGTATAAACATGAAAAACAAAACCAATTATCTGGTTCTGGGCTAAAAAATGGTGAGCCCACAAGAAAAGTCAGATTTAGAACTTATATTTTCTTTGTTTGGTCACAAAGTACATTGGGCCATTGGCAAATGGTCAAATGATATTTGGGCTTCTATTCATAATCCAGTGATTATGGTTGATGTACAGAACAAAGTCATAAATTCAGGTCTTATTATTTTACATTAGCTCAGGCCTCAGCAGCGTAGAACAAATGCTCTTGAAAGGATTTTCTAACTCATACAAAGACCCTAAGTGAAATTTTTAAAAAGAGGAAGTTTCTTTTCCATGCCCTTATTCTATTCCTCCAAGCAGATTAGAAACTCACACCTCTCCTCTACTGCCTGAAATAATATCCTGGGGCAGAAGATCTGAGATAGCATAAACAGAAAAGCAATTTGTTTGCTTATCTGATGGAGGTAATTTATGTAGAAGTGTGAATCGACTTAAATTTCCTGCCTGACTTGCTTTTAAAAAAGGGATTATTAACATAAATGAATCTTGATTACTGACAGGAGGTGGTAGGCTCAGTGCTCTTTGCTAACGTCTTCCCTAGGGCATGTTGGAGATAAGAGGTCAGTAATTTGGCAATCCTTTAAAGACTGCACCAACTTTTATTTTAGTTGAAAGTCTCTTATTTGATGGCCTCTGAACAAAGTACTGAAAGCAAGGACATAAATGAGACACTCCAGTCCCCGACCTTGAGAAGTTCTAACTTGAGGAGGTTGTCTCCCAGCACCATCTCTCCTCCTCTCATTCCATCACAACCACAAAAAATTAAGCAAAATAAAATAGGTATGAAAAGACTCTGTGCTACTCCAGAATAGGCAGCAGGATAATCAATAAATATTCTGCTTTTTAGTTTTAGAATTGTTCAACAAATGGTTTATTTATTTTTCCTATCAAAAGTGCTACCTCTTAGAAGGAGGTTCCCTTTCCTGTTTCATGTTCTCTTGACTTTCCTGCCCCAAGGTTGACTTAGGAGTTGATTTAGGTGCTATTCCTTGTGCATCCACAGCTAAACTACTCCAAGGTGTTTTCTCTCATTCTGAATTTGTTTTCTCCTTGATCACTTTAATCTGCATCGATAAGTAGAGTTCCTTGCAAACACTAAATGGCCTTTACATATTTTGAATGAATGATATACAACTAATATTTTTCCCATAGGAAAAAAATAATACTGTGTATCTAAACCATCTTTAGAATGAAAGTTTACCCAATGTGAGACCATAACTTCATATTCTTTTAGATGCAAGATAATAAGTCAAATGCTGCAGTCTAACAAAGAAATTGTCTTAATTTGTATTGAGTTGGAAGTAGGAAGAATTTAAAATAACCATTAGTGAAAGAAAATTATTCAAGTTTTACTGAAACTTTGACTCAGTAAACTGATGAAAATTGACTCTGAGGCATTAACATTTGATATTATCTTCACAAAGGCACCACCAGAGGAAAAGTACATCTTCTAAATTTTGTCATTCTTACCTGTTTTTTTTAAAAAAATTTACAAATGAAACTGAAGGACAGCACTTCAATCAACCATGACAGTATTTTCTGACAGAATTTATTTTAAAAATTTCTCCTATTAAGATTAAATATTCTAGAATGATTTTACATTGTTTACAGTGTCAATGACCAATTATTAAAAAATGACTTATAAATTATTTATAGTTATAAATCATAAGATAAAAGAAAATTACAGTTTGTCTCACTTGGTATTTTGAACTTTTAAAGCTAAACAGGGGAAGTAACTACCATCTTTATGGTAACAGTGCTATAGGTTGAGGGCTTTCATTCAAAATATTGATTTATGCCCTGAACTAAATAGGTAATGAAGTGAGAGAAGAGAAATAGCATGCACATTCAGAAATTATTCAATATAATGCACAGTTTTGAAAACAAAACTGCAAAGATGCTGAAATAAAATAATTTTCTTTTCTAGAATACAGAATAGTGTCACATAAAAATTTATTCTTAAGTTTTCCAAAAAAGCCTTGAATGTTAATGCTAAAAAGTAAAATGAAATTCACTTTTATTCATTTATTTCTTTCCATCATTTAAAAAAAAAGAATTAGAAAAAAATGATATTATCTATATAAACTTAATCTAGTTTTTCTTTTATTTATATTACTTTCATCATCATTTAATCCTGGAAACCTTACATTTCTTATTTACTTTTTAGACAGTAATAATTAATATGCATTTTTCTTATGATGATATAGCAGAGCAAGGAAAAGTAAAGAATACAGACAAAAAGAGAGCGGAAATGTTCTACAAATTCTGCTAGGGACTTTCACATGCCTAGTTTTATTTTAAGACAGATTCAAAATCAAGAAGGAGAATTACTGTCATGCACAAAAACAGGACCTATGATTTAAGATAAAATAAAGTTATAATATTAGAATAATTATTTATTAACACTTTAAATTTTATTTTTGATGATATTCACAGACCAGAACTGAACTGTAAAAATATTCCTTTAACCACACTTTTCCTCCTATGTTATAGCCAATAACAACAATGACAACAGCAACAAAATGGCAAGTTTTGCAGCCACAGGGATTCTGCTCTCTATGAAGCAACTATACTTATTACTTTGACCTTCAGCCAGGAAGACTCCTTCAGGAAATATAAAATAGACCACAGAAATTACTCACTTAGCCTTGGGATTTGGATTCATTCTGTGCTCTGAATACTTGTATCCTGATCTTACTGCACCTGACCTTTTAGATTCTAGATCAACCCTAGATCAACTCCAACTTTCCATCTTAAAATACAACAAGCTCAGATTCCGCACTGAACCCAGATTCTTCACATCCCCAATTCCTATTCATTTGTGTTACTTATTTTATGTCTTTCTTTCCAACAGAATCACAAACTCATTTTAGAAAGAGACTGTTTCTTTACCCAGATCATAGTAAGTATAATTTGTTGAGTGCTTACCATGTGGAAGGTGAATTTCATGATTTTCTATATATAGAACAAAAAAAAAACCCCCAAAAGATCCCAAACATATAAGGTGTTTTTGTTTAGTTTCATTTTACAGTTGACCCTTGAACAACATGGGTTTGAACTGCATGGATCCACTTACACACAGATATTTTTCAGCAATAAATACTACCATACTATATGGTCCGTGGTTGGTTGAATCCAAGGATGTTGAGGAACCTCGGATATGGAGAGCAGACTATAAATTACAGGCAGATTAACCACTGCATTATCCAAGGGTAAACTGTGTTTTGTTTTGCCATTTTTATCAATAATGAAACTGAGGCACATGTCAATTGCATAAGGCTCTCAGATAATCTAAATGACTTATCTGGGATTCCATTCCAGTCTGCATCATCACCATTACAAGACTTTGCATTCAGTACATGTTTATAATTTAAATAATTAAATAAAATCTCTGAGACCTATTTACTCTGAGTTAATGATTCTAAAATTCTTTGACTTCTGACTCTTAGTATAATCCTCTACCTTTTAGCCTAATTCCCTTACTTGTTACCCTAGGTACTAACAACAACAGAGACATAGTTTCTGCTTTCAATCTTTGGTTACTCACTGTCTAGGACCCTCCATTCATCTCACCCTTGCCTGAAGAGCAAACACTTTCACCTATTTTGTAATTGTCGTATAACATCCCAATCCCATATACCTTGGTCAGGAGTATAACATTATTTCTATATATTTTTCTATACAGTATCTTTAACAACATGAATGGTTCATTGTAGGAACAGCAATTTGACATTTTTCTCTTTAATCTACACTTGCCAGATAGTTAAGGACTGATGGAACATCCAAGTACTGAGAATTTCAAGAAAATAATAATGCCTATTATATTTAATGAAATGTTTATGTAATAATTAAAATTTATCGTCATATAATTTTGATATCTATTCCACAATGAAATTTTTTTTTTTTTTTGGTACGCGGTCCTCTCACTGTTGTGGCCTCTCCCGTTGTGGAGAACAGGCTCCAGACGCGCAGGCCCAGCGGCCATGGCTCACGGGCCCAGCCACTCCGCGACATGTGGGATCTTCCCGGACCGGAGCACAAACCCGTGTCCCTTGCCTTGGCAGGCGGACTCTCAACCACTGCGCCACCAGGGAAGCCCCCACAATGAAATATTTTTTAACGTTTATATATTAAATTCTCCCTAGTATATACTGAATAAATGTTATTGAATTATAGATTTTTTTCATGTTTTTCTAAGAAATTCAAAATTTGATTAACATTTTTAAATTACGTGTTCCCATCACATATAAAAATAAAAAAATAAAATGCCGAAGAGTCATAATGTTGAATAAACACACTACGTCAAAAATAAGTAAGAGTTATGTAAAAAGCAAGCATGATAAATTAATCCTAAACTAGTATATAGTCTCCGAAAAATTAGGGGTTCTCTATCAGGCCCAAGAGCAAAAGACCATTAACTGGAATATCAAGCTTCATACCATAAGGAGGATCACATTCTCTTTAAAGAATATGACAGGGGCTTCCCTGGTGGCGCAGTGGTTGAGAGTCCGCCTGCCAATGCAGGGGACACGGGTTTGTGCTCCGGTCCGGGAAGATCCCACATGCTGCAGAGCGGCTGGGCCCGTGAGCCATGGCCTTTGGGTCTGAGCGTCCGGAGCCTGTGCTCCACAACGGAAGAGGCCACAATGGTGAGAGGCCCGCATACCACAAAAAGAACAAAAAAAAAGAATATGACAGAGTAAATATTTAGAAAACATGTTAGGAATGGGCAACAGACGCCAAATTCATGCCTTAAAGATGACTTTGCATTATATAAGGAGTTGTGCAGAATCATGTATTCACAAATAGGGTTTGAGTTTAGGCTACAACTTTTCTTTTAAAATTGAAATGTGGCCTAAATTTAAAATTGATAAAAATATAAATTTTCCAGCTCTGAGAGCTTAGGAATGCCTTCATATGCATGGCTGTAAAAATAGGCTGCTTCCAATTTATATACAATGGTTTAAGTACAGCATTTTGTATTCATTTGTAATTTGGAAAGGAATTCATAACATTGTAATGAATTTTGGGGTAGATTTTAAAAGGAAAACTTTTCACGCTAACTTACATCGTTTTTCCTCTTTCGGAGGAAAAAAAGTGTTAAATCAGATTCAGGAAGAGCCTCTTATCCCAGGAAGATGGTTTACTATTAGGACAGTAGTTTCTTTAATATTATAGCTAACTAGAGTTTCCTACCATATACATACCAAAGGTTCATGTAGTAGAGTTGAATTAATTTAAATGTCTTTATGCATTAAACTTTTCTTTCTTATTAACTGTTGTGGATGAAGTGTTCTAATATTTTAACACATAAGAACCAGCTAGCACTTCTTTTGCAAAACACCTAGGATTTTTAAAAATCATTTTGCTTTTATTCCTTTAGAAATGAAAAGAAAAGAAAAAAAAGAATCCTTGAAAAGAAAAGAAAAAAAAGAATCCTTCCAGGTAATATCAAGAATGCTAAGGAATAGTCTTTAAAAATTTTCCTTGCCTCAAGATATCTGGGGAGGCTGAGGGGTAGAAGGGATAGGAAAATAAAAACTAATTTTATCTTTGCCATGAAGTCATATATTATCATGGAAACAGGAGTCCAGAAATTGGGCAAAGCTTTCTAAAGGACAGCTAATGAGCTCCCCAAAAGGTATATGAAAAACAATCTTTTTACTAATGAAATTAAGCAAAGATTACTATAATGTATGACATATTGCAGGTTTAAAAATCCTGTTGTTAAGTTTTCAGAGGTTTGTTTCTATTATAGGCAATAACCAACTGTAAGGAGAATAAAACAAAATCCTTAGCATTTGTTCTCAAAATTACAGTGGGTGGAAGTGAGAAGTGAATTAATCATGCAAACCCCGTCTTGAACCAAACATGAATCCAAATAGTTCCCATATCATGAAGCATACTGCACCAGTTACTATGGACTGAATGTTTATGTTCTGAATTTACATGTTGAAGTCCTAACCCCAATATGATAGTATTAGGAGGTGGGGCCTTTGGGAGGTGATTAGGTCATGAGGGTAGAGCACTCATGAATGAGATTAGTGTCCTTATAAAAGAAACCCCAGAGAATTCCCTTGTCCCTTCCACCATGTGAGGACCTGAGAAAATGACCATTTATAAACCAGGAAGTGGGCTCTCATCTGACACTAAACCTGCTGGTGCCTTGATCTAGGACTTCCCAGTCTCCAGAACTATCAATAATATATTTCTATTGTTTTTAAGCCACCCAGCCTATGTTATTCTGTTATAGGAGCCGGAACAGACGGAAACACAATATTTTGCTAGAGGTCAACACATATTCTGTCTCTCCCACCAGAGTAAATAACATAAGAACAAGGATATTTGTTTGTTTTGTCCATTTCTGTGTTCTAAGTATATGGGACACATAGCAACACTCAAAATATAGTTGTTGAAAGAGTGGTACTTTACTTTCTGACTTTTCTTCCTTTCTGATTCCTTATTGGAGTGGCTATCTATTGCTTGAGCCTGCCCAGCAGTCATTCTCTCTTCTGAGAACAGCACCCTGATTGTTATTACATCATCACTCCTCCCCAGATCCTAGCCTATGCAATTCAGGCAGGTTGACATTGTTCCCATCTCCACCCCTGGCAGGTTCCAGGTATGAGAACACACTTAATTTGGACAATAGGAAGAGTCCATCCCATTGAGCCAAATGTATGGTTCAGATGGCATGTGACCTCTAGGTGGTGACTCAGGCCAAGGTAACTCAGGTGAAGAACTTTTACTGGGACAATTAAGGAAGAGAAGCTTTTTACACTGAAGTTGCTGAATGGAAGAATTGTGATACTGGCCATTCTAACCACACACACCATGGCAAGAAGTTGTTCAAATGAAGTCAAGACAAAAGAAAACCATGCCAAGAGATGGTAAGATGTGTATGTTGGCATCATACAAGCTCTGGATTCTAGGCCTGAAGCCAGTACTATCCCACTATTTTGAAGTTATGTGACCCAGTAAATTTCATTTTTATAAATGTAGTTTGAGATAGATTCCTACTTGCTACTGAAAGAGTCATAACCTCCAATACCATTGTATTAATTAATTAAAGCTTTATACATGGAAGAAATGAACAGCACCATGCTGATGCTAGATCATATAATAACCATGGGAGGAAAATAGTGATAGTCATATGGTGTATTCTTAGAAATGTCTAGCAGTGCTTGTGTTGTCTTTTTAATTTACTCATATTAAATTTTGGAAGGAGAAAGAATAGCATTTATTTTTCCATCAACAGCTCTAGATGGTGTGTTTTTCCTTGTGTGACTTGCCACTGGTTGCTTCAGCTCTGCTGACTACAGAACTGAAGTAAGATAATCATTTTTTTTTGTCGATAGCACACAACCATAAGCATGGTTTAAAAACAGAGAAAAAACAGTCCATATTTTAGAAGGAGTTACAATTTACTAAATCATATAGAGGCCTAAAATGGCTTGAGGAATCAACATACATGCCCTCATTTCACAGTTGAAGAAAGGGGTTGGCCTAATGTCGTATCATTGCCTTGTAGCAGAGGCAAAAACTATAACACAGCAAACCATACTAGGATTTTACTTATTTTCACACTGTAATTTCTTTCCAGAGACTTGCTTTTAAATCACAAAACATAAAGAGCTTAAAATATTTAGTTAGGCTTAGAATTCTATTCACATGTAGAAAACTTGTTCACAATTTCTACATACATGTATTATCGTTGGGCAGAATTTCATACTGTACGCTACTAAATAAGAGCTCATTAAACAGTAATTTCATTAGCACCCTCAAAATTCCAATATAAACTTATACGAGTTAAGAAATAAACAGTTTCATTTCTAGAGAATTAGTTATCTTATAGGTCAATGGATCTTAATTTACCTAATGCTACTTTAGTGTCCTGACAAATTTAATTTATCTCTACTTACCAATAAGAACAGGTCTATGAATTACTTTAGTAATTGCCCAAGAGGATAAAAAGGCCAACGTAGAATATGTTTACATATATTAAGATATGAAATTTTTTCGTGAAAGAAACTCAAAATCTGAGACAAAATATTCTCCATATTATATTTTCAAAATAAGGACAAACCATTTAAAATTAAAATCCAATTTAAAATAAATAGATCCGTCATGTAACATCCTAAATGGGAAAAGAATTTGAAAAAGAATAGATACATGTATATGTACAATTGAATCACTTTGCTGTACACTTGAAACTAATACAACATTGTTAACTATACTCTAGTATAAAATTTTAAAAAATAAACAAATAAAATAAAGTTATTAACAAAGCTAACTTTCCACATTTCAGTCTCATTTACCATGAACTATAGAAGACTAAGACAATTGGTTAAGATAAAATCTTATGCATTTGAAATTTTTCCCAAAATCGTACTGTTTTTCTTAACGTTTTCTCACTTCAATATCAATCATGAAAGCAATTTATAGTCATATAAAATTAACCATAGTATGTGACAAATAAAAAGTGCTTTGAAGTTCCTGGATGAAAGGCTTTGTGTTAATGCAACACATTATTAATCCCATAAATACCAAAGAATTTAAAAGAGAAAGTCATTTCACAGGGAAAATAGATTTTGAAGTTGATGTGAATCATAAGGAATTCTTAATATCAACAGCACCTTAGTCTTATATTTTAAGATCAGTTGATTGATAATTATTGAGACCCTTCATATATCCCCGTTGGTGGGACAATGAAGTAAGTGACTTTGGGGGAAGGAAATATGAGTACAAAGAAACACCTCTATCGCTCTTAATTAATCACCCAGTCTTCTTCCCTGCAACAGCCCCAGGAGCACTTTTCTGCAGTGGGATAAAGAGTAATTGGTAGATTCACTCTGACCATCTCATCATATGCCTATCACGAAACTTAAAGATACTGTCTATAATCCAGTCACAGGGTGTCAGCTTGTCTGAGAGTGTGCATATATTTCTTACTGTGATGGAAGTAATAAGCTCTGTTTAGAAACCTCCTCAGCACCCTCCAAAGAAGGTAGAGGAGGAATTTGGTAGCTTAGACATAACTTATTCACGGATTCTATGCAAAACAATATTCAGGATCTTGCAGTGAAAAACTGCTTTGCTGGAACATCAGAATGTTTCATTGAACCAGGGGAAGCTCTGATTTGAAAACTGCACATTGAACATCTATTTATTGACTGAGCCTGTATCCTTCACTGACACTGGCATTGAGGACCTGGCATCAACTAGGATATCCTATGACAAGCATCTGGCAATAGCAGAAGAATCAAACTAAGAACAGTTCTTAGAAATGTATCTAAAATACTAGCCTGATTATTATAGCTATAAGCAAGAGTTTTCATTGTCTCTGGAAGGAGGAAAAAGTGATACTTAAACTGAAGTTTAATATTTACAATCCTGTTTACTTTCCTATATGGCCATTTCTCAAAGCTCAAAGTGTTCTGAACAAAGTTCTCCAGTTTAATTTATGTGTGTGTGTGTGTATTAGTGGGGCAAATTGGTTACATTAAACTGGTTAATGCACATGTTCCTGTTAAGTTTCAGAGAATGTGATTAGAATGAGAGTGTATATATAAAACCTTGTAACATACTGGTTTATACCATTGATTTGTTTTGCTCAGACTCTGCAGGAGGATTTTCTTTCTAGCATGCATTTTCCAATGCCTACTTTTGAACCATGTTTGGTACATGGCAGATAATCTAAACCTGAGAATAGTAAATGCATGTACCCTGGCAAGTGACTGAAAACTTTTTTTAAAGGTAGTATTGGGAAGTAAGGTATTAAATAAATGTAAGAGTGTATACCAGTGATATCCAAATATTACTAATGATCTTATGTGTAAAGCACTGTACTAAGTTTGACATTTTATATATCATTAAATTTTCATTGAAAAAACATGAGATAGACACTATACTTCCTTTTTACAAATAAGGAAACTGAGGCTCACAGAGGTTAAAAACCCCAGCTAAACCAATTTTTCAAAACAAAAACTCAAGATTTCAATGCAGATCTCCTTGGATCTGAAACTTTTATCTTTTTCACTACAAAGGGCTACCTCAAACATAAGCAGCTTTCTAAGGGAAGTGTAATAGAAACTGCTTCTTTTAGGATTGTCTTTAGCATATAAGATGTAAACATAAAAGTTTATGTTTAATTACATCTCACACATTATTTTCACATGTTCTGAGAAAAAAGATACTTATTTCAGTTTGTTTCAATTTTCCTACAGAAAAAAATAGGATTTGATATGCTTGAATTCTTAAAGGCATATTTTATTTCAAACAAACCCTAAAACAACAAATATTCAAGTTATATATTTTGCAGTTGTCAATAACTCTATTTGAAAGAGCATTTCCATGGAGACCTCTTTAGAAGTATGAGTTTATCCTTTCCTGAATATTCACTAAGAATAGATTATTCATATGTCTAATTCTAGCATAAATATATATGGAGGAGATTTATAGGCTTAGCTAATTCTTTCATTTTGCAGACCTGTTCATTATTACACTTCAAATTTTGCTGCATGAACTTCTCATTCATATTGAAAATACACCCCTATTAAAAAGCTTTTGTTCAGTAAGATTTTATTATAATCCAAGATGTGTGCAGAATTGAAAAGTAAATTACTATCTTATACTTTTAAATAATTTGGTCCTCAGTTTGGAAAGAACAACTTTTGAAATATGACAGTTCATGATAATGCTGCACTTCCATTTACTGTCATAATTCATAACAAAAACAGGGTGGAAACTTATTTCAAAAACAATCAACACACAGCCGGGAGAGCTTAGACACTTTCCCTTACATAGTTAGGCATGGTAGATTGATTGCTTTAATGGCCCTATTCTTTACCCCTTCTTGTATATGCCACATTTGCCATGTGACTGTTTAGTTCCTCTTGCTAAGGAAGCACAACCTCTTTCCCCTCTTCTTAAATTTGGGGTCACCTTGTGTCTTGCTTTGGCCACCATAATGATAGCAAATGTGATGCAAGCAGAGTCTTCAGAAAGGTACTTACACATTTCTGCTCACTCTTGCCCAGAACATGCTCAGGCTGGCCTCCTTCATGAAGAGAGACGATCTTGGACTGGAGCTAATTTGCCCCAGTTATGCTACCTGAGGCATAACTAGCGCCAGCTGATTCCCCCTGACCACTCTCCCACCCTCTGACACCTACAAATACGTGTAACAGAGAACCCAGCCAAAATCAGCCAGACTCAGCCCAGATAGGGTGAACCCCACAGACTCACAAACTATATAAACGTTTATTGTTGTCTGCTGCTAAGTTTTGGTGGTTGTTTATAATGCCACATTACTGCAGCAATATCTAAATTATATAATCTGTCTACTCTCATTTTTTTTTCTTTCTAAGGGTATAAGTGGGTATCTGCAATTAAGGATTAAGTTTACCTTAATAAAGTACATTTTCTATTTCTTAATCAGGAAATAGCCCATGAGCATATTTCTACATTTAGATTTGCATTAAATTACCATTCATTGAGTATCTACTATGTTTCTGGCACTGTGCTAAGAACTCCAAATATAAATAAATAGTTCAAAAGGTATGTCTGGAACTGTTAAAGCAACAAAATAAGCAAAGTAGTAAAGGAATATAATTGAAAGCATAAAATAAATATCCATGAGCACATACTGATATAAATGATTAAATAAATAAATAAGGGAAAATAGATAAATATCCCATGCAGAATAATTCCAAGTTATTTAGGTAGATACTTCACCCTTAAGGAGGCAGAGCATAAATACCCACTCCTTAAGTGAGGTCTGCACAGTGACTTCGTTCCAAAAGCAATGGTATAGAAAGAGGGAAAAAGAGTAACTTTACTGGGCAGAAACCTGACAAACACCAACTCAGCCAGGTGTTCAAGATTAACGACAGCAGTTGTTAATCACGTTGATAGTATGGACCTCTGATATGATGGGATGAGAATTGCATTTTGCCTCTGTGGTTTCCCTCCTCAGAGACTAATACTCCAATCCCAAAATTATCATAAGAAAAACATCAGACAAATCCCAATAAGGAATATTCTACTAAATACCTGACCAGTACTCCTCAAAACTGTCAAGATGAATCAAAAGGAGGGGGTGGGATCTGAGCAACTGTCATAGTCTAGAAGACCTTAAAGAGGCATGATGACTGAATGGAGGGTGGTATTCTAATAATATTAGGTAAAAACTAAGAAATACTGAATAAAGTATGAATTTTAATTGATAATTATTATTGGTTTAATTGTGACAAATGTACCATACTATTGGTAAGATGTTAAGAATAAGGGAAACTGGGGGCTTCCCTGGTGGCACAGTGGTTGAGAGTCCGCCTGCCAATGCAGGGGACACGGGTTCATGCCGCGGTCCGGGAAGATCCCACATGCCGCGGAGCGGCTGGGGCCGTGAGCCATGGCCGCTGAGCCTGCGCGTCCTGAGCCTGTGCTCCACAACGGGAGAGGCCACAACACTGAGAGGCCCGCGTACCGCAAAAAAAAAAAAAAAAAAAAAAAAATAGGGGAAACTGGCTATGGAGTATACGGGAACTCTGTGCTATTTTCACAACTTTTCTATAAATCCAAAATAGTCTGAAATTAAACTTTTATTAAAACTATACAGTCCCTGAAAACATGTAACAATTAGTGTGTTTTTTATTTTTTATTTCTTTATTTATTTTTGCGGTACGCGGGCCTCTCACTGTCGTGGCCTCTCCTGTTGCGGAGCACAGGCTCCGGATGCACAGGCTCAGCGGCCATGGCTCACAGGCCTAGCCGCTCCGCGGCATGTGGGATCTTCCCGGACCGGGACACGAACCCATGTCCCCTTCATCGGCAGGTGACTCTCAACCACTGCGGCACCAGGGAAGCCCAGTATGTTTTTTATTTTTAATGAATCATTCACTGCTCTACTGTACAGACTGAAAGTTTTGATTGATTATATACAATGTTTTTACTTATGTATTACTGATTTGTTTTCTCTTTTATTACCTAGTTAGGTTCTGTCAAAATTTCAGGCATAGTTTCTTTAAAAAATCTGAAAAATTGTAATTTCCCAAACGGTGCTATAGAGATATGAATTTTAACAGATTGCTAATTTACTATAAATTATTAGTAAACAAATAGTATCTCATTCTGAAAGATAAATTTTGTAAGTTAAAATAATTTTAATTCCAAAATGAATTTAAATGAACAGATTGCACATTATTTTAACACAATTTTGAAAGTTAAATGTAAATTGCATAATCAATTAATTTTCACTATCATTTTCTAAAATTATTGTTAAATATCACTTCTTGTCACAGTCTTTCTGGAGAAGATTAATGGTAGGATCACAGAGATACCAGCTGTTTAAATATTCTTTTTATTTACAGTGCTAGCTTAATAAATAACCAACCTGCTTAGCAACTATAACCTTTTTTCAACTGGAGAACTTTCATGGAGATCCCCTACATATATGGAACATTATTATTTTTTAATGCTAGGCCATTATCCTTAATAATTTAATGGTATGAGACAAATGTCCGGTGCAGTGACAAAAATAACGACTAGCTCATATCTTTGGTGGCTTTAAAGAAATGAAGGATATCCAATGGGCTTTGGTAAACATGTCTAAAAGATAAAGGAAGTGTAGAAGACATTTAATAAAACATGCCTCTCATTTTTATTCGTTTTCTGTTTGGTTTCTTGGGAATCTCTGTTTGACAGTGAACTGCAGTGTATTTGCTTCAGGCAGATGCTTTTCTTCTTTTCGTCTACTGACATGGCAACCAAGAGAAGGATGGTGGGAAGAATGGTTGACACCTAATATTAAGTTTTAAAGAGCAAAATAGACTTTTTGCAGACAGGATTATAGTGTGAAACAATTTAAGATGTTGGTGTTTTTTGGGGTTTTTTTGGCTATGCCACATGGGGCACCTCAGTTCCCTGACCAGGGATAGAATTCGCACTCCCTGCATTGGAAGCAAGGAGTCTTAACCACTGGACCGCCAGGGAAGTCCCAAGATGTTGGTTTAACGTTTATTATCTGAAGTTGGGCATGAAATGGAAGCATAGATTCAGATTCCAACCAAAGGTTAGAATGCAATCATATTACGTTTGATTTTTTTCTGTAACTAAAAATATCAACATAAATTCATTGAGGATGTTTCGTTTTTGTCCAGTGTGAAGGTTATATTGAGGATAAATGGAGAAATGTAAGTCACTAAGTCATAAAGATTAAAGATTCATTTCTTCCTTTCTTAAGGGTCTGGTCATGCCAATTCCCTTCTGGAGGCCAACTCCAGAGCACTCTGGCACTGGCTTGTTTTTTTGCATGCCCTCACAAACACACTTTCTAGTTTTAATAAATACTTTTGGTTAACTGTTTCAGAAACTAACAGTATTAATCTACCTTTGCTTTGTATAATGGTCCACACAACAACTACCATGTCTCCACGGGAGAGATAAATAGTGGAATTATTAAGAGATATATAAATGCAGTGTTTTATGAATTACCTTTTAAAAGTAGTAATTCTGAAATATTTATTAAAAGTCAGGACTGTAATATCTACTCCTTGTAATTTGCTCAATATCCAATTCCATCATTAATGAGATTAGCAGAAAATTTTAAATGGTGTTTGTATATACATTCCTAGTATTTATAATACATGCATTGTATGTAGTATTCCAAAAAGTATGTGTAGAGTATTCAATCTCTTCCAGTGCCAGAAAACATGAATATCACAATATTTTGGAAAGAAGAACCTTTAGAGAAATTTTTTCCTTTCAAATCAAGAAAAGAAAGTGGCTCAAGAATATAAGGGTGAAAAATTGATAGAAAAATACTCTCTGATATCCCTGGTTTTCTTTTTAGAGTTTATTGTTTCCAGGTTCATTAAACCTTAAGAGAAACATTGTGTGAAAAGGGCCTTTTAGCCCTGGAAATCTTTTGGTCAAAAAAGTTAAGCATCTAATTCTAAGGTTGTCTGATAATATTTATACAGTCATGGGGAGTTTACAAAAGATATGAGTAGAGTGATCCCAAGAGCACATAGCAACCCATGGCCTTTCTAGGCATTCAAATATTTAGTTCAGATGCTTCAAGATTACAAATGAAGGATTTAAAAATATTTTTCTTTCTTTTTCAAACTTCTTTTGTGTATGGGGCAGGGGGATAACATATATCTTACCTCAATCCAGCTTTTGATTTGCCTATCATTTTATTTTAATAAATATTATAGGTTGTCTCTAATCTTAAAATTCTTTGTCTGGAAACTTCCTTTGTTTGTCATTTGTAAACATTTTCCAAAGGAAAGAACTTTGTACACATGGTGGTTAAATTTTCAGGAGAACCCACAGAAGCAAAATAAGGGTTGACAAAGAGCTGGAGAGAAGACAAGGAAAAGAGTTAAAAAGCACACGTGAGTTAGGTTACACTGAACCAAATTGAAGTCCAGTCTATATCTAAGAATCTAGTCAATTCTATGCACTCTCTCTGTCCAAACCCTCAAAGACACCCCAAACTAATAATTTCATGGAGTAAAGAACATTGTGAAGCTCATTTAAGGACCCTCCTTCCCAGAAGCTTAGGATTTAAGAGGCTTTGCTCTAAGTAAGGTGTCAGACAAGGCAGGGAAATAGAAGAAGAATGGTGGATACTGAGGGAGACCAGAGTTTTCCTATCTCCAGGTTCCTCTTTCTTTCCTTCACCACTTAAAGGCAATCTTCAGCCTACGATGATGAAACAGTAGGGACAGAGGGCAAGAAGTGGCAGCAATGGAAGTTTTAAGGCAATCTAAATTTGAGTTTGCCCTTCTCCCCGCACACCCTGTTTTTTTTTCTCTGCCTCCCAGCTTTTCCTCTCCCTTCTCCTCTAGCTCTTTATTACAGATGAAAGAAAGACACAATAACAACAAGGGCAGTGGAGGTTTATCAGGAAAAGGAGAAGCATAGCCAATGGGAGTCCTCTGGTAAAAGAGTGAGAAAGATTACCTTGGCCAGCCATTCTGCTCTCCTAGTTACCCTGGCTCCCCTCTCTCCACATATTCTATCCCTCCTGTGTTTGCTTTCTTTCCATTTCCATACTGTATAAGGAACTACTAAGAACTAGAGATGGTTCTTTTGGAAAGTATGGGCAGTGGTGAAGGAAAGAGAATGATTTCCTTTTTTTCTCCTTCCTTTCCCACTCCTTAAGGATTTCTTCTAAGACAGGACAATCCCACCTGGCATTGAGGAAGGCAGCAGAATCTCCATGTCTCTCCAGAAGGAATGATTGTTCAAATGTAAGACAAATATCTCAATAGTATATAAATACAAAACTACCCATATTGCTAAATTGTGATTTGTTTAAATCAATAATGGAAACATTAAAAAAAATAAGTTTACAAAAGTCTTTCTAGTGATTCTTTTTTGTTGTAAATTCTAGCCATGTTTATAATATCCAGGAAGAATACATTTATATGCAAATTTACATTTTGCATTTGAAGCAAGTAGTAATTCTACATTGGCTAGACCTCCTTTAACATATCAAAGGTCAGCTATATTCTTGAGGGAAACCCTTTTCAAAAACAGACAGTGCTATACACTCTTAAACTTTGTTTGCCAAACTGTAACTTTGTTATAGTCTTTCCTCCATTTTGTGTTAATCCTAAAAGTAACCAAAAGGATAGAAATCATCATTATCATCCCAGCAGAGATGTCTGGGGATTGAATCTAAGTCTTACTGCATTCTGGGTAGGCTTAAGAATTTTATGGTATTTTGCCCAATGAGATCCAAAGTCTAATTCAGAAGAATCCTAGTTGCTTAAGCAGTAACAATCTGCATAACTGGAAAGCAACTTAACCTTTTTCTTCATGTCAGAATACTGAGGGGTTGCTTTTTAAAAAATACTTTTAAGTATTTTTGACTTCTAAGATAATATTGAAAGAACTTAGGTGCCAAGAACCTTCAACATTAGAATGGATATAGAAATATTATTTTGATTTGACACCAACCCTAAAATGAGGAACAAGTGTGTAACCTAAAATAAGCAAGAAAGCTCCTACAAAAATAGCAAAGTAGAGTTTAGTTTTGCTATGATCCTAAGGCCAACATTCCCTTCTACTGGAGGAATAGGTCTCCTATGAAAATAAATAAGTGAAATCTTCCAAGGATCTCATTTTTGAAAGAGAGACTTCTCATTTTCTAAGAAATGAACAAATCGGCAACCACGTAGCAACTAGGTAAAGTCTATTGCTCACGTTCTGAAAGAATATTTTGCCACTCCAATAATCATGTGATGGATACTCCCACTCTACAGAATCCACCCCACTTTACAGTAAAAAGTATCAAAACTATGACAGCAAAAATGCCTACTAGTTGCAGTATTAATCTTTTTACCATGTACCTACCAGTGGCTATTTAATTTACGCCTAATTATAAGGTACTGAATGGTACATTTAAAACATAAGCTTACAGCTAATCAGAAGCTAATTAAAAACTTTACAGTATAATTTTCTGTGCTTGCTTTCGTCTATAGTTTTACAGGAATAATTTGTGATTTTTACAGTGTAATCTATTTAATTTTTATGATTATTCTTTAAATCATTTCTGGAGAACAAAGATCAGTTCTCTAGAATAAAAAGTGTTCAGCAGAAGCCCTAAAAGAACAAGAGTCCTCTAAAGGAGGCTCCTCCTTTGACAACTTGAGAGGGTCGCCTCTGGAAGAAGAGAAAATTCCTCAAGCCTAGCTAGATAATTATATACCAGGAAAAAAAAAAAAGGCAAAGCAAATGGAATAATTGTGTCACCAAACATACAGCACAGCCTTTATGCAAGTAGACAGTAATCTTTCCAGAGAGATTAGCACTTACACTGAAAAAATTATAGAAGTATTTAATAATCATGAAGCACAGAACAAGACTGCAAAGGTTCTGAATTTTAGCACTCATTCTTCTATTTATGGTTAAAATAACTTGAGGCATCTTTGAGTCCCATTCTCCCTATCTCTAGAATGAGACTCAAAATAGCTGAACATGGTGCCACCCGCAGGTTGGAGGCAGTACAGTGAAATTAAGAGTAAAGACCATGTGAAACACCCGAGTTCAAGTTCTAGTTCTTCCACTTTACTTCATGGTACTTAACACCATGGAAGATATGTAGCAGGTGCTCAGTTTTGATTTGTTCATCCTAAGTGGATGAAGCCAGACTCCCAGGTTAGAAAGTAAGCTGCTTTTTCCTCTTCTTCACCTATCATGGTCAGTCTATCACGAAGCATTTGTTTCTTTGAAATAACTATAGTGTTCTGAACATGATTTCATTGTTTTGATGTCACTTTAGTCTGGCTGGGACTTCACATCAAGATTCCTGTAAGGTCATCCTCACTTCTCTTGCTAATCTTGTCCTTTTCCAAAGAAATTTGTCTTTTCTGTCACCTATAGATGTTTCCAAATGTTCTCAGTGCCTTTAAATACCTGCCTTTAAAAAAATCCCAAATTACAATGGCTCTCATTTAAGATATTCTCTAAACTGGCCTTACAACTATTTAATATTATTATTTAATATTATTTACCCATAACTCTAAAATAAGCAAAGTTAATTCTTCAGCATAATATAAAAATTCTCATTCCTGTACCAACATGTCCTGCTCTGAAATTCCCTCTCATCCTCAGCATAGTAAAAATAACATGATTTTTGGATTCAAAAAATTCTAAGTGTTAATGTGAATTCTGATACTTAACTAGATGGCTCCTTGTAAAATGGGAATAAGTACTCAATAGGCTTTTGTGAGGATTAAATGAGATAATAATAGCTAATAATAGATATCATTTATTGAGATCATACTGTGGTTCATGCCCCATTCTATACCTTTTACATGTATTTATGCATTTGATACTTGCAATAACCCTATGAAGTAGATAAGACACTATTTCTCATACATAAGGAAATTGTAGTGTGGAAAACCAAAACAATTTTCTAGTAAAGAGTGTGTGGCTTCTGAGCTGGCATGCTTAACTTCTAAAAAACATGTGTATCCAGAGTAGTAGTGTACCTGGTATATGCACCAAAAATGTTAGTAAATGAATAATCTGAAATTTTAGTAAAAATGTATTTCTTTGAAAAATACTAGTTGTATTTCCCCCAAACTATTCAAATAAGGGTAGCTTATTTGACTCAAGATAAAATAGTTGCCATGAATCAAAGTTACTGTATAAATAATTAGACCCTTATAAGCTCTATTTTTCCTCTATGAAAAGTGCATGAACTCTTACCTATAAGATCAAGGTTTATTAAAGTGTTGATTGCTTTAGACTTAAATACTAAGAGACTTTTTCTTTATATTATACAATTAGAACAGTATTAATTTATAGAATAAAATGACGTGTGTATATAATTTTCTAGTTAAATGTGTGAAAATACTACTACCAACTAATTTGGCTAATACAGAACTAATACAAATCTTAGTCATTAGAGAAACAAGCATAGTCGTGGAAAGCATTAGAATTAGTACAGAACTTAAGAATACCTGATTGTATGTTGCTGTTTTTTTTTTCTTCTGAAAGAAAAGATGTAAAAAAATGCCCAGCAAATGTGATTATCACCCACACCTACAAAAATAATTCCATATTGAAATCCTAGGATAACTGATTCAGCTTAATGTCTTTATTAAATCTTTAGTCCTGTTTGTCCTCCCCTGAAAGAATCTGTACACAAGTGAGACTCCACAAACAATGCTAACAGCTACTTGTTGCAATATTTATTTTTTTATAGGCCCTGAAGAAAGTACATCACATATTTTTATTGCATAGTGGGGAGAGGGTAGATTTAGTAAAGAACCAAGGATATTAAAGAACTGAGGATATTACAATGTTTGTAACACATTATTGCAATAAAGTTGTTACTCTAAAGACTTTCTGATTCACTGTCTATAATATAGAAATGAAGGTCTTGTACAAAATTTCCATTTTATCTAGCTTTATCAAAAATGCACTAGTGGCCAGTTGTTTCATTGCTAACAGTACAAACTTACATTGGAAGATTACAGTAAAATTATATGACTTACTTATATCCTATGTTCCAAAATAGGATGGCTACCATATTTTCAAACAAAACTAGTAAAACTGTTAGTTATGAGTCTAATAATTTCTGAAAAGTATGTTCAGTTGTTGAACTATGTCATTCCCTAGAGTCATGACTACACTTGCTCTTTCTATTAGTGCTTTCCGCACTTGAGCATTTTGTTTCCCACTGACTCTTTACGAAGTGGCTAGAGAAAAAAAAAGTTTACCTGGCAAAATTTCATAATTATCAATGACTAACACTGGTTGTTTGAAAAGCTGTTCTATCTTATTATTGTTCAATATACTGCTCTATAATATACCAAAGAAATCCAATACTGTATCATGATGATAACACCCAGCATGTTGCACACATTAAGTGACTGCCGCAGTGTGCAACGATACTGGAAAAAAAGGCACTGTTTTCTCCATTTATAACTTGTGGTCTGGAAGAGCACATGTTTTGCCCAATGCTACAAAAATCTCAGAGGCAATGCAAAATTTTAGAAACATTAATTCATTAATTGGTGTCCATAAAGTGCATTGATTCAAATGAAAGGAGGAAAGTCAACAAATTTTCTGCCAGAGTGTATTACAAGTACCACTGAAAAAATCACAGAATTACTAGTTGTCTTAAAGTACTGTCACCTTGGAGAGGCCAAAATTATTCAAAACTAAGTAGAAGTGGAGTAAAATGTTTTTAACTTCATGAAGGTTTTGACTCAAGAGTGAACAAAGATCTCCTAGGAATTTTTTCAACTAGATCACTTCTTTGGAGCTCTAATTAATTGCCACGGATTGGGCAAAGTTGTGAACCTAGGATTTCTATCGATGACAAGTCTTAATCCATGTTTTAGGGTGGCACTTTTCTGTCAGAAACCATCTCCTTCTTGATCCTTCATTAGGATAGAGGAGGCTAAGGAAAAGAACAGATACTATTAAAAGTGATCTATTTGTTTTTCTATTTTAAAAACAGTGAGAAGTAATTCTTCAAGTTACCAATTTGATTGGCTTCTTATGATAAAAGTTTATTATTGAGATCTGATATTTTCAATGTTATACTCAACACAGAGACTTAATTTTTACGGACCTGAAAAAGAAACATAGCACAAATATTATTCTTTTTTTCTATCAATTCCATAATTTGTTTCCTCATCATAGATTCTCCTCTTACATTTAATTCAATCAGCTAGAACGTTAGCAGTGATTCGTAACTGTGTAAACAGAGCCATTTGCTCACTCTCTCTGAAGCTATTTCTTCCTCTCTGAAATAAAGCTAACAACTCACCTCAGAGGGTTATTGCTACTATTAAGGGAGATACTATAAGCAGAACACCTCTTATCTAAAAATGTTTTAAATTGAGTCTGAGGATTATAAACAAAGGTTTACTAAATCATTTGCTCACAGGTTGCCAATCCTGAAAAAATTGCTCCAGATTAAAGTTACTACTAATTCATCATTCATTTCCTAGCTTAAAATGCAACCAAATTGTGTATGAAACCCCTGAATCTTTTACTCCATACTCCCACAGAGATGACAAATCTCTGTCCTTTTTCCTTCCTCTCTTCTGCACAGACACCTTCCACACCTCCACCAAAATATATTGCTCACTCATTTATGTTCCCATAGCAATATCTCCAGTACAGTCCCTATCCCAGTGCATTATAGCTAGCTGTGAATATGTTTGTCATTTTGGCTGCACTGTGAGTACATCTAGGGAAAGTACCTGGTACCTGCTGGAACATGATCGCTGAACTGAATGGCCCAGGAGCAGCATTAAGAAATAAATACTCTATGAGCTAAAGAAGATAGTACTAAAATTATTATTTGATGGGACACATAAGTTTTAAAAGTCAAATATATAATTCCAAATACTCTCATCTATCAAATCAATTCATTCAGCTCCCTGAAAGTTCAGTCTCTAGTTAGTTGATTTTGGCTGATGTTTAGCTGCAATATTTCTTCAAAGCAAACATTCTTAGAGCCAAATTTGGATTCTCTTATAGTGGAGAGCAGTGTGTGGAAACTGTCCTTGAATTTTGCTAAGTTAAAATGGTCTTCTCAATGTTTTGCAATATAGAACTCTGAGACTATAACAAAGGGCATCACATGTCTAGGCACTGAACACTTTTGGAGCACCTTTTTTTTTTTTTAAGAAAAGCAAGTTTTAAGCTGCTGCAAGTGTTCTATATATGGCAAGTTGGAAAGGAGAAAGCTGCTCCTTCTCGAGCAAAAAAAGGGCGGGCTTCTCATTTTTCACATTCGGGTCCTGAGTATCTTCGCTCCTTGTAACTATTTTCTAGGCTGTGTGCTACTTGTGGAATGAAGGAGCTTCAGGGACTCTTACCAAGCACAACCCTGAATCGACTCCTATCCAGTTCTTCCTAAAGTACAATTCAGAGGTCTGGAATTTGGGAGAGGCTACCACAGAGATGTGTGAACTCTCCCTTTCTCTTGGCTTTTTAGGCTTTCTCTCTATTATACTGGTTTTCATCCTTTCAGAGGTAAATGCCTTTTTGAGAAACCAAGAAAAGCAATGAAAATTCTCCTCAGAAGAATGCAAGTGAGCAGATACTGCAGCCTGTCTGTGGAATCCACATCAAGAACCCCTGTACTTATGTTGAGTCATTATCACCAGAACAACATGTATGCATCATATCAGTTTAGGCGTCCACAAGCATGACTTAAATTGAGTTACATGTCAAGGAGTTGTTCTGAACTTTTATTATTGAGAACCAATATAAAAATGACAACTTGAAGATTGTGTGTGTGTGTGTGTGTGTGCGTGCGTGTGTGTATGAAGAAGAAGAGAGTAAGAGAGGAGAACATCTAACAGTGACTCTACAATGTTAGGTAAGTCAACTGTCTATGGTAAAATTGGAGCACATACACTTTAGGGAATTTTTTAAAGTAGTTAATATTTGCTAATCTTTCTCACTTTAAAATATGAAGTAATATTTGTGATTCTTCAAAAATTCCAAAAAAAAATTTGTATTTGTGCTTATATATGTAAGCCCCATCCACCTTCCATATACATATTCAGATGGCTAAAACAGTAAACCTATAGCTGTGCCAGCCACACAGTAGGCATGCAACAAATGCTCATTTTGGGAAATAAAGTTGAATTCTACCTTCACTATGTGACCATCACAATGTGAACTATGTGATACTACATTTACTTGCATGTCATTATTATTTATTCATTCTGCAGGGAAATTAAATTTTTCATAACCACCTGTTTATGTGGACCACCACATACTGTTAAATCTCAGATCAGCAGCAGATACTTCAACTGGAAAAATAAGACTCCTTTGGGACCACTCATAATTTCTAGTATGCTACATTTTAAGACATTCCCTATAGGAAATTTTATTACCATCTACTTTAAGGCCTAACAAAATTTGGCACTTTATATTCATTTTCATTCTTTATCTCTGGACTCTCCCTGTCAAAATGACCTTTAAAACATCACAGAGTTACTACATTCACTGTGACGTGGTTTGGGGCACCACTTGTATCATTTCTCAAAGAGAATGTAATATAGCTCTCTTGACTTATTACCTCATTTTTCCATTAGTGCTCTAGAACCATTAGTATTTTCCCTGACTCCTGTTTTTTGTTTTCATTTTTATTAGTTTTGTCTTTAATAGTCCAAACTTAACTGTTTGACACTACTTTCTCAAATGCAGCAATGAAAAGAAGTGGTACCAATCTGAATGTGACTCAGAAATCAAGTTGCCTCCTGAACTTAAACACTTTCCAGATTTCTTCCCTAAGTTAAGTTTCTTTGGCCTCACTAAGGAAGTAAATTTCTTCCCTAAGTTAAGTTTCTTTGGCCTCACTAAGGAAGTAAATGACAATTCAAAATGTGATTTTGTAACGTAATTAATTATTTTACATTATTGAGAAAAAGGAGGACAATTTACTATTCTGTATGTATAAGAAGTATATAATGATTTTCTACCTTATAGCATCCTCTTTTAGAGGACTATAAAAATCAGAGGTCCTGTAGATGCACTGGAATTGGAGGGAAAGAGAAATGATCTTAAAATAAAGCAGAATGTATCAACTGTTCAAGGAAACACAGAAATGGAAATTGATAAGGAATTTTATTTGTAAGCAGGCAAGAAGATGGTATTAATGAGCAGGTAGACGATGATACATAAGAAAGGAATGGAAATGTTTTAGGATTTGGTATAAAAAAACAGAACTCAGGAAAAATTCCATTTGTAACAAGTTGCACTTGTTTTCTGGAGTGAATATTTGGGAGACTCAAGAAGCTAAAGATATAATCGAATACCTAAAATATCAAACGCTAGCTTTTGTCCTAAATGCACTTTTTATAACACTGCACTCCTTGTTTGTATTTTGGTTATAGCTTTTTAATGCTAAAACCCTCCAAATTCTGAGGCAGATGAACCTTAATACATCAAATTAACTTAGTAGCAAAACCAGACCAAACCAACCAACCAACCAAACAACAAAAAACACACATATGTTAGAAGAAAAACAATCCAGTTCTCAACCATCACAATCCATGGTTTTAGAAAAGTTTACTCTATGAAGTGAATCTGAACTGTCATTACTGTTTTAAATCTCATCGTAGTGCAGACTGATTTAATGAAGCACATTTGCTTGACTGCAGAATCAAGGAGAAACGGTGTCATACTCAACCTCTCAGATGTTTCTTAGTGGAGAATTAGCTTCAAAGCTTTTTGAGCATTTAAACTCTGGCTCTAAAGATAACCAACACACACAGTGACCCATGTGAGAAAAGGAAATCTAATTTCTAAATGGACAGCTGGTGAAGATTGTATTTTAATGTTCTTAAAACTGAAGGAGTCACTTCTTCAACCCCTTTATTCTGTTTTACCTTTAAAAACCAAGTAAGAGACATTTTCAAAACACACAAGATTTGCATTAAAGCTTATACTTGAAGAATTTAAAGACCTCTGTAAGAAGAATGAGCCCAGCCATATATCATAGGAGGAAATGAAAATGAAATACATTTATTCACTCAAGGTGAGTCAGCACCAATGCACCACATAATCAGACCACTCAAATTAATCAGCAAAAGGACAATTCCTTTTCTTCTGGTAGTTCTAACCATAGCATCACGTCCTCAACTTACAGCAAAGAAAATAATACTCACTCCTGAAGAAAAAAAGGGGGGAATAATAATTCCTCCATTCCCAAAGACACAAAAATGGCTCATCATCAATCATTTAAAGAATACTGACAAAAAGAAGGAACGAATTTTGCTCTGCATGTCCTAGGAGAATATACAATAAAAGGGCATGAATGCTTCACACTAATCAAAATTACTGCTACTACTTCAAAAAGAAAAGAAAAAGAAAAACCTCTAAACATAAATGGAAAAAAAGAAGTAACATTTATAGAAAATACACTATATTAAGTGCTTTACATATGTTACCTTATTTAACTTTCCTAATCGTCATGAGGAGAGTATAATTATCTCCCAACTTCCTGATTTAAAACAAACAAAAAACCCCACAAAACCTGAGACTAAACAATTTGTTCAAGGTAATAGAGTCAGCAAGTGGTCAAGCTGAGATTTGAGTCCAAGTCTGAATGGTTAGCAAAAGACTATTATCTTCTCACTATAGTTCATTTCTTTCAAGTATTCACTAAATATCTATTCATCTATGTTATGTACTTGGGCCAAAATAGTGAAAAAATGGAATTGTCATGGTCCTCAAGGAGCTTAAGAATCAGCTGGAGAACACCTTGCCTGGAATGAGTAAACACAATGCAATGAATGTAGTGTAAAATCTAGAGGATTTAATAATAGATCAGCAGGGGGTGGAGTGGAGAGGGAGGGAAACATCAGGAAAGCTTTGGGGAAAAGTTCCTAGAACTAAAGGGTAAGCGTTAAGCAGGAGAAGCAGGAGCTTTAGATGCAGAGGAAGTGGTGTGTGAAAAGGCCTTGGCTGGGGGTAAGGCAGGGGGACTGTTGGAGAATAAAAGAAGTTCAGTAAAGCTGAAGCTTGGGGAGAGAGGAGATCAATGTCACTAGCCCATTGTGTTGTACTTTTCCCATAGTTCATATCAAGGATTTTGGATCTTTTATAAGAGGTTATAAGGTGCCACTGAAATATTTTAAGCAGGGGATGACACGATCAGATTTGGATTTTCTAAAAATCTCTCCAGCTGTAATATGAGAATAGACTGTAGAGTTTACAAAAGGAATGTGGGGAAATTAGTTAGAAAGCTATTGTAGCTCAAGGAAGAAATGAACTACGAATAAAACATTTCTTTCTTATAGAAGTGGAGAAAATTTATTGAGACAGATATCTAGAAGTAAAATCAACAGAATTTGTTGATTGACTGTGGCATATGACAGATGGAGAGGTGTCAAAGATAATTCAGAATACTGGTCTAAAAATTGGTTGAATGGTGGTGCCGCTTATCAAGACTGGGAACACAGAACAAGGGGCAATAAGGAGCAATTTCATAAAAATAACATTGTTACTATATCAATAATAGGAATGATGATAACCAATCGTTGAACTTTTAACTGCGCAGCAGAAACTGTGCTAAGTGCTTTATATGTATTTTCTATTTTCTCCAACTCTGCCCCTGAAGTTGTTATTCTTATTATCTCAATTTTATAAGTGAAAAAATTAAGAACTAAAAAGTTTGGTAACTTACCCAGTGAGTATGCAACAATGCCAACTGGAGAGGGTGTAAGAAAAAAAGAGGGATTAAATGCTATGTTTGGAAAAAGATAGCTTAAGACATTGTTGAAGTCTCCTCTTAGTTGTCTAAATGTCCTAAGGGGATGTCCTAATGAATTTATTCTCCAATGGAAATCATTGGTCAGAAAAGTCTATACTACATGCTTGAAAGAGAGAGAGCAAGGTCAAGTTGAGAATGACAGATGGAGCAAAGAATCAGGAGCCACATAGAAGCTAATAGAAAGGGCCAAATTTGGAAACAAGCAGGATTGTTGGGAGACTACCCCAAATAGCGTTACCCAGCACATCTGCCTTGTCTGTTGGCAGGAAGCTAGTGCATGAGAGTGCCTGGTTGTCACAGAGATGCAATAAAGAATATCAATAGGAGGGCTCTCCTGGTGGCGCAGTGGTTGAGAGTCCGCTTGCCGATGCAGGAGACGCGGGTTCGTGCCCCGGTCCGGGAAGATCCCACATGCCGCAGAGCGGCTGGGCCCGTGAGCCATGGCCGCTGAGCCTGCGCGTCCGGAGCCTGTGCTCCGCAACGGGAGAGGCCACAACAGTGAGAGGCCCGCGTACCACAAAAAAAAAGAAAAAAAAAAAATCAATAGGAAAATATACTAAAAACAAAATAAAATATACTTACTTTAGGCCCCCAAATCTGAGTAATTTTCACTATATTCTAACTATACAACCTACCGAAAAACGGTAAAACCTACGGAATGAATGTTCTCTGATGTTCATTTATGGTGGCATCAAGGAAAAGCCATTGGTAAAAGTATAATGAAGCTACATCTTTTGACATAAAATTGTAGGGATGATTTAAGAAGAAAGAGAGCAAAGACAAAAATCTTGGTGGAAAAAATACAACACATAACCCTATCAGTAATAACTAAAAGGTTTGACATTCAAGTAAAAGTAATTTATATATGGCCACTTTGATTCAACATACTCGCTCATTCATGTGGTTTCCAGAAGAGAACCAATAAATGTTTCCATGGTTGGCATTTATGTGGCCGTGGGGCTGATCGGCAGGCTGTTTTCTGAAGGGACTATCTATAAACTGTCATACGTCGGTGGGAAGAAATGTTCACTTCCTTGCAAAAGCTGGTCTTGGGTGATCACTTATTTGGAGATTTCTACTAATCTTTCACTTTACAAAATTTCTGCCTTTTAAAAATGTACTTCGAAAGCATAGACCTAGAGACACCTATAAGATTTATTTGTTTCGGGAAAACCATATGTTCCCTAGTTCTTCTTTCTAAAGAACTTTATCTCAACTAATCAGTCCTTAAAACCTCTCTGAGACCAAAGTGATGAAGGCAAGTAATTCATGTTTACTGAGAAATAGCAAATGTAGGCATCTTGCCCAGAGTAAATGGGCATCCATCAACTATTCCGACATACTCTCTAAAGAGGACTCTGCAACATTTTCAGGCTACTAGCCTGACAGTGCATGCAAAACAGTACTCTACAGGGAAGCCAAAACTTTCTAAGCTGGCACGGATCTTGCTTGTGCTTTGTCTAATATATCTCTTGAGTCAGCTATACCAGTTCTGCTCTTACTGCTGTGGATCAGATCCAGTTTGTCTCTTGCTCTTACCTGCATCATAGCTTCCTAAATGCTCTCCCTCTTCAAACTCTCTCTCTCTCCAAACATATCTTAAATGCTATCATCAGACTTGCCTTTCTCAAATACAAATTGGGTCTTTTCATTCCCCCAGTCAAAAAAGCTTTTAATGTGTTTACAAAATAAGCTCCACAACCCTTAGCTTAGAATTCAAATCCTTCTTCAGTTTAATTACAACTTTAGTTTTTGAACTTTATCTCCCATTACACTCTGACTCTTAGTCCATGTCTTACAAATAAACACACACACACACACACACACACACACACACACACACGCTCACCCTATATTCCCTGAACATGCTCTGAGCTTCCTCAAATTTGAGTTTCTTTGCTCAAGCTGTTTTCAAAAGACTCAGACTTCATAGCAGCCTTCCCCCCACTTTGTAGGTCAGCTACATAAAGAAGATACCCAATTCATCCCAGTTTGAACAAATCTATATTTCTCTTCCAAATTCATAGTACTCTGAAAGTGCATCTCTTCAAACACTTTCACTGCTTATCTTAAACTCTGCATTTTTGTGCATCACTGGATTTTAAATCACTAAATAGCAGAGCTTTATCTAGCTACTTACAGGTATTCCCCGCTATCAGCATCGGGCATGATGTTTTACATATAGTGGGCATTGCATTTGCTAACTGAACTGAATTATGTTTGATAAATGACATCATAGCACATGTCCATTTTAGGCCTAAGTAAAGAAAACTATGTTCTAAACCATTTTCTTCCATTCAGTGAGTGCAAAACTTCATTCAAAATATTCCACATTCTATTTCTAATTACTTTTCATTTGTGTTTCTTTAATAAAAAGAGATTGTAACTAAAAGGAAGCCTACAATGATCAAACACATGTTGCACTAAAAAGGAGCTGTGGACACATTACTCATCCAGTATTAAGCCTGCTGTATATAAAACATAGAGATTCTTGACATGGTTATATCAATAATTCCAAATAACTTATATCAGTCCTCCATTTTACATATGAGAAGGTCAGAGATGGAATAGGTGACTTATCCTGTGCCTAGCCATTAGGTTCCAGAGCAGGAAATAGAAGTCAGGTATATTTTACTATAGAGTCTAGACATGTTCTAGGCTACAGTACAAATTCCCACGTCTACAAGATTGAAATTATGTGCAAACATGTATAGTGGAGATGGAGAAACTATTTTTCATCCTGGTTTGTACAGCAAATTTATACAGAAATTCAACACCAGAAAGAACTACTAAGCAAATATACCTTTTCTCTAAATGTCCAACCTGTAATACTTAACCTAAAATATATGGTGTTATTATCAGATATATTTTAAATCTAATTTAAAATTATAAAAATCTAAAATCTAATTTAAAAATATAATCTTCATGGACATATTAAATACCAGTTACTGTACCATGCATTTAATTCACTAATTAATTTAATCGTCACAAGAACACTAAGGTAAATACTATCATTATACACATCTTACAGATGAAGAAACAGAAACTCGCAGATGGTATTAATCTACCCAAGGTCACAGTGCTAGCTAGTGGTAGGACATTGATTTAGAACCAGACCTGCTGGAATAGCAAAATGTATTTCCTAACTATATGCACAAGTTTATATAATCCAGGCAAAACTTAGGCCTCTGAAAATGTTAAATTTAGATAAACTTTTCATTATCGTTTATCATATGATAAGGAGTTTACATGCATGAGATTTATGATCATTTACCTCAAAATGTTTCCTTGGAGAAATTCTAATTAATATCCTAGTTAATACACCCCTTGGTTCTTATTGAGTATTTAATATAAAATATCAAACAGTGGATCAACATTAACTTATATTTCATATTTTTATTCACATGTTCTTGTAGTATTTTCCAAAATTAGTAGGCCAGGGAAAGTTTTTCTTAAACTAGACAAAACCATCATTTGTTTTCTGTTCATGTTGACTTGTGGTGCTATATCTAAGTTATTTTTCTTCTGAAGAACATAGCACTTAGATTGTAAATCATCTCATGTGTAAAAGAAACAGTATGGCAATTAAAAAATATATGATTCTGAATTAAAATTTGAGCATTTCCCAAACACAAAAGTGCAATACAAGATTAATAACTTTCATGAAAAGAAGTGTCTATGGATCACTAATTTTACTGCTTTTAAGTACAAAATCACTCTACTTTGTTTTACCTCTAACAGTGTTACTGTGAGAGGGATATATTTGTTTAAATTTTGTGTACCACATTACAAATTAATTATAACTATACAATCTAAACATCATCTACCATTTCAGTTAACAACGAGAATAAAGCATAATTGTTTCTAATGCTTTTTGACCTTTTTTTTTTTAACCACATTCTTCAAGGTTGTTAAAGTGGAAATGCTGAAGAAAACTGATGTCAATTATTTGGACACATTGATCTCTTTCTCCCCTTATGAGTACTATTCTGAGATACCCAAAATTTAAGAATTACTTTATAAAATCAGAGGTCTGAAAAGGACTCTAGAAGTTTATCCCTTCTTTCTCCAGGTTTTATTCATGTCATTCTATACTTATGCTATTAGTCCTGACATTAAATATCTCCAAGGGAAAAGATTTCATTTCCTCCTTCAGCAATTTGCTTCAGGTCATAAAATGCCCTAACCACTAAGAGATTTTTTTCCCCTTTTTCCAATTTACAATATAAATTTTTATATGCGATTAAATCATTTCTTATACTTTTCATCTTTAGGATAAACACATTCTGCTGCTTCACTTTAAGTTATATTTCGCTCCTACGTTCTGAGACCCCAAGCACATAGGACTGTAGAGCTTTCTATATATTCTGCTCTTTAGCATCAGAAGCTGTCCATGTCAGTAGTCACCTGAGGACTTCTGTTGCTTTAAAGGCAGCATTGCTAAGAAGCCCCTGTTCAGCTCTGTTGAGATGATAACCAGCATCTCTAAGCTTTGAACACTGCATACCAATTTGCCCTTAGTCCCTTTGCTGATTTTGATGAATAATGTTCTCATAGATAATATCCTGTAAAATGGGAATAGCTCATGTTTTAAGGGCTATTTTGAGAATTAAATGAGTTAAAACACATGAAGAGCTTAGAACAGTGCTTGGCACATAGTTAATAAATGTCAGTTGTTGCTCCTGATACCATTGATACTGTTTTAATTACTCCTATTACTTACTATTGCTGCTGTTGCTACTACTACTACTACTGCTACCGCTACTATTATTATAATTATACTAATAATTATTACTAAGTAATAATACTATTACTCTTTTACTACTACTACTATTGCTACTACTATTACTTCTTTGATACTGCTTCTACTGCTATTATACCCTGACAGATGCGCTTTCTTCTACCATGTGGGGCATCCAGAGTGAGCTTTAGGAGGCTAGACATCACCTCCTCCCAACTCCCAGCTCCTCTTAATTGTACAGTTGAGCTGGGCTCTCCCTGATCACATGGCTTCTAACACAATTATTATCCACAGGTGACAAAGACACTACAGCAAATTTATAGAGATCAGGGCCTCTAGGTTTTCTGGCCCTTCATCCTTCCTGAGAGCTTTCTGAAAGTCTGTCATCTTGTAAGATCTGCATTAATGTTCTTCTATTAACATGAATAACTGAAAGTTTGCCTAACAGAAATATCTTTCAATATCATATGATGTTTATCAACTCCATTAATGGGTTATGACGTTTTGCACACGAGTATGTAGAAAATTATAAGGATAAACCAAAAATTAAATTTCTTAAAAAGATCTATAATGGGAAATATTACTTCTTCTCATAAGTTGATGTCAAAGGGAATTTTGAAAATCATTAAAAATAATTTTTTCAAAACAATTTGTATTTTCAAAATGCCACACAATCATTAGTATGGCATCATCAAACATATTTTCACAGATGAAGAGTCTAAACTGTGGATATGAAGCCATTTAAGGATGCATCAAAATGTGATTAGATTTCACAATCTCTGAGTTGCTAGCATGCTGTTAAGTCTATTGAAGCACAGCATGCCTCAGAAAGGTAACAGAATAAATGAGTTAGCATTTAGATTTGCAAGTAAACCAACAAAGATCATCAACCAAGTAAATGAAGCCTATTTCCACGGAGTTAAAAATAAGATTGGGGTACACAAACACATACACACCATAAACAACACACAGACACACATACACACACAAAGAAGAAATGGACATTAACTCCTCTGCCCTGATTTGCTTTAAACCCACTCTAATTCTCTGACAGATTTAAGGAAGCCATCACAGCAGACACTACCTCCTTCCCTCCAACGTAAGACAACTTGTCTTTGTGACTTCTAACGCAGCCTGTCCAACCTGACTTTCCCATTGTGCTAATTCTGGGTGACCCAGATTGGTGATCTTGGAGACTGAAACTGCAAATGGATGGTTGTTCAGATGGCCCTGTTATAGCATCAAAGGTGACTGTGAGGATAAAATAAAGCCAGTAGTTTAAAGTTACAAGTAGCAAATTCAAATTCATGTAGGTGTTATTATATTAAATATAGACCAACCTGGCCTATATTCATTGTAATCATATAGCTCCTGTTGGCAAGGTATAGCACAGTAAACCATTTATTTTGGGGACAAGAAATTCCTATTACTATGACAAAGTGTCTAGAATTGGCACATTTCTTGACAGAAATTTCCACTGAGTATAAATGAAAACACTAGATTATCTAAGAGTAAATTGTTTCACTTGTTTTCTGTATAAGCCATATACTTGAAGTATTATTTAAGTACTTCAGAAATATTAATTTTATTATTCTCTTTGCTTGGTGTTTGTCATTATTCATTATCCCAAAATTACATAGTCGTTGCTGTTTCTCTTCTCTGTTTTTCTCTCGCAAGCAGTGGTTCTCAATCATGGCTGCACATTAGAATCAATTCCAAAGTTTTTTTACTTAATTGCCTGTGGTGAGACTCAGTTATTGGTATTTTTTTAAACTCCCAAGATGATCCTATGGTGCAGTCAGGGTTGAAAACCACCGATCTTGGTGCATTTACTTTGTTTCAGAGCATCGAATCATTATCTAATAATGATTAAAGGCAGGGGTCACTGAAAGTATAATAGTATGGGAATGGCAACTTTACATAATTTCTTCTACATAGTACCCTGTGAAAGAACTGAAATTATTAGTTTTTTAGACACACTTTAAGTTCTATGAAAGCAGGGACTATATCTATCTCGGCTACTACTGTATTTACAGGTGTAGTTCCTTATTAATAACATAATAAACACTTGATAAAAACTTACTGAATAAATGAATGAACAAACAACCATACTGATAAAACCATGAATTTATTGGGAAGGAAAACATATTTCTTATGACAAAATTCTCTGAATATGATCTCTGGAAGATTCTGTCTAGCTCCTCTACTGTGTTGCTCCTGCATCACAGTTCCTTAAGAAGCTTCTCAAGTAGCTGTATATAGAACTCAGCAGGGTTTATATGTCTCAATGGCGCTCCATCAAATACAAGATATAAATTCCAGGGAGACAGCTATTATGCTTTTAACTTCAATTGTTTGAAAACAGAAGTAGTGACAACATATAAAATTTGTATATAAGAATAAAGGTGTTTGTTAATAAGTCAGAGACAGAAAGTAGGCGATGGTAGTGAGGGATGCAGTAAAGGAATTTAAAACAATGTTTGCTACTTTTTAAGAACAGTTTTTATACAAAGAGATGCAGGCTGTCTACTAAACAAGTTAATTTTAGCCAGCGGGTAAAAATACTCTGTATTCTCAGGCCAATGGCAACTCTGCTGAAAGAGAGCCAAAGTTTTCCAAACAGAGTGACCCTTGTTGTCTTTGTGTGAACTGACCAGCTCTTTTGGATTTTCCAGGGAGGGCAGGTGTTCACAGTTTTGGTGGTCAGAAAATTCCAACCTGCCAGACTGGACCGAAAAACACAAAACTATCATGATAGATAGAACCTTAAACCATTATGAGATAGAGACATTAACATTAATAACAATAACTAGGCATAGCCTTTTGCTTATTTCATTCACTGTTTTTCGTTATATTGAAATTTGATAAGGAAATCTAAAGAGTTGCAGACAATAATTCTACTTAGGTCTAATATGTGTATATATGTACAATACTATGTTTATTGAGCTGAATATTTAAAATATAGCTAAATATTTCTTGTTAGATATTCTGAATTGTTTTAACTAGTTATTGGCACATGGATAATAACTAAATTAATATTCTTACACAGTGTTATATATTAGTTATCTTTTCAAATTTATAAAATTTAAAAGGGAAGATGAGTCTTGTAAATGTAGCAGCGACTATCCTAAGCCTCAGAAAAATAACAGACATGCAATTTCCTCTGAAGTTAAAATGTATAAAACAAAAATAGTCAGTTTAGCAAATATTTACTAAAATGTATTAGGCACTATAATGGATACAGAAATAAGGCGACCAGTATCCACACTTTATCTGAATAATTCCTATAAAATCTGAGGTGCATTTATTTTTGAAATGGAAAAGACCACCAAATTCAAGTAGCATTTTTAAAATATAAAAGTTTATTGCTATCTGTATTTTAAGGTAGTTTCAAATATACCTTATAAGAAATTCACATTTGGGGCTGTGCTTCTATGTACTTTGGGTAAACTGCCCCAAATCACTTAAGATTCCCAAGGGAAAGGGCTGAGACTCAGAACAAAATAAAGGAAGTGTAAAGGTAATCAAAAAAAAAAGGCTTATGAGGGCTAGAGGCCCTTTTCTTTTGCTGCTCTTGGCAGAAGGAACAAAGTGAAAGGCAATCTTCAGTGCTAAGAAAAATGCAGACATGAATTAATGGTGATTAAAAATTGGTAAATACTACCAGTTTCTTTATAAATATCTCTCCTAAACATGCTATATTTAATGGTTTAGGATACAAAAGATATGACCAAAGCAAAAGCCATAAAAGAGGCTTTCATACTAGGAAAATAATTTATACAACAAACACAAGTGTAGTCATTCCAGCTGGCATGCTGCTATCCATCTTAATTATTGCAATAAATGAACCGCTGGCCATCACTTTTAAAAGACTATGGAAATCTGGAAGCTTACCAAAAAATCAGACAGAAAAGCTTTATGTTAAAATAAAGTGATGATTAAATTGGAAATCAAGCCATAATGCTGATGATACATTTTTATTGGGATAAACTAGGTAGCTTTGTCTTTGAAAACTGTATCTATCTGACCTTGTAAATTTCTTGATTATTTGATAAGCAACTATACAATCTGTGGGCTATCCAAACACCAGACTGCACTTACAGAAAGCATATTTACTACTGAAAATAACTACAAAGGGGGTCCTGCAGTGGGCGTGGGTCAGCAGAAGGTAGGCTAACTGGAGACTGGGTAGATAGACAACATTCCCTTCCTCTGGCACAGCTGTTCTCAAAATGTGGTTCCAGGACCAGCAGCATCAGCAACATAAGGGAACTTAGAAATGCAAATTCTGGACCCCACATCAGAAGTGCTGAATTGGAAACTCTAGGCACTGGACCCAACAATCTATGTTTTAGCAAGCTAACCAGGTCACTCTGATGCATGTCCAAGTTTGAGAACCACAGTTCCAATGAAATGAAAGCTCCATGGGACCATATTGTGTTTGCTGCTGTATCCCCACTGCCCAATCTAGCACAATGGCTAGCCCATGGCCGGCACTCAAATGTTTGTTGATTGAATTCATTAAAAATAGAAACCTTTTTTCTGAAAGAAAGTAGATTTTAAAAGATATCCCAAACTATCATTTTAGGTATTTCTAGTGCTAGCGAATACATAATTTCATTTATAGAACAGAAGTTAAGCTTTTTTAAAAGCTTCATTAAAATGGACACATTCTTATTCAAATATAGTCAATAGCAGTTGAAAAACAAAATGTTCTTTAAAAAGTTATTGTGACAATCATTACATAAATAGCTTTGAATTTGTGAATGGGTAGTTAGTTGGTTTTTTTGTTGGTGTTGTAGGGGGGAGGATTATTTGAGGAGAGATTGGTCTTGAAAAATAAAATCTATTACCTATTATTCTCCATAACTGGCAAAAATTATTTTTTAAATTTAGTCATCCATTTAAACTTTTAGCTATCACTTCTTGTTACTCAACATAACAATATATTCATTAAATTTTGTGCCACAAAATAACTCTAGCACTTTGGATAGGTTCAATTCATATATACATGTGTAAAATTTGCAAAAATTATCCTTTATTTTTCAAATTAGTGTTTACAGAGAATGAACAAAAATAAAAACTTGAAAATAATAGTAAGGATTGCATCTGTAAACTCTAAACTTATATTGCCAGTTAAATAAGGGAACAGATACCAAGAGGATAATTTATGAGCCTCAAGGGGCAGAATAATGGCCATCATCATTTCACAAAGTACAATTTTAGGAGGCATTTTTGTATTTTTGTTTGAATTATAAGCTTTACTAGAAAGTGGGAAATTGGGCAAAGTAATACATTTTAACTCTAGCACACCATTTGATATAGCCTCACAAAAATATGTTACTTCAAAAAATTAATTCAATCCATCTGCAATAGGAAACCTGTCACCATGATCTGAAAACTTGCTGAAAGCCAACAAATAGAAAGTCAACAAACAATTTAATGCCTAAAGATATACATTCCCTTTTTATAAAAATTACTATTTCACATGCTGGTGTATAACAAGAGAACTATAGAACTGCTACGAAATGAATCCAGAGGCCATGACCTTTAGAAAGGAATGATAACCTGTAAGGGAACAACCTCTTCTCCTGAATTTCTTCTGAGGGGTTAGCTATGCCAATAACTGCTGACAACAGGAGCATCCAGGACAGGGGAAAAGAACAAAAGAAACAGAGGACCAGGCAGTGAAGAAAGCAATGGTTCTATCATATTTTAACTCCTAGGGAGTAGATATCACTGTAGAATGTCAAAAACTTTATTAAGTCCACTACAGATCTACTTTTAAAATTCAACTGGTATTAACACCTTTATCCATATTTTGTTTTCACCTTTGAGGAAGAAGCCCAAGTTCCTAAGCACTCTTCTCCCGTTTCTTGGCTTCTCCTCCTCCAACTTTAACAGTTTGCTCAATCAATCCCCATTTGCTTCCCAGTTTAGTTCTGCCCCTTTGGCTTGCTCCTTCTTTTCTGTTGACCCACATACATATTTAGATCTCTTCTTTTCCAAATATTCTCAAGAGGATCAAACCTCTTATCTCCTTGACCTCCTATTTCTCTCCATTCTCTGTCTGCATTGTACTCCAATGATTTGTGTAGCTGCTCTGTCCTGTTACATCTTTTGATACAGAAACTGTATCTTATTCATCTTTATTCAACACAATAGCTATATGCAATGGCATGCTCATAATGGATGTCCAATAAACATTAGGTTAGTTAAATTAAATTAAAAGTGTTGTAGTAAGCAAGTATTATTTTGCCTGCCCAGTCCCTTCTGTTACCACATGCCCAGTTTTCACGAAACTGCGCAGAAACCTGTCAACTTCCCCTCCTCCAACCTTAGTTGACTGATCCAAAGTCAGTATCTGATCCAAGCTGAGCCAAAAAGAATCCTTTCCATGCTAATTTGGAACTGAAACTAGGCAAACCATGATGGTTAGTTTATTGAGTGGAGGAGAACTAAATCCAGGAGATAGACTAGCCTTCAGCATTAGAATCAAAACAGGATAGTCTGTAGAAAGAGAGAAGGCACACAAAGATAAACAAGAACTGAGAAATGAAGACCGAGAACTGACAGCGTTCATGCCCTTGATTCTATTTAGTTCCCAAGTTCTAAGTCCTAGTTGTATCATCTCCCTTTGTTATAGAGGTTTTTTTTTTTTTTTGTACCCTCATTGTAAATTCCCTTTTTTGCTTAAGCTAGATCAAGTAGACCACTGTCACTGCCATAAAAGATCCTAAGCAACACAGGTACCAGAATCATGGGTCATATTTAGTTAATTACTTTTGACTTAATAAGAGAAAGCATATTTTCAGGGTAAATAATCTAAAATAGAAATCCAATGTGGAAAAGTCACTTGAAATCAGATAGAATATATAACATGAGTATACAGAGTAAGAAAGTAAGAAAAAACATCTACATGTGAGAAGTAGGAGTCTATTTGTTGTTTTGGATTTCTACATTTCTGTATTTTCTCCAAGGACAAAAAGCTCTAGGTACCTATTTTACTATACAGAATGAAGGTGACAATACGTGGAACATCACTATGAAAAAGTTCCATTGAATATGATTCAACATAAAATGTAAAAGCATACTCTGTTGTGGTCACTAAATATTTCTTTTTAATGGCGAGCTATAAAAGAGTCCAAAGTAATTGTTAAAAAATGTCAATAGCACAAATCCCTTGTCAGTAAGTTGGCAGGAAGGTCACTTGATTAAAATTTAAATCACAGATACTGATTGTTAACTTATGATAAGCTTTAGGTGCAATTCTGTGGCATGAGATGCATGCTTTATTTACCACACTTCCAGTTTATAACCTTATGAAAAACTCTATATGAACCTGGTTATTATTACCTACCCTGCGTTTGTTTCACCAATTATAAAACTACTCCTACTTTCCGTATTAATGGAAAGGATAACAACATAAAGCAAAACCTTATAAGGTCACTATGATGGATTCAGAAAAAGTAAAGGCAATCTCTGTAAGCTACTGAATTATTAAAGAATTTTCCAAAATATAGTTATTGGCCTGCCACACTTTCTGTATGGCTGTAGTTAATCTTAAAATGAAAAAAAAAATCATTTTCCAGACTAAATAAGTTTGCTCATGACAATAAATTCATGAGACCCATAGGCCATAGAGCTGCGTAGTTCTAAGTGTACACAATGTAACTCTGAAATAAGGAAAACAATAATTTTCTGGAGTACTTTGTGGAATATGCTTCATATCTTGCATTTTCTTAAAAAACAGTGATAACTTAGTAAAAATCCTCTGGGACAAAGGTCTGTTTTACAAAGTCAGCCTAGGTTGAAGGAGTTAATGGAAACCTTTGAGGCCTTAGTAAATGTAAATGGTAGCAACGAAGCAAAGAAATGTTGATTGAGAGGCCATGTGCCTCTTCAAGATGGAAAAGCCCAGGCATCCGGGAGTGAGAGTGGTAGCTGGCTGGCCAGGCCTGTGGTGTCTACAGCAGCCAACTGGAAATGTCTCAAGATGCCTGTGTTTCCCTCCTTGCTCATATGTCCAATTTAGGTACTGTCACCTCAGACAGATGCACACAGGCGGTGAGTCAGGTGTTGGACTACACGGAAAAGGAAAAGAGGAACTAAATACACTCAACCCACTGCCCCAAACTATTCTGTACTTTCTTAGTGGTTCAGTGATCTAAGAATTAATTTTAATTCTTTCAGCTTTAGGTGTTTTACACGCTGTTACCATACTCAGTGAAAGTGCTGTAGGACTCTGGCTACTGATGTGGCATTCTTGAGGAAATGGACTAGAACTATATTTTAAAAACACACAAAGCCTTTTTGTTTGTTCCTGTAGCTATGGGATTACTATGGCAATTTGAGGGGATTCATAATGCCTTTCATATACTATTCATCCCAGCTCATAAATTGAAAGCACTTTTACTTAAATCAGCCTGGCTTCAATACTTGACAAGTGAGCAGTTATAGTAGTCTGGAATTGTTGATTACCTACAGGCAGGTGTTCATTATATTTTTCAATTAAAAAAACAAGAACCTTTTACTACCTGTCTTAATTTTAGTATCTTATTCTTTCAGTTGTTTCTTTTAAAACACGTTTACATGCATTTTAAAGTCTAATCTCTTTTGAATTAGCTCTTGACTAGCTGTGAAATAAATGTCAGATACAAAGGAGGGCCTAGAAATCAGACCAATTTGGATTTCTAAATACCAGAATACAATCTAAAAGTAAAACACCATTAGACTGCCAGTATGGAAAAGAATCATTTTATGAGTGATGTTTCTGAAAAATGCCAGAGATAACAGCTATAGGGAGATTGTGGCCAAGTGGTGTCTCTTTGATTCAAGTGAGTTATAAACATGTTTTGTATTAATCTATACTTGAAAAGAATCATCCTTTATTGTTGCAAAGATTGCTAGGAGGGTTAACTCTACCTCACAGAATTTAGCCCTGCTAAATTCCTCCAATGAAGAGATAAGATTTAATATTCTTCCATTCCTCTAAGCAGTCCTTAAATTAGAATAACAAAAATGTTTTACTTGCAGATATTTATGCTTCGAAATTTTCTACCATTGATAAAATTAGTTTGGCAATACAAATTTTCTCTATTCTGTGTAGTAAAGTTATATCTTTGATAATCCCTGAGGCCTCTAGCTTCCATTTATGAGATGCTAAGTATTCAGCATACCAGGCAAAAAATAATAAAAAAATACAATTATAATTGGCTACTTCTCCAAATTTAAAATTAGTAATAATTTAAGTAAGCTTAAAATTAAAAACTGGATGATATAAATTCCAAATTATGAAGAAATCTTATATGCAGCTTCAAAGAAATGAACTGTAGGCTTCCTTTGCAGGCTGTTTTGCTCTTCTGTTATTGTATTTTTATTTTTAATGCAGAAATATAGTTCTAGATGATACCAGAAATCAAATAATCCTAAATTTGGAAAATATGTTTCATTTGCATAATATATTTAATGTAATATATTTTATTTATAAATGTGATTAAAGTAATGTTTCCTAAGCACTGCTTCTTCAAGTGTAAAGTCACACACCAGATTAAACAATGTTAAACAAATTTCTTTACATCAGGCATTAGCTAAGTTTATTCATATTCTGAATTTTAAGAGTGCGTATAAATGTGCACCATTTCACAAATGAATTTAGTCATGGCCTAATTATTGGCATCATAAGAGTCTGAGAAACATTTCTCCAGGACTACGATGCCACAAGCTTCTAAAGTTATCCATTTCATAAAACATGGTTCAACAACTTTGGTGTCAGAAAATTATTACTGATACAAAATTTAAATTCTTCTTGTATGTTTTCTTCTCATGCTTACTTTCTTGTCTACACAGGTGTGAATTCGTTAACTATATGTCTGAACAATCTTTTAGTAGGCATCATTTAGGTTTACATTTGTATTTGCAAATCACTTCAAAATGCCAGTCAACAAGCAAACTCTGCAATCTTGTCTTAAATTGATTTAAACTTAAATGTGGACTACTATTTTGTAAAATGTGAATAAAAATGAAGGGTCATTTTAATTCCAATATATTTGTAGGTTTACTGTAATAAATCAGAAAACTTTCATGGGCCTAAAGAAGAGAAAGAGAAGCGAGAAACATGCAAAAATGAGTATAACTGTTATTCTAAAATTTTATAATCATGGATAGCACTATATGCAATGAAATGTTCTAATTTCTCAATTCAAAATAAATACATTACTACTTGAGTAGATGTATCTCTTCTACAGTTTTGGTAGTAGCACTATTGTTATAATGATCTTTGTGCTAGTAGTTTATTTAAAAATAATACACAAATTATAAATATTCAAATCACATAAAAGAATATGCACTTAAAAAAAAATGGCTTCCCTTCTATCTCATATCCCCAGCCCTCTCTTTCAGAGACAGTCATTACTAAATGTTCTTGTATATTTTTCAGAAAAAAATAGCTATGTGTATACAGGCATGTTAAATTTTTGTCTGTTTAAAGACATATTCCACTTTCATGCAAACGAGCATATCATATACATTGTTCTGTCACCACATTTTTCTTACTATCCTTATATTTTTAATAAAAAAGGATAAAGAAAATTATAGTGGGATAATTTTCCACTTTACATGAAAATTTTTTCCTCTTATCTATTATATTTGAATATGTGTCATATTTAAACTTTTTCATGGAAGGTACAGTATATTAAAACATTATTTAAGATGTTGATAATAATGGCAGTATTAACAGTAATAGCTAACATTTCTGAAGCCTGTACTCCTTGCCATTCAATTTGCTAATTACTTTACAAAGATTATCTCATTTAGTTCTTTCAACAAAACTCTGATATAATTATTATTATTCCTTTCACTTTACAGATAAGTAAACTGACCTAGAGACATTACATAACTTGCCCACTTAAGTAGCTTGTTTCAGTTATTCATTCTTTCTCTTTTCTTTCACAAAATCCTTAATATAACCATTCAATTTATAGTCTTTATATCTTGATTGTAAAGTGTCAGGATTTTGAGCCTCCAAGAGCTAAAAGATCCACAAGGTGTGGCTAGACTCATTTGGAATCTATTGCAATAATTATTAAGTTCAAAATCTACCCATTTTATCTTTTAAAAGAAAAAGAAAGAAAAGTCTGGTCTCTTAAACTAAGTTTCCTAGAAGGATATTTCTACAATCAAATATTAAGCTAAGGTGTAGATCCAACATCCCAACACTCAAAAATCATAGACAATTTGAACCAGAAGGGATCTTAAATTACAGTTTCTATCACTTTACAGATAAGAAAAATGAAGTATTTATCACCAAATTTATTATCCTTTCATAGTGATGTCTACATTGAAAGAGATATCAGAAACATCTCTGCCTTGAGTATGGAATACATATAAAACATTCCAGACAGACAATTGGCTATAACATTTTCTAACACCATCAGCGATAGCGGTCTCTCAGTCGTTCTCAAAAGCAGCAAATTCAAAGTCAAGGAACTAGCTTTTTCTTTCAGCTGCTGAATCCTGTTTTGTGATTATTGGTGTGGGACAGCTGTCTGTGAAGACAGGAAATCATGGATCAGTGTTTTCACAACAGCTATTAATTCACAGTTTACACCTTCCTTCTCCAGACGTTAACTCTTCCTCACAGAACCTGTATTGTATAAGGTTTAATCAAGTTTATTGTTTTTCTCTGAACCAAATCCAATTTCTCTAAATCTTTATTTAAAATATTGAAATATAATAGTGTATTCTCATGAAGTATGTTCAGTGTTGAACAGGGGAGAAGTTGTATCCCTCCTTGTCTATCATAATTTCACACACTGTTAATGCTTGTCTGTACTGTATTCTTTATTTCTATGACTTATTATTTTATTTATGGTCCACTGTGACTGGGAATCTCAATCTGCAAAATGTTACACGTCTAGCCCTTAATTGAGCATGCTGGTGAGAACAAAAGAAGAACAAATAATACCAAAAGATACAATGCAAAGATCCTTTTTATTCGGCAATGGAATTAAATCACACAACACATAATCACATGGAAGGAAATCCACCCAGTTCTGGCCTAATATCATCATTGAACAAGCAAAGAAATAAAGAATAAATATATGAAGTGACTAAGCAAAATCCCAAGGCTGCTGACAAAGGCAGAACCGAAACCTGGGGCTCATATTCCCTCTCCAATCTTCTACATCACTCTGCCATTGACCATCGGCAGTCAAGCCCCACAGAGTAGGAAAGCTCCTGGTCACTGTTATTAACGCCACAATGATCCTGGTTACTGTTATTGATTCAACAATGATAAACCAACACTCACTATTAAATGTTTTCTAGTTTAATTACTAAATAATAAAGTTAGTGGAGTGTATGAACTGTTTGCATGGGGCCTGTTTTCTTCTTTTTCATTTTATTTTATTATTTGTGAAGCAACTATGTTTAACAGTGTACTTATGTGGTTAACAAGTACACACTGGTTCTGCTGTGAGAATCAATGTTATTTTTTTTAAACTTAGTAGTACATTCCGTATCCTGCAAACATCTAAAGAGAAAAAGCTAACAGGTTGTGCAATATTTCCAGAGGGCAAAGTAAATAATCAACAAAAAAGTAAAGGATGATCTTATGTTTGAAGCGTTTCTGGGCTTTGTTTGACGGTTTCTTAGGGTTTTTTGCGGGAGGTGGGGAGGATCGTTTATTATTTTTATTTCCTCCTACCATTCCTATAGCAAACTCATTTGGAAGCTCAGCCTGTCTGACTACTAAATACTGCTGTGGAAAATGTAATTACTCCTCAGCTATTCTATTTCTCTTATGGAGAAATCTCTAAATTTCTACCTAGAAAATGATCTGAGGTGAAAAAAGAAGATGAAACTCAAAACTTATCAATTTGAAATATCATTAACACTTAATATGATATTAACCAGAGTGAGATTAAAACTACTGGGAAAATAATGTTTATTAGATAACATCTTCATACTACCTTTGATATTTGTTTTCATGTTAAAGGATTAAGCTCAGAGGATAGCATTTTAAACATTGTAGACCGTGCTTGTAAAAGGCATACAGTGATACCAGTTATTTGGTAGTTCCTGAATTGGGCTTTGTGTCCCAACAGGTATGCTTCTCATAAATATGCCTAACTCGATAGGAAATAATAAACACCTTCCACATAATTTTAATTTAAAAAATCCACAACTCACTAAGAAAGCAACTAAACATATATATTTACTTTAATATGATGATAGGCCAAGTTTAGGCTCTCAGGAAGTGGGGTCTGATGTCTAGGGGTAAAGGTCACAGGGAAAAGGGGTAGGAAGGTAGGATGTAGGGAAAAAGTCGTGCAAAATCTAAGCATGGGTAATAATGTCCCTAGCCAATGAGAATGGATTTGTTTGGGCTCTCTCTTTATGAATAAACCAAGAGAGGGAAGCTGTAAGTAGAAGCAAATTTGCAGTTTATTATGACCTTGAATATTTCTATTCAGTTGGCCCATGCATGAACCATTGCGTAGTTGATTCCAAACAGATGTAGAGGCACCTGTTCTAACCAAACACGTTTCACTGGTTCAGTTTTGTCTTCCTAACTCTGATTTTCTAAAATCCATTTCTTCTTCCTTCAGATTTGTTCACCTATCAGACTTCCCTGTCCAGAACTTGACTAGTCACCCACTCATCTCTCTGTTATACTCATTTCTCTAATTTTAACTTCCTCTGCACACTTGGGAAGTAAACTCTTTATTCCAGCCCAGCCCCACTCTTTGAAATAAAATCCCAATGCTCAAGTCTTATCTCAGGCCCACTGATCTCTAGATTTAGAGCAGATCATTCAATACTATATTAATAGTATATGTTCCATCCATCTCTTGGGGGGAGTAGTTTCAAAAACACTGTCTTACTAGATTCTCACTGGTTCAGGGAACTGAATCTGTACAGATAAGCCTTTAGCACTCACCAAAGATCTGAGTATACACAAATACGCTCAGTTGGAAACTGACAGATGTATTGTATATTTATATAATTTCACTATTAAATGATATGCCTTAGACTGTTCAGAATTACTCAACTTTGATAAAGAACCATGAATTCACATTCTGCTATTGTAGAATTTGATAAGCACTGCTAAATTTGGTCAATAAGTATCTGGATTTCAATAGAGATTTACATCAAAATTTCTCTGTAAGAAGTTTCTTTCCAGCCATTGTTCTCCCCTCTCCAAGATAAAAAAATCAAGTGATTTTTAGTTATTGAGAAGAGAGATTCAAATTTGGAATTATTAGAGTGTATTATCAACTCCATGCAGAGCCGAGAATAAAAATTATTTTATAGTATGATGTTACTGGTCCACGTAAGCAATCTGTGGTTATCTCTTTTTAAACAGCAATTTCTCTTTCATGCTAGCATTCAGGTTTTGTCTCTCTTTTCTCTCTGTAGAGAGGTCCACTCATTCCCTCCTGTACCTTCCTCAGTAGTACAAGCTGCCCACTTAAGTATCACATGTCCTCTACAGCATATACAGAACACTCAACGTTTCCTGTAATTACACCCATTATAGTAAAATTTAACTTTTTAAACCTATTCACACAGAATAAAATAAGGCTCGTTGATGAGGAAAATTATTTCATTGTATTAACCTGAGATTCTGCTTCCATGGAAAAGTGAAATCTCTATTATTTTTATATTGTCTGACATGTCTGTGGGAAGATTATTTTGTTGGATCACAGTATCATTAATGTGAAATCTATATTAGAACCCAAGAATCCATGCAATATTTGTCATAGAAATGGGTAACATTTTTTCAAGTAGAAGAGATAAAAAATAATAATTTTCATGTAGACTACTTGATTAATCCAGACTCTTAACAGGTCATTGGTATGGCCCAACCAGTTTTATATATTTAAAGAAAGAGAAAGTCTCATTTACTTGGCTTTATTTGATAATAACTTTGCTCTGATTACTTTTTGATACATATGCTATACTGCATTCAAAGTCTTATATTGTAAAGGCTGAAAGTGAGAGTATTTTGTAATTCAAAAAATAAAATAAAAAGTACAGTTTTTACATTTAAAATTGATTATACAAATATATTGGTCATTCTTTTGTAAAGTACTACTGTGCATGGAGCACAGCAGGTATACAATACATGGGAGCTATCAGTGACAACATGTTGCATTTATATTGGTTTATCTGGACAAGTAACTTTTATAACATATTAGAAAAATATTAGAATTTCTCTGTGGGAATTCAGGACTTGACTATCAGACCATAGAAGTAAAAATTTACTAACAATGTTTTCTATGGGGAATAAAACCATAGGGAAGTTAAAATTCAGAACAACTGGGAAGGATCCAAAGTAAAGTAAAAATAAAATAAAATAAAGGCTTATTAAAAAAAAAGACTTTAATTAAAAAGATTATAAGGATTTAGATTATTTTGCCCAGAGAAAAGATGTCAGTTTCAAGAGCACAAGGTTTATTTTTCAGTAAAAACAAAATCTTTCAATTTTTATTTAGGTTTGTGTCTGAATTCTTTTAATTCGTCAATAAAAAAATCCTTCTGCAAAAGTAACACTAGATTTTCTCTGAATTATCTCTGATATTTTACTGTTAACGGCATTCAAGGCATGGTCCACAATACACACATATTTTCTGTGGTACAAATATATTCAATATTGCCTGTGTGATTGATCAACTTCTCATGAAATCTTTTCTATACTATTTTTGCCATATTCAGGAAAATGCCCTGATCCAAAGGTTTAATCTAAGAATTAAAAACAGGAGAAATAAAAATATTACCAGTCGTTTACTGCTACTGAGAATGTGTTCCTAGAATTATCCTAGAAAAACTTAGTTAAATAAATCAGTTTAAATAAATTTTTGTATTTCTCCGGATGATCTTACATTTAATGTTCAATGTCTATGAAAACTCAAAGAAGACAGTTATTAAGGTTTTTATTTTATGTTAATCTGGATTGACACCTGGAAGAAAAATTAGTCTAACTTTATTTCATTTCTTTTTATATTTCATTGCATAGCTTGGGTAGAATATGGCAAATACTGTTTTGTTTATTTTTTTAAAGAACCATAATTCAGGATATTAGTCATTCTCTAACTAAATTTTTAAAAGCAATTGAAAAATTGTCTCAATACAGATATTTCTAATTCATATGTGAATATACGTAGGCTTTATTAATAATCGATATTTCTAATTTTGACTAATGTGTTTATTCAATCATCATATATGTACTGGGGATATACTGTATATCAGTAGACACTGAGCAGAAAAAAGACTAAGACATAGGCCCTGCCTCTAGAACACAAAAATATTCTAAAGTAGAGAGAAATGAATAAACAGGCAATAGGCAATAAGTGAAATTAGCTCTGGAACTACGCCGAACGGACACTTTAGGACGATCAACGAAGAATTTCTGGAGAAGATGGAATCTAAACTGTGTTCTGAAGGATGGAGATGCTAGCTATTTTTCAGACAAAGGGAGGGTGATGGGGGAGGGTGCAGAGAGAGTTCTGGAAGAAGACAGTGACATGAATAACAACACAGGAAACAAGAAGGCCATGGCACACTTAGAAGTATGGCTGGAGCATGGACTTCCAAGAAAGACTGTGTTGAGAAATGCATGAAGGACCTTAAATGCTATGCTAATAAGTTTGCAGTTTATCCTTACTGCAACAGGGAGCCATTGAAGTATTTTAAGCAGAGCAGTTACAAGATTCTATTCATATCTTACTCATTTTAATGGCAGAGGGGAGAAGAGATTGGAGGGGAGCTAGACTGAAGTTAGGGAAAACTTTAGACTGTTTATTTTGTTCACTTCCTTAAAACTTCTTATGATCACTACTCTATTTTACTCAGAATCTAGAGTCTACATAAATCTGTTATAAGCACACACACATTTTCTTACTCCTAAGTTACCTCTGGCCAACTTACAGAAATGACCTAAAACAGCAATATGTTCTCAGACATTGTGAACTACAATCTGTCTCTTTTTTAGCCTTAATTTTACCTCTAAGTTTAGATTTCAACCACAGGATCACACTGCAATGATGATTTATTATCAGATGATAAGAATTGTGTCATCATGAATATGATACTAATAATTAATGGATAAAGTCTAGGCATTTGTGAATGATTTATTTATTTTATATAGTGAATAGATTCAAGGTTATGCCCAATAAATAATATGACATCACTCTCATTAATATTCCACTTCTTGAGTAGGAAAAAAAGGTGGAGTGGGGAGGAGCTACAGCTATCAATTTTATGATTTTGAACAACCTGAGACCTCTCTTCTTTATGTACTCATCGGAGTAAGCTGGGTTTATATTTGTATTTGCGGGAAGGTGGAAAGATTAACTGAAATTAAATATTTCAATAATACTAACAATTTATTGCGAGCGTATTATTTGACAGTCATACGATTGGATGAGTTTGTCCCTACTGCACAAATTAGGACAGAAGACGGGTTAAGCAATTTGTCCAGTGTCACCCGGCTGGGAGGGTGGAGGATGGAGATACAGGTCTCAGAACCACACAGTCTGGCTCCAGAAGCCACATTCTCAAACTCTAATCTATCACAGAAAGAAAACTAAATAAAACCAGCACTTACTTGAAAGAACGCTTAAAACCTTAATGCATAAACTACAGGCCTCAATCCCAGGCTTCCCTACCAGCACCACCACAAGAGCACATATCTAATTTTAATATGAAATGTTTAAAATCTGTCTCTGTTTTGGAGATTCTTACATGTACCAGACAACTGGGCCGTTTCTTTAACTGATGGCATTTTCGAAATAAATTAGGAGGTCTATGTGTGAGATTATGCAATTTTCTGCAGAACTCAAAAAAATAATTTCCATTTTGAATAAAAGTAAATGGGGATCGTCATTTAAAACCTTTTTTTCCTTAATTGGACCTCCAGTAAAAATTATTGCTTACCATTGATTCAAACCTATATAAAATATTCTAAATCAATGTATAATTTTGAACCTTAGAATTTTTAAGCTGCAAAGATCTTAGAAATCATATGAGACAATACTTCCTTGATAAAAGTGAACCTCATAAAGGGTAAATGAATTGTCAGGGTCACACAAGTGATGGATATCAACTTAGATTGAAAATATAGTTGGAGTTATCTAAATCAAGGGGATATTGGGGAAAATAAAAAAGAGGGAAAGATATGAGTATAGGCCATTTCCACATAGAAATCTATAATCACTTGATTAAAAATCTAGGCAGAGTGAGAAAAATAGTATTTTTCTTCTCCTATTCTAATATATAACTGTTTTCACTTAATAGATACCACAAAAGTATTATCAAAATATTCATTATTTTATTGGAAATAAACTTTGTTCTCCTTTGATTCTTTGCTATATTAAAGTATGCTTCTCAAGAGTACACCTACTTTAATTTCTTCTAGTGATTTATTATCCAAAGGGTATAGGGAACTAAGAACTAGGGTTTTAAAACAATTATTTGTAGAAGCATTTTTTGAATTCCATTAACAAGAAGAAGATATTACTCAATTTCAAAAAAACATTAATATTAAAATTACAGATTTTTAATAATTTCACCATTAAATTAGAGGTCACCAGAAAATCATAATTAATAAAGCACCCTCCAGTGCTCACAAAAAAAAAGTAGTGGAGCTCCCTCTATTGAATTATGGTTGAGAAAATATGCCTTGTATTTAAAATCAAATTTTATCTTCAAAACAATTATTATAATAATTGTAAATTTTTTCTCTTTCTAAGCTCTAGTACCTTTCAAATTTTAGAAGCACATATGCAATATCAATTTCTAAGAATAATATTGTAAATTACATATGTCTTTATAATTTTAGAATGTGTTCTTTCTCTTTCACGGTTTTTGTTTGCAGGAAATTACATTTTAAGGCTGCAATTTTCAATTTGCGTTTTTCTTTTGTTTTCCTTGAGTTGGTAAAACTAAAAAGTTATTTGACAGATACTGGGACTATGATACATCCTAATAAGAATATGAATTCCAATTTTGTTATGGAAACTCAAAAATGTAGTTTAATGGAACTAAATATATCTTCCAACCAGTAAAATGCGGTATTTCACATATTTTTCTGATATGAATAAACTGGCATTTATTATAATATCGTGATTACTTAAAAATGTGATTCATAATGATTATTATTGGTTGAAGAGTCCACTGTGTGCCAGGCACTGAGACATGTGCCATACACTCATTATCTTTTTGAATATTCATATCAAATGAACTTCATAGTACTGTAATCCTCATTTTACAAAACAGAAAAAAAGACAAGAGACAGTAATCAAACTAATGCTCTGATACAGAGCCCAAGCTCTTGAGCTCTTGTGCAATGGAATATATGCTATGTATTGACAGTCTGTGAAATCTGTAAGCCTTGACAGTCTATAAAAATTAAGCAATTAGTTTTTAATACCACTGAGGTATAGCCACACTGTACACAAAAACTCACTACTCAGGTAGTTCAAATCCTTTCTAGCTGAACATTTAGGATCAATTCTAAAAAATGATCACCTCTAAACTATACCTGGAAACTCTATTCTTTTTACTGTTTTATCATTTATTTTAGAAAGAAGACATACTTCTTATCAGCAAAGAGAAAAAAAGCTGAACAGATGCAGGTTTTGTTTTAATAAACAGATACTTATTTGCCATTCTACTATGATAAGAAAAGCAATTTTATCATATGCTAATAAATCATTTCTAAAGGAAAATTTCTATTTGAGAACTAAATTACCATATACTGGGGTTGGGTTGAGTAGGGGATTAATCCAACAGGGTAAATCCAAATATGTATTGCATTTTACTCTTAGATCTGATATCAAAGGCATTATTCATATTTAGAGCCATGCTCATCTCTGCAAAAATATAAAACCTATGCCTTATGACCAACATAAACACTTTTCTTGGGAAGTGTCATACCTATCACCACATAGAGAAAATGCTTGCAGAATGAAGTATAAATGCCACAAGTTTGGACATTTAAAACTAAATTCTAAGCAGAAACTGCTTTAGTTTCATAAAATTACAATATGTACATACTAATATTAAGTCCATTATGAGTGTTTGTTGCCTTGTTTTAAAAATATATCTTCAGCATATGCTTGTTGAAAACTCTTCATGTACATATTTTATGTTTTTTTTAATAAAAGTAACTATAAAAATATATTTTACTCCTTTTCACAATAGGTCCAAAAATTACAGGGTGAAACATTTAGTAGCACTGATTTTTAAAATAAATTTACAGAAGATGGTATTTTTATCAGCTCATAAACAATTTTGACAAGCCTGTTAAAACAAACTTGTTGGAAGAAATGTTCAAAATATGATTTACTTAAAAATAACTGAAGTCTGTTTAGTAAAACTATTAAACTGGGTTTACAAAATGGCATTATTTAGACGTATATTGCATCTACAATGAACAAACACGAATATTTGGAAACCATTTGTGTAATGAAAAACATTATCAACTACTCTTAAGGTTCACATCTTGCTGCCTGTTAATCCACTGCTTCAGTTAATCTCATATCACAGAGTATGAATCTTCTAAAATGGAAGAAAATATGGCTTACAATTACATGGTTTATGTTCTAAAAGTTACCCGTCTTATATGGAAAGAGCAATGATAATAATTCATAATAAATGCACTTCTTTCCTGCATTTGTGGTTCCATCTCATGTATAAAAATTTAGGCACAAATCTGTCTATAGCTTTTGCCTTACATATGAGTGTGTGTGCCTATTACTCCTATAATTCTCATTTTTTCCATAAACTTTAAATAAATAAGAACCAACATATCCTGGTTTTTAAGAAGTTATAGTAATAGTACAGAGTTATGGAGGAAGTATGGGGAAGGTACATCCCCATATACTTTAGCTGGGACTAAAGATACTCTTTTTTAAATTGAGATATATTTGACATATATTTGTTTTAGGTGTACAGTATAATGATTTGATAGATGTATATATTGCAAAAATGATCACCACAATAAGTTTAGTTAACATTCATCACCACACACAGTTACAATCATTTCTTGTGATGAGAACTTTTAAGATCTACTTTCTCAGCAACTTTCAAGTATACAATATAGTATATACCCTTTGAACCGTAATTTTAGAATTTCTTTCTAAACAAAAAAGACACATATTCTTTGACTCAGCAATTTCACTTCTAAGACATTTTCCTGCCAACATAATTGCTCATATGGACAAGAACAAGTATTAAGATGTCCACTGCCGTATTGTTTGTAACAAATAGATTAGAAACAATCTACATTTCCAAGAGCTGGGGAAATGGTTAATTATGGTGTGTACAATAAACTCCAATACACCATGTTAAAAAATGATGTAGAGCTATATGTGCTGATATTAGATATTCTCTTAATCTCCAACATGTGCTGCAAAGTGAAAAAGGAAAGGTACAGTACATTCTCACTAGATATGTTTAAAGGGTGGGAAGTTTATATGCAAATATGTGCTAGTATATAAGCATTTGAATAAAATCAAAGAGATCCTCTTCTGAACCCCGTAACTGGTAAGTAAATTAGGGAAATTAAAAAACAAGTATTTGAACAACTTCAAGGAATTCCTGGTCACCTCCAGGAGTTAGAGCCATGTTCCTCCTTAGTGTCTTCACTCATTCCATTCTCTCAGCCCATATCTTTTGTTTGATTATTTCTCATCTCGTACTTCAGATATCACTTCCTGAAAGAACTTTTCTGAGTTTTTCCTAAACTCCAGACCAAATTTGGCCACACTGATGTAAAATGCTCTTTATGTGCCCTTGCCGTACTTAGCAAAAGTTCTAGCAAATAATTATATAATTAGTTGACTGATGTCTGTTTCCCAGAGAGGACATAATTTCTTGGAGAGACAGTGGACCTTGGCTATTTAGTAACTAGTTCATGGCAGTATCCCCAGCACCAAGCCCAATGCTTTGTACATATTGAGCACAATAAATATTTATTGAATGCTATTATTAAACGTTGAATGGTTAATTGACAAGAGTTTTAATTTTGGATTGGTTAACAATATGACCTTAGGCAAGTAGCTAAGTAATTTTAAGGCTCTTCATAGCTCCAAAACCTTGAACCTATGGGTCTAAATATACATCAAACTAAGAACATTGTTGTCTCTAAAAATGGTGGTTAATCTTCTACTGAATTTTAGGTAATCTCTTTACCTGTATCTTCATCTAGCTCAGCTGTCAAATAAGAGAACTGAACAAGATAGACATCTAAGGCACCTTCTCATTTTTCCAATAACCCCTCTTCTACCACATTTTAGCTTCTGATCATGAATTGCATGCCTTTAACCCTTCAATTTCTCTCTCTCTCTCTCCCTCCACACACACACACACACACACACACACACACACACACACACACACACACACACACACTTTCCATAATTTTATTCCTGGGGAAGATAAAGTTTGAGCAGTAGGAAACAGTACTCTTACTGGACACTGCTCTATAATATATGAGCCTCTATAATATTTCTTGCCCAATAATCTGAAAGAAGAGGGTGTAGACTGTGAATATGGGGCTGAGGATCTGCAGTAAGGATCCCTGCTGTTGCCACACCCCTCACTACTATCCTGAGAGGTAGACTTCCATCAAGAGAACTAGCCTAGGGAAGCCTATTAGAAAATGAAAGACCATGGAGAAGAATTAATTTTTCCTGAACAACAACCAGCCAAATCCCAGAAGCAAAGCTTCATAGGTTGACTCACACAGCAGCCTACAGTAGAATGGCATGGAGCTAAAATCAGAAAAGCACCCAACTGTCCAGCTTAAATTGCCAAACTGCAAAATAATGAACTACATAAAATGGTTGCTGTTTTAAACCACTTTATTTTGGAGTACTTTATTATGTGGCATAGTTAACTGATACACTGTGGTTCAAAATTTTAATAAGAGTAGCAAGACTTATTTTTCTGTTTTTTGCTTGATTTGGAGCTAGGCAAATTTTATAGCCAGAAACCTCCCTACTATTAGGGAAAGTACTTGGGAATATGCTGACAAGAGTTTTAGCCACAGTGTCCAATGCCCGCTCCCTTCAATCCGTCTTATTAAGGACAAATCTATGGCATCTTTTACCCGTGTGCTTAGAAAATACCCTCTCACCATTCCTATCTCCATTTGCTTTTGGAGTTTTCTGAATATCTGGGACACTCAGAGATATTTGAACCAAATAACATGTGGGTGATCAATTAGGAATAGTCAGTCTTGGCACCAACTGTTCTGGCTATATTGTTGGCTGTCCCAAGTCAGGTCACCATACGTAACTGATACAACTGTAGTTCACATGTACAAAAAGACTTGAGACCCTCCTTCAATTTTATAGACATCTTTGGTAATTTATTCTTAGATCTAAATTGATAGTGGAGCTACTGAGAAGCCTCACAGAAGAACAGAATGGGAATTGTGCAGTTGGCTAAGAAAGGATTTCAGTATCAAATTGAAACAGGCCTTCCCTAGATAACTGCATGGCTAAGTATAGCTCCCAGGTCAATTTCAAACATCATTATTCTCTTGGCATCTCAGGTCGATTCGGTTTCCACTCCAATCCACGGAATCCTTAATGTTCCACACGTACTACAATATTCTGGGGTTCCAGCCATAACCTTATATCTCTCTTATACTTGACATTAAAGAGGCATATAACCCCTTATTGATACTTCACTATTGCTGATACTTAAATAAAAAAGGTTAGAAATATTCAGTTTGTCAGGTTGAGGAATGTCTTATAGTTAAGTATTCTATGACAGACACATAATCAAGTCATTAACAATTATCGTGATCATCTAATTTGCCATCCAAACTGCACTTTTGAGAGTAAAAAGGGTACCATTAATAATCGAATAAACCAGGCATAAACCAGGAGTGTCTTGGATATACCAGGATGTATGGATCATGGAGTGATAGAGAACAGAGCTTTAGGGGAAAAAAGGCAAGGAAGCAAGCCAGGGAAACTGGACAGCTGTCTAATTTCTGATTAGTCTATTCTCCCACAATTTTGTTTCATTTTATTGCAATGCTAGAAGATCAGACACAGTCATGTTCATTGAAGTACCTCAACTCAAAGTTGAATTATGTAATCCTTTGATTAGAAACTATTTTGGATTTTGCACAACTCTGATTGCCCCTTGAATGGAATGGATAATTGAAAACTGACTGGATAAATAAGAGAGGAAGCAGTCAAAGCTAATTTCATTCTTGGAACATATACTACAATAATGGGCTATGATAACAGGTTACCATAAAACAATTACTGAATATCATAGCACAATTGGAACTAGTCCTAGCTGAAATATATATGTTATTCTGTCTAATAAGGTTGGGGGGAAAGAACATAAATTTTATTATTTAAACAGAGAAATTAGCTGGATGAAAATATCAGTAACTCCAAATATACGATAACATTTTGTACACTACAGGGATACTTGTAATAATTGTAGGATTTAACTTTATCAAAGAGCCTATAATATCCTCTTCTTAAACATAGAAGATATATTTTAGCCTTGGCTTTGTTCTCCACAGGGAAAGGAAACTTCTGCCCTAATAAAAAAAAGCAATGGGAAATATAAATGGACATTTTTCTGGACATTTTATTGAAAATAAAAAGGAGCTGATATCCAAAAGTAATAACCAAATAAATATTAATTCATCACGCAGCACTCCCAAGAAATTTTTCTTTAGTATTCCAGTGAGTTAGCTCATCTTAATATGCCACATACACTCATGTGTGAGAAATAAAATGGGCCTTTTGAAAACCTAACAGTGAAGAATAAAATTAACACTTTGAGAAGAACTAAATTTAAGTTTCCATGTATACACACAGGTACAGAGATACTCTTTTATCATATCTGTACCTATGTTGCTCTCCTGCGTATTTGGGATAACATGTTGCATGTGTCAGAGAGCTAGAATTCTTTGATGATGTTTTATGTGAAACAGATGGCCAGAACAAAAAGAGGTGTGTTTGGGAATATAAAACAAGGTGATTATAAAGCATTTAAAATACTATATGACAAAAAGCTGCCATCTTACACTAAGTAATGCTGACAACTTAGTGCTCAGTTTTACAAAGGCCTATATTTAGTGTCATGAAAACTTGAGGGAGAAAAAAAAGAAAAGAAACATTTTTGCCTGCTTTTAATAAAATGGTCAAAGTGATAATTAAGTGGAATAAATTAAAGAGTGTTATTCTATTAAGAATATAATAAAAGCCTTAATATAGCATGTTTTACTTGAAAAATTCAAAATGCTGAGCAAGGGAGTTAGTAATCTCACCAAAATCAGAACAATGTACTACATAGGGAGATAATTTTACAGATGGGAAATAAAAAGGAGTATAAAAATAACTTCCCCCAAGTTTACAACATTCTTAAGCAGCACAGCTAAAAACTGAACACATGAGTACTGACTCCATTATAAAGAATTTTTTGTTGACACTTAGGAGTCTTAAAGTAGGTTTTTATTGATTTTCTTCTTTTTAATAAGTCCACAGTAGACAAGCATTTTCTTCTAAATTTCTATTTTAAAAGATATGCTAGTTTGAATTTTCTAAAAAGTCAGAAAAAGTTTGGAATCTAGTCATGAAAATATTTTAGATTTCTATAGATTTGAAAACAATGGGAAAGCATTATTATTTTCTATTTCCTTCTATATTGTACTTATAACCATGGAGCAAATCAACTTCCTTGTTTAGGAGCCTTTTTAGGGTGTACATATAAGGCTTTGTCACATAAACATATTAGCATCAACCATCACTTAACATTTTATTCTAGGAACTATATATGAAGTTTAAATAGAGTCAGTCTTCCAGAAGGGATGGGTTGCATATATATATATATTTTTTTATGACCTAAAGCCCTTTCTGACTGTTGGGGTCTCTTTTCCCAGGAGAATGGGAGACTAATTCTCTCCAGTATAAATTTTTTTAATAGCCTTATTCAGGCTTGGAGGAGTAATCACAAGATACGAGTTTATAAAAGTAGGAAAAAAGACAGAAAGCTAGCAATTGGGAGCCACTGACATTTTTCTAGTAATACAACTTATATGAATCGTGTCTGTCCAGGCTGTTTGAAAGCATTAGAAAAATACAGTTGGAAAATGACTCTGCCTTGCCTAAATGGGCTTTTTACCCTAGGTCATTAGAAACAAACGGTTGAGCTGGCAGAGCTTTCAGAGAGCAGAGCCTTAGTCCACCCTTTTCCTTACACATGAGAATACTGAAACCCAAAATGGTGAAATGACTTGCTCAAGTGCCTGAAGGTAAGTGGTCCCAAAACAAACCTAGGAAAGCAGTCTACTGAAAATAGTGCCCCATTAAATCATAAATTGCTATTGGATTAAATAAATCATCAAAGAAAAAGCAGTATTACTGCCTACTAAGCAGTTTGCAGTTTTGAAATTATAAATTTTAATAGTCCTACATCAGTTAGTCTGAAAGGACATTATTTGAATTGATGCTCTTCCCAAGGCCTACTGAGATAAACGGATACATTCCAAACATGATAACCCACTGAAAAAAAAAGCTTTAAGTGTGCTTACGTCTTGGAATGAACTTTTTATCAGTGAGCAATTAAGAAACATTCCAGAGGGGGTGCACACAGATGACCCAAGAGAAGAAACAGTTCAGGGCCCATCTCCTTGTTGTAAATAATCAAGGAAAGCCTTTTTTTTCTTTTTTTTAAAGCAATACAAAATGTTACCACAGGCTGACGCTCTTTCTACGAGAATAATAAAATTCTTGCTCCCTCGGATGCTGAGCTCATACTTCATTGCCTTCATCTCCGAATTCAGTTTCCGTGGTTCATAGATAATTCTCCTCCTGCCTTCAAAACAGGTAACATGCCATGCCTAAAATATATCCATGGCTAAGTAGCGACTACAGACCGACAGACCTGCAGAGGCAGTTTCACAAACTCTAGTTTTTGTTCTCTAGGTCTGGACACACTATCAAAACCGCTCCGGAAATGAAGGGCTGCAGGGGGGCCAGTCCCTTCATTCAGTCCCTTTGCCTAAGCCAGCTATTGGTGCTGCATCACCCCCGGGCTCAGCGGTGCAGAAGGCTCTGGAGGAGGGGCACTTGCCGTCCAGGACTTGCACCCTGAATCTGGACGTGGCGCTTTTAGTGCCATAATTCTCTCTTTTAAAACACACTGACGCCGCACCGAAAATCTGGCGCATTTGCCAGTCGGGTAATTTCAAGGAAAGCGCTGATCTGAGGGTCTCAGTCTCCTGACCCGCAGATCAGCAGAGGGTAGGCGGCGGTGAGAGAGCCCGCCCCGCTAGCTGAAAGCGCGCAGCTGGGTTCCGGCGAGAAACGCGCGAGCTTGCTGCGTCAAAAGAATCCCCGCGAAGATCAGAAAGAGGAACCTCTCCCTTTTTAGCAGTTACATGTGCGGAAAACCTATCCTCTGAGGTGGCCCAACTGAAAATAAATTCCGGCACGGAAAAGGAAACTGGGCGTGTGCCTGTGGTCCGAGCGTAGTGGTGTAGGTGAGACTACGCTCTCCAAGCGGCGAGGGGGTTAAACCGAAAACCAGCTGTGGGACTGTGGGCGTGTGGATCTTCGCACTGAACAAACTACAGAACCCTCATCCTCCCTCCTCTCTCCCCTCGGCTCCAGAGAGAGTGCCCCTACTTCCCACACCAGCCACTGGGATCAGGAAAAAGTGAAATCCGTACAGTACCAAAGCCAAGGGGGTCTCTCCTTCCCACCTCCCGGGGGGTTCTCACCCCCCTCCACCTGCTTTTAAATCCTGTTCGACTCTCGATTCACAGTCCCAGCCCCAGAGCCGGCGATCTGTCACAGACGCCTCTTGCTCTAGCCTCAAAACAGCAGGTGAGCTCATTACCTCGACTCGAAACGTAACTTTAAAAATGAGAGCAGAACGGGAGGGGGCACGCACCTCGCGCGTACACCACCACTAACACACACCGCGGCGGCAGTTCACAAACACTAGGGATCTGCAGACTCTAACCCCGAGCCCCACTCTCCTCTCTTTTCTGGGAGAGCTCCAGAGGCTTTCAAACCCCTTCTTTGACCTCAGCATGCCAACAACTGAAGGGATGTGCAGAAATTAAAGACGCGAAGAGGAAGTGAGTTTTTCTCTGATAAAAACTAAAGAAAGGGGCAAGAGTACAAACAAAAGCCGAAATAACAAGAAGTAGGAGGTTTTTTTGCAATTGTCTACGAGGGGCTAGAGATCAAAACTTCAAAGGGAGAAAAAAAATTCCCCCCAAATCTTCATTTCTAGCGAAAAATTAACCTGCTGCTCTGTCAAGCGACGGCGAGCACACAGAATTTCCTGTTAGGGTCAACTCACTTCAGCCACCCGGCGGGTCTCAGGATGACAGTGCCAGGGGACGTCCCTAAGGGCAAGGAAAGAGATTTCCAGGAGAGATATATTCGTAGTTGGGGCTTTTTCTTTTTCTTTTTTTTTTTTTTTTTCTTATGAGGCTCAATACAGAACTGAGAACTGAGGTTAGGTCACAGGTCCTGAACAATCCACAACCCCCTCACTAAGGGCTCACAAACCTGGCTGCGAATTCCAGTCCAGGCTGCGTTCTTTGCCCGCCATCACCCCTACTCTCACCACCCACCCAGACAATGGGGGAGACGACGTCCAAACCAAGGTCGGAGCTTTAGGAGGTTTTAAAAGGGAGTGATTGAAAGTCCTCCCTTCCTCCTCTACCCCTCCCCCTCCCTTCGCCTCTCACCACGGGAAGTTACCAGGGGATTTATCACGAAAAAGTGCGAGCTATTGCCTCCAAGAGCTAAGCAAAAGGAAAACTGCCCAGAGCGCAGTGACGTGGACTTTGATATCCAGAGACTGGAGGGGTGGTCAGAGGGCGAGAGCTCGCCGCCCAGGCTGGAGCCGCAGGGGGGAAGGGGAGAGAGCCAGATGAATCTTGCCCGTGGGCCCCGCGGAGCCCCGGCCCCGGCCGCACCCAAACTTCCTGGAGATTTATCAAGTCCCCCCAGTCGCTGCCCCAACTTCAGCCAACCGGTCGAGCCCAAATATGCGGCACAGGTGAAGGTACCCAGGGCCAGCTCTGTGCCCGCACCGCCGTCCCCTTACCTCCCCCATGCGCCCCGGCGCGCCTCCCCGGGAGTGCGAGGCCCGGGCCGGGCACCTAGAAAAGAACCCCCCCGGCCCAGGTTGGCCTGGGGCTGCTCTGAGGCCCCTGCTCTTACCTGGCCGAAGGACAGCAGCGGAGATCAAGAGGCAGAAGACCAGACGGCAGGAGGAGGCCGCCTTCGATGCCATATTCCTCCTCCTCCTCGGGGACCACCGACAGAGTCCGCGGCGCAGGAGGGGGCGTCCTCCCCGGCTCCGCGCTGCCCGCGCGCTCGCGGGTCCGGACGCAGCGGGCAGCGGCTTGTCCCAGACACACCGCCCCCTGGGCTGTGGCGCTGCACCTTCGGGTGTCCGCTGCTCGCAACTTTCCACCACGCAGTGCCCCAACTCCTCCTGTCTCCCCGTCAACACCCGCCCTTGGCCCCTTCGGCTGCTCCTCCCGGGACCGGCGACCCTCTCTTCCCGGGAGACACTTGAGTAATTCGGAAAGGTATACGTGGTTCTTTTTAGCTGGTCTGTTATTTTCCTTCTCTTGGAATAATAATAATAATGGTAGTGGCAGTGCGCATAAAAAGCCTGGTGCTAGGAAAGAATTGCCGGGAGGGGCAACAGTGGGGCGACAGGTCCAGGCGGTCTCCTCAGGTGGTAGCGGCGGTGGCAGCGATAGCAGCGGCGCCAGCAGCGGTCTCTGGGCTGCTCTGAGTGGAGGGACTGGAAGGCGTGTGTAAGCTGCCGCTTGCCTCCTCCCTTCGCCTCCTCCCTCTCTCCTCTCTCCTCCCAGCTTCGCGGGACGTGGAGCCAAGCGCAGGTGGTAGGAGCTGGATCTGCAGCCTAGAGGCGCTGCAGGACCGAGCCCGAGACGAAGTCCGCCTCAGGAACTCCACTGGGCTGTCATGCTCACCGAGTCCCGGAGACCGAGTGGGCGGGGCTTTCTAGTGGCTCCGCCCCGGGGGCACGCCCGCCAATAGGGAGCCCGCCCAAGAGCTGCGCGCTCCTGGGTGGGCCCCCAGTACTGTCACTTCCCTGTGGCGTTATCTTTGCCATCGTCCTACGGATTCTCACTTCACGCTGCCCACGCAGCTTCGCCACGGTTCAAATTGCCCTTTTCTTGCCCCCAGGCGCCTATCCACTGGCTCACTCCTCAGGGACTTTTCGGCCGTGATATCTCAGCCTCCTTCTCCTATAAGGAGAGTAGTGGGGCAGGGAGGTGGGGGTCGGGACCTCCCGGGGGACTCGCACTTCGGGTCCAAGGGTGAAAGCGAAGGAGGGAGGAAGGGGCTGGAGGAGGTGGCAAATGGGGAACTTGCCTCCTGGGAGTTAACAGGAACAGCTACTGGTTGGCGGTGGGGGGGGGGGTAACTCACTAGGCTGATTCCCCCGCCCTACTCTCGCCACGTGCCCTTCTCGCACGCATCTTGTTTTGCAGGCAGACTACGTGAGTCGACTGCCCACTAGCAAATAGAAAATATTCACTCTTTCCCGGGGGAAATTAAATCAGGAATTTCTAGATCATACTTCGTTACACGGATTGTCCCAATGTCTACAAAAGCCAGAGCGAGTGTCTCTTTTATTTTGAATGAAGCGGCGATTTTAAGTTGCAAACAGAAATCCTCAAATTACTCAGATTAAAAGCCAAGCTTCTCCTTGTCCGTTCCAGAAAGCCAGGCATCCCAGCAGATGGACAGGCTTCTCTGGCAATTTCTAAAGATTGAACCACCTCCCAGGCGGAACGTCAGGAAGCTGTGTCGCTTTCAGATCAGGCAGAGAGCATGAAGGAATTTTTCCCTCTAGAACACCGGGGTGGAGCTGTCGGAGCCCTAAGTGGCTCTAAATCAGGGATGTGGGATCACAAGTCTCATCCACGAAGCATAATAAAATCTTGGTCCCAGAACCACTTCGCCGGGGCATTAAATAGCCTTCCGTGCATCACAGGGACACCCCTGTGTGAGACTAGTCTCCAGCAGAGAATGCCAACTAGTAATCGTCACATACTGCGCTTTCATCAGAAGACTTGAGTCACCAGCTAGATGGGGATGAGGGAAGTTGGTGGCAGGAGAAATAATAAAACAAGCGGGAGTGCGCGCGCGCGCCCACACACGCCTTTGAATTCTTTCTGTTTTCCTGCTCCAAACTATTAAGCTCCATCTTCCGCTGTGATTTTTATCGAAAGCCTGCCAGTCTTGTCCTCTCGGTTCTCCTTACATTACATTCGCAGTATTCTAGAGTAGAGCTCTTATATTTTTCCTCTCAGAATAAGTAGTTTCTCCCTTTTGGTTTTAACATTAGCATTTCATTTGCATCTTATGAACCTACAAGAAGGCTAATAGTATGAGGCAGATGCCTTTTAATTCAGTATTCCATGAGCTAAGTATGGCTGAATTGCTAGCATTCCCATGGGATCCTGTAGAATTCCTTTAGGGAATTGTTTCCCCTTTAACAGCAGCTCTAAGTAGCTCTTACTCGAAAAAATCATCCTAACTATATATTTAACCTGGATCCCTCCCAACCCACCCTCTGTCTATCTGACCCCCTTTATTTTGGGGTGGGAGTTAATACAGCTTAATTGTTAAAAAGTTGATCTGCAAAGGCAGACTGTCTGATTTGGGCTTTGACATTCCCAGGGGCATGATCTTGGTGAGCTCAACCCCTCTAAGCCTCAGTTTCCTTACTTGTAAAAAGTGATAACAATAGTGCTAGCCTTTTGAGATTTTTGTGATGATTAAATGAGATCACACAAATAACTGGCTAGATACAGTAGAAGGAGTGTGGGCTTTGGGGAGCAATCAGAGCCTAGGTAAAGCCCCTGTTCTGCACAAGCGAGTGACCTTGAGCAAAAGTCAGTCTCTTATAATCAAAGTATGATAAGTATGATGACACATCAGAGTACCAACTTCAAAGGTGAGCAGCTAAGTAGGATCAAAATACATTCTATAAATTAAGTATATTATACTTACCCACATTTATGACAAGTATGATTGTATGTAGTACAGTCAGTTGGTCCAGAATTCCTTTTAGAGAGGAATTTGTCCTAGTGTAGGAAAATGCCTTAACAAGCCGCTTGGAGCAGTAACTTCAAAAGCTATTAGTCTTATATAGCTAAGGCCACAAAGTGATGGTGAAACTACTCTATATTGACTAACATAATAAAAATAAAATGAGGAATTACAAAATAATAAAATTAAGAATTTGGCAGGGGAGTGAAGACAGGGATGCTGAGAAAAGAAGAAGGGACAAAGACTAAGCCATACAATTATAAACTGAAATGGTGGAAGACCTTTAAATATATTATAAATAATTAGTTAATGGCAACTATTGAACACTTACTATATGTTAGGTTATTCTAAGCAATTTATATGAACTAGTGGAATAATTCCCCCTCCAAAAAAATCCTGCGAGGGAGATGTTAATGTTATCTTCATTTTGCTCATGAAGAAACTGAAGCCCAGAGATATGAAGTAACTTTTCCAAGTTCACACAGTGATTCGTGATTCATAGTAATAGTAATGCCACCATTCTACCGAAGGCACTTTGATATTAGAGCTTCATTTCTATCTAGTTACTCATCACTATCCACTTCACTTATCAGATGTGTGCAAAAATAAATTTATGACTTTCTTTTTGGTTGAGGGGGGCTTGATTGAAACATAAATTCCTAAAACATTAATAAAGCCTCCTACTCTAAAATACATTGTCCTTGAGGAAATTAATAAGGCAGTGCACCCTATCTGCATGAGACAGATACAGTGCATATGAGATGACAAGACCATTTCTAGTAATTTAGCATAAGTAAGAGCTCAGAATTGGAAATAAACTTGAGATGTAAGCTCCACAAAATAATGTAGTAGAGAGAGTATTTGTCTGTCAAGATTTGGGGAATGGGGGGTTGGATCCACCTGACCTAGTTCTTAACAGGAAGAGCTTTTCCAGCTGCATCTGGACCACAAGTGCTTTTGTTACAACCAAGAAAACATAGTATTCCAATGATATTTACCAGTTTAATCATGCCTCAGAGCATCATAATGGGGACTGCTTATTGCAAGGAATAAAATGAATAATGTTCAGCCAGAGGAAAACGTACTTCTTGTTACCTGAAACATGAGAAGCATTTTGCGTCTCCAGTATAAAAGAATTCATCATCAGTCAGGACAGTATGCTCAAAGCAGTGACAGCACAGTAGGCAGCTTTCCTGCTTAGAATCTGTTGAGGTCAGATCTCAGGATTCCAGAGGCTCAGGCCAGGAACCTTTGCCCCATCTGTACTACTTCATCAGTATGTGACAATATAGCTAGGTGGGGCATGTGAGCATTTGAAGAGTTGAGGTGATTTTTTTCTTCTGATCAACGTAAACAATTTCCCACTGGAGATGAAATTTCCAAAAGATAGCTTTGGAGGCTGGTGACATTTGTTCTTTACCACATTTATCATAGTGTTTTGTGTGCCTTCCTAGTTTTTGAACAAAACATGTATGCAATTCAAGAGCATGCAACAAATCTGACTCACTTTCTCCCCAACCCCACCTCTCCATCAATGATTACACATTTCTAGCCAATACTTTGCAAATACATTGGGTACTCTGTAAGTATTTATGTATGAATGATAAATAGTGAGGAAAATTTTTTATAGAACATAGACCCTGAAACAAACTTAACAGGGAGAATGAATAAGAAGATGAAAGCTGTTTCCACTGAGCCTTCAATGATTGGACTAGTATGATTCTGGTACCAGTTCCAACGTGTGGGGTTGTTTTTTTTTTGCATACCACCAAAGCAATTCTTGGACACTAGGTTGATGTTCTACAATTCAACTAAATTCTCACAGTATCAGCCTGGTTATAGCGTCAACCAGATAGAAGAGATACCTAGGGCAAGGTGTGTGGGAAGGAGAGCAGAGCATCCACGCTCTCTGAGCATGCCACTCTCCCCAAATAACCACGTGTTTATCAACCGGGAAGCTCTTGGAGCACAGACCTTTCAAGTTTTTATGGAGGCTTCATTACATAGGCACTGTTGATTACATTCTAGGCCATTGGTGATTGAACTCAATCTCCAGCCCCACTGCTTTCCCAGGAGGTCCAGAGTTGGGACTAAAAGTTTCACCCTTTAATCACAGAGTCAGATTGGATCTCCTGGCAACCAGGCCCCGTCCTTAGGTGACCTAGGGACTTTCCAAAGTTACCTCATTAACACAGCAAAACGCACCATTATGTTACCACTCTACTCACTTAGGAAATTACAAGGGTTTTAACAGCTCTTACCAGGGATGGAGTCAAGACCAAATATTAAATTTCTTAGTATAACACACAGTATCACAACTAGGCAGAACTAAGGTTTAGGGAAAGCAAAGACAATGAGTCAAAGCCTAGTCACCATAGTGAAAAACTTTGAAATATAAACTGAGGAAACCTAATCTACAGGAAGAAGAGAGTGAAAAAAAAAACTATTTGCTATCAGTGAGAAGAAAACAGAGCCACAGGAGAATAGAATCCTGACTAGTAAAGGTTTCAAGTGACCAGGAAGGGAATGGGCAAGGGCCTTGCTTAATGCACTGATGAGAAAATTGAAATAGACGGCTAAGTGGCATTTATATTAAGTTTAAGAAGATATAACTATTTAAAGAGGCACAGAGATTACACAGGTATAAGATAAAGCTCTGTTTTTTTCTGGACCCTAAGGTTTTTAAGTCAATGATTCCTAAAATGACTCTATATACGGCCTGGGGAACAGATGGGTATCTGTCTTCCTAAGAAATATTCCCTTGAACTTTATTTTTTAATTTTGATGAATATTAATATCAGTCATGGTTTTGAATAAAATTTTGCAACTCACATCTTCAATAACATCAGCTAATAAAGCTGTATCACTGGAGCTCAGGAGCGCAAAAACTTTCAAAGCCTATGGTAAACATTATGTTCTTATTTCAGACTGTAGCTCGCTCAATGTCTGGGTACAAAAAGAAATTCATAGCTATTTCAGTCGAAGTAGAAATCCACTTAGTCGTTTTCCTTCCTGTCTTAGACATGAGGAATGGAGAAAGAATCTAGCTAAGCCCTTTGACCGTGAAACATACACCATAACTATAAAATAGATTCCCAAAACTCTTAGTGTATTAAACACTCATAATTCATTAGTGCTTTCGGTAGGTGCATAAAATTTACTCAGAAATTATAACAGTCTAAGTTCCTCCTACAACTTGAGAGTTTCTCCTTAGAGTTCTCTATGTGTTTTCAACATTTAACTGAAATATACAGTTCTTTCAGTTTGGGGTAAGTAAAAGTGATTCAGAGCGTAGTTATTCAAATGTTTGATACCTCAAAAGAAGTTTCAACTTAATTACCCCTCAAAAAGTTCTCCAGAGTTATCGCTACTTGCTTTGTCATATATCTGCTAGCCATACTGATCTATGATAATTTCATTCAGGAATTTGAAGTGGACATGCAATGACTATAGAAGTTGAAAACAATGTATTTTTGATTTCCTAAAACAGATCACCATGGATTTAATGGACTTCTGGAAAACCAAAATGAAATATTAACTAAGCCCAGGTTATCTATACTAGTTTTCCTTAAAATAAGCAAGATAGTTGCAAGAGTTTACAGGAAAGTATTAAGAAGAAATTCTTACGTAAATGCATAATCCCTAAGGAGTGATATTAATTAGCAAAAAAAAAGATGAATAACACGGAATGAAGTCTCATTGATTATGTAATATATGACAGAATCTTATAATTTTAATGTTTCTTAGGGCCTTACAATAATTTAGATGAAGAGTTTTCAATCTTTATTTAAATACAAACCTTTTTCTTCTAATGAAGGCTCACTCTGAAGTCAAATTTCCTATTTCCCCGTTTGACCCATTCAAACCATACAGGTCTCCTCATTATTCCTAAATATACCTACCATATTCACACATCAGGGCCTTTGCACTTGCTGTTTCTAATCCTCGGAATTCTTTAACCCAGTTATTAGTGTGACTTACTCCATCACCTCTTTCAAGGTACTTGCGCGAATATTACCTTCTCACTGAAGCTTTCCATGAACAACTATTTAAATTTTCAACCCCCATCCCCAGTACTCCTTATCTCCCTTTTGTGCTTCATTTTTTTCTCTGTTGTCTCTATCCCCATAGAGCATAATAGATTGAAAGCTCAATGAGGGCAGAAATGTGTGTCTGTGTTACTCTCTGCTATATGCCTAGAATAGACAGACACATTAGTAGACACATAATACTACTTGACCAATGAGTTCATCAATTCTTGAATACTTGATGAATAATAAATTATAGTGCAAGGTAATTATTAATAAACTGATACAGGTGGGGCTGCTTTGACTGAAGTTTGATAAGTAGCCTGAAGTTTCACTTCCCCCTTTAGATACTTCAAAGCTTTTTAGCATAATTAGAAAACCCACCAGGTCAGTATCATACAACAGATGAGGTCATTGAGGTCCCAGGATCCAGAAGTCTTAACCAAAATTTACACAGGTATGGGTACCACTCTTGCTTAAATGAAAATGGACCACTTTCTGGTAGAGTAAATACACAAGATACTCTGTAAATTTTTAGTCAAATTCTCAGAACAATAAAAAATTTTGGATGCATATAAGACATTATTAATCAATTTTAAATACAGTATATTTGCCCAAACTCTTTTCAGAACAGACATTCTGAATAGTGTTCTGTATAAACTTTCTCTAAGGCATGATTATGGATGCAGTATCAATATTGCAAAGTCTACAGAGGTGGTTCAGTATTCAGGATTTTAAGCCTCAGTGTTCTTTATACTTTGTTCTTTTCTGGTGGATTTGGCAACATTATAATTCAAAGCAATGTATTCCACAAACATAGATGATTCATAACCTATTCAGCTAACAGTGCTATAGGACAAATATTGGATTTAATTTGATGTCCAACATTTTAACATTACATGGAGGTGTTTAATGTGTTTACTTTTCTTTGTAAGGGCAAGAAATTCACTTAATAATTGTACCTCAAGGTGAAAAACTTATGAGAAAACACAATACATTTAAAAACAGCTATAAAATCCAGTGCACAAAAAGATTTATAAACATGTATATGCTTTCATTGAAATCACCAGAATCTGTGATGTGTCAGAGCCAGCAGGGAAGTAGATTAAATTATTTTTGGCTATTGCCTCCAGTTTTGAAATTCTATTAAAACCAGTTAATTGATACATCTCTTAAGGAAAATGATTTGCCTTTTTATAAAGAATGACATCCAACTTATAGAGTGAAGCATACTGTCCATGTGTTATTAACATATCAAGTTAGAAGAGAATCCCCAAAGAACAGAACTCTCGATTATTTTTCCTAGACTCAAGGACATTTCAAAAGAGGGCAAGGTCCATGGTGATTTCTCAGGTTTTTTTCAGGGCTGAGACAAATCTTGAGTTCCGGATTAAATGAACTCTGTATTCAACCTTTAAAGGCAAAGACACGTCAAAAGGCAGCTTGAGAAGTGTGACTAGAGGGGGAATCATACACATTTAGCCTGACTGAGAAGGTGAGCCTTGGTTACTCAGGTCTTTCTTCCACACCAGCATCATCTATTCTCACTTCACCTTCTGAGATCTTCCCAGAAAGTCTAAGAAAAACTCCCAAGTTACTCTATCTTGAGGTGATTTTTCACCATCTGCTCGAATTCCTGCCATGAAACTTAAGATGTGAAGACCTTTTTTCTAGTGCTGATTTGTCCTTCCAGTTCTAAAATGATCAGCATTTCCTTCTCCTTTCTTTTCCTCTCAACTTAGTACCTTGTCTTTTGCCTATTCAGTGAAAGCTCAGCATTTTGAATCAAATAATAAAGCCGTGATAATTTATGAAAGGAGAAATGAAAGTATTGTGGCCTGTGTGCCAATGAAAGAAAGAGACGTTTAAAGAGAGATGAATCATAGGTCAGGAAAACACAAAATTAAATAAGCATATCTTAGAATATAGACCCAAAAGGGAATTTAGTTCTTGGTATTTCCCCACCCCCTTTACTCTGCTAGTTTTTTTGTTTGTTTGTTTGTTTTTAGCTAGAAAGACATTATTTTCATAATCTCAGTCAGCCAAAAGGAGTTTGTCATCAGGTCAGGAAATTTTTACTGAAGTTTTTTAATGGTCAGGATACTTTCAACTGAAAGTGACAAAAACCCAGTCCAAAGAGTTTAACCAAAAAAAAAAAAAAAAAAAAAAAAATGAAGAGAAAGAAAGAAAGAAAAGAAAAGAAGAGGGTTTAAATGATTTACTTACTAGTTTAAATTTTGGGGAATCCCCAAAGTATGTATACTTTTAGGCATATCACGATCAAACATTTGAGCAAAGTTGTCAAGGCTCTTTGTCCTTTTTTCCATATTCCAGCTCTACATGCCTTTGCTTGTCTTGGACTGTTTTCTCAGTTTCTCTACTGCAGCCCAACTTCCTTCATACCAAAAAGGTACCTTCAAACCTACTTTTGACCAAAAAGATACTTTCAAACCTAAGCCTATATCCACAGAGATTGAAATCCTAGAGGTAGCCTCTCACTCTTAGAAAAGGTATGATTGGCTTTGTCCATCTCTTGAGATGGACATGACTGGCCAGGCCTGAGTCATATGTCCAGCCCTGAAGCCAGAGGGCAGGTGGGCATCATGCTTGACAGTACCTCAGAATCACAGAGATGGGTGCCATTCCCCAAGGAGCAGACAAAAACAGAAGACAACCATTTCATTTCCTTTACGTCATTTTTTAATTGATTCTTAGGACCAATATGCTTTCTGTCCAGATTGTGTACAACAAGAGCTTTGATTATGGAGGGGAAAAATAGAAATATTCTGCAACATAGGAAACCTAACCTTATTTTCGTCCTTGCTTCTTTTAAAGGGCCAGATTATTGACACAAAGGGAAAACAGGCATTATTTGCAGGTACTTGCTAATGTTTTTTCTCCTCACTGTCCTATGCACTCTCTGATTCTGTGGGGAAGGAAGGAAGCATTAGTGTTGTTCTATGCTTAGAAGGATGTGAAATAAAGTGACAAAATAAATATTCTAAAGTATTTGCAAATATGTTTATTTCCCCTGAATACAGGTCAATATAAAGTACATTCAGAAAGTCTGCCAAACAAGCAAGTATTTCCTCAGGACTTCTTTTGAAAGTGAGCACTGAGTAATTCTTTTCAACTTTATTGTCCATATGTTTGCTAAAGCTCATTTTCCATCAATTTATCACCTTCATCAGTCTGCTGTTGTCCTTACATAAAGAAAGAGAAAAGTAGATAAATAGCCAGACATTCATATTGGCCAATCTTTATAATTCATCTAGCCCCAGATTCAGTCTTTTAAGTATAGTTTCAGTTTTAGCAGTGATTAAGACAAGTGCCTGTAGAAAGTTTTGGATGAAATAAGTCAACATTTTGGTCTTTTATTTTCAAGCAAATTGCCACCCTTCAGGAATGGTGATTTTAAGCAAGAAGCTGTCCGCAGCCAATCCTCAATCACACTTTCTACTTGATCCAACTACAGTTAGCTCAATCTATCTACCTTCTTTGAATGTAACTAAACTAATCCCCATTCCAGCCTTCATGCATTACTCCTTCTTTCTCCAAGAATTACCCCAAATCTTTCCCACTTCTCCTCTAACACGCTGCCCGAGCATCTCCTCCTCTGTGGTACAGTTGTAGGCTGCAGGCTCTCCAGAGCTGCTTGTGCCCATCGCTTCCAAATGCCACCTTCAGTGATGTCACGCTGGTAGCTTGAAGTTGCCATTGTGGAATTATTTACACACTGTGGGAATCGGAAATTGGCAAACACTACAAATCCAGACTGTTTTTGGTTTAGTTTTTGAGACGTGGTTCTTAAACTACTAGCATACCATACTGTCCATGGAACTGACTTCATTCTTCACTAACCACTCTAATAGTGTTTACAAGTCTGAGTTTGGTGTCAGATAAACTGGAGCTTGAGTTCTGGCTCATTGATCTAGTATTTATGTGACACTGAGCAAGTTATTTCACCTGTCTACATCAGTTTTCTTAAGTAAAATAATACATGTGAAGCCCCTGGCACAGGAAAGTGCTGAATAAAAGTAGCTATTTTTTCAATAGCCCTTGATCCTTCATGTGTATTCCATTCATAGTTTTGATTAGCTATGTTTCTGGCTGTATGTTGATGTCATTTGTATTTGCTCTTTCTTTTACCATAAAACCCCCAGTCTTAAAAAGGATCATCAGAGTATCTTGCCTCGTGTGTTTGGTAGATAGTGAGTGCACAATAAATGCTACTTCAGGGCATATTCATACAGAAGACAATCAAACAGTCGAAAATGTGTGGCCAATGGTGCCTGAGAGCACTAGATTAAGAAGAGTAAGGATGCCTAATGGCAGAACGCAGCATACAAAACTGTAAGAAATCCTGGATCAAATATCTCTAGTTTTGAATCCTAGTTCTGCCTCTAATTATTTGTGCAGACTTCATCAGGTTACTGACCTCAGCTTCCTTATCTGTTAAACGGACAAAAGAGCAGCTTTGCACTTAGCTTCATAGTTTAGGAGGGTTGCTTGTATTGAAGGATGCTAAATGTGTGGGCAGTCTTCTCTTAATAAAAAGTGGCTATTATTCTTCCATTAGTTGATTGTGTGGTTTAATCTTCCAAAGCTTCATAGACTTTAACTATATCTATAAAAGTAAGAGGGCTAATTTGGCGCTCTCTCAAGAGGACTTTTTTATTTTGAATAAAATTATTTGTGCCTAAAGCCCTTTATTCTAGAAACAGATAAAGTCCTAATGCCAATTTTCTTTGGTGAACAAAACCTCTCCTTTCCAGTCTCAATACTCTTAACCCAGGTCCCCATCACCTGTACAGCAAGTTTCCAACCAGTCTCCCATCACCTGGATGGCTCTAAGCTACTTTCTCCAGACTTCCCTGTGGTCATCTTAGACAGACAGACAGACAGACAGACAGACAGACACACACACACACACACACACACACACACACACACAGAAATTTGATTATGTCACTCCCTTTCTTTAAAATCTCTGCTGGAGTCATTTTACCTAAAAATGAAAGCTGGTCTTCCTAGCAAGATCTCTAAAGTCCTTGACATTCTCATCCCAGTTTCATATTTCCCCATCTTAGTTTCATTTCACAACCCTCCCTCATGAATACTATGCTTCAATCAGGTTGAACTCACTGTTTCCTAAACATACCCTGGCAGTCTTTCTCAACTTGTGTCAGTACATATATGTTTCCCTCAGCCTGAAATGCACCCACTACATCTATCCCTTTGTTTTCCTGGGATACTGCTCCTCATATTTCAAGACCCACATCACATGTCAAGTTGTCTTTTAAAAAGCCTTTCCTGATTCCCCTAGGCAGTGTTAGTCATGCTGTCTCTGTATTTCTACAGTGCTAGCACTTACCTCTTTGAATTATATTTATCTGTTTACAAGTCTGCCTCCTCCACTGGAACAGTGACTTACTAGTGATGTGCCACACGTCTGGAGTCAAGACTGTCTGGTTTATAAACCCCTGCACCAACACATACTAGATGAATGAGCTTGAGAAAACTACTTAGCTTCTTTAATCGCCTGTCTTCTCACCTATAAAATAGAATGTTCCATTATCAGGGGTCCTTATAATAATTAAAAGAGAAAATGCATGTAGAGCTCCTACCCATATGCCTGGCATAAATTAAGGGCTCAATACCTCTCAATGTTGATGGAGATGACAGAGGAGATAGGACGGCAGGAGAAGGAGAGAAAGTGATGGGAAAAAAACACATCATTTATCTTTTCAGTCCCTGGACCAGTTCCCAGAGTCTGGCATCTAGTAAGTACTCAATGCGTGTTTGTAGAATGAATGGTTGTGCTACTTTACAGTGCAGCTAAAATGACAGATACCAGCTCTTTTCTCATATCTAAGTCCACGATGTTGAATTAATTTTTGAGATGCCAACAACTGAGGTGCTGATAGAGAGGGAGAGGAGTGGAGAACAAGGATGGTAGGAGAGGGAGAAAGGAGGTACTGTGTTGGGCGTGCAGAGAACAGCTCTTCAGAGCCTGTCTAAGCATTTCTATTATTGTTATTATCAAGAACTGAAACAGTTTTGTTTTTTTTTTTTCTTTTTTAAGGAGTTAAATGGTGAGGATTCCCAGTCTAGGGAGCAGCCCCACCAGTAGGCACCGCTTGGGTTGTAAGGGCAGTCAAAGCAAACTCCTTTGATGTGCTCTGAGAGCCTGAGGGCAAAACAGCAACGCAGCGAGGGGTTGGAATGCAAGGAGCTTAGAATGAAAATGTGTTCCTGCAAGGAAGTGGGTAGGGAGGGACAGAGCTCACTTCATGATGAAACCCCTGGACTAGAAAGGACTGGAACATTGAGAGTGGAAGTCGAGCTTAGCGGAATAGTAAACTCTGGAGGCATTTACACGGATTAAAACAAAAACAAAAATCGAAAGAAACCCTGATACACAGGACGTAAAAATCGAGACAAGTTCGTTCAATTAGTCCCAAAGACACCTGGTAATTAGACCAGAGATGCTGTGGGAATGGTATACCAGAAAATAAACTGGGGAAGAAAAACCGAGGTGGTGAAGAGAGAAACAGTACTACTGAATTTATTTCAAAGAAGAAAAAAATGCTCTTGTTTTCATCAAATGTTTGATGCTCCCCAGGCCAGAGAAGCGGCTGATTCCCTTTCGCGCTCGGTAGAGAAAACACACAAGCAAAAACAGAAATAAAAACAGAAAAAAAGAGGCGTGATTTCGTCTTCTCTTCCTCCTCCCTTCTTCCAACCTAGTCCTTCCTTCAGGCCCAGAGCCCGCGCGCGAAGGTTCGCCTTTGCTGTCCACTGCCGCGTCCTGCCGGACCCCCAGCAGCTGGCCGTGGTTTCCATTCTCCAGACCCGAGTTGGGTTTGGTCCTGAGATCTCACAGGCCAGGAAGCAGATCCAGTTCTCCCTCCTTCTCGTTTTCTCTCCTCTCCTCCCGCTTCTTCCCTACGCTTTCCTCTGGTCCCTCCGCTCCTCTGCTCGGCTGTCACCCGCTCCCCTCCCTCCCCACACCTACGTCCCCGAACCCGCGGCTGGGAGGAGGGCCCGCTGACACTCCGGGAGAGTTGGCAGGGTCCCAAGGGGAACCCCCGCTCTTCCTCTTTAGCAAAGCACTGTCTTTCAGAGCAGAAACTGATTTCCATGGCCGAGGACTGTCCTGTCTACATCCCTCGGGACAGACACCGTGCGCGGTTCTTGGCTCCTGACTCGGGACCCGAGAGAGTCCGGCTGGCGGCGCCCTGGCCGCGGAAGTGCTCGTGCTCCGCTGCCCCAACCGGCTGGGGCATCGCCACCCCCCAGGGGCGGATCGCTTGCTTCCAGCCTCGCACAGAAGAGATCACGGTCAAGGTGTGGTCCGCTGCAATCGTCCGGGGATTCTGCTCCTCTAGATGAAGGGCCGCAGCCTGCCTCCTGGGTCAGAAGCCGCTAATCCATCGTTTCTGGGAAGTGGATGGACTGATACACATAGAGGAACAAAGGCCACAAATACGTTAAACAAAATAAGCAAGTGCTTGCCTCTGTCTTGTCATTATCACTGGCCAAAAGAAGTCCAAGATTTTCCCAAGTAAAATCTTAGTAGCTCCACTCCCCCACAAACTTTCATTTTAAATGACTCTATATCCCATAAATTGTTTAGAAATGATGATTGCACTTAAATCAACACCTGACCCTACTCAGATTAAATACAACTACTTTTACTGGAAGGAATTCCTTACCAAGGAAGAATGTGTGACTTCTGGAAGGCTACTACGTGAATTCTCCTCTAGAAGCCCAAGACAGGATTGTGAAACAGCTGACAGTACAGCTGAGTTGGTTGCAGGAGGTGAAAGCCCTGCTCAGGTTTTAGGAGTTCTGGGGGACTGTTTTATATTTAGGTGAGAATGCTGATCTGGGCATAATTGACACATAGGAAGTTATTGAATTGAGGCAGGAAAAAAAATCATAAGAAATCCTTGGGCAATATCTGAAAGAGCATTTAATTCTCTGTCACTCAAGAAAAAGGAACAGTTCAGCTTTCAAAATGTATCTACATTATACAGTCAGCCAATAAAACATAATTCCCACTCAAGCAATTAGAGGAGAGCGGAAGATTGCAGTTGGGATTTTTAGCTTGGTTAAAGCAAATAAAATACTATAGAAGGAATGAAATCAAACTTGTTGAAACTTGGATTTGCAGAAATATAAGGTAGCTTGGAGAAGATGAATTCAGGTGGAAAATGACCTTTCTATTATGTTCAGGAAGGCATTAGAATGTCAGGAGAAATGCTGGAAAGGAGATTTATTACCATAAACACAGTTGACACGTTCCATTTTGTTGAGTATCTTGAATGGAGGAAGGAAACCAGCTTTTCAGGTGGTGATTTAAAAAGCTCTGAAAAGAGTGTTCAGTAATCCAAGGAGAACTGAGTGGAAGAGGAATGTGATGCCCTTGGTCTGCTGAGAGGCTCCCGGGAGCCTCAGACTCCCCCGGATTTGCTTATTCCTTGTCTGAATATTTGTAGTAGATGAATTACATGCGATTCGAGATGGGTTGGATACAACATGTGTGTGTGTATGTGTGTATCCTTCTAATTCTCTACAAAAATTTCTCCCCCCTCCCCTCCCTCTCTATGTGTGTATTTGTGTGTACATGTGTGTATTTGTGTGTGTGTGTGAATATATCTATCTATATATTCAGAGATGAGGAGGGGATACTCAAAAATAGAAATAATTTTTTTGTAGTATAGTCATACAATATATTGTTTTACATTTTGAAGGCCACATTCATTTGAGACATACACACACCTTATGTAGCCTATAGGGCTAATATTAGGATTCCATTTGAACAATGAGGAAATGAGGATAAGTAAAGGGAAGTCATGTATATATTGTTTTACATTGTGAAGCCCACGTTCATTTGAGACATACACATGCCTGCCTCATGTGGCCTAGATGGCTAATGTTAGGAGTCCCATTTTAAAGATGAGGAAATGAAGACAAAAGAAGGGAAATGATTTTCTCAATGTCCTTTTCACTTTGCCATGAAATCTTTCACAGTACTTGTGATTCATAAGCACGAACTTAAAACCCACACTGGACCTCAACACATCCTCTTTTCTTGAGAATTTTCCCTCTCTCCTTTTTTAGTTTGAATAAACAGCTAAAATCTGATCAAAAACTTCAACAGTTCTCCATATGTGCTCACTTCCTATTCTTTTTCCTTGCTTTGTTTTTCTCCTTAGCACTTCTGACTCTTTAACACACCTTACATTTTTATATTCATTTTCTTTTTTTGCATGTGGTTTTCTGCTCCAGAGAATACACTCAGTGGAGACAGGGAATTATTTTGCGGGGTGAGATGGTGACTACTCTTTTTCTGCTGGATCCTCAGTGCCAAGAAAAGTGACTAGCAAATAGGAGGCACTCAAAAAATATCTGTTAAATGAATTCCCACATGCAAGAATGAATGAAGGCTTGAAAATAGTCCATGTAAATCTAACTAGCATCTATCTGCCACTGCTTTTTTGTAAGGGAGGGGTGTTAATTAATTATCTACAAGAAGAGTAATGAAAGGAAGCTCGCTGCAGGTCTCTGGACACTTGATGTAAAGATGATATCCCTTATTTGTTTGTCTTAGTTCTTTCTGGCTATCAGCAAAATGCGGTGTTTGGAACCTCACTTCTGATGTCCAGATGATGCCTCTGCTATGGCTGGGAAAGTTTTTTGTATGTCTTATGTCTTTGCTGTCCTAGTCTCCCTTCACCTTTCTCTCACATGTGCACAACACACAGGAAATGCCCCTTGCCTACACTCAGCCAGGAAAATATTTTTCCTGGACCAGTGCCTTTTACTTAGGATCTTTCCAGGCCTTTTCCTCCCTCATTAAATTTTACCTACCTTTTTTCTCATTCCCTCTGGTGTCTACTTTCCATACTGGTTTATGCTTCGTAGTTAATACATTTGTATTTTGTTAGAATCAAGTAGTAGAATTTCAAGACCACATAATACAGCTTCTCTTCCGATGAACCAAATCTTTCTATAGTATTGACATGTAAGAATCAGTGTGAGTGAAAATTCAGTCTCTGGACATAAGACAGATGTGCTTTCTGCCTTTCATGAATTATATGACTTTGGGCAAATTACTTAACCTCTCTAAGCTTCAGGCCCTTCATTTAAGAATGATGACAAAATAGATTTCATCTCCCAGGGCCACTGTATTAAATAGAATATGTGGAACAGTGCATCGAATAAATCCTTGCCAGTAGTAACCACTAATAAATATTAGCTATTCCTAGTAATGTCCTTGATAAATGGCCTTCCAGATTCCATTTCAATGCCAACAGGGTTGGGAAAGAGATCACTACTTTCTTGAGTCAATCAGTTCTTTTTGAAGATCCACTGTCCACCTCCTGTAAAGATCCTTTTCAATCAGCCCAAACCTGCTCCCTAATAGCTTCCACCCATTGGTCCCCAGTGTTTACTTGGAGAAACATGGAGTAGGAATGTGCTGCTATGGTCTGAATGTTTGTATCCCACTCCCCCCAAATTCATATGCTGAAGCCCTAACTCTTAATGTGATGGTATTTGGAGATAAGGCTTTGGGGAGGTAATTAAATGTAGATGAGGTTAGGAGAGTGGTTCTCTCATGATGGATTAGTGCCCTAAAAAGGAGAGCAAGAGACAAGAGAACTCTCTCTCCATGAGCATGCACTGAGGAAAGAACATGTGAACATAGAGCAAAATGGCAGTCATTGCAAACCAGGAAGACAGCCCTCACCAAGAACCAAATCTACTGGCACCTTGGGCTTGGGCTTTCCAGCCTCTGGACTTGTGAAAAATAAACATCTGTTGTTTAAGTCACCCAGTCTATGGTATTTTGTTGTAGTAGTCTGAGATAAGACATGTGACTTCTCTTTCATAAATTTTTTTTAAGTTTCTAAAACAGTTTTTATAGCCTAGCTACATCTTCTCCGTTTTAAGCTAAGATTTTCCAATTCCTTCAAGTGCTGTTCATCTGTAGTGATTTCTCACCCCATCACCAACAGACTGCTCATGATGACGTCTAGTTTACCTATGTACCTCTTCAAGAGCTGCACCAGAAAGGTATGCAATAGCCTAATTTTTGTCTAACTAATACAAATTACAGGGGAAATAATTATTTCGCGTTGTCTGTACATTCTGTTCTTGATGATGGCCGAGATCTCATTAGGTTCTTTTGCAACCATGTCACACAGTTGGAGGCATGTCTATCTTGCCAAACACAAGTTAGAAACAGGGTAAGAACTCCAGGTCTTTTTCACATGAAGCACTGATAAACCAGATCTAGCCTAGTCTGTACCTGAGTATCTAGGAGTGTATCTAACAGCAGAGTTTATTATTTGTTCCTATTAAGTCACACTGAAGGAACTTCTGGAAACAATGTCTTCAACCTGTTGTTCCCAACCCTTTTTTTCCTTCTCAGTACACATTAATGATGGTATTCACATGAAATACAAATGCCCATGTGCACACCCATGATTATCTGAAATTTCCATCTGCCAGTTTTAACTCCACCCTTATTCTTCTGTGCAAAAGAGCATATTGGAACTTGAGTGAGTAAACCAAAGAACTAAATGTGAAAAACAATAACCTAAAGCTTTTGGAAGATTACATTGGTTAATATCTTCACGATATTAGGAAAAAAAGAATTTCTTACGCAATGTCATAAAGAAAGAAAGCAAAAATAATAAAGGAAGATGTTGAGACATTTGGTTTTATTAAAACAAACAAACAAACAAAAAATCACCAATCCCCATAAACAGAATGAAAGTATTCACAACACATATATTTGACAAAGGGCCAGTATGTTCCCTTCAATTATAAAGAATTCTGACAAATTATTAAGAAAAAAGACAATCAATAGAAAAATTGGTAAAAGACTTAAATATGTACTTCACAGAAGAAGATACCTGATTGAACAAAAATCATATGAAAAAAATTAGCAATAGTAATTAGGGAAATATAACTTAAATCTCAGCAAGCTAGCATTTGATTCCTGCTAGAGTTGTAAAAGTTAAAATGATTGACAATACCAGATGTGAGGGAGGAATTACGGTAATGAGAACTCATACTCTACTGGTGGAAGTGCCAATTGATACAACCAGTTTAGAAAAAAACATTTTGGCATAACCTAGTCAAATCAAATATGTGTACATGTTATATATTACACAGGTTAGAGGTCAAGATGCTGTAAAATAAAATCTCAGTGTTATTTGCCTCTCATATAACAGTCCCAAGTGACTTTGGAGGATTCTCCTATCTCATTAGTTTATCCTTTCTTAGGTCACTGTCCATGTTTGCATGGTCTGTAAGCTGGATTGCAGGCACATCAAAGTCCCAGAGTGTGCGTGGGAAGGGGAATGAGAGCATAGAGAAGTACGCATCTATTTTTTAGGCCTAGACTAGGAAGCATCTTACTTTCGTTTCACTTAGACTCCATTGGCAAGGACTTAGCCACATATCCACAAATGGCTGCAAGAAAGCTGGGAAATGTCTTCTCTAGTTCTCTATTTTTGTGGAGTAAGAATAGGGTAGATAGTAATGAACAATCTCCACCACACCCTATGACACAGAAATTCTACTCCTAGGTATGCACCTAGAGATTTGTTTCTAAATACACACCAGGAGACACTGTACAAGAATATTCAGAGCAATGTTGTTTTAGTGACAAAAATTCTGGAGTTTTTGGATTATCTATCTGGACTATCCATCAACAATACACAGAATAAATGAATTGAGGCGTACAATGGAATACAAACTAAGGCTACACATCAACATAGATGAATGTCAAATCATTGCTAAAAACATAAGCAAGTCATAGAATATACATAGGATGGTGCATGAAGTTAAAAAAAGGGAGAAACTGAAAAATGTAATGTTTGGGGATACCTAACATGGGTGGTAAATTGATGAAAAATAAGAGAATGAAATCTCAAAAGTCAGAATAGTAAGTAGCTGTCTTTCGTGCAAAAGGAAGTTGATGAGTTTGGGAAAAAGCACTCAACAGTACGGGCACTGCTCTATTTCTTAACGAGGTGGTGATTACAAAAATTGCCCCTTTTCTGTGTGTATATGTTGAGCAACAAAACCTGTCCTGAAAAAGCAAATTTAAAAAGTAAATAATTTTTTAAATTCTGTACTTTAAGTATATAAGTAACTAATTATTTGTGACATGTAGTTTACAACACATGTGTCAAGATGACACAATCATCATTTTACCCAGAGGACGGATTTGGAAAGGGAATTTCAGCCATCCTGGGACCAGACTTTGGGGAAGATACTGTGGGGATGTTGGGGAATGAGAGCTTCTTCTATAGTATAATGCAGGCTCCATGTTTCTCTCTCCTGTCCTCTGGAGGTCAACTAGCCCACCTGTATGCAAATCATACAACAGAACACAAACTCCATACTAACCACAGTTCTGATTTTAGCAAGTAACAAACCTATGTCAGTGTTCTCATCAACTCCTTCAATGCAACATAGTGATGAGAACATGGTTCTAGAATCAGAGTGTCTAGGTTAAAAGTCTGATTTTTCCCAGCAACCATAGACAATCTTCTTAACAGCACAGTCTCTCTGTTTTTTCATCTATAAAATACAAACTTTAATAGTACCTACTTTACAGGGTAATTGTGGCGGTTAAATAATATAATGAATAATAATTTTACACATGCTCATTATATAGTAGGTGCTTAAAAATGTTAAGTTAAAAAATACAATGATAAAAACATTTTTTTCAGTTAGCAATTAGTTAATACCAAGGGATATAGAAATGTAACACACTGCCTGGCCAAGTATAGAGTCTTTTACAATTTGTTACATATGTGCAAAAACTAGTTCTAACATGTGATAGTACTGGCATGTAATGGGTACTCAATAAATCTTAGATTCCTTTCGTTTTTTGGATATTTGGAAGCTTTGTCCTGTTTCTTTCAATGTGTTATTATCCATGAATCTACTAATCAGAGTCGTGAGCTGTAATTAGGACGTAGAATATCCTACAACCTCTCTGAAGTGTTGAAAATTTTTGTTTCAAAATTTTTGCTTGTGCCTGGAGGTCAGAATCTCAAGGGGTCAATGATGTAAAATATAATACTGTAAAATGAGATAACTATATGTAAGCTTCTAGAACTGCAATGGTGTATAATAGGAACTTAATACACTTGAATTTTCTTTTCCTCACTTGGACTTCCTTTAGATGCTGTATAAAACACTAAAACAAATCCTTAATATATCTTTGTCTTTGGAATTTGAGTCTGATTTTTGAAAATAGCTCAGAGCCACTCAGAGCCAACTGTCATGAATAATAAAAGTGAACAAGTTGTATAATGCCATTTTTGGTCAAAAATGAGTTGTGATAAAATTAATGAGACTTTTTTTTACTTGTACAAGTTTGTAAACGGGCTCTGAAGGCCATTCCAAAAAGGAGTTCCACACGTGTCTTAGGCAATGACAATATCTTTGGAATACATTTTGACTCCTATTCATCTCATCAAGTCATGTTGACTTCACCCATGTATACTACAGTCATATTAGTTTTAAAAACATTGAAATAATTCTGTAACTACTACTAATAGCCCCTGACCTAAATTCCCTTGAATACAGTTCTCCCCACTTCCCAGCAGCCACTGCCCATACACTAGGTTAACTCATGGTATAGCAAGGGGTCTCGAATCCTGCTTAAGCACTACAACCGGTATAAATTCTGATTGGCTGATGCCTGTGCCATTCACTCTGCTAATTATTTTGAATGTCACTACTGCTTGTCATGCTGTCTGATCAGCAATTTCATGGTCCTGGCAATGCTCATTTCGGTGTTAATCTTGGGTAGTTTGTATGACATCAACAACAATATCTTTCTGAGATGACTAGAACAGAAAATTAGTAGTTCTTCTTTGGAATAACTGATCACCTGGAAAATTCTTTCCTTAATAAAGTGCTACAGGCATCAGATTAAGACTTCAGATGTATTTACCTTCAACAAATAAATGCTTTATTGCTTTACTGCAAAAATCTGTTTGCAGTACAGACAGAAAAAATCCTAAATAGATCTGGTTAATTCCAACGCCCTTACAGATGTTAAGGCATAATTAATTCTGCCAATGATAATTCCATGGAATTCCTGTGTATGATAAAAATAAGTAGAATAAAGGGCTTCCCTGGTGGCGCAGTGGTTGAGAGTCCGCCTGCCAATGCAGGGGACGCGGGTTCGTGCCCCGGTCCGGGAAGATCCCACATGCCGTGGAGCGGCTGCGCCTGTGAGCCATGGCCGCTGAGCCTGCGCGTCCGGAGCCTGTGCTCCGCGACGGGAGAGGCCACAGCGGTGAGAGGCCCGCGTACCGCAAAAAAAAAAAAAAAAAAAAAGTAGAATAAAATCCTAGATGCTTATAAAGCAAATAGTACAGATCAATCAAATCTGGAGACATGGTAGGAAAAAAATCTTTGAAAATCCATTTAGGTTTTTATGGTCCATTTATTTTCACAATTTTCAGTTGTTCCTCATTGAACTCACCTCATCGATATTGTTACTGGTCACAGAATGGTGATTCTTTCATTTCTGTCATAAATAACCCCACCTTATTGGCAATTTTCTATTACGTTTTAATTTGGCATTAATTGCAATTGCCAGCTATTGACATCATGTGATCATACATTCATGTGATCATACTGCTGTGGCTGCAGTTTACATCAACTAATCCCAAAGAAGCTGTATGATGAAGTGAGCTCTGTTTATAAATGTAATAAATAAAATATGTTATAAAAAGTTTATCCCATTTTTTATACTTTTTTGTATATACATTTGAAAGTAATTCTGCTTTCCTTTTCTGTTCCTTGTATTTTACAAGAAAGAGAAAAAAGAAAAAACAAGGAAAAATAAAACTAAAGAATCTGAAGATTGCCAGGATCTCCAGCACCCAACACAGTGCCTGGCACATAGGTGTTCAATCAATGGTGAGTGAATGGAGAACTATCTAAGCATAGAAATCAAGTGTCTTAAGTACTTTCATCAGTTATTGGCTGCAGCCCTGTGGTAGCCAAGAGTGGAGTCTGGAGCAGTCAAGGCCCTTGACCCTTCCCCAGTTAATTTTTAACTTGAGAGAACTTCCTGGTAGATGGTATGTGGGAGGTTTCTGGGCTCTGTTGTCAAAAGCTTTCTCATTTTGAAAAATGAGACACTTTGCAAGCTATGGAATGAAACAGTATGATAAAGATGTACAATTCGAGACCAATAGACTGATTTTCCTATAGTGCTGTGTTTGAAATAGCTAGAGTAGGCTAATGAAACAAGAGGAAGATGGAAACTGGAAGATGATTTTATGTTTATTGCCAAAGGGGATAATACCTTGAGTTCCTTGTTACAGAGTGACAAAGTGTAGGGAGTAAATGGTTCTCAACACAGCAGTGTGTTGATATACTATGAAGCATTGTAAAATTTCTTTCATCTCCTCTCTGAGGATACAAACTTAGTGTTTATTTGAATAGTTGGCTATGGTTTTATTACTTGGAAAAAATCAAACTAGAATGGTGTATTAGTTATTTATTGCTATATAACAAATTACCGCAATACTTAGTAAAAGCAAACATTTGTTATCACTGTTTTTGCAGGTCAATAACTGGAGAGTGGATCAGCTCAGCAATTCTGGCTCAGAGTTTCTCATGAGATCAAGTGAAAATGTTGGCTGGGGCTACCATCATGTGAAGGCTTGACTGGGCCTGGAGGATCCACTTCCAGGACGACTCATTCACATAGTTAGCAAGTTGGTGCTTGTTGTTAGGAAGAGGCCTCAGTTCTTCCCCATGTTAGCCTCTCCTCAGTGTTGCTTGAGTGTTCACATGACATGGCTGCTGGCTTTCCTCACACTGAGAGATAGGAGAGTTGGTAGCAGTGATGTCTATAACTCAGCCTCAGAAGTCACATATTGTCACTTCAATATTCTGTCAAGCAGATCAGCCTTAATCACTGTGGGAGGGAACTACATAAGGATGTGAATACCACAAAGAGAACATAATTTGGGGATCATCTTGGAGGCAACCAGAAATGCTAAAAACGTAAATGTAAATGCTGTGCACTGGAGGACTAGGAAATGGTTGTATCCTATCCTCAGTTCCCCATCTCTCTAAAAGTTTTTATTAATTTTTTGTCTACTAAGACTATCTCATTTAATTCACACCATAAAATTGTAAATGAGATATATTATTGGTCCCATTTTTAGGTGAGAAAATGGAGGTCTAGAGTGATTAACTAAGTTATACTATGTTATGCAACTAGTACATAATTGAGTTAGCATTTCAATGCTAACTCAGAACCAACAAATAGATGGGAATACTGTAGCTATTTAACTAATAAAAATAAATAAAAGATTAGATGAGAGTTTGCCTGAATTTCTATCAAAACTAGATAACCTCTCTTAATCATTAAGCTAGAATGTCTTTGCATGCTGCAAACGTGATTTCACCTGATTCTTGCACTCGTTATTTAAGTGTAGGAACAATGGATTTATACATTAAAATTCTAGGTAATTCACTTATAATATGAAATTTAATTGCCAGAACAATTAGGTGTTTACTTTGATCTGATTGGCATATTCTCCCTCTGCAGGGAGTTAATTAGTTAATTGTATCAGATGTGATAATCTAGATTATGTTGCTGTAACAACCTCACAATTTCAGTGTTCAGTGTTCAACAAAGATTTATTCTGTGCTCAGGCTTGTCCAACCTTTGTCAGCAGGGTGATCTCATTGTAGTGCATCAGGGAACTAGACTGATGCAGGCTCTGTGTCACATGCTTCCAGGGCAGATCCAGGATATGTGGGGTCTGAGGCCTATACTGTTTTGGGTGCCCTTCTTAAGAAATATAATACAAAATCACAAATACAGAATTAGATACGGAGCTTTGAAGTGGGCCTATGCAAATGCGGGGCCCTAAAACTTAAGTTTTTTTAAATTAGCTTCAAAATAGATCAGCTTCATCCTTCAACAATTTCCAGGGCAGGGAAAAACAATGCAGTGAATCACACAGTGTTCAAGTTTCAATCTGGAAGTGACATAAGCCAAGTTCAAAGTGGGTTGGGAAGCATAATTCTACCAGGTGTCCCCAAGGAGGAGAGCTGGGAATATTTGGTAAACAGCAGTAATAATTACTACAATAACCAAGGAACAGAGGCAGGAGAGAGACATGATTTGAATGCATGGTCATATTACTTTTAAACTTGATGCATCTGCTTGTCCACTTGTGCAAAATGTCGTTACCTATCTCTCAAACAGAGTGGAACCACAGGTTAGCTTTCTTGGGTCTCCATCCCAAGGGTAGCACAGAGAAGGGTACAGGCAATGTTTGTTTCATACATTTCTATTTTTTTTCCTTTTCTTTTTTTTTTGTGGTACACGGGCCTCTCACTGTTGTGTCCTCTCCCGTTGTGGAGCACAGGCTCCGGATGCGCAGGCTCAGCGGCCATGGCTCACGGGCCTAGCCGCTCCGCAGCATGTGGGATCTTCCCGAAGCAGGGCACGAACCCGTGTCCCCTGCATCGGCAGGCGGACTCTCAACCACTGCGCCACCAGGGAAGCCCCTCCCTTTTCTTTTAAAAGTGATCAGTTCCTTTTCATATTGATACATTCTTTCTTAAATATAATATTATCTTTTGTCAAGTTAAATGATACGATATCTGTAGATACGTATACAGATATAGTACTATAGATATAATACTACAGTATACTATATATATATGTATATATATAGTAATATATTCTCTCTATATTACAGGTGACCCTTGAACAATGTGGCGATTAGGGGCTCCCATCCTCTGCACAGTTGAAAATCTGGATAACACTTATAGTTAGCCCTCTGTATTCATGGTTCCATACCCATGTGGAACCAACTGTGGATTATGTAGTAATGTAATATTTAGTATTGAAAAAAATCTGTATATAAATGGGCCCGTGCAATTCAAACTCGTGTTGTTCAAGGGTCAAACATATACTATACATATATAGTATGTAAGTAGATATATGTATAGTTTAGACAGTATATATAGATTTATGTATATATACACACACAGTAGAGCTATATATAGTATGCTATATAATAGCATATATACTATAAATACTATAGATATATAGATAGATGCTAGGGGCTTATATAGTATTCAATAGATATGTGCTATATATTATAGATATATAAATATGTAGGTATACTATATTTTACCAAGGTTTTTTGGTCTCTTTAATGTGGTTTTACATATAATCTGTGTTACTATATATTGATTTTCTAGTTTGTTGCAGAATCACTTTACTTTCAAATTCTTGGAAATGTACTGCCTAAAATATCTTCTAGCCTTTTTATAATGATGCCCATACCCCAAATTAGCAAGTATGATTGCTCCGAGTAATAGCTGCAAATGTGAGGATCTGAAATAATCAGCAGAATAAGATTTAGTACAAAGAGAAGAGAAATATGTTCAGCAAAAGTTTGGATTTTTTGGTTTTTATTGGGTATTCTGGGAAAGTAGAGTACAGAGATAGAATTCACAGTTAACTACTGTTTTTGAAATATGGATGAATTGGTGTCCTGTTTTATATTTGTATATTAATAAGTCTTATAACATTATTTGGAAGACAAATCATTGTGTTCACTTGCTGTTAATCTGGAAATATGCCAAAAATTCATGTATATACACATGTACGTGTTAATCAATCGAAACAATTATAATACGCCATTTGCTTTCTCTAATGTGATTTCTTATACTCAGCTCTTAACCACCTACCTTAACAAAAAGGAGGTTGTGGCTTAAATAATTTTTAAAATAATGACAACAAAAATCCTAAAATGTATTGAGTTCCTATTAATATACTAAGAAATGATTTAAATTCATGCTACTTAACTATGATATTTCACTGCATTTTATTTAAAAAAATATATTCTCTCTATTGTTTGAGTTGAATTGTACTAAACTTTCAAAGTCCACTATAATAAAAAGGAGCATTGGCATAAATAATATTTGAAAAAAATAATGACAATGTTTAAAATGTATGAAATGTGCTTTGTGTGAGGCATGATGCTACTTAATGAGTGTAATCTCATTTCATCCACTCACAATGACTCTATGAGGTAGATCTGATTTTCCCCATTTTACTGACGAAGCTGAGACTCTGCGAGGTTAATGAATTTGGGATCACACAGCTAATGAGTGATAGAGTAGGCCAGCTTAATTCAGAACTGCAATATATGGTTTCACGAATTGTATTATCCTTGCACTATTCAAATCCTGAATAAATGAGTTGTCGGTAAGAAAGAGGTAATTAAGAGCCTTTATAAAAAGAAAATGGTTCATCTCTAGATAATCTACAAACGGGGGTTGATTTTATGTTTTTGTAAAAAAGCAGAAAAAAAGAAAAGAAGGAAAATAGAACAAACAAGTAAATAAAGATCAGTCAAATATAGAAATTTGCGGATGTTAGAGGAGGTCATCAAGAGGACATGACCACTGGTTGACCAGAGGTCTGGACTTTCACAAACGGAGGCACTTCACTTCCTCCTCTGTCCTCAGAATGTATGCTCTGCCCACCCTGTTCCCACAGTGGGAGCTGCTCCAAAGACATATCCTTGAGAGGATAAGATGTCATTGAAACCCTCTGGACTGAATACATCACTGAACTCAGGTAAGGTCTCTGCATAAATTCTTAAGATTCTGGTAGGCAGGTGAGGAGATCTACAAGTCTCATGTGTAAGTTCCCTTGGTTATTAAAAGTGCCACCTACCAATCTGAAGTAGTCTGTTTCTTTCTTTGGTCTCTCCATGGCCTCCATGTGCCCCTGCCAGATTGTGAAGCAACGATTGGCAAGCCAGCCAGGAAATTGAAGTGATGGGTCTTTGGAAAGAGGCATCCGAGGGGAAATCCTGGGTTGGCCATTGACTTCTGTGTAGAGAGGGATGACGCCTATGTTAGGTGCTTGTGGACTGCTGTGTGAGTGTGGTGAAGCTCTGAAGACACAGGCTGGTTTAACGCACTTGGGTGAGGAACTGTACATAGTACACTGTGGCAAAGAAGAGAAACGAACAGCTGCCACAGTGTGCTAGCCTCCGATGCCCAACTAGACACTGAAGCTCGAGTTAGAAAGTTGGAAGGAGAGCTGAGGTTAGAGAAGGACATGCAGTGTCCACTGCTCTGCTAGCTCGGGGCTGGCAGACAAGGTGGGAGAGCAGGATAAGAAGTTGGAGAACTTAGTGTGCATTTTGCAAAGCTAGGAGGGTGGAAACTGCCACAGGTTAAGGCCACAGTGCTTGTGAAGAAGCCTGATTGGGATGATAAGAGGTGGAACCCCTGGGAAAGTGAGGAGGGTGAAGAGGAGGTTACCATGATTGACAGTGAAAGGGAAAAAATACCCCCTGCCATCTGACTCCTAATACACAGAAAAGGCAAAGTACAGTAACCATAACCCCAGCCAGCAGGGCAGACCCCCATGAGAGGATTTACTCCCACTGAGCTTATTGATGTAGCTGCCAAATTCCAGGGACAGGCCAGGAGAAGTATCTACGCATAGTTGGTGCAGAGGTGGGACATGGGGTGTGATGGCATTTTCCTGACTGGGCAAGAGGCAGAGAAAATGAGCAACGTCACCACACTCTCTGCCCTCTGGCAGTGCCTGTGTGGTGATCAGGCGGTTCAAGGAACTCACTCACTTACAGGTTGGATTATTCTAGCTGCAGGGAGGCTTGGCCCAATGAGGGGGATCTCCCTGGGCATGTGAGGCCCTGGAAATCTACAGAGGAGATATAACAAATTCTTAGGGACTTGAGAATGAGACAGGCCATGTACACTCCTGTCTCTGAAGGCTCTGATCCAGTCACATTCACTGCAGGAATGAAAGCCAAGATACTCTAGTCCTTCCCCAGCACCTGGTATGGGATGGTGATATCCATGCTGAGCCCAGTAGTGGGATAAGACATTTATGAGGTTGGGCAACCCACTGCTGATTTGGGGGAAATTGACAAATCTAGGGAATGGCTTGTGGGAAAGGCCCTAGACAGAGTGGGAACTCAAAAAGCCAAAAGGCTATCCCAATAGGGTCTGAAAGATTCAATAAAAATAACCTGGAAGCAAATGTGGTTTGATTTCAAGGCTGCTAGGACCCTACCTGAACAGGTAAACTGATAATCCAACACTATGTTGGTTGAACCTTGACCAGTCCTTTCAGAGGATTGAAATTGCCTCATATTGTGATTCTAAAGTTTATATTCACTATATTCCCTAAAGTATAGCTTAATAAATATTTTATGACCAGAAAAAAAAATTAGAAAACAAAACAACACAAAAAAACTGCACCATTCTTAGAATGGTGAGGTTCATCACTCTCTCTTGCCTTTGTGTGGATTTAGCTGTGGAAAGCCTTAAAACCTGAACAATGGTTCAGAGCTGCCCCACCTGCCCCTACAATTTCCTACTCGGGGTGCGTGCCTCCACAGTCCAGGAATAGGATGCAGGCCAAGATAGCCTCCAGGGAGGCTGTTGCAGGTGATTGAAGGACTCCTGTTGAGCCCACTATTCACTTGTCCCCCAGAAATAAGCAAAAGGTGATGACTCTGTTGATACTGGAGCTGAATGTACTCTAATACCTGGTCACCCCCAGAAGTTTTCTGGCCCCCTCAGTGCCATCAGTAATTACAAACAGCAAAAGGTTATAGTCAGAAAGGTCCCTTTGACACTGCAAATTGGGCGTTCTCCCCGATGAGAACACCAGGTTTTTATCTCTTCAATACCAGAGGATATACTGGGCAATGATATCCTGCAAGGTCAAACTCTGCAAACCTCTGTCAGTGAATTCTGCCTCCGGTGAGTAATCAAACCAGCACTGAGGAGAAACACCAACTGGGAACCAGTAATGTACCACTCCCATGAAGAATGGTAACTGTCAAACAATATAAATTGCCTGGGGGCCATAAGGAAATAGGAGAAACTATCCAAGAACTGCACTGAGTGGGCTTTGTACATCCTGCCCATGGCGCTTTCAAGAGCTCAGTGGAGCCGGTAAAAAAGCCAGATGGCTCATGGAGGATGACCATGAACTACAGAGAACTGAACAAGGTAGTGGCCCCATCCATGTGGCTGTGCCCAACATTGCCACCATCTTAGATGCCTTGGCCCTGGTCCTAGGAGTGTATCCTACTGTACTGGACTTAGCAAATGCTTTTTTTCAGTATATCCCTTGTCACTGAGTCACAAGATCAATTTGCCTTCACATTGGAGAGACAACAATGGACCTTTCAAGTGTTCCCTGAGGCTACCCGCCTAGCTCCACCATATGTCATGGAATGGTAGCCTGAGGTGTATCTCTGTTCTCCTTCCCCACCTTAGTAAAATGGGCTCATTGTGTTAATGATAAACTGTTAACACGTAAAGCCTTGGCTCTGCTGCAGGACTCTGCAGATTTTGCTGGAAAATTTTTGAGGGAGAGAATGGAAGGAGGTGAATTCATAGAATTATCAAGGCCCAGAAACTGCTGTAAAATTTTTTGGAGTCATTTGGTTGGGTAAGATGCCTGTTGTTCCAGGAGCTGTAAATGATAAAAGGTAAACTTATCCAACCCCTAAGAACATGAAAGAGATGCAAGCCTCTGTGGGGATTTGGGGGCTTTGGAAGACTTTTATTGCTCACCTGGCACAGTGACTCTGTCCCTTACACCACCTGGTTAAGAAAGGGCATGTGAGGGGCTGAGGATCAGAGCATCAAGTCACCTTCCAGAAGGCAAAAATACCAGTGAAGCAGACTAAAGCTCTGGGCATCTCCCAAGCAGGGTACCATCTGGGTAGATGTGTCTGTGACTCTGGAAGGGATGGGCTGGGCATTGTGGCAGAGACAACAGAAGGAGTGAGCACCCCTAGGGTTTTGGTCCCAGCTCTGGAAGGGGACAGATACCCCATATACCCCATAGAGCAACAACTCCTAGCAGGGTACACAGAGCTCCTCCAGATAGAGCCTCTCATGAAGGAACAGCGTATTATGGTAAGAACTTCCTTTCTTACAAGGGCTGGGTTGAGAATACATTCCGTCCACCCACCTCTGCCATGGCTCACACTCCCAGGTTGACTGAGTGGCCTACTTGCAGCAGACAAGCACCCTGTCCATCAGCCACTGTCTCTAGAATTGTGAGTGCTATTAGACCCTGTGGAGTGTGTGGATCCTCCAAATGCCCCTGTTCTTGCAGAGGCCCCTGCAGCCTGTAGAGAGGGAGTGAAGAAATTCCCCCTAACACCTGCTATACAGATGGTCCTAGTAGGGGCAACACTTTCACACGGACTAGCCGCCATTCAGTCCAACACTGACACCATCTGGATGGAAAAAGGAACAAACCACAGCAGTCAGTGGGCTCAACTTAGAGGGGTTTGGCTAAAGATCACTCTTGACCCCTGGCCATTAACTCTTTGCATTGACAGTTGGACTGTTCTAAAGGCATTAACCCTATGGCTTAGACAATGGGAAGCCAAGGGGTGACTGATCATGAATAAACCATTGCAGGGTCAGGGTATGTGGGAAGACGTTTGGGTTGCTCTGCAAAAGCCTGAGGCAGTCCACGCTGTCTTCCATGTCTCAGCTCATAGGATGCTGACACCTCCTGGCAATCAGGAAGCTGATGCTCTAGCTCAGGTACAAACCCTAGCAACTGTATTGCCAAGGATGACAGATTGTTCTAGAAATACAGTAACTTGGTTAACACAGTCCAGCATGCCCTGTGTGTTCTAAGTAATGCCCAAGGCAAATTCGCAAGGATGCCAAAGGCCATTTCCTGGAGTCCCCAACTGGTGAGGGATTGGCCCCCTCCCGCTGAGTGAGGGTTCTAAGTTTGCCTTTGTTTCTGTGGACACTGCATCTGGCTTAAGCCAAGCTTGTCAGCAGGCAAGCCTGGCTGCCATAGTTAGAGGATTAGAGAAGCTGAGTACCAGGTACAGACACCTTTGCTGAATAGACAGTGATTATGGGTCACATATCAAAGGTCATGGTGTGCAAGACATGGTGTGCAAGAACATGACATTAAATGGAGGTTTTATCTCTCCTGTAACCTGTAAGCAGCAGAGTTAATAGAAAGGAAGAATGGAATATTAAAACAGCAGATTAATTACTAATAGGTAACCCCCCCCTGGCCTGGTGGACTAAAGTACTGTCTCAGGCTATCGTATATTTAAGTGATTGACCAGTAGGGCCTGTTGCTCCCTACACCAGACTGAGAGTGCCTCTGTTGCTGCTGGGACTCCAGCACAGCCAGATTGCCGCCAAATGAGCCATCTCCAGGCTAGTGACCCCTCAGGGCACATTGTGGAAGAGGAAGGGCGTGTGAGCTTGTAAGAGCCGGCATGGGGGTGGAGTGTTGGAGGAGGTCATCGAGAGGACATGACTGCCGGTTGACTCCAGAGCTGGACCCGGGCAACTGAAGGCTCCTCTCCCTCTCCATTGTCCTTGGAATGTATACCTCTACCCAACTTTCCTACAGCTGGAGCCATTTTCAAGGATGCAGCCTTGGGAGAGCAAGGTGTAGTTGAGACCATCTGGATTGCATACGTGACTGAACCCCGGTAAAGTGTCTGTGTAACCTTTTAAGATTCTGGAGGGCAGGTGGGTGCGGGGATCTTTTGCAGCAGCTGCTGCCAAGCCTCTCAAGTAAGTTCCGTTGCTTATTAAATCTGCCACCTACCAGTCTGGAGTGGGCTGCCTCTTTTTTCTGTCTCTCCTTGCCCTCCGTGTACAGGGCCAATTTGGGAACCGACAGTGAAATATTTAGAACTTAACTTTCATAGGAATTAAAATCGTGTTTGAATTCTTTCCTAACTTTACCAAGCTACGTTTACAGAAGCCTGATATTATAACATGGGAGTAAACATGGCAACTGTGTTTTTGAGGTATTGCTTGTAATTACTGGTAAAGATAGGGATATTAGAAAAAACAGCTGCAAGATTTATTGCTGTTGCACCATGCATGGAGAAACTAAGTACAGATTACATAAAGTTTGCCGAAAAGATCTATGAATTAATGTTATTGTATATTGTTTATTTTTCCTGTGTTCCTTATATTAATGTGATGAAAAAATATTCAAAAGGAGTAGGGAAATAAGAGGAGAAAGATAAATTCAAAACTACAGGATATGTCTTATAAGATTAATTTCTCTCCCACCAGCTCTCCTATCTTATTTACCTAAGTGCCTGCTACTTGGTTTCCCATAACCTCAGATACCTAATAGTAGAATATATACAGACTGTAGGTTATACAAATATTTAGTTTACAGGAATGTGCTTAATACTATTACCAAGTCACTTATACATATTCTCAGTGTGTTTGAGATTAAAGCATGAACATTTATAAAAAATAGTATCAGCCTATTACCATTTCAGGACCTATAATCATGTGATAGATTATTTGGACTCCCAATTTGCAGTTAGAATGTCTTTTCAACTGTGTTTATGCTATTCACACTTCATGTATCATCTTCCTTTGCTTCAGTCCATAGTCGTATCTTACTCTAAACTTTTAAAGCATGCTTATTTGTAACATTCATTTGTGTCACATCCTGCTTTTTATTTAAATTCCCTAAATGGGTTTCCACAGTTCCAGTCATCAGAAGTTAATTGATGTAGCGAAATGTATACTTTTTAAAAAAAACTTCACTGAGCCTAGCAATTAATATTTGTTGAATGAAGTTATAGAATACCAGTTATTCAACCAATAAAAAGCCTCTTTAGAACTTGTGTTGACATTATGCACTTTAGTAGAAAAGAATAAGTACATACGTTAATTTATTTAAAATATTTTTATTATACTCCAATAAAGTTGTAAAAAAAATGCAGGTGAAATAGCATTTCAACCTAGAATATATATCTTACTTATGTCATTATTTTAAAATTTTATAGAGCACCTACTATGTAGCAAGCACTTGCTGGATACCCTTACATTTAAATCAACTCTATTCTTGTCAAGTAAATTATCCCCATTTGGCAAGGCTAGGAAAATAAAATAAATAAATAAATAAATAAATAAAATATTTTTAACCAGAAAAACTATAGATTAAAAAACAAAATACTTCTTTGGCACTTCCACCTCTTACAAAGCAAATGAAAAACAGTACGTGGTAAAATAATTTCAGGAAACTAATTATTAAAAGAAGACAACATAGAGTTGCAGCAGTGGTAATTTCTGTTCAGTGTTCCGTAAAGCACAAATATAGGTTCTTTTAATATAAAAGTAAAAGTGGAAAAACACAAATGTCAAAAACAATTACTTATGTCAAGGTTGAGATTTGATAGCTAGATGACTTCCTGCATATTATTAGATTAAGTCACTTGTTCATTTTCGAAAATCCATTTTCTAGGTGGTTCAACAGATGTTTACTAGTCAGTTTTAAATGGAAATGAATATTAAAATAGTGCAAATTATTAACATGCAACACAATTTATCCAAAGATGGAAAAGATTCAATGGAATGGCGATCTCAGTGTATTTCTTTGAAAATAGGATTTTAAAAGTGTATAAGGCACTCCAGGAAGTTGTGAGGGAGGTCTTACTATTTGCCGGACACTTTTCTAAGTGCTGTTTCATGTATTCCCTCATTTATTCTAGATAATACTATGGGGTAGACATTATTATGATCCTCATTTTAGAGCTAACGAGAGTGAGGTCTATAGAAAGATATTTTAATCAAGCACCTTGCAGTGTGTGAGGACCTAATAAGCTCTTCTAGGTGCTGTTTCCTGCCAACACTTCCGTGCTTTTGTTTACCGTCACTATTTTCTTTGCTTGCAATATACTTAACCTGCTGGTACTTTGTCTGTAAACTCTTTTTCATTCTTCAAATCTCACTGATCTTGCTTTGGGCCTAGTTCTGGTTCATGAGGGCTCACAGAGTACTTACTGCCCCCTCACTGAATTATCTACTGAATGTACCTGGGGCAGCTTTCACTTGGCTGTTAAACTGCTGAGGGCAGGGACCTCGGCTTACCTTTAGTCTTAGCTGCAGCTCCCTGCAAAACCGAACCTGTTATGTGCTATACTTCATAGAAAGATGCAAGTTCAGGGCAGAAAGAATGTGTGAAAGGGGAAGTGCGACAGGGAAGGGGGGAAAGAAAACATAAGGCCATTGTTCTGAGCTGGTCACAGCTTCACAGGACAATGCAGCTGGTTGCTCAGCCACATGGGATGTCTTCCAGGGCGGCCATGTGGAAACACTGCACCTTGAAGAGTCACGTAGGAGGAAGAAGGATTGAGAGTTTGTCTACTTCCTCCTTCCTGTCTCTTGTCTTTCACTGGTTAAAGTTAGACCCCTTGGATGTTACCACACTCTGCACTTCTGAATTGTTCTCTGGCACCCATAGGGCAGCACTTCACCTGATCTTCAAAGTAGTGGGAGAAGCCATCATTTAACATTTTGATTTTTTTGTTCATTGTGGACTTTGCATTAATTTGATTTTTAAAAAATATTGCCTTAAACTGTACTTTTTCTTGATTACTGAATTTTTTGCAACCACTTAAATTCTGCTTCACCCTAGTCCCAAACCTTCTACATAAGCATATATTCCCACAGGTCTAGGCTGTTCAACACGGCACTAGTTTAAAGTGGACAATTTTCAAATCACCAGATGCAGGAACTCAAAGATCCCCAGGCTCCAGACAAAGCCAGAAACACCTTAAGTCACTTTCATCGATTAATAAATCAATTCATTAATTCAACAAATAGGTATTAATATTAAGGTTCTACGTGCCAGTAAAGGTGTTAGCAGGCACCTGTGAAAATGACACTGAAACTATCATATCTAAAAGTTTGATTTCTATTGTGATAACCTTTAATTATTCTTCTGGAAATTTGCATTGGTACATAACTAGTCTGTTTGCCTTATGTAATTAAAATATATGACATATCCAGCACTTTTCAAGGTGAACAAATGCATCATGCTCCATTGTTTGCTTTCACATCAAAATTACTGTTTTATGGAAAACCACTGAAAACAAAGTCTATAGGCATGCCCTACTCAAAAGCACATACTCAAATAACTTTCAATTAAAAACATTTTTTTGGTGGACAGGAACTTCATATTCAATTATATATACTATTGCAGGATCTTGAGTGCTGACGTTCTAAATTTTCCTTTATACTTGATATATGACTTCTATTAAAATTTACATTTTGTTGAGTTTGGCTATTTGTATAATCCTTCACTTTTTTCTTACTGCTTATGTTACATGACAGAAAACAGGAAAAATATATTTATATACTGTTATATTTATATTTCAAGGAGAGATAATGATCAAATAGTATAGAGTTCAGAGAAGGGAATGGTAATGAATTTCCTTGTAGCTGAACTTCCCAGGTTGAAACACTATGTCCCAACTCACTAATATACTGCTTATGCACTAATATACTAATATAACTCACTAGTATACCAAGTATACTGCTGTCATTCTCTCTAAGGAAAAGAAATAATTTGAAGCAGAAACTGATTCATTACTGCAACACGTAATTACATAAACAAAACTCCAACTGTTTTGGAGTTGATATTGACGACAAGCTATACTAGATAATGAGCAGATGCAGACTTGAATGAATGACGAAGAACATATGGTAAGAAGAAATACAGAAAGATGAGCTAGATAACATTGGGAATTTTAAATGAGTTGAGGGAAAAAAAACTGAAAAAAAATAACTGAATTTTTACAACAAAGAATATATCAAGAAGGTATTGTGATGAGATAAATAGGAATACCTGCAACAGCAAGCTGCTTTCCCTTTTGTTAATTGAGGCCTCGGGCTCCTATGGTTTTGAAGACCAGTAAATAAACCTGCAAGACTGGGGTAGCTGACGATGTAGAGGACACAAAAGGCAACTTTTTTCTACCTATTTTATTTTCAGGGCAATAAAACAAAAATTGAGGCGTTAGAAAAAAAGGCAGTAAAAGGATCCATTCCAAGCTGGCCTACCACTTTGGCCTTATGAAGGAGAAATATATTAAGGTGCTAAAATAGGAGATTGAGTATAAATCCCCACAACATGATAAACACAATTAGAAAATAGATTATGACCATGGCAAAAAGGTAGCAGTAATAGTTTGCTCTGTTACAGACACTGTGACCTAAGGAAATCTAGGATAAAAATGTGCAAGAGATGTTGCTGATAACTTGTATTTCCTATGTTGCATGTTTCCTAATTTTCTTTTATTTTTAAGATTTTTTTGATGTGGACCATTTTTAAAGTCTTTATTGAATTTGTTACAAGATTGCTTCTGTTTTATGTTATGGTTTTTTTGGCCGCAAAGCATGTGGGATCTTAGCTTCGTGACCAGGGATGGAACCCGCACCTGCTGCATTGGAAGGCAAAGTCTTAACAACTGGACCACCAAGGAGGTCCCTCTAATTTTCTTTTGATGAGTCACTTTGTGTTATAAACTATTATTTATTCTAACAAGACAATGCATGACAATTACCTGTATATTTTCTCACGCTATTAACATTCTTTGAACATTGTTGATAATCAACCCTGATTAATCAGAATAAATTAGTGAAGTTAAATTTGCTCACATATATCACCTCCTGTTTTCATATTCATATTGACAGGAATCAGGGCACAAAATAAGCCTTTAAGTAATCTTCCATTCAGTTGCTCTTTTAAAAATAGGACTCTAGTCAAATTAGTGGATAGGTAAAGCCTCATCAATTTTTCTATAGAAATACATCCAGTTTTTATGGACTATTTTAGATATTTATTAAAGACAGTAACATTTAGTAAAAATTCCAGACTTCTTGAGGATTTCTCATTTTTCAATGCATTTATGTCTAGTGTATTATAAAACAAGGGCATGTAAGATACTCATACTGTAGTAAGTAGCAATGAATATAAGCCTATATTACTTCATTAGCAGGATATTTGTATTAATTGCAAACATTGTTAAGGGGAATACTCAGAATATGTATCACTGTGACTAAAAATTCCATGATTGTTATTTTATTTTTTTAAGTGATTTAAACTGTTTAGGAAACAACATTAATTATGATTATTTCTTTAGTCGCCTTCATTTAAAAAAACAATTTAGGTAGAACATTTTTTTCTTTAACCGTTATGAGTTATTTCAATTTCCCCCTACCATCATTACAGCAAAACACTTGGAAGTTAGCATTATTATACCACTGATGAGTTTGTGTCCCTGCTGTACACACTATAGTACATCTCACCCACAAGATTAGTGATAGCTTGTAAATGAAATGCCATCCATGCTTCTTGGTATCTGTGTAGTAATGCTAAGGAGTCTGAAAAATTCTTTTAGACAATATTTTACAGTTATTTCCATTTAAATCCCAGGTATCTTACCATGGCTTCAAAGGACTCCTTTTTAAAATATAAATTTTGAAAACTATTAACATCAAACCAGAAGCAATTTATAAAAAAGTAAATTAATAGTCATCCCAGGGACATAATCTTAGAAGCAGCTTTGTGGTTACTCAGGAGTAATAGTGTGATAGACACTATCTCGGACACTTGGAATCTTATTGTAATTTCCAAAACTCAAAAATGGGAAAAATCTAGCGTAATAGAAAAACTAGCACTGCAGATATAAGAGATGATCACTGCACTGTGCTTGGATAGGACCTGGAAGTGAAAGCTTAGTTCATGTGGCTCAGGGAAGCAACAGATAATGGAGTTTGGCATGACCTGCGGAGCTAAGGATTACTGCCTTTGAAAAGCAGAATATTGACCTAATTATTACAGGCCAGAAAAAAAAAAAAAAGGCATGTCACGTTACCGGTTTCACATACAGGAATTTCCCGTCTCAGGTAGACAAGAGGATGACATTTGAAACAGAGGCTTGCGAAGACTGTTATAACACCCATCTCTATTTTGTTGAAGATTGTTTGTGTGTGTGTGTGTGTGTGTGTGTGTGTGTGTGTGTGTGTGTGTGTGTGTGTGTAGGTGGAGGTGATGGTATAGAGGCAGAATTCCCCTTTTCTTACTGGTGAGAAGATTTACATGGCTCTCACAGCTCACTCAGATAAGAAGGAAAAGGTCCATTCTTTCTGTCACACACAATATCCTTATCTGTCTCTCTGAATGATCTATCTAGTCCAGTGGGTTTGTGTTCTCACTGTCGGATGAGCTGCTGTATCAACGTTGAAGAGGAGCTCTAATTAGCCAGCCTGGGGCCAGGGAGACCACCACTTAATTACTCCCTGAACCACAGAGGTTTAGAAAAAGTAGTTTCCCAAAGGAAGGGATAAAGAGAAAATGAAAAAGTAAAAGATAGGTCTTCCAAGGATGACCAAAAACTCCTCTGAAAGCAGCTAAAATTGAATGATTGAGTTGTGAGAATAGAATTATTTTTCTCTTTCATGTGGACAGCCTGTTTTTTTCAAATATTATTCCTTACCAAATATTGCTCTGTTGAACTATTGTACAGTTTTTCATCCAGAAAAGATGAAATATTGTCATCTGCCTTACTTTCTTCACCCTAAGGATGAGAAGCTGCACCATTCGGTGGGGTAAAAACAACTCAGAGCAAGAGGTTTGAAAGGCAGCCCTGGCTGATTAGTAACCTGTGGAGGGTAAACCTGAGTAAATCACCTCCAGTTAATATCTTCTCCAGTAACTGCAGCCTAGTCAAAGTTGTATTTGATGCCAGGAACTTGTGGACAGATTGTATGGATCGATGCAGGAAGTAGTGTTAGAGTCTTGGGAAGAACAGAGATATATAAATTATCCATGAGCAAGGAATAGTCTGAATGGTGTACTTAAATTTCAGTTCTGAGCTTTCATGAAAGATTTGCAAAAGAGCTCCTCTATACAGGTCACTTCTCTTAGAAACACACTCATCCTTTTCTGTTCCCATCTTAACTTTCTTAAACTGGACTTCAGTTTTCAACAATCTACTGAAACTGTTGTAGTTTCCTTCTTGCCAAACCTAAGAACGTTTCCTCTGTTTTCTTTGTCTTGACCCCTTCGAGATCTCTTCAGATTATTATTTCTTGTGAAAACTCTTCCTCCTTTACCTTTAGTATCACTAATGCTTTCTTGCTTTATTTCTACAACTTTGAGCCAATTCTTACCCTCCTTTTGTGGCTCATTATTCCTCATTCTCTAGTTAGGGGTATTAACAAAGACCTAACTTTTAGACTTATGGTTTCTTCTTTCTTTCTGTACATTTCCAAGACAGCTGGTTCCTTCCACTCTCTCCCTCCCTCTCTCCGTCTCTCTCTTTCATTCTCTCTCTCTCTCTGCTTCCCAGCTCCCTTCCTTCCTCTCTTTCTTTCCTTTTTCCTCTAGCTCCTTCTCATCCAACCTCCCTGTGACTCTAATGTTTTTTTCCGTTGTTTTGTTTCTCGTGGGAGAGTGAACTTTCTTTAAACTAATGTCCTTGTGTTGACCATGGCTCACACATGTTTAAGTATTTCCAAATTACATTATTGGCTCTACCTTCTTATCCTATTGGCCAGTTCCATTTGAATGTTTTATTATTATTATAGTATAAACATGCTTAAAATTAACATCACTGTCACTATCGTCTTCATTTTTGTCATAGTCACTTACCTCCAATCAGATACTCAGCTCTAAAGAAGTCTTCTATTCCATTCTAATATATATTATTTTGCAAAACAAGTGAGGAAACAAACAAACCCATTGGACTAATCCTTTGAAATGTCTCTCAGATATGTTGCTATCACCTTTCTCTGATACTTAACACCTCAGCATGGTACTAACTGCTACAGTTTCCTGTTCTTCCTGACTTTAGTTTCTCTTTTTTTCCCACCTTACATACATTATAGGATTTGTATAACATCTAAATGTAAAAACTGACCATCTGAAAATACTGAATTAATCATGCTATTTTCAATTGTTATATATTCCAGTAATTTCTCTTTGAATCCACCTTTCTCAAGTGGGTCATTAAAGGCGGTCCACAATCTGATCTCAGATTGTAATTTGCTTCTATAGGTTGGCCCTGTCTTAGTGTCCAATTCTATTCTGGATTTAAAGTCCAGTAGTAGTATTAGCTTTTAATGATATTTTTCTCATTAATTCTGGCCTATTTGGTCTCTGTTTCTCTCAAATCCTAGAATCTGTGCCACACATTCAGTAGCTCTCTCTCTCTCTTCATGTCTGTCTCTATCTTTCCATCTATCATCTATTGTATAGTATCAATTTCATGTTTATTATAGTATGCTAAATTATACTAAATTTAGTATACTAAATTATACATATATAATTATATGCACATCTCATTTAATCCTCAAAATATCCCTATTATTATTCCTATTCTAAATAATAGAAAACTAAGCCTTAAAATTTTAAACTATTTCCCCAAATCACATGTTGAGACAGATCTAATATTCAAAAATCTTTGACTTTAAAAGTGTAATTTTCCACTAAACTATACTGAAGTATTTTGCCTTGTATTATTTTATTAGTACTTAATAAAATCCTTAACTAAGTGGGGGTACCAAGAACATGGATACAATGAATGAATGGATGAAAGTTTAAGGTTTTAAGTCTGAGACTCTTAAATGGATGATAAGCAGCTTAAAGCCTGGGTTCATGACTTATACTAATGTGAATGTCCCTAATGTCACTGTAATTGTAGACTCTATAAATACTAGTGCTTGTTAAAACTTCACCATCAGTCAAACTGTACATACATTTTCTTATTTAATCATCAGAAAAACCTAATTAGATAGCAGTTTTTCCAGCTTACCCATTGAAAGAAACAGAAGTTCAGACAAGTTAAATAAGTTGCCAAGGACACACAGCAAGTGCCAGAACCAAGATGCAGGTACCAAGAACAAGATGCAGGTACCAAGAACCAAGAACAAGATGCAGGTACCTTCACTTCATATTCTTGTTTACTTCACTATGCAGCGTCCCAGTCAATACTTGGTATTAAAATACATGTATCTTCCTGAGCTCTCCATGGGGCTTGAAAGAGCAGAGTCAAAACAAGCTTGGGCATACTCTTTGCCATGTACACTGAGGCTGCTGGCTCCAGTGCTATGACAGTGCCATCTTGCATCCGGAGGTGTACGCCAGGTAGTGCTCCAAGGTCTCTTTTTCCAAGTGTGTTTGTCTGAGTGGCCAATTAGACTTTTCTAGGTTTTCTTCTTGGAAGAATCTGAAGACATGATTATTCTGCAGTGCTCTGAGTCTAGAGTGAGTTGATAATCACAGGAAAACATGTGCATCCAGAATCAGATGGAGAACATTTTGGACAAATGGATGAAATGAGTACCTATTTATATATTTATATATATAGACCATATTTGTTACAATCAAATTGAAAACATAACCTACATTTGTGAAATTTTTACTTTGTCCTAAGTTATTACCATTTAGTATTCTTTTGAAAAGAATATAGCCTTCCATTGGCTTTTGTTTTAAAATGTGCATGATAGATTAGGATGTTGAGAAGAAATAGAAAATATTATAAATTATTTGTAATATACAAAGCTTCATATAGAATCTTAAGAACATTACAAAGTTCTGGGATGCAACTTGCTACCCTGTTACTGATTCAGGGACATTTTAGATAATGAATGGGGCCTTTGACCCATTCATTGACCAAAAATAGGGATTTTCTAAACATGAAAAAAAATCATTTAAGAGAATGATGAGGGCTTCCCTGGTGGCACAGTGGTTAAGAATCTGCCTGCCAATTCAGGGGACATGGGTTTGAGCCCTGGTCTGGGAAGATCCCACATACTGCTGACAAACTAAGCCCATGTGCTGCAACTACTGATCCTGTGCTCTAGAGCCTGTGAGCCACAACTACTGAGCCTGTGTGCCACAACTACTGAAGCCTGCATGCCTAGGTGCCATGCTCCACAATGGGAGAAGCCACTGCAATGAGAAGCCTGCACACTGCAACGAAGAGTAGCCCCCGCTCACTGCAACTAGAGAAAAGCCCGAACGCAGCAACAAAGATCCAATGCAGCAAAAATAAATAAATAAAATTTATATATAAAAAAAGAGAATGATGAGTGAGTGGAAGATAAATAATATTGTCCTTAGCAAAATAATTTATTGAAATTTTTGGCAAATTGCATGTCAGCAGGTAATGTTTTGTATTCAAGACATTTTTCCCTACCTTAAGCACAGTAAGTATATATTTTTCTTTTTATTATCACATAGTTACTGATATTTAATATTAAAAAGATCACAACTATTATATCATCACTTTCACATCTCTATTTCTAGTTCAATGAGTAATGAAAGTAAATAACACTGTGCTCAGTTAAATGTTAAAATTCAAAAGAAGTATGAAACATGCAAAATACTAGTACATCCAGTATTTATGAGCAAAAGTGTTTGGCTGGTCTACATGGCATTAGCATTTTTCAATGATCACATAATCTCAAGCCAAAAGAAACAAACAAAAACTGTTTAATGCAAATCAAAGGATTTCAGTCAAATTTAATAAACTTAATATTGGCAGGCAGGTTGGGGAAGTTGTGAAGGATACTTGAGGGCATGGTAGGTTAAGAAATGCAACTGTTTTGAAATAGTATGGTTTCTTATCAGTTTATTTCAACTCTACCTCTACAGTTAATGTTCTGTGTTTCATTTCATGAGTCTACATTGTAAGGAGTATGCCAGAGCTTGTTTTCAGATAACTGATGCCAGTAAAAGCTGTGTTAAAGGGACACACAGTGAAAATCTATATGATAACAGATTTGTAAATGGATGAAATATTTTGGTATACGTTATGTTCAATTTCAGTACAAATGTTGTTCAGGGGTCTTCTGTGGCATAAAGATGACATACTTTTAAAGACTTATTGCATGTCAGGAAAATGCTAAATGTTTCAAGTATGCAGTTCTGCAAGTCCAGATCACTGTGGTGAAATGAAATGTAAGGGGAGATATGTCTACCCAGGTAGGGCGCCAGGGTAAAGAGATGTTGATTGAGTCCAACACAATTAACTATCTCTCCTTAGCAAGAGGTCAAGCTGTTCTTTATCCCAGGATTGTATAATGGCAACAAAAGGTTTCTATCAATTATATAAAACTGGAGTGTTACCATAAACAAAAATATATGAAATAGATTATAAATACAGTTATAAAGATAAGGTATATCTAGAGATGTCTGGTTATTAGTACAAATATTTAATGATGAAATAACATCTTAATATGTGCCAGGACCTTTCCAAATATTACTTTTTACAGATAGAGTAACTAAAGTTCAAGGGCAAAAAGAACTTTGCCAAAGATCACACCACTGATTGGCCTGAATCAAATTTTGATCCTACGCCTGTTTCAGGATTAAGGCAACCTTATGTTCAGTTTTTTATACTGATTTGCGTAAAAAATCATTCCCACTTACTTGGTGAATCTAGTAGTGTTTCTGTGCAGCTCTGTCACCTCATATATTTTTTGGTCCTTTTATTTCTTCAGTCCATGCTCTTCCTGCTATATCTCATGTTCTCTATTCTGGTTTAATCCAAGTCAATACGTTCACTGTAATGAACTTATTTTCTCTATTTACTAATGCTTAGAATTCATTTCCTAGAATATTAGACTTTTGACTTTAGCAATTGAGGCCATGGTGCTATTGCTATTTTTCCTTCTTTTTCTTATGTTTTTACTTAAATCACAGCAAACAAAGAGAAGGAATATATATTCCATATCCCTGAAAGTTTTCTTCTGGACTGAGCACTGGTTGCGCTGGAAGGGTTCGGTAGGTAGCAAGAAGACTGCTGATTTGGTTCTTTTTGCTCTCTGTTTCATTCTTCTCTCTCATCCCCTCATCTGAACATGTCCTCTCTTGTACTGTCCTCCTTTTATTACGCAGGGAACTACAGCTCTTGTTGCCTAGGCACCCTCATGTTTCTCACCTTGAAAGGCCCACCATGGCTCATCAAGGGTTTTTCCTCAACAAAAGTGTCTGCCATCATCTTTTCACTTCAGTAGGATTTTTTTTTCCTTTCTGCTATGCTGTGAAAGCAGTATGTCAACCAAGTTGCCAACTTCTCTTTGTTTTCAAGCTGAACAACTGCAGAGCCTTGCCCTGGAAAGAACGAGAGTCCCCAGTGGCTTCAGCAGTGTTTAGGTTGTGTCTGTGAAAAAGACTGGTTCGAAATGAAAGAGCTAGAAGTTAATGAACGTAAAATAATTTTGAGAAATACAGTAAGTGGCTCAACATCTTATGTGTCCCTAGTCCTGTTACAAGGCTGAGAAAAGAGTCTATGACTCGATGATTCACACAGATATATAAAAGGAGGAAGGTAGTTTAAAGGATTAGTGACAGTGAAAGAGAAGTGGAAAACTGTTCATTATACTGACTCGGTTCTTGTATTCTTTTCTAGATCTTCCACAGTTTATATTCCTTTTGAGGGTTTTGTAAACCACAGGGAGAAAAATTAAAATGGAATACATGTTATAGTCTTTGGCTTGCTCACGATGAAGGAAGCAGGGATTGGGGCTAGCAATAAAGTCACCTTCCTTGAGCACATGGCTGCATGGTAAGAGGTTGAAATTCAATGAATTTGGATCGCTGAAGTGAGGAAGGTGGTGTTGGTGAGTTTGGAGTTGGGGCTTAGATGATGAATTACCAGCACGTACTGAAAATTGTATCTCTCCAACACGTGGTCTACAGGATAAATCAAAGGGCAATATTCAACTAAAAGTCTTACACTATTTCTTAATAATAATTATTCTTTTTTTGTTTAGTTCAATTCAAGAAATGGATATTTTAGTCAAGATTGAAAATGATTGCAGTTCCCATACTCTTAATCCATTCTCCATATTGTGGTCCCTGAATCTGACCAAAAGACATGAGAAGGTTAGAATAAACAAATGGTTGCTTTAGTTTTGCAAATAATATTCTGAGTCCAAGGAATTATGACAAATCCTCTTAGGCTGTTTTTTAGAAAGAGCTGTTGATAAATTAATTTTGACTGCTCTGAGCTTAAACTGTGCCTCCCAACCCCCATTTCTTCATCTAGACTTCTAGGAAGTTAGAAAAAAAAATTGGCAAAGTTAGGGAGACTACACCTCACATGGAGTTTAGATGAAGTCACACATAAGTGTATTAGGTTCAAATCCTTTTATAAGTAACTTATTCTTTAAAAAATTGAATTAAATCAATGGGAGTTCTGGGCGCAAACATCAGTTCCAATCCAATAATAAAAGTAGAGTAGGGAATGCTGTTTCTCGTGTAATTACTTCTGTAACATAAATGACTGACTGAAAAAAAAAAAATGACTGACTGAAATCATCTAATGAAGAAGACCAGGCATATTACTTCTCTAGGTTTTACAGTTTTATGACATACTCATTTGCATTTTCTAACTTCCAGGATTTTCTTAAAGCTTGATCCAGCAACCTCATTGATTTAAAAAAATTTAAAGCTAAAAAGGACTTAAAATTTTTTTCAGAAGAATTTCTCAGCCTCAACACTGAGTGATTGGATCATATTGATGTTACTAATAAAATTTAGACATATTTCCTCTGGATGGACTCAAATTGTAATATACTTTATATTAATGAAAAGTCCTTTCACCACTCCAAATTAGAAAGCTGTTTTATTCCAAATACTCTCACAGAATTCAATGCTAATCTTTCTCAACAAATTTTAAGATTGAATTTTAATATATTAACTTTCACAATGACTATGTACATATAATCCACAGACTACTGACACACTGTGAATAAATAAATACAGAAATTTTTTATAATATAAGAAAATGTATAGAGCTATGTTAACAGGAATGTAAGAGCAGCTTAGAGGTTTTTTTAAATATAAGTTTATTAGTATGTAGCCAGGAAATATCTACTGATTAATATGTGTGATCTTGACATGGGTTAATCATAACATTTCAGTTAACTCTATACTTAGTTTGTATCTTCTTAAAATAAATTTGGATTTTTTAGTTTGTTTGCCAAAGGGAAAAGAGCTTTCCTATCATATGGAAAGGTTTAATAGATTCAAGAAACAAATATATTGTTAAAAGCTCTTGTGTACCTTCTAATTCCCTCTATCGGCTTATGGCTGTGGTCTCAATTTATTGTACTTTTTAAAAAAGTAGCATTAAGTGAATTTTATTGGCAGGTGTGGTAGGTTGAATAATGGCTTCCCTACAATGGCCACATCCTAATCCCTGAAACCTGTGAATACATTATGTTAGCTGGCAAGGGAGAATTAAGGTAGCAAATGGAATAAACATGGCTCATCAATTAACCTGGAGATGGGGAGAGCTTCCTGGATTATCCAGGTGGGCCCAATGTAATCACAAGCATCCTTACGAGTAAATGAGGGAGAAGAAAGTCAGTGGGCAGCTTCTAGAAGCTAAAAAAATGCAGGAAAATAGAATACCCTCCAGGGCCTCCAGGAGGGAATGCAGCCCTGCTAAAACCTTGACTGTAGTGCAGCGATGCTCATTTTGAACTTTTTTTTTTTTTTTGCGGTACGCGGGCCTCTCACTGTTGTGGCCTCTCCCGTTGCGGAGCACAGGCCCCGGACGCGCAGGCTCAGCGGCCATGGCTCCCGGGCCTAACCGCTCCGCCCCCATGTGGGATATTTCCGGACCGAGGCACGAACCCGTGTCCCCTGCATCGGCAGAAGGACTCTCAACCACTGCACCACCAGGGAAGCCCCATTTTGAACTTTTGACCTCCAAAACTGTAAGGTAATAAATTTGTATTGTTTTACTTCACTAAATTTGTGGTAATTTGTTAGAGCAGCAATAGGAAACTAGTGTAGCAGGCATTACTCTGAGTAGCCTTAAAATTTTCTCCTGCTAATTTTAAGTATGTTCAAAAGATATTTGAAGCTTATAATTCTTACCTGTCCTAATAAGATTTTATTCTGGAAATAATATGACTTTTCCGTATTTCCCAGGGGTGGATGTGGTGGTGGGGGACTTGGTGTTGATGGTGATGGCTGTAGTTTCAACTGAATATTTCTTTCAGATTTTGTTTAAGCAGGCTTGCCATAGCTCCAAATCCATTTCTTCAAATACACTAGGCCTGGGGAGATTTGAAAATAAGCCTTGGCCCCAGCATCTCCTACTTATAGTTTGGAATCACTTTATCCACTCTGGCAACTTTGCCTGCTGTCTTGCTGACTTTTCCTAGCATTCTGCTTCTCTGCTGAGCCCCTCTGATGGAAACCTCAGTGGTTCTTTGATTGTGTTTTACTCTAGGACATTGTCTGTCATACCATCTTTAGTTCTACAGTCTGCCTCTTTGGAGTCAGTTTCATCCAAATTTAGGCTCAAGATCCAGGGCTATTTCTTGTCTACAGGGAAATTTAGATAGATTCAATATCTGTCCCTCTGAGAGAAAAACAATGTGGCTAAACACCAAGGCATGCCTGAGACTTAACCTAGGTATAGTTTAGGATGTTTCTCTTTCTGAGAATACAACAGGCTTCTAAATTATTAACACAGATTTGCCAGCTGCCTGAACATTTGGCATCTAAGGCATAGGATTTCTTTCTAATAAACCAAACATAACCTCACTTCTTCAGGCAATGTTAGGAAGTCTAATCAAGAGTTGACTGTGGGACTTCCCTGGTAGCTCAGTGGTTAAGAATCCGCCTGCTAATGCAGGGGACACGGGTTCAAGCCCTGGTCCAGGAAGATCCCACATGCCGTGGAGCAACTAAGCCCGTGTGCCATAACTACTGATGTCCGCGTGCCTAGAGCCTGTGCTCTGCAACAAGAGAAGCCATGGCAATGAGAAGCCCGTGCACCACAATGAGAAGCCCGTGCACCACAATGAGAAGCCAGTGCACTGCAATGAAGAGTAGCCCCACTCACCACACTAGAGAAAGCCCACCCGCAGCAATGAAGACCCAACACAGCCAAAAATAAATTAATTCATTCATTCATTTTAAAAAATGATTTTTTTTAAAGAGTTGACTATGAGCCAACACTTTCCATCTTCTCTGTTGAGACATAACAACGGAGGCTAAGACTATATTAACTATTAATTTCTCTAGGTTTTCTAAATTGAGTCTCTGTATCAAGTTAGATCAGCCAGGATAACAAATCTGAGTGAGATTAGCTTGGTTCCTTTCAGAAATACTTGCATAGATATATGATTTAATGCTGTGCTCTAAGCTTTTATAGAGGGTTGATGTAAGAAATAGCCATTTGAACACTTTATTTGCTTGGGAAATGGTAGTTGAAGACATTGTCCATTATGTAGCCTAGAATCTCTCATATAAGACTCCACATGATAAGGACCTCCTTAAATTTTGTGTTGGGGGAAAAATGTCTTACCAGACAAACTTTTATGTTTCTTTTAATCAATAAGTAAAAGTTATATAAGACAAATTTCATTTAAAATTATGGTATGTAAATAAACGAATAAAACTTCATAAAATCATTCAAAATAAAGCTCCTATCATAGCTTAACAAAAATTGTCTCAGAATAATTTCTCTATGTTATAAACATTGATTTTAACCACAACCCCTTTTCCTACCCCATCCTTGAGGGAAATGTGACTTTGACAAAAACAAAATGGCAAGTGAGGCCTCTCAGAATGATGTTCATTAATCCCGCTGCACATAAACTGGATAGGAAGCAGTGGAGCTTCTCTGTTGAGTGGTTAAGACCTTGGTTTAATTAAATCCCATATCACCCCACTTATTAGCTGAAGCCTTGGGCTATTTATTTAACCTTTCATTTTCAATTTCCCATCTACAGAGTGGAAATAGTGTAATATCTGCCTTCTAGGATTGTGGTGAGGATTAAATGAGGTAATTCATTTGAAGTACTTAGCGCAGTGCCTGGCATATAAGGTACAAGACTCAGTAGCTATGGGTGTTGTATATATGGATGTGGTAGGTAGTAGGTTGCTGATAATTATGACAGTGATGATAACATCAGTGAAGGTAGACCTAGTTGAGGACAGTTCTCTCTTTCTTCACAATATTTTTTGCATCATATCATGGTGCTTCATTATTAGCTTTCTGCTGAGGAAACACCTGCCCTCAAGATGAATATGCCCAGTAGGGAGAATGGAAGCTTCCTCAGAAAGAAATCTGCATGATCTTTTCACGGAGAAGTATAAAAGGTGTTGGTGGTTTTCCTTCTCTAACTGGAAGTATAAGATTTAGATTGAATAGCCTTTTTTTTTTTTTTTTAAAGCCTCTTGCCAGCTCTGCAAAGACAAGCATGGTTGGGTTAATCTTGAGGAAACTAAGGGTCAAGCTCTATTTTGTGTTGGGAGAAAGAAATATAAAAGGGGCTCTTTGAAGTTCATGCTTGCTCTAGCTCACATCATAAAGATGGGTGACTACATAGGAATTTGTGCAGAATCTCCAGCCAGAATTTAAAAAGTGTATATTTTCATGGAGCAGTAGTTTGCAAACTTTTTGGCCTTAGGACCCTTATACTTAAAAATTACTGAAGGTGAAAAAGAGTTTTGTTTATGTGGATTATAGTTATTGATATTTACTGCACTAGAAATTAATATTGAAAATATTTAAATATTAACTCATTTATAAACAGCAATACTTAACCCATTATGTGTTAGTATAAAACTATTTTTTATGAAAAAAGCATATTTTTCCAAAGCAAAAAGAAGTATGGTGGCATTATTTTACATTTTTTTTCAAATTTACCTAATATTTGATTTAGTAGAAGACAGCTGAATTCACATATCTGCGTCTGCAATTAGTCAGTTTTGATGTGTTATTTTGGCTGCAGTAAACAAAGTAAATCCAAATTTACAAAGATAGGAAGTTGGAAAGGAGTATTTTAATGGCTTTTTGAAACAATTTTGGATATTCTTTTTCACTCTATCCCACTTACAAGTGGTCATTTCTTAAAGGTTAGTTGCAATGTGGAAACTGAAACCATACCAATGAACTTTTCAACTCCACGACATTAACATCATTAGATAATCTTTGTATGTTCTACCATGCTTGACCTTGTAACATCATGCCTTTGTCATTTGGAAAATGTTGGTCCATTGAATTATGTAGATTTCCAAATGTTGAAACATTTTATTATATATTTAAATAGTAACATTTGTTGATCTCATTAGAAAAGTCTTTCTGTATGGAGAAGGTGTCAAGCTCATAAAGACATATAAATTTCCCCAAATTCTGGTTTTTGCTTGAAAGCTCAAATTTTATCCTTGCCAACAAATACTGTCAGCTGTTTCCTTGAAATGTCAGGCTCCCTGTGTTCATTTTTGAGAAAATATCTTCCAAGTGCCCAAGTCTGAATAACCATAGTATATCTGTCTACAGTTCTTTCAAGTAAACTTAGTGCTCCATGAGAAAAGCAGCTAGTTCAGCTTGCAACTCCAAAAATGGCACAAGAGCTTTTTCTTGATCCAAACATCACAGATCAGTGTACATCAAGAGTGACTGATATTTTAAAAATCATGCACTCAAGGGTTGGGATGAAATAAAATGAATAATCTTTACTGCTTCATTAATGACATTCCTAAGTAAAACTGTCATTTTTACTTCAAGTGTGTAGCAGTTGAGAATGTAATGACTATTCATTTTATTTGGTGTTATTGCTTTGTTTTCTGCTTAGACATCAGCAGTTTCACCCACTTTTGCTTTTGTAGAATCAGAGCAAATATTAAGACAGTGAAATAGGCAAATAATATCTTAGTGTTATTATTAACTTTTATGTTTATTGCTGGAAACCTAAGTGAGCTGATAAGCTATTATGTGGAACTGGGACTCAGAGATTTGGGATGGAGATTCACAAGAACATGGATGAAGATTGTCTATTTCACCTAAAGCCTCCAATTTTCTACTTATTTGTATATCAGAGATAAACCCTACTAGTTCCTCATTTTAGGCACTAAGACCAGGAGAAACATGAAGACTCTGATGTCATTTTTTTAGTTTAATCAGTTTCGATCAGTATAACTCAGTGTACCCATTTAAAGAAGTGTGTGTGTATACTTACATACCAATTATATAACTTTACAGCTATCTATGGTTATATGCAGTGTAGTGGGGTAAATTGTGTTCCCTAAAAAATTCATATTACATGTTTGAGTCTTAACCCCTAGTACCTAGAATGTGGTCGGTTTTGGAAATAGGGTCCTTAAGAGGTAATTAAGTTAAAATGAGGTCATTAGATTGAGCACTAATCCAATATGACTGGTGTCCTCTTAAGAAGAGAAGGTTAGGACACATACACATATGGAGGGAAGCCCATGTGAAGACATAGGGAGAAGACAGCCATCTACAAGTCAAGGAGAGTGGTCTCAGAAGAAACCAACCTTGCCAACAACTTGATTTCAAACTGCTAGCCTCCAGAACTGTGAGAAAATAAATTTTTGTTTAAGCCACCGCATCTGTGGTACTTTGTTATGGCAGCCCTAGAAAACTAATACATGGACTATTAAAATAATTTCAAGCATCAGTACATAAGTATTGGAGATCAAGATTAAATTATATTCAGTCAGTTTGGGAAGAAAAAGAAGGATGGGATACTAACTGTAACTATTTAGTATTCATAGCTAAAACTTCTACCACCAGTTCTATTTAGGCTCTGGGATTTAACCTCAGTGCTCAAGTTCCTTATCCCAACTTTCAGTTCCCAAGCACATACTCTTCAACTAAATAGGCTGTATTTTCAAATATTATTTTTCTTAAAAACAAAAACCTCACCAATAGAATCTACTGCCCAAATAGATTATAGGTTTTACAGTGTTCGGTTATGGGTGTAGTATATTATAAAGTCTTTGCTCTTCAGAGTGCAGCATCAATATCATCTAAGAGTTTGTTAGAAATGTAGGGTCTTGGGACCCACCCTACATCTACTGAGTTAGCATCCACATTTTAGAAATACTCCCATATGATTCCTATGCACAGTAAAGTTTGAGATACACTGCGCTAAAGGCATATGTCTAGAAAGATATCATTTTCTTTTATTGGATTCAAATATCCTATAGAAAGACAAGGCTTGGAATTTCCTGAAAGAATGTGCAGTGTGTGGGAGTTTTCTAGGCCACATACAGTAAACTTGGTTTTGAAATCATTTTTACAATATTTCAATCACTAGAGTGACAGTATATTTTTGCTTGACATATGACTGCTCTCTTCTAAGAAATTCCAGGACATGAGGTGGTCCTGCAGGAAGCAGTGACATTTCTCTTTCAGTGTCAATACTTCATGGGGGAAAAGCATTTATTACTACAGTTGCCAAAACAAAAAAAGAGAGAATCTCTTATGTGTATTTTCAACAATTAAGTTTTTCTCTTTTCTGCTGTCTTTTTTAAAGTATTCAGTGAGGACATCCCCAAATCCTGTATATATACAATGTGTTCAGAGTACATATTTCCTTCTTAGATCATTACTAAATTGTGTGGCTATAATGAACTACTTCACAAGTTAGTTTGAGTGTAGGCTGGAGTCCAGCGGTTCACTATAAAGTGGTAAACAGCTGGATGTCTTAGATATTTCTCCTATACCTTTTGTAGACCAGAATTTGAATGTATTTTCCCAGGAAATATACTGTGAAACTATGAGCATCTGTTGAAAATCTCTCCTGTCAGTAGTAGTGTTCAATCCGGACATATATTTACTCTGTGAAAGCAGTTTTCTGATGGTAACATCACCATCAACCTGTCAAAATGAAAAAAATAGGTTTTTTCATCATCATAAAATGCTATGATTGAAAATCCATTCTGAAGAAGTTGCCAGTGGTATCATTTTATTTGTAGATCCTAAAATAATGGCTATTGGCAAATGTTGTAACTGATGTTTAGTCCTGCTCTGTGTTGTTTAGTACTTTAATGACAATACTAGTTTTTAGCAACAGTTTCCACGTGGGGAAGTTACATCATTTATTTGCACTTTTAAGTTGTTTGTACAACTGTGAGGATGAGTTTAAACTTAGACATACAGCGATGTTGTACGATAGAGGTGTCTACTGCTAATCCCACATAGCATGACCTCCCAAAAATCAAAATAACAGTCCTCCCCACCCTCATATGCTGACATTTGACAAGCCAGGTGGTCTAGCTTGTTCTTAGAAACCCATATCATCTTTTGTGTCCTCCCAGATGTTCCTAGCAGAGATTTGCCAAAACTTTCCCAAATACAAATGGGAGAATAATAGAGGCATTGAATTTCTTTCCTAGAAACTTTAGTGGAAGATTACTTTTATATTTTCAACATGATCATTTCTAAGATGATATAATCATTAGGCATTTGAAGAATTACAGCTGGTATCAGTTAATGATCACTGGCATTTTTCATATTTAACAACCTTCTGGGTGAATGAGCTGACCTTGGAATATATAATGTAGTTGTACAGGCTTCCAGTGGTTTTTCCACAGTTGCATTTTCAATAGCTGTACTGCTAAAAGATAAATGTAAACACATGGTAATAGGTTACAATTCATTATCTATTTTCTTTTCATAAAATAAAATGACCTTAGGAAAATGCCATTAATTATGTAAAGTTACTAAAGTCCTCCTCAAGATTTTCTAAAGAAAAATCTTAAATTGTTAATACTACATTTTATAACTTCCTTAGAAATTTGCATCAATGTGCTATTTTTATATGTGTATAAATACAAAAACTACAAGAAATATAGTACCCATTTTCTCTTCTTTTTAAAAAGCTAAGTATTAAGTTATTAGTATCATATTTATATACAATAAAATTCACCCTTTGTACACAATGATGTGCAGTTGATTAGAAGATATTTTGAACTAAATGAAAATAAAAACATGTCAAATAGCTTAAACTATAAAAGACAAAAAATTACATCATTTTGCACAACTGTACTGTATAGTTACGGCAGTTACACAATTATATACATTTGATGAGTTGTAACAAGTGTATAGTTGTATAACTTCCACCACAGTTGTTATGGGTGAAGTGTATCTCCACAATTCATATGTTGAAGCCCTATTCCCCAGAACCTCAGAATGGTGACTATTTGGAGATTGGGCCTTTAAAGAGGTAATTAAGGTTAAATGAGGTCATATGGGTGGGCCCTCATCCAGTATGACTAGTATTTTTATAAGAAGACAAAATTTAGATACACAAAGGAAGACCAAAGATGTCCTTGCGCAGAGAAAAGACCATGTGAAGAGGCAGCAAGAGAATGGCCATTTGTAAACTAAGGAAAGTGGCCTCAGAGGACACCACCCCTGCCAGCATCTGGATTTTGGACTTCCCTCCTCCAGATCTGTGAGAAAATAAATTTCTGCTGTTTAAGCTACCCAGTCTGTGGTATTTGTTATGGCAGCCCTAGCCTGCTAATACAACAGTCAGGATATAGAAACTTTTCATTAATCTCTCAAAAGCTTCTGTCCCTTTGTACCCACTCCTTCCCTCCACTCTCAGCCGCTAGTAATCTCTAGTCTGATAACTCTCTCCGCAGTTTTGCCTTTTCCAGACTAGAATGCCATTTAAAAGCAATCATATGGTATGTAGCCTTCAGAGTTTGGCTTATTTAACTTAGATAAAGCTTTAGATATTCATTCATGTTATTTCGTGTATCACTAGTTTGTTACATTTTTATTGCTAAGTAGTATTCCATTGTTCAGATGTACTGCAATTTGCTTATCCATTCAGCAGTTGGGTTGTTTCTTCTTTTGGCTATTATAAATAGTGCTACAAACATTCTCATACGGTCTTTGTGTGGACCTCTGTTTTTATTTATCTTGGTGAACACCCAGCAGTTTGATTGCTGGGTCATGTGGTAAGTGTATTTACAGTTTCATAAGAAACTGTTAAACTTTTCCAAAATGACTGCACCATGTTGCATTCTGGCAACAATATGTGAGAGTACCTGTCGCTTTACATATTCACCAGCACTTAGCATTTTCAGTCTTTTTTTATTTTATCCATCCTGGTAGGTGGGTAGTGTTATCTCACTGGGGTTTTAATATTTCTTTTCCTAGCGACTGAAGGTTTGGGGCTTCTTTATACGTACCCACTTGCCATCTACCTGTATGTTCTTTGATACGATCTCTTTTCAAGTATTTTGCCCATTGTGAACTGTTATTTTTCTTCTGATAAAGGATTTGTAAGAAGAATATATAAAGACTTTTTTTTAGATATGGGTTTTCTCTCAGTCTGTGTTTTATCTTAAAATTGTCTTTTTTCTCCAGCTTTATTAAGATGTAATTGACATATAACATCGGGTAATTTTAAGATGTACAAGTTATGATTTGATAATTGTGAAATAATTATCACAATAAGATTAACACATTCATCACATCACATACTTACCTTTTTTTCCTTTGTGGTAAGAACTTTAAGATCTATTTTCTTATCAACTTTCAAGTGTACCATTCAGTATTGTTAACTATAGTCACCATGCTGTACATTACATCTCCAGAACTTTTTCATCTTATAAGTGAAAGTTTGTATCCTTTAAGACCTTCACCCATTTCCCCCACCCCATGCAACCCCACTGCTGGCAGCTAACAATCTATTTCCATGAGTTCAGTTTTTTTAGATTCCACATATAAGTGAGATCATGCAATATTTGTCTTTCTCTGTTTGACTTATTTCACGTAGTGTAATGCCCCCAAGGTTCATCCATGTTGTCACAAATGGCAGGATTTCCTTCTCTTTTATAGCTGAATAACATTCCATATATGTATAGACCACATCTTTTTCATCCATTCGTCTGTCCACTATAACTTAGGTTGTTTCCATGCACGACTATTGTAAACAAAGCTGAAGTAAACGTGGGAGTGAAGATATCTTTTCAAGATAATGATTTTATTTCCATCAGATACATACCCAAATGTAGAATTACTGGATCATATGGTAGTTCTCTTCTTAATTTTTTGAGGAAACTTCATACTGTTTTTCCAAAGCGACTGTACCCACTTACATTTACACCAACAGTGTACAAGTCTTCCCTTTTCTCCACATCCTCACCACCACTTGTTATCTCTTTTCTTTTTGATGATAACCACTCTAACAGGTATGAACTAATATCTCATTGTGGTTTTGATTTGCATTTCCCTGATGGTTAGTGATATTGAGTATATTTTCATGTAACTGTTGGCAGTTTGTATATCTGCTTTGGAAAAATGTTTATTCAGGTCCTCTGCCCATTTTTAAATTATATTGTTCATTTTTTGGCTGTCGAGTTGTGTGAGTACTTTATATATTTTAAATATTAACTCCTTATCACATGTATGCCTTGTAAATATTTTCTCGCATTCAGCAGGCTTCCTTTTCATTTTGTTGATGGTTTCCTTTGCTGTGCAGAAATTTTAGTTTGATGTAGTCACACTTGCTTATTTTTGCTTTTGGTGTTAAATCCAAAAACTCATTTCCAAGACTGATGTTAAGAAGCTTATCCCTATGTTTTGATCCATTTTGAGTCAATTTTTATGTATGGTGTCAGATAGAGATCCAGTTTCATTATTTTGGGTCACTGTCCAGTTTTCCCAGCACAATTTATTGAAGAGACTATTGCTTCCCCATTGTATATTTTTGGCTCCATTGTTGTAAATTAATTGACCATATATGCATAGGTTTATTTCTTGGCTCTCTATTCTGTTCCACTGACCAAAGTGTCTGCTTTTATGCCAATGTCATAATGTTTTGTTATATAGCTTTGTTATATATAGCTTTCTTGTATAGTTTGAAATTAGGAGGTATAATGCCTCCGGGTTTGTTGTTCTTTACCAAGCTTGTTTTAGCTATTTGGGGTCTTTTGTGGTTCCATACAAATTTTAGGATTATTTTTTCTATTTCTATAAAAATGCCGTTGGAGGATTGTATACAATCTGTAGATCACTTTGGTTTGTATGGACATTTTAACAATATGAATTCTTCCAATCTATGAGCATGGAATAGCTTTCCATTTATTTATGTTTTCTTCAGTTTCTTTTATTAATGCCTTATAATTTTTAGTGTATAGATCTTTTACCTCCTTGGTTAAATTTGTTCTTCAGTTTTCTATTCTTCTTAATGCTATTATAAATTGGATTGTTTTCTTAATTTCTCTTTTTGATAGTTATCGTTAGAGTATAGAAATGCAATTGATTTTTATATGTTGATCTTGTATCCTCAACTTTACAAAATGTTTTTTTTAGTTCTAGTATTTAGGGTTTCCTATGTATAATATCATGTCAACTGCAAGTAGAAACAGTTTTACTTATTCTTTTCTGATTCTGATGGCTTTTATTTCTTTTTCTTGCTTTAACTGCTCTGGCTGGGACCTCCAGTGCTGTGTTGAATAAAAGTGGCGGGAGTGGACATCATTGTTATGTTCCTGATCTTAGAAGAAAAGCTTTCAGTTTTTCACCATGGCGTATGATGTTAGCCATGGGCTTGTCATAACAGACCTTTATTATGTTGTGGTACATTCCCTCTATACTCAGTTTGTTGCAAATTTTTATCATGAATGGATGTTGCATTTTGTCATATGTTTTTTCTGCATCTATTGAGATGATCATATTTTTATTCTTCATTTTGGTAATGTGATGTATCACATTGCTGTTTTGGATATTGAACCATCCTTACATCCCAGGAATAAATTCTACTTGATCATGGTGTATGATTCTTTTAATGTTGAATTTAGTTTGCTAATATTTTGTTGAGGATTTTGCATATATACTCATCAGATATATTGCTCTGTAATTTTCTTTTCTTGTAGTGTCCTTGTCTGGTTTTGGTATCAGGTAATTGTAATGCTGGTCTCATAAAATGAGCTTTGAAGTGTTTCCTCTTCTTGTATTTATGGAAGACTTGAGAAGCATTGGTGTTAAATCTTTTTGAAATATTTGGTATACTTCACCAGTGAAACTATCTGGTCCTGGATTTATTTTTGTTGGAATTTTTTGATTACTGATTCAATCTCCTTGTTAGTAATTGATTCATTCTGATTTTCTCTTTCTTCATAATTCGGTCTTGGTATCAATAGCTTGTATGTCCTAGGAATGTATCCATTTCTTTTAGGTTTTACAATTTGTTAGTGTATAAATGTTCATAGTAATCTCTTCGATCCTTTGTATTTCTGCAGTATCAGTTGTAATATCTTCTCTTTTATTTCTAATTTTATTTATTTGACTCCTCTTTTTTTCTTGGTGAGTCAACTAAAAGTTTATTTATTATCTTTTAAAAATCAACTCTTAGGGCTTCCCTGGTGGCGCAGTGGTTGAGAATCCGCCTGCCGATGCAGGGTACACGGGTTCGTACCCCGGTCTGGGAAGATCCCACATGCCGCGGAGCGGCTAGGCCCGTGAGCCATGGCCGCTGAGCCTGCGCGCGTCCAGAGCCTGTGCTCCGCAACGGGAGAGGCCACAACAGTGAGAGGCCCGCGTACAGCAAAAAAAAAAAAAAAAAAAAAAAAAAAAAAAAAAATCAACTCTTAGTTTTCTTGATACTTTCTATTGTCTTTTTAGTTTCTTTTTCATTTACTTTCACTTTGCTTTTTGTTATTTCCTTTCTTTACTAACTTTGGGCTAAGTTTGTTTTTCTTTCACTAGTTCCTTGACATGTGAAGTTAGGTTGTCAAGTTGAGATCTTTCTTTTTCTCAGTGTAGATATTTATTGCTATAAACTTCCCTTTTAGAACTACTTTTGTGGCATTCTACAATTATTAATATGTTGTAGTTCCATTTTCATTTGTCTCAAGATAATTTTTGATTTCTCTTTTGATTTTTTCTTTGGCTGATTGGTTGTTCAGGAGCATATTGTTTAATCCTCACTTTTTGTGAATTTTTATTTTATCCTTGTAATTGACTTCTAGTTTCATACCATTGTGCTCAAAAAAGATGCTTGATACAATTTAAATTTTCTTAAATTTATTAAGACTTGTTCTGTGGCCTAACATATGGTCTATTCAGGAGAATGTTCCATATGTGCTTGAGAAGACTGTGTATTCTGCTTCTTTTGAGTGAAATGTCTGTTAAGTCCATTTGGTCTTATGTGTAGTTTAAGTTCAGTGTTTCCCTGTTGATTTTCTGTCTGGATGATGTATCTATTGTTAAAAATAGGATAATGAAGTATCTTACTATTATTATATTTCTGTCTGTGGCTACCTTCAGGTCTGTTCATATTTGCTTTATGTATTAAGTGCTTCTACATGGATATATAAATATTTGCAAATGTTATATCCTCTTGTTGGATTGACCCCTTTATTATTACGTAATGACTTTCTTTGTTTCTTTTTACAGCCTTAGGCTTAAAGGCTATTTTATCTGACATAAGTATAACTTCCTCTGCTTTCTTTTGGTTCCCATTTGCATGGAATATATTTTTTATCCCTTCACTTTCATGTCCTTCAAGCTGAAGTGAGTCTCTTGTAGGGAGCACATAACTGGATCTTGTTTTATTAACCATGCAGCCACTGTATGTCTTTTGATTAGAGAATTCAGTCCATTTACATTTCAAGTAAGTAGAGAAGCTGGGAGGTGAGATTTCTTTCCTGGCTCTCTGTACTGGGCCTACTATACAGCCATGGGCAGGGAGGGATTCTTCTGTACCCATTAATAATAGCTTCTTTTTTGTTACAGACCTGTGGAAACTGTGCATGCAAGCCTTTTTGACTATCAGGCCACGTGATCCAGGGGTCTGTCCCTTGGGTAGCAATCACAAAATCTGGGGTGCTAGACATATGTAAAACTTGTTTCATGGGGGGTGTACTGGTGACTTGGAGCAGGATAGAGCGAGAGGGCAGAGGAGGTGTCAAGAGGCTTCCCTGTTTTCTGGATTGGATCACAGTCCATCCCTAGACGTGTGCTATATTAGAAGCTTGATGCTCAGGCAGCAGCTTTCATACTTTAAGTATGAAAATAAACATTTTTTAAGGAAAGCCTGGGAGATGGGTATTTCTGTCTGCTTCCTTTGCACTGAGCCCTGGGGAAGAGGGTGGGAGACTAGCCCCTGCAAGTCCCTGTGAGCCTTTTAAGAACTGTTTATTTGTTTGCTATGTAATCTTGTGGTTCTCATGGACGCGAGCACCACTGGCTTTTAGAGCTAGTTGTTTTGGAGGCCTGTCCCTCAGGAAGGAGTCTTACAAGTTGGGGAACTGGATATAGGATTCAAACTCTTCTCTCCTCAGGGAGAAGCTGGGAGTTGGTGCTGTGCCAGGGGTGGATTTATGGTAATAGTGTATCTCAGCCTTTCCTACCCATTTTGATGTGAGTGATGTGGATATTTTCTTGTTCACGCAATGAGGAGTCACTCAGCTAGTGTCTAGATTTGTTTTCTGAGGGAATTGTCCCATGGCTAGCTGTAGATTCAGTTTATCCATAGGAGGAGGTGAGTTCAGAAGGCTCCTGTGTCCCCATACTGACCTGGACAGATGGCAACAAGAACCCGTTGCTAGTGGAATCTAATAACATTAATCTTTATCATTGGTGCAAACATGTGGGGTTTTAAAAATATGTTGTTTTCTTTCAAAATGAAGAAAACCACCCAAGAATTTCTATCCATAGTCAACAATTATTGAGTTGTATGTATTAGGGATTTTGCTGAAGCTTTCATAGTATATTTCTTTGATAATTTCAATGACTGAAATTTCATTTTATATTGTATGTTTTGATTGCTTGTATTTGTGAGGAGAAAAAACCCCACATACAAATAACCAGAGATATATCTGGTGTGAATAATGAGAGACTGTGTCATCTAGGAGTCTACTATGTGTAAATAGAAGTGCTTTTTATCTTGTTATTCAAAAGAAGATCACTTCATAAATTAGCCTCTCTAATTTCCCTTCTAGGGTTTTACTCCTAATATGCATAATTTATTAAAGGTGAATAGTGAATGATTTGGAGGCCAGTGATTAATAAAATTTGTATTACCTGAATTTTAATAATTTGTAGCTGAGCTATTCCTTTTATTAATGTGGGAAATTGATATTTTATTGTTACTTTTTATGAAAAATTATTTTTTAACCATACAAGTTCTTGTGTTAGTTGATATGATAGGTCAAATAATGACTCAGACTCAGATTTTGTTTATAAGAAGCGTGTTTTCTGGGAGTAGCTATAAGACATATACATTTAAAGAATAAAGAAAAAAAATTTATAACAGTAATACTGATGAGTTGTATAAGTTTAGAGGAAGGAAAGATTACTGGAGGGATGAGAAAAAGTTTTGTGGAGGTGATGGCATTTGAATTCCACTTGGAAGCTGGGCAGGATTTGGAATGTGAAAATGGGCATGGCAGATTGGGGGGATGTTTAATAAGAAGAAAGTACTTTCTTAGCAAGGCAAGCTATAGGGCAATCTTAACAAATTAAGTTGGGAAACTTTGTTGACTTAGATGATGGAGAACATTGGATGTTAGGCTAAATTTTTAGAATTAATATCATAGGCCATGGAGATTTTGGAGAGAAATAGTATAATCAGGGCTGAATTTCAGGAAGACTAACTTTGGCAGCAGTATATAAGAAGGACTGGAGACAGGAGAGATTAGAAATGATGGGACCAGCTGGAGGCTGTTTAAATGTTTTAAGAAAAAGGTGATCAAAATTTGAAGATTGTAATGATGATGAAAGAATCAAACATAAAAATATTTTAGAGATGAAATGGAGAACGTGGCAATTAGTGTTTAGTTAGTAGAAATTTTTTAATCAGTACTATGTTGGATGTTGTGATTAACGTATAATGAGTAAGAAGGGTCAGGGAACTTACAATGTGCTAAATCACACACACATGCATACACTCAATACAGAACAGAATATGGTAAGTGAAGGTACATAGAATTATAAAGATACAAGACTGAGAACATTCATGTATTTCATCTCCCTTCAAAGTACCATTGAAATGGGAGGAAATATATAAATTAAGAAGGAGAATAAAACCCAAACTGTTGAAAGACAGGAAAGGAAACCAGAGGAGAGTAGAAATCTTAAGGGAATCTTGGAAGACAAAAAATAGAGCCAATGGGGAAAACAATTGAGGAAATATAATAATCTAAAGCATTGGAGGTGTGGACAATCATTTCCAAGGTTCATTAATCGTCCTTAACGCAGCAATATGAACAAACCCTTGAGGAACAGTTATAGCATGAATGAGTGTTCAGGATAAATAGCTATTTCTGGAGGAGGCAGGAGAAAACTTAGAATAATTTGAGAGATTTAAGAATTAGAACTAATACTATAGTATATTCCACAAGTAAACTAGAAAAGACTACTATGAAAAAGGAGCAGAAAATAATGCAGAGGTCTTTAAAATTTAAAAAAGCTGAGCACTAAAATTAAAAATAAATTAATGAACAGATGAAACAATAGACTGGTTAGGGCTAATGGCCAAACTGATGATCTGGAAGTTAAACTCCAGAAATCTCCCATACCACTGGTGAAAATGCCTAGGAGATGGAGCCTAAGAGAGAAAAGTGAAATGCTATTGAGAGTGACACTATAGGGCCAATATCCTCCTTATAAGAATTCCACAATCAGACACAATGTGTGGAAGGATAAAACTTTTATAAATAAAATACGTCCCAATGGGCTTCCCTGGTGGCGCAGTGGTTGAGAGTCCACCTGCCGATGCAGGGGACACGGGTTCGTGCCCCGGTCCGGGAAGATCCCACATGCTGCGGAGCAGCTGGGCCCGTGAGCCATGGCCGCTGAGCCTGCGCCTCCAGAGCCTGTGCTCTGCAATGGGAGAGAACACAACAGTGAGAGGCCCGCGTACCGCAAAATAATAATAATAATAATAAATAAAAAAATACGTCCCATTACTCATAATGTTTACTATCCATGAAAATATTTCTTGAGAGTATATTCTTGAAAATGAACGCAAGATTGACTGACATTAGAATCAAGAAACTAATAGCTGGTTATGACTTGGAAAAAGTAAGGGAAACTAAAACCACAGAAGTAACTTATCAACAATGGAAACTAATTGGCAATGGTAGAGGGTTGTGGAGGGAATGATGTGCAAGGCAAAGGGAGGAAGGAGTAAAGGAGTGGAAGAATGCATCCTTTTAAAGCAAAAGGAGAATGGTGGAAAGTCAAGAGGAAAAGCTAGGATTGTAATGCAGAACCATTATCAACAACTTTACTTCTTTTACAGTCTTGCTGACATTGTTATAATTGGCTAATCCTTTGCTGTTATTCAAAACTTTCACAGTAAACTTTGAAAATAAAGCAGATTTCACTGTAAAAATAATGTATACATTTTGAAAAGTTGTCTATATGGTAAATTATAATCCTTGCCATCCACAGGTAGCCATTGCTAATCTCTTTTTTAGTGTTTTTCTTTTTATAGAAATTGTTCTATTGATGTCACATTTTCCCATATTGTTAACTCTTTGAAAACATAATGCATAGTGTCTGCACAATATTCCAGTGAACATACGTCTCATAATTGAGATATTAACTCCTAACTTCTTAAACAGGTCAGGAACTCTTGGCCAGGTCAGGAAGTGATAAAGTTATCAACAAAAACTGTTGAAAATTAGGAGTTGTTTAATATTGAGGTAATCGGTTGGGCTACATCCAGTCTTCTTTAAAATTTTTCTGACCCAAGGCTACATGCTAATGGACTTGGGTTTCTGAGTTTCATATCCTCTGCTTTTGGAATAAAGCAATTTGATAGAGAACAATTGAGTTAATTCTTCCCTAATGAACCTCAAATCCTAACTCTACCTGAAAAGGCATGTGTTTTGTCTAACAGTTATTTGGTTGTTTCTAGTTGTTTGATAATATAAATAAAATTACTGTGAATATCTGTTTGTAAAAATCCTTTTTGAACTATTAGTTTATTTGCTGAGTAGAGATTTCGAGAAGGGAAATTTATTTTTCAAAAGTTATTATACATTGCCTAACCATTTTCTTTAAAAATATATGTAACAACAGTGTTTTAGGGTTAATTTGATTTCAGATCCACTGGCATTGATAATTCACATTTTAAAAATCTTTGCTAATTTGATAGGATAAACGATTATATTACTGCCTTAATTTTCATTTTTTTTTGTTTCAAATGCAGGTGAATTTTTCACACATTATTTACTCACTGGATTTCCTTTTTCAATGAATTGCCCACTTGTATTCATTTTCTATTAATCGATTTGTGTCCTCAGGAAAAAAAAATCAGGACACAAATTGAAACTTTGAGTAAAAGAGTGTATGGATTGTAGCTTTGATATTTTCAAATTGCCATCTGTGAGGTTATACCAGTTTACCTTCTCATGTTTCCTTATATCCACTAAGTAATAATACTTTTAGATCTTTGCTTACCTGAAAAGGCAAAATGAATATCTTGTTTCATTTTTCATTTATTTTATTATGAATGAGATTTTAACATCTTTACATATATTTAAGAGCCATTTTATTTCTTTTTCTGTAAGAAAATTTCTTTTTAATATATTTCAAGGATTATTTTTTTCCTTGAATTTTATTTATGCTATGTTTTGCCAAGCAGATATCTTATGTTTTTTTGTGCAGCTTATTATATATTTTTTATTAAATGGTTTCTGATTTTATTGTCATACTTTATAATGTCTTTTCCAATTAAACAATAAAAAAAGGATTATTCCAGTTTTTCCTTATATACTTAACTTTTTCTTTTAAGAATTAAACTTTGGTCATCTGAATATATTTTATGTGTAAGACATGACAGATAATAACTTAAATTTTTTCAGATGTCTACCCAGTTGTCCAAACACTGCTTAATGACCAAGTCATCTTTTATTCGCCTATGAAAAATGTCAGCTTCTTTTAACATATACTAAATTGGGCCTTGTTCTGAACTATATTTTTTTCCATTATTCTGTCTACTCAAGCATCAATACTATATCATCTTATAAGTATAGCTTTATAATATTTTTAACATGTTATAGAATTTACTGATTTATGATGTATCCTTTCTCGTATGTTCAATTCTCATAAAATAAGGTCTAGTTTCAGTCTTATTTTTTAATCATCAATCTGTGTATTCTTATGCAAGTTTTACATTGATTTAATTTTAGTAACTTTAGATCATTTGTAAAATTTTCTTTGGTTAACTTTAGATCATTAATATTGTTTAAAAATTTTTAATTTATTTCCACCTGTTTATATTATTAAGTTAACTCAAACATTAGCTTTTCTAGTTTAAAAAATTCATTAGAATGGTGGTAATAATTTTGATAATATAAGGAATTTGAGAAAAATTGGTATCTTTTAAACTTAGTAATATCTTATAGGAGAAACATGTCCCACCCTGAAGCTAAATTTCCCAAACCAATCTGAATATATGAATGAGACCTCACAAGCTTTTGGTACTGAAGAGAACCAGGGAAACAGAGGCTGTAAATGATTGTATGTCAGCTATTCCTGAGGTTCTCTCTGGGTCACTGACTTGGATTTCTGGAAATAACCAAACTAATTCCTCTATATCCTTCAGGAACATATTCAAAGATCAGTATTTTTCCTTTATGTGATCTATAGAAGTAAGAAGTAGGTTTCTTTTGGTTGCTATTTATTTGTTTTATTTGTTAGAAGAATTACTATTTGGTCTTTGATCTACTGTCAATGATTATTTCTGGTCTAGTGGAAAAAGATAGAGCCAAGCAGTTAATAAATGGAAGAAATCTCAGATCTTCCTCTATCATAATTCTCTTTTAATTAGTTTTTATAGGTCTCAATGGGCGTTGCTAAAAAGAAGCATATATCAGTATCTTTTTTTCTACTACAAACTACTTCAAATTTTACTGGAAAAATCAACAACCCTTTATTTAGCTCATATTTTGTGGCTTAGCTTTATAGGTTAGATTCAGCTGGGTGGTTCTTCTGTTGCTTTCGGCTGGATTCACTCATGTATCTGAAGTCAGCTGCCAGTCAACTAGCTCTGCTTCTGAAAGTTGACTCTTAGTTGATTGAGACAAGAGTGGGCCACATGTTCCACAACATCCTGCAGACTTTGACTTCAGCTTCTTTGCATGGTACCAATGGAAGAAGTCCCTAGAACAGCAAGGGAAGTTGCAAGCCTTCTTGAGGCCTTGGTTTGTAATTTTCACAGTGCCAGTTCTAGCACGTTCTATGGATTCAAGCCAATCATGTGTCCAGCTCAGATCAAGAAGTGAGGAAATAAACTCTACTTCTTAGAGGAGGAACTATAAGTATTATGACTAATTTTGAGAACTACCACAAGGACCCAAGACTCTCTCTAATAATGACAGATTTCACTACATGGGTGTGTAACTTCACCTCACGGTGTTGTTTGAGGAAAGCATTCCATACATCTGTAGTGGGGCCCAAGATTCTGCATTTCTAACAAACTTTGAGGTGATGATGGTGCTGTTGGTCTCACTCAAGGTATTGTTGGTGGACGGACAGCATCAATAGCACCTGTAGAAAATGCAAATTCTTAACCCTTCGCCCAGACCTAATGAATCAGAATTTCTGAGTACGGTTCTGAAGTCTTTGTCTTGACAAACTTTCCTGGAGATTCTGATGTACACTGAAGTTTGATAAGCACTGTCGTAGAAGGCACTGGGTAGAAAATGAAGGCGTGCAGTGGAAGAGGAAGAGAATCATAAGAAGTCTAAATCACCGGACTTAGATAGTACATGCAAGACTTGTCCCACCAAATATGAATCCAGGTCTTTCAAAGAATACATATGAACTACAAAGAATATTGCCAAACACCAAGAAGTAGATGTAAATGTAATGCTTGCTCTAGAAGAAAAAGATGAGTAATGATGGTTGGCAATACGTATAGACGAATTTCCTATGTTCTCTTTATATTTTGGCAGCAGTGTAGAGCTGCCCATTCTTGTGTTATGTTTTATTTAATGTTCTCATAGTGAACATTGAAGGAAAGCCTCTCTTGTGTATGACTGTGAGTCTAATCAATCAAAGTTCAGGCATGTTTTACTCCTGTCAGCTATGATTGGTTATTTTCATTTCTTGCCACAGAATTCTGATAAATTCATTCAAAATGGTACAGAGCAGGTAAATATACCTGCTTACATTTTTTCCCAATATGATAATCCCTAGCACAAAACTTGGCACATAGAAGTTATTCATAATACCCTTGAGGAATTATATAGAATTCATAGAATTCTATGATATACACAATTGAAATTTAACACAAAAGCCAAGTTATGTGTTGAGGAGTTTGATTGTCTAGTTGAAAAATGTTATCCCTTTGTGGTGCAGGTATGAAGCACCATGGGATAAAGCGAGGAAACGTTTCAATTCTCAGGTTTTTTTCTTATACTTTAATATTTGTTTATGGACACTTTTTCAGCTGAATAAAATAAGACTTCCCTTCAAACTATTTAAAATAAATTTTAAACCACTGGGCCACGTTAAATATATAGGCTTTATTTGTAGTTATCTGTATCTTCAGAGTTCACAAAAAGAGTAATCTTTGATTCACCTCTTGTAATTTTCACGTATTCACTGACACAGTCCAAAGGTTTCATATTCTAATCTTGTTAAACTCTTGAAGGCTCTACACATACATTTTATCAACAGTGAACAGCATTGGGCATAGCATTTTTACTGGCTGTGTGACCTTAGGCAAATCACTTACCCTCTCTAAGCTTCTTGGTATTACCTCTCACTTGATGAAGATGCCTAGGAGATTTTCCTGACTGGTCCAAATACCAAAAAAAAAATTTCTTTTTCTGAGTAATTGGTTTGTTTTGATCCCATGCACATGGTGAGTACTGTAACCAGTTTAGGGAGCTGGCTAGATAGATAGATAAAAGCTAGATATATTACTAACCTAACATCTCTGACTCTCACGTTTCTCATCTTTAAATGCAGAATTTCTATGTAAATATAAGGTCATTTCCAATAAAACAAATAAACAAGATGTTGTGCCTCAATTTTATAATTTGATAAAAGTTTATTAAGTCAAGCATGCAGAATTTTGTCTCTGTCTCTATGTTGGCTACTATTTGGTTATTTCAAAGTATCCAGATATTAATTTTTTAGATATTATATTTGGCACTGTGTAGACATTTCCTCAGTTACTTTCCATTTTCTATTATATGCTTGGAGACTGAAAGGCTAAGTGTGTATAACGTCATTAACAATGTTTTTAGGAGGTGCTCAGCCATTCTTGATGTTTATTCACAATCACATCATTGTCATTTAGTCTCAGTGCTATCATATGCATCTTATATTCCATTTTGAAATGGCCGTGGGACTAAATAAAGTATGCTATGAAGTCAAGATAACTTACTAACTTACTTAATAAGTTAACTTATTTCTTAGTTTCATCCTTTTACTGCTCTTTTTACTTGTTTCTTGTAAATTTTTACGGGCTCTTTGGAAAGAGTTAAGGAGAAACACTAATAAATTTTCTCCCCAGAAGCAATATATTTCATTGACTCCCTCTAAAATGTATCTCTAATTTCAGTGACTTCAAGTCGTGTTAGTTTCCAGGCTCTACAAGCAGAAAAATTTTAGTAGAAAAATTCTTCAAATTTTCACAAGAGTACGTAGCTGAATATGAGAAAATACATACAAATATAGCAGAGAAAAAACTCCATTCCATGAAAATTACCAAAATGAATCAATCAGGACATCTTAATTCTAGAAATTTTATTTTCATAAAACAGGTATGTGCCAGAAGTTGGAATCTGTTTTTTTTTTTGGTCACTAGCAGGAATATATTCCAGAAAATTCCCTTAAGCAACTTATGAGGTTTTCCCTCTTTAGTAAAAAAAATCAGAAAAGAAAGAAGTTATGAGAGGCCTTCTCTGGTGGCACAGTGGTTAAGAATCCACCTGCCAGTTCAGGGGACACGGGTTAGATCCCTGGTCCGGGAAGATCCCACATGCCACGGAGCAACTAAGCCCGTGCGCCACAACTACTGAGCCTGCACTCTAGAGCCCGTGAGACACAACTACTGAGCTCATGCACCACAACTACTGAGCCCGTGCGCCTAGAGGCCATACTCTGCAACAAGAGAAGCCACTGCAATGAGAAGCTCCTGCACTGCAACGAAGAATAGCCCCCGCTCGCTGCAACTAGAGAACACAGCCCCTCCTCAAAAAAAGAAACTCTGAAAAGAAAAATTTATGAGAAAATCCACATATAGTAGCAATATATGACTAAATATGATTTCCCTGGAGCTCATATATTGTTTCTACAATTACAGCATAGTTCATAAGACCAACACTCATTCCATCATCGAATAAAAGGGGGAAGACTACCAAACTCTCATTCTGTAGTCTCCACCCTTGTCCCTTTGTGTCAAACTTTCCTCATTAAAGGCCGCCATCAATGGTCCCCTTAGGTATATTTGCTAAGAAAATAAAGTTATAGAAGGTAGAGAGGAAGAGGGCCTGGGAATGGACCTTCTGCTAGGGATTATCCGCCATTTTATATATATATGAGTCTGCTGTAAAGAAGAGAAGTGAAAATTAGCAGGTGTAAATCTTACACCTTCACGTTGGAAACATATTACTTATGATGCTTAAGAATTCAACATGCCATAAACTTGAGGAAGTTCAAATTTACTCCATCGTATGTGAATATACTTGATTCCATGTGTGGTCTTCCCTTGACTCTTTTTTTTAAAAGAACTCATGTAGAGGAATTCTCATTTCACCATATCTTAATAGATATAAATTGTCAATAAGGTTTAGCTTCTGCTAGACAGTGTTTGATTTTTTTTTTAAAAAGACTAAAATATACATTCTGTTTTCCATTTGATGAGCTGAAAGAGCAATGTGTATCCTACGTGTTCATTCAGTTTGTCTCAGAAATTCTTCAAGAGAACATAAGTGCTCAAATCATATCTTCTGTAGAATTGGATACAAAGAAATATATGATTTGAGGCAGTTAATGAGAATCTTCATATTTTCCCTACTGTTACAGCTTTGGTGGGAGATAGGGCGAAGCTTCACACTCACTAAGATCAAGGCACTCCTATGTTCAGAAAGAAGATGCATTATTTAAACATTTAGCATATTTTCAGAGAGACCCTTTGATTTAGTTCCATCTGTGTCCTCTGTGCTGAGAGCTCTCTGCTGGCAGTTGGAGAGTAGGCAGGAGCATGGGAGGCCCCACGTGCTGCATGGCATCACAGCATGTATGTTCTACATGGCTGTTTCTTAGAATATTAAGCTACAGTCCTGGAATCAGTTTTCTCTAAAAGTTATTTTTTTGTTAGCTTTCAACGACTGGCAATTTTTCAACTTCCTCTAGTCATATGGTTGGTTTAAGTTGCTACTTATTTTAGAAATGTGTTGTTTTATTTTAGATTAAAATTTACAAATTTTGAGCATGTGCTTCTTTCTGAATTAGAGATTCAAACTTATTATCCTTCTAATTTATAATCATGATGACCTAAGGTCCACTTTAGGTTGAACTCCTTTCATGTTCTACTGCAGTTCTTTGGACTTTGCTTGCTGGTATTTGAGATCATGGCTAATTTGAGAGGGATTACGAGCTCTTTAATCCGTGAAGTAGTTACAGTACTCCCTGTATCTAATTTTCACCACTTGCAGAGCTAGCCAGGCTTCAGAATATTGGGGTGGAAATTGTCTAACCATGTTCATATAACTATAGCACCTTCAGGTGTGGGTATAGGAGATAACAAGTTGGTAGTTTAAATATGAGGGTACGCCTCCTTTGAATATAACAGGTCACTTCCTAGAATGATGTTCCTGTTGGAAACAGATGGCATCCTCAAAAGGGTGGTTGAAGAGGGATTAAGGAAGGTACCATTTATATTTGTAGACAGACTTAAGAGAAACTAACAAGGATAGTGAAGCACATTGGGGCTAGCAACAGCAGAAAGATATTACCATCCCTGGGCCTGAAGGACAAGTGATTATCAGAGCTGGGAGAGGGGGCAGCTTGACAAGAGCTGTGGCCTATGGAAGAGGAAATAGTCTCTGCTGATGTCTCTCTTCTTTCCCTCTTATCTTCTTCTAGTGCCTTCTATCAACTAAACCCAACCAGAAGCTACGTGCAAGGGAGATTCCCAGAGCAGAGAGAAAGGTGAGGAAGTGTAGAGGCTGAATCTGGCAGGGCAGAATTTCTATCACAAACTACCTGTTTTGTCCCTCAGCATCCATTCTTGATGCTTTGTCTGAGTGGAAATCTTATGTCCCCATTAAGGGGTGGGTGATGTTCATTCAGTCACACTTTCCCCCATAAATAGAAATCATTAAACATCGCTAGTGTGATTCCTACAAAGTTGCACAACCCCCCTTACTATCTATATGCACCTTGACTGAGCTTTTTACCATTCTGGGTGACACAAATCCCAGAATATGCATTCTTACTGGTTCTATCTTTATTAGGTTGTTTTCTATTGACTAGGCTATTGGGTAAGGGACTACTAAGTGGTGCCCAGTGAATCTCTTAAGTTCCAGCCAGAGTCTTCCTTGCCTTCATTGTGAGGCAGCAAACCAATTTCTAGTTGCTAATTCACATCAGTCACTCAGTCAGCAGGATGATATACTTCTCTCCCTGTTCTTCTCCCCCAGTCTCATCTCCTTTTAAGATAACTGTGTTCTTTAGTGGAACAATGCCTCTCCTAAGCATAAAAACCACCAAATTCACTAAGCTCCATGTTTCAGGTACCAGAGCATAAATTTCTTAAGTCAATTATTTGATGTAATGACAAGGGGCCATCCCTTCTCCATCTTTTACTTATAGGTTATTAAATTTTGACTATAGTTATGGCAGTGTCCTATGCTGGCTACTGATTAAACATTATACTGAATTCTAAAGGAGTATAAATCTCAGAAACCTCACAGGATGGTATCTCAGATGTATATCAAATGAGCCTTCTTATGGCCATTCCATTATTTTTTCAAGCCAGTTTTTCTTTTTTTAATGTTCCAACAAAACTTTATTTACAAAAGCAAATGGTGGGTCAGATTTGGTACATGAGCTGTAGTTTGCCAATTTCTGCTTTAGATGGTCAAAAAACATTCCTTTTATCCTTGACATTTTGAAATTTCCTAATGAACTATCTATAGACTTATTAAAAAATTTTTTTTCCACGTCTTTATTGGAGTATAATTGTTTTACAATGTTGTGTTAGTTTCTGCTGTACAACAAAGTGAATCAGCTATATGTATACCTATATCCCCATATCCCCTCCCTCTTGAACCTCCTTCCCACCCTCCCTACCCCACCCCTTTAGGTTGTCACAAAGCATTGAGTTGATCTCCCTGTGCTTTGGGGCTGCTTCCCACTAGCTATCTATTTGACATTTGATAGTGTATATGCATCAGTGTTACTCTCTCACATTGTCCCAGCTTCCCCTCCCCCCCATGTCCTCAAGTCTGTTCTCTATGTCTGCATCTTTATTTCTGCTCTGCCACTAGGTTCATCAGTACCATTTTTTTTGGATTCTATATATATACATTAGCATACGGTATTTGTTTTTCTCTTTCTGACTTACTTCACTCTGTATGACAGACTCTAGTTCCATTCACCTCACTACAGATAACTCAGTTTCGTTCCTTTTTATGGCTGAGTAATATTCCATTGTATATATGTGCCACATCTTCTTTATCCATTCATTTGTCGATGGACACTTAGGTTGCTTCCATGTCCTGGCTATTGTAAATAGTGCTGCAATGAACATTGTGGTACATGTCTCTTTTTGAATTATGGTTTTCTCAGGGTATATGCCCAGTAGTGGGATTGCTGGGTCATATGGTAGCTCTATTTTTAGTTTTTTTAATGAACCTCCATACTGTTCTCCATAGTGGCTATATCAATTTACATTCCTACCAACAGTGCAGGAGGGTTCCCTTTTCTCCACACCCTCTCCAGCATTTATTGTTTGTAGATTTTTTGATGATGGCCATTCTGACTGGTGTGAGGTGATACCTCATTGTGGTTTTGACTTGCATTTCTCTAATGATTCGTGATGTTGAGCATCTTTTCATGTGTTTGTTGGCAATCTGTATGTCTTCTTTGGAGAAATATCTATTTAAGTCTTCTGCCCATTTCTGGATTGGGTTTTTTGTTGTTTGATATTGAGCTACATGAGCTGCTTGCATATTTTGGAGATTAATCCTTTGTCAGTTGCTTTGTTTGCAAATATTTTCTCCCATTTTGAGGGTTGTCTTTTTGTCTTGTTTATGGTTTCCCTTGCTGTACAAAAGCTTTGAAGTTTCATTAGGTCCCATTTGTTTATTTTTGTTTTTATTTCCATTTCTCTAGGAGGTGGGTCAAAAAGGATCTTGTTGTGATTTATGTCAAAGAGTGTTCTGCCTATGTTTTCCTCTAAGAGTTTCATAGTGTCTAAGCCAGTTGTTTCATATTGATAAGGCACATGGTAATGTGGGTATGGGCCCCGTTTTACAATTCTTCCACCATAAAGTAAGTTGGTCTGTCAGAAGTGATGTGGTGTGAGATGTCATGGTGCAGGAGAAGGCATTGCGTAAGTCCACAGATGGTGGAGCTGGCAAAATCATCAAAGGGAATGAAAGCCATGAAAGAAGATGTCCAATGGCTGGCTGGATCCCCAGTGAACAGTGCCATATTAGGAGCTCAGAGTTTGCCTCAGCAGTGGTGGTAAAGGGAAAAGGAAAGAATCACCAGGACTCAATGGGAGCTCAAGCATAGGAGAGGTATAGCCCAGGAAATGTAGAAGAAAAATAGCTACTCACACATTGCAGATCATCCAAAAAAGAGCTGAAGAAAAAAAATACCCTGGCTTATTTTATAAGACATCGCCTTCTGGTCTTATACAACCAAAAGCCAGAGGGCAAGACTGTTTGATGCAGTCCATAAAGTCAGTTTCCAGAATACAGAGTATGGGGTTGGGTAGAGAAGGGTGGAGAGTGGATCTCAAAAAGGTAAATGGAGACCTTCCCAAACCGTCACACAGTCCATTGAGTAAAAGCAGAATCAAATCTGATGTAGCCACAATGCTGAAAGCCCTTTAAAGGCTCTCAAACTCAATAAACCACACTGAGTTATTGTCGAACATATCTTGATGGTCAGACAGCCTGACTTCAAATCCTGTTTATTAGTTGAGTAGCCCTGGACAAGCTTCTTAAGCAATCTGATTCCCATATCAAGATACTTTAAAAAATGGGTGCCATACAAGCTCTAAATCAGCCTTCAATATGTGGTATTGTTTCCCCATAGCCAGGATTCACAGGTCCAGGAATCAAAGGGTGGAAATTGGAGAGGCACCACTCAGCCCTAGTGATCCATCAGCAAAATTTTTGCTTCCAGTCCCATATCCTTATGCTCTGCTGGCCTAGAGGTGTTAGTTCCAAAGAGAGGAGTGCTTCTACTGGGAGACACAACAATGAGCCCAGTGAACTGGAGATTGAGGCTGCCTGCTAGTCACTTTGGGCTCCTCATGCTTCTGAGTCAACAGATAAAGAAAAGACTTAGTGTACTGGCTGGGAAAATTGATCCTGGTTACCAAAGGCAAATCAGACTGTTGCTACCCAATGTAGGGAAGGATGAGTATATCTCAAATATAGAAAATCCCTTAGGGCTTTTCTTAGTACTACCATGCCTTAAGATTAAAGTTAACAGAAAACTAAAAGCACCCAATTCAGGTAGGGATACTAATGGCCTGACTCTTCAAGAATGAAGGTTTGGCTTACCCCACCAGGCAAAGAATCACAACCAGCTGAGGTACTTGCTAAAGGCGAGGGGATTATGAAATGGATAGTAGAAGAAAGGAGTTATAAATAACACTTATGACTACATGGCCAGTTGTAGAAATGAGGACTATAATTGTTATGAGAATTTCTTCCTTATTTTGTTAGGAATATGTTTGTGTGTATGCTATTAAGCAAATATATTTTTTCTTCCCCTTTTTATTGTCTTATAACATAACTTTACTTTATAGTATTTAAGTATTGTTAACTTTACATTGTAGTAATTAAGTTATAGAATATCAAGGAGAAGATTGAATGTCACCCAAGGACTTTGCATCCCCTTTGGGGAAAGCGTTAGTGCTTTTTCAGTTGTATATAGGATAGCTGTATCATGTGAGAAGTAAGTGTGACTTTGCTCTTGTCCTGACGATTAAGCATGATTTAAGGAGACACGTCTTGGTGCCAAGACTGCAGTGGTTAAGTCTTATATGTCAATTTGGCAGGGGTGTAGTACCGAGTTGTTTGGCCAAGCACTAGACTGGATATTTCTGTGAAAATATTTTGTAGATGTGATTAATGTATATAATCAGTTGACTTTAAGGAAAGAAGATTACCCTTGCTAATGTGCGTGGGCCTCATCCAATCGATCAGTTGAAGACCATAGAGCAAAAACCAGTTACCTGAAAAGAAGGAATTCTGCCTTAAGACTGCAAAATGGAAATCCTGCCTGAGTCTCCAGCCTCCTGGCTTGCCCCAAAGGTTTCAGACAAATGACTACAACACTAACTCCTGTCTGAGTTTCCAGCTCGCTGGCCTGCCTTATATGTTTCAAACTAAAGACTACAACTTCACTCTTGCTTGAGTTTCTAGCCTGTTACAATAATCTATCAGTTTTGGACTTGCCACCCCCGTAACCATAAGCCAATTTCTTAAAATCTATCTGTCTGTCTATCTATCCATCCATCCATCCATCTATCACCTATCTTATTTGTTCTGTTTCTCTGAAGAATCCTGACTGATACAGGTGCTAAAACTACTTCCTTTCTGTAGATGTCGTTCACATTAAATGAAATAACATATGTAAGTGTGATGTGAGTTGGGTGCTTTAGTTGCAAGAAACAAATAATTTAACTCAGATTGGCTTACACAGTAAATGTATATTCATGGTTTATGTGCTAGGTTAGTTTTTCCACACTTGGTACAACCAATACATGCACTATATCAAGTGCCCTTTTTAAAAATGTGATATTTATTGACTTCCGTAGTGAGGTTCAGATTCATGTTCCTCAATCAATAGAATGACACAGAGGCAATCCTGCCTGAATTTTGTAGTTAAATCATCAAAGACAACATTGCTTGTGTGTGTGTGTGTGTGTGTGTGTGTGTGTGTGTGTGTGTGTGTGCATACATGCATGCATGTCTCTTTCTCCTTTGTCTGTGTGCTTTCCTTTCCTTTGTAACCTAGCTACCATGGTGAGAGGAAGCTCACCCCACATGAGGAGGCCATATCTAGGTGTTTCAGCCAACAACCCCAACTAGTTCTCCAGCTGACAGCCAGCATCAGTTCCAAACGTGTGAGTGAACAAGCTGCAAATGACTCCAGCCCGCAGCCTTCAACCCGTCAAGTATTTTACTTGATGACCTCTAATTGTGGAGCAGAGATAAGATATCCTACAGTGTTCTGTCTGAATTCCTGACCTATAGAAACATAAGAGAAAATAAGTATTATTGTTATTTTAAGCCAATAAATTTTAGGGTAATTTGTCATGTAGTAATATGTAATGAATACAACTTGCTTTATTGAAGAAAAATCTAAAGGTGGTATAATTTTTAGGCATGATTTGATCATAGATTGTCTATGTTTCTCTGTGATTTTTTTTCTAAGTTCTGGTTTCTTTTGTGTGTTGGCTTTATCTACTTATGGAAGGAAAATAGCTATATTGGTTCCATTGCCTCAGAGCTATAGAATATATGGTCCAGAGCAAAGAGATAACTTTTGTTCAAGCATTCCCAGAAGAAATCCTGAAATTCAATGTGACTGAGCTATCTTAAGTAGCCTGGCCACCTCTAAAATAATCTGAGGTCTAGGCATATGGAATTTAATTATTGGCTTATCTTGCTATATTTTTCCCATCCTTGGAATCACAGAAATTCTCAAACCTATATCAGGGGTTCTCAGGAAAACAGTAGATACTCTGGAAGCAACCACAGACTTCCACTATAAACACATGACATAATGTTTGATATACAAGTTCTTTATATATGATAGTTACGATTATTATGTAGTTTATCCTTAGGGTCAAATACTTTCGCATGTATTACGTTAGAATTCATCAGTCACCCAATCTTTTCATTACTGTCTCCCTCAAGGAGATACAAACAATGCCATTATGCTCCAATCTTTTCCCCTTTAATTTCAAGGTTAACTATTTCTAGAAAGCTTAGAAATGTGTATATCCCTATATGAGTTAGCTACAGCATTCACAGACTATGTTTAAAATTAAGCCATTCTACACATTCTTTCTTGAAATTGTCTCCAGAATACTTGGCAATGTTAGGAGACAGCATATGTTTAATGTTGTTAAGAGCAGAGTCATTTTAGCAAAAGTCTGGAATAGCACTTTAAATCTACAGAATTACACCCCTCAGAGGTCCTAGAATAGCACTTAATAAGTATAGAAGGCAGAGAAGTTGGAGTTCATACGTGATGTAAGATATAACAAGTTAGTGTTAGTGGTTAGAATATTTCCCAAATTATTTTCTGGAGAATGTCATTTTGGGGAAAAAAAGTTTTTAGAAGTTAAGTATGTTTGGAAAATGTAATGCACTATCTTGACCTTTTGGAAACTCAGGATGCAGGTTAAGTTATTGAGGGACCTAAAAAGCTTTATAGTAAAGGGACTGTTTAATTTTGCTAACCCAGCTTTTCCTAAACAGGTTTAGAAAACAAAGATGGACCACTTATTTTTAAGAGATATTCATCATTAAAAATGGAAATAATAGTGCCATGTGTACTAGGGAGTCAAATGATGAAGTATGGTTTATTGCTAATAAAAATGAGCCACAAAACAAGAAATTAGTTGTTTGAAGCCTTAAAGTAGTGAAAAATGAAGAAGAATATAAGCCATACTAATGTCTTTTTAAAATGACAATTTTCAATTTCAGCTAAGAAGGAGTAAACCTATTTCAGCTTATTTTTCCCAGTAATAATAACTAAAATCCCAGGGCAGAGTTTATTAAGAAACGATCTGATGACTCTGAAAAGTAAATAATAGCAGGCAGATTCAGGAGAAAAATCAAACCCCAAAATGACTAATAAGAGTAGTAAGTTTCCTGTTTGAGGTTTTTTCTTTTTCTTATCTGCTGGCTTAGATTCTAGGCAGTCTGAATCATGGAATTTCACAGTGGGCATGGACAGGAAAAGTTCCAGGAAAAATCTATTTTCAGCTGGAGAACCAGGAAGTGGGCCTCTGTGGGATGGAAAGTATTTGTGTGTGTGTGTGTGTGTGCATGTGCGCATGTACATGTGCATGCATGCAAATCTCTGTATTTTTTTTTACTCTTTTTTTTTTGCACTGTTGGCTCTGATGTGAGGCAAGACCTATTCATTAAACAACACTCCTGTGCTGGCGGTAGTAGTGGCGGCAGCAGCTTCATTGTTTAAAACACCGAGAGAAGGGCTTCCCTGGTGGCGCAGTGGTTGAGGGTCCGCTTGCCGATGCAGGGGACCCGGGTCCGTGCCCCGGTCCAGGAAGATCCCACATGCTGTGGAGCGGCTAGGCCCGTGAGCCATGGCCACTGAGCCTGTGCGTCCGGAGCCTGTGCTCCGCAACGGGAGAGCCCACAACAGTGAGAGGCCCACGTACTCCAAAAAAAATAAATAAATAAATAAAACACCGAGAGAAAACCCTTCTCTCTGGCCAGAGGAATTAACAAAGAGATGTATGCAATCTGAAGTATGAGAGGGGATCCCAGAGTAAATTACTTTTACTCTCTTTTCACTCATTACTTTGTCCAGAGGAAGATCCACTTATGGGAAGTGTGTAAACACTTATGGGAAGTGTGTAAAGGAGGCTAAAACTCTGGCTATCTAGCTAGGACTCCAGGAAAGGAGTCCTTGGAAACCAGGAATTATGAGAGAAACAATGGAAGAGAGAGGATTAAATATTTAAATCTGAGTCTGAAGTCCTAGGCTAATCCTTGGGGTGTACTGTGGAACTGAAACAAAGCACCATAGTAAAACTTTGAGAAGTCAATTATGGTGAAGACCACTGTCCAGGTTCCAGGCTTGTCTTTGGATAGTACACATGCAAAGTGCACCAAAGTAACTCACAAAAGCTTTGAAAACTAAACTGATATTGGAACCACAATCCACAAAATACAGTTTGGAACTTGTGATCTGAACCTAACTGGGTTGACTGCATGCTAAAACAAACAAAGAAAAAAATTAAAATTCTCTAGAGGTTTTTAATACTACTCACAGGCTCATAATATTTAAAATATCCAGGATACATCCAAAATTACTTGACGTATGAAGAACCAGGAAAACATTAATTTGCTCAGAGGAAGAGATAATCAACGAATTATTGAGATAATCAACAAATCAACAAATTAGACAATATAATAAAGCAAGTACCATAACCTTGCTCCTGAAATAAGGGCGAACACTCTTGAAATTATAATGGAAAGCTAGAGGTTCATAGAAAAGAGATAGAGGCTACAAAAAAATTAAATTGAAATTTTAGAATGAAATAATGCAATAACAGAAAAAAGTTCACTGGATGTGCTCAGTGTAGATGAGAGTGGGATTGTGAATTTGAATATAAATTAATAGAAATTATTCAAAGTGTACAACAGAGGAAAAACCAATATAGAAGTGAAGTGAGTGTTGGAAACTTGTGGGAAATTATCAAACATCATTGAAGACTAAGGAAAGGAGAAAGAGACTGATGCAAACAATTTAAAAAAAAAACGATTTAAAACATCCCAAATTATTGAAGAACAATGAATTTACAGAGTCAAGGAGCTCAGTGAAAATCAAACAAGATGAACTCAAAGAAAATATCACCTATATATATTGTAATCAAACTAATGAAAGCTAATGATAAAGAAAAATATTAGAAGCCATGGAGCACAGAAGAGAGTAGAACAATATTTTTTAATGTGATAAATGAGAATAACTGTCAACCCAGAATTCTACAACATGCAAAAATATCCTTCAAGAATGAAAGTGAAATGAAGACAGTCTCAGATGAAGGAAAACAGGGAATTCATTGCCAATAGGCTTCCTCTAAAACAAATGTTAAAGAATAGCCTTTAGCTAAAGAAAAGTGATTACAGAGGAAATAATAGAAATTTAAGAATGGAGGAAGAGCAATACAGCTAATAAATATATGGGTAAATATAATAGCCTACTTTTATCCTCTTAAGTTTCTTAAACTATATACAGGCATACCTCAGAGATATTGCAGGTTCAATTCCAGACCATTGCAATAAAGCAAGTCACATGAATTTTTTGGTTTCCCAGTGCATATAAAATTTATCTTTCATTATACTGCAGTCTATTAAGTGTGCAATAGCACTAAGTCTAAAAAAATGTACATACCTTAGTTAAAAAATACTTTATTACTAAAAAATGCCAACTGTTGTCTGACAATGCAGGGTTGCCAGAAACCTTCAATCTGTAAAAATGCAATACCTGCAAAGTACAATAAAGTGAATCACAATAAAATGAGGTATTCCCGTATGATTCCTGAAAGCAAAAATATAAGATTATATGTTGGGATTAAAATATACATAGATCTGATTCATTTGTATTCATATGTACTCGATTGTTGCTGCCATAAAAATAACTTTAGCAATTTAAACAATACAAATTTTTTATCTTATATTCTGTACATCAGAAGTCTGACATGAGTCTCACTGGGCTAAAATCATAGTGTTTGCTGTGTTCTTTTCTGGAAGCTGTAGAGGACGTTACTCATTCAGGGTGTTGGCAGAATTCATTTTCTTTTTAAAAAAATTTATTTATTTTATACAGCAGGTTCTTATTAGTTATCTATTTTATACTTATTAGTGTATATATGTCAATCTCAATCTCCCAATTCATCTCACCACTGCCGCCCCACCGTTTCCCACTTTGTGTCCATACGTTGGTTCTCTACATCTATGTCTCTAGTTCTGCCTTGCAAACGGGTTCATCTGTACCATTTTTCTAGATTCCACATATATGCATTAAAATACGATATTTGTTTTTCTCTTTCTGACTTACTTCACTCTGTATGACAGTCTCTAGGTCCATTCACATCTCTACAAATGACCCAGTTTTGTTCCTTTTTATGGCTGAGTAATATTCCATTGTATATATGTACCACATCTTCTTTATCCATTTGTCTGTCGATGGGCATTTAGGTTGCTTCCATGACCTGGCTATTGTAAATAGTGCTGCAATGAATATTGGGGTGCATGTGTCTTTTTGAATTATGGTTTTCTCAGGGTATATGCCCAGTAGTGGGATTGCTGGGTCATATGGTAATTCTATTTTTAGTTTTTTAAGGAACCTCCATACTGTTCTCCATAGTGGCTATATCAACTTACATTCCCATCAACAGTGCAAGAGGGTTCCCTTTTCTCCACACCCTCTCCAGCATTTGTTGTTTGTAGATTTTCTGATGATGCCCATTCTAACTGGTGTGAGGTGATACCTCATTGTAGTTTTGATTGGCATTTCTCTAATGATTAGTGAGCATCTTTTCATGTGTTTGTTGGCAATCTGTATGTCTTCTTTGGAAAAATGTCTATTTAAAACTTCTGCCCATTTTTTGATTAGGTTGTTTGTTTTTTTAATATTGAGCTGCATGAATTGTTTATATATTTTGGAGATTAATCCTTTGTCCGTTGATCCATTTGCAAATATATTCTCCCATTCTGAGGGTTGTCTTTTCATCTTGTTTATAGATTCCTTTGCTGTGCAAAAGCTTTTAAGTTTTGTTAGGTTCCATTTGTTTATTTTTGTTTTTATATCCATTACTCTAGGAGGTGGGTCAAAAAAAGATCTTGCTGTGATTTAGTCATAGAGTGTTCTTCTTATGTTTTCCTCTAAGAGTTTTATAGTGCCTAGTCTTACATTTAGGTCTTTAATCCATTTTGAGTTTATTTTTGTGTATGGTGTTAGGGACTGTTCTAATTTCATTATTTTACATGTAGCTTTCCAATTTTCCCAGCACCACTTATTGAAGAGACTGTCTTTTCTCCATTGTATATCCTTGCCTCCTTTGTCACAGATTGGTTGACCATAGGTGCATGGGTTTATCTCCTGGCTTTCTATCCTGTTCCATTGATCTATATTTCTTTTTTTGTGCCAGTACCATATTGTCTTGATTACTGTAGCTTTGTAGTATAGTCTGAAGTCAGGGAGTCTGATTCCTCTAGCTCCGTTTTTTTCCCTCAAGATTGCTTTGGCTATTCGGGGTCTTTGGTGTTTCCATACAAATTTTAAGATTTTTTGTTCTAGTTCTGTGAAAAATGCCATTGGTAATTCGATAGGGATTGCATTGAATCTCTAGACTGCTTTGGGTAATATAATCATTTTCAGAATATTGATTCTTCCAATCCATAAGCATGGTATATCTCTCCATCTGTTAGTGTCATCTTTGATTTCTTTGATCAGTGTCTTATAGTTGTCTGAGTACAGTTCTTTTACCTCCTTAGGCAGGTTTATTCCTAGGTATTTTATTCTTTTTGTTGCAATGGTGAATGAGATTATTTCCTTAATTTCTTTCTCTGATCTTTCATTGTTAGTGTATAGGAATGAAAGAGATTTCTGTGCATTAATTTTGTATCCTGCAACTTTACCAGATTCATTGATTAGCTCTAGTAGTTTTCTGGTGTCATCTTTAGATTTCTCTATGTATAGTATCATATCATCTGCAAACAGTGACAGTTTTACTTCTTCTTTTTCAATTTGTATTCCTTTTATTTCTTTTTCTTCTCTGATTGCTGTGGCTAGGAATTCCAAAACTGTAATGAATTATAGTGGTAAGAGTGGATATCCTTGTCTTGTTCCTGATCTTAGAGGAAATGCTTTCAATTTTTCACCATTGAGAACGATGTTTGCTGTGGGTTTGTTGTATATGGCCTTTATTATGTTGAGGTAGGTTTCCTCTATGCTCACTTTCTGGAGAGTTTTTATCATAAATCAGTGTTGAATTTTTTCAAATGATTTTTCTGCATCTATTGAGTTGGTCATATGGTTTTTATTTTCAGTTTGTTAATATGGTGTATCACATTGATTGATTTGTGTATATTGAAGAATCCTTGTATTCCTGGGATGAATCCCACTTGGTCATGGTGTATGATCCTTTTAATGTGTTGTTGGATTCTGTTTGCTAGTATTTGTTGAGGATTTTTGCAATTGTATTCATCAGTCATATTGGTCTATAATTTTCAGTTGGGGTAGTATCTTTGTCTAATTTTGGTATCAGGGTGATGGTGGCCTCATAGAATGAGTTTGGGAGTGCTTCTTTCTCTGCAATTTTTTGGAAGAGTTTGAGAAAGATGGATGTTAGCTCTTCTCTAAATGTTTGACAGAATTCACCTGTGAAGCCGTCTGGTCCTAGACTTCTTTGGTTGGAAGATTTTTAATCACAGTTACAATTTCATTACTTGTGATTTGTCTGTTCATATTTTGTATTTCTTCTTGGTTCAGTATTGGAAGGTTATACCTTTCTAAGTGTTTGCCCATTTCTTCCAGGTTGTCCATTTTATTGGCATAGAGTTGCTTGTTGTAGTCTCTTACGATGCTTTGTATTTCTGCAGTGTCTGTTGTAACTTCTCCTTTTTCACTTCTAATTTTATTGATTTGAGTCTTCTCCCTTTTTTTCTTGATGAGTCTGACTAAAGTTTTATCAATTTTGCTTACCTTCTCAAAGAACCAGCTTTTAGTTTTATTGAACTTTGCTATTGTTTTTATTTCATTTATTTCTGCTCTGATCTTTATGGTTTCTTCCCTTCTACTAAGTTTGGGTTTTGTTTGTTCTTCTTTCTCTAGCTACTTTATGTGTAAGATTGGATTGTTTATTTGAGATTTTTCTTGTTTCTTGAGGTAGGATTGTATTACTATAAACGTCCCTCTTAGATCTGCTGTTGCTGCTTCTCATAGGCTTTGGATTGTCATGTTTTTGTTGTCATATGTCTCTAGGTATTTTTTGATTTCCTCTTTGATTTCTTCAGTGTTATCTTGGTTATTTAGTAACATATTGTTTTACCTCCATGTTTTTTGTTTTTTATGTTTTTTTCCCTGTAATTTATTTCTAATCTCATAGTGTTGTAGTTGGAAAAGATGCATGATATGATTTCAATTTTCTTAAATTTACTGAAGCTTGATTTGTGATCCAGGATGTGATCTATCCTGGAGAATGTTCCGTGCATACTTGGGAAGAAAGTGTAATCTGCTCTTTTCAGATGGAATGTCCTATAAATATCAGTTAAATCTATCTGGTCTGTTGTGTCATTTAAAGCTTATGTTTTCTTTTAATTTTCTCTCTGGATGATCTCCCTATTGGTGTAAGTGAGGTGTTAAAGTCTCCCAGTATTATTATGTTAGTGTTGATTTCCTCTTTTATAGCTGTTAGCGTTTGTCTTATGTATTGATGTGCTCCTATGTGGGGTGCATATATCTCTATAATTGCTATATATTCTTCTTGGTGGATCCCTTGATCACTATGTAGTGTCCTTCCTTGTCTCTTGTAACATTCTTTATTTTAATGTCTATTTTATCTGGTATGACTATTGCTATTCCAGCTTTCTTTTGATTTCCATTTGCATGGAATATCTTTTTCCATCCCCTCACTTTCAGTCTGTATGTGTCCATAGGTGTGAAGTGGGTCTCTTGTAGACAGCATATATATGGGTCTTGTTTTTGTATCCATTTAGCGAACCTGTGTCTTTTTGTTGGAGCATTTAATCCATTTACATTTAAGGTAATTATCGATATGTATGTTCCTATTACCATTTTCTTAAATGTTTTGGGTTTGTTTTTGTAGGTCCTTTTCTTTTCTTTTGTCTCCCACTTAGAGAAGTTCCTTTAGCATTTGTTGTAGAGCTGGTTTGGTGGTGCTGAATTCTCTTAGCTTTTGCTTGTCTGTAAAGCTTTTGATTTCTCCATCAAATCTGAATGAGATCCTTGTTAGGTAGAGTAATCTTGGTTGTAGATTTTTCCCTTTCATCACTTTAAATATGTCCTGCCACTCATTTCTGTCTTTTCTTTATTTTTTATTTCTTTTTCTTCTCTGATTACCCTGCTTGGACTTCCAAAACTATATTGAATAATAGTGAACCAAGTGTACTGAAATCAAGTAAAATATTTTCATTTTATATTTTGTTATTATATGTGACACAAAAATAAACTCTTAAAAGAAAAACAGCGTTTTGGGTTATTTTATCATGTGGCTTCATACCTGAAGTACTGTTTGGGGGTAGAAATCTTTTTGTGTTAAAATATTGGATCCATTGCTGTATATGCTGTTTCATAGCACAATATTTTATTTTTTATCTTATCCTGCTTGTGTTTTATTTATTTATTTATTTTTGCAGTACGCGGGCCTCTCACTGTTGTGGCCTCTCCCGTTGTGGAGCACAGGCTCCGGACGCGCAGGCTCAGTGGCCATGGCTCACGGGCCCAGCCGCTCCGCGGCATGTCGGATCTTCCCGGACCGGGGCACCAACCCGTGTCCCCTGCACAGGCAGGCGGACTCTCAACCACTGCGCCACTAGGGAAGCCCCCTGCTTGTGTTTTAAATGTCTGATTTTCTCTCCAGATACAAGCTGGAGAAAACTCTCTGCTTTTAAAGGGGCTCTTGTGATTAGATTAAGTACAGCCAGATAATTTCCCTATTTTAAGATCAACTGTGCCATATACCATAACAGTTATGTGGGTTACAACTCATCATATCCACAGGTGCTGGGTATTAGAGTGCTGAATCTTGAGGGCCATTCAGGAGTCAATACCAGGAGTCAGTGAGCACTGGCAGCCAAGTAAAGAGTTGCCTAGCACTGAACACCAAAAGTTTTCAAATAATACAAAAGAAGCCAGGAGAAGTAAAGCAGAGAACTTAAGAGCAAGAAGATAAATTTTAAAACATAGACGTAAATCCAACTGTGTCAACAATTATATTAAATAAGTTAATCTGAACACACCAACTCAAAGACAGAGATTGCCATATTGGATTAAAAACAGAACAACAAGCAAACAACATCCAATTTGTTTTATGCTATCTACAGGAAATCTAGTTTATAAATAGTAGTATGGATAGATAAGTAAAAATTTGAAAAATATATTGCATACAGACACTAACCAAAATAAAGTTGAATTGGTGATATTAATATTAGACAATGTAAACTTTAGAACAAGGAATTATTAGGGATAAAGAGGAATGTTGCCTACTTAAGTACTCTGAGAAGATGTAATAACCTAAGCGTGTCAGTACACCAAGAAGATATAATAAATGTTAATGTGTATTCACTTAATAACAGAACTTCAAACTACATGAAACAAAGTCTGATAGGGTTGAAGGAGAAATAAAGAAATCCACAAGTATATTTGGAAAATTCATTATTTCTTTCTCTAATGAAAATCTGAAGGAATCTCCAAAAAAGTTACTAGAATTAATTAGTAGGTTTATCAGTGTTACAGTACATGACATTAAGATTTTAAAAATCATTTGTGTTTCTACATACCAGCTAAGAACAATTGCAAACGAAGATGTAAAAAAAAAGCAAAAACAAAACAACAACAACAAAAAACAGTTCAACTTACATTATTTCCAAATAATGAAGAACGTGGGTAAAAATCTAACAAAAATATATGTAATATCTGTATGTGGGAAAACTACAAATCCTTGTTAAAAAAATTAAAGAATACCAAATAAGTAGAGAGATAGATAAAGTTTATGGATTGAAAGGCTCAGTATTGTTCAGATGTAATTTTTCCCAAATTGATCTACAGGTTGAAACAGTCTCAACCAAAATGCCAGCAGGGTATCTTGTAGTTATTGAAAAGTGAATATAACATTTATTTGGACAGGAAAAGAAACTGGAAATGCCAAACAAATTTGAAAAATAGCAAAGTTTGGGAATCCATATTATCTGATTTTAAGACTTACCCTACCATTATTGTACTCAGTGTGGTATTGGCAAAAGCATAGACACAGATTAATGGAACAGAATAGAATACAAAAATAAACCCATACAAATGAAGATGATGATTTCTGGCAAAGATGTAAAAGCAATTTAAAAAGAAAGCATAGTGTTTTTTAAAAAATGGTGCTAGTGCATTTGTAAACCTCTATATAAAAATATGAATCTAAATATATATATCATGCCTTATACAGAAATGAACTTAAATTATATACCTAAATGTAAGATGTAAAAGTATAAAATTTTTTGGAAAAAGAATAGAAAGTTTTGGGGACTTTAGGTTAGGCAAAGTGTCTTTAGATATCTCAAAGATAAAATACATACAAGAAAAAAAAGATAAATGATATTTACCAAAATTTAAAACTTTTTCTTTGCAAAAGACATTGTCAAGAGATTGAGAAGACTGGAGAACATACTTGCAAATCACATATCTAATAAAGGGCTTGTATTTAGAGTACATAAACAGCATTTAAAAGTAAAAAAAATAAGTAAACAAACAACTCACTAAAAAGGAAAACAAAAAGATTTGAAGAGAAACTTCACCAAAGAAAAGACAAATGAGCTGATGAAAGATACTCCAGAAAATTAGATATTAGGGAAATGCCAATTAAGACCACAATGAGATACAGAGCTATCAGAATGTCTAAAATGTAAAACTTGAGTATCGAGTGCTGAAAAGGAGGTGGAGAAACTCAGACTCTACAACGTTGCTGGTGTGAATGAAAAATTATATATACAATGTAGAAAACAGTTTGGCAATTTCTTAAAAAATTAAACCTACATTTAGCATATGACCTAGTAATCTCACTCCTGGGTATTTATCCAGAGAAATGAAGACATATATATAAAAGCCAGTACATGAATATTTATGACAGCAATAGCCATATATTACAAAACCTGGGAAGAATTGAAATAGTCTTTAATGAGTGAATGAATAAACAAATTACAGTACCTCCATGCAATGGAATACTATACATCAAGCAAAAAAGTATAAGCTATTGAATCTTAAATACATTACACTAGTGAAATAAGCCAACCACCAAATATTACATACTATATTATTACATTTTTTATAACATTCTGAAAAAAGACCATACTATAGTAAAAGAGAACAGATCCATTTTTACCAGGAATTAGACATAGAAGAAAGGTTTGAATACAAAGGGACAGAATGAAGGCATTTTAGGGAGTGAGGAAAATGTTTTGTATCATGATTGTTGCTAAAAACTGTATATATTTTTTAAAAACGCCTAAAACTGTATAGCAAAAAAGTGAACTTTGTTATATGTAAATTAGGAAAAAAATTAAACAAAACAAAAATAGTTTTAAAAGAGCCTTAACTATGAATAAGTTATAAACAAAGTTTGACACAGATTACATGTGATTCTGTAAGGAAAAAATGTAGCAGTAATTTGACTTGGGGAGCCAAAGTACCTTTTTTTTTTTTTAAATTGGAGTATAGTTGCTTTACAATATTGTGTCAGTTTATACTGTACAGCAAAGTGAATCAGCTATACATATACATATGTCCCCTCTTTTTTGGATTTCCTTCTCATTTAGGTCACCACAGAGCACTTAGTAGAGTGCTCTGTGCTATACAGTAGGTACTCATTAGTCATCTATCAAAGACCCTTTTGAGAATATCTTGAAAACTATGGAAACTTGTCTTGACTTTACTCTGTTAGACATTTTAGTACACACATGTATACAAACACACTGAATGTTCTAAGTTCAGGACGTTCCCTGATGTCCTATGGTTTATTTTTGTACAACTCAATGGTCCATGGACCACAGATGAGAACTCTTACCCATATAATAACATTAATCAGGCTTCTATTCATGCTCAGGAACTTTAAAATTTTAACTTAATTTTATTTAATTATTGTATTGAGATATAATTGACAAATAAAATATTAGTTTCAGGTGTACAATATAACGATTCAATATTTACATATATTGGAATGGTTACCACAAGTGGTCTAGTTAACATCCAATGCCAATGCTCAGAAATATTGATCTTGTAGTATTCCAGAGTCCTCTTGTTCCCCAACATATTTTCCCACTAGCTTATCTTTTAAAAATTGAAAACATTTGTTTTTAATTCACAGGATATTAAAGATATAAAGGATCTAAAAATAGCCAAAGGTGATTGGTTGCTGAATCTTTCATTTCTTCAATAAAGGTAAGAGGGTGAAAAGACAAGGCATGTGGAGCTTTATCTTGTAAAAGAACGTTCACACTTGGTACATATTGAGGAAAATAAGAAAAACCTTAAAGATTTCATAACTTTGATTTGGGTGAGCCCTGTTTACATTTCTCTGGACTAGGATAATAAAAGTTTGAATACATACATATAATATATCTTCAAATAAATTCAAATAGAGGGAAGTCTACTTTTATGTATTATATGAAGGGCTTGTTTGCTTTATAATATAGCTGGCATAATTTTCATACAAAAGAAGTGTACTCCAGGAGGTTTACATATAAGTTATCATTGGAAATAATTTCACATTAGCAGAGAATTATAGGAAGATTTAAAGTTTTATTTTTGGAATTTAAATCTTACCTTTTTCTCCCTAGTTATATTTGTAGTACTTCCTTGAAAAGAGAAATGTAGAGAGTTTATCAATGAAGGAAAGTAAATAATCCCACAAATACATCATCTAGTAGCATCTAGAATCTCATGTATTTTATTTCATAGGTAGGAACAGTTGTTCTGGTTTATATAATTCTTGCAACTGTTCCTCAAAGTTCTAAAACTAAAATGATATGTATTACATATTGTATAATCTATCTGTATTATATATCGTATACACGCATACATGCATTTCTATATGGAGATTTAGTGACTATAGAAACACATGAGCCTGGCATTGATTTACAGCTCGATGTGTTGTGTTATCTTTTAACATTTTTGAAATGGCTGCAGTTTTGAGGGGCTGAATTGGTTTCATAATACTGGGCAGTTTCTGTACATTCAATTGACAGAAAATATAAAAAATGATCCCAAGTTTCCAAAGGAAAGGTAAGATGGATAGAGGTAACCAATCAGGGCATATTTTGGTGACTTGCAATGTACAACACAATATAAACTATGAGATCATATTTGGTGACTGAAAAATAAAGTGAAATGCCCTGTCATCTATCTAAGAGACAGAGAAAAAGTACCAAGGCAATATTGTAGCTTAACAATGAAATTTCCTGGGATCATCGTTCATTTTAACATCATTTTCTCTACTAAAATATTATAAAAGAATTCTATATAAATTAGTATATACATAGTGTATATATATATATGGCAATCTGTATATCTTCCTTGGAGAAATGTCTGTTTAGGTAGTCTGCCCATTTTTGGATTGGGTTCTTTGTTTTTTGATATTGAGTTGCATGATCTGCTTGTAAACTTTGGAGGTTAATCCTTTGTCAGTTGCTTCATTTGCAAATATTTTCTCCCATTCTGAGGGTTGTCTTTTTGGTTTGTTTATGGTTTCCTTTACTGTGCAAAAGCTTTTAAGTTTCATTAGGTCCCATTTGTTTATTTTTGTTTTTATTTCCATTTCTCTAGGAAGTAGGTCAAAAAGGATCTTGCTGTGATTTATGTCATAGAGTGCTCTTCCTATGTTTTCCTCTAAGAGTTTTATAGTGTCTGGCCTTACATTTAGGTCCTTAATCCATTTTGAGTTTATTTTTGTTTATGGTGTTGGGAAGTGTTCTGATTTCATTCATTTACATGTAGCTGTCCAGTTTTCCCAGCACCACTTATTGAAGAGACTGTCTTTTCTTCATAGATAAGGTGACCATATGTCCATGGGTTTATCCTGGGCTTTCTATCCTGTTCCATTTATCTATATTTCTGTTTCTGTGCCAGTACCATACTATCTTGATTACTGTAGCTTTGAGGTATAGTCTGAAGTCCAGGAGCCTGATTCTTCCAGCTCTGCTTTTCTTTCTCAAGCTTACTTTGGCTATTTAGGATCTTTTTTGTTTCCATACAAACTGTGAAATTTTTTGTTTTAGTTCTGTGAAGAATGCCATTGGGGGCTTCCCTGGTAGCGCAGTGGTTGGGAATCCGCCTGCCGATGCAGGGGACATGGGTTCGTGCCTCGGTCTGGGAAGGTCCAACATGCGGCAGAGCGGCTGGGCCCATGAGCCATGGCCGCTGGGCCTGTGCGTCTGGAGCCTGTGCTCCGCAACGGGAGAGGCCACAGCAGTGGGAGGCCCGCGTACCGCAAAAAAAAAAAAAAATGCCATTGGTAGTTTGATAGGTATTGCATTGAATCTGTAGATTGCTTTGGGTAGTAGAGTCATTTTCACAATGTTGATTCTTCCAATCGAAGAACATGGTATATCTCTCCATCTGTTGGTATCATCTTTAATTTCTTTCATCAGTGTCATAGTTTTCTGCATACAGGTCTTCTGGCTCCTTAGGTAGGTTTATTCCTAGGTATTTTATTCTTTTTATTGCAATGGTAAATGGGAGTGTTTCCTTAATTTCTCTTTCAGATGTTTTGTTGTTAGTGTGTAGGAATGCAAGAGATTTCTGTGCATTAATTTTTGTATCCTGCCACTTTACCAAATTCGTTGATTAGCTCTATTAATTTTCTGTTAGCCTCTTAAGGATTCTCTATGGATAGTATCAGGTCATCTGCAAACAGTAACAGCTTTGCTTCTTTCCGATTTGGATTCCTTTTATTTCTTTTTCTTCTCTGATTACTGTGGCTAAATTCCAAAGCTATGTTGAATAATAGTGGTGAGAGTGGGCATGCTTGTCTTGTTCTTCATCTTAGAGGAAATGATTTCAGTTTTTCACCATTGAGAATGATGTTTGCTGTGGGTTTGTCAATATGGACCTTATTATGTTGAGGTAAGTTCCTTCTATGCCTATTTTCTGGATGGTTTTTATCATTAATGGGTGTTAATTTGTGTATGTTGAAGAACCCTTGCATTTCTGGGATAAACCCCACTTGATCATGGTGTATGATCCTTCTAATGTGCTTTGGATTCTGTTTGCTAGTATTTTGTTGAGAATTTTTGCATCTATGTTCATCAGTGATATTGGCCTGTAGTTTTCTTTCTTTGTGACATCTTTTTCTGGTTTTGGTATCAGGGTGATGGTGGCCTCGTAGAATGAGTTTGGGAGTGTTCCTCCCTCTGCTATATTTTGGAAGAGTTTGAGAAGGATAGGTGTTAGCTCTTCTCTAAATGTTTGATAGAATTCAACATATGAAGCCATCTGGTCCTGGACTTTTGTTTGTTGGAAGATTTTTAATTACAGTCTCAATTTCAGTGCTTGTGATTGGTCTGTTTATATTTACTATTTCTTCCTAGTTCAGTCTCAGAAGGTTGTGCTTTTCTAAGAATTTGTCCATTTCTTCCAAGTTGTCCACTTTATTGGTATATTTGCTTGTAGCAATCTCTCATGATCCTCTGTATTTCTGCAGTGTCAGTTGTTACTTCTCCTTTTTCATTGCTAATTCTATTGATTTGAGTCTTCTGCATTTTTTTCTTGATGAGTCTGGCTAATGTTTTATCAATTTTGTTTATCTTCTCAAAGAACCAGCTTTTAGTTTTATTGATCTTTGCTACTGTTTCCTTCCTTCTTTTTCATTTATTTCTGATCTGATCTTTATCGTTTCTTTTCTTCTGCTAACTTTGGGGTTTTTTTTTGTTCTTCTTTCTCTAATTGCTTTAGGTGTAAGGTTAGGTTGTTTATTTGAGATGTTTCTTGTTTCTTGAGATAGGATTGTTTTGCTATAAACTTCCCTCTTAGATCTGCTCTTGCTGCATTCCATAGGTTTTGGGTCATCGTGTTTTCATTGTCATTTGTTCCTAGGTATTTTTTTATTTCCTCTTAGATTTCCTCAGTGATCTCTTGATTATTAAGTAGGGTACTGTTTGGCCTCCTTGTGTTTGTATTTTTTACAGATTTTTTTTCCTGTAATTGATATCTAGTCTCATAGCATTGTGTTGGAAAAGATACTTGATACGATTTCAATTTTCTTAAATTTACCAAGGCTTGATTTGTGACCCAGGATATGATCTATCCTGGAGAACGTTCCATGAGCTCTTGAGAACAATGTGTATTCTGTTGTTTTTGGATGGAATGTCCTTTAAATATCAGTTAAGTCCATCTTGTTTAATGTATCATTTAAAGTTTGTGTTTCCTTATTTATTTTCACTCTGGTTGATCTGTTCATTGGTGAAAGTGGGGTGTTAAAGTCACCTACTATGCTTGTGTTACTGTCAATTTCCCCTTTTATGGCTATTAGCATTTGTCTTATGTATTTACGTGCTCCTATGTTGGGTGCATAAATATGTACAATTGTTATATCTTCTTGGATCAATCCCTCGATCATTATGTAGTGTCCTTCTTTGTCTGTTATAATAGTCTTTATTTTATGGTCTATTTTGTCTGATACGAGAATTGCTACTCCAGCTTTCTTTTGCTTTCCATTTGCATGGAATATCTTTTTCCATCCCCCCACTTTCAGTCTGTATGTGTCCCTAGGTCTGAAATGGGTCTCTTGTAGACAACATATATATGGGTCTTGTTTTTGTATCCATTCAGCCAGTCTATGTCTTTTGGTTGGAGCATTTAATCCATTTACATTTAAGATAATTATCAATATGTATGTTCCGATTGCCATTTTCTTAATTGTTTTGGGTTTGTTATTGTAGGTCTTTTCCTTCTCATGTCTTTCCTGCCTAGAGAATTTCCTTTAGCATTGTTGTAAAGCTAGTTTGGTGGTGCTGAATTCTCTTAGCTTTTGCTTGTCTGTAAAGATTTTTAATTTTTCCATTGAGTCTGAATGAAATCTGTGCTGGGTAGAGTAATCTTGGTTGAAGATTTTTCCCTTTCATCACTTTAAATATGTCCTGCCACTCCCTTCTGGCTTGTAGAGTTTCTGCTGAAAGATCAGTTGTTAACCGTATGGGGATTTCCTTGTATGTTATTTGTTCCTTTCCCCTGCTGCTTTTAATATTTTTTCTTTGTGTTTAATTTTTGATTGTTTGATTAAATATGTTTTGGCGTGTTTCTCCTTGGGTTTACTCTGTATGAGACTCTCCGCGCTTCCTGGAGTTTGACTATTTCCTTTCCCATGTTAGGGAAGTTTTCAGCTTTAATCTCTTTAAATATTTTCTCAGTCCCTTTCTGTTTTCTCTTCTTCTTCTGGGACCCCTATAATTCGAATGTTGGTGCATTTAATGTTGTCCCACAGGTCTCTAAGACTCTCCTTAATTCTTTTCATTCTTTTTTCTTTATTATGCTCTGCAGTTGTTATTTCCACTCTTTTATCTTCCAGGTCACTTATCCGTTCTTCTGGCTCAGTTATTCTGCTATTGATTCCTTCTAGAGAATTTTTAATTTCATTTATTGTGTTTTTCATCATTGTTTGTTTGCTCTTTAGTTCTTCTAGGTCCTTGTTAAACATTTCTTGTATTTTCTCCATTCTATTTCCAAGATTTTGGATCATCTTTACCATCATTACTCTGAATTCTTTTTCAGGTAGACTGCCTATTTCCTCTTCATTTGTTTGGTCTGGTGGGTTTTACCTTGCTCCTTCATCTGCTACATATTTCTCTGTCTTCTCATTTTACTTACCTTACTGTGTTTGGGGTCTCCTTTTTGCAGTCTGCAGGTTCGTAGTTACCGTTTGTTTTTGGTATTTGCCCCCAGTGGCTAAGGTTGGTTCAGTGGGTTGTGTAGGCTTCCTGGTGGAGGGGACTAGTGCCTGTGTTCTGGTGGATGAGGCTGGATCTTGTCTTTCTGGTGGGCAGGACCGTGTCCGGTGGTGTGTTTTGGGGTGTCTGTGAACTCAGTATGATTTTAGGCCGCCTCTCTGCTAATGGGTGGGTTGTGTTCCTGTCTTGCTAGTTGTTTGGCATCAAGCCCTGGAGCTTGTTGGCCTTTGGGTTGAGCTGGGTTTTAGCATCGAGACCTAGGTATCTGGGAGAGCTGTCACTGATTGATATTACGTGGAGCCAGGTGGTCTCTGGTGGTCCAATGTCCTGAACTCGGCTCTCCCACCTCAGAGGCTCAGGCCTGACACCGGGCTGGAGCACCAAAATCCTGTCAGCCACATGGTTCAGAAGAAAAGGGAGAAAAAGAGAAAGAAAAAAAAAGTTTTTTAAATAATAAAATAAAATAAAATAATTAAAATAACAATATATTAAAATAAAAAAGTAATAATAATAAAAAAGAAGTGAGCAACAAAACCAATGAACAAATCCACCAATGATAATGAGCACTAAAAACTATACTAAGATAAACATAAAAATCAAAAAGAAGTCAGTCACAGATAGCAAACCCCAAGTCTACAGTTGCTCCCAAAATCCACCACCACAACTTTGGGTTGATTTGTTGTGTGTTCAGGTATTCCACAGATGCAGGGTACCTCAAGTTGATTGTTGGGATTTAATCTGCTGCCCTTGAGGCTTTCAGGATGTCTGAGTTCTTCTGCCAGCTTTCAGTAGGTGTTCTGTGGGAGTTGTTCCACATATAGGTGTATTTTTGATGTAGTTGTGGGGAGGAAGGTGATCTCCATGTCTTACTCCTCCGCCATCTTGAAGGTCCCCTGAAACCAGTATTTTATTCTTTAATTAACCTCAGTAATAACTGTGTGACATTAAAGCTCTATCACTCAGAGCTGAGTGGTCTGTATCTAAGTGCTTTCAGATGGTTTCTTTCACTTTCTAGAATTGAAAAATTTCTGCTAGCAGCTGGTTTGTGGATATGTATAAGTGCTATGAAGAGGGATGATTAAAAGTCCCTTTGGTAGCAATGAGTATGGCATGAAAGCAGTTTCTCCATTTGCATAGCACCTTGATACTTCTGTGTAACACCATTAAGTATCCCCCAGGAAACAGTGACTTGGAACACTACTATTTAATTATTTAATATTCCAAATCTTCATGTGCTGGTAACACTTTATGTCTTATTAATCTTTCTGCCCCGACATTGCCCTTCTCCCCTTGGCCCTTTCAAGGCATTCTTCACTAATTATGTGGAGGTTGAACACAAGCATTAGAATAAATATCTGAGTTTCTAGTGGTTCCTCCAATAGACTTCACCAGGTATCACGAATCCCTTAAAATATTGTACAAAAGTTAATAATTATGTACATTAAGAATCAATTCACAAAATCTCAAATGGGCATTTGACATGTAAAATAGTAGATGCTCCTTAAAAATAAGTCTTAAAAAAAAAAAGAAAAAAAAATGTCTTTATTCCTAAAGTTTAATACTTTGAATAAGTCGTATATTGGTTAACTAGAAAGTGCCTTGAACTAAGCGCACTAAGAAATCAATTTCCTGAACTCATTCTTTAGTTTAATGCTTTATGTACTAAGAATAATTATGACTTTCCTTCTTTCTAGCCAAGAATTTCTCAGTATATATCATATGAATGACAGTTTCTCTTTTTGTGTCTTAAAAAATAATTTCATTATGTTGGAGATCTATCTTATCACATTTCTATCTTAATGTTGTTAAGTTCTTATTTTTTGACCTCACAGATTTAAATGCAGATGATTTTGTGATTTTTAGTTATTTTTGACTGTACTGTGATATTCTAGAGCTTTCCCTGTAGTGTGAACCTGTCTTGAACTAGAACAAAATCTTATTTCATTCTTTTAAAAAGTTAGGTTATTCTTTTCACTAACATGGGAATCACCACGTGATGCTAAAAAGAAATCGTATTCGAGTCCCATAAGAACATTTTGTTCTCTTAAAAAAACATTACTTAACATAACACACAGTTAAGTGCTTCACTACACTCATTCATTATTCATAAAGTTCCCAATTGTTAAGGGGTGTGATATGCTTAGGGGTATTATTTCACCTTGGGAAATGGTCCCATAGAAAAATGAAACCAGGGGTCCAGAATAAATGAACTCAATAGCCAAATTGGAATTACAGTGTAGACTTTTCCTTAGATCTCAGATGACTCCAAATTCTCTACCTTCTCTATTCTTATAGATAGTATTCTCTTGTTTTGGAGATTATCTGAAATTTGACTTCTTTAAAAAGCAACAAATAACTACTCTCCACCCAACAAAAAAGAAAACCATCTTTGTTAGCTTAAGTCTGTGAGATTATGATTGTATTACACTTACTGTTAATTCAGGAATGGTTATTCAGACTACATCCATAGACATAAAGGAATTTTCAATTTGGAGCTGAATTTAAAAGTCCGTTCAAATAATTGCTTATTAACCATATCTAACGAATCAGTGGTGTCTGTTGTATAAGATGATCAACGTGGTACTATGCTTATAATTATATGAGATAAAAAAATAAAGTTTAAAACACAGTGTAATTTCCCTATGCTCTTAGCAACAAGTCATTTAGAGTGAGAAGTCTTGGGTGGAAATCATGACTAGAACCATCAGTATAGCTGTGAACGCAAGTAAATCACTTTACCTCACCATTTCTTTATCCATGGTTAGGAATAATAACCTGCCCTGTGTGAAAATGAAAAGAAAGAACACAGGATGGAATTGCTTTGCAAAATGAAATGCTTTACAAGTTTTATTAGTCATTATTACTTTTCTCACAAGGTACACTTTTTTTATAGGTACTGATAGACCTTAACTGATTGTCCTACTCAGCAGATATTTCCCATACTGCCTGAAGTCTTAAGAATGATGAAACTAGTATTAGTAAAGAAGCTTAGAGGACATAGTATTTCTGCATTTTTCAATTTATGAAAATTCTACCGTCACTTGTTTTCTAGTGTCCTTGCAACAATAGGCTTGTGCTAACTTTCAAAGTGATGTTAATTTGTCTTTATATGTCAGCACCAGTATTGCTTTCTTCTGACTGTGATCTTATGTAACAAAATAATTTGGTAGCAAAATTTTATACTGGTAATAATAATAGCACATAGAAAGATCCCTTCTGATTTCTTAGGCATGTGTTTGTTCAGTATAATCACTTTGGCTTTACTTATTTTATACACACACATGGGCTTGTATATAGATATGAATATTTATATACTTATAAATTTGAGACTAGTGCAAATAGGAAAAAAATACTTTCTTGTAGGTATTTTGGTAGTGGCTGTAATTCAGCCAAATAGGAAGTCCATCTTCAACTGTGGAACAGCTTGCAGGATGAAACGCTTCAGACTTTTCTTAGAAAAGAAAGTCCATCTCATAGTCAAGATGGCTGGAAAGTAGAGCCTGTAGAATTCACTTTTCTTCTTCTTTCTCTGGATCTGACTCCATGACCAGGATTCCAGGGAACTGTTTCATCCTTACAAATGCACAAGGTCCAGGATTAGGAAAACTATTCTTTTCTCACAAGTCTAATATTGTTTTTTATAATTACTCTTTCTATCCTCTTTAATTGCTTCCTCATTATTGGGAAAATCAAGCTGTTAAATTCAGTCTGACTTTCTTAATTATAAGTAGTGAATTTTTCTATGAGCAGATTAAGAGATTTAAATGAATGTTTCTCTCCTGGCTTTATTATGGACTTCATGTTAACCCTTCAAGTTTCAAACATTACAATTTTGGAAGCTTAAAAGGTGATAGTGGATTTTTGAATTTGGTAAACCTCGTGCAAGTATGGCTTCTCATTTCTAAAAAAGTAAAGAACAGGTTATTGACTCAACCCATTGAAATGTAGATGAAAGGTATAATTTTAATATAAATTATAGGGCATGATAGGTAAGTTATATTGGTTTATAGGTAGTGAGATAACCTTTTGATAACATAATCTAGAATATTGGGCATGCTCTGCATTTTATTTCCCCTGGTGAATAAACTCACAGCTATATAAGTCAACTCACAGCTATATATGTATTATGTATGTGTGTGTGTGTGTATATGTATACATACATATATGTACCGTATTTATAAATCTGGTATTCTAGAGAATAGGTAGTAGTTATAGTTTACAGTTACTCCAATTAAAATAAGTAAAAGGCTTTTGAACTTGTTCCAATGAGCAAGGAAAAAAAATTCTAAAATTATATTTATGTATATGTAGTCTTTACTTGATAATACCTTACATTTCAGTGTATTTTTAAATTTCCTTTTATAATTGTAATAATACCCAACTTGCCTTTTCAGGCTATTGTCATTGTTCTCTTTTTTTCTTTTGTTCTTCAGATTTCCATACAGAATATGGTAGATTTCTTTTTTTTTTTTCTATCATTCAGAGAATTATTCCTGGTCTGGAAAAATGCAAGACCGTTGAAGTATAAGGCAGGAACCCACTAGCCAGAAAGAAAAAAAAAAACCTTTAAAAACAGGTACTCTATCTGACAAAGACACACTCTGGTCCAAATCAGCACATATACCTGGAATAGTAAATGCATTGATTTTTATTTTCTATCAACGTGCAACATACTAAAGCCTCATTATCAGCCGAGAGTAAATCATGAAAGAGGAGTCTTCCTTTATCCCCAAGTGATAAATATGGTTACTCAAGAATGTTATTATAAGGACTTTCCTTTCTCTTATCAGGTGGTGATAATTGGGGAAGAAAAAAGAAACATAAGTCTATTTAGTAGTTGGAACCACATTCTAAGGCAAAGTAATTACATATACTTATCCCTTTCTTTTTAGTTTCCAAATTTGATTCTATGTAAATCAGATGATTGCCAAACAAAGACTCTCACAATAAAAGTTAAGGAATCTTCTTTCGCGTTCCTTCTCAAATAACATACCAAGAATATATATATATACTTTAACTCTGAATTTTAACCTCTTCTTTTTGGTTGATTACTGTGACTTGGGCAGCTTTTAACATAGTTTCTATCTCAATTGACCCTTCTAAGTGAAAGAGAATTAGAATTTCCAAATAGACATTTAATAAGAAATAATTTGGTATTGGTTTGAAGTGTTACTTCTTGTTACTGACTTACAGTATAAGATGTTTTCAGAAATATCTCCATGACTGTGTCAAAATTTTGCTTCTCAGCTTCCCAGAAAAGACCTGATCTCAAGCGTTATGATTTTAAGTCTGATTATAAGTAAATGTGTACAAGTAAATGAAAATACTTACATTTTCGAAAATATGATTACCATAGATACGTAGCTTAGGATACCCTTAACATACTGAAAAAGATGTCTGGAGCCTGGAATGTAGGCTGACCTCTACTGTAACCAAGGCCTATATCACTTTTCTTTCTGGATCAGTCTAGGCCCAAGTGTGTAGAGAGTTCAAAGCTTGTTCTTATTCACATTTATATGCAAAAATATATGCTTATTTATGTGGCAATTATATGTAAGTTTATATATATATTTAATAATAGCTTAATTAAAGTATATTTTATATACCATATATTTTATTCTTTTAAAGTGTATATGAAGTGGTTTTTAATATATTTGCAAAGTTGTGCAATCATCACTATCCAATTCCAGAACACTGTTTTCACCCCCTCCCCCAAAAAAGCCCTGTACACATTAGCAGTCGTTCTCCATTTTTGCTTTTATTTAGACCCTGGCAACTACTAATCTATTTTTTTCTCTCTGTGGGTGTGCCTATTCTGGACATTTCATATAAATAGAAACACAAAATATGTGGCCTTTTGTCTCTGACTTCTTTTGCTTACCATAACGTTTTTAAAATTCATCCATGTTGTAGCATATATCAGCATTTTATTCCTTTATATGGCTGAATAATATCCCAGTATATAAATATACTGAGTTTTGTTTATCAGTTCGAGTTGATGGACATTTGGTTTGTTTTCACTTTTTGTCTATTATAAATAATGCTGTTATGAGCATTTGTGTACGTGCTTTTGCATGGACATGTTTTCAGTTCTCTTGGGTATATACCGAGGAATGGAATTGCTAATTCTATGTCTAAGCTTTTGAAGAACTGCCAAATTGTTTTCCAAAGCTGCTGCAGCACTTTACATTCTCACTAGCAATGTCTGAGGAGTTAAGTATATTTAATAATATACTTAAGTATATTTAATATTATATTCTAAAATTCTGTTAAAATGTTAAAGGGAAAACACCCATATAAATAATAAACATATTTTGATTTTTGATATGAATGATACTTACAATTATTAGTGTAGTATGATTCTTAGAAAAGCATTTTAAAATTGTTACAATTAGTCTACTGAAAAACAAACTTTTACCCCACATGTTCAGATTATAGCAATGACATAAGCATATAAATTCAAAAACAATGATATGAAATTTCCAGAGTATAAATCTCTGCTCGTCCAAATTGATGCATATAATCCTATTCAATAGGTATATGTTGATTAGGAAGTGGGAGACCTTTGGGGAACTTTTCTCAGAATGAGTGATTCCAGGAGAAAGTCTAGAGATGGTATACTTTTGAAGTGATTAGAAAATAAGTTTACTATGAATATACTTGCAAAAGTTCACTGAGATTTATGTCCAAAGATATTCATTTTTGCTTTGTGTGTAATATCAACACCAAGAGCAGCAATAAAAAACAAACGTAGTTTCTTTCAATAGGGTACAGATTGAGGAAGTTATATATCCACACAACCTCACGCAAAACAGTACTCAAAAAGAATGAGTTAGGTCATTATATAAATAGATGGAAGAACCTCTAGAACAGATTTTAATAAATGTAGAAAAGTGGATTCTTAATATGAAATCTTTATATGTAAAACTGTAATTGAATATATACATGTATTTAGGTATAGAAATTCTCAATGTCCACAATCATTAGAAACTGTAAAGAACAATTGCCCTTGAGAAGGAGGAGGAAGTATGAGAAGAAAGGTTTTCCTTTTTCCTTTTGAAAGTTTTGCATACAGTTTGGACCTTCTAATCTGTATACCTGTTATAAGTTTTGTTTGTTTCCCCCAATAAATATCAACAAGGTTATATGGACTGTTAGATTTGTTTTCTCCATACTAAAAAGTGTTATATTAAAAAGAAAGATTTATGCACCAAAAAAGGATGGGATAAAAGCTGACATAAAACTGGCATAAGCACAGCAGTTACTTATGAAAAGCAATCCCCTGCTAGATATGCTTCATCATAGCGCTATCTAATTAAAATAGCAGAATTAAATAACTTGGCAATGACAATGGTAAAGTTCAAGGGTTGCTGGGAGTTGCAGCTCCTTATTGGAGTCAGCTTGAATCCTCAGAACCTAGACTGCCTCCTGCCTGGCTTGTGTTTCTGTAGCTTGTGGCTGATATCCAGGGGTGATTTAGAAATCGTGTGTCCTAATTGCAGTCGGGCAAAGCCAGGCGCCTGCTAAAACAAGGTTTTTAATGTTCTCTGAGGGTTTTCGAATACAGGACGTGAGAGGAAAATGGCACTCTAATGGAGGGTTCTGTGCCAGAAAATCCTGCTCCCCTGCTGTCCTGTAGTTAATCTGACTCTAAAGCACTTAGTATTCCAGTTGGCCTGTCTGACTCTGTGGTCAGCATCCTCAATCCAGAGTCGAGCCAATCAACTGTCCTGATGGAATTGGGTGCTCTGGGGACTCTGCCTAAACTCTAGCTAGATCAGAAAGTCCTAGGGTATCCTAGAAGGGGTATATACGGCTAAGCTAACATCATGGATTTAGGGAGATAAATGAGAAATTGGGACCAAATTTCTGTGCAGCTTTGTACCTTATTCCAGAAACACCTATTTCCTACTCTTTGCTTTCTTGTAACCTCACTGATGTTAATGCATTAGGGCAATTGGTGCTCCACTGGGACGATTGCCAGTGTCTGGAGACAGTTCAGATTGTAACTACTGAGGGACTTTACTGGCATCTAGTAGGTAGAGGCCTGGATTCTGCTAAAATCCTACAATGCAAGAAGAGCCACACCACAACAAAGAATTATCCTGTTTGAAATGTTAATAGTGCCACAGCTGAGAAACCCAGAATTAGAAGGGCATATTCAAAGAATCTTCTGAAGATCTTACCTGAATTAGAGGTAGGAAATATCAGCTGAATTTAAATCCCACTTTTTTTTTTTTTTTTTAGTGGAGGGTATTCTCTAAAGTGTAATCTCACTGGCCATACCTTTGGTCATTCAGAGAAGGCTTCTTTTTACTGGGCTGGTACGGCTATCAACTCTGAGGGGATCTTGTATACTCTGAGCAATGCTCAGTCAGGGCTTGCAAGGGAAAGGACCATATGTTCTACATCCACCATGTGAGAGCAGCAGGGGAGGATGAGAGCAGTCTGTCTTTACCTAATGCTTCATAACTTCCTGTGATTTTCTACAGATTCTTCTATCCCAGTGTCTCTAGATTTCAATCTATCTTTTCTTCTTCTTTTTTTGAAGGTATTTAAAACATTTTTTTTCTTTATTTTATTTTCTTTATTTTTTATTATTTAAAAATTTTATTTATTTAAATTTATTTTATTTATTTATTTTTGATTTTTTTTCTTTATTGTGGACTCTCTTCTACTTCTTTGTCTTTCCCATCATTTGACTTCTCCTTTATCTGCCTCTTTTGTCTTTTCCATTTCTGTCCTCTCTCCCTGTGAGTTTCTCATATGTTACTTCTACCTTCTTAGATGTCTTCTTGTGTCTTCTGTGTTAATCTCTCTTCATGTGTGTCTTTCCTCAGCTTTCTCTTTTTCTCCCTCCCTTTCTTGTTCTTTCTCTTTCTGTCCCTCCTTTTCTTTTTCACTTTTGTCGTCACATACAGAAAGAGCTAAGGTATAAACCAAGGAGTTGTGCTTATTGAATACAAATTTAAGCTCTTGTATTCTTCTAAAAGAAAAACATAATTAATTTGCATTTCTTTACATTTTATATGATCTGTAAAATCTATTGTAGGTATCACTGTGCCTCACTCCCTCCAGCATGACACATGGTGCCTCGTTTGGGATGCACGTGTGGACAAAGGACGTATTACCATGTGGTTCTTCATGCGCTGATTTCCAGCCCCCACCCAGCTTTTACCTCTTAATTTAAACACACACACACACACACACACACACACACACACACACACACACCCCATGTGCACACACCCTGAGATGCTAAAGAGGTGAATTAATAATGGGCTGTTTGACCCTATTCAGACTTGATGAAATCACTTCAGGGAAGGAATCCTTTTGCTGCCTCAAGTTATAACGGAGAGGATAGCTGACCGTTTCTCTTACGTACTGGGCCACCATTGGCTGCAGATTTCTTAGCTTTGCCTCAGCTCTGATCTCAAATCTTGGGTTAATTTACAGGCTTAAGCCTCCCAACCCTCATTGTCCTCAAACAGATTCTGAGTGGTTAAAAGTTCCCACATCCTTAGAATGTATTTAAAGGTTTGAGGTATATTTCACCTTTCCATAAAGGGAGAGGTAAACAATGACTTGAAAGGTGACTTTCTGGCAGGTGTGTGTCTCTCAGACTGTGATTACTCCGAAGTGGGCAAATTGTCTGAAATGGAGTATGAAGTGCTCTGGGGCTATACATGTATTCATGCCTCAAGAGCTATTGTTGACACCTTATTGGTTGAAATGCATTATATTTATAGTAGCTTATGCCTTGACCATCAGTTTAAAAATCAAACCACATGGAACTCTTTGATTTTCATAATGTCGTGCAGACCCCAGTGTCTAGAAAGCAGGTGATTTTTTGAGATGGCTGTTGAAGCTGCAGAGACGGCATGTGAAAAATATCCATGAGGGTGTGTGCTTCATCCAGCTCTACTTTCAGCAGCACTAAAATATGTTGTCGATCTCAGGCTTTTAGGTGGTTAAACTTACTAGGGTTAGAACATCTAAAAATAAATGGGGGGAAATGCCATGTAGAGAAGACCTTTTGAAAGAAACGTTGGATGTCTGAGACCTAAAGTAACTGACAGAGCACATGAACCATAGGGGTCTGACAAGAAAGCATTAAATGGCATCCCTGCTGGATGAGGAACGGCTTTCATTTTTTTTTTTTTCATTGCTAATTGATGACTTTCACTATTGTTTTAAAAGAAATTTTCTTATGGCCAGAGAGAATCTGAAGGGCTACTATTCATGTATAGACAGAATCTGACAGCTGATATATTCAGAACATGAGGTACATCGTGAAGGTAATAAGAACTGCTTTCTTTTACATTTATATCTCATGTTTATGTTAAGAAAATATGCAATCTGTTTTTGATACTTCAGGCACTTCCCAGCCTGCACTAAATGTTCCATATTATAAAGCTTCTCTTCTGTCTACCCTCCCACCCTAGCCCCACTTTGGAACACTAATGGAAGTTTTTGTTCCACTTTATTATTTATTTATTTATTTGCGGTACGCGGGCCTCTCACTGTTGTGGCCTCTCCCGTTGCGGAGCACAGGCTCCGGACGCGCAGACTCAGCGGCCATGGCTCACGGGCCCAGCCGCTCTGCGGCATGCGGGATCCTCCTGGACCGGGGCACGAACCCGTGTCCCCTGCATAGGCAGACGGACCCTCAACCACTGCACCACCAGGGAAGCTCTGTTCCACTTTAGATAATGAGCAGGATGAGCCACAGGTTTCAAGAAGATTTGTGCTATCAGTCGACATAAACAATGAAAGGGAACCTGAACTCATTCCCTGTTTCCTTTCAACCATTTCCTGGGAGGGGTATCATGTAGGCATTAAGGTATCTCAGATAGATATGAACAGAAATGCCTGCTCAGTATATTTTAGATATATTAAATAAATATATTCCAAAGCAAGTGATTTGTTTCCCTTTACAGGGATTTTTTTTAAAAAGCAGCTTGAGTATCAGTCTGGTTTGCCAGATTATTGGATCCTATCACCCAAATAGAGACAATATAGACCATTTGTGTGGCAGGCACTAATACTGCACATCTACCTCTTGGAGCAGGCCAGACAGACATACAGACCCAGCAGCCCTTGTTCCTCATGGAGATTTTCTGTCCATCACCACTCCAAAATGAGCAAAAGTATCATTCAAGTGTCTCAGACTGCAACCTCACTCAGTGTTGCAAAGGGATGGAGAGAATGCTCTTAACCTGATCCTTCAGGGGATGCTCATGGTAGGTAGCTTGCTATCCTCCCCAGGGACTTATTTCTCTACCAGACTGCCATTTACTCCCTTTTTTAAAAAAAATCACTGTCACATTTAACATTACTCAGCATTTTACGCTGTTAATGTTTTATTTAAAAATTTTTTGAAATTAAAATTACAACAACAACAAAAAACCCATTACTTACATTCCCACCACCCAGTAAAAATTTGCCTTTTTTTTTTGCGGTATGCGGGCCTTTCACTGTTGTGGCCTCTCCCGTTGCAGAGCACAGGCTCCGGACGCACAGGCTCAGCAGCCATGGCTCATGGGCCCAGCTGCTCCGTGGCATGTGGGATCTTCCCGGACCGGGGCACGAACCCGTATCCCCTGCATCGGCAGGCGGACTCTCAACCACTGCGCCACCAGGGAAGCCCAAATTTGCCATTTTGAAAGAGAAATTGATATATTGTTTTTTTGTAAAAATAATTTATGCTCACTGTAGAGAATTTAAGCAATACAGAAAAGTACAAAATAACATTAAGAAAAAAAAATAAAGCCTACTCTTTAGGAGTAATCCCAGTACTGTAGGCAAACATTATTACAGACATAGTCCAAAGAAATAATAGAAAAATAATTTTACAGATATTGGATTGTGCTATAGATATCTTCAAAAGTAAAAGAACGTTAATTTTACTTTTACTTGAAATCAATGGAGAAAAAGTGACCGAAATGAAATGAAAGGATCTGTTGAATCTCAAATAAATTTATCTTTAACAAAAGATTTTCTTAAAAACTTTCTTCTAAGTAAAAACTTATAAAAATAGTAAAGACTTTTGATGTCATTATGTTTTTTAAAACAATATGTTTACAGTTTTAGACAGTTGAAGCTCTGCTGTGAAAGAGAAGAATTTGGAACTTTTAGCACATCTCAGGCATCCTGGTTCTTGTTGCTTATGAAATTGGTTTTGAATTTTCTAGAATTATAAAATTCACATTTAGTTTTGTAACCATATTTCTCTTGGTTGTTTGGTCATTTTATGTCTAAATGGGTGAGCTTCATGTATGCAAATATATTATTTGATTATTTTCAGCATTATATCCCCTTCACCTAGAGTAGTGCCAGGAACATAGTAGGCAGTCAGTATTTATTCAATTGAATTTTATTTTTCTCAATAATATTTATTGAGTTGAGTGATTACATGGCTCTATTTTTTTGAGACTGAATTCAGTGTTCACTTCTAAATCTTTTCATATAGTATCTCTATTTACCAGGTGTGCATATTAATTCAAATCCAAATTGTCTAAGTTTTTTTTTCTCCCAACAAGGACTATGAGTGGCATATTCCCAGAATGTTTTTCATGTTTAATAATGACTTCTTGGCATATATAACTGAGTGGTACCTTATGTGGGTATAGTGGGTTATAGTTTCTGCCCTTAGGACTTCACAGATATCAGGCCATTTTACTGAGTGGTTTTGAATGTTGATGTGAAGTTTGAGGTCAGCAGCCTGACTTCTTTTTCTTTTTTTCCTTTCTTCTTCTCTTTCTTTTCCTTCTCCTCCGCCCGCCCCATTCTTTTTCTTTTCCTCTTCTTCTCCTCTTCCTCCTTCTTTGTGATATTCTTTTACTCCCGCCTTGGTATTTATTTAAAAGAATTCTTCATCTTACTTGCTGTATTTTTCATCTATTAGGGCTTTTAAAATATTAATCATAGTTATTTTAAATTCCTTATTTGATAATTCCAACACTGGTGTTATACCTAAATCTAGTTGTGTTGATTCTTTTGAATCTAAGTTATGTTATTTTGTCTTGCCTTTTCATAGGCCTAGTTATTATTTGTTGATGGCAACCATCTATGTAGGACAGTAGAGATTGAGCTACACAGTTTTTGTCTCCGGAAATGGATATACCTCTCTTTCTATGAGGGCTTTAGAGTGGGTGTTTGACTTAATCTGGTCTGGAGACGGGCTGGCCTGGAAGTTTATTGTTTCCTTGGTTATCCTTAATGTACCATAACTATCAAATAACTCTAGTGATAACCTTGTGTCTAGGAGGGCTGATATGCCAGAGAGTTTCTCTCAGGGTCTGTTCCTCCCTCAATTTTAGGTCATTCCTTTGCACAGCGCCTCCGGGAGGGTCATCGCCATGCTCTTGGTGCAGTATTCCATCATTATTATTCTAGTGGTGGTGGGATCTGGTGGTGGTGGTGGTGAAAAGGTGCATTCTTTATTATTCTGAATAAACCTCAATCTTAGGCAGGCGCTGTGTCCTGGGTATCAGTGCTATGGCCTCCTTAGTGCTCTTGTCTCTACCCCAGCTGTAGTTCTCGGTATAGGATGCATTTCTGCTCCTCCTCCAGACGTCAAGATTTTTTCCCTCCTTCCTTCCCTTAGCTGCAGTGGGTCTCTGCCAGTCCACTAAAAGTGACAGATTTTGTTCCCCTTTCCCTACAAATTAAAGCTTTTTTTCTACAGGGATGATGGGTGGAAGGATCCCAGTAGAGATCTGTACCAACCCCACTCCCACTTCATGAAGGACATCTTCTTAGGACCCTCAGCAAGTGAGGTCAATGGAGCAAAAGTCAGCAAGAGAATACAAACTCCTATATCTGCAGCCTGATGGGCTCCCAAACTCTCTTAGCAGCCCACATTCACTCCCCCAGTTTTTTAAAACTATTCTAACTGAATTCTAACTGGTGTTGAAATGTGTCTGCTTCAGACAAGCAAATGTTCACAGGCTGTCTGTTCCTGCAGGCTCCTGTCTCTTTGCAGCTATGCATCATCCTTCCCTACCTGTCCCAGCAGAAACTGGAAGCCCATCTTGATATGTAAAAAATATATATTTTTTCTATTCTTGAAGTTCAGATGCTCAATATAGTATATATCTTGGTGTGATCATTCTATTTCTAATTTTCCTGTTTGCTCCTGTAGTCTATAGTCTTTCCTATTTTTTTTTCCCAAGGAAATTTTCTTGACCTAACTCAGTTAATAAAGTCTGTTACTTATTTGTTCATTTTATGAGTGGGTTTCTTACTACAGAAACAGCAATTATTATTATAATGGAGCATCATTTTTTAATCATCTTCTTTTCTCTATTCTCTTGACACTCATTTTCTTTTAGTTTGATGATAACAGTATTTCCTCTGTCTCAGTTCTTCAAATTCTAAGGCTCTTTATTCTGCTGCTTTCTTTGTTCTAATCTAATTTATTTTGCATTTGTGTAGAGATGGTTTTAGTCTTCAATTGTTTTTCTTGGGTCTTAAGTCACCCTTTCTATCTTATCCTTTTATTATCCACCTTTGATTTTTTGTTTTACTGGATCAATGGGTTTATTAAATTTTTATATAACATGGAGCAATTATGAGGAATTCCCATCTTTCCTGTAAGATTTACTTTGTTCTAGTTTAGGTTCTATGTCTATTGCTTGGTACATTTTTTTCTCTCTTTTTTTAAATATGATGTACTTTTATAGTATATTGTGCTCTCTAGAATCCAGAGACCACATATACCTGCATCATCTTCCTCCACGCCACAATGGCCAATACCTATTTTCTTTCTATACAGATATCTTGGTTAAGAGCACTACCATTTATCTACATTCCCAATGCAGAAGCCTAGGAGTCGTTCATGAATGTTCCCTTCCAAGAAGCTTTTGCTGTCATTTTGGCAAGAGATGTTGGGGTCTGATCTTAGGTAGCGATAGTCTGGATGTACAAGAAATGTAAGTTTGGGAAGGATTTGTGACTTATTTGTTGCATGAGCTTGGTCAGTTAATTAAATTAATTTACTTTTTTATTTTTACTGTATTGCGCCTTCGTTTCTGTGCGAGGGCTTTCTCTAGTTGTGGCAAGCGGGGGCCACTCTTCATTGCGGTGCGTGGGCCTCTCACTATGGCGGCCTCTCTTGTTGCGGAGCACAGGCTCCAGATACGCAGGCTCAGTAGTTGTGGCTCACGGGCCTAGTTGCTCCGCGGCATGTGGGACCCTCCCAGACCAGGGCTCGAACCTGTGTCCCCTGCATTAGCAGGCAGATTCTCAACCACTGCGCCACCAGGGAAGCCCGGTCAGTTAATTTAAATACACTAAGCTTTATTTTCTTATTTAAAAATAAGAGGTACTGTTAATCCACATATCATATTATGGTGAAGTTTAAATTAGATGATAACTCTGGGCTTTTCATAGTGCCCTTTTTGTAGAGACCAAGACTTCATAAAGTGTTTCATAAAGGATAGTTTTTGTTATTATATATTTTATGTGGATTAATACAACAAAAAGTTGCATAGCTCAGAAGTGGCAGATATGGAATTTGAAACCAGGCCACCTGAGTTCCAACATTAAACTTTTTTTTTTCTTATCATGCCACACTGTTCCAGAGGTAAACTGGAGGGGGCAGCAGACTAGAGGACAGACAAGTGCCTATCCAGCAATGGGTCAGTGTACTTCTGGATTGGGCACACAGGGCTTTTCCCTTTGTCACAAACCATAGGAGGATTCTATCATTGAACTTCTGAGCTTTTTCTGGTCGAGACATCTGAGTTTTTGATTTACACTTTGTCTTCTGCTTCTGTGCTATCCACTGTAAGAAAGCTTGTTCAAAATGCATCCCTTTCACCTTCATCCATATTGATAAATCAGGAAGCCAAGGCTTGTTGTGGTCACACATTTTATTTGTCCCACCTGGATTAGTGGGCAGACCATCAAATACACAGTGCTTTCATGCCCAGGAAACCTCCAGAATCATAGAGCAGTTGGCAGACAGACTGAAACATGCAATGTTTATGATGATCTATGTTGTACAATCATATGAGATCGATTGCATATGTAATGCTCATCAGTGTGGAGTCATCTGGGGAAGCATCTGCTGAATTTTGTTTGCCAGCTTGAGGAAAAGATATTGCCAAAAGGTTGGCAAAGGCATTTATGTTCTTAACGTATGAAGCAAATTTACACTTTTTACTGTGACTCCTGGAGTGGAAGTGAAGCAGCTCCTCACCTAACCATGATATCGCACCTGCCATTCTATCTTCTGCTGAAGATGTGCCGTATGCCACCAAATCCTCAAGGGGTTCGATAGCAGAGAGTTTTATATGACTGGAATCATTTTCTTTAATGCAAAAACACAACTGGAAAATATTCTTCTTAAGCAATAAGAGCATCAAAGTGTGCTTATTACATATGCACCTAAGGACATGAATCTACAGCTTTGGTACTTGCACTGACTTTTAGCGGACCACACAAATCTATTCATAAAAAGAGAAAGAGATTATTAGATAAAGACTAGGCTAGTTTTTTTTTTTTTTCCTGTTCATCTTTCCCATAAATTACATACATCCAAAATAAATTATTCATTGTAAAAGTGTATGTCTGGAAATGTATTTTTAAAGAACCTTATCAAAGCATAAACTCTCAAGCTCAGATAGAACCACAGCTCATTATAAATTACTAAATTATGGCTTCTGTTTCATCCATATGATTTAAAGAAAATGTCCCATCCCCTTATGGTTCTTAGTACAACATAGAAAATAAATATTCTTTTTTGTCTGGCTATTTTTATCTTGAAAATCTCTCACATAGTTTCATCAACTTGGAACAAGTCAGGATCTTAGATAGGAATCTCATGTTTCAAAAATGTCAACGTTTTCCCTACTTGGGAAGCACCATGAACTAGGGAAATACTCTTTAAACCATATTATAACTTAGTATGTGCCATGAGGACAGTAACTTTTGTTTATTTATTTGTAGCAGTGAATTTCCACAACAAATTAAGCCAGTGGCCTATTTATAGCCTCACAATTGGTGTCCTGATCAGATCAATTCAAACTATTACTGTATATTCATCTTAGTACAAGTGTACTTTTTCTTTACCTTGTAGGATTTTTCAAAGCTCATTGAAATGATCTCCTTTAATAACCATTCCTGTGTTCCTTACCAGGCCAGGGAATATAGTTTTGAGTTTCTCAATGTTTTCAATATTACCTCATTCTTCTTTACATCAAAATTTAGAGGAAATTTGCTTTTCCCTTGGCCCTTATTGCTTTAACAGAGACCGTAAATTTTCCCATTCTCTTTCCTCTCCTCAGTGATGTCTCTAACCATATTTTCATCATGAAATCCACAATCAAGATTCTTATTTCCCGTAATAGTATGACTCAGTTTGGAAACTTCTTGGTCATAGATGAAATAGGCAAATGTTTCTTCCAGGTTTATCATTGTGTTATAAATTTCTTGTCATGAGCCAATTGTTCATGGCATAATTGTGCTCTACCAGTGTTTTCATTGTATTCATCTTTCTTATTACTGCAATTTACACATAATACAAGGTGATGTCATAATTAGTTTCATCTTTCTTGTAATAAACTTAGGCTTTATAGAATCTGACTTCATTTCTGAGAGTTTCATAGAAACATACGATATTAGGCATAATACTACATTATAAAATTCTCTTCTTGTTCCCATATACAATCACATTTGAGTCAATTACTATTTAATTAAGTATGTTTAGAAGTTAAGAATTTTAAAATTGCTATATATATGTAAAAGATTGGCATGTACATTGTATTAAGTGAAAGATTTAGAGACACGTTTTGAGTAAGAGGCTAATTAAATGACTGGAAAATACCAGATAGTTCATCTGCAGTCTATCAAAACATAAATGCTTTGGGGCAACTTGAAGGTCTAAAGAATTTTATTTTAAATATGACAAGGTCAGCAGATGCCAAATAAATAATTTAATATTTTAAAGAGTTGTAACCTTTTGGTCAATTTGTGGAGAAAAGTTGAATTGTAAACCATTTGGTAGCAATTAGTAAATTACATCTTAAAGCTTATTCAGTGATAACTAAGTAGTTAGTCTAAAAGCAGCAAATTGCTACTAATATAATGGTTTAACCTTTTACTTTCCTGCTCCTAGATCATTATTTGCATGATCTATTATGCAAAGGTACTTATTTGTTAATGTAATTGAAAGTGCTGTAGATAAGGTGCTTAAAGAGTGCTGGATATAAATATATATATGTGTGTGTGTGTGTGTGTGTGTGTGTATAAGCTAAAAGAAATCCAAAATTAATACTCACTGGGAAAGAAACCTGTCTAGTTTGTAGTGTTTTCATTCAGATTGGTTTGATCTAGAAAGTCTTTAAAAGATGAAGATTTCTTTTCATTTCCACTACATTAACTTCCGGTTCAGATGGATTACAATTCAGCTTCTTTGTTGTATTATGTGGCTATGATTTCACCCAAAATAAAAATGAATTTATAAGCAGTTGTAGAAGTCAAAGCTTCAAAGATTAGAGGATTCATTATATAGCCCTCAATAGGTTAAAACAATGGCACGATGACCTTCTATTATAGAAAGAATAGTTCTTAAAATGTATACCATGTGGTTATATTGCCAATGAGTATACTAACTAAATACAAAAAAATCAGATGACATCATCAGGCAGAATCAGTGTATTTAAGATCGTGGAGGAACATGAAACCCTTAGAGAAGCTCATGTTCCTGATGTTCCTCTTAGCCTCCTTACAAATTAAATTTTTCTTCACCAAGCACTCTTCCCATCACTCCTCCCTTCAAGCCAAAATTAGCAGTTAAGAGATTATTGTTTTCTCCACTCTCTAAGCAAAAATGAGCAGATAAGGGATTATTATTTTCATAAAAGTTCTAGGTTTAAAACATTTTTTTTCATAGTACCCACTCTGTATAACCCTGTGAACCATCTGAAGAAAAGGCAAGGAAAGAATCTGGTGACAGGTTACTCTGGGAAATCCTTGTTGAGTGTCCATCCACTCTGTGCTAGTCATGGTATAATGAACTGTAATATGCAAAAAGAATAAGTGATAGTTCTTTTTTTTAAGGAACTTACAATCCATTTCATTTTGCAGAGTAATCCTACTTGTATGAGCAACTTTATTTGGGTAGCAATATATAGGCAGCAAACCAAAAAACTGTATAGTCTAAATGAGTAATCCTGTCAAAATATTCCATAGGAATTCATAAGAGCAGTGGGTTCAAATGATAATAGAAGACATCATGGAGGTATAACTGGGAATTGGCCCAACGAAGTGTCATTTGCTGGTTTTCCAAGGGCAGGGCTTGACAAACTCTAGTCTATGGGCCAAAATTGGCTCACTCTCTATTTTTGTAAAGAGTTTTATTGGACCCAAACCACACTCATTCATTTATGTTTGTCTATGGCTGCTTTCATGATACAACAGTAGAGTTGAGTCCTTGTATCAAAGACCCTTTGGTCTGCAAAGCCTATAATATTTACCATCCAGCCCTTTTCAGAAAAAAATGACTGATCCCTTTCCTAGGGGATTAAAATATTAAAATAAAAATCTGATTAGTCAGGAAGCATAAGTTTAGGTTACAAATGGGTTCATTTCTTGACATAATGGCTTTGAAGTAATTGTGGGACATCCAGGTAACATATAATTGGTAGTTGATGGGGCTGTAGAATTAATAAAAATGTTCCAGGTTAAGTCACTTCCAGTAGAAGTGCTGTAGTTGACGTTTTGTCAAATAATATATATATTCTGATTTTGTAATGATAAAAAAGAGAAAAGAAAGACAGACATCTAAGGACTGTTGAAATATTCTTTAAAGTATATTTCAGAATACTGAAAACAGCTTAGATTATAGGAGGTTAAGGAATGAGAGTTGAGAAAAACATGTTCAGGAAGTTTGGTTGTAAATGGATAGAAAGAAATATGAGTGTAATTTTAGGAGAGTCTCATAAAGATTTATTTCAAGTTAAGGGATCCAGACAAATGAATATTTCAAGGCAGACAGAAGAAGTCACTGAAGTAAAAATGATGAAATATTTTGGTGAGAGGAAAGGAAAATTGAGTGTGTGTACATGTGTGTGGGAGATCCCAAAGGAATTGGTAGTAGATAGTATTTAGGAACACAGATGGAGGAGTGTATTAGAACTCTTTTGGTTACAGGTGACTGAAACCCAATTTGAACTAGCCATGATTCCTGTAACCAAACTCTCCTCTCCTCTACACCCATATCTTTGCTTCTGTCTATGTGTCAATTTTATTCTTGGCGAGTAATTCTACTTAAAAAATGTAGCAAACCAGGAACTGCCAGCTACTTTGGGGCCCAGATATTTGCAAAGTCTCATCGTAAGAGGAAAGACTCTATTTGGGAAGATTACAGGAAAATTCTGTTTGGCTAAACTTGATTCACATGTGAGTATCCTAGAATAAACACCTAGACCTATCCCCTAACTAGTAAGGATATGATACCTTCTTTGTCCCATCTTCAATCACATGTTCACCTCCCCCCCACCTCCGGCCCCCAAACTAATCACTGTTGCTAGGACAATGAGGCAAATGATTGGCTCATCTTGGATCAAGAGTCCTCCTTAGGTGTATCATTGTGTCCAGGACAATGGCAGAGCTGCAATTCAAAATCCTTCTTAGAACAATGTGGATAACACAGTCTGGGAATTGAGGGAATTGTTATGAACTGGCAGCCACTGTGATCTGTGACTCTACAATCAAGGCTGCTACTCACTAGTATGTACCTGTTTGGCTGGACTGATTGATTGGGGCTGATGTTCGTACTAATTGGTTGTGGCATCTGTCATAACTGGTTGAAACTGTGTGTTAAATACTTTAAGTATTACCTCTCTTTATGAGAGGGTAGTCTTAGAAGTAAATTTTGTCATCTTATACGCTGAGATAGGAAGGAAGGAAGGAAGGAAGGAAAAGAATGACTATTGAGGCAAAGCTTTAAAGTGGTAGAGAAAATAAAATGACAGACTTCACTGGATTGGACTAACTGGCAAGATAATGTTATTTTAAAGATAAACTGCAAAATTACAAATGAATACAAGACTAACACTTGGCAGTTACTGCTTTAAGCACTTTACACACTGTATTTCATTTAAAACTCATCAGAATCTTTGAACGTATTATTATTATTATTTTATAGACAGAGGACCGGAGGTTTGGAAAGCTCTTGTGTCAGGTCACTAGGAAGTGGCGGTAACCTGAGCTCTTACCGCTGTGTTCTTCTGATTTTCCTAAAAGCAGAAAAGAAAAACATGGTACTTTAGGCAAAAGCAAGAAATAATCATTGTTATATTATTATTAACTAAACCACAGACTTTATTTGGATTTTACCATTTTCCCAGTAATATCCTTTTTCTCTTCCAAGATCCAACACAGGATACCATGTTGTATTTCATTCCTCTTCATTTTTGCTCTTTTCTCTCTCTCTCTCCCCCCGCCCCTTGTGCAAACATGTGTGTTCATTTTGCTCCAACTTTCCCATCCTCTGATTGCATCAGTTTTTTTCCTTTTCCAGTTTTCCTTTCCTATCCTCCTGTCATTGTTTTATTTTATCTGATTATTTCCTGCCAAACTGATACAATTATAAAAAGGAAATTTTTGGAAGTGTATTGAACTTAGCTCAGGCAGTTTCATAGTGGCCTCGCAAAGGGTTCTTTAACACAGAGTTTTTGTTGTTTTATTATAATAAATTGAAAAAAAATAGATTTCAAATCTGTATTGGTTCATCTCCCTTTAGAACCATGACCTAGAGGAGTATTCTTGCATTTGCTATCATTAGTTGAAATCCAAGTCCCTGCAAGATAAAAATGTATATTTAATAAAAGCGAATTTAGAAACCAACTTCTAGAATGTTACAGGATTTTAAATGAAACTCTATACCTTTGAAGATATTAATGCCTGTGGTTACATAGAATGGCTGTTGGACTAGGGTATGTTTGTTTTGGTACTTTGTAAGGAAGAAGCAGAATACTGCAATGCCAAGAGAGGGTCTTAATGTCAAAGCAACAGGCATGAAAGTCAAATTCTGAGAGGAAAGTGAAGGCAGGAAGCATAGTGTATGTATCAGTAAGCAGATATAAAAGATACCGCATGCAATCAGCTTGAAGATGAAAGACAGTTTTTACTGGAAATGTTTTTGAATTTTCCAAGATAGAGAAAGGTGTCAATGTGAAAGCGATAGCGGAGAGAAGGTGAAGAGTGGAAAAAAATTGTAAGGAGAGAGATAACTTCTAGAACCAAATCTCAGTTGAAAATAAGAATGAAGACTAGAGAGAAATAAGGACAAGTGGGTGGAGAAAAAGAAAAACTATATTGGACATTATAGAGACCTTTAATTTTAATTATGTTTTGTTATGATCATTGTGAAAACTGAAGAAAAGGGATCCCGGAAACTTTAAAAAGTAACTATCACCAAAGGAGCAAACATTTTAAAGCAACCTTATTTTCCCTTAAAGACAGTGGCAAAATCACAGTTAACTTGTTTAAGGTGACATACATAAGGGATGATACAGCTCCCAGTGAGCCGGGAGGGACGTAGTGAACTGTAGTTAGATTGGCACCTTCACAAAGTCGCTTTCTCGCTTTCTTGCACTCTGAATCTTTTAATTCGGTTAGCTTATAAGTTGTCTAAAAAACCCCACACGCATTAAAAATTTCCTCATCCTGTGAGCCCAGCAATTGAATACACATGAAAATTACTCCTATCTTTTGCTTATGTTGTTTTACTTTTTTCCAAGACACTGATTTTCCTTTGTTTACGCTGATGGCACTCACAAACTGCTCTACCATTGAGTATACCACATTTATTAATTTTATGGATGGGTTTCTGTGACAGTGTGGTTGCTGTTAGTTTTGGAAGGTGCACACTTCTCTTGGTGTGATGTATTTCAAGCGCTATTAGTGCATAGCAGGTAGAGAACTTTTTTTCTTCCAGTTTTATTGAGATATAATTGACATACAGCACCGTTTAAGGTGTGTAGCATAATGATTTAATTTACATACCTCATGAAATGTTACCGCAATAAGTTTAGTGAACATCCGTCACCTCATATATTAAATACAAAGTAAAAGAAAAAAACATATTTTCCTTGTGATGAGAGTCCCTAGGATTTACTCTCTCATCAACTTTCTTGTATAACATACAGCAGTGTTAATTATCTTTATCATGTTGTACATGACACCCCTAGTACTCATTTATCTTGTGACTGGAAGTGTGTACATTTTGACCACGTTCATCCAACACCCTTCCCCCCGCCCAATACCTCCAGTAACCACAGATCTGATCTCTTTTCCCATGTTTGTTGTTGTTTGTTTTTTGAAGTCTAGTTGACCTACAGCACTATGTTAGTTCCTGTTACACAACATAGTGATTCTATGTTTCTGTATGTTACAAAATGATCACCATGGTAGAGAACTTTTAAATATACAAGGTGAGGGGTGGGTGACAACAGATGCCTGAGAGAGACACAAAGAAGCTTTTAGGTAGACAACAAAGAAGCTTTTAGGTAGGCTGAATATTTACTACATAGGATCAAAAGGCAAGCAAAATTCTGAAGAAAAAAAATGGAAAGTAATTCATCTGGCTGTACCTTACTTACATAGCTCTCTATATGCAAGGAAAGGATGCGGAATAGCACAAGACTTCTAGGAAGTGAAAAAAGGTTTTCCATTTGATCTAGATGTTGTTTAATGGAAATTGTCAGTGGTACCACTTGGGAATGAGAATGTGTGGTATCTGTTGGCAGCATCTGAAGGGAGACAGCTTTCATTATGCAAAATAGAGCTGCCTGTTTCCCATCAGGCTTGCAGCTTTTATTCTAGTGAACTCTTTTCATCATGTTGGCAGTCTTTAGCATTCATTGGGCCAGTCTCCAGGGGGAAATGACATGCTTGAGGCTAGGGGTCAAGGCACAGGTAGTAGGAATTGATCCTAGGAGCTCACTTGAGCTTAGAGAAAACTTCATAATAGAAGTTATAAAAATATCTATAGCAACATCCTAGTAACCAGTTGTAGTATGGCATAATAAGAAATATAGTTGGTCTTTCCCCTGTTCTTGGAACAAGTCTTCTAAAACCCTTGGAATTCCTTGAGTGATAGGAGTGCCCTTTGTTATACCCAAGGAGTCCCTTTTTGATTATTCCTGATTTTATGCTAATGAGTTAGCTTAGAGTAGGTTCCCTTGATAGCCTCAAAACAGGGCTAGTTGCCTCACTCACTGACCTCTGGGAATGGGAAGAGACAACTGGAGATTAAACTCTGTAAAAACCTTTGAGGGCTTCCCTGGTGGCGCAGTGGTAGAGAGTCCGCCTGCCGATGCAGGGGACACGGGTTCGTGCCCCGGTCCCGGAAGATCCCACATGCCGCGGAGTGGCTGGGCCCGTGAGCCATGGCCGCTGAGCCTGCGCGTCCGGAGCCTGTGCTCCGCAACGGGAGAGGCCACAACAGTGAGAGGCCCGCGTACCGCAAAAAAAACCCTAAAAAAACCAAACAAAAAAACCCTTTGAACAACAAAACTTGATGAGCTTCTAGGTTGGTGAACACATTGAGGTGCTGGATGGTGATACAGCTGGAAAGGGCATGGGAGCTCCACACACCACCTCCCCCATCCCCATGCCTTTCGCTATGCATCTCTTCCATTTGGCTGTTCCTGAGTTCTGTCCTTTACAATAAACTGATAAAAGTAAGTAGAGTGACTTCCTCGGTTCAGTGAGCCATTCTAGTCAATTATCAAACCTTGGGAAGAAGTCAAGGCAGCCCTCCACTTACAGCCAGTTGATCAGAGATACAGGTGACACCCTGGGACTTGCAACTGGCGTCTGAAGGGGGGCAGTCTTGTGGGACTGAGCCCTTAACCTATGGGGTCTGCACTAACTCCTTGTGCTCAGTGTTAGAATTGAATTGTAGGATGGTTGGTATCCAGAGGATCAGATAATTTGTTGTTGGTGTTGGAAAACACTCCAGACTCGTTTTTTGTTTTTCCAAATATCTACCACATGCCAAAATATAGGAGATATTAGGACTTGGGTACTTAGATCAGTAGTATCAGTCTCAGCTGGAAGCTTCTAGAAATGCAGAATCTCAGACCCCACCTCAGATTTACTACTTCAGATTCAGCCTTTTACCAAGATCCTCAGGTAATGCATCTGCACATTAAAACTTAAGAATCACTGTGGGAGAAAGTACAAAATTCACCTTAAGATTTATTACCCAAATTAAGAGCCCACATTTATCCCTAGAATGAAGACTAAGCAGGTAAGTCTCTAAGAGATTCCAAAGTAGAATTGAATTCACTTGTGAGACTTGGAGATTTTGGTCTGTATCCTCATTACTCAGAAAAGCATGAGCTGTTAAAATTTGAGGATGCTTACTCAGTATTCTGATCTCGTACTTAGTGTAATATTCAGAGGTAGGGTATAGGCTGGGTAGTATAGGCTGCTCTATCCCTGTGCTTGAATATTTTTGTACAGGCAAACTTATGGGAAAACAATGAACTGTGGATAGAATCCCAGAAGGAGAGATTGAAGGGAAGGCAGCTGAAGTGAGAGGGAACAGAGAAGATACATTATTTTGTTTTGGAGACAGTAATGGGTTTAAGAGCAGAGTATGTACATCTGAGACTGCAGATATATTTTAATACTAGCTGGCAAAGCCATTATTCCCCTTAGTGACAGCGTGAGTCACTGCTACTTCTATAGCACCTAGTGAGTGTGAAATGGTAGGTGGGAGGGAGGAGGTGCTCTTACAGAGAAAACAACCTGAGTGATTTTGTTTGTTTAATCTCTGTCTCCTCTGCAGACCAGGCTGGTTGAGTATATCTATTCTCCATCCAAGTTGAACACCTTTAGATTTGCAAGAAACAGATTTCTTACAGTGCTTAGTAGTTTTTGAAGAAAAAGAGAAGGAAAATTCTCTGCTACCTCCTCGAAGATATTCTGTTTCTACAGATTTGATGTTTTGTTCACATTTCCAAAGTCTCTTGGGTCACTTCTTTCCCAATAATGAGACCATTTACATATATATGCAGAAGGCAATAACAAAATCTCACTCTTATCTTCAGGTACAAGCCCTGGGGGAGGTGGTAGGAGGGCATTGTATGGAAGGAAGGAAGACAAAATGATATTAGAAATGAAATGAGGTGAAGAGACAAGTAATGAAAAGGGGCAGGGATATTTGTCATCTTAGCTGAGGGAAAAAGAGGCTACAAAAATTGGTATGTGTTCCTAACATTAACTCTTTCATATCTGAATGTGTAAAGATTTGCATGCCTACTTCTGCTTCCATTCTTGTCAATGGACAGAACATAGAGTGCTCTTACATTGTAGCAGAGATAAAAGAATATTCTAGGGCTAGTTCTCCTTGCTAACAACCTTCTTTCTAAAGAAAAAGCTGAGCATCACTACAAAGGCGGTTTTTGGGAGGGGTTTATCAAACACTTTTGTTCTAACTGGGCTCAGGCCTGTAATTTGGACTTCATGCTGCCATTAAGGAATGCACAAAAATAGGGCCAAACTGAGAGAGAATTTGACTAGTCAGCAAACCATGATAAGCTCACATCTTCACATTTATGAAATGAAACCATTCTCTGCATCCTGTCTGCCCTGATATAGTATCATAAATTTGGATTATATGTCAATTATCCAAATTTACTTCTCTGTACTTTCTCCTTTGAATATGAATGTGAATTTTAATTTACAACTTTCTTATGCACGAAACTTCCCATCAGAACTATGTTTTAACCATCATCCCGGGCTATTTCATATTTGCCAAACATCTTCTCTTTCCAAGGTTATCTGTTTCACTCCATCACTGGAAATGAAGTGGGACGTATGGTTCCGTTTAATCAAATTTCATGCTCTACTGTCACTGTCTTATGGCCTCTCTGCTAATTGACCAAATTTTCAGTTAAAGTCTTCCATCTTTGTTTTAATTCTTTGTTAAGGTCTTTATTCCATTAGATGATTTCATGAGATCTGAGCTGCTCAAAGCCCTGTGATCTGCCCCTTTTATCTGCCCAGGATGGAGTTTTTTCCATTGAGGAAACATGGTTCTCTTTTCCTCTCTGACTTCACCCCATTTCTCACAGGTAAATTTGTCCTTGGACTGGGTTTGTCGACTAGATTCAGAATCTTTAAGATTTTGGTTTATTGTTCAAGAGGGGACTCGTTTACTTTGTGTGTTATCAGGGATTAAAAAAACAAACAAACAACCTTTGTACCTTTTCATCTGTCTCTTTCAGTAACAATTAAGCAAATTGGAAGTATAGTCTCTTAAGCAGCAGCTAAAAGATGACTGTATTAATAAGTGGCCGGCAAGTGACATTGTCTTTTATGTAGGGCACTTCTCTGTGAGGTCTTTCTAATGAGCTGTAACACTACTTGATTACCAAACGCATTTATTGTTTCTACAGATCAATTAAGGTGCTAACACAACAAATATATGTAACACTGAATCTCTCGGGCTACACTGATTCCTCCTTTTTATACTTGATAAGCAAAGTGTCATCCCCAAAGCTGCAGTAAATCAAATCTGCCTTGAAATTCACTAACCAATGGTATAATAAAATTTAATAGTTATTAAAATCAATATGTTTAACAAAAAAACAGGAAAATATGCTGACGGGCTCAATGTAAATATGCTTTGTCTGGGAGGGCTTTGCTCATTGCAAAATAATTCTTAATTTCAAAATGCGGAATTTTAACTTTGATATTTTCAATGCTGTGGGAGACATTCAGACAACACTGTTTCCTAGAAGCCTTTCAAAGCATGACAGGCTGTATTAAAGGTTTAGCGTTTAGAGGTTTTGCAATATGAAATTCTCACTTTATGGTAATCTTTAAATAAGGTGCAAAAGCCCATAAAATGTATTTCTTAAGATGCAAAGAGCAGGTATACTTTCTCACCTTGGTTACCTGCATCTTAAGAGCAGAACTCAGGCTTAGATTGGGTCAGTGGCTCTTGGCACTCTCTCAAAGGCTTGCTGTTCAATCCTACAAGCAGTGGTTTCTGGAGCACAAAATATTTTGCTCCTACAAATATGTTTTAAAGATTCAGAACCTAGTAGTAACCTTAACAAGATTTGTTTGTACTTTCAGAGCTTCTTTATTTCCATTCACTGCTTGAAAATGATGTAACTTCTTACATGGTTCAAAATGCCACAGAACAATTTTTAGAGTGTGTTTGGGTGCATGGGATATCACCCGCCTTGCAAGTTGAAAAACTAAGAACTCCAACGTGTGAAATAATTTTTAACCACATTTGAGTTTGCTGAATCCACAAAACCCAATCCCAAGCCAGTGTGCATTTAAGGATATTTTCTGAAAGGGGCATAGAAATGTAATTAAGGAAGATGTTGTTTAACCTTCTCTGAATCTTCCCTATATTTTGGGTAGATAAGCCCTTAGAAAATTAAAAAACTTTAAGTGAACATTTTGCCAAGAGTATAACTGCCAGTTTTACATAAATATTCTAGAGTCTCCAGATATAAAACTCCTCAACTGTCCCAGTGGTTTCTTGTCTTAACAAAAATCTTTTTGTTTTAAAAAGTTATGATGTGTTGTGGCTGATCAAATTGAACTAGGCCATATCATAAATTCAAAACCAATTTTGTCTAAGAATGCACACTATCAGTTAAATGGCATTTTCCCTTGTTTTTAAGGCAGGGGCTTCCCACATTGAGGGTGTAGGAGAATCACTTGGGGAGACCACAGCCCCGCAGATTCAGATTCAGTTGATCTGCAGTAGATTCAGGAATCTGCATTAGTCATTCCCCCCTCCCCCACGTCATTCTAAAGCCGCTCCTTTTTTTTTTTTTTTGCGGTACACGGGCCTCTCACTGTTGTGGCCTCTCCTGTTGTGGAGCACAGGCTCCGGACGCGCAGGCCCAGCGGCCATGGTTGTGGAGCACAGGCTCCGGACGCGCAGGCCCAGTGGCCATGGTTCACAGGCCCAGCCGCTCCGCGGCATGTGGGATCTTCCCAGACCAGAGCACGAACCCGCGTCCCCTGCATCGGCAGGCGGACTCTCAACCGCTGCGCCACCAGGGAAGCCCAAGCCGTTACCTTTTAAAAAGATCCTTAAGAGCACACTGTGAGGAACATTTTTTTTTTTTATCATTATGACTACTACATCTACCATTGTTATTTGTTTGCCATCTGTAATATTAGGATTAAATGTTTATAATAACCAGGAAAGGTGGATAAAGTGCATGGATTAGAATTATTCTAGTTTTTTTTTCCTTTTCCCTTTTTTTTTTAAACATCTTTATTAGAGTATAATTGCTGTACAATGGTGTGTTAGTTTCTGCTGTATAACAAAGTGAATCAGCTATACATATACATATGTCCCCATATCCCTTCCCTCTTGCGTCTCCCTCCCAAGGAACATGGTTTTAACAGGTCAATACTTCAGCTTCTTATGAAGACCTCGAACTTTACCTGTTGGCTGGAAGGTGTCAGAACCTCAGACATTTTAGTTATTTTTGGACTGCATGGCCAAAACCTGCAGAACGTTATCTCTCCTTTTCATCATAGTTCCATTTAGTATTTGTTAATACAAATCTGGAAAGGCAGGCTAACCTGCATATATTTATTTGAAAAATGTCTTGACAGCCATCTTCTCTAATTTTAACTTAAGCGAATCTGTTTTGGGGGGCTAAATAATCTGTTTTCTGGGTTGAGGTGATTTCTTGCAGTGATCCTCATTAGATAAAAAATGTTATACCTCGTAGTGAAACTACTGAATTTTTCATCATTTAATCTCATCAAAGGAACAAATAACACTTCTAAGACTTATTTAATGTTAGCTGTAACTTTGTTTCTATTCCACTAAGGCAGCCTCTTTTCCTTATGTGTTTCAGTTTAAACTGAAGTGACAAAACTGGAGATCAGTTGTGTTAAATCTGCTGGGTTCTTGTACTTGCTATTTCATTGTCACTTGGGGAGGTAGCAAATGCTACTTCCTTCAGTGTCCATGGGTAACACTGGATCATTGGAAGCCCAAGTTTAACTGGAGGGTAGAAATGAGAGTGGTGGTTAAAAGATGGCCCTGATTTGTGTCCAGATAATACAGAGTTGCATTTAGTAATAGCTGGAAAATTCCAGATTCTTATTCCTGATAAAATTCCTGACTCTGACAGTGCAATGCATTCATGTTATCATTCTGTTTCTTTACTGCTGTATACCGGTCAACCTTATAGAAAAGTCTATTAGCGTAGGTCCAAATTGCTCTGTGCATTCAAGTACATGGCCATTTATAGTCCTTATCTGTTAGCTGAAGAGTGCACATGGGAGCTTCCCTACAGTACTTTTTTGGTTGAGACTTTATTTATTTATTTATTTAGCTAGCTAGCGGTACGCGGGCCTCTCACTGCTGTGGCCTCTCCTGTTGAGGAGCACAGGCTCCGGACACGCAGGCTCAGCGGCCATGGCTCACGGGCCCAGCTGCTCCACAGCATTGGGATCCTCCCGGTTCGGGGCACGAACCCGCGTCCCCTGCATCGGCAGGCGGACCCTCAACCACTGCGCTACCAGGGAAGCCCGAGACTACCTTTTGAAGATCTTTTTCTTCATAATAGTATTTCTGGTTAATTATGTTCTTTTAGGGAGATTTTTAGATCTGTGATGGCAGGACACTTCAAGGGAGAGTTTGATGATAAATCCATTATGTAGCCCTTTTCTCCCAATCCTAGGACAGCCAACATGATTTTTCTAATTCTAGCCCCAGGCATAGCAAACATGAATCTTCAAATCCCAGGCTGGAGTTTTTCTTCACAGTGGAAAGGGGGCGACGCATGAATTTGAAAAGGAATATGAAGCTTATTCATTTAAATGCTTCCCAAGAGAAGGTGTGCTCAAACCTTCATTTCCTTTTGAGCTGTTGCAACTCTTTGAACTTCCTCGAGAAAGGAAACTATATATATTGTTGGAGGAGAGCGAGACTAAGAGAGAAGGAAAATGTAAACATCAGAGAGATTAGAAGACTCTCAGAATAGGGCTCTCTGCCTTTTTAAGGACGGTGGTTTATTTCCTTCCATAGTTTCCTGCTTGAAGTGATTTGGGAGAAAGGTGTTGGTAAATAATAACATTCTTCAAAAGGGGTTTTTCATTCAGCAGCTTGGGAAAAGCAAAGAGATTAAAAGCTGTGTTACCCTACGTAACATAAGTAAGATCAACTTGTCCTATAATGCAATGGAATTAGCAATGAACTTGGAATTGGAAGTGAGGCCAAGGCTGGCTATATGGGAACAGAGTGGGGCAGGTCAATTTATTTATGCAAGCTCCCTTTCTTATCTATAGGAATGTACTAGCACGATCTCTCAGGGTTCTTAGGCTTAAAATTCTAAGATTTTAAGTAAGGACTGATTATATTTCTTCTACTTCTGGAGTTGGTAAATGTTTCTCCAGGATAGGTGCTTGCTTACAGGTTTCCTCTGAGGGGCCAGCCCTAACACAGAGTACATGCTAAGCTTCAGGTCGTTTGTGAACCTAGGAGATATTGTGCAAATTTAATGGATGAGTTCTTGTATATATTTTCTGGAGATCACAGGGCTTTGGTGTTGTTGTTTTTTTTTTAAATCAGATTTTCAAAGGAGTTTATGACCCCAAACAGTTGCCCTAAGGAAGGGAAGTGTAAGAGAAACTATACTTGTGCAAGTCCTGAGAGAAACTTGCAGAAAAGGTTGGAGGGAACTGTGGCAGCATACACTTCCTACCTCCTTTCCGGGATATGCAAGTATTTAAAATAATGACTTGGGACTTCCCTGGTGGCACAGTGGTTAAGAATCTGCCTGCTAACGCAGGAGACACTGGTTTGAGCTCTGCTCCGGGAAGATCCCACATGCTGCGGAGCAACTAAGCCTGTGCGCCGCAACTATTGAGCCTGCGTTCTAGAGCCTGTTAGCTACAACTACTGAGACCGCATGCCCCAACTACTGAAGCCTGTGCACCTAGAGCCCATGCTTCGCAGCAAGAGAAGCCACCACAATGAGAAGCCCCTGCTCACCGCAACTAGAGAAAGCCCACGTGCAGCAACGAAGACCCGACGCAGCCAAAAATAGATAAATAAATAAATACATTTAAAATAATGACTTAATGGGAGATATCATTACTTTAATAGAAATTTAAAAACATTGTGCCGGAAGTAAGAAAGTGTTCGAAAGAAAACAAACAAAAATAAAACAAATCTCACAATGATGGCTGTGTGTCAAAGGGACACAGAAGCCAAGTGAAATAGCTTCCAATGGCCAAAATGAAACCATTTTAGCAACAAAATAAATGAGTATTGGATTATAACCCAAAGTATAAAATAAATATCCACAAGTCCCATACAGACTAAATAAATGATTGAATACATAAATAAATTGGGAAGAATAGACAAATATTCCATACAAAAGAATTCCGAATAATTTATGTACATGCTCTGCTCTTGAGGAGATAGACAATATCTCGCTACTCCTTAAGTGTGGGCTATGCATAGTGACTTCCTTCCAGAGTGCAGTAAATTTGGCAAGTTGGGAAAAAATGGTGACTTTACAGTAGAGAAACCTGACAAATACTCTTTCAAGTCAGATAATCAAGGTTAATTTCAACAGTGATAAATCCTATTGATAGTTTGGACCCTTGATATGATGTGGTGAGAATGGCAATTTACCTCTATGATCTTCCTCCCCAAAACACATTTTTCCTGTCTAACTATGAGAAAACATCAGAAAAATCCCAATTGAGGGATATTTTCCAAAACACTGGGCTAGTAATCTTCAAAACTGTCAGGATCATAAAAAATATGGAAAGTCTGAGAAACTGTCACAACCAAGAGAACGTAAGGAGACATGACTACTAAATGTATGTTGTGTCCTGGAAGAGAGGAAGGACACTATGAAAAACTCAGATAAGCTGAATAAAGTATGGACTTTAGTTTAAAAATATATGTATATTATGGATTGTTTGTACATGTGTGTGAACACATCCTTGCAATTGTAATGAAATTTGGGGGGAATGTAATATTGTACAGTCATTAAGAGCAGACTCTAGAGCTTATTTCCAGTGTTCAAATCCAGGCTCCACCAATAATTAGAAGCTGTGTAGCTTTCAGTAGTTATTTAACATCTCTGATCCTCATTTTCCTTAACTCTAAAATCAATACATGTAAAGCCCTTAGGACAGTATCTGACCCACAGATACATAATTACTATTAATTGGAAAAACGAAATGATGTAGAAACATGAGCTCACATATTAGCCTATGCAGGTATACTTGTGTTTAATGATAACTGTTATAACTGACATTTGTATAGTGTTTTACAGTTTAGAAAGCTATCACGTGTACATAAATTCATTGGAGCCTCACAACATCACTATGAGCTATTTTGTTATATTATGATCCCCATTTTACAGATGGGGAAATCAGTTCAAAAAAATTGAACTTGGAGTTCATAGATAAATGCCAGAACTGGGATACAACATATTCTAATCTCAAAACCTGTGTTATTTCAACAGTATAAAGCTGCCTCTTAGGCATTTTCTATTTGCAAACTCTCCAGAAATGTTAAATTTTAAAAAAAGGTCCTGAAGATATTGCTCTAAAGTTTTATTCTCAGCATTTTATTACATTATTTCTCACAGTATCCTTAAGGAGCTAGAAGAATAAACACTGAATTCTATATTTTGCAGAGGAAAAGACAAGGCCCTAGGAATTTTCTTCTTTTCACATCAGGCATTTGTTAGATTCTGGGAGAAGATCCATATTAAATCAACCTAACTTTTATTTTTTGCTCCAATGTGATGGTCTGTGCTAGATGTTGTGGGCAATACAGTGATGAATACGTTAGGATTATTGCCCTCAAGGATTTGGCTATCTATTGTCTATATCTTCTTTTCATTTAAACCTAAATTGGGCAATATACTCCTCATATAGGCATTTCATGCTTAAAAGTTAATATGTCATAGCATGATCACATTTTACAGCCAATTAGACAAAAGATAACCACAAATTTTTCTTGCGTTTTACAAAAGACACATCCAATTTAAAAAGTGAACAAATTAGTGTTATTAAAAATAAAATTAAGTTGCATAAATTTGGATTTTATGGGATTATATATGTTAGCGTACATGTATAAATTCAATAAAAATATATGTGTATGTAGAGACATAATCCTGCAGGCATGTGAGTATGGATATTTTGCAAGGGGGGATAAAGGGATGATGGAAGGCCAAGCTGGCAATGTCACAAGTTTATTATTGTAAAACAAATTGCCCCCAAACTTAATGACTTAAAACAATACATATATCACAGTTTCTGGGGATAAGGAATCTGGGGGCTTCTGGCTCAAGACTTTTCAGGAGATTTCAGTAAAGGTGCTGGCTGAGACTGTGGTCTCACCTGAAAGCTCAACTCATTTGCTTCCAAGATGACTCACAGGGTTGTTGGCAAAATCAATTCCTCACTGCTTGTTGGATGAAAACCTTAGATCTTCCCAGCAGTTGGCCAGAGACCTCCCTTGGTTCCTTGATCCGTGGGTCTTTTCATAGGGCAGGGCACAACATGGCAGTTGACTTCCCTCAGAGCATGAGAGCAAGTGAGGGCCCGGGGAAATCAGTCTTTTTATAACTTACTCCTGGAAGTGACATTCCATCACTCTGCCATTTTCCTTTTATAGAAGTTAGTCACTAGGTCCAATACACACTCAAAGGGAAGGAATTACACAGGGCATACATAGCTGGAGGTGGGGAACTTTTGGAGTCATTTTATGGTCTATTATACAGCATAATTTTTATGAGAAACACTGAAGGAAAGTTGCCTTATTTTAGCCCAGGGATAGATGAGCTTAAGGGGCAGGCCTAGCTCTATGGGCCCAGCTGGTGTGTTGTATCTCAGATGTCTAGGGGAATGTGGGAAGTACTGCCTCTGTTCTGCAGTTGCAATATAAGGAGTTGACAGATATTTCCGATTGTATATTTATCAAACTCATTTTCTCTTCTCCTGGGCACACAGCTAGCCATATTTGCAAGCATTCTTTGCAAGTAGGTGTGGACGTGAGACTGAGTTCTAGACAAAGTTATGCAAATAGAAGTTATGTGAATCACATCCAGGTGGGACACAAAAGACTCCCATGCATAATCCTCCACCTCCTTCTCCACTTCAGGCTGTATAGGATGGGGACAAACTCAACGGTGACTTTGTAAAGCCCATGTTGAACATGACAGATCTCAAGATGAAAGGAAATATGGTATATGAACACGTAACTGGAGGGAGCCACCCACTGATCAAGAATATTCATTTTGAACATTATGTGAGAAATAAACTTCTACTGAATTAAGCCTCCGAGGATGTGGCGATCATTGACTCTAGAAGCTAGCACTACTGTAACTACTACAAAAACCAGATATCTGAAGTAGTTGTCCTGAACCAAACAATTAAGCTCTAACAATGCAAAGGCAAAGCAGAAATGCAAGACCATAACTTAATTATTCTTTAAACAAGATGCTTAGCACAGTTCTTGTTACAAGGTGGGTTCTTTGTATTTTTGGTTAAATGGTAGATGCTGACCCAAGTTAGTCAGAAAATAAGGGAGCTGATGTACGTAGGTTTTTTTTTTTAAATCCCAGATCAAGAGGGCATTGTTTATTAATTCCAAGCTAAGTTTTTTTTTTTCCACATCTTTATTGGAGTATAATTGCTTCACAATGCTGTGCCAGCTTCTGCTGTACAACAAACTGAACCAGCCATATGTATACATGTATCCTCTATCCACTCCCGCTTGAGCCTTCCCCCAACCCTCCCTATCCCATCTCTCTAGGTCGTCACAAAGCATCAAATTGATCTCCTTGTGCTATGCAGCAGCTTCCCACAGGCCATCCATTTTACATTTTGTAGTTTATATATGACAATACTACTCTCTCACTTCATCCCAGCTTCCACTTCCCCGCTGTGTCCTCAAGTCCGTTCTCTGCATCTGCATCTTCATTCCTTCCCTGCCACTAGGTTCATCAGTACCGTTTTTTTTAGATTCCATATATATGCATTTGTTTTTCTCTTTCTACATTACTTCACTCTGTATGACAGATTGTAGGTCCATCCACCTCACTACAATAACTCAATTTCATTCCTTTTTATGGCTAAGTAATATTCCATTGTATATATGTGCCACATCTTCTTTATCCATTCATCTGTTGATGTACATTTAGGTTGCTTCCATGTCCTGGCTATTGTAAATAGTGCTGCAGTGAACATTGTCATACATGTCTCTTTTAGAATTATGGTTTTCTCAGGGTATATGCCCAGTATTGGGATTGCTGGGTCATATGGTAGTTCTATTTTTAGTATTTTAAGGAATCTCCATACTGTTCTCCATAATGGCTATATCAATTCACATTCCCACCAGCAGTGCAAGAGGGTTCCCTTTTCTCCACGCCCTCTCCAGAATTTATTGTTTCTAGATTTTTTGATGATGGCCCTTCTGACCGGTATGAGATGATACCTCATTTTGGTTTTGATTTGCATTTCTCTAATGATTAGTGATGTTGAACATCTTTGAATGTATTTGTTGCCCATCTATATGTCTTCTTTGGAGAATTGTCTATTTAGGTCTTCTGCCCATTTTTGGATTGGATTGTTTGTTTTTTTGATATTGAGCTGCTTGAACTGCTTGTATATTTTGGAGATTAATTCTTTGTCCATTGATTCATTTGCAAATATTTTCTCCCATTCTCAGGGTGGTCTTTTCATCCTGCTTATGGTTTCCTTTTGCTGTGCAAAAGCTTTTAGGTTTCATTAGGTCCCATTTACTTATTTTTGTTTTTATTTCCCTTACTCTAGGAGGTGGGTCAAAAAGGATCTTGCTCTGATTTATGTCAAAGAGTGTTATTCCTATGTTTTCCTCTAAGAGTTTTATAGTGTCTGGCCTCACATTTAGGTCTTTAATACATTTTGAGTTTATTTTTGTATACGGTGTTAGGGAGTGTTCTAATTTCATTCTTTTACATGTATCTGTCCATTTTTCCTAGCACCACTTATTGAAGAGGCTGTCTTTTATCCATTGTATATTCTTGCCTCCTTTGTCATAGATAAGGTGGCCATATGTGTGTGGGTTTATCTCTGGGCTTTCTATCCTGATCCATTGATCTATATTTCTGTTTTTGTGACAGTACCATACTGTCTTGATTACTGTAGCTTTGTAGTATAGTCTCAAGTCAGGGACCCTGATTCCTCCAGCTCCATTTTTCTTTCTTACGATTGCTTTGGCTCTTCGGGGTCTTCTGTGTTTTCATACAAATTGTAAAATTTTCTAGTTCTGTGAAAAATGCCATCAGTTGTTTGATCGGGATTGCACTGAATCTGTAGATTTCTTTGGGTACTATAGTCATTTTCACAATATTGATTCTTCCAATTCAGGAGCATGGTATATCTCTCCATCTGTTCATGTCATCTTTGATTTCTTCCATCAGTGTTTTATAGTTTTCATAGTAGAGGTCTTTTGTCTTCTTAGGTAGGTTTATTCCTAGATATTTTATTCTTTTTGTTGTGATGGTAAATGGGATTTTGTCCTTAATTTCTCTTTCTGTTCTTTTGTTGTTAGTGTATAGGAATTCAAGAGATTTCTGGGCATTAATTTTGCATCCTGCAACCTTACCACATTCATTGATTAGTTCTAGTAGTTTTCTGGTGGCATCTTTAGGATTTTCTATGTATAGTATCATGTCATCAGCAAACAGTGACAGTTTTACTTCTTCTTTTTCAATTTGTATTCCTTTTATTTCTTTTTCTTCTCTGATTGCTGTGGCTAGGACTTCCAATACTGTGTTGAATAAGAGTGGCAAGAATGGACATCCTTGTCTTGTTCCTGATCTTAGAGGAAATGCTTTCAGTTTTTCACCATTGAGAATGATGTTTGCTGTAGGTTTGTCATATATGGCTTTATTGTGTTGAGGTAGGTTCCCTTTATGCCCACTTTTTGGAGTTTTTATCATAAATGGGTGTTGAATTTTGTCAAAAGCTTTTTCTGCATCTATTGATATGATCATATGGTTTTTATTCTTTAATTTGTTAGTATGTGTATCACATTGATTATTTTGCCTATATTGAAAAATCCTTGCATCCCTGGGATAAATCCCACTCAATCACGGTGTATGATCTTTTTAAGGTGTTGTTGGATTCTGTTTGCTAGTATTTTATTGATGATGTTTGCGTCTATGTTCATTAGTGATATTGGCCTGTAGTTTTCTTTTTTTGTGACATCTTTGTCTGGTTTTGGTATCAGGGTGATGGTGGCCTAATAGAATGAGTTTGGGAGTGTTCCTCCCTCTGCTGTATTTTGGAAGAGTTTGAGAAGGATAGGTGTTAGCTCTTCTCTAAATGTTTGATAGAATTTGCCTGTGAAGCCATCTGGTCCTGGGTTTTTGTTTGTTGGAAGTTTTTTTTTTTTTTTTTTGTGGTATGTGGGCCTCTCACTGTTGTGACCTCTCCCGCTGCAGAGCACAGGCTCCGGACGTGCAGGCCCAGCGGCCATGGCTCACGGGCCCAGCAGCTCTGCAGCATGCGGGATCCTCCCGGACTGGGGCACGAACCCATGTCCCCTGCATCAGCAGGTGGACTCTCAACCACTGCGCCACCAGGGAAGCCCTGTTGAAAGATTTTTAATCACAGTCTCAATTTCATTACCTGTGATTGGTCTGTTCTATATTTTCTAATTCTTCCTGGTTCAGTCTTGGAAAATTGTACCTTTCCAAGAATTTGTCCATTTCTTTCACATTGTCCATTTTATTGGCATATAGTTGCTTGTATTAATCTCTTATGATCTTTCATATTTCTGTGGTGTCAGTTGTAACTTCTCATTTTTCATTTCTAATTCTGTTGATTTGAGTCTTCTCCCTTTTTTTCTTGGTGAGTCTGGCTAAAGGTTTATCAATTTTATTTATCTGCTCAAAGAACCAACTTCTAGTTTTATTGATCTTTTCTATTGTTTTCTTCGTTTCTATATCATTTATTTCTGCTCTCATTTTTATGATTTCTTTCCTTCTACTAACTTGGGGTTTTCTTTGTTCTTCTCTATCTAGCTGCTTTAGGTGTAAGGTTAGGTTATTTATTTGAGTTTCTTTTTGTTTCTTGAAATGAGCTTGAATTGCCATAAACCTCCCTCTTAGAACTGCTTTTGCTGCATCCCATAGGTTTTGGATTGTCGTGTTTTCATTGTCATTTCTACCTAGGTGTTTCTAAATTTCTTCTTTGATTTCTTCAGTGATCTCTTGTTTATTTAGCAGTGCAGTGTTTAGCCTCCATGTATTTGTGATTTTTATGGGGTTTTTTTCCTGTAATTGATTTCTAATTTCCTATCATTGTGGTCAGAAAAGATGCTCGATACAATTTCAATTTTTAAAAATTTTCAAGGCTTCACTTCTGACCCAAGATGTGATCTATTCTGGAGAACGTGTGTGCCATGTGCACTTGAGAAGAAAGTGTATTCTTCTGTTTTGGGGTGGAATGTCCTAAAAATATCAATTAAATCTATCTGGTCTATTGTGTCATTTAAAGCTTGTCTTTCCTTATTTATTTTCTGTCTGGCTGATCTATTGGTGTAAATGCGGTGTTAAAGTTCCCCCCCATTATTGTGTTACTGTTGATTTCTTCTTTTATGGCTGTTAGCATTTGCCTTATGTATTGAGGTGCTCTTATGTTGGGTGCATTAGTATTTAGAATTGTTATGTTTTCTTCTTGGATTGATCCCTTGATCATTATGCAGTGTCCTTCTTTATCTCTTGTAACAATCTTTATTTCAAGGCTGTTTTAAGACTTTATTTTAAGACTCATATCTGATATGAATATTGCTACTCCAGCTTTCTTTTGATTTGCATTTGCATGCCATACCTTTTTCCATCCCCTCACTTTCAGTCTGTATGTGTCCTATGTCTGAAGTGGGTTTTTTGTAGACAGCATATATAAAGGTCTTGTTTTTGTATCCATTCAGCCAGTCTGTGTCCTTTAGTTGGAGCATTTAGTCCATTTACATTCGAGGTGATTATCTATATGTATGTTACTATTACCATATTCTTAATTGATTTGGGTTTGTTTTTGTGGGTCTTTTTCTTCTCTTGTGTTTCCCACTTAGAGAAGTTCCTTTAGTATTTGTTGTAAAGCTGGTTTGGTGGTGCTGAATTCTTGTAGCTTTTGCTGTAGAAGGTTTTGACGTTGCCTCCACCACAGGAGCTCAGGCCTGAGCTCCGGCTTGGGAACCAAACCCTGCAGGGGCTGTATCTTTGTGTAGTTCAGTCTAGAGAATTTAAGGAAAACAGGTTATCTTTATAACATGCTTTAATGTGTAATATCTAAGGTGTAGCATTAACAACATAATACTTGCAAAAAATATATAAGTAGAATACTGCAAATTGATATTAACATTAACCTAAATGTCCTCTTCATTTTTGCATTCCTTGCTCCCAAACTCTGTACGTTCACATACATCAGATATTTTTTTCCTTTTGAATTATTTTCCAGCATATTTTCTCATACATTTTTCCACTTGGCTTGTTGCTAAAAAAGAAGGAAACTAATGCATGCTACATGCAGCAACCCTTTCTATATCATTTGGATAAAATGTTACAACTCTACAGTCAGCAGGATATTGCTTTCCTTTCTGTGGTAAGTGATAAATCTCAAGGGGCAAAACATCTGGCTGGCAGTTTGGAGTAGAGCAGGCCACAGGATCTCTGTAGCCTGGGAAATGGGGGACAGGGAAGTGGGACACTTCAGAAAGGAAGGCTTCTCTCTGAACTTAAACATGTCCTATGGGTTGGCAGAATAATCAGAATCCTGCTGAGGACTAAGGTTTAATGGAGTGAAGGAAGGCAGGCACAGTTTGAGGATTGTTTTTCTGTGTTTATGTCAATCTTAATTTTTTTTCTTAGTGCTACTGTTTCCTTTGCTGCTCTCTTGCTTGCACTCAGGTAATAGCTAGTGCTCTGTGCACTTATGCCATACCTGGCACTGGTCTAAGTGCTTTACTTAGCATTATCTCGTGTAATACTCAGAACAACCTTATGGGGCAGGCATCACTGTTATCTTCATTTTATCAAAGGAGAAAGAAAGTGAATGTAAGCCTAACTGTTGCAAGTCTAGTAAACGATGTGGCAGTCTGACTCTAGTGGGCTGCCTGTTGATAACTTTATTTTATGAATATTATGAATGCATGTAGCTGACATCCGCTGGGCCTCTCTTATATGGTAAGTCTTACAGATAGAGAATGTTGTTAGATTCCTTCAAATTTCAAGTCACAGATATACATTCAGGCTAATTCAATTGATGATGTTTCATGAATGTGTGTAGAACACCCGTAATGGATAGAGCTCTCCTGTCAGGTTACCTTCAGGTAGGGTGAATTTATCTCAGATTTGCTCAGATAGTTTTTGTTCAAGCTTATTGATCCAGCATAATTATTAGCAGCATCTTTTCTCACTATTAAAATTTTCCCAGTTTGGATGATAAATCATATGATTATCTTGTTCGAGGCCACTGACAAGCCAGTAGAGGACTGTCAAGTTAGTCAGTAATAGTTCTCAGAGATAGAAAAATAAGCGAAACTGCCATAATAAGATTCTCCTAATTAGACTGATAAAAGAAAAGCAAATAATTTAAAAAATTCTGCCTGAATAACATGATAAGTAGAATAGAATTAACCATTATTTGGAGAGAACATAGAGGCAGAATATGAAAATGCTCTTCCTTTTCAAGTGTACTAGGATTGTTTTCAAAAGGATCACTTGCTGGAACAAAAAAAAATGTATGCAAGAAATTTTTAAAAGCTGATCTCCTACAGATTACATTTTAGGCTACAATACATGAAAAATAGAAACAAATAATGAGAATGGAATTAAAATGTGCCAAATGCATAAAAACTTCAAAAAAAGTGGTTTTTAAAAGTGCCTAGGTCAGGGAAGGAATCCAGAATGTAATAGCAAGAAAATGCAATGAAAATATACATACAATATATAAAAAAGTATGGAATGTTGCCAAAATAGCACTTAGGAGAAAATTTATCACTTAAAATACCTCTTTTTTAATGGAGGAAAAGGGAAAAACAATGAACTAACTCTCTACCTAAAGTGTTTAGGAAAAGAATAAACATCATGCCAAAAGAAAATAGGAAAAAAGGAAATAAGTAGAAATATGTGGGAACAGTAAAAGGAAAGGAATATAGTTCACAATAAAGCAAACATTAAATAGTTAGGAATAACTTCAAGAGCCCAAAAGGATGCATAAACTACCAACGTTTATTGAGAGAATACTGAAATAAAGGAAGAAGCAAACTGTATTTCTGAATATGAAGACAATAATATTCCAAAATGTCACATGTTCCCAACTTCCCTTACAGCTTTGATATAGTCTCAGTTAAAGCATCAACATGATATTCTTATAAGTTGAACAAAAAAAATTTCTAAGAATGCACCTGAGAGAATTTAATAGGTCAGAATAGCAAAGATTTTTCTGAAAAAGAGAATTGAGAGTTATTAACTCACGTGTATTAAAGTCCAGAGTAAAATGATAAAAATAGAAACAAGGTTTACTTTTTGTGGAAATAAAACAAAATGAATAAACTTCAAATATATTAGAAATTTAAATGTAAAAATTCATGTTACAGAAAATAAGAAAAAAATGACTAGTGACTAGAGCTTTGGAGTGGTCACTTTGTAAGCAGAGGTGATAGGAAATATCAAAATGGAAAAGAGCCACAGATTACACTATAATTTTTAGCTTCTGTACAAAGGAAAGATTGCAGCTAAATTAAAAGAACAAATGCAGAAGCAGTTTCAGAGAACGTGAAAACATTTTAAATAAGTCCAATATAAAATCTTCATTTAGCATTTTAAGAAAATTTTCAACAACAGAGCAAATAATTAGAGGATATTTAAAAATAGTTACTTAGTTCAACAGATATTTATTGAGCTCCTAGGTTCTCAGGATACTTATAAAAATATTATCACTGCCCTCAAGGAGCTTGCAGCTGCTAACCATATAAACATATGGTAAAGAAATGCAAATTAGAAAACTCTTAAACCATTTTATACCTACTAAATTGGTATAATTAAAGCTAAATATAAATCCTTAGTATAGACGATTTTTTAAAAACTAATTCATTCAAATTGCAGGTATCAATTCTTAAAATCCACGTACATTTTGTACTTTAAAAATTTTACCATAATTCATGTTAACTTTTGAAATATTCAGAAACTTATATTAGTGCAAACATCACTTATAACATCCAGAAATAACTATAGTTGATATTTTAAGGTACATTCTTCTCAACTTTTTTCTATTCATATTTATTTACCAAAATAAGATTAAACAATATTTGTAATCTCTTAGTATTTAATTATATACTACACATATTTTCCATATTAATAGTATCCTTTCAAATTATAATTTTCATTTATTTCAAATTCCATGGTAAAGATATACCATACTGTATTTGACTAATCTCCTTGTTTTGGCTTTCTGTTTCTAGGTTTTCACTATTATCTAATTCATTCATTCAGTAGATAATTATTTCATTAATTGATGTCTTAGGTTCTGTGGACAGGTTGATGAGCATAGTAGATGTGGTGCCTTTTCCCATGGGGCTTGTATTTTGGGTTGCTGTGTTGATCATGCTGTTCTCTTTGGGCTCCAACTTGATAAGGAATGCCAACATGAGGATTACATCCTACTGTTGCAGTATTCTACCTTCTGAAGGATAGAATGCTACAAACAACTCCCATAATATGCTGTTAAACCCTGCTCCCTAGCTGATCCTTGCTGCACTCCTCCCCATAGACAAAGGGAAAAAAATCTGACCCTACATTAGAGCCAACTGTCCTTTTATTCCAGCCTAGAGTTGAATTCTATAAATGTGGATTGCTTCCTATCTGCAGGATACTGTTAAGGCCAAATTCATCATGCTTAACTTCTTTTTATCCTTGGGCATCACCCAAAATAAGAATTCTTGCAGGCATCTAGCTGATTCCTACATGTATATCTCAAATGCCTAGAGAAGCCTTTCTCTTAACTTTCTATCTCTCTGTATCCTCCCAAACTTTCTCACAGTGCCCTGTGAAATTTTCCCTGTATACAAACAGGTTTACCTATATCTACAAACATTTTTCCTTATTAAATCTTTATGTCCTCTGAGGAAATCGCTACTAGCCTTTATTTTTATTTATTTATTTATTTATTTTTTGTGGTAAGTGGGCCTCTCACTGTTGTGGCCTCTCCCGTTGCGGAGCACAGGCTCCGGACACGCAGGCTCAGCAGCCATGGCTCACGGGCCCAGCCGCTCCACGGCATGCGGGATCTTCCCAGACCAGGGCATGAACCCGTGTCCCCTGCATCGGCAGGCGGACTCTCGACCACTGCGCCACCAGGGAAGTCCACTACTAGCCTTTTATAGGCTGCTCATTTTCTTCAATACCCAACTACCTTAAGGTTGGATAAGAAATTCGTGTTTATAGGGTCATTACCATGTATTATTTTACATTTTCTTTTATATCTCTTCCCCTGGGCAGTTGTTCTAGTTTGTTTAATTTGTATATTTGTGTTTGTAAGTATTCTTCCAAACATATGCTTTTTGTGTGCATCAATTTTTAATACAGGCATGCCTCATTTTCTTGTGCTTTGCAGATATTGTTTTTTATTTGTTTGTTTTGTTTTTGTTTACAAATTGAATGTTTGCAGCAACCCTATGTTAAGCAAGGCTATCAGAGCCATTTTTCCAACAGCATTTGCTAACTTCGTGTCTCTGTGGCACATTTTGATAATTCTCAAAATATTTCAAACTTTCTCATCATTGTATTTGTTATGGTGGTCTGTGATCAGTGACCTTTGATGTTCCTATTGTAATTATTTTGGAGCACCATGAACCATGTGTAAAGAGGATGGCAAACAATAAAATATTATGTGTGTTCAGACTGCTCTACTGACCAGCCGTTCCCATCTCTCTCCCTCTCTTGGCTTCCCTATCCCCTTCCCTATTGGGAAGACACAGCAATTTTAAAATTGGGCTTCCCTGTTCCCTGAGACACAGAAATATTGAAATTAGGCCTATTAATAATCCTAATACAATGGCCTCTAAGAGTTCAAGTGAAAGGAAGAGTTGCAAGTTTCTCACTTTAAATCAAAACAGAAATGATCAAGCTTAGTGAGAAAGGCATGTCGAAAGCTGTGATAGGCTGAAAACCAGGCCTTTTGTGCCAAACAGTTAGCCAAGGTGTGAATGCAAAGGAAAAGTTCTTGAAGGAAATTAATAGCGCTACGCCTGCGAACACATGAATGATAAGAAAGCAAAACAACCTTATTGAAGATATGGAGAAAGTTATATTGTTCTGAATAGATCAAAGCAGCCACAACATTCACTTAAGACAAAGCCTAATCCAGAACAAGACTCTAACTCTCTTCAAGTCTATGAAGGCTGAGAGAGCTGAGGAAGCTGCAGAAGAAAAGTTTGAAGCTAGCAGAGGTTGGTTCATGAGGTTTAAGGAAAGAAGCCATCTCCATACAACAAAGTACGCTGTGAAACAGCATGTGCTGATGTAGAAACTGCAGCAAGTTATCCAGGAGATCTAGTTAACCTACTTAATGAAGGTGGCTACATTAAACAACAGCTTTTCAGTGTGGGTGAAATAGCCTTATATGGGAAGAAGATTCCATCTAGGACTTTCATAGCTAGAGAGGAGAAATCAAAGCCTGGCTTCAAAACTTAAAAGGACAGCCTGACTCTCTTGATATGGGCTGTGCACCATTCTGGAAATCTTAGGGCCTTTAAGAATTATGCACAATCAGGGGAGATTGGTTCAAGACAGCAGAGTAGAAGGACGTGCTCTCACTTCCTCTTTCGAGAACACCAGAATCACAACTAACTGCTGAACAATCATCGACAGGAAGATACTGGAAATCATCAAAAATGATACCCCACATCCAAAGACAAAGAAGAAACCACAATGAGATGGTAGGAGGGGCACAATTACAATAAAATCAAATCCCATAACTGCTGGGTGGGGGACTCAAAAACTGGAGAACAGTTATACCACAGAAGTCCACCTACGTGAGTGAAGGTTCTGAGTCCCACATCAGGCTTCCCAACCTGGGGGTCTGGCAATGGGAGGAGGAATTCCTCGAGAATCAGACTTTGAAAGCTACTGGGATTTGATTGCAGGACTTCTACAGGACTGGGGGAAAAAGAGACTCCGATCTTGGAGGGCACACACAAAGACAACCCTCAGAATGGGAGAAAATATTTGCAAATAAATCAACGGACAAAGGATTAATCTCCAAAATATATAAACAGCTCATGCAGCTCAATATTAAAAAAGCAAACAACCCAATCCAAAAATGGACAGAAGACCTAAATAGACATTTCTCCAAAGAAGACATACCAAGGGCCAAGAAGCATATGAAAAGCTGCTCAACATCACTAATTGTTAGAGAAATGCAAATCAAAACTACAATGAGGTATCACCTCACACTGGTCAGAATGGGTATCATTAGAAAATCTACATACAACAAATGCTGGAGAGGGTGTGGAGAAAAGGGTACCCTCTTGCACTGTTGGTGGGAATGTAAATTGATACAGCCACTATGGAGAACAGTATGGAGGTTCCTTAAAAAACTAAAAATTGAATTACTGTATGACCCAGCAATCCCACTACTGGGCATATACCCTGAGAAAACCATAATTCAAAAAGACACATGCACCCCAATGTTCATTGCAGCACTCTTTACAATAGCCAAATCATGGAAGCAACATAAATGCCCATCAACAGACGAATGGATAAATAAGATGTGGTACACATATACAATGGGATATTACTCAGCATAAAAAGGAATGAAATTGGGTTATTTGTAGAGATGTGGATGCATCTAGAGACTGTCATACAGAGTGAAATAAGTCAGAAAGAGAGCAACAAGTGTAGTATATTAACACATATATGTGGAACCTAGAAAATGGTACAGATGATCCGGTTTGCAGGGCAGAAATAGAGACACAGATGTAGAGAACAAATGTATGGACGCCAAGGGGGGAAAGCGGTGGGGGTGGGGGTGGTGATGTGCTGAATTTGGAGATTGGGATTGACATGTATACACTGATGTGTATAAAATTGATGACATAATAAGAACCTGCTGTATAAAAAAATAAATATAATTAAATTTAAAAAATAAATTAATTACAAAAAAAAGGATTATCCAAAATCAACTCTTCCTGTGCTTTATAAATGGAAAAACAAAGCCTGGATGATGGCATATCTGCTTACAATGTGGCTTACTGAATATTTTGAGCCCATTGTTGAGAACTACTACTCAGGAAAAAAGATTCATTTCAAAATATTACTGCTCATTGACAATGCGTCTGGTCGCCCACGAGCTCTGATGGAGATGTGCAAGGAGATTAATGTTGCTTTCATTCCTATTAACACATCCATTCTGCTTCCCATGGATGTCAACTTTCAAGTCTTATTATTTAAGAAATACATTTTGTAAGCCTATAGCTGCCACAGGTAGTGATTCCTCTGATGGATGTAGGTAAAGTAAATTGAACATCTTCTGGAAGGATTCACCATTCTAGATGTCATTAAGAACATTTGTAATTCATGGAAGAGGTCAAAATATCAGGAGTTTGGAAGAAGTTGATTCCTACCCTCATGGATGACTTTGAGGGGTTCAAAACTTCAGTAGAGGAAATAATTACAGTTGTGGTGGAAATAGCAAGAGACCTAGAATTAGAAATGGAGCCTGAAGATGTGACAGAACTGCTGCAATCTCATGATAAACTTTAATGAATGAGGAGTTGCTTTTTGTGCATGAGTATCGAAAGTGGTTTCTTGAGATGGAATCTACTCCTGGTGAAGATGCTGTGAAGATTGTTGAAATGACACTAAAGGACTTAGAATATTACATAAACTCAGTCGATAAAGCAGCAGCAGGGTTTGAGAGGATTGACTCCAATTTTGAAAGAAGTTCTAAAATGCTAGATGCTGTAATGTTCTAAATACTCTCAGGTAAAATGCTATCAAAAAGCATTTCAAGGTACAGAGAGATCTTTTGTGAATGGAAGTGAATTGATTTGGTGAACTTCATTGTTGCTTTATTTTAAGAAATTACCATAGCTACCCTAACCTTCAGCAAACACCACACTGATCAGTCAGCAGCCATCAACACTGAGGCAAGACCTTCCATTAGCAAAAAGATTAGGACTCACTGAAGGCTCAGGTGATGGCTAGCATTTTTTAGCAATAAGGTATTTTTTAATTAAAGTATGTACATTGGTTTTTTTTTAGACATAATGCTATTGCATACTTAATAGACTACAGTATAGTACAAAAGTAACTTTCACCTGTACTGGGAAACCAAAATATTCATATGACTCACTTTTATTGTGGTATTTGCTTTATTGTGGTGGTCTGGAACCAAACCTGCAATATCTCCATGGTGTGCCTGTATATTAAAAGATATTGAACAGTGACATCAGTAAGATGGCAGAATAAGATGTCCCAGGCATTGTCCCCCCTTATAAACACACATAAAACAATGCTATTTGAGCCAAAATACTTTTCTGAGAACTCCAGAGACCAGTTAAGAATTTGCAACACCCTAGACTGCACAAAAAACCAGAAAAACCACTTTGAAACAGGTAAGGAGAGCAGTTTCACTTTACCCATGTCAGTCCCTCCCCCGAGTACGCAGAGTTCAGTGCCAAGAGAGATCCACTTGGCCCGAGATTTCTCCCTTGGGGAGAAGAGTGAGTTAGGCATGCATTTGATATCCCCTGCCTTTTGGGATGCTGCCCAAGAAATCTACTTCTGTATGACCTCTCATACAGACTGCTGCTGAGGCAACCAGCAGTTAGAATGCCTGAAGGCAGCTGAGAACAAAGAAAAGGGGTGGGCGGCTCCCTGGTAGCCTGCAAGGCCCTGTGGGATTGAGAGAAGGTGCACAATTATGAGATTTCTCTTTCAAGAGACTAGGAGAAAAGTGGAACTGGCACCCAGCCTGCTGGCATTCCAGCCCAGTGCCTTAGTGAAAAATGGTGAGTGGTTCTCAGCAGCCAGCATGGTGCTGCAGGATTGAGAGAAGGTGTGCAATCTTGAGACTTCTCCATTAGGAAGGAGAGAGAGAGTGGAACTTGCATGCAGCCTCCCACATTCCAGTTCACTCCTCCAGAGAAGAGGAGTGGGTGGAACTCAGCAGACAGCACAGCTTTGCAGGACTTAGAATAGGAGTGCCATTCTGAGACTTCTCCTTCAGGAAGAAGGAAGAGAGATGCAGCTCACACCCAGCTCCCCACAATTTCAATGCACTCCCCTAGGGAAAGAGAGTGATGAACTTTCAGCAACCAGCATGATTCTGTGGGGTTAAGAGAAGATGCACAATCCTGAGATGCCTCTTTCAGGAAGCAGGGAGAGAAATGAAGCTAGCTCCCAGTATAATGGCATTTTAGTGTATTGCCCTAGGAAAAAGGCCTGGGTGGCTCTGAGCAGACAGCATAGCTCTCCAGGGTACGGAAAAGCATATAACCCAGCATCTTCTCCTTAAAGAGGAAGGAAAGAAGTGGAACTTACACCCAATATCCTGGCATTTTTGGAATGAAAGAAAATATTTGCAAAACATAAATCTGATAAAGGGATAATACCCACAATAAAGAACTCATACAGAGGAGATCTTCAAGATAGCAGAGGAATAAGACATGGAGATCACCTTCCTCCCCACAAATACATCAAAAATACATCTACATGTGGAATAACTCCTACAGAACACCTACTGAACGCTGGCAGAAGACCTCAGACTTCCCAAAAGGCAAGAAACTCCCCACGTACCTGGGTATGGCAAAAGAAAAAAGAAAAAACAGAGACAAAAGAATAGGGATGGGACCTGTACCAGTGGGAGGGAGCTGTGAAGGAGGAAAGGTTTCCACACACTAGGAAGCCCCTTCGTGGGCAGAGACTGCGGGTGGCAGAGGGGGGAAGCTTTGGAGCCACAGAGGAGAGCACAGCAACAGGGGTGCAGAAGGCAAAGTGGAGAGATTCCCGCAGAGAGGATCGGGGCCGACCGGCACTCACCAGCCCGAGAGACTTGTCTGCTCACCCGCCGGGGCAGGCGGGTTCTGGGAGCTGAGGCTCTGGCTTCGGAGGTCAGATCCCAGGGAGAGGACTGGGGTTGGCTGCGTGAACACAGCCTGAAGGGGGCTAGTGCACCACAGCTAGCTGGGAGGGAGTCAGGGAAAAAGTGTGGACCTGCCGAAGAGGCAAGAGACCATTGTTTTGGGGTGCATGAGGAGAGGGGATTCCTGCTCTGTGTACCCACAGAAGGCAGAGCACTGCCTAAGCAAGCTCCTGAGACAGGCATGAACCATGGCTATCAGCCAGACCCCAGAGATGGGCATGAACTACTAACACTGCCACTGCTGCCACCAAGAATCCTGTGTGCAAGCACAGGTCACTACCCCACCCCCCCACCCCCTGGAGCCTCTGCAGCCCCCCCACTGCCAGGGTCCCATGATCCAGGGACAATTTCCCTGGGAGAACACGCGGTGTGCCTCACACTGTTGCGATGTCATGCTGGCCTCTGCCTCCACAGGCTTGACCTGCATTCCAGTTATGGCTACTGTACTCCTCCCTCTCCCCGGCCTGAGTGAGCAAGAGAGCAGTAATCAGCTGCTGCTTTAACTCCCTCCTGTCTGGGCAGGGAACAGATGCCTGAGGGTGGCCTACATGCAGAGGCAGGGCCAAAACCAATGGTGAACCCTGGGAGCTGTGTGAACAAAGAAGAGAAAGGGAAATTTCTCCGTGCAGCCTCAGGAAAGTGGATTAAATCCCCACAGTCAACTTGATGAACCCTACGTCTGTGGAATACCTGAATGCACAACAAATGTTCCCAAAATTGAGGTGGTGGACTTTGGGAGCAACTGTAGACTTGCGGTTTGATTTCTGCATCTGTTTTGTTTCTGGTTTTTATATTTATCTTTGTTTAGTTTTTAGTGCTTGTTATCATTGGTGGATTTGTATTGGTTTGGTTGCTCTCTTCCTTTTTTAAAATTAAAAACATTTTAAATTATTTATTTTATTATTTACTTTTTATTTTTTAATTAAAAAAATTTTTATTCCTTTTTCTCTTTTTGTGAGTGTGTATGTGTATGCTTCTTTGTGTGGTTTTGTCTGTTTAGGTTTGCTTTTACCATTGGTCCTAGGGTTCTGACTGTTCATTTTATTGTTGTTTATTTTCTTTTTATAAGTGTGTGTGTATGTTTCTTTCTGTGATTTTTTTCTGTTTAGTTTTGCTTTTCCCATTTGGTTTGGGATTCTATCTTTGGTTTTTTTTCTGTTTTTCTCTATTTTCTTATTTTACCTCTGAGCATGTGCTGGCAGGGTCTTGGTGCTCCGGCTGAGTGTCAAGCCTGAGCCTCTGAGGTGGGTGAGCTGAATCAAGGACATTGGACCACCAGAGACCTCCTGGCCCCACGTAATATCAATCAGAAGAGCTCTCCCAGAAGATTTCCATCTCAACACCAAGACCCAGCTCCACCCAACGGCCAGCAAGCTCCAGTGCTGAATGCCCCATGCCAAACAACTAGCAAGACAGGAACAAAACCACACCATTACCAGATAGGCTGCCTAAAATCATACTAAGTTCACAGACACCCCAAAACGCACCACTGGACATGGCCCTCCCCAACAGAAGGACAAGATCCAGCCCCACCCACTAGGACACAGGCACCAGTCCCCTCCACCAAGAAGCCTACATAAGCCACTGAACCAACCTCACCCACTGGGGGCAAACACCAAAAACAATGGGAACTATGAACCTGCAGCCTGTGTAAAGGAGAACACAAACACAGTAAGATAAGCAAAATGAAAAGACAGAGAAATATGCAGTAGATGAAAGAGCAAGGTAAAAATCCACGAGACCAAACAAATGAAGAGGAAATAGTCTACCTGAAAAAGAATTCAGAGTAATGATAGCAAAGATGATCTAAAATCTAGGAAACAGAATGGAGAAAATACAAGAAACGTTTAACAAGGACCTAGAAGAACTAAAGAGCAAACGAACAATGATGAACAACGCAGTAACTGAAATTAAAAATAGTCTAGAAGGAATCAGTAGCAGAATAACTGAGGCAGAAGAACGGATAAGTGACCTGGAAGATAAAATAGTGTAAATAACTGCCACAGAGCAGAATAAAGAAAAAAGAATGAAAAGAATTGAGGACAGTCTCAGAGACTCTGGGACAACAGTAAACACACAAATATTCTAACTATAAGGGACCCAGAAGAAGAACAGAAAAAGAAAGGGTCTGAGAAAATATTTGAAGAGATTATACTTGAAAACTTCCCTAACATGGGAAAGGAAATAGCCATTCAAGTCCAGGAAGCACAGAGAGTCCCATACAGGATAAATAAAAGGAGAAACACTCCAAGACACATATTAATCAAACTATCAAAAATTAAATACAAAGAAAAAATATTAAAAGCAGCAAGGGAAAAGCAACAAATAACATACCAGGGAATCCCCATAAGGTTAACAGCTGATTTTTCAGCAGAACCTCTGCAAGCCAGAAGGGACTGGTAGGACATATTTAAAGAGATGAAAGGGAAAAACCTGCAACCAAGATTACTCTACCCAGCAAGGAGCTCATTCAGATTCGACGGAGAAATTAAAACCTTTACAGACAAGCAAAAGCTAAGAGAATTCAGCACCACCAAACCAGCTTTACAACAAATGCTAAAGGAACTTCTCTAGGTGGGAAACACAAGAGAAGGAAAAGACCTACAAAAACGAACTCAAGACAATTAAGAAAATGGTAATAGAAACATACATATTGATAATTACCTTGAATGTAAATGAACTAAATGCTCCAACCAAAGGACACAGACTGGCCGAATGGATACAAAAACAAGACCTGTGTATATGCTGTCTACAAGAGACCCACTTCAGACCTAGGGACACATACAGACTGAAAGTGAGGGGATGGCAAAAGATATTCTATGCAAATGGAAATCAAAAGAAAGCAGGAGTAGCAATACTGATATCAGACAAAATAGACTTTAAAGTAAGGACCATTACAAGAGACAAGAAGGACACTACATAATGATCAAGGGATCAGTCCAAGAAGAAGATATAACACTTGTAAATATTCATGCTACCAATATAAGAGTACCTCAATACATAAGACAAATGCTAATAGTCATAAAAGGGGAAATCAACAGTAACACAATCATAGTAGGGGCCTGAACACCCCACTTTCATCAATGGACAGATCATCCAAAGTGAAAATAAACAAGGAAACACGAGGTTTAAATGACACATTAAACAAGATGGACTTGATATTTATAGGACATTGCATCCAAAAACAACAGAATACACTTTCTTCTCAAGTGCTCATGGAACATTTTCTACAATAGATCATATCTTGGGTCACAAATCAAGCCTCAGTAAATTGAAGAAAATTGAAATTTTGAATCGAAAGTTTTTTTTTATAAAAGATAAAAGAAAATTGGCTTTCAAAAGACATAATTATGAAAGTGAAAAGACTAGCCACAGAAGGAGAGAAAATATTCCTGTTATATTTATCTGGCAAAGAACTTGTGTAAAGAATATGTAAAGAATTCTCAAAGCTCAAACCTAAGAAAGCAACCTAATAAAAAGTAGACAAGTTATTTAAATGAACATTTCACAAAAGAAGATACAGAAATGGCCAAAAAGCACATGAAAATATGCTTATCATCTTTAGTCATTTGGAAAATACAAATTAAAGCCATAATGAAATACTATTATATACATATTAACAGAGCTGTAACTAAAAACCCTAACAATAGTAAGGTTGGTGAAGATATAGACGAACTGGAACTCTCATATACTTCTTGTGGGAATGGGAAATGGCACAAGCACTTTGGAAAACTATTTTATAGTTTCCTTATAAAGTTAAACATATGCATATCATACCATCCTGCAGTTCCATAGTGAAAGCATATGATATGACCACACAAAGACTTGTATATCAATGTCTGCAGCAGCCTTATTCAAAGTAGCCCCCAAATGAAAAACACTCAAATGATAGTACTATATTGAAGCAATGGAATACTATCGGCAATAAAAAAGTACCAGGCTACCGATACACAAACATGTATAAATCTCAAAAATATTATGCTCAGTAAAGACCCAGACAGATAAATATATGTACTATATAATTTCATTTATACAAAATTCTGGAAAATATAAACTGATTTATAGTGACAATAAGCAGATCATTGTTATTCTGGAGTACTGGGTGAAGGAAGGAGTTGACTGAAAATGAGAAAATGCTTTTAAGAAAAGGAAATGTTCTGTATTTTGATTGTGGTAATGGTTTTATAAGTGTATATAACTTTCAAAATTCACTGAATGGTACTCTTTAAATGAATTCAGGTTATTGTATAAAAATTATACAGCAATAGTTTAACTGAAAATAATCTTTGGGAAAAAATTAAATGTCTAATAATAGAGGAATGTAAATATATTGTGATATGTTCAAATATGTGTTTGATCATTATTTTACTATTAGAGTTGTTTCTAGGGAAACTTTATTCTTTTATAAAATAAAATTTAAAATATATAAAGGAAAAGTTAGTAATCTCCTCTTATAGAAAAGATCCAGAAGGATATACTAATAAATGTAAATAATCTGATGGCCTATTAAAAAATGGTCAAGTACTGGTTAATCATTTTAATGGAATACTCGTGGTGCAATTTCAAGTGAGTAAACAGGCAGGTCTTAAACATATATGATATTTTTACATATATTATTTTCTATATTTATTACAATTCCACAAAATTGATGTCCTTTTATTTTTACAGATGAAACATGAAAAATTAGAGTTAGTAACTTTTCTCTGAATTGATGCTTTTATATTTTCAGTTGGAGACTCAATTGCTACAGCCTTTTTGGAAAGGTCTTTTTAAAGAACTATCTATTCAAATAAAATAATACATCAAATCTTTTATCAAGCAATGCCACTTTCCATGAATCTATAAATATGAATATTTTGAGGATAAATGTACATGAATATTTATTGCAGTATTGATTATAGTGGTAAAATAATTGGAATAACCTGAATGTTTAAAAGGGAGTATCGACATAGTGCAAATATGTATTCAACTACACTTGAATGTGGTGTATTCATACTATGGAATATTAAACTCTTGTTAAAATGTGAGTTAGTTAGCTCCGCCTGTGTGTATATAAAATGTAAAATCCGTGAATAATGAGGATCGACTATATATAATCAACTCAGTATTTGTGAATTCTCCTCCTTGTTAAAATGTATTTAGAACACTCAAATCAATACTCACAGCACTTTCATAGTCATTTGTGGACACATGCATGTGAAGAGCAGTAAAAAATTTGAATTGCCCAAAGCACATGTTTCTAGTGGATACTGAATAAGAGGATAGTTCTGCCTTATTGTTTAAGCTCATACTGTAAACAAGTGTCTTTTTTGTGCTCTATTTAGAGCCATGTTTTTGACAGTCGTGTATTTGTGCTGTATATTGGTTTCGATCTTTAAATGGCCCCCAAGTGTAGTGTAGAAGTGCTATGTAGTGTTCCCAGGTGCAAGAAGTTTGAAATGTACCTTATGGAGAAAGTACCTGTGTTAGATAGGCTTCTTTCAGGCATGAGTTACAGTGCTGTTGTCTGTGAGTTCAGTGCTAATGAGTCACTAATATATGTATATTAAATAAGTGGTCTTTAAACAGAAACACACATAAAGAAGGGTTATATATTGATTGGTTGATGAAAATTTTGAGATTAGAGGCTTTCAGTAACCTAACTTGTATTGCACCTAGGACAATGATTCAGTATTAGCTAAAGCAACATTCAGAGCGACATTATAGAATGTAACTACCGTGAATAATGAGAATCTACTGTATATATTTCTGGAAGGTTGACTAAAGTGTATTTGTGAGATAAGCAAATACAATCAATTCTTTCTTTTATTTTAAGTAGAAATAACACAATTTCTGCCAATGTTGTTTATATATTAGTACATATTTGTATAACTATGAAGAAAAGCATGGACAGATATGCATGAAGATATTAATATCATTTGCCTCTGAACAGTGAGAATGGCGTAGGTGAGGAAAGATTATTAAGTTTAAAAAACATATACATTTCGGGCTTCCCTGGTGGCACAGTGGTTGAAAGTCCGCCTGTCGATGCAGGGGACATGGGTTCGTGCTCCAGTCTGGGAAGATCCCACATGCTGCGGAGCGGCTGGACCCGTGATCCATGGCTGCTGAGCCTGTGCGTCCGGAGCCTATGCTCCGCAACGGGAGAGGCCATAACAGAGAGAGGCCTGTGTACCGAAAAAAACAAAACAAACAAACAAACAATATACATTTCTGTAAATTTTCTTACCACATATTACTTTTACTATAAAATAGAGGAAATTTTAAAAAATTACTTGGCCAAGGTCAGAAAACTAATAACTAAAAGCAATATGACTATTTTCTTTTAGTCACTAATTTATGATTCCTAATCTAGGATTCTTTTTACTGCATCATGTTGTCATTAACATTAATACATGTGTGGATTGTATTGATATCTAAATACAATGAACAAAAAATAATGTTATGTTCTGATGTTCCATAGGTGATATGTAGATATGCCTGTAAAAGGGAATTTTAAGTTCAGTTATATATTCATCCATTTATTTTCTCCCCTCTAAAGTTAAATATAGAATAATAGTAACAGTATACCAAGGAGAATCTGAGGAGGGTAATGCGATATCATTATATGGATTCCAAAAAATATTCTGTCCCTTTGTATAATACCCTAGACTAATCAGTATAATAATTTATAATGAATACTTATTATTGGGTACTTATTAAGTCAGCTACTTGACATATATAATTCCATAAGACGCTAACTTAAGCTTCATTTCTTCCTGAATTTTCTTCTATATCTATTAGTGGAGGAGGCTTTGTTCCTGTTTAGTGCCTCAGAGGAGATAGGAAGAAGGGCAGGAGGTAGAAATCGTCTACATACCTTTCTGATTTTTATGTTCCATTAAGTCAAAGCCTTGAGGAATACTTAGATACTTTTCAGACTAGGTCTTGGGTCATATCAGATACTATTAATTCTCCCCAATATCTCTTTTTTCCTTCTTCCACAGCAAGAGTTCCACTTTTAGTTCTAGATATTTCTGCCCTCCAAAATAACTACTTCCTAGCCTTATTTGCAAACCAGGTGTGGACATGCAAAGAAATTTTGTCTAAGCTAGAGTGTCATACCCCATATTTGGGCCTCTTTCCTTCACAGTAGGTCTGTGTATTGCCTCATTTATCTTGTCTCTTCTGTCTTCCTGACACTTGGAATGTGGCCCTGAAGGCTGAAGCCCGTGCAGCCATCTCAGACTATGGCAATGGTGATGGTGGCTATGGACGATGGGACAACATGATAGAAAGATTCAGTGTAGCAGATGCGCCTTTATCACTCCTGGACAGCCCACTTCTGACTTTTGCATGAGAGAGCTTGTACTTTTACTTAACCACTGTCATTTTGGGTTTCTGTTATCCACAGCTTAGCCTATTCCTAACTGATACAGGGGTGTGTGGGGGGAGGAGGGTAATGGGAAACAAGCAGGGAGAGCAGGCACTTCTCACACAGACCCCAGAGATATTTTCTACAGCTAGGAACTCAAGGGGGAGCAGATGGAACCTGCATTCTTTCTAAGGCAGCAATGAATGACTGCATGCTATACCTATGAGGGTGGAACCTGGGCAGCCTCACAATAGTTGCTTGTGCTTGATAAAGAACAGAGAAACACTATAAAATATGTACGCGTTCTATATGATGTAATTCTGGGAACAGTTAGTCAAAGGCTTTTAAGTATTCAACTGATAGTGTTTGATAATTCTTTTCTCTTTTAACAGAATAAAATCAACCTAGTGCTACCACCTGCTAGGTGTTTTGCATAAGCTATTTCATCTAATATTTATAATCCCTATAAGATAGGACTTAGTATTAGTAAAGAAAACTGAGGGTTAGAACTTCACTGGCGGTCCAGTGGTTGGGACTCCACACTTCCACTGCAGGGGACATGGAGCTAAGATCCTGCATGATGCGTGGAGCAGCAAAAAAAAAAAGGAAAAGAAAAAGAAAGAAAACTGAGGGTTAAAGAGTTTAAGTAACTTGCCCAAGGTCACATAGCTGGAAAAATCATAAGCAAGCTAGCTTTCAAACAGAGGTCCAATTCTTTCTAAGCATCTACTATAGTTGAAAATGTGAAAACACAAAAACCAAAATTAGTTTCAACATGTTAGAAATTATTAAAGGAAAATACTAACAAAATTCTAAATCATTGAATTTTGAATACCCGATTGAAAAATGAAATAACGTATCACTTTATATTAAATGTGTATAATGTGTATGAATACAAATCACTTAAAGAAATCTAAAGAAGTAAAAGTATTTTAATATTTTACATGCATTTTAGCAAGTGAGACTCTAGTAGATCTAGTAGTCTAATACCATTAGTACCAGGGAAAATAACACTATATATCATATTTAGACAGATACCTGGTAGGAATATACTCTGTAACATGATAATATGTAGAAAGAATAAATATCTTATATCTTGATGTTTTTCTAAATTAAAAATAATCTGACTAGATTCCCCATTTTTTCAGTTTTTATAGGAAATAAAATCTCAGTCATGTCTGTTGGTGGGTACTGTTCCTTTTCCAGGATTATTCATGAGCTCTGAGAGATTTACCTAGTCCAAAAAATTTGGGAAAAGACTTCTAGTTTTCTATATATTTTGATTGCCACTGTGATCTTCATTGCCTGTACCAGTGTGGTCCATTCTGGGGAAGCAATTCTGCTCCCACTTGCTCAGGTAGTTACTTTCTATTCCCAGCTCACAAAGCTGTTCGACTTAGTGTAGACACCCTAATGCCAACACATTCCTCCCAGACCTCATTATATAGCAATATTATCTCCTAGTTATGACCAGAGTCACTTGCTTCTGGTATGATAACTTCTTTCTTTGACTGCTGATCTACTAGAATAAGTGTCCTAAGCCTGGTAGCAGACATGGCTTTTTTTAAGCTGGATTCCTACTGTATGCTCTGGTGGAAGATTATTCCTCTAGAAACCAGGGCTTCTAGCTTTAAAAAAACCAAATTTGAGAGGATGGAAAGCATCAATTCCAAATTGGTTGTTGAGGCTAAATATGAGTAAGATGAGTGATGTCACTCCTAATTCCCCATGTTGGTTCATGAACCCATGCATTCTATCTAACGGGGTACTGTACCATACGGTGACCATTGGGTTATGCATCCTGAAGGATATTTCTCTATCCTTGCAGGGTGTTATTTCTAAGCTAATATATCACCTGCAACTCTAAGAGTCCACTTCATCACTCTTTCTGGCCAGCCACTTAGGAATGGTATTTGATGTGTAATCCCTCCATGTGCCATTTCCCCTAATCCACTTATATCCAATATTCCCATCTTTCTCCTTCAGATCCCAGACCAACCAGTCAAGTAATGAGGCACTGCCCATGAATCTATGCAAGTCCTTACCATGGGACAGTTTTACTTTTACAAAAATAGCTGATCAGGTACACAGACGGAAGCTCTGTGCCTTGATTTGTCTTTCAGGGTTACTCCTCACTGGGGCTACCGTACAGTAGCAGTCATCATTCAGCTTGGACTTGTATGTCCAGAAGACTCAGTCCACGAACGAAGCTTGTGTTTTTTCTTCCTCTGAGACGTGATCATAGGGAACTCTCTATGAAGCTATAGGTATGAGCTAAGGAAGAGACAGAGAGGTAAAATTAGTAGGCGACATGGAGATCTGGACCACTTATTTGTGCAACTAACTTAAGCTCTTTAGACCTGCTTAAGCTCAGTCCTAGATGTACTATTTCTGTTTTAGGATGTATTTCTTTTTGGCTTATGCCAATTTATGACTTTGTACAATTTGGGAGCGCTCAGTTATCCTGGATTCCAGTGTAAGTTTCATCAACTAATGGCATACCCATTCTGACTTCCCAGTCAGAAACTAGAAAGCAATTATAAGTCTGTATAAAATAGTCTTGGGTCAGGGCTCCTTTTATTACATAACCCTATATACCCTCACCCTAACAGATGGGTCATGATGGAGCTTTGGATCTTTGAAAATCCAACAATCTTCCATAGGAAATTGGGTATTCTTCTTTATCCAGTTATATTTACTGAATAAAAATTAGGAGGACCCTTTGGGAAGGGCTGGGGACTGTATTTGGCTTTTCCTCACCTGGTCTCTTTTATGATTACATGATGACTGCTGTGATTCCAGGCCTTAGATACAGATATTACAAGGTCAACATATATGTCCTCATTTATATCAGTAAAGAAACTTTCCTCAGAAGTCCCCAGCAGACTTTCCTTCATGTTTTATTGGCCAGAATTGTGTCAAATGCCCTTACTTAAACCAGCTATTGAAAGGGGAATGGGGGTTTCATGATTGGCTTAGTCCAATCAAGATTTATCCCTGGAGTTGGGGACAGGGCCAGTTTCACCTGAATTTTAAAAGATTAAAAAAGAAAAAAAACATTTTATAACACATCTAACTTTATTCAAGTCTTCTCAATATTATCCTTAAAACAACACCACAAATCACCAGCCAGTTTTTATATCCATATATGACCTGGGATAAAACCACAAGACTTTTTACCCTTTTATGCACCAGTATATACTAGAAGGCAGGATAATGAATATTTCTGTGAAAAAAAAGAAAAAAATAAACCTGACCATGTTTTAATGCTCGTTAATATGAGAACAAAATGATAAAATAATAATCATTTATATATTTGATGGGAAGTTTATTGCAGTAAGCTTTTTTTATGCTGTTCCCAACAAGTGAAGCAATCTAGTTAAGAAAGTTAATATATCTGAGTGGATCTGTTAGCATCATTTGACAGCAAAACAACAACAAAAATTGTCTGGAAATTGCTCAGAGGGTATTATTAATACACTCTCCACATACACACATGCACGCACTCTTGCAGGAAAGTAAATTTTCTGTACGAGACTTAGAGACTCAGCTGACCTGAATGTGTTATTTTCACATGGACTTAGAAGATAAGGACACGATAATAAAGTGGCTCAGCATCCTTAATACTGACTGGGTGACTGTACAGCTATCAGGCATCCTGAAGACCAAGTTTCTTTCAGCCTCCTTAAAGTGGAAAGGACTCTGGTATTGTTTTTATAGTATTATTTAGCTTAAACCAGGTGCTAAGTGCATGAATTTGTCAAAGACTGACACTCGAGAATATTATATTTTAGAAATACTATGTTCTGCCTTTATGAATAGCCCAGTCATATGACTGGGTCTTTGTGAACCTTTTCTAAAGACATAAATAAACCGTTTGTGACTTCAAATTACAACCATTTTGAAAAACCTGAAAGCTCTTTCAGAAAGGAAATGCCAAATGTATTGCAAGTCAGTACAAAAGGAAACACTTGTCTTTTGAATATGTTTCACAGAACTGAATAGTTAGTAGTCTTTTCAGGTATAAAATAATAGCTTGATGTTTTTCTACATTTTATCTTGATGGCTGGTTATCTGTGGAGCCAATAGAAAATCAAATAAGGCTTTGTGAAACCGCAGGTTTTCAAACATTCTTCTATTGGATGACTGAAAACAAACAAATAAGCAAACAAATAAACACACAAATAAATTTAAAAATGAAGTGATTTGAGAATTGCGGATAGTAGTTAATGCAAGTTATTTTCCTTCTTGCAATAGGGTTTAAAAAACAACCTACAAGTCCACAGTTTTATAGATTTCATTTGCATTATACAAACGGATATATTATTATTAGGCAAACAAGTAAATTGTTACCTATATCCCAGGTAGGGCAAGATTCGCTTTTTCTCTCATATAATGCATATCTTGAAAAAAAATCAGTTAACAAATTCAGTGTAGGCCCCAAAGTATCTGCGTTACTGCAGGCTACATCAATTAAATGAAATCTTTCTAGGTTTGTACCGTGAACCTTTATTCACATGATTGTTTGTAAATTGATGATTGCTAAATGAAAGTAGAATGGGTGTTCAAGATTTATTCTACTTGGTTTTCTTCATGAACTGTGGAAAATATGGCCTCTGTGGCTTGAGAGGGAAGGATACTTTCCTCTGACTTTTGTAATATCTTTTCTATGGAAATCTTGTAATATCTTTTCTATGGAAATCTTGTAATATCTTTTCTATGGAAATCTTGTAATCTTGTAATATCTTTTGTAATATCTTTTCTATGGAAATCTTGCCGGATCAAGGAGGTTTAAAATGATTTATTTTCAGGGCTAGTGTCCAACTAAGTTTCTGTAATACCCCATTTTTTTCTCCCTGTGTGAAGGAGAATAAAGATGGTGAGAAGAGGATTATAAGCAAATTAGCTACCTTGAAAAATGAATGACCATTCCTGTGATTTGGGGGTAGACCATATTAGTACCAATTGGCAACTACTGCCATGGGTCTTCTGAGAGAGAATAACAAAATTTAGCATGTGGTTACCTTATGCATCATTACGGTGGTATATCAGAATTAAAATCAGCGTGAGATGGACGGTCTCGGTGGGCTTAAGCCACAAGACAAGAAGGTGAAATAGTAAAGCACCGAAAGATTAATTAAGGGAAATCTGGCCTTTTTCTCAGTCTCCGGTAAACTTTCCTCACTCTCCCACCTTTGCCCTCCCCTACTCCTACTCCACACTCGGCTAAAGTAAAGCCATCCATCATTTCTTGCAGGTCTGCTTCCCAAATCTAGGCATAGGTGACCAAGATATCTTTTTGTGTGTGTGAGCAGCAACATTATCAGTCCAGAAGAGCAGATGGACAGCTCAGTTTGAACAAAATGTCAAGCTAGCTGTGGAGCTTGACCCCATCACCTCCGAGAATGACTCGTCTTAGACACAGCTGCTAGAGTTATTCATCTGAAGTTCAACCAGAATCTCTTCTGGATCTCAATGTTTGCAGTCAAATTTAAAGCAAAGACAGGGATGGAAAAGTTACTCTGACTTAAGGTCTACTTGGCATGAAGTTCTAAATTAATTCTCTATCTGCTTTACAGCTGCCTATGAATACCTTCCCGGCAAAGTTCTTACATCTTCTTAAACTCTGTGTCCAGACAACTATCATTTTTCACCACTAATTAACCCTTCTCTCCAAGTTCTACATTTGTGCCAACTACACTGTTATCCTCCCCATTTCCTAAGTCAACTATTTTGACGTTATTCCTTCTTTCACTCATTACATGCATATTTTCCAAAGCCTGGATAATCATCCTTTATAAGAACTTTTAGACTTATTCCTCCCCAATCTCACTGTTAGCACTGAGTTGTAGGCTTCTAACTCACAGGTACCAAACCCTTCTGCCTGGTGTTCATCTCTAGTCCCTTTTCGTTGTATCACATTTGCTCATAGAATAGGCACATCTAATATTTGATGATGTTAAAAGTTTGGGCAGCAAGAGACATCCTGTGGGTTTTATTAATCTGTTTTTATGGGAGATTATATGGTGACGATGATCAAGTTAAGTAACCCTATGTGCCCCAGTTTCTTAACCTTTCACCTGAAGTTAATGATCTATCTCAGAGAGTTTCTGTAAGGATTTTAAGGACACTTCTTTAAAGTATTTCTCATGTGAGAAGAATTACATGTGTTTGCTGTTTTGTTGTGTGCTATCCAAAAAAAAATCCTACTTTTATACTGACTGATTAAAAGTCTAGTAGTTTTCTGCCAACTATTGGATACAAATTTTTTAGTCTGGTTGTATAGACCTGCTATTATATCATCTTTCCTTGTCTAATTATTCTTAATCTTTTTCCTCAGCTCCAGGTAAACACTCAGCTGCAGTGTCCTTTCTTCTAAAAAACCCGATACCCAACCCCAACCTTGTGAATGTTATCCCTTGTTTAGAAATCTAGCTCCCTTCTTTTATAACTGGGCTTTGCCTCAACTACTTCACACAACATTTTTGGAGGAATCCACCCCACAGTTGTTCCTATATCATTCCACAACTTAAAAAAAAAATAAACATACAACTTGTGCTCCAATTCCTTCTGCTGATTTAGAGATTTGTGGTAGCACTGCTCTCTAGTTTTTGCATTTATACAGGTCTTCTCAAATAGGTTATAAGTTCCCTGAGGGTAGGAACCATGCCTTCTGCCTTCTTTTGTAATTTTACAGCGCCTGTAAATAGTAAAGCAGACAGTGAGTGATTGATAAACACTTGTCTTAATTTAGTTGACAGTTTGGAAGTTTTCTATCTAGCTTCCTTTGTATACACATTCTTGGAAAAAGTCCAAGATGAAGGGAAAATAAAACTGCAATTCACTTTGTCTTTGACTTTTTACAGCTTAAAATAGCTAATTAAAAATAAAATTCTCGGGCTTCCCTGGTGGCGCAGTGGTTGGGAGTCTGCCTGCCGATGCAGGGGACGCGGGTTCGTGCCCTGGTCCGGGAGGATCCCACATGCCGTGGAGCGGCTGGGCCCGTGAGCCATGGCCACTGAGCCTGCGCGTCCGGAGCCTGTGCTCCGTGACGGGAGAGGCCGCAGCAGTGAGAGGCCCGCGTACCACAAAAATAAATAAATAAATAAATAAATAAATAAATAAATAAGTAAATAAATAAAATTCCCTACTTAAGAAACTGGTAAACTAAAGAGAATGGTGTCTGACAAGAAAAGAAGATTTTAGAAGATTTTTTAACCTTGTGAAAGGACCATTTTCCTTTTCCCCCTATAGTTCTCAACCACTTGCCTGATCCACTCTTTTCTTCCCAATTCCCCATCTAACCAAACTCTTCAGTGGGGTTCCTTCCCAACTTCCAAGCTCATGCCACCCATTCTCCCTTTTCCTGCAGCCAAGCTATTATCCGTCATATCCTTTCTATTCCCTAAACACATGGTTCTTTGCAGAGACTTTAGGACTTTTGCATTTACAGTTCTGTTTGCCTAGAATGCTCTTCCTCTGACTTTTCTATCTAGTTCTTGCTTACATTCTTCCAGCTAAACTCAAGGGTACCTTTTCAGGAATCATCTACATGACTGCCCTATTCAAGGGAAGGTCTTATTCTCTCCCCATCATCCTCTGTCGTATGACCCTGTTTATTTCCATTATAGCACTGACCACAGAGTGAACTCATCATGTCCACCTTTTCCTTCTTGTTGCTGTCTTCCTTTACTGAAGTGTATATGTTCCGCAACGTCTGGGACCTTAGTCTCCATGTTTATCATTGTGTTTCTTGCACTTTATAAGAATACCTGACATACAGTGGGCACTCATATAATAATTGAATGAATAATGAACTTATAAGTTTAAGCTGCAAAATATATATTTTATCTAATGAGGTATAAAATAAATATTCTTAAAAGGGCTGTAGTGAGGTGGGAATACAAAACGCTGACTGCTTACATATTCTCCACAGAGAGAAAAGGGGTCTGGAGTGAAGTTAGTCTCATATAATAACCCAATTACTTTGACAAAGCAAGGTTTCATTTCTCCTTAGCTGTGAAAGGACTAATGGATCCTGGTATATGTGTTTTTCTCCCATGCGTTTCCTGTCTATTGTATAACAGATGAAATGAAGAGAATTATTTTAATAGCTGCTAATGTTTCCAAGCAAAAGTAAAATATGTCTTGCCCTCAGAGCTTGCCAGTGTTTCTGACTCACTCTGCCGGTTAGTGAAGAGAGGAAATAAAATTTACCTCTGCAATTTCTGCAGAAATCTATGCAATTTCTGCATAGATGTGGAAACAAAACAATGTCTTAGTTTACAGTGTAAGAATTTACGTGATGACATTTAATATATAAATTATGTACTCTTACTAATCTAGGGAAACTTGTGTACTTCCTTCTTTGCCCTCCTAACTATCCATGTTTATCTCCTGCTGTCAGCTCTCCAGTTCTCCCAGCATACAGTTCTCAATCTCCAATAAAAGTCTGATATTTATTCTTTCTTTTCTCCATGTCTTGGCTGACGTTACTTCCCTGGCCTGAATTCACCAATTTTATTTCAAGGTCCAGTCCAAGTCCTTCGTCTTCTCTGAATTATTCTCTTCTAATCTTATCTTTTGTATTTTTTGCTTGTGCTCTTAATCATTTAATGTTAAAAGTTTCCCACTTAAAAAAAGAAAGTCTTTATGTGTTCCTCCTCTAATAAGGATTTAAAAGTTCTCTAGGGAAGAAACTCTTCCATATATATCTTTTTCAACCCCTGTAACTCCTAGCACTGTCTGAACCCATCATGTGTTGGTGCTCAATAAATATTTGCTGAATTGAATTGGCTTGTAAGAGACCATGGAGAGAATGGAAAACAGAAATCTACAGTGTATAGTAAAGCTCAATTAGGCCTGTGTTTCTTCTTGCCCACTAAATCTTTGAGGAGAGTTTCAATAAAGTTATAAAAACTAACATTTTTTTATTTCTTATAAAACCAAAGTGTCAATAAGAATGACCAAAGGACAACAGTGTGTAATAGAAGAAGGGAAAATTTTAGATATTAGATCAGTGAAATTATTCTCATTAATTTGAATCTCTAATTGTGCTAAATTTGCTTTCCATGGAGAAATATATACACACAGCCCAGGAGACAACAGCAGAAGCTAAAGAGATATTTGGCAATAGCTCATATTAAAGAAATGTGGTCATTTGGATTACAGCAAAGACCGTAAGATGTCTGTCTTAGTATATCTGAGAAACCCACACTCCTGTGCTTCTCTCTGCCCCTGTTCTGGATTCTCAGAAAAACCCTGTGTTTATCCAGAGAATGAATTATTCAACTACTGGTTCCTTTCAGTTCTCCTGTATAGGGAAATGTAGTCTCTCGTCAGATAAGCATACCAAATTTTGCTGATGAGAACTATATTTTCCATCCTTTCTCTTGGTAGACAGGAAGTTTCAAACTGCCACAGGACTTGTACTGAGCTTAGGTTTTATGGCACGATATTTTTATTTCTCCACTTCTCATTTACCCAAGTCAGTTTTTCGGGTCAGTTTTTTTAAAACATATTTTTAATTTCACTATTTCTCTAATTTTAAATTTGATAAAACTTTTTTCAAAGTAGGTGAAACAAATGGTATTAATTTTTTAAAGATCTTGACCTATCATTACAAGCAAATACCCCATTCTAAATAAAAGTACACTGGAAGGTTTTTTATTTTTTTAAAATTAACATATGTTCCCTACTTTCCTGCTCTAGGCCATGCACTAAATGTTGCTATCCCCTGAGAATGTGTAACTGTACTGGAGTCCCATAGTTACTCTGCTCTTTAGAAGGGGAGGTAGGAAGTAACCTCCTCTTTCTGTGTAGCACCATGAGGACAAACTTCATCAAGTTAGTGATTCCAGCTGAAGGGGAGCAATGAAAACATTAATGCAATGCCATTAAGGGAGATATAGTTTTATTTCAGAGATGAGATTAAAAAATATGCATTTTATGAACTGTCTGAATCCAGAGACTCAACTGGGCAGGAGAGCAGGATACGTACTTCCGTTCTCTTGACATGCAACCTTGAAGAGAGGGGTTCAGAGAAGGGGAGACAGGGGAAGACTGGTGAAATCCTCACAGCTCATGAGTAACTCCCATTCTGCAGTATTGAATCAATCCTGGAGAAACACAAACTTCACCTCTGGGAGCAGAAACATTATAGTATCTTCATCTAACATTATGTTTGCACCATTCAGAATCCCTTTTGCCTGATTCAAACCAGTCAAATATGGATGAGTCTATTTCAGAAGAAGAAATACCATATGGAGTCTCTTTAGAGATAGAAAAACCTATATTGGAATGGACATTATGATAAGCGTTATTATGCTGATTCAGCAGCAATTTATACAATATAATGGAATACAAATGATTTCAAGCCAGTAAATTTTCTTGATAACCCAAATTATTCTTATTCATTGCAGCTTTATATTTTAAACATTTGGGGTGGAAGTTATTCTAAAGTGTATTATATAATGATTGCCTCTCTAAACAGAGCATAATGATCATTATATACTCATTTTATTAATGACCAAGAGTCATCAGAATGAAGAATAATTATTATTTGGTGTTATAACATAGAAGTATTATTTACAGTCTGAAGTGAGCAGAATCTTCTCAGTGACTCATTAATACAGTACAAAGGGGAACTCAGTATTCTCATGGCATGAAGTGAGAGAATACCATTCCGTAAGGAAGAAGTTGAAAGGTTAAATCATTAAAGCCTGGAGTTAATATTGAGGCGCAAACAACTTTTAGAAATACTTGCCTTATGAAACCAAAACTCAGTATTACTCTGTTGATTCAAAGTGCCTGTGAGGTAGCTTCACACTTCCCCTTAAAATGAAAGTGGATGGTTTGAAGTGGGCATAACTGCTACACAAACAACATTCCCTCCCCAAAAGATAGCTTTAGCTTTTCTATTATTTTCCATCTTTGATTATGTCCAAATGTGGCATTCAGTGAAAATATTCTGCCCTTCTCAGAGTTGCAGTTATTTTTCAGTTATTCTTGGAAGGTCCCTGTATTGCTCGTCAGGATCATTAAAGTTGTTTTGGTTAAATGTTAGTTGTGGGAATGCTTCCTATGTTATTTAGCTCCAGTGTAGTTTGGGTGATAAACAGACAGTTTCATAATGGGTAATAAACAAATGGCTCCTTTGAAGGAAAGGACATTGCTTTGCTAGATGAATTTCTCTCCTCCCAGTAGAACTGAAAAATTTAAATAGTTGTGTACACTAGTGAAACTTGTTATGCTGCTTCCCCAACAGATTTGCTGCAGAATCCAAACTATTTCTAATTGTAATTTTTCACAGTTCTTCTAACACAGTATATTTATTCAGCGATTAATAACATAGCATTCAGATCTCACACACTCATTCACAAATGAAGAAGCATTGTATCCTTTACAGATTGCAATCCTCTTTCCCTCTTTATACCTCTGATCTGATTTACAATGTCAAGACATTTCTGGAGAGCAAAACTGCTCTCCCTTTGTACTTAATGGGAGATAATCTTAGGGAAACAAACAGAAGTAACAATTTGATCAGAGACAACTATAACACGACAGCTAATAGCTCCTAGCCCTTTATCACACTCCAACTTGGTCTTTGCTAAATATCTAGAATCCTGTGCATTTCTCTTTTCTCAAAAAGGCTTACCTTTCTAATAGCATTGAAAAGTGGCCTTGCAGAGGAATGTTCTGTGGCACTAACTAGTAATAGCTTTTTCTCTGAACTCCAAGCCCTCTTAGCTGAGAGACAGATAAAACCCTATCATTTACTTCATTTTCTCTAATTCTTTTTTCCCCTTGCCTCTAGGGAAAAAAATTTAGAAAATAGTTGGCAGCACATTAAGGACACAAAGCAGAGAAAAATGTAGGTTCCTGAATGTTTAAGGGAGATGAAAATCATCTACTTTAGGAACTGCCTAACAGAATTTAGCTGGTGCATTAGTTATCCAAATTACCTCTTGCTTTTATCTCACAGACAATATACAGCTGAATTGTTAAATGATGTGCACTTTTTTTTTTTCGAAGAGCAAGATTGGACACTTAATCAGGTCAATAATTATTCACGCATTAGCACAGTCTTCTTCTTAAAGTGTAACGGTGACTCACTGGGTATATAGTCATTATTACTGATTAGCAGGAAATTATTTTCGCGCATCAGTGGTTCATGTGAAAACAGCTAAATTTATTATGCTGAGTTATTTAACAGTTGGACCATGTGAGAACTCTGGTGTTACTGTTGTGATTAAGTCTTTATACATATACCGGTAGATAACTATGGAAAAAACTATACTGCAGACTTACTGTTACAGTTGAAATTTGTTAACAGGTCCAATTTTCTGAAGTTTGATACTCACCTTGGACATCCATAATGCACTTCCACAATAAAGGTCCTTTATTAGTAAATTTATTTGAGAAAGAAATGGGGAGCAATAAGGTAAATAATATGAAAAAAGAGTAGAAGATAAAATATGAACATAGAGAATAAGTATAAAAAAGAGAGAGAGAAAAGTGAATAAGAGAGGAAAGAATGAGAGAGATAAAATTTCATTTAGTCTGAACTGTTAATTGGATGATATTTGGTAAAATATCTGAAATTCTCCTTGGATTGTACAATTAATTTTTAATATTATAAATGAAAGACAAATCCTACATTTCATTTCAATTTTTTTTACATTGAAAATATTCCAAGAATATTATAAATATATTCCAAGAATATGCTGTAAATATATCAGTATATATTGCTAAAAGGTAAGGATTCCCTTTTAAACATAGCTACAATATTATCATATCTAAAAAAATTAGAAATAACCCATTAATATTATCAGATATCAAGTCCATGTGCAAATTTTCCCAGTTATATAATAGCTTGTTTACAATGGGTTTGTTTAGATCAGTATACAAATAAGGTCAAAACGCTGTATTTATTTTGATGTATCTCCTTAGTATCTTTTAACCTATAGGTTACCCTTCCTACTAATTTTTATTCCTACAGTTTAACTGTTAAAAAACAGATTATTTGTATGGCTTGATCTGATTCAGGCTTGTTACTTCTGGCAAAAACACCTTATATGTGGTGGTGTATCTTTCATCAGCAGTCACATAATATCTGGTTGTCTCTCTTTTGAGGTTATCAGTCAAGTATTTTGTTAACTTGTGCATTTGTTTTATGTGGGAGAGACATGTTAAATGCTTGGTTGTTTCCCTTTATTTACTACTTTCTAAATAATGAATTAGTTATCTGTCATCATCTAAAGCGATTAATATATTTTTAAATATAGTTTTGAACTTGTGGATTTTAACATACTTGCTTGTCATCAATCCATTACAGTTTTAATTTTTTTTGATACACAAATCTAATGCTACAATAAATAGCATTTTGCTTTATTGAATTGTTTCTTCATGATAAATTGTCATGATTGGAATTACTGAGTCATAACATATAAAAATTTTTATAGTTTTTGCTATATTTTGACATACACTTTTTCTAATAATGCAACTTTAATGCCACCATCAATTAGTACTTAATTCTTCCTAGTTACAGATTTTAAATTTACAGATTAAGTGTGCCTTTATCTCAAAGTAATTCTTGGAAATGGTTTAAAAATCAAAATGTAATAAGATGTAAACTGCAGTCTCCTGTCCATCCCTTCCAACAACAGTTCTCCATTCCCCAGCCGATGCCACCTTTAAGGTTTTTAGTCATTTTCTTTGGTATCTAGCTAGGTTCCAAAATAACTCATTTTGAATATCTTCCTAAATTTTGGATATTGTGTATTGAGTTCTACTATGGAAACTGAAGATTTAGCTCTGTTAAACTCCTCTCACACCCTGATGTTCCTCTCACGGATATGTATATCTCCTCTTCCCATCTAACAAACCCAGTTTTTAGCATTTAAATTGAATCTTGGTTCAGAGATTTTAGTTATTATGGCTTTATGTATATTGTTTAATTCAGAGCAAAATTGAGCTCTATTATTAAAATTCTTTTCTTGCACAACTTGTTTTCATTTGTGGAATTAATTGCCCTTTATTATTATTGCTGTTATTTAGTTTTCTTATAATCTCTGGCTAAATTTTCCATGCTCTTTAACACTTCTCAGTCCCATTTTTCCACTAAGTCAAAGTTGTCAATTTCTTGGAATACTTTTTTTTTTTTTTTTTTTGCAGTACGCAGGCCTCTCACCGTTGTGGCTTCTCCCATTGCGGAGCACAGGCTCCGGACGCGCAGGCTCAGCGGCCATGGCTCACGGGCCTAGTCGCTCCACGGCATGTGGGATCTTCCCAGACCAGGGCACGAACCAGTGTCCCCTGCATCGGCAGGCGGACTCTCAACCACTGCGCCACCAGGGAAGCCTTGGAATACTTTTAATTTAATTTTAGGAAATCCCTCCCAGAACTTTAATTCTTAAGTGTTCAGCTTCTGTCTGTCTGGTTGTTCTCTAGGCTCAATGAATAACCACCATCCTCACACTCCATGTTGTCCTTTAGGAAATGCCCTTCACCTCTTGCTAGTGCTGGAGCCACTATTTCATGGATAGTATATAAAAAAAGAAAGAAAATACAAAAACAAAACCAAACATTTGTTGTTTTTTTTGTATACCCAGCATCTGAAACCTTTTTGTGATTGGGAAAATCCTCACTCTTATGGACACTGTAGGGAAGTAAAGAGTGACTTATGGTATAGTAGCTGAAAATGCTAGATTCTCATTTTCCCTGATACTGTTTCATCCAGGACACAAACATGTGAGCTAGGATGTCTCAGTCAAATATGTCCACGGCTGACTTTAACTTGGCTCATGATGGATAAAGGAAGGGACAGGGAGTGCTCTCCTCTGGTGGTCACAGAAGTAACACTGTTTGTAAGGTGAAGTTCTTCATATAGGCAGAGGCAGCTTAAGGCCCTCAGCCAATACTTGGAGGGGCCTCTGGTAGTTAACTGCCCTCTCCCATCCCTGTTCTCACTACTTCCTTAGAGCTGTTATGGAGGCCAATCATGACCATCTGGAACCCTAGCTCTGTAATCACGTGATTCACCCAAACCATTGTTTTTCTCACCTCACTGCCCACCAAGTGGCTGGAGCCATGTGTATCTACGTTGCGATCTCCGAGGTGTCCACAGGCATGATGCCCAGTGGTTTTGTGTACAAAATAGAAAGGCCTCAATAATCCCTTTTTAAAATCATTTCATTTCACTTCGTTTCATTTTACTTTCTTAATTACTTACATCCAAAATCTTTAATAACAAGGCAGGATCTTGGGTTAGTTTTTGTAGCTGTGTCTGGCCCGTTGGCTGTTGGCATGCTCGAACCTCTCTGGTCCCACGAAGGGTTTAGTGTGGCTGTGCTGTTCCCCGGGCGGAAATGCCCATACACTTCTCCGCCTTTGCGAGGACTGGAGAGCAGGACGGTGTTACAGCCCTTGGGGGAGTCCAGGGTCTGCTGGTTGAAGGTGACGATCTTGCCCCGTGGCCTTGAGGACGCGGTTCTACATGCGGATGCTCATGCGCATCGCATACCTTCAGTTTGGGCACTTCCTGGACATGCACGTTGTCGTCGGCTCTAGTCCCTACAACCACAGCTGTTTTGTCTTCCAGGCCAGGATGCTTCATTTTACGGATCATCAGGGAAAGGGACAGTGGGCGGGCCAGCTGGTATGACTCTTGAACGATCTCTTCAGCACAACTTGGTTGAAGGTGGTGTTGGTGCTCTGGCCGGAAATCTGTACAGTTTGACCAACAGCCTTCAGTAGATGTCCTGGATCTTGGGTTTCTTGCGCTGAACCTTTCAGTGCTTGTGGCGACCCATGATGGTTCCTACCGGCCCCTGCCCCACCCCCATCCCCACCACTCCTTGAGAGATGTAAAAAGTCACATTTCTTTGGGGACAGTGCAGTGGCATGGCTTGTTTTTCTAGCCCTTCCAATGATTCTACAAATGACCCATATCTTCCAGATATGCTCTGCATCTACATAATCACCTAGAATTCTCTTTAGTTGTTTGAAACTAGGAACTCTGATTGATAGAGAGCTCAAAGATATATTGCGTCTTCCTTTCTTATTTACTCCCTTGTTTTGCTGGAGAACATTCTCCAGCAGTTTCAAGTGATTCTGTGGAGGGAGTAATTGTTTGAGAGCATGTATATTGGAAAATGTTTTTCTATTCTCACAGTCGATATAGTTTGGACTTAAAGTTTTATGTAGCAAATCATGCTTCATAATTTTAAAAGCATGTTTACCTTGTTTTATGGTTTCATCATTGCTGTTGAGAAGGCTGATGGTACTATTTTACATGGTCCTTAGCATGTTAATTTAATCTCTTTCTCTCTGTAAATTTTCAGGATCCTCCTTCATTCTTCAGGTGACATTTGCAGTGATGGATTGATGGATTTTGATGTGAGTTTATTTTGTTTTGTTTTGTTTATATATTTCTGTTGTGTACTGTACACTTTTTTCACTGTGGAGATCCATGTCTATCAGTTGAATTTGGGGAATTTTTCTTGTTTTATTTCTTTGATAATTTTTTCCCTCCCATTTTCTCTGCCTTATTTGGAATTTCTATTATATAAATGTTGGGCTTCCTGAATCAATCTTGTTTCTTTGTTTCTTATATTTTCTGCCCTATTTGTATTTGCTTTTTTAATTTTCTGGGAGATATTCTCAACTTTATTTTCCAATCTTTCTCTTATTTTTACTTTTTTGCTATTATATTCATATATTTTAATTTTATTATTTTTTATTGAAGTATAGTTGCTATACAATATTATATATTACAGGTGTACAATATAGTGATTCACAATTTTTAAAGATTGTGCTCCATTATAGTTATTATAAAATATTGGCTATATTCTCCATGTCATACAGTATATCCTTGTAGCTTATTTTATATGTAATAGTTTGTATCTCTTACTCCACTACCGCTATCTTGCTCCTCCCCACTTCCCTCTCCCCACTGGTAACCACTAGTTTGTTCTCTAAATCTATGAGTCTGCTTTTTTGTTAAATTCACTAGTTTATTGTAGTTTTTAGGTTCCACATATAAGTGATATAATATAGTATTTGTCTTTCTCTGTCTGACTTATTTCACTTAGCATAACACCCTCCAAGTCCATCTGTTGTTGCAAATGGCAAATTTTCATTCTTTTTTATGGCTCAATAGTATTCTAGTGTGTGTGTGTGTGTGTGTGTGTGTGTGTGTGTGTATATTTTTTTATATACATTTTTTTTCATATATATATATATATATATATATATATATATATATATATATAAAACACCTTCTTTATCCATTCATCTGTTGATGGACACTTAGGTTGTTTTCATACATTAACAATTGTAACTAATGCTGCTATCAACATTGGGGTGTATGTATCTTTTCGAATTAGTGTTTTTGTTTGTTTTTTTTTGATAAATACCCAGGAGTGAAGTTCCTGGGTCACATGGTAGTTCTATTTTTAGTTTTTTGTGAAACCTCCATACTGTTTTCCACAGTGGCTGCACCAATTTATATCCCCACCAACAGTGTATGAGGGTTCCCTTTTCTCCACATCCTTGTCAACATTTGTTATTTGTGTTCCTTTTGATGACAGCCGTTCTGATAGGTGGGAGGTGATATCTCATTGTGGTTTTGATTTTCATTTCCCTGATGGTTAACGATGTTGAGCATCTTTTCACGTGCCTATTGGCCATCTACATGTCCTCTTTGGAAAAATGTCTTTTTAGTTCTTCTGCCCATTTTTAATCTGATTTTTTTTGATGTTGAGTTGTATGAGCTGTTTATATATGTTGGATATTAATCCCTTATTGGTTGTATCATTTGCAAATATATTCTCCCATTCAGTAGGTGTTTTTCATTTTGTTGATGGTTTACTTTGCTGTGCAAAAGCTTTTAAGTTTAATAAGGTCCCATTTGTTTATTTTTGCTTGTATTTCCTTTGCTTTAGGAGACATATCCAAAAAAATTGCTTCAATTTATGTCAAAGACTGTTCTGTCTATGTTTTCCTCTTGGAGTTTTATAGTATCTGGTCTTACATTTAGGTCTTTAACCCATTTTGAGTTTATTTTTGTGTATGGTGTTAGCAAATGTTCTAATTTCATTCTTTTACATGTAGCTGTCCAGTTTTACCAGCACCACTTATCAAAGAGACTGTCTCCATTGTATATTCTCCATTCTCCATTGTATATTCTTGCCTCCTTTGTTGTAGTTTAACTGACCATAGGAGTGTAGGTTTATTTCTGGGCTTTCTATTACTGTTCCATTGATCTATAGGTCTGTCTTTGTGCCAGTACCATACTGTACTGTAGCTTTATAGTGTAGTCTGAAGTCAGGAAGTCTAATTCCTCCAGCTGCATTCTTCTTTCTCAAGGTTGTTTGGCTATTTGGGGTTTTTTTTTGTGTTTCCGTACAGATTTTAAGATTTTTTGTTCTAGATCTGCAAAAATTGCCATTGGTCTGAAATAGTCTTTTTTTGGTAGCATTCTGATTTGGATTCTTAGGTATAATAGTTCACTTATGTCTTTAAGGACAATAAAATATTTAAAAATATTAAATTTTGCCTCTTAAATTGCCTTGGTTGCTTTTTTTCCTGTATGTTTTCATCTTTATTTGTATTAGGGACTTTCCATAATTGGTTGCTGGTCCTTGACCTCCCATTTACATTAAGAGTAAGGAGCTCTGTTTTCTCAGGTGAGGCTGCTTTATTGGTGAATTTTACCCATGGGAGGACTCAGTTTTTTCATTATGTTTCAGGGGATCCCCTATTGTCAGATTGTTGGGATTTTTTTCTTTTGATCTGTTATTTTCCTTTCATTTCCTGCCTGGATATTTAAACCTGGGTGTTAGTAGTCTAGGCAGCAGGAGGGAGAAGAGGCTGGTGAACTCAATGTTTAGTAATCGAGTTATCACTTAAATTTCATTTTTAGTACCTTAATTACCTCTTCCCCTCACCTGTGCCTTATATTCTTAGATGAGATGCTCTATTATTCAACTTTCCAGAGGATAAACCCTTCATCTTTAGCACAGGTAGGAGAGAGATAATTACTGGACTGTTAGGGATGAGAGAAGAGGATATAGCAGCTCTTATTAAAGACTCAGCTACTTATCCAGCTTTCTGCTCTGCCTTGAGTCTTCACTGAAGTAACTGAGACCTCCAGTTCCTCAGGCTCCTGCAGTGTGAAACTGCTAGAGTCTTGTTGTTAATCCCTCCTTCTCCTCACATGGAAGCATCTTCCGTTCAGGTATCCTAAATCAGTAATAACTGCCTTTTTGGCTTCTGGTTTCTAAAATTTAGTTAACATCTCTATGTTGTTCTATTTTTCTTTGGCGTTGTGAGTCTATCCTATTTTGTGAGATTGACGCCCTGCCTACTGCTCTAAGGAGGCAGGTGCTGCTGTCTCCCTGCATTTTGAGTGTTTTAGATGGAATAGAAATAAATGCATGTATTACATTCACAATGCTTAACCAGAAGATTCTAGGTACATTTCTTTCAGAAGCAAAAATCAGGTGCTAAACAATCCTTCCATGGACAGTTTGGATAATAAAGCCTATAGTGGAATGGAAATTCTGAATTTTATTAACTCTCCCTGGGCTTTTTCATATATCTGCTCTTCATAGATTGGCACTTACTAGAACTGGTTTATTCTAGGATTGTATATTTTTCTGCTTTCCCTCTCTTACTGTACTCAGTATTAAAAATGTGCTGATATTATTTTATCTTATATACTTCACCTTTAACTCACTTTCCATGGGCAAGACCAATATAATCAAAAGGTTATAAATTGTGTTGCTTACATTCCAAAGTCTAGTTCTGTACTCTGTAACTTGGCTGAGTACATTTACTGAATCTGTGCTCCTGAAGCTACTCTACCACCATATCTATGTTCAAAAATACCTCTTTTTTCTCTTAGAAATTTTATTTCCTTTCTAATATAATTTATTTTAAGATTATAAATATGTGTTAGGGCTTCCCTGGTGGCGCAGTGGTTGACAGTCGGCCTGCCGACGCGGGGGACAAGGGGTCGTGCCCCGGTCCGGGAAGATCCCACGTGCCGCGGAGTGGCTGGGCCCGTGAGCCATGGCCGCTGAGCCTGCGCGTCTGGAGCCTGTGCTCCACAATGGGAGAGGCCACAGCAGTGAGAGGCCCACGTACCGCAAAAAAAAAAAAAAGAAAAAAAAGATTATAAATATGTGTTTAATAATATTTATGTAACTAGTGTTTTATTAGTTATACACATAAGCACATAAGGCATTCTATCCCCATATTTTCCTTTCTACCTAAAAACAAATTGTAAGTGTTTAGCATGTATTAAACATTGAAGATAGAAGGAAAACAAGAATGTGGAAAGATTAGGAAATAAGGATTTATCAGGCATAGAGATACACAGAAAGAAAAACAGAAGAAAAATAACAGGGTCGTGAAATTATCTTCTGATGTAAAATTACTGGAGGTTTGTATTTATTTAATTCTATTGTATACCATATAAAACCTGACTCTTTTTTTTCTTTCAAAATAAGCTATGGGAAAATTATTGCTAAATGATATATGTTGGTACAAAGTCACCAGTGAAATCCAGAACTTCATACCTAACAGAGTGCTTCCTTAAGAAGTTAATCTAAATGAGACCAGTAGACACAGTATATTGCATATTCTGTTTCTAATGTCCATGTAACACAAGTAAGGGCATTTGCCAAATGTAGAAATACCAAATGGATTACTTGTAATGAAGAATTCCTTCCTGTAGACGTTTATACAATTTTATGCTGACATCCCTATTCTTGTGAAGTTCTCTGGAGGGAAAAGAGTTCACAAAATTACCTATGGAAGTCTCTTTAATGTATTTGTCATTTCAACTTTCCTTTCTCTGTGGTGCAAACAGAATACAAACAAAGATTACAAACAGAATACACTGTGGTAAATAGAATGAAGTCAGTCTGGTTTGATAGAAATACATCTTGCAGCCATAGTGATGGGTTAAACTGTAGAACTTTCTAAAGGGATAGATATCTACTTCTCTGGCACATAAACTGTTTCCCTAAAGTGTGAACTGAAAGAAATACTAGAAAACTACAGAAAACAAATCCCCAGAAACCTCAAAAAAATATATATATATTTGTCATTTAAATTTTTCAATGACTTGCTTTGTTATGAAAAACACTAAGTAAAATGCCTATCTATCCTATGATAGCTTTAAAATAAAACAAAACGAGTCATACAGGTAGAAGAAAAAACAAATATATTCAGGTATGCATTTAAGTAAATAAAAGATTACTAAATGCCTTCTCACTCTGTTGCTAGTCCAGTATTACCATAAGCACTGTCAGCTAGTTAGAGAATGCCTGCTTGTTCCTGACTGAGATGACAGTAAAACATTAAAGCATGTCATTTTTGTTTCCAGATTGGAAACATGTTCTATGGCTTCACCTTCCACCCCCTTTTGTTTTTGGACAAGCAAGTCTATTTTCTTTCCAACATTTTTGTTTGTGTACATCAGGAATCAAAACCCTAGATTCTTGAAGACAATAAGGCTTGGGAAATGGATATTTTAACTTTCTACTTCTTTTCTTATAATGCCTCTTATTCTAATCCTCGTGTCACCTTGCCCCGGTCACTGAATCATTTGCTTCATATTCATTCAACCTAAGATACTATGTTTTCATTTTATACATATAAAAATTTCCAGAATGGGTACTGAAAAGTGTTCACATTTTTTAGGGTTTAATATTCTATTTTAAGAAAAAAATAACATAGTATTTTTCTCCATTTTGTTTTATCAAATACTTCCTTTACTCTTTATCTTCACTAAATTCTATCAGTGCTTTTCTTCCCTTCTAGGCTGTCTGTTCCAATATGAACAGGGATTCTCTTTTACCTCACTGTTTTATCTCAAGCATCTAACATCCTGTCTGTCACATAGTAGACAGTCAATAATCAACCCATTATAAAATGCATGCATTCTGCCCTTTCATAAAGGGCACATAGTACTTGCTTTTTACTTTCCACATTGTGTAATATTGATTTAATATTTTTTAATTACTGGAATTGGAGATGAAAAATGATCGCTGAGTTGCCTTTTCAACCACAGTGGTGTATGTTCAGTGAATAACAATACCAGTAATGTCTTATTTCACAGATTTAAAAAGTACTTCACCATCTCCCCCCACCCACATTTTAACATCTCTGTTATTGGAAAGCATCTACAATAATGGCATACCATGATTTAATTATAGACTCTTCTTCCTTCCTTCCTACCTCCATTCCTTCCTTCTTCATAACATAGTGAAGATATATCTTAGAATCAAGGTAAACTTTTATCTGATTAAAGAGCATAACTACAATTAGTTGAACTATTGTATGTTAACGCACATGAGGTCTTATTTTTTTTTTCTATTTTACAAATGAGGAAATTTAGGTCCAAAAGTTAAGCAACTCACTCAAAGTTACGTATCTAGTAAATGGTGGCATCTGAGCTGATATTTTTCTAGTCCAAAGATTGTGTTTTTTATATAACTTAAAGATACATCTATTCAGCATATGTGGAGTATACTTGGACAGGGCTCTTAAGTTGTAAAAATAGAATCATATATGCTAGAGTTGGAAGAAATTTAGAGCATCTATTCTAATTCCCTTATTTTGCAGATAAGAAAAGAACTCCAGATAGGTTAAGTGCTCTGGGTAATAAATCTAGAAATTTGCAGACATAGGACTAGGACAAAATCATGCATACTTGTAGTAACAAGTTGCAATACTACAGAAGTATATGATGAAAAAAAAAATCTCACTCTATCCCATTTTGGACATATTCTACCTTTCAGAGATATACCATATATACATATGTGTGTGTGTGTGTGTGTGTGTGTGTGTGTGTGTGTGCACGCGCATACAATTTTCTTCATATCTTGCCTTCTTCTCTTTGTGTCACATACATGCTATTGGTAGTTAAATTTATAATTTAGTCTTTAGGTGACAGAATATTCAGTGGGCCTCTTACTGAATTTGAGGAGAAATTAATATAGCCAGTGATGGATACAGTGACTTTTTGGACTGTTTCTCATTTAGGGGAAGGAATAAAATCTCTTTTAAGAAGCATACTATACATTGTTATGTAGTGATATACAGGTGTTTTGCTGTATGGGAGTTAAAATGTGAGCAGCAGGGACCATGTGGAAGTTGAGAGACAAAGGAGTGGACTGTACTCCTTATCTATTTATTGCCTATGGGCTCCAAATGAACACCTTTTGCCTGCTCTGTGAAAAGGGACCTTGGCCCTTTGACAACTGGCACGATGTTAAGCTTTGTCAGTACAGAGGGATGGAGAAATAATGCAGGGGAAGGGCTTTGTTTTCTGGTTTTGGAGTGCTTGATCAGCAGCCTCCGATAGCATGGATGCCTTCTTCATTGCTTGGCTTCTGCAGCCCCTGAAGAGGGCAACTGCTTCATTAGTCCCAGCTTCTGCAGTGCATCCCAGCAGCATCTAGTGATCAGCAGCTTCCACGTGGGTGGTTTTGCAGTGACAGGCACCTCCCTGTGAACAGCTTTCACAACCACATTAGAGCACATACTTCCAGCAAGTTCTGCCAGCTAGGCACCACAGCAAAGTCTCCGCCATTCAGCCAGTCATGGCTGTGCCCTCTCCTTTAATGTCTATTTCTTAGTCTTGGCAGGGGTGGGCATTCTTTAGGGTGTTCTCTCTCAGTTCTAAGGGTAGTGACTGCTTCTTATATCTGCTATTCCTATAATTTTTAGAGTTCTCTTTACTGTTTACTAGCGAATACCTCCTTATTCCAATCCCTCATTATAGCTAATAATTCACTATATTAAATTTTCCCATTTCAAATTATTGTGTGGTTTCTCCTGATTAAACTCAAGACTGTCTGATCTCTATTTCCATGCTTTTAGACCACTACCCTGTACTACCACTGCTCCTTACCATTAACAGGGATAAATTAAAATTGATAATAATGTGGCTTGGCATAATTTTAAAGATAAATAATTAATACTTCAGGTAGTAGAATCATAGAATTTGAGGGTGGGAAAGAACATTAGAAATGATGCAATATCATGGAAGCAACCTAAATGCCCATCGACAGACGAATGGATAAAGAAGATGTGCTACATATATACAATGGAATATTACTCAGCCATAAAAAGGAATGAAATTGGGTCATTTGTAGAGACGTGGCTGAACCTAGACTGTCATACAGAGTGAAGTAAGTCAGAAAGAGAAAAACAAGTATCGTATATTAACGCATATATGTGGAATCTAGAAAAATGGTACAGATGAACCGGTTTGCAAGGCAGAAACAGAGACACAGATGCAGAGAACAAATGTATGGACACCAAGGGGGGAAAGTGGGGGTGAGGTGGGGTGGTGGGGTGAATTGGGAAATTGGGATTGACATATATACACTAATATGTATAAAATAGATAACTAATAAGAACCTGCTGTATAAAAAATAAATAAAATTAAATTAAAAAAACAAAAAGAAATGATTCAGTACATTATTATTTTATTGAGTTATGGAAACTGAGGTCAAAACAACTTTAAGAATGCTGAGATCCATGTTTTGTCTGTTTTTGTATCACCATTTTCTATCACAGAGTCAATGTTCCGTGAGTGTGAATTGAATTGAAATAAGTGAATTAACTTAGAAAATATTTATTGAGCACGGTGCTTGTAGCTACAGATGGAGTGATGATTTAGACAGACGTAGTTCTTCCTCTCCAGAGATGTTCAGGCAAGTAGCAAATTTGAAATCAGAATTATAACTTTGGCTAAACCTAAGCCCTCATCATTGTGGTTATTATCACCAAGCAGAATTGGTTGAAATCAGAAGCTGGTTTTCTCTGTACACTCTTTGTACTTGTGTCTAAATTTTCATAGGAAACAGGATCATGTGAACATGTTTAAACTTTAAAGTTAATTTAACTCCGACATAGTTACTAAACCTGCTATCTTCTAGAATAAGCTTTGTATAGTTACCTCTAAAAGCTCAATTTCCAAAACACACACTTACGGTTTTACTTTTTCACTTATGGGAATATTATTTTTATACAAGAATCCCAAACTTGTTTTAGATTTTAATTTGTCAGAAACCTTCTATTCCACTTCCTAGAATGATGGGTGACAGGAAATAAGGCCATAGTCTAGTGGGGTAAGATTGTGAAATACCTTGAATAGTTAGCATATGGGATTTTAATAAATCTTGGCTGAATTGGTCTATGAATTCTGATAACCATTAGAAGTTTAATAGATGCCTATCTTTGGCATATCTTCATGGGTATATTTCTTTGATAACACAGTTTGTGATAATCTAGACCATTTATTTTTTTAATGTTAATTCACCACTCTCCCCCATTTGCAAGAGAGATTAGGACATATTTAAATCCATTAAGTTTATTTCAAACAAATTTCTGTTGCATTTTAATCAAACATATATTTTAAAACTTCTGGGCATAGAGATAGGGGCATTATAATTTCGTCATCTTCATAAGTGGTTGTGCTATCCTGTATTTCATGTAGATATCTTGCCTCTAATCACTGGATGTGGGGGTGGGGATTGAGTATCAGAACATTTCAGAAAACTTGGAATAACTCATACCTTTAAAAAAAATAGAATTTCTAATAATTGATATATTTTAGATAGAAGATTTGTCTGGTAAAAAGGTTTTATTCTTATGTAAAATTCATTAGTGAATAGGCAAACTGAAGGAGATCAGTAAGTGGCTCTTGTAATTCCATTTAATTATTTTAAAATAAACTGAAGAGCTACGAAAAGTGAACAAGCAATATCTTTATCAAATAGAGGTTTTAATATCTCTTATTTCAAGTAATAGCTTCCTATGAAATCATAATTATAATCATTCACTTTGTGTCCACTATCATCATTTTATTTACATTAATACTTAAATTGGTGATATAAATTTAATATCTAGGACATCACGAATGTTTTGGAAGATATCACCTTTTCTGCTTTCTCTTTCACTTCTGCCTTATATTTCTGTGTCCATCTTGATGATTCTCAGTTCTTAAACTCAATTCACCTCACACATACTTATTCCTTGCTTGTTCAGACCTTCTGTTGACCTCTAAAAGTCATGGCATACAAATTCTACATGAATATGAGACTAAGGACTTGGCCCTTTGCTTCTACTGGTCCCTCCAGAGGTCATTTCTTTTATGATTGTATTTTTTTTTTCTCACTACTTTTTTTTTTTTAAAAAAAAAACATGATTTAAAAGTACTATGGGGGCTTCCCTGGTGGCACGGTGGTTGAGAGTCCACCTGCCAATGCAGGGAACACGGGTTCGTGCCCTGGTCCGGAAAGATCCCACATGCCGTGGAGCGGCTAGGCCCGTGAGCCATGGCCGCTGAGCCTGCGCGTCCGGAGCCTGTGCTCCTCAACGGGAGAGGCCACAACACTGAGAGGCCCGCGTACGGCAAAAAAAAAAAAAAAAAAGTACTATGGGTAGGGACTTCTCTGGTGGCGCAGTGGTTAAGAATCCGCCTGCCAACACAGGGCACATGGGTTCGAGCCCTGGTCCGGGAAGATCCTACATGCCGCAGAGCCACTAAGCCCATGCGCCACAACTACTGAGCCTGCGCTCTAGAGCCTGTGGGCCACAGCTACTGAGCCCACATGCCACAACTACTGAAGGCTGCGTGCCTAGAGCTGGTGCGCCACAACAAGAGAAGCCACTGCAATTAGAAGCCCGAGCACCGCTCGCCGCAACTAGAGAAAGCCCATGTGCAGCAACGAAGACCCAACACAGCCAAAAATAAATAAATAAATAAATAAATTTATTTTTTAAAAAAAGAAGTACTATGGGTAAGATGGTTTTATTTTTTCCCTAGTAATAATGGTAGGCTGAATTCTCTAGCTGGGTTTATTATTTCCAGTAGTGTAATCGTGTTGGCCAACAGGCATCGACATGGTACAAAACAATGGAGGCTGGTGACTATTTTGAAGTCATCTATTTTGCATATTTTAATATCTCATAATAAAAAGGTCTGTGACTAATTTTTAGATTTGAAAAGTCTTTTTATGTGAGAAGATTAGTGATTATTTCTGGCCTTAGAGTGCACAAATAGATAAGCTACTTTGAAAGTAAAAGTTAAATGAAATGTTCACGTGTCTATTTAGATGATGGGACAATTTGATGGTTTTCATGAAACATATTTGAAATTATTGTTTTGAGACAATGCTCTATATTTATATAATGGTGATATTACATCCTTAATAAACACTTGAGCTATTTGACTCCTGGTGAGCATCTTTTATTGAAGTTTACCCAGATGTCTAAATTTAGCAATTGGAGTTTTTTTTCTGGAGTTGCAATCAGACCTTGACTGTAATTTCGGTTTAACTATTTTTGCATAATTATTTTGAAGTTGATGTAATGGAGGAAAACAAAGAGCACATGTGTGTGGGAGAGAGACAGAGAGAGAGGAAAAGCAAGGCCATATTTTAAAATAGCATTTGATGGTTTACTAGGCAAAAAAGTAAACTTGCCCATTAATGTTAACAAACAGCAATAAACAACTCATGCAGCGTTTTAAAAATTATTATACATTTATTCTTTATCATTCATATAGTTTGCAATAACTTTAACAGATGTACGTGTTTCTTGGTTTTATGCAAGATTCAATTTGGGACCAGTCATTTCACTGCAGCAGTGAATCTCTGTTTTTAAGGTATGTGGTCAGAGTAAAACATTTTTAAAATTTGCTTTGCATCTGAGACTAATTGCAATCTTCAATTAAAAGAGAAAAATAAAAAGCAAAACAAATAAGTTTTTGCTAAACTGCTATGTGAACTATAAACTTTAGAGCTTGAATGAGTTTAGCGCTCATCTAGTCCAATACTCTTCTTTTTACAGACGAGGATTCTTATGTCCAGAGAGGTGGTCTGACTTTCATAAAAGCTCCTTGGAGACATGGTTGGGAGTGAGGTGTGAGGCCTTTGTAGTCTTGGGCAGTTCCTTAGCTAACACCCTGTAAAGATGAATTTGTTCTCATTCTTTTGTTTATTTTAAGTCCTCGTGTATTTGTAGGTCCCACGCAAGCAAGTGCTTTATCTCAACAATTTCATTTATTATCTGTTTATAATGTGCATGACCAACATTTATAAATATTTTTATTTTCTGTTAATTAATTTCTCTTTTACATTGTAATTTAAAAATACAATTTTTCTAAAACAGTGTCTTTTAAGTATCAACATGAAGAAATAGGAAGATTTTGTTGTCATCCAAGAGCAGGCAGCATTACCCTGTGATTATAACAAATAAGCAGTTAGGAATGCTGATCAGGTCCTCTTCTAAACACCACTTGAAATTTTTTAAATGACTTGGGTAGGTCCCTTAAGCTATTAGTACTTGTATTTCTTTATTGCAGAAAGGTGGTAATAGCTGTCCTCTGGCTGTTAACCTTTAACCAATATATTGTGCACACACTGATTCCTCGTTTATTCAAGTATTAAGTTCCTTGATGTGTTTGTGTTCGTGACTGGGCTGAATATTTTTAATATCCTCCCAGCAGTACTGTTGAAAGAAGACTGAAAAATGGATGAAAGTTTCTTCTCAAATTGGAATTTTGATTATTGCTGTGAACTTTTCCTAAGAATCATTTGATCAACTGCAGCTAGCTGAAGGCAAAGGTTACCCTAAAGTAGAATTCTGTGATTATCTAAGTCCGTGGCTTTCAAACTGTGGTCCTTGACCTGAAGCATCATCACCTGGAAACTTATTAGAAAGCCAGTGCCTGGGTCCTACATCAAGGTGTACCCAATCAGAAACTCGGGTTGAGGCCCAGCCGTCTGTGTCTTAATAAGCTCTACACATAATTTTGGTGTATGCTAAAATTTGAGAACCACTGGTATAAACTAAAAGAAAAATAAGTAAATAAGATAAACTCTTGAAAGTCAAACCATCTCAGACTTGACAGCAGAATTTATGCTGTGTTGGATGTACAGTTTTTGATATTTCCTCAAGGGGACAAGAGACTTTGTGTTAAGCCCACTTGGACTTCTTATTCTAACTTTAGTTTATCACTGAAAATGTTGAAAGAAGTCAGAAGTTTAAAGTTTTCATAGCCAAGCATTAGGTCATTAAGGAAAATACGGTTGCTGCTGAAATGTTGGTATCAGGAATCTAATAATTTGTTCTGTGTACAAATAAAAGCAAAGAAAGGGGGCACTCTAAAAGATTTATCATGTGTCAAAAGAGTATGGTCATCTGAGAGTGCTACTTATGTTAAGCATTTGTTTTTATAAATAAAAGTTTGATTTGGTATTAAAATAATGATGGTCTTCAGGTTTAATTTAGTTCTTTGAGATTAAGGAAATTAAAGAAGCTAGAAGGATTTGTTTCATTACAAAGATATTAAAATTTTATATACTTTATACTGGAAGTACATTTTTTTGTAGTGGAGATAACTTTCAGGGAAGAGAAATTATAAAATAAAGCTAATTTAGTGCTGGATACAATTATTTTTTATAGTTGTGGTAGTTTGAACAGTTTTTCTGATACTAACATGGAAGAAGAATGATACTGGCAAATGTGTCCAAGGCTTGGTTTGAACATTTATGGCTGTATACCAGTGGTTCTCAAAGTAGTTGTTTTGAAGTGATCAAGGGTAAAGTGGTGAGTTTGTCAGAATTACCTGAATGTCTTATATTGAGCTGTTTATGTTCCTTACCATCGCACATTCTCCTAACATCCATTTAAAAGGACATCCATAAAGAACGTAATTCTTAGATTATGTTTAATCTAATATGATTGGTCTTTAAGAATAAGTCTTAGTGATTTGTGCTGTTATTTCATCTATAATATTCATATTTCTATCCAACATAGGTGGAAAATATTACCTATCAGCTAAACTTTAATATCATGTGTTTCTGTGCAAATGGAGGAGGAAGGGAAGCTTAATAGTTTCAAACTGATTTCTTTTTCTCTCTTTTGTAAGCTATCAGGACTTTTCTACCTATAATGTATAATTAGATCCATTTGTGTTTTTCTCCAAATACTTCAACCTTTATGTTCTTCTAAACAAAGCCATACAAGATATTAAAAGTAAGACTGTGAGTGCTGGGGAGGTTGGAAGGCTTGCCTTAGCCAATCAATAGATCTTTGTGAGAAGGATGCCTACAAATATGAAGTCACCTATTGATTGTTTAAAACCCGACTATTGCCCCTAATCCTTTTGATTTATTATCATTAATGGAATGATGTAAGTTTGTTAATATCCAGTTTTTCGAGGATGCTGATTTTGTGAAAAGAAATGAGAGTCATCACTTAAGACTTTTTTTTAAAAAATTAATTAATTAATTACTTTTTGGCTGCATTGGGTCTTCGTTGCTATGCATGGGCTTTTCTCTAGTTGCGGCGAGTGCAGGCTACTCTTCATTGTGGTGCTCAGGCTTCTCATTGTGGTGGCTCCTCTTGTTGCACAGCACCAGCTCTAGGTGCGTGGGTTTCAGTAGTTATGGCATGCAGGCTCAGTAGTTGTGGCGCACGGGTTTAGTTGCTCTGCGGCATGTGGAATCTTCCCAGACCAGGGCGAACCCATGTCTCCTGCACTGGCAGGTGGATTCTTAACCACTGCGCCACTAGGGAAGCCCTACCTTAGACTTTTGAATTTGGAAAGCTGGTTATACGAGAGGTGGAGAGCCTTCTTAATCTGATCTTAGGTGAGCTGCTGTCAGTGTTCTTCAATCTTGATTAACTGCTTCCTGGCTGTCAGCTCCATGGGCAGTTCTACCCTGTCTTCTCTGCTTCAACCCAAATTACTGCTCTGGCCAGATGTAATAGACATATACCTTGAACGTGAGGAACACAATACACTTTCAGAAATAAGATACATATCACACAGTGGCAGAACATAAGATCCCTCTGAAGAAATCAAATCATCTGTTATGTAGTGTTCTCTTAGCACTCAATGTGTCAGTTTCTCATATTCATTGCTGTGAGGACTTGGTTAATGTCTCAAAAGTATGCTTTATAAGGGCATGGTCTGTAGATGTTTGGTGTGCTATATGTGGACTCTGATCTTAGTGCCTAACTCAAAAGTGCTTAAGAAATATGAATTGGAGGAGTTCTGAAGAAGGAAACATCACTGAGAAATAGGGGAGTAAAGAAAACTTTATCATGTGAATCTGAATACAGTGTAGAACTATCGGTAACATATGGAACTGTGGGGAGTATCTAGATAGAGAGCTGGTTGTCCTGTGATCCCAGTGAGGGGAGCAGCATGGACACAGGGAACAAGGTCAGCATGTTATAGATGTTCTGATTTAGCTTCAGCAGAGAGTTCCTACGTGGAATAGCAGAAGAGGAAGTTAAACGTGTGAAGTGGATGGATGACGGAAGACTTGGCTTAATGTTCATTAGAACTGGTTTGAACAGGTTGCTGGGAGCCTATCTCTTCCCACCTTTGGGAAATCAACTATGATGAGAGTATTTACACTGTAGAAATAGGAAAGTGGTACAAATTAGGGCTCTCCCTCTTCCAGTAAGCACCGACACAGAACCAGTTACTAAACATTTATAAGCAAATCACTACATTGGATGTTCAGCTTCAAAGGTGGTGCTTGTTTCTAGGTTCAAGTAAGAGATAGCAAAATGAAGCTGAAATATTTGTAAGATTAAAAGCTGCTACTTAGCACCATCATAGTGTGGAACTATTGTAATGAATAGAAACTAAAAATACTGAAGCTAGTAATTTCAGTTAGAAAATAACATGACAAAATCGATGGTTTGGGAAGATCTGCTTCTTCTGCCACTCTTTCACACTAATCTGTTGCCTTGATTTCTTTCCTTAACTTTCTTCAGGTCAGTGAAACTCCTCCCATTCTCAGAAAATTATCTTGTTTTCGGATAACATCAATCCGAGAAAATTGTGACCCTGAAATTTTAAAATTTTATTTGCTTTTATATTCTATATCTGTATTTTTCCTTATAAAAAAGGAAATGAAACAATTTCTTGTATGAATAATGCATTATAAAAATTGGTAATGTATAAAGGTATAAAAGAGAAACCACCCATACCATATAGATAGATAGCCATTGTTAAACATTTTTTTTTACTATTCTTCCAAGGATAATCCAGTAATTCCAATTTCCTTTCCTTCTTTCATTTTTCTTTGTAGTACTTACCACCGTCTAATAAAAATACTTAATTTTTTGTTTATTCTTTCTCCTCTTCTAGAAAGTATCAAAACAATATAAATCCACCTATATTTTTCCTCCTAATTTCAAGATTTTGTTGTTTACCTTAATTTTTAAATCCATGTATGGGTTAAATGAAATTTGAAATAAATTATGAGATTGGCTTCAATATTTCTTTTTAACATTCTTCCTCATTTGCCCTAACACCATTCAGTGACTGTTGTCTTGAAATGCCACTGTTACCATATCCTGTATTTCCCGAGGTACTTAGCTGTGTTTCTTGTTTTATATTAATTTCATTTAATCATTCATTGTGTCATTCATGCAACAAATACTAGCTATTACTATGTACCAGGCACTGTACTAGTTGAATGGTATTGGGACAATGAGTTTCATCCCCAATTAACTCAGGGTTCTTTTTAAAACTCTACATAGTCCAGTCTATCTTAGTCTAGCAAATCAGATTCTTTTCAAGTTCTTGCCTATGAGTCGAAGATTTAAGCAGTGCAGAAGTGGAGGTGAGTGTGATAATGAAAACCAAGGGGGAAGAACAAGGAAAACATGCAGAGGACCCAAGAAGAGAAAAGTTAAAATTTTGACATGGTACAAAGGTGAAAAAAAAAAAAATTGTCTCTGACTTTAAAGCCTTAAATCACCCTGAAAAGAAAAATCTATATTCAAACTCTGTGTTAGAGATAGAATTACCCTAAGTGAAATATTTTTTTAAAAATTTACTCTTTCAAAATTCACATTCATTCACTTATTTAGGGAAAAAATGAGGGCACATATAGAATAAATTTTAATATAATATAAATTAAGAAATTAATAAGAGAGAAGTTCCTGTATATATGGAACTTACTAACTTGTCAGTTAAGAAGTCAGAAATAACAGATATAGCACTGTGGATGCGGTAATAGAAGCGTGCAAAAGGGAGTTTCATCAACGCCCAAATAGAGAATGGACAGGCTTTCCAGAAGAGGACAAGTGAACTTGAACTGTGTCTTCAGATTTGAATATGAGTACTTCAGAAGCGGAAGTAGAGAATGTCATGCAAGTTCAAAGATTTCTCTAAATCGACATATAGAGAGTGAATTTCAGGAAAGAAAAGAACTTGAGCAAAAGTTCAGAAAAATAAAATCACTTCTGCTTGAAGAAGGGCTGATGCATCTAAATAGTCCTGTTGTGTAAGTGCGAGTAGAGGAGACGAAAAAATATTGGCTTGGGTCATATCTTAGAAGACTTTGTGTGAAAAACTGTTGGCTACATACACAATATTCATTGCAACCTGTTTTCCTTACAAATGGAACCCTAGTTTTTTCACAACAATGATATACACAAGAAAATGTACATTTCCAAGGCTTCTGGGCAAGGTCAGATTACACAATTTTTCATGTGTTTTATTTATTTGAACAGTTATTTATTGATATCTGCTCTAAGCCAGGCACTGTTCTAGGCACTGGAAATACAGTAATTAAAAAAACAAACAAATAAAACAGATAATCTCTAATCTGGATGAACTTAATTCTAATGGGGGAAAGGGAGGACATTCAACACAACCCCCTCCGAAATGTAAAATATAGTATGCTACACAAATACTATGGGGAAAAAAACAAGAAAAGTGTTTTATTTTCAAATAGGATGGTCATAGAGAGCCCCATTATTGAAGCAAAAATTTAGAGGTGAGGAAGCACTCCTTGTTGATTTCTGGGGAGAGAAAATTCAAGGCAGAGGAACAGGAAGTACTGATACCCTGAGTCAGCAATGTGCCTAGGGGGTTCAAGGAAAATAAAGAATAGTAGGAAAGAAGGTCAGAGAGGAATTCAGAGGGTAGATACTCTAGAATTCTGTAGGCACTTCACTCTGCGTGAGATTGGAAGCCGTTGGAAACTTTGAGCAGAGAAATGGCAGTCTCTGACTTGGCTTTTAACAGGATCTCTCTGGCTCTTGTGTTGATAGTAGACTGTAAGAGATCAAGGTTAAAGGCAGAGAGGAAAGTTACGAGGTTATTAGAATCATCAGTGAGACATATTAGTGGCTCAGACCAGGATGGTAGTAGGGAAGACGAAGAGAAGTGGTCAGAGTCTGTGTACTTTGTATTTTGAAGATAGGGAGTTTGCTGAGAGCATATGAGTGTGAGAATAACCTAGGAGTTGAAGAAAATTGCGAGAGTTTATCCTAAACTAATAGTAGGATGTTATGACTATTAATTGAGAAACCCAGATGGGAAAGATTTGGGAGAAACAGAGTTTTTGTTGCTGTTGTTATTGTTGTTCTGTTTTTGTTATTTATTTTTCTAAGGTGTAGACATCAGGGATTTGGTTTGGGACTTACAAAATTTGAAAGGCCTATTAACATTTGCATAGAGCTGTCAAAGTGACACTTGGATTTAGGCAGGGGAGAAATCTTGTTGAGAGATACTTATTTGGATCCTGTCAGCATAAAGGCAGTGTTAAAGCATTGAGTCTACAAAAGGTCATCAAAGGACTGAATGTATACAGACAGTGTGAAGGGAAGAGCTGAGTCCTGGGGCATTCCCTTGCAAAGAGTTTGAGTGGGGAGGGGCATTAGCAAAGGAGATGTAGAAGGAGCGGCCAGTGAAGTAGGAAGAAAACCAAGAGAGTGGGGTGTTCTGTATGTCAAGAAAGTCTCAGAGTGGATAGAGAGATTATTTCAAGTGCATGCTACAGTACAAGCTAGAAGAGAATGGAAAATGGCCATTGAATTTGGCAATGTGGAGATTGTTGGTGAGCTTAGCAAGACATTTGAGTAGAGTAGTGGAAGTTAAGATCTGGTTTAATTGAGGGCAAGAGAAAATGAGAAGAGAAGTATTGGAAACAGTTGTGATGCATAAGTCATTTCTTCAAGGAACTGTGCTATAAAAGTCAAGGGGGCTGTAAACCTGAGATTGTTTTGAAACTAAGATGGAGAAATGAGAAATAAGCATGTTTATTTGCTTACTGGAAATAATAAGTGACAGAGAGCACTATTCTCTGGTGGATGAAATAAACGGAGATCCTGTATACAAGAGAAAGTTTTGGAAAAATATCTAGTCTTGGAGCTGGTAGATAAGAAGATGTGGTGATGGAAGCTTATGGAAATTTTCTATTGCTTGCTTCAGGTTTCTCAGGGAAATATGCAGGAAGGTCATGAGCTGAACGTGAAGATGTGCTATGGAGATATGGAGGCTTAAGTAGAGGAGAAAGTATGAACTAGGCCTTGTTGGACAGTGGGGAAATGAGTGAACTAGGAAAGATTGATGGGAAGCAGGAAGGCTCCCTTCCACTCTTTCCTACATGGCTTAAGGATGCAGTGATGAGGGCACAGTAGCAATCTTGCAATCATGGTACAAGAATTATGAGGACAAAAGTTTCACGTGAGTAAATGGAAAGAACCTTTAATCTGTTCTGTCATTTTGGAGACACTCTACATTCCCTTTACTTACTTCTAGACTTCATGGTATATTAGAAAAATAAAATGTCTGTTTGGTTAATCCATGGTAGTTTGGTCTCTGAATATATGCTCCTGAACTCTATCCTAACATATACTATAAGCTTCGCCTTATTTGTTAGATGAAGGAAGTCACTGAAGTTTTCGAAGAAGGATAGGGCATGACTGCTACTGAGATTTAGGCGATCACTCTGTTATGGCAGTTGGATTTTCCCAAAGTACGCATTACCTCCATTCCTTGATAACACTGGTTTGGCTTAGAGTCAAATCATCGTATAGAATCTACTGACGCTTGTGGCAGGAAGGGGAGTTTTTCAGTAAAAACTCATTGAAATATGGTGTTAACAGGTTGTTTTTTATCTGTTGTGAAATTATTAGGTGAATGCAGTGGTGTTAAAGATGCCTGTGAATAAATTGCTGTAATTCTTCAAATTTATAACAGTAGACTTTAGGTTCCCATCATGAATTTTGGAGATACCCTGTCAATGTCTCCATGTAAACAACAGTCAGAGTGAAGCATGGCCTTCAAAATATCATAAAAGTTGTATTTTATCATTGAAGGTCCTATATTCATTTTGGGTTGGTAAATATATGTCCCTTAAATAATCATTTCTTATTAAATAACAAAGATAGATTTTTAAAATTGGGATTATTTTGGCATTATTTAAAGGTTAGCAAGTAATAATCTTTCATTAACTCTATTAAAAGCCTGTCAGATATCTTCCAACTCAGGGTAACATCTGCACCCTGAGATATGTGTGGTGGTATTCTGGGAATACCTAGACAGTCAATTTGTATCATGGCAATAAATTAAAAATACTTTTCTGTTCAAAATAACTACCAATTTGTTAAGTGACAAAATGCTAATTATCATGATTTTGAAGATCCATGAAAAAGACTACATAACGAAGCTTTCTAAAGCTAAATCCATAGATGACCCTCTTATTTCATTGATTTGTTTACTTATGTATTTTGATTTCTTACTTTGTGCCAAGCATTGGGCTAGGTGGAGAGAAAAAAGCAGCAGACAAGAAAGGCAGGCCTTGTCAACAGAGAGCAAATCTATTTTATGAACGAAAGGAAGAGAACTAAATTTACTGAGCACGTACAAAGTGCCAGTCACTTTGGACCAGGACCGTGATGTATATGTTACCTACTCACTGCTCTCCTGTCCTATTGCTTACTGCAGGGCCATGCAGCTGTAGTGCAATCAATAATTGAATGTCTTTCTGGTTTAAAACAGTTGAAGGGATTGAGAAATGAATGTAAAGTAAGAGCCTCTTCTTGAAAGGTCAACAATGAACTATATTTGAAATATATTCATGTAACCTCAAAATTGTAGCACTTAGAAATTTCAGTATAATGAAATTTTATTCTAGATTTTACCATTAGCTACTGTGCAATGAACATTTTAGAAATTATTGCCATTAAGAGAAAACTGGATGTAAGATTTAAATATCACGGAGTTCTTTAAACTTAAATAAGTCATATTCATTACTAGAAGATAAATATTGTCTCTTTTTTAACATTTAGAGGTTGCTTACTTAGTTTGTGGACTATTCTGGCTTCATCAAAGTCATTTTCTTTAATTTCCCTTTGCTTGACTTACAAAAGTTTCTCTATTTCTTACCACTTTTTCTTCAGAAAGTTCTTCAAAAATTTGATGAAGAAGACAGTTGACAGTTGAAATTAATGATTAAATGAGGTATTTTGTTGATGTTGTGTTCCAAGTACCCAAATTTTATATATATATAATAGATATATATATGGAAACTTGCTGTAGTTGCATAGATTTTTGTTGTTGTTGTTTTGCTCTTTTACTCAATCTCCTAGCTTTTGCATTGTTGCTTCTACTTTAGAAGGTTTATCATGTCATGTGCATATTACAAAGGAAATCTGCTTACAGGGTAGTACAAACCTTCTTAGTGGGGGAAGATGGATGATTTTATTCTATTACCTTTCCTTTTCAGTAATTTCAATGTTTTTAACCCATTAGAATAGTATTAATTTGATTAACAAAAATTATACGTTTAAATTTTTAAAATAAGTCTTGGAAATAAATAATTAATGTATACCTCTTTAATTCTCTGCTAAACCCATCTGGGCAATAAACATAAACTTCAGACAATATTCAATATTTTAAAAACAGTACCAAAATACCAGTTTAGTTATTATATCACTGAATTAACCACTGTTTTGATGCTCAGTAGTGTTAACATTTATGCACTCACACTTAAGTGACCTGAGAATGGTTTTTCCTTTATGAAAGTTCATGACCTCAACTACAGAGGAAATGACATTTCCTAAACTAGACATATGCTTGTGAAGAAAATATTTCCTAAACAGTTGTCAGATGGAGTGACTGGGAGAAAACACCCAAAATACCAGATAAGAGTAGGTGGTAGAGAATATCATTTGCACATGAATAGATCAGAATTTCCATCAAGCTTAGAAACCTGAGTGGTTTCCATGACACAAGAAGATCCTAAACAAGATCTTTATTTTCATTAAACAACCCATTGCTGACATTTTTACATGAAACACACTGCTACTTAGCTAAAGAGGTAAATGTCTGAAGATTTTTGATTTTTTTTTCTATTACTTTTTTGTAAAATAATTTGAAAATATATTAAAATCCTGGAGTTTTGTGCATTTATTCTTTAAAAGAAAATGTCTATCAATAAATGCAGCAGTTAAAATTGTAGTGTGTCCTTGGTAAGGTGCATTTATTGTTGGTAATTTTTTTTTTTTTTGCGATATGTGGGCCTCCCACTTCTGTGGCCTCTCCCATTGCGGAGCACAGGCTCCGGACGTGCAGCCTCAGCGGCCATGGTTCACGGGCCTAGCCGCTCCGTGGCATGTGGGATCTTCCCAGACCGGGGCACGAACCCGTGTCCCCTGCATCGGCAGGTGGACTCTCAACCACTGCACCACCAGGGAAGCCCCTATTGTTGGTAATTTAATGTCATGAATTAGTAATTTATATTAAAATTTGTATTAAGATCATTGCTGATATTTCTGAGTATATGGACTTCCATACAGATTTTGTAGTTTGAATATAATATTGATTATACATATGTGTATATATGTATCTTTTTTGCAATAAGCTATATAGGGACCCTTTTTTTGAGAAAGGGAGTCTTGAGAATTATTTTAAGGCAAAATTTGCTTTGTAAGAAACATGGAAGAAATTTAGTCTATAAAGACATGGAAATTTGGGATAGATGCACTATTTTTTTAAATTAATAAGTGGTATACAATATTCTGCACATTGATTTCTTGGTCTATAAAATGGGGCTTGACAAGGAGGAGGGCTGGAGAGGGAACTGAATAATATTACTTGAGCTTATTGTCTATTTTTACAGGATTATAAATTTCTGAGGGCTAGTTTAAACTGAGCATGAATTTATCCTTTTTTCATAGTTCTCTAAGTTTACAAATTGGTTATCTGACAGCTTCTTGCTCTCATGAAATATACATTTTCCTTCCCAAATGGAAAGGCAGAGAGCTTTTTTATTGATATAATTAAGATTGTTATTGCTAGAAAACAAAATTTTAAAGCATTGCCTATGTAATGTTCTAATAATTGGTAAATTTATAAATAAGTAAGATTTAGACAAGGAAATTAATTGATAAACATGTTCTTTTTAAGAACTACTTTTACCATATTGTTAAAGAGGTAAAATGTTCTAAAAAAGTTTTGTATTTTCTTTTTGTCTTTGTTTTCCTTTTGCAAAATGACTTGATAAATGTATTATATCCCTAGATTTTTTTGGGGGGGGTATTTATTGTTCAAAAGAAAACCTGTGTCAATAGATGAAACAATTAAAAATCTTCAAGTGTTGTAAAAAAAAAAATAAAAGAAGCCAAAATTACTAGAATCAATTTAGTAAATTAAAACTTTAATAAATGGATCATATATTCCAGTGACTGCTTTGGCTGGTTTTTCTAATAGTGCTTTTCTAATACTGTCCAGACACAGAGTCCAAAGATTCAGGGTGGACATGATCCTGGTGAGACAATGTTATTTGTTTCCCATGTTCCTGTGCTTAAATAAAATGAATGGGAGAGAATATAGAAAAGAGAGAACTAAAAAAGGGTGGAGAATACTACACATGAGTAAAGAAAATAGGTGAAGTTGGAATATTATGGAAGAAACAATACATGGATACACATAGGTATCATTAAATATTTCAAATTTAGTAAAATATTATTTTGAAAATATTTAACATTCAGAGATGATGATTCACTTACCTAAATTTATAATAATGGTCAAAATATACTTTATTAAATATTTACCAATGCAGGGAAATGTGTTTTATAAAAGGAATTATATAAAAACTGGTACAGCCATCTGAGAGGTCATGATTTGGGACTAACAATGTGGTTAGGAAATGAATAATTACAGACTAAACACAAAGTAGTGACAGGGAAATCAGTTATTAGAATTAAGAGCTACAGACATTTTGTTGGTACAAAACCATAAAGAATTTTGGTTAATAATGTGGACTCTGAGTCAAATTGCTTATGTTTCAAATACAGGCATCACTTGCAAGCTGTGTAATGTTGCACAACTCTCTGTATCTCACTTCCTCATCTGAAAAATGAGGATGATAATAATAGAACCCAAACTCATATTTTAAGAGGATTAAATTGTATACATGTGTGTAGTTGTATATGAATGTTATTATATGATTGTGTAATTTGATGTGCATAATTGTGTGTGTGATTATGTATAAGTGCTTGCTTATGTGATTGTGGACTGTATGTAATTGTGTATGTGAAGGTGTGCATATGGTTATGTATACATGTATGTATATCTATGCATATGTGGTTCACATGTATGTGATTGTGTACATATATAATTGCATATGTGATTGCAGTATGCAAGTAAGTGTGAAGCTCTCTGAGTATTTGACGCATAGTTGGTCCTCCATGGAAGTAAATTAAAGCTATAAATGATAATTGCATTGAAAGTGGGGGAAGAAAAGGAAGAAGGACGGGACAGGTTGAAAACATTTTAACTATCGACATTTTGAATGAAATTAGCATCCTTTTGTTCGTGTTCAGAAGGATGAAGTCTAGTTAGGAAGATTAATGGTGAGGAATTAATTTAATAGCTAGTGAAAAGAAGACAAAGGGGCACAAGGTAACACCTCAGAGGGAAGTGAATGCTAGTCTCAAATGTAAGCAGTTCATAAATCAATAAGTGAAAAAATTATTTGTATCTCTCTATAAAATTTCCTTGATTTGATTCTAGGTTCTCTACTCTGACCTTTCTAATGTAATTTTAAAGGGTAGAGTTTTTCTCCATTCTGCTTATATGTTTTTGTGGGTACATATGCTCATGTCCCCAAAGTATTTAGGTTATATGGACCTAGGGAAAAGTTTCTGAAATTTTTCAGCAGTGCTTTACAGTGTTTTTATTGTTGTTGCTGTTGGTATTGTTTCCTTCTGATATCACATTAAAATTTAGCTTATTTTAGGATTAAGATACTGTGAGTTTATTCTGCTGGCTTGTGAGCTTTAGAGTTAACCTTGGGCAGTATTTATTGAATGTTTGCACAAGAAGAATTTATGTCACTAGGAGGATGGTAAATACACAAGTTAATTATACCAAGGGTGACACATGGTAGATAACTATCTTTACTTATGTTTGCTGCTAACTTTACATATTAAATATTATCTAGATTCTAGATGCAGAAACATGTTCTGTCAACATGTAAAAATGCTCTCCACTTTGCTTTTATTACACAAATTTCTATCCTATTCTAATGCAAATTACAGAGTAAATTCTTTCTTCCACAGAAAACTTATAAAGGTGTTCAAATGAATTCAATAGGTCTATTTACAAAGACAACCACTGAGGAATAAGTTATAACAATGATAAACTTATATTTACTAAATTTTAAAATTTCTAAAACATGTTAAATCCACTGATCAATTAGCTCACATATTAGTATCTCGTTGGTAGTGTTATTCTCTAAATCTTTTAGTTGAAAGCAAAGATTTGTGACTATTTAAACATCTTTCTTTTGAAGAACACAAAGTATTTCTGAAAGTCACCTGAGCTCCATATCATTTCCATGAAATCCAGAAAATGGGAAGCATTAATATTTTCATGTTACAGCTAGAGAACAGGAATGAACTTGAGGTAGAGTGACTTGCTCAAGGTTATACATATAATGAATTGGTGGGAGAATTGGTGAATTGGGTTGGCAAAGTCAGTGACCACCAGAGTTGAAAAGACATTTTGCTTGAGAAGGTCACTGAGAGAAAAGGGTTCATTCAGGTATACTTAGTGTAGCTCATACCAAATTTTACTTTTATTCCTTTATAATTTTCCCAAACATGGAAAAATATTATCTAGAGATTTTAGAACTATATAGCGATATTTAACAATATTTTCTCCATTTTAATCTCCACACACTCAGGAAAACATATTCCTTAGCATTTTCCAGAGATGCCAGAATGAAAGTCAAATTCTAATTCCTTAATTTCAAAGGAACCAATGTGTGGCCTCTGAATATTTAAGCAAGTTATATTTGCCTCTTCTATTTTAGACAGAATAAACTTCTAACCATCCTTACAATGGAGACTTCTCTAAAGAAGCGTTCCTTATGTTGCTTTACTTAATCTGTCTAGAAGGTTGGAAGTTCAGGCTGATATGTATAAAATGAATCAAGGGCAATTTAATATACAAATCATTTATTACCATTGTCTGTCATGGTAATTTCCTTAGAATCTCATCATTAATGTCAGGGAGTATTAATTGAACATTGAATGTCAGACTCCAGAGGTGTAAAGAGCATGAGAAGCAGGGCTTCCCTTGGTTGGGCTTATGATTCATTTACCGAATGAGAAGATATATTTGAAAATATAGCTCACATAATGAGGTAGGATGTGCTAAGTACTAAATAAGTGGTAAAGTCAGTGAAGGACACTGGAATTTAGTAGTGGGAGGTTAAAATAAGTTGAAGTAATCGGGAGGGAAGTTTCATTAAAAATTTAGAAATAAGCTGGTTTTCAAAGGAAAAGAATGTGATTTCTAGTTAAGTGAGAATTCCAATTAATAGGTAATGGCTCCCCAGATCAATGTTAAAGATTATGAGACCAATTCAATGTATCAAAATATCACCTTTATTGATCAGAAAATTGGTTTGCAGAGTATATCTCTTATTCAAGGCCAAAATTTGATTTCCTATGACTTTCCTCTTAAAAATTAAGCCTTGGGGGGCTTCCCTGGTGGCGCAGTGGTTGAGAGTCCGCCTGCTGATGCAGGGGACACGGGTTCGTGCCCCGGTCCGGGAAGATCCCACTATGCCGTGGAGCGGCTGGGCCCGTGAGCCATGGCCGCTGAGCTTGCGTGTCCAGAGCCTGTGCTCCGCAACGGGAGACGCCACAACAGTGAGAGGCCCGCGTACCGCAAAAAAAAAAAAAAAAAAAAAAAAAATTAAGCGTTGGGATTTGCCTATGGAGATATGTGAGTGAACAGAACAGATCCTTTTCTAACCAGTTGCTTGGAAAACCTCAGGATGCTTCACAACCAGTTGATGTGGGATAAATAAATAACATATACACACTACTATATATAAAATAGATAACCAACAGGGAACTACTGTATAGCATGGGGAAATATATTCAATATTTAATAATAACCTATAAGTAAAAAGAATCTGAAAAAGATATATATATATATATCTTTATATACATATAACTGAATCACTGTGCTGTACACCTGAAACTAACATGACATTGTAAATCAAATATACTTCAATTAAAAAAATAAATTAATTAAAAAAAGAAATAAAAAGAGAGCAAAAGTGGGCAAAGAATATGTTCTACTTTCATGTGGACCTAGAGGGCAAGAATAGGAAAGGAGCATACTCTCTTTATAGGCAGGTGAATTCCGGAGGGATAGCAAGAGTCAGTATGATTGACCATGCATGAGTAGTGCCCTGTACCTCAGTCTCACTAAGTTATTCCTCTGCTATGGGAACGAGTAAACAAGGGGATTGGAAAAAACAACCAAATTTTTCCTTTTATTCTCAAGATGGTGTATATAAAGATGGAAAATTTCCAGCACTTCTTGTGCTATTTTATCAGCCTAGGTAAGAATGCAGAAAGAGGAATGAGTTCCATTGTGTCTGCTATAGGTGTGGGGTGAAGGATCGGTGGCATATCTGTTGCACATTTTCATCCCTAAAGATGACCATGAAGACATTTAATCAGAGATAATGGTGAGAGAGAAAGACATGGAGGCAGAAATAGGTGATTTGACCCAGATAAAATAGAAACAATTTTGCCTTGATTATGAGGCCAATACTGGGGGATGCTAGAGGACACTTAGTTATAAGTTTTTATAATTTTCTTCTCCCTCACAACCTTTCTTATTCTCTGTTCTCATTCTTCTTTTACATCTTGGAGAACACCAGCAATTGGACACTTCTAGTTTTGCCGGGAAGAAGAAGCTGTTTCCTTTGGCTGATGAAGCTTGTTCTGGATGTTCCAGACAAATTTTTGCTGCATAGCAGTTTCTCTTTGTGAGGTGTTCAAGTGTCCAGTGGGTTTTTGAAAGTAGAAATATAAGTTTGGGAAGGGGACGAATAAGTCATGCAAGCTCACAGCAAAATTATTTCAATAATTCTCCTTGTCTTTTTATGGTTCCCATGTACTTTTTTGTATTATAATTGTTTATTAAACCATCCGTGTTTTGAGAGCACCTGGTAGAATTTCTGACTCATGATAGGCTCTTATTTATACACTGAGATATTTTCTTGGGGCAGGAAATCTGGATCAGTCTATTAATGATTGTACCTAATAGAATGTATATTTGCAATCCCCAGTAGTCTTGGGATGATAGGCAGGGCAAGGATAATAACTGTTACCCTGTTATGATTTTTGCAAGTTCATGCTGTTATGTTATTATGACCTGGATTCAAATGCTGACTACAACACTGAAAAATCTGGAGACCTGAAGCAAATCATCAGACCTCTCTAACCTCAATCTGCTCACCTGTGCATTAGGGATAACACTTTCTGCCTTGCCTACCTTACAGAATTTTATGAGGATAAAATACAACAATAGAAAGCTAGAAAGTGCTTTACAAATATACATAACTTTTAATAACATCTCTGAGACAATTAAAGTGAGCTATAAGATACTTCATTACCTAATCCTTAATTTAAATTTCCCTTTCCTGTAGAAATTTATTAAACTCCATTCTGTATTCACCTCAAAACCATCTAAACACACAGCCAGTGGGCCCTCTAGCAACACTGGCTGATGATAATTTGTATACACCATTGTCTGTGATCTTGGCAAACATAAAATATTAAAGAAAAAGACATGCTTATTGGGGGCCAGTCGTCCTTAACTGTTAATATATACAGAAGTATTACAAAACTGAAGTTTGTTTTTAGTAGTTTACATTTTCTGTTTTTAAACTACAGAAAAATATTTTGAGCTTTACGAGCATTAACCTTAGTATGAATTCTTTACTGGTTGGATATCATTATTTGATAACCTTAGAGGATAGAATTCTATATGAGAAGTTAGATGTTGGGGTGGAAATGGAAAACATAGCTCATTTGTGTGTTTCATAGCATGCTTGTCATTATCCGTATTGGTGATGTTAAGTGTCAGTGTATCAGCGCTGACTGCTTTCGACATGAGCTGTGTGTTCTTTCAACAGCTAGCTTTATTCACACCTCTATTTTTAGTAGATATTGTTTAATCTTGAAGTGTAAAAAACCATAACACAGTCATCATTAAGTACAGCTTGAAAACACATTCTTCTGAAAATACTCACTCTCCCCCAGAGTATACTTTGGACACTGAAACATTGACTTGGGAACAGATTGATAATTGGCATTGTTTTGCCCTCACAAATGATTATTTTGGAACTAAATAAGATAATGTTGACTGTGTTGTATAAACACAGCAGGATCCTAAAGTCTTACTTTTATTTTGTATCAAAATATTTGTCAGTAACTTGACTAATAAATAAAGTTTTTAAAGTGGTAATACTTGGTCAGTATAATAATCTGTCAAGCATATCTATTTTATTTATTTATTTTAATTAATTTTTATTGGCGTATGGTTGCTTTACAATGTTGTGTTAGCCTCCACTGCACAACAAAATGAATCAGCCATACACACACAGATATCCCCTCCCTTTTGGACTTCCCTCCCATATAGGTTACCACAGTGCATTAGGTAGAGTTTCCTGTGCTATACAGTACGTTCCCATCAGTTGTCTATTTTATACATAGTATCAATAGTATATATGTGTCAATGCCAGTCTTCCAATTCCTCCCACCCCACCCCTCTCCCCCTTTGTATCCATACATTTGTTCTCTACATCTATGTCTCTATTTCTGCCTTGCAAATAAGATCATCTATACCATTTTTCTAGATTCCACATATGTGTATTATTATATGATATTTGCTTTTCTCTTTCTGACTTACTTCACTCTGTATAACACTCTCTGTGTCCCTCCACATCGCTACAAATCACCCAATTTCATTCCTTTCTATGGCTGAGTAATAGTCCATTGTATATATGTACCACATCTTCTTTATCCATTTGTCTGTCGATGGACATTTAGGTTGCTTCCATGTCCTGGCTATTGTAAATAGTGCCGCTATGAACATTGGGGTGCATGTGTTTCTTTGAATCATGGTTTTCTCTGGGTACATGCCCAGTAGTGGAATTGTTGGGTCATATGGTAGTTCTATTTTTAGTTTTTTAAGGAACCTCCATGCTGTGTTCCATAGTGGATCTATCAATTTACATTCCCACCAACAGTGTATGAGGATTCCCTTTTCTCCACACTCTCTCCAGCATTTACTGTTCGTAGATTTTTTGATGATGGCCATTCTGACCAGTGTGAGGTGATACCTTATTGCAGTTTTGATTGGATAATTAGTGATGTTGAGGATCTTTCCATGTGCCTCTTGGCTATCTGTATGTCTTCTTTGGAGAAATATCTATTTAGGTCTTCCACCCATTTTTTGATTGGGTTGTTTGTTTTTTTGATATTGAGTTATATGAGCTGTTTGTATATTTTGCAGGTTAATCCTTTGTCAGTTGCTTCATTTGTGAATGTTTTCTCCCATTCTGAGGGTTGTCTTTTCATCTTATTTATGATTTCCTTTGCTATACAAAAGTTTTTAAGTTTAATTAGGTTCCATTTGCTTATTTTTGTTTTAATTTTCATTACTCTAGGAGGTGAGTCAAGAAAGATGTTGCTGTGATTTATGTCAAAGTGTGTTCTGCCTATGTTCTACTCTAACAGTTTTATAGTATCTGGTATTACCTTAGGTTTTTAATCCATTCTGAGTTTATTTTTGTGTATGGTGTTAGAGAGTGTTCTAATTTCATTCTTTTACATGTAGCTGTCCAGTTTTCCCAGCACCGCTTATTGAAGAGACTTTCTTTTCTCCATTGTATATTTTTGCCTCCTTTGTCATAAATTAGGTGGCCATAGGTGCGTGGGTTTATCAAGCCTATCTATTTTAAATGCAGACATACATACACATACACACGTGCCCATATATGCTGGGCACTTATTGTAAAATGCTATGATATAAATGTTAAAAAAAAAAAAGAAAGAAGACTACAAAGATACAAATATTGTGCCCTTTGTGTCATTAAAGATTATGCTTTTGGAACTTGGGAAATGGACCTGGTTCTCAGACCACCTTCTTTATCTTTATCAGAAAATATAAAGAACAAGGATCTATTTTCCCTTAAACTCTGTTTCCTGTTAATTCTAACTCCTTACTTTCCAGGTCTGTTTGTGACCCAATCAATATTTTAATTAGCAAATCCTTGACTTTCCTTACTCCCTTGCAGAGGTGACCTTGACACCTTTCTTTGCTTGCTACAGATTAGAGGAGCAAATATACCACACCAGTGAATATGTGACAGGAGACTCTATTTAGTACAGCCTAGTTGTTGTGCAGAAGCCATATGACTGGCAAGAGCTGCTAGGGTCACCACTACAGAGAACCAGCTCTTTGCTATATCCTGAAGGCAAAATGTTCAGACTGAAATGGTGCAGCAATGGCAAAAATGTGAGATGTTGGGTAAAATCTTTGCATTCTTCAGAGGCCATAATAGCCATGGATCCAACTCTGCCTTACATATTATTGCATTGTTACAAGTGTTCTTAAAGGTAATAAATGTTCTCAAAGCTAGTGGGAAGCAGCTGCATAGCACAGGGAGATCAAGTTGGTGCTTTGTAACCACCTAGAGGGGTGGGATAGGGAGGGTGGGAGGGAGATGCAAGAGGGAGGGGATATGGAGATATATGTATACATATAGCTGATTCACTTTGTTGTACAGCAGAAACTAACACACCATTGTAAACAATTATACTCCAATAAAGATGTTAAAAGAAAAAGTAATAGATGTTCTCAAGTTGAAGCAATTGGTAGAATTTTACTCTTAATTTGAACAAACTCATAAAGAGTAAGAGTGAACCCATATTTTTTGGTGAGAAAGAAATTAGTCAAAGATAAGGATGTAGTTTTTGTAGCTGGGTAGCAGATAGGAGAAGCCAAGATCAGAATCATCCAGTCTCTAAAATCATGACGAAGTTTCTCCTCAACCAGCTGTTACACAAAAATTACTATAAAAATAATTTTCTTGCTTTTTTTAAAGGCAGAATTTTAACTCATCCTGAGAATGTATTTACAGAGCTGTTGGTACAGAAGAATGATGGTAATATCCAAAATAATCAAAATATTAGCATTGTAAGGATTGGATTTACTAGTGATATTCTTTTTTTCATTTAAATACCATTGCATATTAGCAGCATTCTTTACGAGGCTGGGTTAGTTCTCAGAAAACTATAATTTATTTTATATTTTATTTAGCTAATGTTTGGTTCCCCCTTGGAATTATTTTGGTATAACTCAGTTTTTGCCATTCAGTGTTGATATCTAATCTACTTTGTATAAAATCACAAAATACTTGTTGTAGTTTTATTACTGTCATCGTTAATATTATTACCAGACCTTGTGAGAAGATCTGAAATCTACATGAAATCTTATATATTAAAATGACTGAAAAATGGATTATTTAACTTTTAGTGTTAATTCACTTAATAAATTAATTTCAGAGGAAGGTCACGTTTTAATTCTGGGTGACACATTTCTAAGACTGCTCAGGATGGATCTTATTTTGAAAGCCACACAATTAAGTTGATCCACATAGATCCATGTGAATCTACAGTTTACTCAAAGGTCACTGGACTCTTAAGAATACAAAATAAGATACAGCATCATTAGCACAGGAATATCTGAGTCTGGTGAGCCTCAGACAAATTGGGAATGTTATTCACTCACTGTGATGTTTAAAGCCTGTGATGTCATTTTAGGACTATGTAGATAGTGGCCAGACAAGGACAAAAAAAAAAAGAGCTGATTCATGCTGAAGAAAGAAAATCCTAAATAATAAGGCAATGGCTTCAAAGCAGGAAATTACTTTCTGAGTAAGATGCTCCAGGGCAAAAGTCTTTCTTTAACAAATATTGTTTAAGGCAGTGAAATCTGTTTGCCATCATTTTTTTCCTCCTAGGTGATTAAATGCAGAAGAAAAACAGTCATTTGATAGCCACGGAAGCTATTTACTGAAAGTATATTCAATCACCATAAACATTATTTTTACAGCAAGACTAGCAAAAGATACTATGGGGAATCCCATAAAACATGTTTTAAAAGAAAAAAATGATAGTACTATATATTTTTATGAGGGTTTCAGAGTGATCTGTAGGCAGCTGTTTCCTCCAAGTACTGCCTGACATTGCAAACTCTAGTTTTGGAGCCAGATGGCATAAAATTCAGTTCCCAAATGAGAGAGATTTCATAGGCTAAAGGATAGGTTCAGGGCTTGTTTTATTCTGTGACTAAGGATGATTCCTGATTATTCTCTCTATATTTCTTATCTATAAAATGAGGTAAACCTATTGTAATATAAGCACTAAATAATTAGAAAATATTTCATTGCTCATACATTTTAAAGACAGAGGAAATAAACAGAGGAAGCCAATATGTTCTCAAATTGAAATTTTCTTTTTTTTCCTGTCTCCTCCTTCTGAAAATTTGACATAAGTTATTCTGAAGGAAAAGACTATCACATTCATTCTCTAGGGTTTACAAGTAGAAGTTGCAGGTTTAGTTTGAAAGAGAAAGGGCAGACCCAAACTCTCAAGGTCTAGACAGGCTTTATCCAGGAAAAGTGTGAGGTGCTACAGAAGGGAAGTTGCCAATGGATGTGATAGGACAAAACAGCTAATGTAAGCCCTGGTGTGAGTGATTAAGGGGTTCACTTATGTGGAGCTGTGACCCTTTATCTAGTCTGACTTAAGTGACTGTACAGTCCCCTAATGCTGGGTCAGTACTCCTTACATTGTCCTTTGGCTGTGCCTTGTCCTCTTTTTTCTTAACCTTCTCTTCCAGGAACCCTTTCATCTCTCTTATCATTTCCCAGTGCAAGGGGAGGAGTTGCCTTTTTTAAACCTTCCAACTTTTCCTTAAGGATGTAGACTACGGAAATACAAAGATTAGAAAGAGACTCAAGATTTTTTTTTTTTTCAGTTCTGCCATATCACCTTCTTGAGATAATAAGTATAAAATCACCCAAATCAGTTTTTCTCAACATAGACTGCACAAAAGCATCATCTCTGGGAACTTTTGAAAAATACCAGTGTGTGAGCCCCACCCCCAGAGGTGTATTGCAGGCAAAACTATTTTTTAAAAGCACTTTAGTGTAGTCAGCTTTGAACATCTGGTTAGGTATTTGAATGGGGAAAGGCAAAGATGAGAGAGGAAATGAAGACGAAATGGTGAGGAACTACTAATTAATATTTTTAAATTATTTTGTGTATATAGTTTTAAACTACAAACTGTGTTTACATCATTGTCTCAAAAGATAAAACATACCTCCAAAAGGAAGTTTATCACTACTCAAAGTATTCAGAAGATTATGTTATAGGCTTGGAAGACATTTTAAGTGTATTTTGAGTCCTAGCAGTGTGGCTGGAATGTACGTGATATCTATGAATATAATTATATTGAAGGAGAACTGTAGAGCTGGAATCCACACTTCTGGCATGTTAAAAAGAGCAATACTATAATTTTAGTAAGTTCAGTTCTTGTATGGTTACTAGACATTGTCCAAAAAACCCAAAGTAGCATTTATATGTAAAAATCTATAATAGAATCAATGATACATCTGCACTTTTTTAAAAAGGTAAAAGTGACAATTTTCCTTAATCTTCCTCATAGGCTTATTGTACTGTGACTTCTCATGGAAGCCTGGTCCCTGAAAATTTATCTGAAATATCAAAAATTTCATACATATTCTGACATATGCATGACTCAGGTGACATTTCCCAAGCTTTGCACATTGGCCCAATGATTTTCTTCTATGATGTCTTCCTTAGAGTTCTTCTTCCTTTTCCACAGTTTTAATTTCCCTGTTATTTGGATAACATTCAAATCTGTCACAGCCCCTTTATCCTCTTAAATGGTTTTACATTTTCAGATAATTGTTGAATCATTCCAAAGGAAATGTGTTCATGATGCTGTATAAGGGCAGTCATCTCTGATTCCTTTTCATATGGGAAGCTTAAGAAAATACATATTGATTTTAATGGCCCCCATTCCTTATTTTCAATCTATTTGTCAATAAGAACAATGTGAGATCACAATTCAGAAAAAAAAGTAATAGCCAGGATGATATAATATTCTTAATTATACCAAAGAAGCCCTGGGATATTCCTCAGTTATATTTTGAAATATTTAAGACAGAATTATATTATATTCTTTCAGTATACTTAGAATTGTATGTTCAAGTACAAGTAACTACAATTAAATAATAAAATCCATGCATTTAAAAAAAATTAACTATTTCTTTTAATAAATGTAACAAATATCCTGTATAATTTTAATAGTATGTTTTTCTCTTGAGAATGTGCTGAGCTACTGGAAAATAACTGATAATGGACATAGTACTTTATTATCTGAATTTAATATACAGAGAATTAAATTTAAGAAAGAACATTAAATGTGAACTCTAGGGTACTGAATTGAAAGAACTTGTTCCCAAAATATTTAAATTATTTTTATATAGTATATCACTCTCCTCTCTCTCTTCCCCCAAAGCCTACCTACTGTTATATGGAGAAAAATACTAGATTAATTTCTAGGATTTTAGTTACACCCAAATGCATGTAATTAAAACAATTTAATATGGCCTTTAAAATTATACTGAAGTGTGTGTATGTGTGTAATTACATCTCTAGTGCCTAATAAACCAAATAGCTTTTAAATAATAATAATGATAATAATAATAAAGATAAAACTAACTCTTAGGAACTTAGACCTTGATATTACAGCGTTCTTAAATGTAAGCTATATTTATTTGAAGAGCAAGCCATTGTACAAAAGCATACTTGTATAAATGAAAAGTTAAGATGGGTTTATTTTTATAAATAAACGGACTTTTCATGTTTTATTTGTCTTGAAAACACCACAACGTATTTCCGGCACTATTATGACCAGAGGCTGTTTTGAAGTTATGCTGCGCACATAGCCAGTGTGCAAGGATAGGCTGGTATGTCTGCTATTTGCTTTTTGTATGAAGATTTTTTTCAGATGATTGAACCACTTTTGATTTGATAAGCACTGACCTGAACAATGAGGGTGTAGCTTTCCTTGCCCACCCTGGAATGTTTTTTTAAAGAGCTAGGGAAACAAGATAGCTAATTGTAAATTTCCTATGGGTATTTGGTTTTGTTTTCATCACAGAAGTGTACATGCTGAGGAGCTGGCAATAATCTGAAATGACTTCAACAACTTGGACCAATTTTTTTCCTCCGTTTGCTCAAATGGATATGTGTCCCTCTGGGTTGTCCATGAACATTATCTTTACATTTGATTTTGTTGGAGTATTTCTCTGATCATGTGGTGAGAGACATTAACTTACATTTCAGTTCTGCTGTAAAGAGAAACCCATGTGACATCTGGAGGCAATGGAAATGTCTCAAAGACTGTTTAGCTAGAGGAAATATGAGATATTTTACCTTCTTCAAAGAAATAATAATAATTATAAAATAGGAAAAAAAACTTTTTAGAGCTGGGGCTGTAGAAACTGATTTATATTAAACTTGTGGAAGATCGACCATAGTTGGCGCACTGGAGAGCCCTTGTCCAGCTGTAGGTGCAGATGTGTGCTTCCTTTAACTAGGTGTAGCTGGACCCATGTGAATGGATGAGCATTCTCTCTGAAAGAATTAAAGAAAGCCCCAGATGGAGTCCAAAGCAAACCCCAGAAAGGCATTCTAAGGGAAACTGGAATAAGAAAAAAACATAGATAACAAGTGAATTGCATACAAGAACAAAGGTTACTAGTAGATAATCAGGAATGGTTTCAGCCTTAGTTATGTGTTTAATCTGTGCAAGAAAAGGCACTTATACTAAAAACATATGTTTTGAAGTAATTCCCATAATCATTCTGGGGGGTGATCTAATATAATTCTTTATGTACAGACAAGGAAACATAAAACCATAGCGGTTAAGTGATTTTATTTTTGTCTGGAGGAGTCATTGCTTAAGCTTCCTGTTCCTATAGATGGGCTTAGACCATTTCAGAAAACCACTTCCTCAATGATCACAGTTATTTTTAATGTATACTTAAAAGAAATTGTATTCCCCATTGTCTTTTAAAAAATTATATTAACAAATACAAAGAATTTGATAATTGAATATCCAATAAATAAGCTAACTTACATTGAATTCTCATTTAATTCTCATTTTTTTAAGGGAAAATTTTCGCAAGAGTTTTTGTTCCCTCTTCTTTTACTTCCTTTTTTTGAGATTTTTCCAAGAATGAACATTTTAGTAGTGCTCTTAACATGATATGGTCCTGAAAAAAGACATATGCTATGACCATTTTTCTGTTGAAATTCAGTGAAATAAAATGTTCATAAGGTTTTAATTTTTGCTTTTCGTTTCTTATCATCATAATTCAGTCTTTCTGAAAATGATGCTTGTATTAGTTTCCTAGGGCTGCTGTAACAAAGTACTGAAAACTGGGTAGCTTAACCAACAGATATTTATTTTCACAGTTCTGGAGGCTAGAAGTCTGAAATCAAGCTGTAGGTGGAATTAGTTCCTTCTGCAGGCTGTGAGGAGAATTTGTTCCATGCCTCTCTCCTAACTTCTGGTAACCTCAGGGGTTCTTTGGCTTGAAGACGATATTCTCCCTATGTGTTCACACCAGCTTCCCTCTATGAATGTTGCCCAAAGTTCCCCTTTTCAAAAAGATGCAGTCGTATTGGATTAGGCCCACCCTAATGATCTCATCTTAACTTGATCATCTACAAAAACCTTATGTCCAAATAAGGTCACATTCAGAAATACTGATGGCTAGGATTTCAATATATTTTAGGGGAGGACACAATTAAACCCATAACAATGTCCTAAACAGGATTAATGTAAACTTAATGGTATCTTATATTCTCATATTTGTAGAACATTTCATTTGTTTATTTCTGTCAGTATTTAAACATACTCAAGACCAGACCTATTAAAAAAAAAAAAAAACAACTTCTTTCCACATTTTAATATACCACCTCTAGCTACAATTTTTATTTTTCTCTTCTTATATTTGAACCTCTTTAAAAAAACTATTCTGTTTGTGATCTTCATTTCCATACCCCACATTCACCCCACAATATGTTTTTACATTACACCATACTGATGAAATAGCTCCTAATAAGGTTGAAGATGATCTCCATTTTGCTAAATCCATTTGAGAATTTTTTTTCTGCCCGCTATTTGTTTGTCTTTTCAGGGCCATTGTTGGAAGTTGCAATTTCCAACAGACCTTAGACGTGCCTGTATGTTCTTCCTGGCTGTGCTAAGCAACCAAGTTTCTGACTATTCTTTACTTGGGCCATTTCTCAGGATTGTGTTTCCAGCAAGCAACCCTGAGGAATAAGATAACACTTTCTTCCAGATAAAGAGCATGCTTGCTTCCACCTTATATAAAAATGGTTAATCTTCCATGCTCAGTGTTCCTCTCCTATAATGCAACCCACTACATGTGCAGGTATCCATTGTGGGTACTTCACATCACTCCATGGGACTTAGGACACATGGGGAACCAGCAAGGGCATCATGCTACTATTTTTGCTGTGAATAATAAATGTCTTCTGCCAGCATTCATAAAGCAGAAACAGACTAGCTTCTTAGCTTGCACATAGAGAAAACTCTCAGACTCTTCATAGCTCTTCATAATCATTTGACATTATTGGAGTTTCTTCAAGTGTTACCATTGTGGCCATGCCTTTCAGATTTCCTTTGCAAGCAGTTCCTTTTCTACTGGGTTATCAAATTCTGGAGTTTCTTAAAGGTCAGAAAGAGTCCTTTTTAATAGTGTCTCACCAGGAAATTTCAACAAATCCACAGTTCTAGTTATCGTGGGGATGCCCAAATTTATTTCTGTAGCCCAGAACTCTTCTCTGGTATATCAGTATATCCAACTACTGACTTGACATATCACTTGGATAGTTTGAAGGTATCACAAATTTACGATGTACATGACCAGATTCGTGGTCTTTCTCTTCAAACCTTGTCCTCTTTCACTATTCCTTCTCACAGTAAATGGCATCATCATTTATTCACTAGCTCAGGCCATTCCCTTTTGTATCCCTCACTCCTCCTATCTAATCTGTCACCAAGACCAATTGTCTTGTCATCTCAGTGTCTGTGGAATCTGTTTTTCTCTTCCTTGTTACCTTCACTCTGTTCTTAGCTATGATTATCTCTCAGGAGATCCTCCTTAACATGTCCCTCCACATTCATTTTGTTCTCCCTCCAATCTATTCTTCAACAGAAGTCAGAGTGAATGATCCCTTTAAAACTCACACTGAATCACATCATCCTGCTTAAAATCTTCATCTTACTTAAGGTAAAAATCAATTTACTTCTACTCATTCTTTTGATCACAGCTCATGGAAAGGTTTCTATGACTTCCCAGTCAGATTTGTATCCTTTGTTGCATGCTCAGATATAACCCTATTCCGTTTCTTCAGAGCATTTTTGCAGATGGTATTTATATATCCTTAGTGTGATTATTTAATTAATAACTATGTCCCTTCTCAGTCAGTAAGACCCATGAGAATAAGGACCCATATTAGCTCACATTGTATCTCTAGCAAGGAGTACAGTGTTTGTCCCCAAACTGGCACTCATATTTTGAAAATGAACAAAAGAGAATGACCACTTTGAAGAAGCAACAATACACTTTTCCTTATCCTTAAACTAACAATTCACATAGAAACCAATGGGCTGTTTTAAATGGGTGACACAGTGGTTAGGATTCCATGCTCCCAATGCAGGGGGCCTGGGTTTGATCCCTGGTCAGGGAACTAGATCCCACATGCATGCTGCAACTAACAGTTTACAGGCCACAACTAAGGAGCCTGCCTGCTGCAACTAAGACCCAGTGCAACGAAATAAATAAATAAATATTTTAAAAATATATAATTTAAAGTCATATTAACCCTTAAAACCCTTCATGACTTCCATCACAATGAGGATGAATCCAAATTTCTTATCTTAGCTAGAAAATCCTATATGACTTACCCTCTGGCCAACTCATGATATTTCTTGTACAACTTTTTCTCTCTTCCACTACAATCGAGCTAAACTGGATATTCCTTCCTCATTCCCACCCAAAAACCCATGTGCCAACTCTTCCTCTTAATCTGTGCTTCATTGGCTCCATTTGTCGTTTAGATCTTGGTTTAAATATCACCCAAGTTTCCTGTCTGTCAAATCTTAACTGGTGATTCAATCATTCTCTCAGTACTTTTCACAAATTAGTGTTTTTCCTATTTGTTTATTTATAGTACATGTTCTGTAACTCCTATACACATGCACACACACACGCCTCACCCCACTAGAAAATTCCTTGCATGTAGACTTTCTTCTTTATTGCTGTACACCCAGAACTTAAAAGAGTTCCAGGTACATTGTAGTCACAAATAGATAATTTTTGAATAAATGAACACATTTTAAAATTTAGGGGTCAGGTAATTTCTAGCAATGCCATTGGTTTAAAAAATTAAAACTGCTTCAGATTACCAAACGTGAGAGTGATTATGATTTCTAACATGGCTCAGAATAATTTTTTATAATTTGAAGTTTGTCTCCAAAGCAGTAAGGAATCAGTCTAGAGAATCAGTAGGTCTCTGATTTTTTCTGTTTTCTTCATCACTGGTTTACCTTGAGAACAAGTTGTCTATTCCTTTTAACAAAGTGAGTTGAGTGAAGATTTAAATTAATGTGACAGAATGTACAGATATGTAATTTGAGGTTAGTGTAAACACAGAGGAGCCAAAGGATCCCCTAACAATCCTCTGATCTTAAAATATACCTCGCTTCCATACTCTTCCAGTATTTGGATTTGAAAGCAACAGGATGTACAGCCACAAATACTACAACACTGTCAAAAGTTGAACTTAATTATTTCAATTATTTCAACCTCTTCACCTTTAAGGTGTGGATGAACACTTTCTTTTTCCATTTTTTTTTCTAGTTTTCTGAAGGTACTAACTTAATAAGAGCAAGATAGCTCGTGCATGAATTAAAGACTGAAATCTTTAAGACTCCTAAACAGGCGGTATTTAGACATATTTAGAAAGAAGTTAGAAAAAATTTAGCATGTGTTTGATACATTCACAAACACTAGAGGAAGAAAATATACCTCAAATGCAGCTCAGCACACCTCCTTTTACTTGCTTCCATTAGGTAGAAATTCTCCTATACTGTTGACAGCTTTTCTGAGATACGTTCTTGTCTTTCAGGGTTAACCTTAGGCAAAATTTTGAAATATTTAGAATTATTCTTGTGGATGTTGTATTAGTGCTTCCCTTTATTTTGACATTGCCAGTCCACTGTATTCAGAGGTCCAACATTTTAACTCCTTATTTTTATCTTTCCTTGGCATACTCTGTAACTTTTTCTTCCTTTTCCCTCCTTTCCCCCATCAATGGCTCTGTTGAATCTGATTCACAAATTCAAACTACTTGGGAAGAGCTAATTATTTAATGTATCACCCTTTCAGGAGATTTATTTCTGTTTAAGCCAGGGGCTATCCTATCATTCAAAAATGTGACTTTAATTCTCTTCCTGTTTAAGGATTTATAGGTTATTTTTTGGTAATCAAGTATGAACAGCACAGTTCAGCTTGAATTAACAAAGCTATATTAGGGACCTAAGTCCAACAATCACACGGTGCTGTGAAAAGAAGATTACGATTTGGCAAATGCCTTTAATAAAAGCTCTGACAATGTTTGAAATACGCAGCCTCCAAAACGGCAAGAGACACATCATGATGACACATAATCAAGTTTGTCACTTCAGACTTGTGAAGTGTAATCCCAGACCTGGTGGCAGGGTGGTAAGGAAAATAAAACCCAAGTCCCTTTTTCGAATATCAGTGAGCCAAAAAGAAAACAAATAAGCCCAATGCCAATTGCAGGATGCAATCGTGAAGACCAGTTGTAAACAGCTCTCGTGTGTGGTTGTCCGAGAACAGTTTCATGTTTCCCAATTAGGTGTCTTTTCAGGAACCAAAATCCACATGTGCTTATTCTAATGTACTTGGGATCTGGTATTTTGGAAAAGGAGGGCCCTATGGAGAATCTCATTTACCAGTGGGTAGATGCAGAAGTCCCTTGCTTAAAACTCCAGATCCAAGATTCTTTAATGAGAGTTAAAATGTTCACTATCTACTTTTATTCCTCATCTTTAATTTTCTACTACAACTCAAGCATACGTGAGCATGAAATGATTATATAGCAACATCTCCATCAGTCAAGAAGTAACCTGGATAAATTATGCAAAATAATATTTACTCAGTGTGGAGTATTCTATTTGTCAACAGTAAGTGGCAGCAGTTACCTAAGCATAGTATTATTATTCATAATAAAATGATTCTCTGCAGCTATGGGTTGGGCAGTGAGATACTGTTTTGGTTTTTAAAGACAGTCAGCAACTGTATTTTTATTAAATAAAGAATGGTCTTCTAGTTAGCATTCAGTCTAGAAGGTACTTTTTTCACTTAAAGCTATGGAACTCAGTAAGATAGGGACTTACTGAAGTGGATGATAGCAGAACTACTTTGCGTTGATGAAAAGCTTGAAGGACAGAGGTGACTGATCTGGTTTGAAACAATATGGATTTAGGGTAAGTAGGCAGTGTTTAAAGTATACTGGCTAACAGATGTGTTAAGTGCCTAATACACATACATATGAATATAGATATATAGATAAATAAATATATGAGTCCATCTAATGGATATACTGCTATCTCTATCTCTGCATGTTCCCTCTAATCTTTATAATGCCTCTCCATGATGATTATTTTTCTCATTTTATATATAAGAAAATTGGGGCTTAAGTAACTTAAATGAGTAAGTAACTTAAATGAGTCCTAAAGTTGTATATTGCTCTACATTATATTAAGGTTTTCTGACTCTAAAGCTTGAGTCATGGACTGCTTTCAGAAAGAAATCAGAAGATAATGCAGGATAGAACAGGGTGCAGAGATATGGTGTAGCAGCTTGGGTATTAGACATTCCTGGGTTTGATGATAGCTCTGTCAGGAACTACCTGGGATATCTTGGTCAAGATAATTAACTGTTGAAAGCTTCGACTCCTTATCTTTAATATGGGACTAATGATACTTCTTAACAGATTGTTGTGAGAGTTTTATGAGATAAAATATATGAATTGCTTAATAGAGAGTAGTAGGCTAGTCTGGTATGTAAGAAGCCTGGAAGTTGCCACTCTGTCCTAACAAGTTAAAATCTGAACAAATTGGAAAATCAACAACTCTTCTTAGATCTGTAAGGGAAATGAGGTCACAGGACAAATCACTGCCTTCAAAATTGGAGAGACTGGCAGGCAAATATAGTAAATCAGTACTTACTGGAGCAGAAACCCACAAGTAGAAACATTAGTGGGAACCAGTACAGGGAGAGGAAAACCTGAACTGTAATTGATGAATTGCTGGAGGCTCGGTGTGGACAACTCTGAGAATTAAAAAGTTCAGTGGGGGAGTTTCTGGTGGCCTAGTGGTTAGGATTTAGCAATTTCACTGCAGAGGCCTGGGTTCAATCCCTGGTTGGGGAACCATCCTGCATGCCACCAAAATACAAAAGAAAAAAAAAAGTTCAGGAGACCCAGTCAAATCCCATGGCCCCTGCCATTTTCATGACTCTTATCTCCAGGAGTTCTATCAGGACCCAGGTTCTCAAAGTGAGTATATATATATATATATATACCCTCATGCTTCTGGCAAGGGGAGGGGAAAAGGAACCATGCCTGAGCACTTTGTTCCTCTTATCAAGGTCTGCCCTCAGGAGAAACCATTTAACCAAAGCCTAACTCGCTGGGATTTTATCAGGCCCCAACTGACCTGGGAAAAAGAACAGCTTAACTCCAGTCCAGTTGAGTCATCCTGTCCCACCAAGAGGGGGGGAGTTAAAAAAAAACAACTAAAAAGCACTTGTGAAGTCCACAGTCCAGAGGCATATACCCACTACAGAACTGAGACCTAATCATAGGTCTGTAGAGTGCTTCCCCTCCCCCACACCTCACCACCATAGTTCCTTTAATCTAGTGCATCACATCCAGCATAAAGAAAATATTACAAGGCATACTAAAAGGCAAAAAAGACAGTTTTAAGAGACAAAGCAAGTATTGGAACCAGATGCTAATATGGCAGATGTGAACATTATCAGACCAGCAATTTAAAACAACTATGATTAATATGCTAAGGGATCTAATAGATGAAGTACACAGCATGTAGGTGAGCAATGTAAGCAGAGAGATGAAAATTCTGAAAAAAGAACCAAAATGAAATGGTAGAGGTCAAGAACACTGTAACAGAAATGAAGAATGCCTTTGATGGGCTTATTATTAGTAAGCTGGACACAGCTGAGGGAAGAATCTCTGTGCTTGAAAATATCGCATTAGAAACCTCCAAAACTAAAAAGGAACCAGAAAACAGACTGAAGAAAATAGAAGAGAATATCCAAGAACTGTGGGACAACTACAAAAAGTGTAATATATGTGTAATGGGAATATCAGAAGGAGAAGTAAGAAAGGAAGGAAAAGAAAAAAATACTTGAAACAATAATGACTGAGAATTTTCCCAGATAAACATCAGATACCAAACCACAGATCCAAGAAGCACAGAGAACACCAAGAAGCAGAAATGCAACCCCCACCTCAAAAAATAAGAAAACAAAAAAACTACACCTAAGCATATCATATTCAAACTGAAAAAAAATCAAAGATAAAAATGAGTAGTAGGCATTAGATGATTAAAAGACCCCCAAAATAGTATGTAGCTTTAACATACCTATTGATATAACTGCTGCTTGGTAAATTGCCTGTCGATAATACCATAATGAGTCAATTATAAGAAACTGATTATTTTGCCATATTTATTTTACTGCAAGAGAAAAAGAGTTTATCATTGTTAGGGAGAGATACAGAAACTGATGGACTCTCTAGACTTTTCTAGTCCCCCTTGTGTGGCCCAGCATTTTTTATAAATTATTGCCTGAATGGATCTTCTCCTTGGTTACCTTACCAGATAATATAGATCCAAAACAAACATCAGTGTTAGCATATAGATTACCCTTCACAGGGGTCTACGGGAGAAATCATTCAAAATTGAAATAAAAAAAAATTGTATTCCAGTGGTTTAAAATCAAATTATGTGCAAAATGTGGGAGACTTCTATATAATGAGACGTTAGCAAGTAGCACATACTACTTCAGATAACTCTGTCACGTCAACCTCTACCTCAACCTTTGGACGGTATTTCCCTCTTGGTATTAGAAAATATCTAGGGCTAATTTAGTGAATTATTTTAGATCATGAAAGGACAGAAGAGTTTACTTTCTAGTCTTCATACCTCCTGTCATATGACTGCTCTTCCTCTGTTACCAGAACATTTACCACAAAGGACTTTAAAAAGTTCTTGTTCTCTAAGAGACCTGCTGGCTCCATCTCATTCTTGGGTATGTAGCAGGGGTAACACTTTACCGGCAGAACAAAAAATGTGGAAACCTGCCTAGGTTCCTCTTCTAAAAGGAAGTAGGGTTGAAGTCTTGACAAAAAGAGAAAGTAGGAGAATTCCACGAAACAAAGTGAATTCTTCCATTTAGAATCCATGATAATTCCACATCTTATTTTCTATTCTTTTACATTGACTCTAGAATTTCAGTAAAGCCTTCAAATTTTGTCAATCTTTTATTTTATTAATGGATGTAAAACCTCTGACTTTATTTTTCCAAGTCAATATTTTTAGTTGTGGAAAACCCCTGTAAAAATTTTTAATAACAAAAACCTCTTAGTTTCTTCATATTATGTTTTCAACCTGTAGATCCTGGAAAAAAATGTTTATTTTACCAAACATATCAACAGAGGAAAATATTGCAATACAACATAATAGGGAAGAAATTTGTACTCAAATTTGTACTCAAATGGATTCACTTGCATAATTAGAAGCATATGCCCTGGGTCAAGGACTGATCTCTCTTGTGTCCTGCATGGCATTAAAGAACAGGTTAATATTTAATAGATAATATTACCACTTGACTGGAGTTATTACATTTGGGTGGAGGTGTCAAGGCCTATTTGCCTTCATATGTGCCTCCTTTTAAGGTCATCACTAAAAATTTGACTTTCAAATTCAATCTTGTGCTGAGACCAGGTGAGCTCTAAGTTCTGTGTTTCCTATCTTGAGAAGGAATATTTAGGAAATGAATACAGAATTTGGAACTTGGATTCTTCTCATTTTAGTAGACATTTTATAAAAAGATACTTATTCCTGGATTTAGGAAAAAAGAGATGCCAGATTGTGAAAGTAAAAAAGCAACGTTCAATTTAAAATGACTACAGTAATAGAGAAATAAAGGAAGAGCTCTCATAATAAAATGTTTTAGATTTTCTGCTTTAACTATTTCTAGCATTGTCCAGAGTGAACGTTCTTAAGAATATGCATTTTAACTTCAGACTCTTAAGAGGTCATCACAAACAAAAAAAAAATATAGTAAAAATATAGTAATAGATACCTTGACAGGATGCTTCCTGAACTGAAATCTTGAGTTTCTAATTTCTGTTGTTTTTATGAAGAAGTCTGTGTTGTACATCCACTAAAAATAGGTGAATTGTCTTGTCTGATGGCTTTACTCATCAGCGGTTGACTGGGTAAATGGTGTAAGTTCCTCTGAGTGGTATAGGTAGGTTAGGACAGTGGTCAAGACTTCATTCCACAAATGTGTATAATCATATTTTATGATCAAAGCATTGTCTTCAGGGATTTACTTTAAGAAATAGGGGCAGGGGGCTTCTCTGGTGGCACCGTGGTTGAGAGTCCGCCTGCCGATGCAGGGGACACGGGTTTGTGCCCCGGTCCGGGAAGATCCCACATGCCGCGGAGCGTCTAGGCCCGTGAGCCATGGTTGCTGAGCCTGCGTGTCCGGAGCCTGTGCTCCGCAACAGGAGAGGCCACAACAGTGAGAGGCCTGCGTACTGCAAAAAAAAAAAAAAAAAAAGAAATAGGGGCAGGGAACTCTGAGGGCAGGGTTGTGTTGGTGGTGAGAGAACAAATTTATTGAACTGCCTTAGACATAGATTTTCAAAAACTAAAAATCTTTTCACATCAGAGAGGACCATGCATCAATGCAAAGATGTGTACTTATGTATATTTAGTCAAAATTCTGGATTCTCCATTTAAAACTTGATCTTTGAAAATATTTGGTGATCCATCCTATGCATATCACTTGGTGTCATGTCACCAAGTATGTATGTCAGAGGTTAAAGATGGATTCAAAATGTCTCCATAATATTGGCCTGTGCTTTCTCTTAGAGCATGAAATAAAAAAGAAATGGAGACTCTCATAGTTAGTTCCCTAAATTTGGAAGCGCATTGTGTGTCTCTGCGTGTGTGTGTGTGATTAGTCTGTTTCTAATTTTTAAGCATGTTATAAATATTAGGATAAACTTTTAATCAGTCCTGTGGTAGATTACCTGTAATGATTTCTGCAACAATTCTCCTTACCTTTCTGTGCATGCCCCCTTGCAATGTGACTTAAGCACTTTTCCTATTGAAAGGTGAATCTCTTTCCCCACCCCTGGAATCTGGGCTCATCTATGACTTGCTTTGAATATGGCAAAAGTGACATTGTGCAATGTCTGAGTCTGGTTCCAAACAGACCTTGCAGTTTCCACCCTTTCTCTCTTGGAATGTTTCTACCATCATGTGTGTCTAGCCTACTGTAAGATGAAAGGCCACGTGGAGTAGAGATAAGCCATCACAGTAGACGTGTTCAAGACCAACCAGCTAACAGCAACCATCAGAAATGTGACTGAGGCTATCTTATGTCTTCCAGCCCTCATTGTGCCACCAGATGACTTCATCCATTTGAGTGACGGTAGAATAGACCAGCAGAAGACCTGCCCAGGTGAGCACCTAGCCCAACAGAATTATGACCCAATAAAATAGTTATTGTTTTAAGCCACATTCTGTGGTGGTTTGTTACACAATACATGATTCAACAACATTCGTAGTATTTACTGAATCTCCTTCATGTGGTTCCTTGAGCAACAATCTTACCTTGATTTTTACTTAAAATTACTGTCATGCTGGTGCAATAAGTAGCAATACGTATTGAGTACTATCTGCAGGTGGCATGTGAATACACACCTCTCACTTTCTTGGGCTTTACAACAGGAAATAATCAGAAGAGTTTTTGTCCTTATACACTGATACAGTAATCCAGTTCTATAATTAAGGGTACTTAAGAATCTATAGAATAATTTATGTTTTACTCTGCACACATACATGGACATATACACCAAAGACAACATTAGAAAGTGATGAAGAAAAGCAAAAGAATTTATCAGAGAGGTAATTCTGAAGGATGAGTTTTGACATGGACCTGGAGAAAGGAAAGCTTGGTGTACTAATGTAATATTAAGGAAAATAAGAATTTGTTCTCAGGAAGACTAAGAAGCCACAAGGTTATTTGAAGTTTCTGTTAGCAAGCTTTAAGCACTACTGTGCAGTAGATAAATTTTGTTGTTTAAACTATTGTTTCTACGATAAAGTGTTGCCAAAATCCCAAACAAATGTTTTTAACTTGAAAAAAATTCTTTTCTTTTAATATGTCTCTTTCAATGTTCATCTTAATCATTGAAGAAATAGTTATGTATTTTAAATTGTTTTAAATTATTTTCTCTTTATTTTCTGATTCCTTCTCTCCCACCTCCCTTTCTCACTGTCCTTCTACCATTTCAATTTATTTACTCTTTGTTCTGAGAGGTATTTGAAGAGTGATAGGATATTACAATTAATCTTATTAGTAAATAAATGTCTCTTTAGAAAGCAACTGAGAGAGCATGTTAATTAAATTAGAACAGGAAACGAAAGGCAGAAACAATAGTTATCACCTGATATCAAAATCTAAAACACATCCAGGGTAGTTATTCATAGGTTATAGGCCTGAATTAAAGAGATCTTGTTTACAAAGGAAGAAATATAAATGGAGCCATACTAATTCACCCGATTTACTTCCGAAGCCAGCTTTTACCCTTTTTTTCCCCCCTGATTCAGGCAGAAGTTGTGAACATTTAAGTCAGAGAATTGATTCCAAGGTGGGAAATAAGTGTTGCTCTTAACTGTATCAGACATTAATATCTTGCACTGCAAATAATTGCTATTTTTCTTAATGCCTCTTGTTGGGACACTCCAATTTGATACTTTGGCTCCTCTCTAGAAGCAATGTGCTGCTAGGCCTTGCTGCTAAGCAACATCACACTGTGAGAAGAGCTGAATTCTGAGATTTTAGTGGTGGATTTAAAAAATCTCAATCTTAATTTAATATTAAATGACATGTATGTATACATGATATCTTTAAATTATATGAAGCAGAACTTGTTTCATAAAATCTAGAAAATTTCCTAATCAAGATGTGTTTTCTTTCAAGTTACAAAAGACTTTAAAGTGCATAGCATCTGTCATCTTCTAAAAGTTTAATAAGCAATTGCATTACAAACAAATCTAATATTTTATTGTTGTGCAACTATTAGCTATGTCCTGTTGGCATTTTCATGGAGAGGGACATTCCTGCCAAACATTTATGGAATGAAGGTGTGTGGAGACAATTCTCTATTGGTCTCTGGTGTTTCTGCATGTCTTGTAAGCAGAGACACTGAAAGCATTTTATCCAGCCTCTCTTTTCAAGGATGCTTGTATAACAAATAATTTTAGAAGGTAGAGAAATGTCTCCCTCCAGAGAGAAAAAAAAAAGGCAGATTGGCTTACACCTTTGAAAGGTAGAAATAGCGGCTCCTTCTGGAGTGAAGAGCAAGCATGTTTACTGCCCATAATGAAAGGTTCACATTTTCTCTAAGCTCAGTGCTCCTCTCAGGTAATGCAATTCACTGTGTGTGCAAGTATCACCTGGCTCTCTGCATCACCCTGTGGGAACTGGAGCTTGAGGAACCTGCAAAAGAAAAAGCTAATTCTCTGGCTATTGTTATTGCTGTGAGTAGTAAGGTCCTTTGTCTTGTAACTCGTCTCACAGAGTTGCAGACTAATTTGTTAGTCTAAAAGTAGGGTATATTCTCAGACCCTTCATGGTTCTTGACAGAAGGCACACTTTCATTGACAGTTAATGTTACAATAAGTGTATCTAATTAAATGACACTTTAGGAGACTTCAGTTCTTAAAAAGTAAGAAACAAAAAGTACAAAAAATATCAATTATAAGTAGCAGCATGGAATGTGGGTTCTAGGCAATGTAAGAATGTAAAATTTGTGCCTTAATTTTAATTGTATGAAATAAATTTTTCTTTTTAAAAGAAGTTTAACCTTGAGCCAGAAGAAATTCTTTTGTGTAGGTACAGCTCCCCAGAATCTTTAATATCATTCCATTTAGGCATTTTTCTGCTTTGTCCAAATATATATCTCTAATCATGCCACATTTAAGGAAAATCAAATTACTAAATCTGATCTTAATGTTAATATGTGCTATTGTATTGTGATTTATAATAAATATATATTTGGTTTTCATCCCAATTTCTGGCAGAGAGCTCCTAAAACACTTGGCATTTCCTAAGTGAGGAGAGCAACAAGTGTCTTTTGTTATGTTAACTAGGTGACTTTTGGAATACTCACCTAAAAAAGAGAGCTAGTTGCCAGGGGAACCAATCCTGTGATTGGAGGGTTGGAACTTTCACCCCTACCTCCCCCAACCACTTCTTCCCCGCCAAAGGGAAAAGGGGCTGGAGACTGAGTTCAATATCCAATTGCCAATGATTAAATCAACCATGCCTATATAATGAAGCCTCCATAAAACCCCAAAAGGATGGGTGTGGAGAGCTTCCAAGTAAGTAAGTGAACACATGGAGATTGGGGGAGAGTGGCTTCTAGAGGGCGTGGAATCTCCACATCCTTTCCCCGTACCTTGCTCTCTGTATCTCTTCATCTATCTGTTGATTTATATCCTTTGTAATAAATTAGTAATCTAGTTGGTAAACGGGTTTCCTGAGTTCTATGAACTGGTTTAGCAAAAACTAATTGAACCAAAGAAAAGAGTCCTGAGAACTTCAGATTTATAGCCAGTCAGTCAGAAGCACAGGTAACAAAGCTGGACTTGCGATTGACATCTGAAGGGGAGGGGGCAGTCTTGTGGGGCTGAGCGCTTAGCCTGTGGAATCTGATTCTATCTCCAGGTAAATAGTATCGGAATTAAATTGGATTGTCGGAGAATTGTTTGGTGGTATGGGGAAACTCTCTCTCTCCCACTGCCACCATAGTGAAATTGGGTGCGAAACCCCTTAATACCACTGGTTGTCATTTTATAATATGCATCAGAATTACCTGGAGGATGTTAAAACACAGATTGCTGGAGACTGTTCCTAGATTTTCTGTTCCAAAAAGTCAGAGACAGGCCCAAGAGTTTGCATTTTAACAAGTTCCCAGATAATGCTGATGTTTTTTATTATGGGGAACAAACTTTGAGAATCAATACAGAATGACTTTTGGAAATGGTACAACATATTTTAAAAGTTCATCATTTAGAATCATACTGACCTAGGTTAGAATCCTGGCTTTACCACTTACTAGCTGTATAACCTTGGAAAACATATAATTTCTCTGAGACTCAGTATTCTCATCTGAGGGATGAGGACTACTGATGGGACTGCTACTACTAATACTTGTCTCAAAGGGAGGTTTTAAGTATTAAATAATTTATTTAAAGTGCTTTGCATACTGGAGGCATAGCCCTCCCAGATTTCAGACTAAAAAGCTACAGCCATCAAAACAGCATGGTAGAGCTTCCCTGGTGGCGCAGTGGTTGAGAGCCCGCCTGCCGATGCAGGGGACACGGGTTCGTGTCCCGGTCCGGGAAGATCCTACATGCCGCAGAGCGGCTGGGCCCGTGAGCCATGGCCACTGAGCCTGCGCGTCTGGAGCCTGTGCTTCGCAACGGGAGAGGCCACAACAGTGAGAGGCCCGCGTACCGCAAAAAAATAAAAAATAAAAATAGCATGGTACCAGCAAAACAACAGACATATGGATCAGTGGAACAGATTAGAGAGCCCAGAAATAAACCAACACACCTATACCAACTAATCTGCGACAGAGGAAGCAAGAATATACAATGGAGAAAAGACAGTCTCTTCAGCAAGTGGTGTTGAGAAAGTTGGACAGCCGCATATAAATCAATGAAGTTAGAAGACTTCCTCACACCATACACAAAAATAAACTCAAAATGGCTTAGAGACTTAAATATAAGACATGACACCATAAAACTCCTAGAAGAGAACATAGAAAAAACATTCTCTGACATAAATCTTACCAATGTTTTCTTAGGTCAGGCTTGTGCAAGTTTCCTGATGGGAGGGACTGGTGGTGGGTCAGCAGAAAGGTTTTTGAAAGGCTACTCAATCCTTGTAAATCAATGTATGGGCCAAAGATAGAAACCGTTAGCATCACTGGGGAAATTGTTAGAAATGCAGAATCTTAGACCCTACTCCAGACACACTGAATTATAATTTGAATTTTAACAAGATCCCTAGATGATTCTTACACACTTGAAAATTGGAAAATCACTGATTTAATAATGTCTGTGATGGTGTGAATTAATTTCCTTTTCTTCCTCTGATATATACTTCTTCTATTAAAAGCAATGAGTGGTTTGTGATGCTATAATAGGAAGCAATAAAGAGAACATCCTTTCTTTTCTCAAGGAATTAATGTTACCTAGCTATATTAAAATTATATAACATTGGGTGAATGTCACCAGTTAGCCTCAAGCTCACACAGAAGAGGACATAAAATAGTTAAAAAAGCAAGTTCTTAATCTCTTACACTGCAGGGTAAGTTAAGGAGAGGGATAAATGTTCATCACTCTGTCTCCCGCTGCCTATATTCCTGCCCAATGGGAAAATTTGTTATTCTTCCCAACAAAAAAATGATCAGTGTAGACACACATACCCTCACATTGCTTCAGGCTGGTGAGGACAGATCTTTGAAAAGAGGCAGAGGCCAGAAAACAGCATGCACTCAGTTGCAAGGATTTAGCAGGGCTTCAGTTTGACCCACAGAGAGGTCATCCTCAAGGTCATTGGTAAGAGGTGGCCGGCATTTATTAGGGAGCCTTCCAAGACAACAAACTTTATGCTACTGACAAGAATAAGGATCCAGAAGTTTCTGTGATTGGTAATGAGAGTCTTGATACAAGCTTTAAATAATTCCAGGAAGAATTTCATGGAGCATTTTCAAGAGAAACAATAGATCACAGATGACTAAGAAAGTCAGGCTGTCTTAGACATGGGGAGTTCTCCAAATCTTCTAGTGGGTTTTCACTAATTCTACGCAGGAGGAATTAGAAATTAATGATAATAATAACAAAAACTTTATGACTTAGAGTTTGATTATAATTATTAAAAGTGCATCCATAATGAATTTTCGGTTGTCTCCATAAAGTCTGCAGATACATTTTCTCTCTGGTATTGCCAGCAACAGCAATAAGAGTCTGTGAATCACATTGACAACTCTAGTACCCAGAATGGTCAATATCAGGAATGTACTACCCTGTTAACAAAACTCATTTATGGATATGGGAGGTGCATTTTGCAGTGAATTTTGAAACAGTTCCGGTAAAAGTGATTCCTTTTAAACTCTTGCCAGTTAATTTATCAACTTCAAAAACTTTCCTTACTTTCTCGGCTATGACTTAGCAGGAAGTCAGAAAGTTTAGTTTATTTGTCACTTTTTCTTCCCTTTCTTCTTCCAGTTCCTTGTTAGTAATGACATTTTTATATGTTTAAAAAAACATAGTCAGTGTATGTCCTATTCGATCGCCCTTATTCATCTTTTTGTTGAAGTTCTACAGTTAAGTATAATCAGTGCTCTTTCTTGGAGCTTATGCTGAAGCTCCTCCTTTGATTCCTGTCCAGGAATCTATATGTTTATGTGTTTGTATATGTTTATGAAGGATTCCCTTGTCATGTCTTTGTGCATTTCAAACAGACTGATACCATTTTAGAAATATTTATTCTTATAACTTGAATATTATTCTTTGCTCTTGAATTTATCTGTTCAGCTGTGACATTTTTCTATGTTAATTTTTTCACTTGCTTCCATACTAACCTCTCGAATTGTTCTAATTTTTTCAGTTAATTTTCCTGTTTTCCATGTATATTTTCTTTTTGTTTAAATGACCCACATAGTATTTACTCATCCTATTTTATTTTACTATTTTTAATTACATGGGCGCTAGCATTTACAGAAATACTTTAAATGAGTGGAGATATTGTGGACTCTTGTCCCATTTTTTAAATCCTAACAGAAATTTTGGGGAAATTATATTTTATTTTAGATAGTTTCCTCTGATTATATTTTCACCTATTACATTTAGTGGAAATATCTGATGAATTTGTTTGATAAATTTGGGGCATATATTGGGAAAATGAAGTATGTGGGTCCTTTGACCTATGTATGTAATGAATTGTTAATAGATTAATAATAAAACACTCTTGAATTCCTGGAATAAATCCTCAGCCATGACATTTCGGAATATTGTGTACTTCAATGAGTTTAGTTCGTTCTTTTTCCTAGATTCAAGGTGTTCAATATGCCACCCTGTCGGATCAACTCTATCTGCTCCCAAAAGCCTAATAATTGGTACTGAGATAGAACCTTGAGGTTGGTTGCTAATGCTGAACTATTTGGTTCTCTGGAGAGGTGATAGCCAAGTCATCTTTATGGAGGGAGATTCTCTGTGTTAAGTTTTTGCATAGGCTTATTTTCTGCCACAGGGCTACTTTCACCATTAGTTAACTGAGCACGTACTGGTGTGGCTAGGGGAAAGAATTGGCTTATTCACCTTGTTGATTTGGTTATTAAAAGGTTCATAGGGGAAACTGGGGGCTTCCCTTGTGGCACAGTGGTTGGGAGTCCGCCTGCCGATGCAGGGGACATGGGTTCGTGCCCCGGTCCAGGGAGTTCCCACATGCCGCGGAGCGGCTGGGCCCGTGAGCCATGGCCGCTGAGCCTGCGCGTAAGCTTCACTCATTACTGGTGGCTTCTCAGTGATCACTCATCTGGGACACAGGAACCACCTTATTCATGAGTGGTGGATAATAATATTCTAGAAGGCTTGGGATTTGAAAGGAGCAAGACTGAAAGGTGGGTTAGAGGAAGGTTTGGAGAAGATATCTATGGCTAAACCTTTCAGAAGAGCCAAGGATGCAAAACCATTTTTTAAAAATACCTTTTTCTTTCTGGATTAATGAATTTTAAAGGCATTATTAATTTACATTCAAACTGCCCCCTCTTGGTATATGGATGTGTGTGTAGTTTATATATAGCTTTATTATTTTTCCGAATAGCTCTTTGTCTATATCCTGTAGGATTTTTATGTAAAACTAATTGATCTTCACTTATATATAATCTGTCATTTCCACTAATTACTTTTTTTTCCAGAGTTGTCTAGAAATGTTATAAATTTCTGATTTGAAAGTTGATTTTTTGACTAAATATTACTTGTAAATAGAATTCTAATGATATTGCATTGTGTTAAATAAAAGTGACATAATTATTTTCTGCCATGTGGAATTTATTGAGATTTTGGCTGTTCCATAGGACTGTAAAAGTTATCTGTGTGCAAATACATTTAATGATGTTACCCAAATTGTCTATAGTATTAGTTATTTTTATCCTGTTTGTTTCATTGAGCTCTGGATTTTCAGAGATGTGTATTAAAATCTCACGTTGTGTGTCAATTTTTAATTTGTTTTACCAGTCTTGTATATATTACTGCAAGTTATATTGTTTGATGAATATTGGGCCATGACAGTTTTTATTTTTAATTTTGCTTGACTTCTTATCCTATTTAAGATTTTCTGTTTTTGTTCCACTTCATCTGATATTAGCTGTGTTGCACTTAATTTCTACTGGCTGGCATTGATCTGTTAAATCTTTTGTACCACCTCTTTATTTTAAACCGTTCTGTGTCATATTTTTCCCCTATGAACAGTATACTGATGATTTTTTTAAAAAGAAGTAAAACAAACACTTAATTTGAGAGTCTTTTAATATAAAATATATTTCACTCATATTTTTATTATGATGAATACATTTGTTTTATGCTTACTGTATTTTAATGATTTTCTATTTTCTATTATTTCTCCTTTTTTCCTTCTCTCTCTTTGATTGAGCAAGTTTTCTTTGTTCCATTTTTCACATTGAGTTTTGCACATTTTTAATTTTTCTGGTGATTGTCCTGTTATATATTTATTTGTAATGAAAAGGTATTTATTAAAAAGGATTTCAGTTAGATTTAAATGTTTATTGAGAGTTTATCATGAACTAGTCACTGTGTTCAGTGCTCTCACAAAGCTCTGCGTTTCCAGCACCACTGGTAAAATGTGAGGTAATTTTAGAAACTATTCTGGTAGTTACTATTTTAATATTTTAAATTTTAATATTTATTAGAAGTATAGCTAGAACATAAAAATCACAGTCTCACGTATATTTTTGCTTATAATGAGGCCAAGCAAATAAAAATGAGTTAATCTAAAATTGATTAAAATATTAAGTAACTTGTAAAGGAGTTATGACAATACATAAAAATCTTGAAGGTAAATACTGATAGGCATGTTATACCTTTGCAATAATATATATTTTTTAATATTGGAGATGAGAAAATTTGTGCTCAGTGGCTACCATGTGCCAGGCTCTGATCAAGGCTTTGGGAAAATATCAGTAAACAAAAGAGAAGAAAATCTTTGCCCTCATGGAGTCTATTTCTTAGTGGTGTAAGACAGACAACAGGCAAAAAAATCATGAATAAGTAAATTACTTAGTAAAATAGTTTATTAGAAGATGATAAATGCTGTGGAAGAAAGAAATAGAGTAGGATAAAGGGGATGGAGAGTAGTGGGGGCTGCTGGTGATGCTGGTGGTGGTGGAGAGGGAAGTTGTGAATTTTTCTCAACATTTTGTTTTAAAGGATTTTAAAACTTCAAAAATAGTTGTATGGAAAGTATATATATCCTTCACATAGAGTCACCGATTGTTAAATTTTTCTCTCTATCTAGTGTTCTATGTCTCTCTCACACACTCTCTCCACATACCCACACTTTTAAACCACTTCAGGGTGAGTTTCAGGCACTGTGACACTATACCTCTAGCTATTCAGTAAGTTTAATTACTGCTAATCAAATGCTGGCCCAAGGAGTACTCCCATGCTGGCTACTTCAGTGGTAACCAGTATGCATGCTAAAAGTAAGTAGTAGCTAGTGATTCTGAAGTAAATTGGGGCCCAGCAATTTATACTTTATTAAATCTCTTCCAAGTGATTCAGATGCATAAGTATGTACAGGAACAAGTGGCTCAATTTAGGGTCAAAGAGCTTGTAAGCAGGCCACCTGAGACAATAGTTTCCTGAAAGGCAGAGCTTGTGGAAGGGAGGAAATCTTTTCATATTTCCTGCTATAGTGAAAACTGAAACTGAAAATCATGGCCTGTCAAGTTTCCAAGATTTTTCCAAAACAGTTTACGATTCTTGTTACTAAGACTGGGTTTAATTTCTTTTGTGTAATATTTAGGTATAACTCACTTGAAAAACAGGAAGTATTCAATTAGTATTTGTTAATTGAAGGCTTAAATTATAGAAAGAGTTAATTTTTTATGCTTTTGTTTCTTCATCTAAGATATTGTATCTGAAAGATTTTTACTTTTATTCTGTATATTCTTCAAGTAAAATAAAGTACAAAGATATTTAACACTCTTTAAGTTTCTTGGGAATATAAGTAATATCAAAAGCTAATACATCATTGTTTAAAAAAAAATGGGTTATGGGAATTCCCTGGTGGTCCAGTGGTTAGCACTCCATGCTTTTACTGCCTAGTGCCCAGGTTCAATCCCTGGTCGAGGAACTAAGATCCCGCAAGCTGCACGGTGCGGCCAAAAAACCAAGAAATTTTTTACAAAAAACGGATTATATTATGACAAAGACTCTCTCCTTGACCTAATTCTAGTCAGATTCCTCTGAGTCCTCTTTCTGACTAGGCCTCAACCTTGAGCTCTGTCGCTGGCCCAGTTTTTCTAGATTTTTGGAGAATCCTGATGAGCCAGTTTAGGGAAAATCCTCCACCCTCGGTGTATAGTGGCCCTGGCCTGACTTCAGCAAGAATCCTATTAAGTTGTTTAGCAGAAAATTACCCTACCTCTTACTAAGTTTTCCACCCACTGACCCTTTACCTTGGCTCTAAATCCCTACTTCTTATTATTGTATTTGGAATTGAGCTCAATCTCTCTCCCCAACTGTAAAATCCTGCTGTAGTAGTACCAGTGAATAAGTCTGCCTTAGTATTCTTTAACAAGTGTCATGAATAATTTTTTCTTTAACAGTGGCCAAAAAAATATAGAAACTGTCTTCTCCTCTATCCCTAACTTGGAGACTCATAATCTCCATTAACATCTTTGAAAATCCTGAAGTTAATGTTTAACCTAAAATTTCTAAAATTTGATTATTAAGTCCTTTGGAAATGGAGTAAACACATTCAACTTTTATTTTCAGTATGGAGAGGCAAAATGGTATACAGTGGTATTGGTAGTTTAAGTATAGTCCTGGGACCATCAGAATCAATATCATCTGAGCATTTGTTTATAGTACAGGAACTTAGGCTCTACCTCAGACCTTCAGAATCAGAATCTGCATTTTAACAAGATCCCCTGGTAATTTATGTACACAATGAATTTAAAAAAACATTCATATAGGTAATGTAAAAGAGAAGATATTATAATATTCATTTTATTGACTCTGCAGTGTATAAAATGCTCTTTTGTGTTAGTTAAATGATCTGTATTCCTTGATTAAATACTGCTGGATTAAAAGAAATGTGTCTCATATTATGAATGGCATGAAAAAAATCCCCTAGGTTTAAGATTTTCTTACAGAAGGATGTTCAAAATAGATTAAAAAAAAAAAAAGTAACCTCAGTTGGGCACAGTTGTACTAAAGGTTTTGCATGACACTGCTGGGTCTTTTTTCTAATTTAATTTTATCCAGATAATATATGTCCACAGTTTAAACAAAGTCAGATAGTCCTACTAGTCCTATAAAGATAAACAGGACTCCTTTACCCTATCTCTTCCAACTCTCAAATTCTACTTTTCAGAGGGTACCATTTTAAATCATTTTTGTTCTGTAGTATGTATGTATGTGTATATATATACACACACACACGTACATATATATCTTGCTTTTTCAAACTTTGATATTATATTTTGACTTTAAATTGACACTGAGATTTTACTTTGCTTGTATCACCCTCCTGACCACTTCCTGCTGTCCCCTTACCCCATACTCCCAAAACATATCACAATTTTTGTTAAATTAACATTCAGGGTTTACATTTATAACTATAAGAATATTGTTCCTTTCTTATCCATGGAATTTTCAACAATTACATTATGTTATTGTGCATCATTTTTAGGGGGATAGTAATCCCCTCTTTTTTCATCGTTTCTTGTTGTTCTTTTATGCCTATTACTAATTTATCCCAAATTCCCCAGAAAAAAACCTGAAACACAACTTAATAGTCCAATATCATGAGGATTCTATCAGTTCCATATATATTCTGTTAAAGAGATTCCTCCTGAAGACTTCTGTCTGCCTAGATCTGGACTTTCTATTCTCTAGGATAGATGAACAGATATTTTCTGAGGACTTCATTTCACCACCATCCTGGGAATTCTATTCCCCTCCTTCTTTCTTTGGGCCCTCTGTTTTCAAGATGACTTTGTTTGTTTGTTTCACTTTTTTGTTCCTTGAATCATCTTATAACTTCCAGATGGGTGAATCTAGTAGCTGCAGGCAGTAGAAGTACATTTTTTGAAAACTTGGATAGACAAAAATGCTTCTTTCTTCTCTCATGCTATATTGCTGCAATTTATTCCATATCCTGTATAGATTATATGCTTTTCTACTTCAAAGTTTTTGGTTCTTCACTCAACCACCATTTCTGAAACATTTTGATAATGTGACTTGATGTGAGTCTCTTTTCATTTATTGTTCTAACATGCACTTTAAAACTAAAAGATTATCTCCTTCTTGAGAATTCTGGGGAATTTTCTTGAATTATGTCTTTCTTTACTTCTTTACTCCATTGTCTCTACTTGCTTTTTCTGAAAATCAACTTATTTATATGTTGCACCTCCCAGATTGTTCTTGATTTTAATTATCCTTTCTATTTTCTTTTTTCCTCTTTTCTTTTACTTTTTCAGTGGTGTTGTCAGGTTTATCTTAAAACTCTTTTATTCATTTTCTTTTTATTTCTGCTTTCATTATTGAAATTCTTACAAGATATTTTATTCTTTCATTGTACATGTATGTATTGTATTTGTATATACAATAAAAGAATAAAATATGTACATTACATATATTTTTAAAACATAGCATTCCATATATGTTTCATGGATATTATATTTTCTTTTACCTCTTTGTCCATAGTTAAAAGATTTTTAATCTGCTAGGTTTTTATACTACATTAGGTTTTTATCTATTCCTTGTTTTATCTCAATTTCTTCCTGCTTTTATTCTTTTCATTTTGATCTCATTTGTGTTTTTATGTTTCAGCTTAATTTTCAAAGCAATTTTAAGAGATAGGAACTATTTTAATCTTCACATTATATATAAATAAATTACCTTAAAATAAATTTCCCCATATAACTTGGCAGCAAAGTTATCTAGCCAAGCTAAAACATGACTTCACCCTTAGCACTCCTAAGCTACATTAACCCTACCTTTTCCACATCAGTACTGGAGGATTGATTATTTTAGAAAAACTATTTATGAAAGAATAACCCTTGTGCATAATCAGAGAGAACTGTAAATATGATTTACTGATCATATTTTAAAAATTATGTAAGTTCTCAAAATGTTTATAAATTTTTAAAAAGATACAGTTATTCTTATACATATTTACATGCTCCTTATTTATAGTAGATGGACAATTTATGTATTGTAACCTTTGGTTAAAAGGTTACGTTTTTAGTATATATCCTATAAAGAAAAATAACTGAGTGACTGGTAAGGTTTTCTTTCTTGTGTTTCTTCCCTGAAAGTTGAAGTGTTCATGACAGGAAAAAAATTATTTTTGGTATAGTTTAGTGGTTGGAAATTCATATATGCATAAATGTCTTTCAAGTTTGATTTATTAGAAATTACCAAAAACAAACACCCATCCTACCTGAACAATATAAAAATTAGCCTATATTCTGAAGCATTTTGACTTTTTTTTTTTTTTTTTTTTTTTGTGGTACGCGGGCCTCTCACTGTTGTGGCCTCTCCTGTTGCGGAGCACAGGCTCCGGATGCGCAGGCTCAGCGGCCATGGCTCACAGGCCCAGCCGCTCCGCGGCATGTGGGATCTTCCCAGACTGGGGCATGAACCCTTGTCCCCTGCATCGGCAGGCGGACTCTCAACCACTGCGCCACCAGGGAAGCCCTTGACTTTTTTTTTAAAGCTAAATTTAAAACTGAAGGAACCCTTGTGTTTATACATGTTTCTCAGAGAATGTTCAGGAAACACCAGCCCATAGAGAGTTGACAGTGTTATATGAAAAAGGGCCATGGACAGATACTTGTGCAGATCCTGGATTAAAGTTTCTACAGGACTCTACAGAGGTTTAGATGTGCTGATGTGCATAACAACTTTCCAAAACAATATACTGAGGGTATTTTCAAAGATACAAAATATATTTTACCATTCAAGGTACCTGTATTTTGTGGAACACTAAAGGTTACAATGTATAATTCACCAACCAACTTTATAGGTGAAGAAATTAAGATTTTGAAAATATCATGTGCCTTGCTTAAAGTTAGTTTATAATATCCATCATTATTTTATCTTAGGGGTAACCATGCCAGGTTAAAAACTCCACAATTTTTGATGAGGAGAATTTAGAAGTTAGTGAAATAAATGAGATAGCAAGAATAGGTGGAAATGAATTAAAATATCTGTATACAGGGCTGAATACACAATTTGTAGGCCCCATACAAAATGAAATTCAGAGACCCTTATTCAAAAAGCAGAAAAGGAAAAGTTCAGTAGAATGCTAAAATATAAACCTTTTTTGTTTTAAAAAAATTTTTTTTGCTTATAAAATGTAATAGCTAAAATGTAGTAGAGATACATAAGTAATAACAAACTTAAAAATTACAGAAAAAATAAGTTGTCTTACAGCTTATGATAATGAGATATATATAATGAGACTTTATTATATGTGATAAATATTGATAATATTTTATTAATGTTGTAGCTTAATTTTTCTGACCTGCTTTTCTAAACTTTATTAGGTCATCAAATTTGTACTTTTAGCAACTTCATTTTTAATCTATATAAATGAAAGTAATATCAGTTATAAATAGTCATCAAGTAATTTTTGATAATTTTTATTTTTTAGAAGAATCTTTTTGCTGATACAACTGTTACCAGAGCTGGAATAACTTTCAAATAATTATTTTAAAATAAAAACTTTACTATATCTAGAGCTGATGATTCCTGAAAAATAATTTTCCTAAAAATATTTAACTCTTCATGAGAATCGATTTCATGTAAGTCTAATTTTAACTGCAATTTGTAAAATGGCTGTTTAATGTATCTTTGACATTTCCTGTAACTTGTGGAAGTTACCCAAAAAAACAAAAGCAACTTCATGCTTTGTTTATAATTCAAAATGCCTGTTTATGCTTTCTATTACTGTGTCTTCAATTACAAGAAAAATTAATTTAGAATTATCTTCCTTGTAAATAATTGGTTCATTTGAAGCTTCACATGAAAATAGTGTTCTTTTTCATCAAATGTGACAATCTTTAAATACAATTTCTATGCCTATGGATATTTGCTTTGCAATGTTATAGCAGTTTTCACAGCCTGAGTCTAAACCCTTTGAAGAATTCTAATAGTTTTCTGATATGCTTTATTGCAATGTTCGTGTGTAGAGTTGTAAATTGTTACAATTTACTGACAAAGTTTACAGCATGAGCACTGGCAGTTCTTGTCTCAGGACCTAGGCTAGAGAGTTAATATTTGTGATTTGTGCAGATGTGGCAGGGACGGGCTGTGGGAGTACATGGAAAAGCTGGTGTTCCATCACTGCTGCCACCGTTGCTGCTTCAGCCGCCATTGCTGCTATTGTTGCCACCAATCTGGATCCAGGACCCAGTCCAAGTGGCTCCCTTGGAGCTCTGTAGTGCCACGGACTGGCCCAGACATGAGCACCATGTGGCCAGATCACCTGCTTGGTGTGCATGCTGCCCACCAGACTCTCTGCCCTGAGCCTGTGTTTACACTTAGTGTATCTCCTCTGCTCATGTGCATGCTCCATGGTCCCATTGGACTTGACTTACAACACAAGTTTAAGGTTAAAGTTATGAATTTCAAGACAGTAAGAGCAGAACATTGAACCAAATGCAGGACCCTTGAACGACTGCACAAATTACATGTTCTGTTGCCAGCTCTATCTCTTCGTATGGAATTCATGTTATCACCATGTAATCTTAGGTCCCAGTGTACTGAAATCTTTGAACCTTAATCTGAAGGCTCTGAGAATGCCTAGACCTCAGAGTTGAAAAATAGACTGTAGTATTCAAATTTCTCTCTATAAGCACTTAAATTCTATTTTTCACTGTCTTCCTGGGCATCATTTTACCCTCCTGTCGGTAGTTCACTTAGGTATGGTTTGTAGACACTGAATACACAAACATCATCGATCATGTGAAATCCATGCTTGTTGATTTGTAAATGGTGACACTTTCAGGGACTTATAGTTAGTGATCATTTGTGACAATTGTTCATTTCTGAAAATTTGATGACATTTTGACATGGTAATATTACATTTTTCAATTAATTTTACCAGAATTGATTAGCTACTAGTTTTCAAGTACATGAAAAGATGAATGAAATGTGACCTCTGTTTTAAAGGAGCTTGAAACTCAGAAAAAAAAAAAAACCTTGATTAAAAATGATCACAAATTTATTATAAAGAAGTGAGCATTTGCTGAAATCCAGCAAAATTTCACAACCAATAACCTGTAATCTAATTTTCTGACTTACTGTTATACTTACTAATATGCTCTAAGCTGACTACAGCATTTAGTAGGTGTTCTATGACTGCCATGATTATATACAAGGACTTTTTTTACACAAGTTACCTTATGAAAATTGTGTCAACTCAACGAGATGCATTTCATTGTCTCCTCCATTTCATAGATTTGGAAGTTAAATCTCTTTGAGAGATTTAAAAAACATCCTCAGGTAATTCAGCAAGTAAGTTGTATAATTGAGAAATGAATTCAAAACCAATTCTGTTTGACTCCGAAGTTCCACTGTGCTGCCTTGTGCTTATGGTGTTTTCTTTGGCATATCACACTCTGAATGTTCAGTCTAGAGTAGATTTTCTTAGCTGTGTACAAAAGAGTTTTTTTCTAAGAAAGCTTTCTAGGGGTTAGGGGGTAAGGGCAACACATGGGAGAATGAGGGGGAATTGTGGTCAAATATATTTGGCTGCATTCTCTTCCTCCCACTGGAAATTAGAAAATATATTAGTGTATTCAGTGATCTACAATGCCTTACAAAAAGTATATCAGTTGTGCTTACTCAGCACATATACCTAAAACGTGCAAAGGAACAGAATAATAGCATAGTCCTTGTATAGGCATGACACATAATTTTGAAGCACTGAACATTGAAGCACTGCATATTTCTATATGTCTTACCTATTCCAAGATAAATTTTAAAATATATAAATCTGATAAATTTTGTTTCACTGTAACAGTATTTCTCATGTTTCTTTCTTTCCTTAATACCAATTAGCATATTGTGAAAGTATTGTTTCATCAAACAAGTTTTTGAGAAAAATGATGTGGAGCTATAGCTCCAGAGAGATGATATATAGTTATTTAGAAGCATTAACCACAACATTATGGACTATAGAGAGAACATCTAAATCAGTTTCTCACCGTTAGGTCCCAGTTTGTTTGTTCTTCTTTATTGTTGTTCTTATTGCATGGAGAAATTTCCTAAATTCACAAGTAAGTTAATAAAAATTATATTTAAAATAATCAGCATGCAAATTTGAGAGGACATTATTTTTACAGAAGGTGAGTAGGTGACTTTTGTTAACTGATCTATGGAATTGGCATTGGAGTATTGATGTAGCATAGTAGGACAGTAGTAAAATGTGTAGGGGTGGTTGTGTATAGGAGATTTGACCAGTGGAAAAAAGGGGAGTTCAAACTGATTAAAAAAAGAAAAGAAAGAAATAAAGCCAGAACTACATTTAAATCATAAAAGTCTGCAATCTAAGAAAAGTACCAATCACAATTAAAAGAGAGGAGGAAAAATACATCAAAAACAAAGGGTAAAAGAAAAAACTAGTTCCTGACGTTGTAAAAAAGTATACAGAATAGTAAGAGAATGTTAGCTGTTTTAATCCTCAACTTTATTTTGTCTAGGCCTGCATTTTTAAAAACTATTTTTAAAAACAATTTTTTTTCGGAATGTGGGGAAATAAGTCTTTAATGTTTGGTATGTCTGCTGTATTCTTTCACCTTGCTTGGGCTCCTGACTGATTATATCATTAATTGCCTTAAACTAGAAATTTCTTTTAGAAAATCAAGACACCAGAATAGTATGGTTCTTAACCCCAGCTGGAAATTAATGCATAAAAATTATGACCTGTGGTTTCATTTTGATCAGGTAGCTACCTCTTTCAGAACAAGGATCAACTCAGTGGAGTCTTAGTAAAGTAGGTCTTTCTTAATATACCCATAGTTGTCATCTCAGATAAGAATCCACAGGCTGAAGATTTGAAGGGCATGCGTAGGTAATGTTCTGAGAAACCCCCAGATTTAGTAAATAATAAGTTTTTAAAATGAGCACTTCTTTAGCAAATAGCTCATGTATTTGCTTACAGAATATCATGCTGGGCACCAGAAGGGGTGTGATAGGGGCAGCAGGGCTTGAAAAATTTCTATTGATTTGGTGCCCTGAAGCAATCTTTCGAATGGGACAGGTATTTTCAAAATAACACTTGCCTAAAAGAATCTATAGTCTTTGTAGGAGTATCAGCAGCTTGCAAACTTCTTGACATGGGTTTCATTACTGGAAAAAAATCCAAATGAAACTTCTGTTAAGAGCATATAGCCACAACAGGGGTCCTGATGTGGGTCTCTTTATAATAGAAATGAAGGTAGGCTGCATTTTATATCTCACTAATTTCCCAACATCTGTTTCTTATTCAGTTTCCTAGATCTGGGATTCTTTTCTGTAATGCTAAATGTATATTAACTTTGTAAAATAATCATGAAAAATAATATTCTCATGTATATTTTATGTGGGAATAAAAATAAACATGGCAAATGGAATAGAAAAATTAATTTAAACAACATTTTTGTTTTATTGTATGAGAAAGAATTTCAGTTATTAAATTTGAACATAGATGCCTATATATACATATATTCAGAAAGTTATTAGCTCTAAATAAATATCTTTTTTCATCCTGAAAAATAAGTATGCATTTGAATTACATGGAGCATTTCCCTATTTTATTATCACAGTCCATTAGAGATACATACTTAGATATTCTTAGTGTTCTCAGAATACTTAGAGTAATACTTCTTAATGTATGATTCAAGCATCTCAGCAATGAATCACCCAGTATTGAATCACCCAGTATACTTTGGTCTTCATATTTCTTAACATATAGATACCTGGATCCCACCCAAGATTTATTAAATCAGAATAAATGGGAACTTTATTTTACAGAAGATTTTCAGTTAGTTTGACATGATAAGCTTTGACTGTATCTGCCTTAATGTTGAAGCAGAAATAATTTCTTGTACACTAATTCTGAAGTGTTTTTATTTTCATGAAAGGTATATGTATTAGTCTTCTCAGGCTGCCATAACAAAATACCACAAACTGGGTGTCTTAAACATGTAAATTTATTTTCTCACAGTTCTAGAGGCTAGAGAGTCCAAGAGCAAGATAGCAGTAGGGTTCAGTTTCTTGTGAAGACTCTCTTTATGGCTTGCAGACAGCCACCTTCTCATTATGTCCTCACATGGCCTTTCCTTCTTGCACATGCAAGGAGAGAGTGAGTGAATTCCCTGGTGTCTCTTATATGGACACTAATCCTATTAAATCAGAGCCCTATTCATGATCTCATTCAACCTTAATTACTAGAAGCACCATCTACAAATACAGCCACACTGGGCATTGGGGCTTCAACATACGACTTATGGGGAGAACCAAACATTAAGTCAATAACAATGTACAATATATTTTGTCAAATATTCAGTTCCTTGAACTTATGGTTACTGAGGGAGAAGGGTGGGGGGAAGGGATAGATTGGGAGTTAGTGATTGACATGTACACACTGCTATATTTAAAAGGGATAACCAACAAGGACCTACTGTATAGCACAAGGAACTCTGCTCAATATTATGTAACAACCTAAATGGGAAAATAATTTGAAAAATAATAGGCACATGTATATGTATAACTGAATCACTTTACTGTACACCTGAAACTAATACAACATTGTTAATCAACTATACTCCAATATAAAATAAAAAGTAAAAAAAAGTCAGTTCTTTCCTTAAAAGTGAAAAAATGTAACAGTAAAAGGCATTAATTCTGTCCAAAACTTGAAAGAAACTCTAGCTTTGAAAATTGCTCCTTTCCAGGACAAAAACTTTATAAATAGTTATGGTACATTTTGCATCTTAGAACAAAACGAGTTAATAATCTTTCAAATTTATATTCTGTGATTGTTCTAAGTACAAAGGGTAAGCCATAAAAAACCATCTGTAATAGTTTCAGATTTTAGCCAAACCAAAAGCACCCAAAGCTTAATCCCAGGCCTGGGCTCAACAGACAGTTATGGAGAGTAGAGGTGGAGGGTAATGTCTTGTAAAGTACAACTGAAATTTGAGAAGCTGGAGAAAAAGCAAGATAGTTGTAGGAAACTCTGAAATTGGGGTTTCAGGGAAAAGTGCAAGTGTTTACTGCCGATGTTTGTGTAGATAAGAATTGAAGAAACACAGACTTGGATACTGGACAGATGTAGATTTGATCCCTATTTCTAGATGGATGAGGATTCATAACTTATCTGATATTTAAGTCCCATTACAAAATAGTATGTTGTATTATCTTTTTATTAATGCATAAAAAAAATCACAACTTAGTGACTTACAAAAGCACTCGTTTATCATCTCACAATTTCTGTAAATCAGGAGTCTGGGCCCAACTTAGCAGGATCCCTTGTTCAGGGTCATACAAGTCTGCAATTAAGGTGCTGGCTGGGCTGCATTCTCATCTGGAGGCTGACTGGGGTTGGTAGCAGAATTGATTTTCTTTAGGTTGTTTGAATGAAGACCATGGATTTCTGTTGACTATTGGCTGTTAACTGTCCTCAGGTCCTGTAGTTCCTAGGGACTGCCCATGAGTTCTTACCACAGGGACCCCCTCAACATGGTTGTTTCCTTCATCGAGTAAGCAAGGAGATACTCTAGGTCTATTCTACTGAAACAGAATCGTATATAACATAATTATAGAAGTGACATCTAACGTAACCTAATCAAGAGAGTGACATCCATCACTTTTGCTGCATTTTATTGGTGAGAAGCCAGTCATAGATTTCAGCTGTACTTAGTGGAAGGGGATTATACAAGTGCATGACTCATTGGGGGTCACCTTTGAGTGTGTCTGTCACAGATGGTAATATCCACACAGCTCTCTGAGGACTAAAAGAGTTTATAGACATGAAGATCTTGGTCCATACATGTTCTGCTTATATAGGAACCATTACTGTGTTCTACTGACATGTCTAGTAAAGAAAGGTTCTTCTGAGGTAGTAACAGATCTTCTGACCCTGCCTTGTCTCCTAGACTCAACCCAGAGCAACCAGCAAATATACCGTACCTATCTTGACAGGTGTTACACGTGTTCCTTATGATGAATTTATGTTAATATCTCAGTCTGGAGTGACTCTCACTAAAAAAATTTTTAAAAAACTATGAAGAGGGAATAATGGCAAAGTATTTCTCCTTTCTGCTCCTGACCTCCTCCCTTAACACCCACCTTGATAATATATCTATAGATCTCTCGTCAGCATTTAGGGGCATTATGCCATTCTCTTTATACTCTGGGACCCTCTTAAACATTTTCCTTGTGTCCATTCCCCTTAGAAAAATAGTCTAGTATATCAAACTAACAATAAACTTTGTTTCATCCCTATGCCACTCCCTACTCCTGGGCTTTGCACTTACCTAGCTATTGAAAAGCTTAAACTAATTCAACATATTCCTTAATGTGTTACCTCTCCTAGTAGACACTAATAGATTCAGTGTTTGTACACAGATAAAGGCAAGCAAGAAGAGACTGAGCAAGCTTTGAAACATATCTTTTCCTAGTTGAGCCTTCAGATGAGAATGCAGCTCAGTCTCACTGGATTGCAGCCTTGTGAGAATCTGTGTTGAGGAGTCAGGTAAGTCATTCCGGGACTTCTGAGCTATAAAAATTGTGTTCCTTGTGATAATGTTTTAGGTATGGTACATAACCTGTGGGACAGAATCTTCATCACAAGGAGACCTTACCACAACTCTCAAACTATAGGAAACTTCATCCTTTTTTTTTTTTTAACATCTTTATTGGAGTATAATTGCTTTACAATGGTGTGATAGTTTCTGCTTTACAAAAAAGTGAATCAGCTATATGTACACATATACCCCCATATCTCCTCACTCTTGTGTCTCCCTACCAACCTCCCTATCCCACCCCTCTGAGTGGACACAAAGCACCGAGATGATCTCCCTGTTCTATGTGGCTGCTTCCCACTAGCTATCTATTTTACTTTTGGTAGTATATATAAGCCCATGCCACTCACTCACTTCGTCCCAGCTTACCCTGCCCCCTCCTCGTGTCCTCAAGTCCATTCTCTACATCCGTGTCTTTATTCCCATCCTGCCCCTAGGTTCATCAGAAACATTTTTTTTTTTAGATTCCATATATATGTGTTAGCATACGGTATTTATTTTTCTCTTTCTGACTTACTTCACTCTGTATGACAGTCTCTAGGTCCATCCACCTGACTACAAATAACTCAATTTCGTTTCTTTTTATGGCTGAGTAATATTCCATTTATATATGTGCCACATCTTCTTTATCCATTCATCTGTCGATGGACACTTAGGTTGCATGTCCGGGCTATTGTAAATAGACCTGCAATGAACATTGTGGTACATGACTGTTTTTGAGTTATGGTTTTCTGAGGGTATATGCCCGGTAGTGGGATTGCTGGGTCGTATGGTAGTTCTATTTTTAGTTTTTTAAGGAACCTCCATACTGTTCTCCATAGTGGCTGTATCAATTTACATTCCCACCAACAGTGCAAGAGTGTTCCCTTTTCTCCACACCTTCTCCAGCATTTATTGTTTGTAGGTTTTTTGATGATGGCCATTCTGACCAGTGTGAGGTGATACCTCATTGTAATTTTGATTTGCATTTCTCTAATGATTAGTGATGTTGAGCATCCTTTCATGTGTTTGTTGGCTATCTGTGTATCTTCTTTGGAGTAATGTCTATTTAGGTCTTCTGCCCATTTTTGGATTGGGTTGTTTTTTTTTTTATATTGAGCTGCATGAGCTGTTTGTGAATTTTGGAGATTAATCCTTTGTCAGTTGCTTCATTTGCAAATATTTTCTCCCATTCTGAGGGTTGTTTTTTTGTCTTGTTGATGGTTTCTTTGCTATGCAAAAGCTTTCAAATTCCATTAAGTCTCATTTGTTAGTTTCTGTTTTTATTTCCATTTCTCTAAGAGGTGGGTCAAAAAGGATCTTGCTGTGATTTATGTCATAGAGTGTTCTGCCTATGTTTTCCTCTAAGAGTTTATAGTGTATGGCCTTACATTTAGGTCTTTAATCCATTTTGAGTTTATTTTTGTGTATGGTGTTAGGGAGTGATCTAATTTCATTCTTTTACATGTAGCTGTCCAGTTTTCCCAGAACCACTTATTGAAGAGGCTGTCTTTTCTCCAATGTATATTCTTGCCTCCTTTATCAAAACTAAGGTGACCATATGTGCATGGGTTTATCTCTGGGCTTTCTATCCTGTCCCACTGATCTATATTTCTGTTTTTGTGCCAGTACCATACTGTCTTGATTACTGTAACTTTGTAATGTAGTCTGAAGTCCTGGAGACTGATTCTTCCAGCTCCATTTTTCTTTCTCAAGATTGCTTTGGTTATTCGGGGTCTTTTGTGTTTCCATACAAATTGTGAAAAATTTTGTTCTAGTTCTATGAAAAATTCCAGTGGTAGCTTGATAGGGATTGCATTTAATCTCTAGATTGCTTTGGGTAGTATAGTCATTTTCACCATGTTGATTCTTCCAATCCAAGAACATGGTATATCTCTCCATCTGCTTGTATCATCTTTAATTTCTTTCATCAGTGTCTCATAGCTTTCTGGATACAGGTCTTTTGTTTCCTTAGGTAGGTTTATTCCTAGGTATTTTATGCTTTTTGTTGCAATGGTAAATGGGAGTGTTTCCTTAATTACAGTCTGGCTAATGGTTTATCAATTTTCTTTATGTTCACAAAGAACAAGCTTTTAGTTTTACTGATCTTTGCTATCGTTTCCTTCATTTCTTTCTGATCTGATATTTATGATTTCTTTCATTCTACTAATTTTGAAGGTTTTTTTTTTTTCTTTCTCTAATTGCTTTCAGTGTAAGGTTAGGTTGTTTCTTTGAGATGTTTCTTGTTTCTTGAGATAGGACTGTATTGCTATAAATTTCCCTTTTAGAACTGCTTTTGCTGCATCCCGTAGGGTTTGGGTCGTCGTGTTTTCATTGTCATTTGTTTCTAGGTAGTTTTTGATTTCCTCTTTGATTTGTTCACTGATCTCTTGGTTATTAAGTAGTATATTGTTTAGCCTCCATGTGTTTGTGTTTTTTACAGATATTTTTCCTGTAATTGATATCAAGTCTCATAGCACTGTGGTCAGAAAAGATACTTGGTACAATTTCAGCTTTCTTAAATTTTCCAAGGCTTGATTTGTGACCCAAGATATGATCTGTCCTGGAGAATGTTCCATGAACACTTGAGAAGAAAGAGTATTCTGTTGTTTTTGGATGGAATGTCCTATAAATATCAATTAAGTCCATGCTGGTTAATGTATTATTTAAAGCTTATATTTCCTTATTTATTTTCATTTTGGTGATCTGTCCATTGGTGAAAGCGGGGTGTTGAAGTCCCCTACTATGCTTGTGTTACTGTCAATTTCCCCTTTTATGGCTGTTAGCATTTGCCTTATATACTGAGGTGCTCCTATGTTGGGTGCATAAATATTTCCAATTGTTATGTCTTCTTCTTGGATTGAACCCTTGATCATTATGTAGTGTCCTTCTTTATCTGTTGTAATAGTCTTTATTTTAAAGTTTATTCTGTCTGATAAGAGAATTGCTACTCCATCTTTCTTTTGATTTGCATTTGCATGAAATATCTTTTTCCATCCCCTCACTTTCAGTCTGTATGTGTCCCTAGGTTTGAAGTGGGTCTCTTGTAGACAGCATATATATGGGTCTTGTTTTTGTATCCATTCAGCCAGTCTATGTCTTTTGGTTGGAGCATTTAATCCATTTACATTTAAGATAATTCTTTATACATATGTTCGTATTACCATTTTCTTAATTATTTTGGGTTTGTTATTGTAGGTCTTTTCCTTCTCTTGTGTTTCCTGCCTAGAGACATTCCTTTAGCATTTGTTTTCAAGCTGGTTTGGTATTGCTGAATTCTCTTAGCTTTTCCTTGTCTTTGAAGGTTTTAATTTCTCCGTCGGATCTGAATGAGATCCTTGCTGGGTAGAGTAATCTTGGTTGTAGGTTTTTCCCTTTCATCACTTTAAATATGTCTTGCTACTTACTCCCTTCTGGCTTGCAGAGTTTCTGTTGAAAGACCAGCTGTTTACCTTATGGGGATTCCCTTGTATGTTATTTGTTGTTTTTCCCTTGCTGCTTTTAATATATTTTTTGTATTTAATTTTTATTTTTTTGTGTGTGGTATGCGAGCCTCTCACTGTTGTGAGCTCTCCCATTGCAGAGCACAGGCTCTGAACACACAGGCTCAGTGGCAATGGCTCATGGGCCTAGCCGTTCCGCAACATGTGGGATCTTCCCGGACCGGGGCACGAACCCGTGTCCCCTGCATCAGCAGGCAGACTCTCAACCATTGTGCCACCAGGGAAGCCCTGTATTTAATTTTTCATAGTTTGATTAATATGTGTTTTGGTGCATTTCTCCCTGGATTTATCCTGTATGGGACTCTCTGCCCTTCCTGGACTTGATTGACTATTTCGTTTACCATCTTAGGGAAGTTTTCAACTATAATTTCTTCAAATATTTTCTCAGTCCCTTTCTTTTTCTCTTCTTCTTCTGGGACCCCTGTAATTTGAATGTTGGTGCATTTAATGTTTCCCAGAGGTCTCTGAGACTGTCCTCAATTTTTTTCATTCTTTTTTCTTTATTCTGCTCTACAGTAGTTATTTCCACAATTTTATCTTCCAGGTCACTTATCCATTCTTCTGCCTCAGTTATTCTGCTGTTGATTCCTTCTAGAGGATTTTTAATTGCATTTATTGTATTGTTCATCATTGTTTTTGCTCTTTAGTTCTTCTAGGTCTTTGGTAAATCCTTCTTGTATTTTCTCCATTCTATTCCCAAGATTTTGGATGATCTTTACTGAATTCTTTTTCAGGTAGACTGCCTGTTTCCTCTTCATTTTTATTGTCTGGTGGGTTTTTACCTTGCTCCTTCATCTTCTGTGTGTTTCTCTGTCCTCTCATTTTGCTTAACTTACTGTATTTGGGGCATCCTTTTCACATGATGCATATTTCTAGTTCCTGTTGTTTTTGGTGTCTGACCCCAGTGGCTAAGGTTGGTTCAGTGGCTTTTGTAGGCTTCCTGGTGTAGGGGACTGTTGCCTGTGTTCTGGTGGGTGGGGCTGGATCTTATCTTTCTGGTGGGCAGGACCACATCTGGTGGTGTGTTTTAGGATTTCTGTGGCCTTATTATTATTTTAGCCAGCCTCTCTGCTAATGGGTGAGGTTGTGCTCCTGTCTTGCTAGTTGTTTGGCATAGGGTGTCCAGCACTGTAGCCTGCTGGTTGTTGAGTGGAGCTGGGTCTTAGCATTGAGATGGAGATCTCTGGAAGAGCTTTTGCCATTTGATATTATGTGGAGCTGGGAGGTCTCTGGTGGACCAATGTCCTGAACTCGGCTCTCCTACCTCAGAGGCACAGGCTTGACACCCGGCCAGAGCACCAAGACCCTGTCAGCCACACGGCTCTTTTGGGAGGTCTGAGGTCTTCTGGCAGCGTTCAGTAGGTGTTCTGTAGTTGTTCCACATGTAGATGTATTTCTGATGTATTTGTGGGGAGGAAGTTGATCTCCACATCTTACTCCTCTGCCATCTTGAAGGTCTCCAGCTTCATCCTTTTTATTGTTCAATGCAGAGCTTATGTTACAACATACAAAATAATTACATGACTTTAAATAAGCTGTTCAGTGTCTAAGTTGACATTTCTTACAAATGCATTTTTCTGGGAAAGGAAATAAAAATAATTACTCTTAGAAGAGCAATCAATGTTTTATTACTCTCCACAACTTTCAAGGTATTCAAAATGTATTCTTTCCATCCAGATATCATATATGAAAGATGTTTAATTAGTCGTTCTCTACGAGAGTTCTATGAATTTCTCTTAAGATTCTTAAGATCGTCAGATGGCATGTACAAAAATACAAATAAAAATAGATTTCCTTAATTTAACCCAGAGAAAATGGGTTAAATGTATTTTAATCTGTAGTTAAATTAAATTACAATTGTTGTGAGAATAAATGTTCCATGACTATTTAGGTGGTGTATGCAAGAAAATGCAGACTCTGTTTCGTTTACTGAAGTGGTTCTTGTATTGGAAAGTTTAAGAAAAACTGAATTAGCATAAAGTTTCCAATGCCCCCTAAATTAATAATATCCAGGAAATAGATGTTTAGTTGGGCATATAGTGTTTTATTTCAGCACTTCAGGGACTGTGAAACACAAGTAGGTGGATTAAGCAGCTTTGGCATGTTCAGATACAATTAGTAGGCCTTGGCCACCTGCAGAAGATAACCTATCAAGCATGAAGCCTCTCTCATCAGATTGTGTTTCTGTGTGTGACAGGCAGTCTTCAGGACCAGAAGGGAAACAACTTAGTTGAATCTTCTTTTTTCATGGCTTGAATCAGCCTCACTGAAGTGAATCAATTTTCCATAAAAATGGAAGTATCAGTTTGATGAAGATTAAGGCATTTTCTCACCTTTAGCATGCATTGGATTAAAGGGATGAAATGGGTTGTAGTAAGCCGTATGGATGGCTGGACAGTGAATGGTACCGTATGGACAGCAAAGGGTCCCCCTTCTTACTCTCTATTGCTACCCCCATCACTAAGCTGGAATATGTAATGTAAATAAAACTTAATAATTCAATTTAAATGAAGAAAAAAAAATAGGTAATACATGAACTTCAAACCGAGACCCAAGACTGGCTACAGAATTTTCAGTGCACATTGTAAAGTAAAAATGTAGAGCCCCTTTTCCAAAAATTATTAAAATTTTCAAGATGGCACAACAGAGTGTTAAAATTGCAGAATCCTTCTGAGCATGGTCTCAGGTCTCACACTGTAAAGCTGGTTCTGCAAAGGTCACCCCCTTTGACTCTGCAGTCTCCCAAAGATCAGTAGCAGGGTTGTCCCTAAGGTAGAATAAGCATGTACCTCCATTGCATTGTAGAGGAAAGATGGGATCCTGGGAGGCTTGGAGAATGCACTGTTGATGTTATCTGTGAGCTGGTTCCCCAAACACATGATGATCTTGTTTTGGCTCTGACTGTCTAGCCCATACACCAAATCCACATACACTGTTCTGTGTTTTCTTCTTTCTTTCTTTTACCATTTGTTACTTATTTTCGTCCTACTATACATGAATTAAAACACTGGCAGGCAAAATGAGTTTTTTCCCTTTCCCTATTCTGCGTCCCATGTATGGCTCTGGACCTTCAAGGAAAATTCTCATTTCTGTTTGTTTCTTGAAAGAGGCTACATGATCACATCTTTATGAAATGTTATAAAGTGTAGTCATGAAAGCACCATCTTTGGAGTCAGACTTGTGTAGGTTTTATGACAGGTTCTTCTACTTCCCAGTTGTCTGATCTTTGGCAAATCATCTATCTTTCCTGAGTCCCTATTTCCTATTGTAAATGACAATAAAAATGTCTGCTTTATAGGCCTGTTTTGCATATTAAATGAGATAGTGTTTAGAAAGCCAACTGCCCAGCTTACTATAAATACTAAAAAAAAAATTCATTTTTGTACTATTATAATTTATAATCATACTTTGCAGAAAATATCAACTTATTTTATTTTGACATAAAGAGTTTAAAATTCAGAATCATAGAATTAGGGAGAACTTCATAGATTTTCTGGTTTAGTAGCTCTTACATTTGTTGGGATCATAGATCCCTTTGTATTCTGATATAAGGCAGTGGACACTCTTTCTCCCCAAAAGTTACATGTGCATTCAGCATTGTTTCAGGGGATTCTTTCACCACCTGCAGCTCAAAGTTGAAACCTTTGAATGCAGTTTTAAAGGAGTGTATCAAACCTTATACTTCGTTTCCTATGCACAAAACAGTGGTGGGATTGCCCTCTCAATATCGAGCTTCCATTATTGAAAGCAACCCTCTTTCCTGAACATGGGTCTTTTTTCTTTGTTTTTTTCTTTGCCACAGAAATGCTGAGCACAGCCTAGAAATGAATGAGAACATCAAATAATGATGCCAGGTTTTATTTCAAGGAAAATCACTACAATAACTTTCCTTTTGAATGTCTCTGTCTTCTGAGAGACCCTCTATGCTGTGAAGTTCTCTCTTTTAAGTGGCTACATCTAATGTGTCGCTGCTCACAACACTAGCGGTTTTATACTTGGGCAATGGAGTAGAATAGCAGCTCAGGTTTTGAAAAGTAACAGAGCTATGTGGGCTTTTTAATATGACCAAGGGGTTGTCACATTGATCCTTGTTTTATTTTTCCTTTTTTGGTTAATTAATTCTATTTATCTTTATTTATTTATTGCTTCCTTTCCTTTTCCTCCTCTCACATTAAGGTTTGGGTCTAGTTTGCAAAACATTTTAAAAAGTAATCTGAGTGACTAGTTTCCACCTGATTCTCAACATTTGCATTTGACTGTCCGGCAGTTATTCCCAGATACTTTCCTCCTCCTTGGCTACTTCCATCTTCTTTTATCACGCAACAAACTTCTGGCAGCAGCAGATGCACTGATACTTTCCAAAGAGACCATGAAAGTAAAATGAAAAGAGACTAGAAAGACAGAGTTCCTCTGTCAGTTAGGCTCATAGTCTGGTTTTCATTTTGTTCTTTGTCTGGTTTTCATTTGACCCGCACAGGTTCCTTCTCATTCCTAAGCACACATTCCAGGGTTTATGTTCACGGCTGAGAGATGCATGTAGAGAGTATGCAAAGAGTAACTTCCAAAGGGTAAGCCCAAAGAGGGCTGTCAAATTTCTCTTTATGGATATTTTGGCTCCAAGTCATTTTTATATTTCTTTCAGCTCTAGATCAAGCTGATATTGAAAGGTAAGATACCTTGATTGTTTCCACATTTCTTGCAATGATAATGCAAGGCAAAATCCAAGGGGAATTGAAACATCATCTGTTATGTTTAGCCGGGATGAAGTTGTATGACATTTAAAGTGTTAGAGCAGGGAAAGTATCTGCCAACCTGGAAGTTTTTAATCCCCATTTCTGAATACTTACAGAGTTGCCAAGATAATCCCACAGTGCTGGTGCCCTGTCTGCTGCTGACGTGCCATCTGCTCTTGTTCATATTGGATATGATCTGATATGAACCTCAAAGACCTTTTTGAAGTTAAGCCTTATTTGACTTCTGAATCATTAACTTTCGCCCAGAGTCACCACATTTTGCCTTCTGCCCACACAGGTTTTGTTTAATAGGAAATTAATTGCCACCTGGCAGGTAAGAAATGCCATACCTGATGGAAAGAAACTTCAAGTTAAGTGCATACTTTTTCAGGGTGATAGAACTTTGACAGAGTTGCTCAGCTTTTCATTACTTAGCATGTTGGTATAATTTATCCATATTTATTTTTAAAAGTTGTATGTGAGCTTGCTCAAATTTTTAATTGCTTCTCCTCTTAGTAATAAAAGAGGAGAAATCCTTCTCCTGTGAGAAATGTGATCACTGGGAAGAGGCATTACGGAAGGCTTGTCAGAGCTGACCTCAAAGCAGAACGGGGGCTGAACTATGTTTTAGGAGTTGATGGAGTTGCAGGTAGAAATCATTGTACTAATATAAGTCCCAACACCTTGTCCTTGCCATTCTAGATTCACTCCTTTGGTGTGAAAAGTTTTTAGTTTTCAAAAGTGCAGCTATTAAATTGCAAGTTATCTTAGAAAACCTTAGGCAATATCGGTTAATCCCATGGTGGAAAGCCAGTAGACGTTCAATCCTGTAGGAACAGGACATGGCATGGGTATCAGAAAGTGGAAGTTGGAGGGCAAAGTAGTCCTGAAAAGCTGAAGGTGCAGAAAGAAAAATCATCTGCTTCCTGACTTGTTAAAATTAGACTCTACTTTTAACTGTGGTACTTCAGTCAGAAAGGGTGATGAGATGCACAGAACTGACCAACAGCTGTCTTTGCATTTAAATTACTGATAAATGCTTGAATGTCTGACTGATGCTGCTATTACTTTGTCCTAAGTAAATTAAATAATTAAAGCGTTCTCAGAGCTCTCTACAGTGCACACAGCCCTTTCACAATTACAATTTTTATTTTTAGCCTGTATACATGGAGAACACCTGTTACTTTCATTATCATCTACAGAGGAATCATTAATATTGCACATAGCAAGTATGCATGAGTGTACGGTACTTTATAAGCAAGTACCCTGGAGAAGAAAACTTAAGTTTGAGAACTGAGCTACAAATAGATAAAGTAATTTATCCATAGTTACATCAGAGATGTCTGTGTGAAAGGTACATTTTTATCTTTATTAGCTTTAATTTACATGGCTTAAAATGTATGAGTCATTTATGGCAATTCCATCACTATGTTTGTAGTTGAGCATGCAATTTTAAAAATTTCTGATAATATTTAAAGTCATTTGCTGAGATGGCTTTTCTATTATAAGTCAATAAGGGAGAATGAAGCATGACAATATATTATTGTTCAAATAGGGAAATAACACATATGGTGTTTCTTTATAGCAGAGAATTCTTCATGCTTCCCTTATAGTGTTGCTTCCAAGAATATAACCCTGGACAGAAGAATAATCTTAATCTATTTAAGCCTTAGGAGTATAGGGTACATCTATTTTTCCTAAATTTGTTTTTGTTGGAACATGAGGAGAGAATGATATATGCATGATTCCAACATTTTCTTAATAAAAAATGTCATTGTGTGACCTGGCCTACACTAAATTTTTATTATTTAAAAAAAATATGAAACTTACTGCAAAGTTAGAAAACCTATATCACATTTAGCTTTATATTAATGAATCTCATTTACAAAAGAATCACATGAAAAAAGAATATATAAGACAAGTGACTGCTGTCGATTGTAATAAAGTTTTTTAATTGTGACAGCAAGAAGAAAGTTAATTTAGAAAAATAATGAGGACAATCTAATATTACTTTCTTCCAAATTGTTTTCTTAGAAAATCAAAACATTTTAGAATGTAATCTTGTAGCACAGAATCCAAACTCCCACCAAAAGCACTCAATAAAATTTAATTATTCCTTTCAGATTTGCATGGTTACATAGTAAGTCTTCTAGTTTCACCAGTGTTATTTATCTTATGATGTTTAATTAATTAGAACCCATTCCTCACAGGATTTTGACTATTCCAAACCAACAACTCTTGAATGGCCAGAACACAAAATTCTTCTCAGAAGTTGACTTAAAATTCTATGCAAAAGACGAAATTTTTATTTTTCTCTGGCCTCTCAAAGACATTGTTCTGTGAACAAGTGATAAAATAGGATAGAACATATTGTCCTGTGAACAAGTGATAAAATAGGATTTCTACAAAGGCAATAATAATCAATTAGTAAGTCTTAACTTTTCATGAATTGGTGCTAAATAGTTTCACTTGTTCTTTTGAATAAAGTGAGGACTTAGGAGAATGTAAAAGTGAAAAATGTTGTATTAATCTCTTACTTTACCAGTGGTTGTCCATGGGAGAAGCATTTTCCTGTTTTTCATCAAAAAGCATTCACTTTAGCTCTTAGAGAAGTATTATAAGATTAGGGGTATCAGTCATCTCACTGGGCATTCCAGGAGGCACTATGTCTGGGAAACATATCAGGTAAAATTCAAAGGCCTAAACATAAGCTGGTTAGAGATGTTTCATGGCTACTAGAATGTGGTTTCCTGTTGTTTTTAAGGATGGAGTGATAAAGATGGTATATTGTTATAGGGAGGTCAGTGGGTTTAAGAATCTATGGCACTTAAAATCTAGAAGGCTAGGGTTGAAGTCTAGGCTTTGTATCTCACAAATATAACCTAGAACAGTTCACTAAATCCCTCTGAGCTTCAGTTTCATCTTTTCTAAAATTCATACCTGTGCTATTTCAGGCAACTCAGATATGAGATATGTTGGAATCCAGGCACCCCAAGACTGGGAATATGTTTCAGTTATTTATTTCTGCATAACAAATCACCCCAAAACTTACTGTCCTCTAACAATACAATTTATTTTTCATGATTGTGTGGGTTGACTGAGTGAGTTTATTGCTGATCTGACCTAGATCATTCATGTTGCCTCTAGCTCTGGGATTGACTAGGGGCAGGGCTCAGCTGGGCTGTTAGCCTGGGAGACTGTTTTCCTCCATAGGGCCTTTCCATGGAGCTAGATTGGGCTTTCTCACTGCCTCCTGATCTCAAGCAGTGTTCCAATAGGGAGGATATTAAGAATGCAAGAATAGATGCTACGAAGCTCCTAAAGGATAATGTTGGAAGTCCTACAGGGTCCCTTCCACCATGTTTTATAGGCAAAGCAAGTCACAAAGCCAGCCCACATTCAAGGGGAGAAAAAGTCAGCGCCACCACTGGATAGGAGGAGTGGTGAAGTCTTGTTGCAGAAGGTATATAATATGGAAGATATTATTATGATCATATTTGAAAATAGTCTACCAAAGCAGGAGAGTGCTAAAGCTGGGACTTGGACATAGGATGGTGCTGAGATGATAGTAACCTCCCCTGCAAAGGAAACCCGGCGATTCAAGTTGCAACATCCAAAGTCCATGCCCATGCAGAATTTACTGAATCATGGTTAAGAGCATGGATTCTAGAAGCCAAACAACTTTGGGGTTAAAATCTAGCTCACAATTTCCTGACTATTTGATTAAGCTCATCTGTGCCTCAATTTCCTCATCTATAAAATGAAGAGAATAACATTTTCTATCTCATAGAGTTATTTTGAAGATTGAATAATTACTACATACAAACAGCTTAAAATAGTGGCTGGCAAACATAAAAACTTCAAGAATTTTTTATTATTATTACATCATCATCATCATTATTGCAATAGTCTAGGTGCACTTGGTGGGGGTGGCTGGTGTAAAGTTGGCAAGGAATTTCAGTCATAGCTACAGCTAGGAATTCAGGAGGGATCCGTTAGCTTCAAGAAGTCAATCTATGTTCTTCAGGGATCTAGTCGGGGACCACATGAGGGGACACACAGTGAAAAGAAGCTGGCTTCTTGGGAGGCGATCTGACAGGAGGTAGGCGGTCTATCAACGTCTGGGGTGTAAGGCAGGACCCTGATTCTGGGGTCATAAAGTAGAGCACCAAGTAAACAGAAAGAAATTATAGAGGAGAACCCCATCATGTGCACACACTTGTGAACAGGGCCAACTCTTGGCTGCAGCTTTGTAAGGACAAGGGTATGTTGGGTTTTTCTCCAACTAAAAGCTCCATCAATGTACGAACGAGTCTTGGAACACCAGGAAACCCAGACATCTTGGCTGAATCACTGAGTCTAATATACATAACTTAATTACAACCTCCATTAAAATGGACTTTTGCTTTCCACCACTGCTGGTTGGCTCAGGAACTAAACTCGGTCTTGATCTGTAAGTGGGGACCAGAAGTGTACTCAGCCCTGGAAGCCAGGAAGAGAAAGATAAATGCAAGGGCTGTGACAAAGGCTGACATTCTATCACACTGGATGGTTATGATTTTCAAGTTAAACAGCGTATATAAAAGAACTTTTTAAATTAACATCATCAAGCATATTTCCGAGGGCAAATAATTTAAAAAAACAAATAAATGTACTTGCCAAATTTTCAAACTAAACATCCGCAGGTAGAATCCATGATGTTATGTGTGAAGGCTGAGATCCTTGTCAGGCAGTCTAGGACAGAGGGAGAGCTGAAGCTGCAACAGTGTGTAAGGACAGAGTTCGGGACTTAAGCAATTATGAAGGAAAAGGTGACGAATGTATTGGGACTAGAAGATAAGAACCTGAATGCGTGGGCGGATCTCTCAATCGTGTGTGCAGTGGAAATACGGCAGCAAATCCCATGATGGAGTTGATAATCCCTCTGCCCTGGTTTTAAGCAGTCTTTCTGATGTGGTTGGATGAAGGCTCACAGGTGTGTGCTGAGCCCCAGAATAAATTCTGCAGGTGCTGTGATTGCAGTAAAGGTCTAAGTCACTTTAGAGTACTCAAAGTCTGAACAAATGAAATGATTTTGAATGCTCTCCTTGCTACGGGGAAATGTATAAAATGATGGCATAATTTCATGTTCCTTTGGATAGCTTTTTAAAAGAGACCTGGGCCAAGAAAATTTTTCTCCAACAGCCTGCTAAATTTTTATAATGGAAACAAATTTCTTTCTTAATATAAGCAACAATTCTATTTTAA